>NC_090931.1:231196132-232434564 GCF_040938575.1 Ambystoma mexicanum
TCTCCCTGCACCTCCACCCCCTGCATCCAGGGGCACCCTCCACCAGACCCCCACTCATGTCTCCCTGCACCCCCACCTCCCACCAGTCAGGGGCACCCTCCACCAGGCCCCACTCATGTCCCCCTGCAACCCCACCCCCCTGCATCCAGGGGCACCCTCCACCAGGCCCCCACTCATGTCTCCCTGAACCCCCACCCCCCACCAGTCAGGGGCACCCTCCACCAGGCCCCCACTCATGTCCCTATGCACCCCCACCCCCCTGCATCCAGGGGCACCCTCCACCAGGCCCCCACTCATGTCTCCCTGCACCCCCACCCCCCACCAGTCTGGGGCACCCTCCACCAGGCCCCCACTCATGTCCCCTGCACCCCAATCCCCCACCAGTCAGGGGCACCCTCCACCAGGCCTCCACTCATGTCCAACTCATGTCTCCCTGCACCCCTACCCCCCACCAGTCAGGGGCACCCTCCACCAGGCCCCCACTCATGTCCAACTCATGTCTCCTTGCACCCCCACCCCCAGCATCCAGGGGCACCCTCCACCAGGCCCCCACTCATGTCTCCCTGCACCCCCACCCCCCACCAGTCAGGGGCACCCTCCACCAGGCCCCCACTCATATCTTCCTGCACCCCCACCCCCCTGCATCCAGGGGCACCCTCCACCAGGCCCCCACTCATGTCTCCCTGCACCCTCACCCCCCACCAGTCAGGGTCACCCTCCACCAGGCCCCACTCATGTCCCACTCATGTCCCCCTGCACCCCCACCCCCCAGCACTGTGGGGCACCTGCCAGCAGGCCCCCACTCATGTCCCATTCATGTCTCCCTGCACCCCCACCCCCCTGCATCCAGGGGCACCCTCCACCAGGCCCCACTCATGTCTCCTTGCACCCCCACCCCCCAGCACTGTGGGGCACCTGCCAGCAGGCCCCCACTCATGTCCCACTCATGTCCATCTGCACCCCCACCCCCCAGCACTGTGGGGCACCTGCCAGCAGGCCCCCACTCATGTCCCACTCATATCTCCTCTTGCACCCCCACCCCCCCAGCACTGTGGGGCACCTGCCAGCAGGCCCCCACTCATGTCCCACTCATGTCCCCCTGCACCCCCACCCCCCCACCAGTCAGGGGCACCCCTCCACCAGGCCCCACTTATGTCTCCCTGCACCCCCACCCCCCAGCACTGTGGGGCACCCTCCACCAGGCCCCCACTCATGTCCCACTCATGTCCCCCTGCACCCCCACCCCCCAGCATTGTGGGGCACCTGCCAGCAGGCCCCACTCATGTCCCACTCATGTCCCCCTGCACCCCCACCCCCCAGCACTGTGGGGCACCTGCCAGCAGGCCCCCACTCATGTCCCACTCATGTCTCCCTGCACCCCCACCCCCCTGCATCCAGGGGCACCCTCCACCAGGCCCCCACTCATGTCTCCTTGCACTCCCACCCCCAGCACTGTGGGGCACCTGCCAGCAGGCCCCCACTCATGTCCCCACTCATGTTCACCTGCACCCCCACCCCCCAGCACTGTGGGGCACCTGCCAGCAGGCCCCCACTCATGTCCCACTCATGTCTCCTCCTTGCACCCCCACCGCCCAGCACTGTGGGGCACCTGCCAGCAGGCCCCCACTCATGTCCTACTCATGTCCCCCTGCACCCCCACCCCCACCCCAGTCAGGGGCACCCTCCACCAGGCCCCCACTCATGTCCACCTGCACCCCCACCCCCAGCACTGTGGGGCACCTGCCAGCAGGCCCCCACTCATGTCCCACTCATGTCTCCTCCTTGCACCCCCACCCCCCAGCACTGTGGGGCACCTGCCAGCAGGCCCCCAGTCATGTCCCACTCATGTCCCCCTGCACCCCCACCCCCAGCACTGTGGGGCACCAGCCAGCAGGCCCCCACTCATGTCCCACTCATGTCCCCCTGCACCCCAACCCCCCAGCACTGTGGGGCACCCTCCACCAGGCCCCCACTCATGTCCCCCTGCACCCCCACCCCCCACCAGTCAGGGGCACCCTCCACCAGGCCCCCACTCATGTCTCCCTGCTCCCCCTACCCCCAGCACTGTGGGGCACCCTCCACCAGGCCCCCACTCATGTCTCCCTGCACCCCCCACCCCCTAGCACTGTGGGGCACCTGCCAGCAGGCCCCCACTCATGTCCTACTCATGTCCCCCTGCACCCCCACCCCCCACCAGTCAGGGGCACCCTCCACCAGGCCCCCACTCATGTCTCCCTGCACCCCCACCCCCCACCAGTCAGGGGCACCCTCCACCAGGCCCCCACTCATATCTTCCTGCACCCCCACCACCCTGCATCCAGGGGCACCCTCCACCAGGCCCCCACTCATGTCTCCCTGCACCCTCACCCCCCACCAGTCAGGGTCACCCTCCACCAGGCCCCCACTCATGTCCAACTCATGTCTCCTTGCACCCCCACCCCCCAGCACTGTGGGGCACCTGCCAGCAGGCCCCCACTCATGTCCCACTCATGTCCCCCTGCACCCCCACCCCCCAGCACTGTGGGGCACCTGCCAGCAGGCCCCCACTCATGTCCCATTCATGTCTCCCTGCACCCCCACCCCCCTGCATCCAGGGGCACCCTCCACCAGGCCCCCACTCATGTCTCCTTGCACCCCCACCCCCCAGCACTGTGGGGCACCTGCCAGCAGGCCCCCACTCATGTCCCACTCATGTCCACCTGCACCCCCACCCCCCAGCACTGTGGGGCACCTGCCAGCAGGCCCCCACTCATGTCCCACTCATGTCTCCTCCTTGCACCCCCACCCCCCAGCACTGTGGGGCACCTGCCAGCAGGCCCCCACTCATGTCCCACTCATGTCCCCCTGCACCCCCACCCCCCACCAGTCAGGGGCACCCTCCACCAGGCCCCCACTTATGTCTCCCTGCACCCCCACCCCCCAGCACTGTGGGGCACCCTCCACCAGGCCCCCACTCATGTCCCACTCATGTCCCCCTGCACCCCACCCCCCAGCATTGTGGGGCACCTGCCAGCAGGCCCCCACTCATGTCCCACTCATGTCCCCCTGCACCCCCACCCCCCAGCACTGTGGGGCACCTGCCAGCAGGCCCCACTCATGTCCCACTCATGTCTCCCTGCACCCCCACCCCCCTGCATCCAGGGGCACCCTCCACCAGGCCCCCACTCATGTCTCCTTGCACTCCCACCCCCCAGCACTGTGGGGCACCTGCCAGCAGGCCCCCACTCATGTCCCACTCATGTCCACCTGCACCCCCACCCCCCAGCACTGTGGGGCACCTGCCAGCAGGCCCCCACTCATGTCCCACTCATGTCTCCTCCTTGCACCCCCACCGCCCAGCACTGTGGGGCACCTGCCAGCAGGCCCCCACTCATGTCCTACTCATGTCCCCCTGCACCCCCACCCCCCACCAGTCAGGGGCACCCTCCACCAGGCCCCCACTCATGTCCACCTGCACCCCCCACCCCCCAGCACTGTGGGGCACCTGCCAGCAGGCCCCCACTCATGTCCCACTCATGTCTCCTCCTTGCACCCCCACCCCCCAGCACTGTGGGGCACCTGCCAGCAGGCCCCCAGTCATGTCCCACTCATGTCCCCCTGCACCCCCACCCCCAGCACTGTGGGGCACCAGCCAGCAGGCCCCCACTCATGTCCCACTCATGTCCCCCTGCACCCCAACCCCCCTGCACTGTGGGGCACCCTCCACCAGGCCCCCACTCATGTCCCCCTGCACCCCCACCCCCCACCAGTCAGGGGCACCCTCCACCAGGCCCCCACTCATGTCTCCCTGCTCCCCCTACCCCCAGCACTGTGGGGCACCCTCCACCAGGCCCCCACTCATGTCTCCCTGCACCCCCACCCCCTAGCACTGTGGGGCACCCTCCACCAGGCCCCCACTCATGTCCCCCTGCACCCCACCCCTGCCTCCAGGGGCACCCTCCACCAGGCCCCCACTCATGTCTCCCTGCACCCCACCCCCCACCAGTCAGGGGCAGCCTCCACCAGGCCCCCACTCATGTCCCCCTGCACCCCCACCCCCCTGCATCCAGGGGCACCCTCCACCAGGCCCCCACTCATGTCTCCCTGCACCCCCACCCCCCACCAGTCAGGGGCACCCTCCACCAGGCCCCCACTCATGTCTCCCTGCACCCCCACCCCCCTGCATCCAGGGGCACCCTCCACCAGGCCCCCATTCATGTCTCCCTGCACCCCCACCCCCAACCAGTCAGGGGCACCCTCCACCAGGCCCCCACTCATGTCCAACTCATGTCTCCTTGCACCCCCACCCCCCAGCACTGTGGGGCACCTGCCAGCAGGCCCCCACTCATGGCCCACTCATGTCACCCTGCACCCCCACCCCCAGCACTGTGGGGCACCTGCCAGCAGGCCCCCACTCATGTCCAACTCATGTCTCCCTGCACCCCCACCCCCCAGCACTGTGGGGCACCCTCCACCAGGCCCCCACTCATGTCTCCTTGCACCCCCACCCCCCAGCACTGTGGGGCACCTGCCAGCAGGCCCCCACTCATGTCCCACTCATGTCCCCCTGCACCCCGACCCCCCAGCACTGTGGGGCACCTGCCAGCAGGCCCCTACCATGTCCCACTCATGTCTCCCTGCACCCCCACCCACCTGCATCCAGGGGCACCCTCCACCAGGCCCCCACTCATGTCTCCTTGCATCCCCACCCCCCAGCACTGTGGGGCACCTGCCAGCAGGCCCCCACTCATGTCCCACTCTTGTCCCCCTGCACCCCACCCTCCAGCACTGTGGGGCACCTGCCAGCAGGCCCCCACTCATGGCCCACTCATGTCCCCCTGCACTCCCACCCCCCAGCACTGTGGGGCACCCTCCACCAGGCCCCCACTCATGTCTCCCTGCACCCCCACCCCCCACCAGTCAGGAGCACTCTCCACCAGGCCCCCACTCATGTCCCCCTGCACCCCCACCCCCTGCATCCAGGGGCACCCTCCACCAGGACCCCACTCATGTCTCCCTGCACCCCCACCCCCCACCAGTCAGGGGCACCCTCCACCAGGCCCCCACTCATGTCCCCCTGCACCCCAATCCCCCACAAGTCAGGGGCACCCTCCACCAGGCCCCCACTCATGTCCAACTCATGTCTCCCTGCACCCCTACCCCCCACCAGTCAGGGGCACCCTCCACCAGGCCCCCACTCATGTCCAACTCATGTCTCCTTGCACCCCCACCCCCAGAATCTAGGGGCACCATCCACCAGGCCCCCACTCATGTCTCCCTGCACCCCCACCCCCCACCAGTCAGGGGCACCCTCCACCAGGCCCTCACTCATGTCTCCCTGCACCCCCCACCCCCCCTGCATCCAGGGGCACCCTCCACCAGGCCCCCACTCATGTCTCCCTGCACCCCCACCCCCCACCAGTCAGGGGCACCCTCCACCAGGCCCCCACTCATGTCCAACTCATGTCTCCTTGCACCCCCACCCCCCAGCACTCTGGGGCACCTGCCAGCAGGCCCCCACTCATGTCCCATTCATGTCCCCCTGCACCCCACCGCCCAGCACTGTGGGGCACCTGCCAGCAGGCCCCCACTCATGTCCCACTCATGTCTCCCTGCACCTCCACCCCCCTGCATCCAGGGGCACCCTCCACCAGACCCCCACTCATGTCTCCCTGCACCCCCACCCCAGTCAGGGGCACCCTCCACCAGGCCCCCACTCATGTCCCCCTGCAACCCCACCCCCCTGCATCCAGGGGCACCCTCCACCAGGCCCCCACTCATGTCTCCCTGAACCCCCACCCCCCCACCAGTCAGGGGCACCCTCCACCAGGCCCCCACTCATGTCCCCCTGCACCCCCACCCCCCTGCATCCAGGGGCACCCTCCACCAGGCCCCCACTCATGTCTCCCTGCACCCCCACCCCCCACCAGTCTGGGGCACCCTCCACCAGGCCCCCACTCATGTCCCCCTGCACCCCAATCCCCCACCAGTCAGGGGCACCCTCCACCAGGCCTCCACTCATGTCCAACTCATGTCTCCCTGCACCCCTACCCCCCACCAGTCAGGGGCACCCTCCACCAGGCCCCCCACTCATGTCCAACTCATGTCTCCTTGCACCCCCACCCCCAGCATCCAGGAGCACCCTCCACCAGGCCCCCACTCATGTCTCCCTGCACCCCCACCCCCCACCAGTCAGGGGCACCCTCCACCAGGCCCCCACTCATATCTTCCTGCACCCCCACCCCCCTGCATCCAGGGGCACCCTCCACCAGGCCCCCACTCATGTCTCCCTGCACCCTCACCCCCCACCAGTCAGGGTCACCCTCCACCAGGCCCCCACTCATGTCCAACTCATGTCTCCTTGCACCCCCACCCCCCAGCACTGTGGGGCACCTGCCAGCAGGCCCCCACTCATGTCCCACTCATGTCCCCCTGCACCCCCACCCCCCAGCACTGTGGGGCACCTGCCAGCAGGCCCCCACTCATGTCCCATTCATGTCTCCCTGCACCCCCACCCCCCTGCATCCAGGGGCACCCTCCACCAGGCCCCCACTCATGTCTCCTTGCACCCCCACCCCCCAGCACTGTGGGGCACCTGCCAGCAGGCCCCCACTCATGTCCCACTCATGTCCACCTGCACCCCCACCCCCCAGCACTGTGGGGCACCTGCCAGCAGGCCCCCACTCATGTCCCACTCATGTCTCCTCCTTGCACCCCCACCCCCCAGCACTGTGGGGCACCTGCCAGCAGGCCCCACTCATGTCCCACTCATGTCCCCCTGCACCCCCACCCCCCACCAGTCAGGGGCACCCTCCACCAGGCCCCCACTTATGTCTCCCTGCACCCCCACCCCCAGCACTGTGGGGCACCCTCCACCAGGCCCCCACTCATGTCCCACTCATGTCCCCCTGCACCCCCACCCCCCAGCATTGTGGGGCACCTGCCAGCAGGCCCCCACTCATGTCCCACTCATGTCCCCCTGCACCCCCACCCCCAGGCACTGTGGGTCACCTGCCAGCAGGCCCCCACTCATGTCCCACTCATGTCTCCCTGCACCCCCACCCCCCTGCATCCAGGGGCACCCTCCACCAGGCCCCACTCATGTCTCCTTGCACTCCCCACCCCCCAGCACTGTGGGGCACCTGCCAGCAGGCCCCCACTCATGTCCCACTCATGTCCACCTGCACCCCCACCCCCCAGCACTGTGGGGCACCTGCCAGCAGGCCCCCACTCATGTCCCACTCATGTCTCCTCCTTGCACCCCCACCGCCCAGCACTGTGGGGCACCTGCCAGCAGGCCCCCACTCATGTCCTACTCATGTCCCCTGCACCCCCACCCCCCACCAGTCAGGGGCACCCTCCACCAGGCCCCCACTCATGTCCACCTGCACCCCCACCCCCCAGCACTGTGGGGCACCTGCCAGCAGGCCCCCACTCATGTCCCACTCATGTCTCCTCCTTGCACCCCCACCCCCCAGCACTGTGGGGCACCTGCCAGCAGGCCCCCAGTCATGTCCCACTCATGTCCCCCTGCACCCCCACCCCCAGCACTGTGGGGCACCAGCCAGCAGGCCCCCACTCATGTCCCACTCATGTCCCCCTGCACCCCAACCCCCCAGCACTGTGGGGCACCCTCCACCAGGCCCCCACTCATGTCCCCCTGCACCCCCACCCCCCACCAGTCAGGGGCACCCTCCACCAGGCCCCCACTCATGTCTCCCTGCTCCCCCTACCCCCAGCACTGTGGGGCACCCTCCACCAGGCCCCCACTCATGTCTCCCTGCACCCCCACCCCTAGCACTGTGGGGCACCTGCCAGCAGGCCCCCACTCATGTCCTACTCATGTCCCCCTGCACCCCCACCCCCCACCAGTCAGGGGCACCCTCCACCAGGCCCCACTCATGTCTCCCTGCACCCCCACCCCCCACCAGTCAGGGGCACCCTCCACCAGGCCCCCACTCATATCTTCCTGCACCCCCCACCACCCTGCATCCAGGGGCACCCTCCACCAGGCCCCCACTCATGTCTCCCTGCACCCTCACCCCCCACCAGTCAGGGTCACCCTCCACCAGGCCCCCACTCATGTCCAACTCATGTCTCCTTGCACCCCCACCCCCCAGCACTGTGGGGCACCTGCCAGCAGGCCCCCACTCATGTCCCACTCATGTCCCCCTGCACCCCCACCCCCCAGCACTGTGGGGCACCTGCCAGCAGGCCCCCACTCATGTCCCATTCATGTCTCCCTGCACCCCCACCCCCCTGCATCCAGGGGCACCCTCCACCAGGCCCCCACTCATGTCTCCTTGCACCCCCACCCCCAGCACTGTGGGGCACCTGCCAGCAGGCCCCCACTCATGTCCCACTCATGTCCACCTGCACCCCCACCCCCCAGCACTGTGGGGCACCTGCCAGCAGGCCCCCACTCATGTCCCACTCATGTCTCCTCCTTGCACCCCCACCCCAGCACTGTGGGCACCTGCCAGCAGGCCCCCACTCATGTCCCACTCATGTCCCCCTGCACCCCACCCCCCACCAGTCAGGGGCACCCTCCACCAGGCCCCCACTTATGTCTCCCTGCACCCCCACCCCCCAGCACTGTGGGGCACCCTCCACCAGGCCCCCACTCATGTCCCACTCATGTCCCCCTGCACTCCCACCCCCCAGCATTGTGGGGCACCTGCCAGCAGGCCCCCACTCATGTCCCACTCATGTCCCCCTGCACCCCCACCCCCCAGCACTGTGGGGCACCTGCCAGCAGGCCCCCACTCATGTCCCACTCATGTCTCCCTGCACCCCCACCCCCCTGCATCCAGGGGCACCCTCCACCAGGCCCCCACTCATGTCTCCTTGCACTCCCACCCCCCAGCACTGTGGGGCACCTGCCAGCAGGCCCCCACTCATGTCCCCACTCATGTCCACCTGCACCCCCACCCCCCAGCACTGTGGGGCACCTGCCAGCAGGCCCCCACTCATGTCCCACTCATGTCTCCTCCTTGCACCCCCACCGCCCAGCACTGTGGGGCACCTGCCAGCAGGCCCCCACTCATGTCCTACTCATGTCCCCCTGCACCCCACCCCCCACCAGTCAGGGGCACCCTCCACCAGGCCCCCACTCATGTCCACCTGCACCCCCACCCCCAGCACTGTGGGGCACCTGCCAGCAGGCCCCCACTCATGTCCCACTCATGTCTCCTCCTTGCACCCCACCCCCCAGCACTGTGGGGCACCTGCCAGCAGGCCCCCAGTCATGTCCCACTCATGTCCCCCTGCACCCCCACCCCCAGCACTGTGGGGCACCAGCCAGCAGGCCCCCACTCATGTCCCACTCATGTCCCCCTGCACCCCAACCCCCCTGCACTGTGGGGCACCCTCCACCAGGCCCCCACTCATGTCCCCCTGCACCCCCACCCCCCACCAGTCAGGGGCACCCCTCCACCAGGCCCCCACTCATGTCTCCCTGCTCCCCCTACCCCCAGCACTGTGGGGCACCCTCCACCAGGCCCCCACTCATGTCTCCCTGCACCCCCACCCCCTAGCACTGTGGGGCACCCTCCACCAGGCCCCCACTCATGTCCCCCTGCACCCCCACCCCCTGCCTCCAGGGGCACCCTCCACCAGGCCCCCACTCATGTCTCCCTGCACCCCCACCCCCCACCAGTCAGGGGCAGCCTCCACCAGGCCCCCACTCATGTCCCCCTGCACCCCCACCCCCCTGCATCCAGGGGCACCCTCCACCAGGCCCCCACTCATGTCTCCCTGCACCCCCACCCCCCACCAGTCAGGGGCACCCTCCACCAGGCCCCCACTCATGTCCCCCTGCACCCCCACCCCCTGCATCCAGGGGTACCCTCCACCAGGCCCCCACTCATGTCCAACTCATGTCTCCCTGCACCCCTACCCCCCACCAGTAAGGGGGAACCCTCCACCAGGCCCCCACTCATGTCCAACTCATGTCTCCTTGCACCCCCACCCCCGGCATCCAGGGGCACCCTCCACCAGGCCCCCACTCATGTCTCCCTGCACCCCCACCCCCTACCAGCCAGGGGCACCCTCCACCAGGCCCCCACTCATGTCTCCCTGCACCCCCACCCCCCTGCATCCAGGGGCACCCTCCACCAGTCCCCCACTCATGTCTCCCTGCACCCCCACCCCCCACCCGTCAGGGGCACCCTCCACCAGGCCCCCACTCATGTCTCCCTGCACCCCCACCCCCCACCAGTCAGGGGCACCCTCCACCAGGCCCCCACTCATGTCCAACTCATGTCTCCTTGCACCCCCACCCCCCAGCATCCAGGGGCACCCTCCACCAGGCCCCCACTCATGTCTCCCTGCACCCCCACCCCCCACCAGTCAGGGGCACCCTCCACCAGGCCCCCACTCATGTCTCCCTGCACCCCGACCCCCCTGCATCCAGGGGAACCCTCCACCAGGCCCCCATTCATGTCTCCCTGCACCCCCACCCCCAACCAGTCAGGGGCACCCTCCACCAGGCCCCCACTCAAGTCCAACTCATGTCTCCTTGCACCCCCACCCCCCAGCACTGTGGGGCACCTGCCAGCAGGCCCCGACTCATGGCCCACTCATGTCACCCTGCACCCCCACCCCCAGCACTGTGGGGCACCTGCCAGCAGACCCCCACTCATGTCCAACTCATGTCTCCCTGCACCCCCACCCCCCAGCACTGTGGGGCACCCTCCACCAGGCCCCCACTCATGTCTCCTTGCACCCCCACCCCCCAGCACTGTGGGGCACCTGCCAGCAGGCCCCCACTCATGTCCCACTCATGTCCACCTGCACCCCGACCCCCCGGCACTGTGGGGCACCTGCCAGCAGGCCCCCACTCATGTCCCACTCATGTCTCCCTGCACCCCCACCCCCCTGCATCCAGGGGCACCCTCCACCAGGCCCCCACTCATGTCTCCTTGCATCCCCACCCCCCAGCACTGTGGGGCACCTGCCAGCAGGCCCCCACTCATGTCCCACTCATGTCCCCCTGCACCCCCACCCCCCAGCACTGTGGGGCACCTGCCAGCAGGCCCCCACTCATGGCCCACTCATGTCCCCCTGCACTGCCACCTCCCAGCACTGTGGGGCACCCTCCACCAGGCCCCCACTCATGTCCCCCTGCACCCCCACCCCCCACCAGTCAGGGGCACCCTCCACCAGGCCCCCACTCATGTCTCCCTGCACCCCCACCCCCCAGCACTGTGGGGCACCCTCCACCAGGCCCCCACTCATGTCTCCCTGCACCCCCACCCCCCAGCACTGTGGGGCACCCTTCACCAGGCCCGCACTCATGTCCCCGTGCACCCCCACCCCCCTGCCTCCAGGGGCACCCTCCACCAGACCCCCACTCATGTCTCCCTGCACCACCACCCCCCACCAGTCAGGGGCACCCTCCACCAGGCCCCCACTCATGTCCCCCTGCAACCCCACCCCCCTGCATCCAGGGGCACCCTCCACCAGGCCCCCACTCATGTCTCCCTGCACCCCCACCCCCCACCAGTCAGGAGCACCCTCCACCAGGCCCCCACTCATGTCCCCCTGCACCCCCACCCCCTGCATCCAGGGGCACCCTCCACCAGGCCCCCACTCATGTCTCCCTGCACCCCCACCCCCCACCAGTCAGGGGCACCCTCCACCAGGCCCCCACTCATGTCTCCCTCTACCCCCACCCCCCTGCATCCAGGGGCACCCTCCACCAGTCCCCCACTCATGTCTCCCTGCACCCCCACCCCCCACCAGTCAGGGGCACCCTCCACCAGGCCCCCACTCATGTCTCCCTGCACCCCCACCCCCCTGCATCCAGGGGCACCCTCCACCAGTCCCCCACTCATGTCTCCCTGCACCCCCACCCCCCACCCGTCAGGGGCACCCTCCACCAGGCCCCCACTCATGTCTCCCTGCACCCCCACCCCCCACCAGTCAGGGGCACCCTCCACCAGGCCCCCACTCATGTCCAACTCATGTCTCCTTGCACCCCCACCCCCCAGCATCCAGGGGCACCCTCCACCAGGCCCCCACTCATGTCTCCCTGCACCCCCACCCCCCACCAGTCAGGGGCACCCTCCACCAGGCCCCCACTCATGTCTCCCTGCACCCCCACCCCCCTGCATCCAGGGGCACCCTCCACCAGGCCCCCATTCATGTCTCCCTGCACCCCCACCCCCAACCAGTCAGGGGCACCCTCCACCAGGCCCCCACTCATGTCCAACTCATGTCTCCTTGCACCCCCACCCCCCAGCACTGTGGGGCACCTGCCAGCAGGCCCCCACTCATGGCCCACTCATGTCACCCTGCACCCCCACCCCCAGCACTGTGGGGCACCTGCCAGCAGGCCCCCACTCATGTCCAACTCATGTCTCCCTGCACCCCCACCCCCCAGCACTGTGGGGCACCCTCCACCAGGCCCCCACTCATGTCTCCTTGCACCCCCACCCCCCAGCACTGTGGGGCACCTGCCAGCAGGCCCCCACTCATGTCCCACTCATGTCCCCCTGCACCCCGACCCCCCAGCACTGTGGGGCACCTGCCAGCAGGCCCCCACCATGTCCCACTCATGTCTCCCTGCACCCCCACCCACCTGCATCCAGGGGCACCCTCCACCAGGCCCCCACTCATGTCTCCTTGCATCCCCACCCCCCAGCACTGTGGGGCACCTGCCAGCAGGCCCCCACTCATGTCCCACTCTTGTCCCCCTGCACCCCACCCCCCAGCACTGTGGGGCACCTGCCAGCAGGCCCCCACTCATGGCCCACTCATGTCCCCCTGCACTCCCACCGCCCAGCACTGTGGGGCACCCTCCACCAGGCCCCCACTCATGTCTCCCTGCACCCCCACCCCCCACCAGTCAGGAGCACCCTCCACCAGGCCCCCACTCATGTCCCCCTGCACCCCCACCCCCTGCATCCAGGGGCACCCTCCACCAGGACCCCACTCATGTCTCCCTGCACCCCCACCCCCCACCAGTCAGGGGCACCCTCCACCAGGCCCCCACTCATGTCCCCCTGCACCCCAATCCCCCACAAGTCAGGGGCACCCTCCACCAGGCCCCCACTCATGTCCAACTCATGTCTCCCTGCACCCCTACCCCCCACCAGTCAGGGGCACCCTCCACCAGGCCCCCACTCATGTCCAACTCATGTCTCCTTGTACCCCCACCCCCAGAATCTAGGGGCACCATCCACCAGGCCCCCACTCATGTCTCCCTGCACCCCCACCCCCCACCAGTCAGGGGCACCCTCCACCAGGCCCTCACTCATGTCTCCCTGCACCCCCACCCCCCTGCATCCAGGGGCACCCTCCACCAGGCCCCCACTCATGTCTCCCTGCACCCCCACCCCCCACCAGTCAGGGGCACCCTCCACCAGGCCCCCACTCATGTCCAACTCATGTCTCCTTGCACCCCCACCCCCCAGCACTCTGGGGCACCTGCCAGCAGGCCCCCACTCATGTCCCATTCATGTCCCCCTGCACCCCACCGCCCAGCACTGTGGGGCACCTGCCAGCAGGCCCCCACTCATGTCCCACTCATGTCTCCCTGCACCTCCACCCCCCTGCATCCAGGGGCACCCTCCACCAGACCCCCACTCATGTCTCCCTGCACCCCCACCTCCCACCAGTCAGGGGCACCCTCCACCAGGCCCCCACTCATGTCCCCCTGCAACCCCACCCCCCTGCATCCAGGGGCACCCTCCACCAGGCCCCCACTCATGTCTCCCTGAACCCCCACCCCCCACCAGTCAGGGGCACCCTCCACCAGGCCCCCACTCATGTCCCCCTGCACCCCCACCCCCCTGCATCCAGGGGCACCCTCCACCAGGCCCCCACTCATGTCTCCCTGCACCCCCACCCCCCACCAGTCAGGGGCACCCTCCACCAGGCCCCCACTCATGTCCCCCTGCACCCCAATCCCCCACCAGTCAGGGGCACCCTCCACCAGGCCTCCACTCATGTCCAACTCATGTCTCCCTGCACCCCTACCCCCCACCAGTCAGGGGCACCCTCCACCAGGCCCCCACTCATGTCCAACTCATGTCTCCTTGCACCCCCACCCCCAGCATCCAGGGGCACCCTCCACCAGGCCCCCACTCATGTCTCCCTGCACCCCCACCCCCCACCAGTCAGGGGCACCCTCCACCAGGCCCCCACTCATATCTTCCTGCACCCCCACCCCCCTGCATCCAGGGGCACCCTCCACCAGGCCCCCACTCATGTCTCCCTGCACCCTCACCCCCCACCAGTCAGGGGCACCCTCCACCAGGCCCCCACTCATGTCCAACTCATGTCTCCTTGCACCCCCACCCCCCAGCACTGTGGGGCACCTGCCAGCAGGCCCCCACTCATGTCCCCCTGCACCCCCACCCCCCAGCACTGTGGGGCACCTGCCAGCAGGCCCCCACTCATGTCCCATTCATGTCTCCCTGCACCCCCACCCCCCTGCATCCAGGGGCACCCTCCACCAGGCCCCCACTCATGTCTCCTTGCACCCCCACCCCCCAGCACTGTGGGGCACCTGCCAGCAGGCCCCCACTCATGTCCCACTCATGTCCACCTGCACCCCCACCCCCCAGCACTGTGGGGCACCTGCCAGCAGGCCCCCACTCATGTCCCACTCATGTCTCCTCCTTGCACCCCCACCCCCCAGCACTGCGGGGCACCTGCCAGCAGGCCCCCACTCATGTCCCACTCATGTCCCCCTGCACCCCCACCCCCCACCAGTCAGGGGCACCCTCCACCAGGCCCCCACTTATGTCTCCCTGCACCCCCACCCCCCAGCACTGTGGGGCACCCTCCACCAGGCCCCCACTCATGTCCCACTCATGTCCCCCTGCATCCCCACCCCCCAGCATTGTGGGGCACCTGCCAGCAGGCCCCCACTCATGTCCCACTCATGTCCCCCTGCACCCCCACCCCCCAGCACTGTGGGGCACCTGCCAGCAGGCCCCCACTCATGTCCCACTCATGTCTCCCTGCACCCCCACCCCCCTGCATCCAGGGGCACCCTCCACCAGGCCCCCACTCATGTCTCCTTGCACTCCCACCCCCCAGCACTGTGGGACACCTGCCAGCAGGCCCCCACTCATGTCCCACTCATGTCCACCTGCACCCCCACCCCCCAGCACTGTGGGGCACCTGCCAGCAGGCCCCCACTCATGTCCCACTCATGTCTCCTCCTTGCACCCCCACCGCCCAGCACTGTGGGGCACCTGCCAGCAGGCCCCCACTCATGTCCTACTCATGTCCCCCTGCACCCCCACCCCCCACCAGTCAGGGGCACCCTCCACCAGGCCCCCACTCATGTCCACCTGCACCCCCACCCCCCAGCACTGTGGGGCACCTGCCAGCAGGCCCCCACTCATGTCCCACTCATGTCTCCTCCTTGCACCCCCACCCCCAGCACTGTGGGGCACCTGCCAGCAGGCCCCCACTCATGTCCCACTCATGTCCCCCTGCACCCCCACCCCCCACCAGTCAGGGGCACCCTCCACCAGGCCCCCACTCATGTCCCCCTTCACCCCCACCCCCTGCATCCAGGGGCACCCTCCACCAGGCCCCCACTCATGTCTCCCTGCACCCCCACCCCCCACCAGTCACGGGCACCCTCCACCAGGCCCCCACTCATGTCCCCCTGCACCCACACCCCCCACCAGTCAGGGGCACCCTCCACCAGGCCCCCACTCATGTCCAACTCATGTTTCCCTGCACCCCCACCCCCCACCAGTCAGGGGCACCCTCCACCAGGCCCCCACTCATGTCTCCCTGCACCCCCACCCCCCACCTGTCAGGGGCACCCTCCACCAGGCCCTTACACATGTCTCCCTGCACCCCCACCCCCCACCAGTCAGGGCACCCTCCACCAGGCCCCCACTCATGTCCAACTCATGTCTCCTTGCACCCCCACCCCCCAGCACTGTGGGGCACCTGCCAGCAGGCCCCCACTCATGTCCCACTCATGTCCCCCTGCACCCCCCAGCACTGTGGGGCACCTGCCAGCAGGCCCCACTCATGCCCCACTCATGTCTCCCTGCACCCCCACCCCCCTGCATCCAGGGGCACCCTCCACCAGGCCCCCACTCATGTCTCCTTGCACCCCCACCCCCCAGCACTGTGGGGCACCTGCCAGCAGGCCCCCACTCATGTCCCACTCATGTCTCCTTGCACCCCCACCCCCCAGCATCCAGGGGCACCCTCCACCAGGCCCCCACACATGTCCCCCATCCAACATGTCATCACAATCTAGATCCCTGGCCCTTATGGTCAGCCTCCAAATGCAAAACACCCACCCGAGTATTGCATCCACCCACTTAGAAATGGCAATAACATGATAGAACCCCAATTGCAAGTTTGGAAATGAACACATGTCCCTCACATACACACAATGGGTGTCAGTGAATGTCAAAACCCATATCATGATATGCATGAAACCAATGAGATGATACTACACATTGAAGTTTTAAGAAAAAATATGTAATAAAAGCAACATAAATCGAATCAAAAATAAACAAACAAAAATGTGAATTTAAAAAAAAAAAACAGCATGTCCGTGAAATAATGCAAAACCACAAATCATAATCCAAAGGAAACCATTGCTCCATGGGTAAATCATAAACAAATATGAAAATCCAACAGTCAACTATATACAGATAAACAATCCAGGGTCCATGATCCCAACAGAAGAAATGAAACCTATCTAATAACACTACCTAATAAAAAAAACTATATACAAAAATGTGGCCCATTGTCCAAAAGGTCCAAAAAATGGAGACCTAACACTAACTACAGAACTATTTACAAGGGCAGCTAGTCCGACGGCTCACTTTGGGATGTTCCGGGCCAGGGCATCATCGAACTCCTGCTCAATGTCCCGGAGGCGGTCCTCCTCCATGGCCCCGAGGGTCCGTAGGGCCGTCGACATGTTCACCTCTAACTCCCTGCGGATTGCCTCGAGGCACTCGGCCCGCCTCAGGGCCCTCTGCATGGAGTTCTCCGCCCTGACCATCGTGAGCCATGCCTCTTCTGCCCGCTGCCGCTCAGCATCTATGGCGTGGCCCAACCGCTTCCACACGGAAGACACTTCAATTCCTGGGTCCTCCTGCCCTCTGGCCGATGCCTGCCCCTCCGATGTCGAAGGCCCCGAGCCATCATGGCTCCCACCTCATTGCTGCTGCTGCTGTGCCTCTGCCCGTGCCCTGCCTCCTGCTGCCTGCACATCCTGCACTGGCTGGGGTGCAGTCGTTGATGTGGCCACCCCTGCTGGACGTCCGACTCCCGACTGTGGCAGGGATGCCTCCTCCAACAGCATGGCCGCACCATCAGAGGCAGCTCCACAGGGCACCCAGGTTACTAATGGGTGGGAAGATGGCACGGAGGACGACTGGCGCATAGGGGGTTCAGTTGAGGAGGGGGTCGGAGCAAGCCCCATCAAACGGAGGAATCCGACCTGGGTGATCTGTCCCAGTAGGCCGACGCGGTCAACGAGCCATTCGAGATGACGTGCAGTCTCCTCATGAAAAGACTGCAGGTCACCTCGCATGGCCCGTTGACGAAACGCCACACTAGTCAGGACAGGCTCAACCCGGACACGGATAGCCACATCTGCAGGCAGTGGAAGGCCAGTTGTTGTGAGCTCACCCCCTGCCTGAAAACGGGTCTGGACATAGGCATCCCTGCTGGTGCAAGATGATGCAGTGACAGGATCAGGGACAGGATTGCACACAGGCACCTCGGCGGCGACCTGTGCTGCCTCCTGTCCCTGGTCCTGCACTGCACCACTAGCACCAGTGGAATCCCCACCTCCAGACCCCGTCTCTGTTGCTTGCACGCCTCCTCCTCCACCAAACCCCCCACCAACCTGGATGACTCCGTGCCATCTTCCCCCGCTGAGCCCTGTGGGGTCCCAGCTGCCCCTTCTGCTGCCGAGGAGTCCAACTCCGACCTCCGCCTCTTGGACCTCCCCCCAGCAGCTGCGGCCTGGGACGCGGCACCGGACTCCTCACTCCCCGACGAGATCACAACCTGGGAGGGGAGCCGGGCCTTGCGTCTCCGGCTGGCGGTGTGATCCCCGCCGCTGTGCTCCACAGCACCTTCTCCGCCCTCTTCATCAGTTGACGCTGCAGACAGGGAGAAATAAAACACAGGCATCAGGGCACTGTACAATGGACACATACACACATGACAGTTGTACATGAGTGGCATTGGCAAACCTCAGACATGGCATCACAATCGCCAACACACATGTCATTTCAACTCGCACACATGAGCCCTACCACAGCCATATCGCAACTGCCAGCACCATCCATACACATACAACAGCATGAGCAGGCAAAGGTGAGCCAGACATCACATGCAACACAGGGAGTGCACTACACATGCACACACACCACCACACTTGCATGCATGTGTACACCTCTGCCAACTGTCGCAGTGTTCAGATGGGCATCCATGTCACATCTGCCAATCAGGCTTCCACATCCCGCTGTCACATGCATCCATGTTGCATCACTGTTGCACCTTTGTCAAATACACACACATGCACATGTACACAGTGCTGATACATGCAGCTGAAAACAACATCCATGTGTGACATCACGAACATGCCTACTTACATACACATTCATCCAAACATGTGTGCCCACACATCTGCATTTGGCATGCAAGCCTACACACACAAGCACCATCCATGTCTCACACATGACAGCCCTCGCATGTGTTAGCCTCACGGCCCTGTACACCCCCACCCATACTCGGCCCCATACAAACAGATGTGCAACCTGCACACTACTGGAACATCACCACACGCACAGTTTACAATCATGATGCATGTACACTTACCGCTCGACTCCAGACGGGTCTGCCTCTCAAGGACCTGAACGTGGAGCGCTGGGGATATGCGTTCCAGGACCCTCATCTGATCTTCCAACAAGTGGCCCCGGCGCCCCTTAGCATCCGCTGCCTTCAAGAGGCGCCGGGCCTTGTTCAGGGTCCTGGACCTGAAGTCCTCCCAGCGCTTCTTGACATGTTGGAAGTCGCGGACTGCCACCCCCTCTGCGTTGATGGCAGTGACGATGTCTGTCCAGATCAGAGTCTGTCCTTCCTTGTCGGCGTGCAAACTTCCGAAGAGGGCATCATACTGCCCCAGGACTTGCTCCACCAGGACACCAACTTCGGTGGCAGTGAAGCTGGTGCCCCTCTGCCTCTCTGGCCGGGGGTTGTCAGTGGTGCCAGATGTTGCAGTGCCCGACATGACAACCCCAGAGGCAGGAGTGGGTGGGCAACTGGGTCCTGGGGCTGGGCTGTGGAGCGATGGAATCCCAGTCGGGAGTCTTCGGTTCCAGCAGGGGTGGTCACAGCAACAGCACCCCTGAATGATGTGCAGGCAGCAAATGGCAGGGCATGTGGGCAGCAGGCAATCAGGCAGCAGCAGATGGCAGGTGGGAGCGTGCTCGGGGCTTTGGGGGACAGTAATTCGGCCTTCTGGGCAGGAGCGTGGTCTTCTGTGTGCTTACGCATGGCCAGCTTGATACGGAGTGATTTGGCACGTGAAAATCCAGCACGTCTGCGTGAAATTCGAGGAAAGGGCCTTAGCGCGTAAGCGCGTCAGCACACGTACGCAAATTCATTGGCCCAAAGGCCAACAGTGCGTATGCGCGTTTGTGACGTGCGTGTGCGGACGTTTCCCTGTACACGGGTGCATGTTACACGTCCAATGACTGCACGTCAGAGTTTCAGCGCATGTAATTGGAGGATGGGGCCTTAGCACGTACACGCGGAAGTGACGCTGGACGTGTGGGCATGTTTAAAAGGTACGTGTAGAACGCCATTTCCTTGTACGTGCTTTTCGTGGAGAGCGAGTGGGTGAAATCTGTACTTCTTGTCGGTTCACACGCAATTTACTTCACGGCGTTCCAAGTTTGGACTCCCTGTTACCTCTGACAGTTTTTTGTCTTCTTGTTCTTTTCCTGGGCCTGTTTCCTCAAACAACGTTCACTTCTCCTGTTGTCCTGTCTCCTCAGACAGCGTACAATTCTTCTTTTGGCGGGGGTGTTGCCAACGCGCACACGCGCGTATTTTACACGCGATTTTTCCTGGCAGACGGTGAGTTGCGCACCTATTTGACATCTGTGCTTGCCCCGTGTGTTGCCTACCCCTTCAGAGGTCAGTCTAGGCTGCGTGTGACACGCATACGTTCATTTTTGTGTTTCTGGGTGCCACAGCGTAGTGCAGGTTGTTTTTTCCACGCACGTGGTCTAGGAGGGGTTGCGTGCACATTATCTCCCTTTTTCGGGGTGCCTGTGCGTTGCGTGACCCGTCATCTTCCCCCAGGGGTCACATACAGCCTTGCTAGAGCACTAGGGTATGAATTCCATCTAATACCCTACCCCTTTGACCCCCAATTGCCCAGGACAATAATTTACTGCAACTCCCATATGCACAACAACATCAGTGCCATGGTTGGGAGGCGAGCATGCGGTAAGGGTGGCAAAGGTGGGCGAGCCACAAGAGGTGGCCGTGGTGGATACGGTAGGGGACGTGGCCAGGACTTGCAGGGTGCCCCTAGCCCCCCATGTGTGGGTGATCAGTTTGGGACACCCATGCCCCCCCCCTGGTTGAGGGTAACGTGGCTGACACCATCCCTGCTCCAGGTCAGCAGGTCTAGGCCACGTGTGGCGGTGCACGTTGGTGTCACCAGCCCATGTGGATCAGGGGCAGCTATGTCAACTGCTGCCCCGAGTAGGCAGGGTGGGGAGGCTGCAGGGGCAGCTGCGGCTCCATCCACCACAGCTCTGAGTGTCCCAGCCAGGACAGTGTCGGTCCTAGTCCATCCTGCTGACGTTCCCCCTGACCACATCACACTTCTGCTAATGCCTGCACCAACTCCCATGGTGAGTGTTCATTCCCACACTCCTAGTCCACAGTCCACCAGGGATCCTGCCCCTAGTGTCCAGAGCGGCGTAGGACACTCAGTATCACCACCACCTTCCAAGCGGAAGAGGAAAAGTGCTCGTCCAGTACAGGCTGATGCCCCAGACACGGCTACACAGTCCGGCCCAGCAAGGAAGCCCTGCTTCAATCGGGTCGAACTTGATGCACTTGTGGAGTATGTGTCCGCACATGACAGCGAAATGGTGATTACTGCAGGATGCAAGACCACACCTGCACAACGTCAGGCACACTGGCAGACCATTGCGGAACTCATAAGTGCCCTTGGATTCGTGAGGCGCACAGCTAATGATTGCTACAAGCGCTGGAATGACCTTAAGCGCAGGGCAAAGAAAAAGCTGGCCTCAAGTCATGCCGCAACTCTAGTGACTGGAGGTGGGTCTCCGGCAGAGGACATAGAACTCACTCCACATGAGTATGTTGCTGGGACCTACGTCACGGAGGAACAGATCCAAGGCGTGGGAGACCTGCCAGATTACGAGGCATTTTCCGGTGAGTGCACATGCATGTGTGTGTCATCCATGTGCATGGCGTGTGTGTGAGTGCTTCTGATTGAGTGCCAGGTGAGGGGGTGTGTGCCTGAGTGGTTTGGGTCACCCATGTGCTTCATCCAAAACATTCTTAGCACCAGGATTTGGGTGTTGCAGTATCCCTTCTGGCAACAGTAGACATTCAGCCCAACCTCACGCCAGTTGCCCTTGAATTGTCATCTTGCCACAACATAGTTGCATGTTATTCTGTGTTCATTCAGGCTGATTGTCTGCATTCCACCACTTTCACTAGGCATTTCTCAGTCCTATTGTCACATGTGTGACATGGCTAGGGTACATGCCATCTGTGTGATGGCATGTGTCATGTATGTGTATTGGACATGCCAATCACAGGCCAATGTGTGATGGCACTGCTAGGCAGCATGCAGCAAATTTGTTGGTCTTCCATCTTGGTGTCATCAATGTGTGCCATTTGCCTCCCCTTCATACGCAGTGACAGTGCATGCATGGGAGGTTTATAGTCATGTGGGACATGTGTCAATGAAGTACTGTTTATGTTGCTTCTCAGCCCTAATTGTGTTCCATGTTGCTAATGCCTGTTCCCATTTATTTTCTTTCATGTCTTAGCAGGGGATGACGCACTTGATACCCCTGGGGTTGTGGAGATGGTGCAGACCCAGGAGGGGTCTCAGGCCCGACCGGGCACCAGTGAGGGACGTGGTGTGGTGGTGGGTGAGATCCCACACTTGCTGCAGGCCGTCATCTCAAGGGGTGTCTCTGGGTGCACCTCCCCCGAGCTCTATTCAGGTGTCGATTCGGATGATGAGACCTATGTTGCGTCGCAGGTAAGTGTCTCTGGGAGGGATTCTGTAATGTCCAACCCACCTGCACCAGGGGTAGAACCCTCAATGGGGATGTCAGTGTTGGTAGGTCAGCCTTTGGTGGTTACGGATGCAGGGTCACACTCCGCTACATCTGATCCTGTTCCTGGGCCAGCAGATCAGAGGGGGAATGCAGTCCTGCAGCCTCAGGCATTGCCGGCACAGCAAGGCGCAGTTCGCCTTGCCCCAGACAGGTGTGGTGCCCTCCGACGCGGTGGCCGTACGCCACCTGGCAATACCGCATGGGAGCAATCCATATATGGTATGGCAAACCAACAGGCAGCATCAACTGAGATGATGGCTCAGGCCATGGATAGGGTGGCCACTTCCATTGTCCCCCAAGAAAGGCTAATTGAACAACTACAGCAGGCAACAGACTCCATTAGCCAGTCACACAGGGAGGACATGTTGGCGTCCAACAGGGACAGGCGGGCGGCACTGGAGACTGCGGGAAGCCATTTCCATTGAGTCCCAGGGCCACAGGGAAGCCCTGAGGGTGGAACTATGTCAGCTCAGGGCAACTCTGGTTGTGCTTGAGGCTTCAGCTAACACGAGGACAGAACAGCAGCTGGAGCGGCTCACACGTACGCTCTCAGCTGAGATGCAGGCAACTAGGGCGGAGGTCCGGGCATCCCGTGAGTTGTTGCATGGGGACCTCCGCACAATTATCCTCCAGAACAAGACCTTCCACACCTGCATGCTTGCTGCCATGGAGGACCAGACTAGGGCTTTGCGTGGGCTGCCTCCCATAGTGCCACCACCTCCTGATGCAGCTGCAGAGGGTGAGGAGAGCAACAGCAGCGATTCTCCCACAATAGGGTAGCCGTGCAGGCCATGAGCCCATGGAGGTGTTTTTTTTTCGCAAGATCCACACGGGTGGGTTTTGGTGTGCACCCTGTCCTCGGACCTCCTGGGTGGCCTCCCCCACCCCCCCGGGCCCATTAATGGCCATTTTTGATTTATTTATTTATTTTTGATATTTGATTATTTTTTTTTTTTGGACAGTGTGTTGCCTTATGTGGCTCCCGTGGGCATACGCTGTATTGTGGCTGGGCACATGCAGGCTTGTCCTGAATTTGGGTCAGATGCTTGGGTTTGTGTGACACACACCCCTCCTGCTTCCCGTTTCCATGGGCTTGCAAAGGGTGTGCCCAAGTGACATTGACTTACACCGTGACGTTGGACTCCCATTTGATGTGTGGGCAGTCTGTAGTCAATACTGTGTATACATTCCTAGTGCATATTGTTGTTGTATAGTACACTGCATGGTGTATTGATATGTGCCTCTGCATCCATCTCATCCTCCTAATTTGCAGGTCCATTTCTCATGTCTTCACAAGGCGGTCTACTTTGGGACTGGAGTCCATGTTGTAAGCAGTGCACCTACACTCTTGCGTGGCGCTAACACTATATACTTGGAAGTGTTCGAAGTGCTGCTATTATCAGGTAGTGAGGCTACACATTTTTTAAGTCCGTACTGTCATGTTTATGGTAGGTTGGAGGTTGTGTAGGTGATTGCTATTCTTGGTAAGTATTTGGTAATGTGTGTTGTTGTTCCTGCATTACTGTGGGCATTTCATGTGTGGCCAGTTTCCATTAGGGACACTGTAGTTGGTGACACTTGGGGCATGTTGTGGGGATTAATTTGTTTGCTCTCACATTGTATGACATGCCATGGTGTGTTGTGTGGCCGTGCCGGGGAGGGGTTGGGTGACATGGCACTGTTCTCATGTTGTATTTTGCAAGTGGGTATTCATTTTTGCTGCATGGAAGTGTGTCTTTTGATGACACTGCATTGGTGGTGTTTGTGTAGGTTGGGATGCACACATTGTGACACTTCCAGATGAACAATCTCAGGCTGCTATGGTTCTGACAGTTGACTGTCCCTTTGTCCATCATAATTGTCAGATTGAGTCATCATTGATTGTCAGATGGTATGTGCCAGGGCTGTGTGCACTCCACTGGGGTGTGCTTTCAATGTGAAGTAATTAGCCACCAGCTGCGTACGGGCTGCCTCACCCCGTGCTCTTTCCCCTCCCATGCGCAGCAGGCGTGCATGTGGTTGGGGATGTGGGGGCACCACCATGTCCACAGCCAGTCCCCAGCGTGTTGCAACATTGTGCAGGACACATGCTGCCACTATGATCCTGCACACTACTGGGGGAGCGTATAACAGCTGCCCACCAGAACGGTCAAGGGAGCGAAAGCGTGACTTGAGCACTCCGAATGTGCGCTCCACTATGCCCCGTGTTGCAATATGGGCTGTGTTGTATCTTACCTCGGGAGGCGTGATAGGGTTCCGAATTGGCGTCATCATGTGTGTGCTCAGAGGGTAGGCACTGTCCCCTGGGGAGGTGGTGATGGGGATCATTAGTGGGGTATTGGCATTGCGTGTGCTGTGGCATTTATACTCACCAAGCAGCCATGCATCGCCATGCCCCCAGCTTCCATGTCCCGGTTTAGGGTTGACATCCTGTAAATGAAGCTGTCGTGGGTGGACCCTGGATAGTTGGCATATACTGAGGTGATGATTCCCTTGGCATCACATACTACCTGGACGTTGATGGAATGCCAGTGCTTGCGGTTTCTATAGATGTGCTCAGATGCCCTGGGGGGACGTAGAGCCACATGGGTGCAATCAATGGCACCTAGCACTTTGGGGAATTGTGCCACCCTGTAGAAATCCTGGCTGACAGCCTGCCTTTCTGCAGGTGTTCTGGGCAGGTATATGTGCTTGCGGATTGATGGGCGTGCAGTGATGATGGACAACACCTGATGTAGGCACCGTGACTGCGTGGCCTATGACACCCCCCACTATGGCACTTGTCCGCTGAAATGATCCGGTAGTGCAGTACATTGAGGACCTTCTCCAGGGGGCTGAGTGCTTGGGAGCACAGGGTGGGTGATGTGAGGTCATCCTCCCACTCACTGACCAGGTCGAGTATTATGTGTGGTGGAAACCTGTACCTCCCATACACCTGGTCATCTGGCATACCAAATAGGCTGGTTCTGGGTGTGAAGATTCTGGCCCTGACTATCCTTCTCCTCCTCCCGCGGTATCCCACGGCCACTGCTGCTAGGAACGGTATATTCATCCTGGCGTCTGAGCTTGTTTGTTGTTTGCGCACTCTTTTATGCTGCGCGGGACGTGCGCCTGCTTCATGCTGGCATACGTGTTTCAGGATTGGTCCTTTTATTTTTTGGCGCGTTGTAGGCGAGCGTGTAAATCTTCCCGCCCACCCCAGGAATACACGTAACATGCTCTCCCAGTCGCGAGTAAATAATCCCGCCCACCCCTGGAATACACGTACCCCACTCTCACAGGCACAGTCGCCTGTGTAACTTCACACGCACACACCTAAATACACATACCCTGCAAATTTGCGTGTGAAACTTTCCGTGCACCCCGAAATACACGTACCCTGCTGAATTCGCGTATGGAATACACGTACCCAGGACAATCGCGTGTGGAACTTCCTGCGCACCCCTGAAATACACATACCCTGCTGAAATCGCATGTGGAACCTCCTGCGAACCCCTAATACACGTACCCTGCTGATATCGCGTGTCAGACTACATGCGCAACCCTGATATACACCTACACAGGCGAATCGCACTGCTGGGGGGTGGGGGGGGTGGTAGGAAGGAGTGGGGGCCTGGTGGAGGGTGCCCCTGACTGGTGGGGGGTGGGGGTGCAGGGAGACATGAGTGGGGGCCTGGTGGAGGGTGCCCCTGACTGGTGGGGGGTGGGGGTGCAAGGAGGCATGAGTGGGGGCCTGGTGGAGGGTGCCCCTGACTGGTGGGGGGTGAGGGTGCAGGGAGACATGAGTGGGGGCCTGGTGGAGGGTGCCCCTGGATGCAGGGGGGTGGGGGTGCTGGGAGACATGAGTGGGAGCCTGGTGGAGGGTGCCCCTGGATGCAGGGGGTGGGGGTGCAGGGAGACATGAGTGGGGGCCTGGTGGAGGGTGCCCCTGACTGGCGGGGGGTGGGGGTGCAGAGAGACATGAGTGGGGGCCTGGTGGAGGGTGCCCCTGGATGCTGGGGGTGGGGGTGCAAGGAGACCTGAGTTGGACATGAGTGGGGGCCTGGTGGAGGGTGCCCCTGACTGGTGGGGGGTAGGGGTGCAGGGAGACATGAGTTGGACATGAGTGGGGGCCTGGTGGAGGGTGCCCCTGACTGGTGGGGGGTGGGGGTGCAGGGGGACATGAGTGGGGGCCTGGTGGAGGGTGCCCCTGGATGCAGGGGGGTGGGGGTGCAGGGGGACATGAGTGGGGACCTGGTGGAGGGTGCCCCTGACTGGTGGGGGGTGGGGGTGCAGGGGGACATGAGTGGGGGCCTGGTGGAGAGTGCCCCTGACTGGTGGGGGGTGGGGGTGCAGGGAGACATGAGTGGGGGCCTGGTGGAGGGTGCCCCTGGAGGCAGGGGGGTGGGGGTGCAGGGGGACATGAGTGGGGGCCTGGTGGAGGGTGCCCCACAGTGCTGGTGGGTGGGGGTGCAGGGAGACATGAGTGAGGGCCTGGTGGAGGGTGCCCCTGACTGGTGGGGGTGGGGGTGCAGGGAGACATGAGTGGGGGCCTGGTGGAGGGTGCCCCTGGATGCAGGGGGGTGGGGGTGCTGGGAGACATGCGTTGGTGGGCAGTAGTGCAAGGTGACATGTGGGTTGGCTGGGGGACATGGCCATGGTGGATGGGCTGCCTGCAGGACATGTGCAGGGGTGCAGGGTAGTCCCCTGTGGTGTGGGCCGCCTGCAGGGGCCGTGGAGGGTGTAGAGGGAACAGCTGGGAGGACCCACATGGCCAATTCACGTGTGGGAATCCCCGGCACCCCAGAAATACACGTAGGCTGCTGGATTCGCGTGTGGAATTTGCCGTGCACCCGGAGTACCTGCTGAAATTGCGAGTGGAACTTCACGCGCACACCGAAATACACGTACCCTGCTAATTCGCGTGTGAAACTTCCCCCACACACCGAAATACACATACCCTGCTAATTCGCGTGTGAAACTTCCCGCGCACCCCGAAATACACGGACCCAGGGCAATCGCGTGTGGAACTTCCCGCGAACCCCGTAATACACGTACCCTGCAAATTCGCGTGTGAAACTTCCCGCGCACCCCAGAATACACGTGCCCAGTCCAATCGCGTGTGGAACTTCCCGCGAACCCCGTAATACACGCACATGCTATTTTTCACACAGCGGGTGTCCGTGTTTGTCGGTACCCCTTGGCACCTCATTTGTCCTAGAGGGCCACTGTATGGACCATTCATCATAGCTGTATATGGGTGCTTTTTGTTAGCGCACATTTTGGCGCACATTTATTTCAGGCGCAGGGACGCTACCGCCTGCTTTCTTGTGGCATACTTGTTTGGCCCTGTGCGCGTCTTTCACCGTGCGCTGGTTTGCGCTCTTCGATTCCATGAATACGTGTTGTAGGCGAGCGTGTGGGCCTTCCGCGCACTTCCCTCCTGTACTTCCCCCGTGACGCCAATATTTTCACACGTTGTTCCCCATTCCGAGTGTTACGCCCGTGTTCCGCCTACTTTTGTGATGTGCGCCGCGCTATGTGCAATTTCGCAGTGGCCGTGGTGCACGCCGTTGGATGACCTGTGCGCCGGCGTGCACCGCGCACTTTTTCAGCGCACATCCAATGTTTTTCTCGCGCACGGACTTCCATGAATCAATGTGCGCTGGTTTCCCTGCGATTTTCGCAGTTGCACTGCGATTTTCGCACTTTTACTGCGAATCGCACGTTTTGGCACCTCTGCGCGGGAATTTTCGGCACACATTAATTCCATGAATCGACCAGTTAATATCTGCGCAATACTAAAGGTGAGTATGAAAAAGGAGAATAATGACCCTTTCTCCTATAACAAAACGATTTTCAAAAATGTTAGTAGCCTGGAGAGGGGAATTTCATTTGTATTGAGGATTCTGATCCATAAATCCTCTTCAAGTATGCATGGATGCAACGCAGTGTTTTTCGCCCACAACAGATGCAGAGTTGGACAAGATATACACAAATCTTTTAGAGATTTGTCATTTATATCACATTACCTGCAGAGCCTTTCCCCCTGAAGGACTTTTCTCATTTTGCCCAAAACATCCATAGTGGGGAACAAATGTAACTTTAGCCTCAACATTTGGGTCCTAAATTCCTTAGATGGATGCTTTCTCAGGTATGGGCCTGGGATTTAATAATTCCTCTGTGTCCAAGTAAAATGATCATTAAAGCAACAATATTCCAACAAAAGAGCTATAAGCTCTTTCCACACATATCTAAACAGTTTTTGCTTTACCTTTCTTAGGATTCATTGATAACTTTTCCGTTGATGAATCTATTTTAGACAGAGTCTCTGTACACCATAAGCCCATATTCTTCAATACCTTACAAGTACCTTTAACCCACAATTCATTCAGGTAAAGGAAGAACGAGGTGTACGGTGGTGAGACTATGCCAGGATATAACTGAAGCTTTCCCCAATCAATCACAGTCTGAATTGGCAATTGCCCCAATTAAAAAAGAATTCTTGCAATAGGGACTGAGGCTGATAAACGCAGCACTCGTCTCCATAACCTGGCCTCTAACCTTGCCCAACAAACCATGTCTTCCCTTGTTTGGGCACCATACACACATTTTTGAACAATTTACTGCTCATACAATTTCAAGACGGGCAAATCAAATTGGATCATTTGGATAGTCGCTGCCAGAAATTTCAACTCTAATTCAGCTTCAGGCGCCTTTCTACTGTGTCCGATGTAAATGCATTAGCTTAGATATTTATACATGTTAACCACCTCTAAAGCATGACCTCGCGAATCTCAAGCACATTTTTTCCATTTACACTTCACCCTATTGAGCACCAAAAGTTTAGATTTCAAGGTGTTGATTGAAAGGTCAAGCTTACTAAAGAAATCCTCAACCACCTTTAAGGCTCTTTGCAAGCTTATCGGAGTCATGTCATAGATAACAACGTCATCTGCATAAGCTAAATAATGTACTGCCAGGTTTCCCAGCTTAGGCGGGTTTGACCTAGCAGTTTTCCAACACACAAGCATGTCCTTTATGTAAAACAGAATAGAAATGGTCAGAGAACACACCCCTGTTGCAGTCCACGGTTTGTCTCTATACAGCGGGCAAAAGCATCATGAGAATCGAGTCTAATTATGATTTTTGTTCCACGATGCAGAGCCTCCAAAATGCCAATCAGCCCTGGGGGGGGCATCCACTATCCGAAAGACTCTTCCAGAGGATGGCCCTTTTAACGTGGTCAAAAGCGTTACTGATATCCAGGAAGGCCAAATAAACCGGCCGGCTCCCTTGATCCTCTACTTGTGCATCCAAAAGTGTTCCAGACAGTTGGCACCCCTAGCCCAGTCTTTTAATTCCTTTAGGATCATTTCAGCAAAAACTTTTTTGGAGGCATCCATCAAAAAAATCAGCCTATAACGCATCAGGGACAATTTGTCAACTCCCTTAAAGATTAAGACAATCAATGCCTTACAACAAGTCTCCGGAAGATTCCGAGTTACCAAATTGTTACCAAACAAAGATGACAAAAGTTGGGCCCAGAGTAGGACATTCGATTTGAAAGTCAAATTAGTCAAACCGTCCGGCCTGCGCGCATTTGATTTTTTACTAGATTTAATCCACAGTGCAATATCATCTAGGGTCCAAGTAGGGCCCCCCGCCAGCCAACATGTACAAATTGGGAACCCCCAACATCCCCTTCTTTATACAAACCTCTGAAAAGTAAGTAAACCATGCATCTTCAGATGTTGCTTGGATTTGGAGGCATTGATCTGTCCCCCTTCGCTTAATCAACTGCCAGAATCTCATAGTATTATTTCCCAGCATGCATGCCAACATTTTCTCTAAATGATTGATCCCCATACGAAATGTGGGGCCCTTTAGCCAGTTTTTGTACATTTGTTTAACCCTACATATCCCCCTTATCACCCCAGGTGACCTAGTCCTCCTTATACACCTAATCTCTAGTCACATCTTCCTTTTCTGCTCCTGGACTAGAGGATCGAAACCATGATTGTGACCCACCTTCCTTGATCTCTTTTGCAGCTGTTTAACTGGCAATAAAACCCCTAAGACATTAGAGACAGAGGGGGCAAACCCTTCAGGGGAACATAGGACATCCGGCTCTAAACATAAAAGACTCCAATCTTTCTAGCTGTCATGATCTCTGCTTCCAAAAGATCAGGACTTGCCCGACTCCCTTGGAAGCAGACCCATAACCCCGGTTCCGAGTGCCAGCCAGTCCCAATTGGGACCTTTTGGACCCTGTCCTGGCGCCAGTGGCACCAGGCTCATAAAGATGCCCAGTCCCAGCGCTGGAAGCGCCGGGCTCATAATGCTTGGGTGGACTTACCTGCAGCAGACCATGCTGCTTACGTACCTGCCAGTTGAGCCCCTGATCCTCTTCAGTTTGGGACTACTTTTCCTGTTGGGTGGGGAGGAGCCACTCCCTAGGTTCAGAACACTGGAACTCTTCTGGAAAGCAGGAACTCTTTTCTCACCTAGGCGAGGCTGTGGAAGGAGACACCTAAGCACTACAGGAGGCTATTTAAACCACACCCGATGGATGAATCTTGCTTTGCGTTATTCTGCATTCTCTGCAGTAGAACGCTCATCGTGTCTTCTGCTTCTGATCCTGGGCCTAAGGGAACAAAGGCTTACCATCCTGGAATCCAGTCTTCAGCAGCACCTGTAAAGACAAAGAAAGAACAGGTTAGCACTACGGTCTTCAGTGGCAGCGCATCTCTTACCTGGTCCATCGGCTGTCACCAACGCCTCGCGCTGCATTCCGGCATCTGAAAGACAAAGGCTTACCTACTCTTCGCATGCTCCGGAGGTCTTCGCACTGCATTCCGGCATCTGAAAGACAAAAGCTTACCAGCTCTTCGCACGCTCCGGAGGCCTTCAGCGCTGCATCCCGCATCTGAAAGACAAAAGAAGGTGCGTTTAAAGACATTGGGCAACTTTATTACTCACGTGCCATTACTCCTTCCCACGCCGAATCCAGTGGGTATTCCAGCACCCTTCAGCTTCTCTCAAGCTCCGAACTTGTACCTGCAAGATAAAAGGGACAGTTAGTGCGCATCGTGAAGCAGGCTACAAGCGCTTACTTACGTGCTTCCAGGCGCTTCTATTCCTCACGCGGGTTCGATCCTCAACTCCCATCAGCCCGCCATCCGCCATCGCCGGAACCCTGCAAAACAAGAGATATCATTACAAAAGACTTTTAAGACATTTGAAGTGCCCAGAACTTACCGTTCGTGCAGTTAACGACGGACAGCAGTCCTCTGAGGTCAAGAGGCCTGCACCCTTATCCAGTGAAGAAACTGGTTACGGCACCCTGCCCCGAGGCAGATGGAGAGCTCGGCGTTCACTTACCTAAGACATCTTACTCTTCGAGTCAGACATACAGTGCACAGAGGTCCAGCCCAAAGAGCCAACCGTGTGTTACACATCACCTTTGAAGATACGGCATTCACCCAGTCAAGACCGGCGCCTCTGCAGGAATCAGGTGAGCGTTACAGAACCCAAAGCCGACCGCAAAACTCCCACCCAGGCGCTATGGAAACCTCGGATACCGACCAGCTAGCCCAGTTACTTGGGGAACTAAGAGCAGAAGTGCATGCAGCCCGTCAGGAAACAAATGCTCTAAGAAGGGAACTGATTATTTCCAAAGAGCGAACAGACGATCTCGCTAGACAATTGCTACAGTCACAAGCCGGACAAACTCCGTTACCCGCATCAGGTGCAAATCTTCCTTCAACATCTTCTACGAACCCAGTGCAGATCAACCTACCTGGGAATGTACCTCTGGCTCCGCCCGAATGATTTTCTGGTGACCCAAAGAGGTTTGCAGTATTTATTAATCAGTGCCGGTTGCACTTCTTATGCCGGCCAGCAGCCTTTCCAACTGATCAAGCTAAGGTAGCTTTCGTGCTTTCGTACCTTAGTGGCAATGCGGCAGACGGGTCGATCCCTCTAGTTAATCAAGATGATCCGGTTCTCCATGATTTTCAAGCTTTTCAGCTCAGTATGGAAAAACTGTTTGCAAGACATTCACAGGGGCAGGCCTTGGACAATGAGCTCCTTTCATTGCGACAGGGTAATAAAGACCTTTTGGCTTATATTGCGTCTTTCAACAGACTGATAGTGGAAACTCGATGGCCTGAGGACAAAAGGATTACGCTGTTTTATAGAGGTCTATGTGGAGAGCTCAAAGATGTGTTAGCCCAAGTAGTGAATCCCCCGCAAGACTGTTCGGACTATATTGACTTAGTCGTTCAAATTGACCACAGACTGCAGAACAGGAAGGCCGATCGTTCCAAGTTTGATGCTCGAGTATTTTCCAAACCACCAACTCCTACCAAAGGAGTAGACTCCGGGGAACCCATGCAAATAGGGGGCCTGAAAGGACCACTAACACAAAAGGAGCGGGAAAGGAGAAAACAGCTGCAATTATGCCTCTATTGCGGAAACTCGGGGCACTTTCTTCGAGACTGTCCGGTGAAACCAGCCAAGAAGGCAGTAGGAGCTGCAGTTACCAGGGTCACAAACTCTGAGCAGGGAAACGACCTCGCCCGACAAGAATAGAGGTCCTCTTGCCGAGCGTTAAAACCAGTTCCGTGACCTCGCATTTCGTGATACCTATGGTCCTCATTAGCCCTGAACATCCGGATCGATTACATGCGATTGAAGCTTACGTCGACAGCGGTGCCATCGGCAATTATGTGGATCATGAAATGGTTTTGAAGATGAATCTGACTCTTTGTCCAAAGGCTGTAAAGGACGTCATTACTACGGTGGATGGTACGGAGATAGCCTCCGGACCAGTAACGCATACCACCCAAGAAGTAACGCTAGTAAGTCAAGATGGACACCATGAGAAGATCGTGTTCGATGTGATCAAGGCCCCTCAGTTCCAGATTATTCTAGGAATTCCTTGGTTAGAGAAGCACAATCCTCAGATCGATTGGCGAGCAAGAACGGTTCAGTTTCCAGAATGTGTCTCTACGTGTCACCCTCGACCTGGTGTTGCACTGGCAGCAATTTCCTCGGAGGCTCCCCAGTTACCTCCTGAATACCTAGAATTCCAAGATGTTTTCCGGAAGGATCAGGCTAACTCTCTACCTCCTCATAGGTCTTATGACTGCCAGATAGACCTGATACCTGGATCTACTCCTCCTTGTAGTAGAATTTATGCCCTCACCGAGCCTGAGAATGTTCACCTCCGACAATACGTGGATCAATACCTAGCGAATGGGTTTATTCGTTCTTCCAAGTCCCCTGCTTCCTCAGCTTTGTTCTTCATTCCAAAAAAAGAAGGGGACCTTAGAACTTGTATAGATTATCGCGCCCTGAACCAGATCACCGTTAAGAATAGATAACCGTTACCTTTGATCCCTGAACTCCTGGACCAAGTCAGAAAAGCATGCATATATACAAAGCTGGATCTTAGAGGAGCCTACCACTTGGTACGAGTAAAAGAGGGCGATGAATGGAAGACGGCCTTCCGCACCAAGTATGGGCTATTTGAATATCAGGTCATGCCCTTCGGACTTTGCAATGCCCCGGCCGCCTTTCAATATTTTATGAACAATGTCCTCAGAGAGCTCATAGATGTGTGTGTTGTTGTTTACATTGACGACATCCTCGTTTATTCTTCATCGGAAACTGAACATCGGAAACATGTGAAAATGGTCCTCGAGAGATTGCGTCAACACAAACTTTTCGCTAAGTTGGAAAAATGTGTTTTCAACGTGACTGAAGTTGAATTCTTGGGATTCATATTATCACCTAGTGGAGTGCGTATGGATTCAAAGAAGGTCGATGCAATTCTCAAATGGCCATCGCCATCCTCCGTAAAAGGTGTTCAAAGCATGTTAGGCTTTGCTAACTTTTACCGCAGGTTTATCCCCGAATTCTCTCGAATAGTCCAGCCCATCACCGCCTTGTTAAAGAAAAACAAACGTTTTGAATGGTCTACCGAGGCGGAACAAGCTTTCCAGAATTTGAAGACTAGATTTATCTCTGCACCGATCTTAAAACATACTCGCCCAGAACTCCCCTACATCGTTGAAACTGATGCTTCGAGCCTTGCCATGGGGGCAGTTCTATCACAAAAGGACCCAGTAACCAATCAGTTGCATCCCGTGGCATTTTGGTCCCGCAAATTCTCGCCTCCTGAAATCAATTACACTATTACTGATAAGGAACTTCTAGCTATCAAGTCCGCCTTTAAGGCTTGGCAGCATTATCTTCTGGGGGCCCGACACACCGTTACTGTGATTACAGATCACCGAAACCTGCAATATTTGAAAACCGCAAAAGCTCAATCCTCTAGGCAACTCCGTTGGGCACTATTCTTTGCCGAGTTTGACTTCATAATTACCTATCGACCTGGTACAAAAAACGGTAAAGCTGATGCCCTTTCTCGGATGGGAGTGAAAGAACATTTGATCAATCCTAAACCTGTACCTATCATTCCCGAACAAAGAATTCTAGGTGTAATCGCCACACAATCCATAGAGGAAATTAAGGATAAAGCCAGGCTACTGGTAACTCCAGCAGACATACAGAATTGGCATCTGCAGGGAAAGGACTTTACAGTGAAAGGACAACCTATTATATTTCCAAGAACGGTTATACCTGCCCAGCACAGATTTACAGAAAAAGGTAATCTCTTGTTATCACGATTCTTTAATGGAAGGACATCCCGGTATGACCAAGACCTCGGAAAAGATCAAGCGCTACTTCTGGTGGCCGTCTTGGAAAAAAGATATCAGAGACTTTATAATGTCCTGTGGAGTATGCGCCCAAAACAAGAGTCAAAAGGAAAAACCAGCCGGCCTCTTACGCCCTATTGACATCCCACCTCGCCCTTGGCATACGCTTTCTATGGACTTCATCACCGATCTACCTCCATGCTCCGGATACAATACGATCCTAGTAATCGTGGACCTATTCTCCAAGATGGCGCATTTCATTCCACTCAAAGGCTTACCAACAGCAGCAACTCTGGCCCGAGAATTTCTCGAAAACATCGTCCGACTGCACGGTTTTCCTTCAGTTCTCATTTCGGATCGAGGTAGTCAATTTATTTCTCATTTTTGGCGAAGTTGCTGTCGGTCGGCTCAAATTGATGTGAGACTTTCGACCAGCCACCACCCTCAAACCGACGGACAAACCGAGAGGACCAATCAAACTCTGGAACAGTATTTGCGCTGCATGCTACAACAAACTGAAAAAACTTGGAAAGATATCCTTTGGATAGCCGAATATGCCTACAATAACTCTGTCCACTCGGGAACTGGGAAGACCCCGTTTTTTCTTTTATACGGTAGTCACCCTCGAACCTCGGAGTTGGATCCACTCCAAGATCTTGGAACACCAGCAGTAGACCACCTGCATTCTACAATCACTCAAGCCTTTAAGGAAGCCGTTTCTCACCTTCAAAGGGCTAAAGAACAATACAAGAAAGGAGCAGACCAACATCGGAAGGAAGCCCCCCAATATCAAGTAGGAGATCAAGTCTGGTTATCCACCAAATATCTACCTCTAAAAGGACCACGCACATTCAACCCAAGATACCTTGGTCCCTATTCCATCACTACCATAGTAAATCCAGTAGCGGTCAAGTTGGACTTGCCCCCTCACATGAAGATACATCCGGTCTTCGACGTCTCTCTATTAAAACCCGTGCAACCTCAAACCCGATTAACTAAATCTCCAAAACCTATTCTAGTTGATGGAGAACTCGAGTTTGAAGTCAAAAGCATCCGGGATTCCAAGATCTCCAAATCTAAACTATTTTACCTGTTGACTGGAAAGGCTACGGTCCCCAAGAAAGATCCTGGGAACCTGCAGAATATGTCCACGCCCCTCGTCTAATCAAAAGATTTCATCGAACATTTCCTAACAAGCCCAAACCCCCGGAGAAGCCCGGTTTGGGAGGGGCCTTGAGGGGGGGTGCTGTCATGATCTCTGCTTCCAAAAGATCAGGACTTGCCCGACTCCCTTGGAAGCAGACCCATAACCCTGGTTCCGAGTGCCAGCCAGTCCCAATTGGGACCTTTTGGACCCTGTCCTGGCGCCAGTGGCACCAGGCTCATAAAGATGCCCTGTCCCAGCGCTGGAAGCGCTGGGCTCATAATGCTTGGGTGGACTTAACTGCAGCAGACCATGCTGCTTACTTTCCTGCCAGTTGAGCCCCTGATCCTCTTCAGTTTGGGACTACTTTTCCTGTTGGGTGGGGCAGGAGCCACTCCCTAGGTTCAGAACACTGGAACTCTTCTGGAAAGAAGGAACTCTTTTCTCACCTAGGCGAGGCTGTGGAAGGAGACACCTAAGCACTACAGGAGGCTATTTAAACCACACCCGATGGATGAATCTTGCTTTGCGTTATTCTGCATTCTCTGCAGCAGAACGCTCATCGTGTCTTCTGCTTCTGATCCTGGACCTAAGGGAACAAAGGCTTACCATCCTGGAATCCAGTCTTCAGCAGCACCTGTAAAGACAAAGAAAGAACAGGTTAGCACTACGGTCTTCAGTGGCAGCGCATCTCTTACCTGGTCCATCGGCTGTCACCAACGCCTCGCGCTGCATTCCGGCATCTGAAAGACAAAGGCTTACCTACTCTTCGCATGCTCCGGAGGTCTTCGCACTGCATTCCGGCATCTGAAAGACAAAAGCTTACCAGCTCTTCGCACGCTCCGGAGGCCTTCAGCGCTGCATCCCGCATCTGAAAGACAAAAGAAGGTGTGTTTAAAGACATTGGGCAACTTTATTACTCACGTGCCATTACACCTTCCCACGCCGAATCCAGTGGGTATTCCAGCACCCTTCAGCTTCTCTAAAGCTCCGAACTTGTACCTGCAAGATAAAAGGGACAGTTAGTGCGCATCGTGAAGCAGGCTACAAGCGCTTACTTACGTGCTTCCAGGCGCTTCTATTCCTCACGCGGGTTCGATCCTCAACTCTCATCAGCCCGCCATCCGCCATCGCCGGAACCCTGCAAAACAAGAGATATCATTACAAAAGACTTTTAAGACATTTGAAGTGCCCAGAACTTAGCGTTCGTGCAGTTAACGACGGACAGCAGTCCTCTGAGGTCAAGAGGCCTGCACCCTTATCCAGTGAAGAAACTGGTTACGGCACCCTGCCCCGAGGCAGATGGAGAGCTCGGCGTTCACTTACCTAAGACATCTTACTCTTCGAGTCAGACATACAGTGCACAGAGGTCCAGCCCAAAGAGCCAACCGTGTGTTACACATCACCTTTGAAGATACGGCATTCACCCAGTCAAGACCGGCGCCTCTGCGGGAATCAGGTGAGCGTTACACTATCAAAGGCCATAGTTATTTTTGGAGACCATTTTACAAGATGGTTCCTGGGGTTAATTTCCAGGTTCATGGCCTTACCCTCAAACCTTGTTAACCCAGACACCGGGAGCTGGCAACTAACCATAGCGTGGTAACTCAATCCTGAGCTTTTCACATTTAGGGTACCACCTTTCTGAAACAAGTCTGCCGAAAGGAAATAATAATCAATGGTTGACTTCCATGGACCATTACACCAAGTAAAGCTCAGAGAATATCACCCATGAAGTTTTCATTCAACAGCACCAGGCCCCACACCTCCAACTCCTGGCGTACCCCCTGTCCCCTATCATGAGCTTCCCTTGCTGTTTTTAACCTTGCCTGTTCATGATACCAGCAATCATCCAAAAAGTTCTGCATTGAAGTCACCCAGAACCATAACTGAAGCTCCATCTTCTGGAATTTCCCCCAGCAATAGAAAGGAAAGGAAATTCAGAGCTTCCTCCATGTTAACAGACTCTGGGTTTAGATATACATTTACCAGCAAGCACTGGTAAAACCTTCCCCCATCTTTTCCTATCCCTTCCAACAAGATTGCCAGCATATTCCTTCTTTTCTAATCTATTTTTCGAACTAAAAGTCCCAAACTTCTCTTAATAGTGTGGGATATTTTGACCCATTCCAATATGCCCCTCTGCATCAATTTACAAATGGGGTAAGAAACAGCCAAAAATGGATGCGCTAACCCCTGTCCGCGCAAAAATCAGCAAAATTGCATTTGGGTAATAACCACAAAAGACTGAACACCCTGCCACACAGTCAAAGTGGGGTTAAAAGCTGAATTCTCACTGCAGGAGCATGTCAGTGGGTCCTGTACATTCAACATGGAGCAAGGCAGCAAAACTGGGCTAAAAAACGAAAATGTCTTTTAAAATGCAGCTGTGCAACCTTCAAAGTGCTGTTTCGGAGCTAGATCAATTTTATTTTCCAGTGAACCATTGTAATTAAAAGGGTTACAGATCTTCCAGTGGCTCAGAGGAGCCGGGCCTCACTGACTGACAGCAGCTAAGAAATGTATTTCATGAAAAAGGCAGCCCAGCAACATTGTTTTCAGTTCCATGGGAAAAATGCGGCTAAAATGTCAACATGTAACAATTTCAACTGTGCAAGCAGAAACTCCAAACAAAAGGCTGGATACATATATCCAGACCGCAAAACAAATCCCAGCAATTAAGGAGAGAACAGGGGCTGAATGAAATGTGTGTGCAACAGAGGAATATCTGATATAAAGGACTCAGTTTAAATGTGCTTTTTCCATGCAAAAAGTGCAAAATCACCTGTTTAAAAGCATGTTTTGTTTAAAGGCCTAATTCTGTCAGAAATGTCAAAAGGATTGCTAAAATGTCAAAATCCACCTACAAACTGTGTTCAAGTTATATGTTGTAATGAACGATGTAGGTAACTTAAAGTTAAAACCCAGTCTGGAGCTAATCAACTATTTAATTATCATATGACAGTATCAGCCTGGGAATGGGTAACACCTCTGCTGGCAGGAAAGGCTTAATTGCTGCTGGGAGGTTTTTGCTTACTCATGACAATGAACCCATCAGACTTTTGTCTGGCACTCAGCTAAAGACAATGGCAAGCCTTAAACACTGACCTCCACAGGGGAGGGGCAGAAAACATCCCTCTCAAGGAACAGGATCCCCACCCTGACCAAAGGAATTTGACAGCTGTTGACAGTGAAAGAAAAGTAAAAAAATGCTAAAAGACTTTTCGTGTTTAAATGCCTATTTGTAATTAAGCTTTAAATATCTTTAACTTTGCTACATGAAGGAGGATGAATCTAAAAGTTGGTGGTTGTAAATCTAATGTTATGCTCTTTCTTTGAAGACATGATTGAACCCTGTACTACATAAGGAACAAACGTTATGAAGAAACACTAATTGCGCCAAGACTATTAATGCTGCAAGTCAAAATATTGTATACCCGTGTTCTTGGGGTGGTTGTACAGATATGTACTGAATTAGGAATTGTTAGGCCAAATCTTTATGATTAAAATTGACAAAATTCCACAGAAAGACAAAGCAAGCTCTCACTGATGTAGGAGTTGGATGTAAATATAACCCACAAAATATGTAATGTAGGTGTCTGATTTTATTAGAGGGCATAATTATAGAAATGTGTATTTGTCGGAAAGTTAAATTGTGGTCCAAATAACTGTGGGAGTTCCCAAGTCTCATCATAAAATATAACATCCCTTTCTGTCCTCCAACCAGAAAAAGGCAAGTGGCTTTGACCAATCACAGCCGTGTGGGTGTGGATTGTAATTGTGCCCCTACCATAAACTGAGTAATGCCACTTGGCATGATAAATATGGGAACCTCACACCACACAAGAACGGACTGATTGCTGACTATATCCTGATTTCCGCGCAGCGCTTTGTTCCTGATTTCTGCATCATCTTCCAGAACTTTTCAGCTTGTCCTGATTTCATACTGCTTTCCAAAACCAAGGCCAAGCATTTGGTTAAACTCTTCTTCAGCTGGGCCCAAATCCTGAAACCATCCCAAAAGAACTTCAGGGAAATATTTTTGATCCAGTTTGGCTTGCTACCATTAAGGCTTGCCTGCTGAAACTCGCCATCACGCTAATCTACTGTGTCCAGTGACCAGAAGGGGCAATCCAATCCAATTCAATCTGAGATGCAGTCCAATTGACCAGAACCGCCCAGCTGACCATCCTGCTAGAAGTGCCCTGCTGCCGGTAGAACCGATACGTGATGACCAGAACCTGATGGTCCAATCTTAATTTACAGTGGACTGTAAGTATAAATAGGAATCATAGTAACCCATAGTATATTTGCCTTGTCCTACCCCAATCTCAACCCATCCTCTCTTAACCTAAGAACTTCTAATAGTGTCACACCAGTTTTAAAACCTAGCTTTGATTTCTTGTGCTAGTAATAATTTCTTAAAATCCTTTTGTCTTGTGAAAATCCCAAACCTTTAAAAATCATCCCATGGGTCATCCGACTGAGTCCTCTAAGGCGGACACGCAGGTGCTGGGGGTGGTTTCCGTGGACCACTCTGGGGCTTACTGTGTTTCAAACTGGTTACCAGCCTGAATATCCTAGTTTAGATCATAATTGTCATTGTAAAAATGGATTTCTGTTTTCATTTTCGCGTCTTTATTTTCAAAAACACCTCTCATTCAAACTTGCATAATTGTAATGCTCACCTGGTTCCCACGGGGGCGCTGGTCTAGTCTGGATTGCTGTGGCCTCTTCTAGCATGATGCGCAGGACCCGGAACACCGATTGGACAGGACCTCCAAATCGTGCTTGCCTGGCCCGTAGGAATATCCTTCTGCAGATGAGAAAGGGGATTAACAGTCTGCAGAATAGTGTGCTAACTCCCCCCTTTCCCCTTTCCCCCTTCGTTCCTCTCTAACTTCCTCCAAACCCCGGTTGAAGCTCACCTTATGGTTTGGAAGGATGAACTCTCCATCCTGCTTCTGGTGCAGGGGCGCGTGTTCGTCCAGTTACTTCAATGGTTTTCAGAATGGCGCTGGCAAAATCCACTTGACTTTCCTGAGCGATGCGCCGTAAGTATGAAAGTTCAAAGTTCAAGTGAGGCCCCCTTTATGTTGTCTTTCTAACCTGTGATCTGTCCTTTATTTCAGGTGCAGAATGAAGGCGATGCGTAGAGGGGTTAAACTGCCGAGGTGAGTAGTGATGAGGGCGATCCCTCTAAATGTCCTTATAATTCCCCAGAAATGTCTCTTGTCCTTTCCCCATAGTGGCCGGGGTACGGTACCTGCCAACGGGGCGGCGCCGACCCGAAATGTGGAAGAAAAGCCGGTAAGTATTATGGCTGTTAATCAGGCTTTCCTTCTGTGTTCCTTCTGCTCACCTTTTGTTTCTTCCTGTCTCCTCTAGGTGCAGAGATGTGGCGTCCGATGCTGACAGCCACGATGGAGCCGGGAGATGTCTCGAGGACAGGTGAGTGAAGCGTGGCGCTGCAGCGAGCAACGCAATGCTTTTAAATGGAAGTCTTTCTTCAGGGATGCTGGTGAGAAGATTCCGGATGCAGGTAAGAAGTTTGAAATAGTCCTTGGTTTTCACTTTTCTCTTCTCTTCCTTCCTTGCAGGTCTTCCAGGTTCGAGGAGGGCGTGGCTGGAGTCCAGGAGCAGGAGCAGACACGGTGAGCGTTAAGCTGCAGGAAGCAGAACAACGCGAAGCATGAGCTGCTGTCTGGGCGTGGCTTAAATAGCCTCCAAAGAAGTCCCAGGTATGTATCCTTCCCCAACTAGGTATGTATCCTTCCCTGGCCACGCCCGAGTGAAAAAATAGTCCCTATGAAAAAATAGTCCCTTTCAGGTCTCAGGGAGGCCTGAAGCGTGCGGCATGGTCTGCATCAGGTAAGTGCACAAAACACCTCCCTTTATGAGCCTGGCGCCTATGGCGCCAGGACTGAGTCCAAAGAGCCCCTATAAGGGGCCGCTGGGCTTTTACCCGAGGGCATGATGCCTGCTTCCGGGGGCGCTGGGCCTGGCCTGGTGCTCCGGGGGTAGGCATCATGACAGCACTCCCCCCCAAGGCCCCTCCCAAGGTCGTTCCTTCTGGAGGTTTCGGTTTGTTTGGGAAATTCCGATGGAACCTTTTTACCAGCCGAGGTGCATGTACGTGATCACTGGGTTCCCAAGACCTTTCCTGAGGCCCGTACCCTTTCCAATCAATTAGATAGAAAAGTTTTGATTTTGAGATCTTAGAATCCAAAATGTTCTTCACCTCGAATTCAGGCTCCCCATCTATCTGAATCGGTTCTGGTGGCTTTGTTAATCTGGTTCCTGGGTGCACTGGTTTCAAAAGTGACACATGAAAAACGGGGTGAATCCGCATGTTAGCTGGTAGATCGAGCTTGACTGCCACTGGGTTGATTATAGCTTTGATCGAGTAAGGGCCTAAATACCTTGGATTAAAAGTTCGAGGCCCCTTGAGTGATAGGTGTTTTGGTAGCCAACCATACTTGATCCCCTATTTGGTATGGAGGCGCCTCTCTTCGATGCAGATCCGCATTCTTTTTGTATTTCCCTTTCGCATGTTGCAAATGTGCAGTTGCATCCTTGAAGGCTTGAGTAATCGTAGAATGCAAATGGTCCACTGCGGGCATTTCAAGGCTCAGAGGTGAGTCCAAGTCTGAAGTACGAGGGTGATGTCCATATAGGGTATAAAAGGGGCTCTGACCAGTTCCAGAGTGTATCGAGTTATTGTATGCATATTCTGCCACCCATAAAATGTCCTTCCAATTACCCTCCGATTGGTGCAACATACATCGTAGATATTGTTCAAGGGTCTGGTTCGTTCTCTCCGTCTGACCATAGGTCTGTGGGTGGTGGCTGGTCTTACGTTGATTTGTGCCAGTTGACAACACTTTTTCCAAAAATGAGAAATAAACTGGCTTCCAATTGAAGACTAGTATGGACGGGAATCCATGCAAACGGATGATATTTTCAAGGAATTCTTTGGCAAGAACAAAGGCTGAAGGTAATCCTTTCAACGGAATAAAGTGGGCCATTTTGGAAAATAAATCCACCACGACCAGAATAGTATTGTAACCATTACAATATCTAGTGACAGGGTGTGCCAAGGTGCTGGTGGAATGTCTAAGGGCTGAAGAAGACCGGCGGGTCTTGCCTTTTGACCTTTGTTTTGGGCAAAAACTCCACAGGACATCACAAAAGATTTAATATCCTTTCGCCAGGAAGGCCACCAGAATTGTCGTTTAACCTTTTCCTCTGTTTTGGCAATGCCAGGATGTCCTTCCATCAGGGTATCATGATGATGGGAAATAACCAGTTCTTGCAATTCCTTTTCTGGCAAAAATAAGCGTCCTTGGAAGTAAGGTAAGCCATCCTTGACTGAAAAGTTAGACCCCCTTTTGATCCAATCCTGCAAGGCTGAAGAGTCCAGAAATTGTTTCACTCGTGCTTGAATGTCTTCAAGGGTTTGTAAAGTGGTTATCCCCAAAATTCTTTGTTTGGGAATTATCGGCACAGGTTCTGAGTTTGTGTCTATTTCTTCCATTCCAATTCGGGATAGAGCGTCCGCCTTACCATTCTTATAGCCGGGGCGGTAGGTGATTACAAAATCGAACTCAGCAAAGAACAAAGCCCATCGGAGCTGTCGAGACGATTGAGCCTTGGCAGTTTTTAAATATTGTAAATTTCGGTGATCAGTGATCACGGTGATGGTATGCCGGGCGCCGAGGAGATAATGCCGCCAAGCCTTGAAGGCGGACTTAATGGCTAATAGTTCCTTATCGGTGATCGCATAATTTATCTCCGGCGGCGAGAAATTTCTGGACCAAAATGCTACGGGGTGCAGTTGGTTGGTTTCAGGGTCTCTCTGAGACAGGACAGCTCCCATGGCTAAGCTGGACGCATCGGTTTCGACTATATATGGGAGATCGGGACGCGGGTGCTTCAAAATAGGTGCGGACGTGAACTTAGCTTTAAACTCCTGAAAGGCCTGTTCAGCTTCCTCGGTCCATTCAAAACGTTTATTTTTTCGCAAGAGTGCAGTGATGGGTTGCACCACACGTGAAAACTCCGGGATAAACCTGCGATAAAAGTTGGCAAAACCAAGCATGCTTTGGACACCTTTCACCGAACTAGGTGATGGCCATTTGAGGATGGCATCCACTTTCCGAGAATCCATTCGGACCTCTTTAGGTGTCAGGATGAATCCGAGAAACTCAACCTCGGTGGTATGGAAAACACATTTTACCAGCTTGGCAAACAGTTTGTGCTGGCGCAATTTCTCTAGGACGGCCCTGACATGCTTTCTGTGATCAGATTCCGAAGAGGAGTACACAAGAATGTCATCGATATACACGACAACACAGACATCGATGAGTTCCCGAAGGACATCGTTCATGAAGAATTGGAAGGCTGCAGGCGCGTTGCACAACCCGAAAGGCATCACCTGGTATTCGAATAGTCCATATTTTGTACGGAAGGCCGTTTTCCATTTGTTGCCTTCTTTTACTCGAACCAGATGATAAGCTCCCCGGAGATCTAACTTGGTGTATACGCAAGAGTCCTTCACCTGGTCAAGGAGTTCAGGGATCAGAGGCAGAGGGTAACGATTTTTAACAGTTATCTGGTTCAATGCGCGGTAATCGATACAAGTTCTAAGGTCGCTTTCTTTTTTAGGCACGAAGAACAAAGCTGAGGATGCCGGGGACTTTGACGGGCGAATGAAACCATTGGCGAGGTAGTGATCTAAATATTGTCTCAAATGCAGATTCTCTGGTTCAGTAAGGGCATAAATCCTGCTACAAGGGGGTTGTGCACCGGGCACCAGATTGATTTGGCAATCGTACGATCTGAGGGGAGGTAACGTGTTGGCCTGTTCCTTTTGGAAGACGTCCTGAAAGTCTTGGTACTCTGGAGGCAGTTGCACGGGGACAGAGGTTACTGATGCTAGATTAATCTTTGGATTTTCTGGGTAGCAGGTTTGTGCACAATCCGGGAAGGTTATTCTCTTCGCTCGCCAATCAATTCGAGGATTATGTGTCTCTAACCAAGGGATTCCGAGAATAAGCTGAAACTGTGGAGCCTTGATTACATCAAACACAACTGCCTCCCGATGGCCATCCGGACCTACAAGTGTCACCTCAGCTGTGGAATGTGTTACCGGTCCAGAGGCAATTTCGGTTCCATCTACTGTGGTGATGACTTCTTTGTTGGTTTTAGGACGCAAAGAGAGGTTTATCCTAGAGACCAATTCTCGATCCACATAGTTTCCTATAGCCCCGCTATCGATGTATGCCTTTATAGCATGCAACCGTTTAGGCTGTTCCGGATCTACGAGGACCATTGGCACAATGAAATGCGAGGTCTGAGAGTTAGTTTTCAAGCTCGGCAAGCGGACCCCTACGCTTGCCGGGCGTGGTCGTTTCCCGATACAGAGTTTCCATGGATTTTATCAGCGGCTCCTACCACCTTCTTGGGCGGCTTAACCGGGCAATCTCGTAGAAAGTGTCCAGAGGACCCACAATAAAGGCATAATTGCATCTGTCGTCTTCTTTCCCGTTCTTTTTGAGTTAGGGGTCCTTTAACGCCTCCGATTTGCATAGGCTCCGAGGCATCAGCCCCCTTGGGGTTAGCGTGGGTCTTGGCCAACACCCGGGTTTCAAACTTGGACCGATCTGCTTTTCTGTTTTGCAGCCTGTGATCCAATTGGACCACTAAGTCTATATATTCAGTGCATTCTTGGGGCGGATTTACAACTTGTGCCAGGACATCTTTAAGTTCTCCGCGTAGACCTCGATAGAATAACGTGATTCTTTTATCCTCTGGCCAACCAGTTTCCACAATTAGTCTATTGAAGGTTGCAATGTAGGATAGAAGTCTTGATTGCCCTGTCGCAGAGATAGAAGTTCGTCATCCAGAGCCTGTCCCTGGGAGTGTTGAGCAAATAACCTTTCCATGCTTGTTTGAAATCCTTGAAAATCACGAAGAATCGGGTCATCTTGAGTTACCAGTGGGACTGACCAATCGGCAGCACAGCCGCTGAGATATGACAACACAAAGGCTACCTTGGTCTGATCATTAGGGAAGGCCCCAGGTCTGCATAGGAAGTGCAAACGACACTGATTCATGAATACGGCAAATTGTTTGGGGTCCCCAGCAAAGCGTTCTGGTGGGGCCAGCGGCATGTTTCCAGGTAGATTAATCTGCACCGGGTTACTGGAAACCACAGGAGCGGGGTTCCCCCCGGAACCGGGTAAAGGAGTTTGTCCAGCTTGACCTTGCAAAAGCTGTCTAGCCAGGTCATCAGCTCTATCCTTTATTACAATCACTTCCCTCCTGAGGGCACTAGTCTCTTGATGAGCGGCATGTACTTCGGCCCGTAATTCCCCCAGTAATTGGGCCAACTGGTCAGTTTCGGAAGTTTCCATAGCGCCTGGGTGGGAATTTGTAGGAAGGCTTCGCGTTCTGTAACGCTTACCTGGTTCCCACGGGGGCGCTGGTCTAGTCTGGATTGCTGTGGCCTCTTCTAGCGTGATGCGCAGGACCCGGAACACCGATTGGACAGGACCTCCAAATCGGGCTTGCCTGGCCCGTAGGAATATCCTTCTGCAGATGAGAAAGGGGATTAACAGTCTGCAGAATAGTGTGCTAGCTCCCCTCTTTCCCCCTTCCCCCTTTGTTCCTCTCTAACTTCCTCCAAACCCCGGTTGAAGCTCACCTTATGGTTTGGAAGGATGAACTTTCCATCCTGCTTCTGGTGCAGGGGCACGTGTTCGTCCAGTTACTTCACTGGTTTTCAGAATGGCGCTGGCAAAATCCACTTGACTTTCCTGAGCGATGCGCCGTCAGTATGAAAGTTCAAAGTTCAAGTGAGGCCCCCTTTATGTTGTCTTTCTAACCTGTGATCTGTCCTTTATTTCAGGGGCAGAATGAAGGCGATGAGTCGAGGGGTTAAACTGCTGAGGTGAGTAGTGATGAGGGCGATCCCTCTAAATGTCCTTATAATTCCCCAGAAATGTCTCTTGTCCTTTCCCCATAGGGGCCGGGGTACGGCACCTGCCAACGGGGCGGCGCCGACCCGAAATGTGGAAGAAAAGCGGGTAAGTATTATGGCTGTTAATCAGGCTTTCCTTCTGTGTTCCTTCTGCTCACCTTTTGTTTCTTCCTCTCACCCCTAGGTGCAGAGATGTGGCGTCCAATGCTGACAGCCGCGATGGAGCCGGGAGATGTCTCGAGGACAGGTGAGTGAAGCGTGGCGCTGCAGCGAGCAACGCAATGCTTTTAAATGGAAGTCTTTCTTCAGGGATGCTGGCGAGAAGATTCCGGATGCAGGTAAGAAGTTTGAAATAGTCCTTGGTTTTCACTTTTCTCTTCTCTTCCTTCCTTGCAGGGCTTCCAGGTTCGAGGAGGGCGTGGCTGGAGTCCAGGAGCAGGAGCAGACACGGTGAGCGTTAAGCTGCAGGAAGCAGAACAACGCGAAGCATGAGCTGCTGTCTGGGCGTGGCTTAAATAGCCTCCAAAGAAGTCCCAGGTATGTATCCTCCCCCAACTAGGTATGTATCCTTCCCTGGCCACGCCCGAGTGAAAAAATAGTCCCTATGAAAAAATAGTCCCTTTCAGGTCTCAGGGAGGCCTGAAGCGTGCAGCATGGTCTGCATCAGGTAAGTGCACAAAACACCTCCCTTTATGAGCCTGGCTCCTATGGCGCCAGGACTGATGTCCAACATGAGCCTGGCGCCAAAGGCGCCAGGACTGAGTCCAAAGAGCCCCTATAAGGGGCCGCTGGGCTTTTACCCGAGGGCATGATGCCTGCTTCCGGGGGTGCTGGGACTGGCCTGGTGCTCCGGGGGTAGGCATCATGACAATAATTTCTTCAATTTTATAGCTAGAGACTTAATTTCAATTCTACATCCACAACTAAAAACCGCATTGCGGAACAGTGTATTTGACCCGTTATTATTAGAAATCGCATAGCTGAAATTATGGCACGAATTCGCAATTTTGCGAAAGTTTTCCACGTGTGTTTTCCCATTCAAAGTCTTTCCAAACTCCCATTCTGATTTAAAGTGTGTTCTGTTGCTCATATTGCAGCTTATGGTTGTTAGGACCTGTTCAGTGTTGCTCTCATAGGAATTTACATCAATGTAAGGATTTTTGCACACTTTGCATTGTTTCACAAAGCCTATTTTCTTCTGTCATTTTAAAAGTGTACATTTCCAAAAATGCTTTTCTCTCTTGTTTGGGGAGGGAAAATTGCATTCACACTCTTTATATTGTTCTTTTATTCCTGAACACCTGCTGGTTACTTACATCTGTGTAGAACTGCTCATTTGTAAATGAAGAACTTTGCAGGGGGAAATCTTAACCTAAGCACTATCTTTTCACAAAACTGTTCTTTTCCCTGTGTTTTATCTTCTGTGCTGCTCAAAAGTGAATTCAATTGCTTTATCTACTTTCTAATTGTATTGTCACCACATTGGTGATTGCTGCCCTTATATTAAAACATACGCGTGATTTAAATTTTAAATAATGAATAAATATTTACCTTTACCAACCAGCCTGATTCCTGGTTCAGTGTGACCTGTGGGGTATTTTGAGAAGGGTGTGATATGAGTGGTATATCACTCAGAATATTGAACCTATAGACACAATAAATAAATATTTCATTGGTCCATTACATGCTAGGTGAGACCCGGGTGTATTGCCTGATTGAAATCCTTAACAATAGCAATCAATAGCCCTTTAAAAGGGCGACCCCTGGAGCCTCATTTGACTTCGACGTAGACTACGTCATAACCATCTATAATTTGCGAGTCCATCAGCAGTGTTTCCTGCAAACACACAATATTAAATATGGAAAACATATCTGGATTATTCACAATGTTCACAAAACCCCTAGAGTTCCAGGACACAAAAGTCAAATCCTCATTTCAGGCTGCCAGATTGTAATCTGACCATTCCGGTTAACTGTAATACACTTCATTTTGCCCAAATATTACCGACTGCCGCGAGGACATGGCCGTATCCGGCTGTGTGGTAGCTTGGCATTCCACTTCCCTTTCCCCAACCCCAAATTCTTGGGACTTAAGTTTTGAAATAATTGAGACCCCCACTTCAGCAACTTCAAAACCTAAAGAAAGGATTGATTAATTTTCAACCAGAATACCAGAATTGCATTTCTGACAATTTGTGGGTATTACCCAAATTGTTTGAACACAATTGTTCGAATGCACAATTGACCAAATTACAAGGGTCCGAATTGAGCTTTGCACAGTTGACCATATATATATACATATATATATCATGGCCACGGTTATGGTTAAGTTGCTGTTTCCATAGGAAGAGCACTTTTTGGGCGGCTTATAACTTCGCTCTCCCTGGACGAATCCTCACCAAACTTTGCAAAAAAAGTATTCGGGTCACTCTGAATTTTTTTGCAAAGTTTGGTGAGGATTCGTCCAGGGGGCAAAGTTATAGGGAGGGTCCCAAAACTTTTTTTTTCCCATAGACATAATGGGAAAAAACTTTGCTCACGCCTACAGCCCAAGCCGCTGGACGGATTTACACCAAATTTTCAGCAGGAGTGGCGGCTTGGTCCCGAAAGCGTGCTTTGCTTTATTTGGTGTAAATCCGCCCAGTAGTTTTTAATAAAATGACAAAAATGTAAGTGAAAAAAATGTGTGATGTCTGTGTTCGCTTCGCGGACACACTTCCCTGTTCGCTCTGCGGACAGGACGGTGATTGGGCAAGCAGCTTGCGTGATGTCCGCGGACATCTGACGTGCTCTCTCATTGGATGCGTGAAAGCATGCAGTGCGTCTGGCTTCAGAGACGCCCGCCATCTTTGTTCCTCGCATGAGAGGCTTTGTATCCTGCCTGCACAGTAAATCCCCCACCCCCGCTCATGCCCGTGTCTGTCTCCTGTTCCTCCCACCCCCGCTCATGTCCATGTGTCTTTCTCCCTCCCGCCCACCCCCGCTCATGTCCGTGTGTCTTTCTCCCTCCCGCCCACCCCCGCTCATGCCCCGCTCGTGCCATGCTCCTCTCTCCCACCCGCCCACCCCCCGCTCATGCCCCATGTGTCTCTCCCACCCCCGTGTGTCTCTCCCACCCCCCGCTCATGTCCGTGTGTCTCTCCTCAACCGCCGCCCACCCCCCGCTCATGTCCGTGTGTCTCTCCCCACCCGCCGCTCACCCCCGCTCATGTCCGTGTGTCTCTCCCCACCCGCCGCCCACCCCCGCTCATGTCCGTGTGTCTCTCCCACCCGCCGCCCACCCCCTGCTCATGTCCGTGTGTCTCTAACAAACCGGCCGCCCACACTCCCGCTCATGTCCGTGTGTCTCTCCCCACCCGCCGGCCACCCCCGCTCATGTCCGTGTGTCTCTCCCCACCCGCCGCCCACCCCCTGCTGATGTCCGTGTGTCTCTCCCCACCCCCCGCTCATGTCCGTGTGTCTCTCCCCACCCGCCGCCCACCCCCCGCTCATGCCTCGTGTGTCTCTCCCCCTCCCGCCCACCCCCCGCTCATGCCCCATGTGTCTCTCTCCCTCCCCCCACCCCCCGCTCATGCCCCGTGTGTCTCTCTCCCTCCCCCCACCCCCGCTCATGCCCCATGTCTCTTCCCCCTCCCTCCCACCCCCGCTCTTGCCCTGTGTCTCTTTCCCCCTCCCGCCCACGCCCGCTCTTGCCCCATGTCTCTTTCCCCCTCCCACCCACCCCCGCTCTTGCCCGGTGTCTCTTTCCCCCTCCCACCCACCCCCACTCTTGCCCCATGTCTCTTTCCCCCTCCCGCCCACCCCTGCTCTTGCCCCGTGTCTCTTTCCCCCTCCCGCCCACCCCCGCTCTTGCCCCGTGTCTCTTTCCCCCTCCCGCCCACCCCCGCTCTTGCTCTGTGTCTCTTTCCCCCTCCTGCCCACCCCTGCTCTTGCCTCGTGTCTTTCCCCCTCCCACCCACCTCCGCTCTTGCCCCGTGTCTTTTCCCCTCCCGCCCACCCCCGCTCTTGCCCCGTGTCTTTTTCCCTCCCGCCCACCAACGCTCTTGCCCCGTGTCTTTTCCCCTCCCGCCCACCCCCGCTCTTGCCCCGTGTCTTTCCCCCTCCCACCCACCCCCGCTCATGCCCCGTGTGTCTCTCCCCCTCCCGCCCACCCCCCGCTCATGTCCCGTGTGTCTCTCCCCCTCCCGCTCATTCCCCGTGTGTCTCTCCCTCCCACCCACCCCCCGCTCATGCCCCGTGTGTCTCTCTCCCCTTCCCCCACCCCCCACTCATGCCTGTGTGTCTCTCTCCCTCCCCCCACCCCCGCTCATGCCCCATGTCTCTCTCCCTCCACCCACCCCCGCTCATGCCCCGTGTCTGTCTTCTGTTCCCCCCGCTCATGCCCCGTGTCTGTCTTCTGTTCCCCCCGCTCATGCCCCGTGTCTGTCTCCTGTTCTCCCCACCCCCGCTCATGCCCCGTATCTGTCTCCTGTTCCCCTCATGTCCGTGTCTGTCTCCTGTTGCCCCCCACACCCCCGCTCATGCCCCGTGTCTGTCTCCTGTTCTCCCCACCCCCCGCTCATGCCCCGTGTCTGTTTCCTGTTCCCCCACCCCCTGCTCATGCCTCGTGTCTATCTCCTGTTGCCCCCCACCCCCCCGCTCATGCCCCGTGTCTGTATCATGTTCCCCCCACCCGCTCATGCCCCGTGTTTGTCTCCTGTTCCCCCCACCTGCTCATGCCCCGTGCCTCTCTCTTGTTGCCCCCCAACCCCCCGCTCATGCCCTGTGTCTGTCTCCTGTTCTCCCCACCCCCCGCTCATGCCCCATGTCTGTCTCCTGTTCCTCCCACCCCCCGCTCATGCCCCGTGTCTGTCTCCTGTTGACCCCCATCCCCCACTCATGCCCGTGTCTGTTCTCCCCACCCCCCGCTCATGCCCCATGTCTGTTGTTCCCCCCACCCCCCGCTCATGCCCCGTGTCTGTCTCCTGTTCCCCCACCCCTCGCTCATGCCCCGTGTCTGTCTCCTGTTCCCCCCACCCGCGCTCATGCCCCGTGTCTGTCTCTGTTGTTCCCCCCACCCCCCGCTCATGCCCCGTGTCTGTCTCCTGTACCCCCCACCCCCCGCTCATGCCCTGTGTCTGTCTCCTGTTCCCCCCACCAGCTCATGTCCCGTGTCTCTCTCCTGTTGCCCCCCACCCCCCACGCATGCCCCGTGTCTGTCTCCTGTAACCCCCACCCCCCTGCTCATGCCCCGTGTCTCTCTCCTGTTGCCCCCCACCCCCTGCTCATGCCCCATGTCTGTCTCCTGTACCCCACCACCCCCCGCTCATGCCCCGTGTCTCTCTCCTGTTGCCCCCCACTCCCCTGCTCATGCCCCGTGTCTGTCTCCTGTTCCCCCCGCCCCCCGCTCATGCCCCGTGTCTCTCTCCTGTTGCCCCCCACCGCCCCGCTCATGCCCCGTGTCTGTCTCCTGTTGCCCCCCACCCCGCCGCTCATGCTCCGTGTCTGTCTCCTGTTCTCCCCACCCCCGCTCATGCCCCGTATCTGTCTCCTGTTCCCCCCATCCCCCGCTCATGCCCTGTGTCTGTCTCCTGTTATCCCCACCCCCCCGCTCATGCCCCGTGTCTGTCTCCTGTTGGCCCCACCCCCGCTCATGCCCCGTGTCTCCCTCATGTTCCCCCCACCCCCTGCGTTTCCCTTGTGTTACCCCCCACCCCCTGCTCATGCCCCATATCTGTCTCCTGTACCCCACCACCCCCCGCTCATGCCCCGTGTCTCTCTCCTGTTGCCCCCCACTCCCCCGCTCATGCCCCATGTCTGTCTTCTGTTCCCCCACCCCCCGCTCATGCCCCGTGTCTGTCTCCTGTTCCCCCTGCCCCCCCGCTCATGCCCCGTGTCTCTCTCCTGTTGCCCCCCACCCCCCGCTCATGCCCCGTGTCTGTCTCCTGTTGCCCCCCACCCCGCCGCTCATGCCCCGTATCTGTCTCCTGTTATCCCCACCCCCCGCTCATGCCCCGTGTCTCTCTCCTGTTGGCCCCACCCCCGCTCATGCCCCGTGTCTCCCTCATGTTCCCCCCACCCCCCGCGTTTCCCTTGTGTTTTCCCCCTCCCCCCCGCTCATGCCCCGTGTCTCCCTCGTGTTCCCCCCACCCCCCGCTCATGCCCCTTGTCTCTCTCCTTTCCCCCCCACCCCTGCTCATGTCCCGTGTGTGCCCTGTACCCCCCGCTCATGCCCCGTGTCTCCCTCGTATTCCTCCCCACCCCCCGCTCATACCCCGTGTCTCCCTCATGTTCCTCCCCACCCGCTGCTCATGCACCGTGTCTCTCTCGCGTTCCCCCACCACCGCTCATGCCCCGTGTTTCCTTCCTTTGCCCCGTTTGTACCCTGTTCCATCTCACCCCCCTCTCATGCCCATGTGTCTCCCCTGTTCCCCCCCAACCCCCACTCATGCCCTGTTGTTTTCTTTATACACCCCACCTTCCCTTTCCATGGTGGCCATCTTTTTGCTTTTTTTACCACCTGGCGTTCCCACTTTGAGGACATAAGATGTTAGTGGTCTTCATCTATTGAAAAGGATGTTATGGTGACGTTGCACTAATAAAAACCTTTAAAATTTAGTTTAAAAAAAAATGTTACAGGGACGTTATGGTTAAGTGGCACTAATAAAAACCTATGAAATTCAATGAAAAAACTTTGTTAAAGGGACGTTATGGTTAAGTTGCGCTACTAAAAACCTATGAAATTCAGTGAAAAAACTTTGTTAAAGGGACGTTATGGTTAAGTTGCGCTACTAAAAACCTATGAAATTCAGTGAAAAAACTTTGTCAAAGGGACGTTATGGTTCCAAGTAAAACCGAAAAACCCTTGAAATTCGCCAGTTATGGTAAGCTAAGCAACCATAACTCGCACCACCACCGTGCACTGCTAAGACTAACACCCAGGACATCAAAGATGACATCACAAATGTCCAACTGAATTACCTCACAGAAACTGCACAGCAAGAAGCAAGAGCATACTTGCACACTTGCACAGCAGTAACAGCAAAAGTTTGTTAAAAACTAGTAAGTACACTACATTTATTTCATATACTTATACATTTTCTGTATTAGGTACACTAAAACTAATATTTATTTTTTTAAACACAGAAATGTCCAGTACTTTGGATTGGCTGGAAGAAAATTTCCCACGAGATGAAATGAGTGAAGAGAGTGATAATAATGGTAGATACAACATTTCTCTATATAAGCCAATTAATAACCATTACTTTATGTGTACTTAACACATTTTATTTTTAACAGACAAGACAACCAATAAAAATGATATACCAAAAGAGATATTAGAAAATTCTCTGAAACAAATGGAACTGAAAATTGATTTGTTAAACACTTCAATCAACTAAAAGAGTGTTTTGTGGACCACATTAAAGAAAACATTAAATACCACTGTCCCGCATGTACCTGTTCCCCCTCTCCATGTCCCAGTCAACTATCATCAAACCCTCCCCACCAAGAAAAACGGTATGATGTGACTTCCAGCCCTTCCTCCCCTCCCATACATCATGTCCAAACTCCTAATTCCCCTGTATGTGTTTCAGTTTCTGCTTACCCTCTCTTTCCTAATTGTTCTACTGTTAAACAATAATAAAATTTTAAGTGTATTCTTAGTATATGCCCGTGTCTTATTTATTTTTTTAAAAAGGCAGTCAGGGTGTCCGCAGACAGCACGGCTGTCCGGGGTGTCCTCAATTAACCAACAAGGGGGTGTCCTAAGGACACTATACCTGTTCGTACTGTCTGTAATTAAAATGGAGGTGTCCTTAGAGCAAACAAGATGTCTGCCTGTCCGTGATTAACCAAAATGGGGGTGTCCTAAGGACAATATACCTGTTCGTACTGTTCATAATTGAAATGGCGTTATCCTCAGAACACACAAGATGTCCGCTTGTCCGCAATCACCCAAAATGGGGGTGTCCTAAGAACACCCCTGCTGTTCGTAATGTCCGCAACCAGAATTAATATATCTGTAGAACACATATCCCGTCCGCCTGTCCGCAAAGTTTTGATGCACATTTATATTATTCGGGGACTTCACATTGTTCGTAGAACACCGGCGCACATGCGCATCACACACTTGGGTCCTACGAACATCGTGCCTCTCCGCAACTGTCTGCCCCATGTGTGTCGCACTTTTAATTAGTTTGGGGACCTGAACATTGTCCGTAGAACACCCATGAGCATGCGCACAACGTCACTGCGCATTTGGTATCCAGCGGACAGCCGTCCCATTTGCAAACGTGTCCGCAACGTCATCATGTGACCGCACCCACGCTGATCATGTGTCCTTTTTTGCGGACACTGTCCGGGCCCCTGAACATTTAAAACATGTTTTTTAAGCAATCCGAGGTATTTTATAGTAAAGGTTCACCATTGCACATGTCCTAGACAATGTCCCTGCCGATCCACATATTTTTGGAACATTTTGAGCCCTTTCTTGGTGTTCGAAGTGTTCGGGGACGCTGCGGGTGTCTGCAAAGCGCGCCCCAGCACCCTTATAAAAGGCCACACCCCAGAGCTGATCCTCATTCTGCTTTTGGATTTCCAAGATTTACAACAGGACATGTGTGCAGGTTGTGGTTCTTGGTTCCTGGTTCCTAGTTCCTGGTTATTAACCTTCCAGATGGCATCCCAAATTGCTTCTGCTGCTACTGCCTCTGCATCAGCACTCCCACACCCTCCACCACCACCTCGTCCGTAAGGGCCTGCAGAGGGGAACACGTGTGAGGATGCAGAGGAGACGGATTAAGGGGATGAGGTAGTGGAAGTCCCTACTACTAGCACTCATCGTCAGTCTTGGGTGTGGTGGTTATTTACCACCGTTGATGGAAAGTCAAAAGCTCATGCGAACAAAGTGATCTACACTCAGTGCCACAAGGTGCTGAGTCGTGGCAAGCCTGGTTCGTATAGCTTTGGTACTACATCAATGAAGCGACACCTAAAGTCATTCCACAGTGGGGCTATTTGTAAGGTTGTACCTTGCAATAAACGTAGTAGGTTGAGTTCCTCTGCAGAATCCTCTGTTTCCGCTCCTGGCACCACAAAAGACACTCCTGTGGGACATTGCATCCCTCCAGGCTGCCTCACAGGCCATTCATGATGCTGTTGACCTTTACCTTTCGAGGGTGACAATATTGTGCATGTACTGCGATGCAGTACTCTGCAGGGGGGAGAACCTTCGGACTGCTTTCGAGACTGAAGTCAAGGAGCATGAGAAGGTCTGCGACCTACCTGAATAAGGCCCAACCTATATCTTCCTCTCTCCACCTGCCCTTTCTTATCCCCATGGTTGGTGTCCCTTCCTTATCCTCCTTTCCCCTCCTTTCCTTGTGTGTTGTTTTAAAACAAAAAAAAAGCCTGTTTTCAGAGCTGCCTTTCACAGTTTAAAAATAGAAGTGGCAAATAAATAGTGGAGGGCCCTGTGCATGTTTTAGAAGTCAGCGTACAGTCCACGGACATTTAAGTTTTTGGGGTTGCTGCCCTATCAGAACCATTGCACTTTTCTCTGGGAGGAAGTGGTTCCTCTGAAAAGAGCCTTTTTGTGGTGTTTTTTTTTGTGTTTTGCAAACTTCAAATGGTCAACATCTACTGCAAAATGGATTGCTCTAATTCCAAAAAAGGTTGCAATGCATGTTGTATATTTCGCAGAAAAATCTGATTGCCGGCATAGGTAAGATGTACTCCATCTTTGCGAAAAATGTGTGTGCTACAAAACATAATGTTTTCATTCTGAAAAGAGGACATACCAACATCTCTCAAAAAGGCACAAACAGCCTTGTTAACATTGAGCCTTGCTTTCTCCATTTGTGGACCAAATGAAAAAGAATGCAACCACATTTGTCTCTGCACAATACGGGAAATAATTACTCTGGAGTTTGGATACATGTCTATGACTTTCCCCAAGTCCTTCTTTCATTGCAAATTGCAAAGAGATTCCAGACACATGTCCTAAACTGTTCCCTCCACAATGAATAATAATAATGTGTGGATGACGCTGTGTCACCAAAAAAGCACAGAGAGGTACCAAATCCACCCACTTCATTCCACGCACTCCATGCCAGTGCACTTCCACATGAGAGAATCCAAGATGTGCAGCCACTCCACAGCGATCTGCATACACCTCCAACCAATTTATCCACGAAGCTCCCAAAATCCAAACAATCTGCTTTCTGAAACACACAGCCATAGCTATCTGCTCTTCTCTCAGTAAAAAGACCTACTGACAAACTCTCTCCTCACACAAAACACCCAGTAAACCTTATTGACCAATCCCTTGCTCTGCTCACTCTCATTTGCATGCCTCTCAACCCCAAAATCCCTGTATGTAATACGCGCTAAATACGGACAACTGCGCTGTTCGCGGACAAATCAAAAAATCTGAGCCTGGGGGATGAAAATTTAAATAGTGTGCCCCATTTCCCCTTTGAGGTTGGCTCTGAAAAGAGCCTTTTTTGGGGGTTTTTTGCAGATGCTTCAGAAACACATTTTGTTTTGTATTTTTTTGGTATTTCTTTTCTTATTTTCCTCCAAACATCTTCACATTAGCTTCTCCAAAGTAATCCTTATGTACCAAAACAGCATGACATATCCCATAAAAGATAAAGAAATGCCATCTTCTTTAAAATAAACAACATTACCAGAATCCAATGTTCTCATTATTACAAAAGAGCATACCAGTTCTAAGCATGAAAGCAAACATGCCTCAGTTTATTGCACACCTAGCAGTATTTCTCTGAGGACAAAAAACAGAACCATTGTCCCATACCACTCTAGGTAACAAAGCAAAAAAATAATATTGGCATTTGGAAGGAATTTCATGATTGTCTGAACCAAGTTTTGCAGATCTTGCAACAAAGTAGGGGCACTGACATAGCCCAAAAGCACAGCACCACAGTGTAGGGCAACTACATGTGGAATATGAAACCTAGCCATATCCCAACAAACTACTAGAATTGCCTGCAAATTCAAATCAGGCACAGTGCTCCACACCACACCCACTCCTTTTGTGTCAAAATGGTTAGCCACATTCCTAGATTTAGCATCCTGCTCCAAACCATTCACAAACATATCTTCAACCACCAACACCCTGACTTTCTGCACCTCCGCCATCTTCACTACACACAGCCTCTCTCAATACGAAGCAGAACCTCAACACCTGATTGGCTAATCCTCAAAATACACTCCCACTTCATGCTCGGAATCCCCGGATGTGGCATGTCTTGTCTGCGAACAACCGCACTGTCCACAGATCGCGTAAGTAACACTGTTAAGCAGTCACACAATCATCAACCAATCACATCCAAGAACTCTACATCTAACTCTGTCATCACAGATCAGCACTTTAGATGTACTATTGATCACTCTCAGTACAATTTGGCTGAGAATGCAAAAGACCTACAGCAACAACTACTATAAAACTCCCCAAGATTTCTACTTGCAGATTCATGCACATCCACATTCATGAACACAGAATACAGGTATGAATATTTTCTACACAGTACATGTACACCTCTTCTAGGAATACAATACATCCCGGGAGCACAGCTCAGCGGCAACGTGCGTGCCTTGAAAGCAAGACGACATGAAGCAACACAGATTCAATCCCCGGGTCCACGCTTAGAAACCTCTGGGTGTTTAAGCGCGTTATAAATATGCAACTAAGACAAAATAATTACACAACTAAAAAACAAACATTTCCTGTAACAGCGCCTCGATGCCCGCGGGCTCTGTAAGCACTTAAAAAATGTAAAATAAAATAAATAAAAATATGAACAGAGTAACTGCCACTTACCCTGTATAAACTGTAAAATGAACTTACTGTTATTTCTCCCATCTGCTATGATGAAGTGTCAATTGCAAACCTTTCTCAAAATTTTCCTATCTAAAAAAATATTGTTTCATATTATAAGATGGGAGAAATAACAGTATAATTATGAAAAAGACTGTCCAGTGTAATATAAAATTACACGAGGCCAGGATCAGTACATATATCTTCACTCAAGCACACACACAGACAATATCATTAGAAAGGCTCCCAGATCAAACAACACCACTGCCTCTTCACAAATGCATACATTGAATGCTTTTATGTACAATCTCTGCCATTTACACTGTAAAAATAGCAAATAATGCATATGATTATTTGTTCTGTCTCTTAACATCCATTAACATAACATTAAAAAAACAAGTGTGCTCTATACGTTTACTATTATACTCATTTGAAAAACATATTCAACTAACAGATTCTAAATAAAATATACAGGATGCACATAGGCAAAGGAAAGTGCAAAACAATGTCTACATTAACAAAAGTGCTATAAACACACAGATTCACTAACTTCTTTCTTTTACAATTGCAGTGAAGACCACTCTCCTGAAAAGCAGCAGCATCCGAAGTACGAACAAGGACTTAGAAGAAACCTACTCTTTACATACAAAACAGTGAGTACAAAACTAACATAATGTTCTAACTGTTACTCAAACAAACTAGCATTTTAGTATTGTAGATGAAACAAGTATATTAACCCTTTACCATTAGATGTAGTATTAGTGCTTCCGCTTACGAGGTGCATACTTTATATTGTCATCTGAAGCCCAGTATAGTAACACACAAATACAAGAATAGCCTTCCCAACTTGATGTAGCTGCCCACTGCACAATCACACACCTCCACAATCAAACTTACCATCATACTCAGCAACTCATGCACAAAGCACGCTTACAATGCACAACAGCCCAACCCAGACTTTCTTTTTTCCTCCAACAGTCCCCAAAGAATGGCTACTAAAAAGCAACTCTGTAGAAAGCAACACAGAAGTATAGCAAATCAAAATAAAAGTGTCCAAAATAAGCATCCACCTCTAGCAGATTTTGTGCAAAAAGTTCCAACAAAACAGCTAATACAGTCATTAAGCGAAAGAAAACAAGCTTCCAGTACAGAAACTTTCCCTCCTCTATCAAAATGTAAAACGAAACAGAAAGTGATTAACAAGACTTCAGCTACGACTACTACTAACACTGCACCTATACATCTTGATGAATTGGAAAGTAAGCATACCAAAAATAAGTTTTACAAAAACATTTCCAACACAGAGTCTTTCAGAACCTTTTAAAAACAGGAGAGAAATTATGCACAACCCTTAAAACCTACCATAGAAAATTAATCCTAGAAGCTCTCATAGACAGTGCAATCCTTCTCAAAAGGAAGTTATTTATTTTAGTTTTAAACAGGATGAAACCACTAACAAAACTAACTACTAAACTACAAAAAAGACTTCTCAATAAATGGAATATCAACAAAAATAGCTTCTTAAACATCTGTGGAGGTAAATGCAGTCACACCATGACCACAGAACCATATTTTAATATACAAGCATATAAATATTTTAGACCATTATACAGTTCATCCTTTATACTCTAAAGACACTATAGATGATGCACTGGAAACATACTGAATGCGACAAGTCAAAGGAACTCCAATCAGCATATGGGAAAAAGTATAGAAGCACGGTCCTTTCCTCTACTCTTTCCTACTAGAAAAGGAGGAAGGTACAATGATAGACCCACACAGATAACAGCATCAGAATATCATCTCTACTAATGTATTCTGACGACCCCAGATTCAGACAAAACGTGGAATACATATTCCACCTTCTCTTTGAAAGTAAACTAGCAACTCTATGCTACAGAGTTGCACACACATTAAAATCAGGTACCCATTTTCAAAATATATCAGCTACGCAATTATCACAAAAAGTGCAAGAAAAAGATGAGGCTTTACAGTCAAATATTACAAATCTTTAAGCAAACATGCATGGTACAAAGAATACTGGTTCCGATGTCACAGAGATGTACGCTGTATGATAAGAAACCTTGGCTCACCCACTTGGTTTGTTACATTAAGTTGTGCAGAATATGCATTGGAAGATTTACACAATTTCCTATGCATAGCAAATAAAAATAAAACAAACATAGATATAAAAACACCAGGAGAACTCTGCTCTCTAGATCCTGTAAATGTATCAAGATATTTCCATCATCGCTTCATTGCTATGCTACACTTTATTTGTAATAAGACTGTTCCTCCCCTCAGAGAAGTTGAACACTTCTTTTGGAGAAAAGAATACCAAGCCAGAGTAGCACCGCACATCCACATGCTATTATGGATTAAAGATGCTCCTGAATTTGGTCAGGAAAGTGATTCCACTGTTTTGCAGTTCATCCACAAATATGTCACTTGTGAAATCCCTTCACAAACAACACATAGTGACCTTCATGCACAAATTTTACAATTTCAAAGAAAAAATGTGGGAAATATTGTTGTTGCAAATATAAAAAAAGGCAAATACTACACCAAATGCTGCTTTGGTTTCCCTAGACCAGTTTCAGCAACAACTTCATGTCTTCAGTCAGACATAGTGTCAAAGGTAAATCACCTAAGAACACATATTACATAAAAAAAACAGAAGAATCAAAATACATCAATGATTACAATGCAATCATTGCCCTCCTATAGAATGCAAACATAGATGTGCAGTACATTGCAGACAATCCCACTACTTCAGGACCTCTGGGGTGACATACCATCTGACAAAACACTATCACAGAAATTGTACAGCTTAGGCATAAAAATGCTCTCTCATAGAGAATGTGGCTGCTAAGAAGATGCAGACCATTTAACCAGCACGGCCTTTTATGGAAAATCTGACAAAATAGTATGGCTAAGTCTTGGTCCTGCTAAATATAGAAAAGTAGTTCTCAAATCATATGAGGACATAGAAACAATAGCCAAAAACGATCCCAAAAGCCAAGACATTTTGAAAAACAATTTACTAGACACATACTACCCAAACAGGAGTACCACTTTGGAAACCATGTGTCTCTACCACGTAGCCCAAAACTTCACATACAAAAATAATGTTAAACCAGATGAAAAGAAAGGTAGATACAGAGTGGTAAATTGTGAAGGCAGCTTAGTGAAACTTACCAAACGCAGCTTAATTAATCATATCAAATTGTCATTAAAGCTCCTCAACATAAACAACTGTATTACATATCCCTGCTACAACTTTTTAAACCATGGAGAAAAGAAGAAGAGTTACTGGATACATATGACTACTATGAACACACTTTCAAAGCAAATGAAAGCACTATAACAGACATAAATTTTACACAGTACCAAACAATGTTGCATAATGAACAGCAACACGAAGAAGAACTCCAGGCCCAACTACAAGTGGACACTCCTGACAGTAGTCAACCTTCTGTAACAGGAAGCCAAGAACCACTTGGACAGCCACTAATAGCAAATGAGGCAGAATTAGCCATGATAGAAGTAGAAAACACAATGTGTCAGTATGAACAAGCTACAGAAGACTTTGCTGTACTAGAATCACAACTGAACAATGAGCAAAGTAGCATTTTCCAAGAAATAACAAAACAAATTGAACATGGTGTGGAACATGAAAATAAAAACTGTACCTGCCAAGACTACAAACCTATACTGCTATACGTGAGTGGTGGAGCTGGTTCAGGCAAAACTATTTTAATCAAAATCATCAGCAAGTTCCTTCAACAATTGACAAACAACAAACTGTCAGCTGTTGTAACTGCCCCCACAGGTTTAGCTGCCTACAAAATAGGCGGTGTCACTTTACACCGATTACTACTCCTTCCAGTAGAACACCAAAACAAATTAGACTATTACAAACTTTCCATAGAAGCTACAATGGAACTACGCAGAGTTTTCAAACAAATGAAAATGCTGGTAATAGATGAGGTGAGCATGGTCTCCAACCTAATGTTAGCTTTGATTCACTTCAGATTACAAGAGGTCCTCAAAACAGACTACGAACAGCTCTTTGGAGGAAAACACATTATTGTTTTCGGAGATCTTCTTCAACTGACACCAGTGAAAGGCGAACCTATTTTTAAAACCTTAGGGCACAAACTGTGCTGTAAAACTCTTGGCAGCATAGGAAATGTCAACCTTTGGCAACATTTCCAATACAGAGAATTAACAGAAAACATGCACCAGTCTGCAGACCTCACATATGCCAACATTTTAAAAGTATTAGAGTTGGTGTTCTAGCTCAAGAAGCGCAAGCAATATTAAAAACAGGCAAATCCATGCACTCGAAGGCCATAACTCATGTGCTACTGATGTCAAGAAACAATTAGCACACAAAAATGTCAATTTTATGTCCTAGATGCCAACTCTTGCAAGCTGTTCAAAATTCAATGAAACGATGTTGAAAAAAGAAATGCAACCAATAATTGAAATTTGCTCCACAGATAAACTGGACGTACATGGTATGACACTACCCATGTGTCAACAAGCCACAACAAGACTAAACACTGCTGTCCAGTCAAAGTTTTGAAACAATAGTTTTGAATGGCAAAAGTTCTGACACAAATGTTTCGAAAAAAAAAGTTTTGAATGTATTTTTTTTAATATTAAAGGGTTTATTTTAATTTCGTATAGGAAAATAAGTGTTTAAAAAGAAAACAGGGTTTTGGGGGAGCCCCCATAAAAATTCAAAACTTTTTTTTTCGACACATTTGTGTCAGAACTTTTGCCATTCAAAACTTTGACTGTCGAAACAGTCACTATGAACCCTAAATACTCTAGAAAACTCTATCTCCAACACAGCTGGTTTGGAGAAAATATTAAAATTATCTTTAAACTGTAGAGTAATGCTTAAACTTAACCTTGACGTGGACCAAAGACTAGTTAATGGAGCACTTGGTACAGTTGTTGGCTTTCAAACATACCCACGTGACAACAACATTCAATTTGTCAATATTCTCTTTGACAAGCTATCAGAAGTTAAAAGGATAGAATGCTCAACAGCCCGCTTCCTTCTTTTCAAGGACATGTATGTACGCAGAGAACAATTTTCACTAACTCTAGCATACGCAGTTACCATTCACAAATCATAAGGTATTACCCTAGATAAAGCATTAACAGATTTTGGTAGCACAGTCTTTGAAGAAGGCATGGGCTATGTAGCATATCACGCTTACGTACACTTGACAGGCTATTTCTAATCAACTTTGATGCAAGTAAAGTAAATGCAGATATTCCTTGTATTCTAGACACAATAGGCTGCGTTCACTCCACACCCCCATCTACAAAATCTATCCTGTTCCACAAAAGCAAAACGTTGTAAAAGAAAACTACTTCAAACTGAAATGATACAGGATATCACTTCAATTTCTCCAAAGAAAAAAAAGAAACTAATACTTCATCACGTACCACAACCAAAGAAGAATCTACTGGTCAAAGTAACTCAACTACTTCTTCAAAGAAGCAACAAACACTCCGAACAAATGACTTCGACACAGAACTGTCAGGTCCACTCAAATTTGAGATTTCATACATGTGGAAACATACATGCACTCTCTGCAACCATGTGGCGCAGGAAGAAGTCCCTAATGAATGCTTTGTGTATGTATCCATACCTAACTGTGAATCCATTCCATTTCAGATAATCGCTCCACCGTACAAATACAGACACATAGTAAATACGTAATAGTAATGCTTTTACGTTACAATGCAGATGGTACCAAAAATAACTGTAAACTGACTGGATTCACACATGGTCAAGTATCAATTGGTACGAAAACCTTCACAACAATAGGTATGATCTACCACGCAGGAGCCACAACCACTGCAGGTCACTACACTGCATAAATAAAAAAGAATTGTGGATGGTTTGAATGTAATGATAGTACCATTACTCTAAAGCAAACCTTGTAAACGATTACTTAATTTTCTTAAAACCAAAATTTCATACGTAAGCTGTGTATGAACATAAGCAAAACTTCAACTTCAAAACTGTGCACAGTTAGAGTACACCAACATGTATCTAACTGCCCCAACATTCTGCAACAAGCAAACAGATAAATAAATACCACTAAAATGTAGCAAGAAATACACAGTTAGAATATGCCAACAGGTATCTAACTGCCCCAAGATTCTGCAACAAGCAAACAGATAAATAAATACCACTAAAATCAAACAAGGAATATACAGTTAGAATACGCCAACAGGTATATAACTGCCCCAAAAAATCTGCAACAAGCAAACAGATAAACAAATACTTCTAAAATCAAACACGAAATATACAGTTAGAATATGCCAACAGGCATCTAACTGCCCCAAAAAATCTGCAACAACCCAACAGATAGATGAATAGCATAAAAGTAGAAATAAACAATTGGAATACTCCAACAGGTATCTAATTGCCCCAAAAATCTGCAACAAGCCAAAAGATAGAAGATTAGCAAGAAACAAGAAATAAACAGTAAAACAAAGAAAGAAATATATTGTACCACAAAATAGAAGTTTTTTTAAATCCAGCATGGATTTATTTCCCACATTCCCAATGATTTAGAAAATAAACAAAGAAACTGAGCAAATTGCACAGTAAACTTCTAAAGTGCTAAATATGAGGGTCACAAAAAATACAAAAATGTCTATTATGCAATGCAATAACTAATTATGAACTACCTGCTCTAACATATGATATTTTCTTTTATGACAGAGATCGAAAAAGTATGTCTGGTCAAGTTACCGATGTCATGAAAAAACTGCATACAACCACAAAAAATTCAACCAGTAACTATACAATAAATAGAAACACTGCACTCCTTGTTACACACTCTAAAATCTTAACTGCATAGCCTAGCCACAACTTCACATACAAACTCTACAAATGAAACAGTACACAAACTTTTGGGTTGTGGATATTTGATGGGTGTTTGATTCTATGGGTGTGTTATACTGCGGTGGTTGTGTCCAGACCCTAGAGTCTTGGGTGCATGGCCGAATGCCTGCACCCAAGACTCTAGGCCCTGGCCACAACCACCGCAGTATAACACACCTATACTACCAAACATTTTGACTGTGGTATGTGGGCTGCTTATAGGGGATATTAATTACAATCAATCCTCTACTAACAACCCAAAACCAACATCATACTAAAGTAAAATAGCCAGTAGTGCATTTATTATGTCCGCGGACAGCATTGATGATCACGGGCATGGCGAACATATCAGGGGCACCTGCCACCTAAGCAAATTCAGTATTTTCCCCATCTCTTACTCCCCAACCCTCCCCAAGCACTTCTGCACACTAACACACTCCCCAGAAATGCATTTTGCCTCTGTTCGCCGACGCTCTATCGCCGGATCCAAGATGGCGGGCGCATTGAAACAATGTGACGCACCTCACGCCTCATAGCAGCCAATTAGAGAACACATTACGTGTCCACGGACATGACACAACCGGATTAGCCAATCGTTGTCCTGTCCGCGCAGCGAACAGGGAAGTGTGTCCGCGGAGCGGACATAGATATCACTACAGTGTTTGCCTTACGTTTTGGCCATTTAAAAAAAAAAAAACTACTGAACGGATTTACACCAAATTAACAAAAGCACGCTTTCGGGACTAAGCCGCTGCTCCTGCCGCAAATTTGGTGGAAATCCATCCAGCGGTTTGAGCTGTAGGCATGCGCAACATTTTTTCCCATTATGTCTATGGGAAAAAAGGACATTTTGGGACCCCCCCTATACCTTTGCCCCCCCTGGACCAAACCTCACCAAAATGTACAAAACAAATCAGAGTGGGCTATATACTTTATTTGCAAAGTTTGTTGAGGATTCGTCCAGGGGGAGCGAAGTTATAAGCCACCCAAAAGTGCTCTTCCTATGGGATTAACGTGGGCTGTGTAATATATATATAGATATATATATAAGGGGTTTGGGTGGGGGGTTGTGGGGGACTTCCCCCCACATATATGTAACAATTGACCTTCAAAATTCAGTCAGTTGTGCAAAGGTCAATTGTCATTCAAGCAATTGTGACTCGAACATTTCGTATACAACCAATTTGTGAACGTAAATGCAATTTAACAATATCCAGGCAATCATCATGAACAAATTCCACCAGGCCAATGTCGCCACTTTTAACCAACCTTAAACTCAGGATTTCAAACAAAAGAGACAACATCTAATGTCTGTTTAGGGGGATTCTATTCAAACTTTTGAAGAGGCGACTGAGGTATAAACAAAACGCCACATGCTTTGTCTCTTTCTTTATAATAGCTACCTGGGTCTGCCCCTTTACCTGGCTGCCAACTTGGGCTTCCGTTTTTAGGAGATGTTTGCATTTAGGCATCCCGGCCTCTTTTCTTCAATGGAACGAGGCAAGGGCACAGGGATTGAATATAAGGGACCTTCCGTATTACCCAATATTGCTGCCTCTTTTACCACCATAGGCCTTGAAAATATTGTGAACAATTTCTGGTCTCCTAATGCAGGACTCAAGTCCACCACCCGAGGATCAATACACACTGTTCTCCCTGGATTAACTCCATGGAGGTAGTGAGCAACTTAATCCCTCATGACACACAAGTTACCCCTGCCCAACCCCACTAATGGGTCGATACTAGATGGCCCATCTTGGTTACTCTCCACTTACTATGTTCTCGTCCTCTACTGGATACACTGAGATGTTACTTAAATCAAAGGACGGACTTGCTTCAACTTGCTCAGCTTCCTTAGAAGCCTTAACTTCAGACTTAGTTGCCTCTACCAGCCCAGACTCAGTAGCCATCTCAGTCATGCCCTTTCCCTTCCTTCTTTTGTAAAAGTCCCTTTTCCAATCAAGCTCTTCTTTGCCCAGTGCTGTTCCCTTGTAAACCTCCCTCCTTAAATTCCTTAGAAATGTATGTGATCCTCTGTTGTTCTGTTTAGGGGGAGGATTATAGTTTTTTGATTTCTTTACAAACACTGGTTTTGCTTTAGTTTTAGGGCCTCTAACAGGCAGCGGCACCTCAACCAAACTACTACATATGATGGCCTCTGCGTTCTCGCAGCCCATTCCCACAATTGACACTGGTGGCAAAAGTGCCACTTTAGGGACTGCCGCCCTATAATTCTCAATGCATGGCCCTGGGGGGATCTCCTTTACTATAAAGGTCTCAGGTTAATTTTTGGACCTCTCAGTGACAGCATAGATCACTGGGGCCTGTGTTGAGGCAACAATATACCCTTCCAGGAAATGCACTTTCCCTACAAGATTTTTTCGGGTTTGCCTTACCTCGCTTAACTCAAAATTCAAGGTGCCATACCCCCTATCCCTGGGTGGACTGGCATATAGGGAACTCTGGAGATTACCCTGTAGTCCTCCTCACCATGTGCCTTTCCTGTGTGGTATTTCCCCATTTTCCATTGGAAAAGGCTGGGCTTGCTGAAAATGTCTAATATGGGGCTACTTTGAAAATTATTTCCAGGGCCTCTTTTGGTTTCCAATCCACCGCTGTCCCTTTCCATAGAATCTAGTAGATGAGCCAATATTGGAAATGATAACTCATCAACCACACATGTTGTCCCCCTCCCCGATTTGGATGCCTCATTGGCAGATTGGCCCTCCTGAGGGGGCTCTATGTTCTCAAGGACCTCCGGTCCATCCACCCCCTGAAAACTAACTGCCATGCCCTGCTTCCTGGCAAGCAGTTCCAAGTAGCAGCTGAATAAGAAGCATCCACTCTATCAGGGTTAAATGATTCAGGTTGATACAATATGATTTCCAAAAGACCCTGGGCTTGTGCTGGTGATTCCGGGAGAGCCCAGTGGTTAGTTTTAAAATCCAATGAGAGTCTTACTATCTTCCCTAGTTCATGGGAAATAACAGGAGATACATCAGAAATCAGGTCCACACCTGGTGTGAGGTGCCCACCCACCATAGAATGGATGTTCTCCTCTATCCTAGATAGAGCTTGATTCACATTTCCTATATCCTCAGTCATAGAATTGCCGAATGTGGCTGTTGATGGGTTTACCGTGCCTTGATCTCCCTGATTCAAATGAACCTGCTGCCCTGCATCACCCAAAGTAGCTGTCTACTTGTTCCCCTTGAGGTTAGGCCCGGGTGCCAGCCCCATACTTCTAAGGGTAGCCACCATTGCCTGAAGAATAGGTATTGCTATCCTCTTGTCACAAACAATCAAATTTGAAGGGCAGGTGCATGCCACTGGAGGACAAACCACAAATAAGGGGTTCAAAGGCCTATGGCCCGCAGTCACCACTAACACACAGTTCCTTTATTGGACTTTTTGCGTATTGTGTTCTTATAAGGGGCTCAAAGGCCGAAAGCCCACAGTCACCCCCAAAGCACGCAGATGTATGTGCCACAAAACAGTCACCCTTCATTTGCTGGAATCTTTTATCGTTCGTAAGTTCTCAGTGCTTTAGTTACCGCCTTTAATACCAGGCAGTGCAATGAGTAATAAATTACCCGATTCTTTTACAGGCTGAAGTACAAGTTTGTTAGGTGGCTCAGGCTAAGGCACCGGGCAGCGTTTTCACAAAAGTAGAAAGTATGTAAATGGATATTCACCAGGATCTTGCACCACTTCTCTCCTCTTACCGGAAATCCGGCTCACAAGGTCTATATCACTGCAACCCTGCTCCAAATGGCCCAAACAAACCAAACACATTGCTCCGCACACCGCGCAGCACTCTGCGCTGATGTGGAGCTTTTGAGGAACTGCACCTTCAGCAGATTGCAATGGAGGTAGTGATAAGACTTACCGGCAAAAAAAACAAAAAAAAAGAAGCAATGGCTCCAAAGAATTAAGCACTCCTTGCTGTACCAAACAAACTGCTCCGCACACCCCACTCGGTGCTAGTGTGGAGTTTTTGAGGAACTGCACCTTCAGCAGATTGCAATGGAGGTAGTGGAAAGACTTTTCTGGAAAAAGAAGAAATGCTTCCAAAGCAGTGAGCACTACTTGCTGCACCAAACACACTGTTCCGCACACCGCGCCATGCTCCACGCTGGTGTGGAGCTTTTTAGGAACTGCACCTTCAGCAGATTGCAATGGAGGTAGTGGAAAGACATTGCGGCAAAAAACAAAAAAATAAATGCTTCTAAAGCAGTGAGCACTCCTTGCTGCCCCAAACACACTGCCTCGCACACAGCACATGCACATTAAACACGTCGATTTAAAAACATCACCCATTTGATAATTTAAAATCATCCAATCACACCCCCACCAGTCAATGCACAGCCCCTACAGTGATGTAGACAGGAAAATGTTGGACATTATATCCAGCATGGACATATGGATGAAAGTTTAGCACATAGGTGTTAAAATAACAGACTGGATTTTAAAGAGATGTGTGGCGACTTGAATGAACTCTAGATAAACAAAGTATTCCATGAAAAAATGTAGTAATATCTTTGTCAGGAACTAAACAACCTTTTGTGTTTGTTATGTTTCTTGAGGAAGCTTGTGATGATTCGCTTCACCTCTCAGGAATATCTCAGTTATGGTGCACACTGTTTACTCTCACTCCACTTTATCAGAATTCACTTTTTTAATTGGTTGGTGGTGGCTGGTGAGTTTTTGAATCGGCAAACTGTACATTTTTTACATTTTTATTTGTTTAGTTGTGGTCATGGTTTTAAAATAAATGTTAGACATTTTATAAAAATGTAGGTTAAACCTTACACAATATACAATGTTATGCTTTTTAAAACAAAGTTAACAATTTCAAAATATATGCATACAATATCAAATAGAAAATCACAGTATAAAGCATCAATTGAAGAAACATCACCCACTTCACTAATAAATCCCTAACAAATTGTCCCTTTAGACTACAAATGTGGGGGCATTACCGTGGGCGGTTTTGACCCGCCGCCGAGGATCTTTTAGCCATTAGTACCCCAGCCCGTTACACCGTTAAACACCGGTAGAAAATAAAATGTAAAAAAAATGGCCACCAGGAAAGGGAAAACGTAGTCCATTTTCCCTTTCCATAGCGCCCATCAGGACGCACTGGGAACAGAAGTGTTCCCAGCGAGTTTGCTCCCGAGAAAAAGAAAAAAGAAGGTAAGTGGGGTTGGGAGGGTGGGGAAGGGATAGTTTGCAGGTGAGGGGGGTGGAGGGAAAAAAAAAACTTACCTGAGTCCCCAGCGGGGGACAAAGGCAGCCTCCAGCCTTGGGGAGGCTTGGAGCGGGGATTGCCCCATTTTCGATCCTCCTCATTGGCTAAGGGGCTGCCACGTCCCCCGCCGGGAACAAATGCCGGCACCCTTGTACGTCCACGGGAATACCGTGTGGTATGGCTCGGAAAGGAAAGAGAGAAGGGGGAATCAGTGGAAGGATGGTGTACAATGCACAACCCAGGATTGCACAGTATTTTTCAGGGCATGGGATCCCTTCAGTTGGTCTTCCAACAAGTACGGGCAATAATAGAAAATTGCCAGGGCCAGACTTTACATCAGAGACCACGCGTAAGGAGGCTACAACTTTCAAGGCTGACCATGATTCCCAACTCTGCTGGTCTGCGCATTCCTTGGATAATAATGGTTCCTCATTGACACAGTGTAATACCATAAGGCGGAAGTCATTGGGTCTGCAACAATTGGAGAGGGATGTCACACAGACCCCAAACTTGTCCGCAAGCCCACACTTAGAGGTTTTGGTGTCACCAGTGGAGGATACACGGGCGGTAAATGGCTCCTGCTAAGGTGCCACACAACTATCAGCATCCAGGGAAACTGTTTATGGAGGGGTCCACTCCGAACTGCTGTCTGAGCTTCTAGCTAAGGTAGACGCTGTGTTTTCTTTTTTTTTATTGATATAACTGAACTGAATCAGCTTTACAATAATTTTGTATATCATATATAGTACATACATTTAAAAAAACGAAAGAAAAGATAAGACAGAAAACCAATGAAAAAAACAACAAAAACAGAATAAAAGGAAATTTCTCTGTCCATCAATACAATTCCTATGTGATTAAAAGAAGAAAAAAAAAGAAAAAAAATAAGTTCAAGGTTTATATCAAATTCCTTACAGTTCCTATGTGAGTACATAGTAAGAACATTTCATCCATATATTTAAATACTGAACTATATCATCCTCATTTAGTTCATTTCATTTCAAACAAATGTATGAACCATATAAAAAAAGAAAGTGAGCTAAAGAGGCGATTTTCAAATCACATCATAACATTCAGCATAGGAACTGTTTTAACAATTTTCCAAAGAATGATAACTTTCAGCATTCATATAAACTTGTTCATTATTCTACCACTATTTGGTTATTTTGTAATTTCAAATCATTCAGAAAGGCAATTGTCGCAATTCTTAAGCAAATAGTTCGACCGCAATATATCATCCACCACATAGTATCTGGTATGAGTAATCTATACTCATGTAATATGGGTTTAAGATGTTCTCGCTTCTGTCTAAGCAGTATACATTCAGTGAGTAGATGACGTGTGGTTTCTGGTTGGCTTATGATCTCACAAAAGCGGCATATGCTGCCTTTCATCGGTATCAATTTGCGTTTAGCTTTCAGTTCCCTCGTCTCACATAAGTTAAAGCGTATTCGCGTGAATTGCACTTTATGTTCATGCGATGGCGACTTAAGCAAGTATGGTTCGGCTTCACTACATCTTTTGTGCAAAAACAGATTTTTGGGGAAATCATAGTATTGCAAACATTTCTTTCTTGTGCGGGACCAATCACGCTGGAATTTCTTAGTTTTAGCTCTATCCGAGGTTGTCAGTAGATCATCAAGGGAGACATCAGCCTCAGCTAGTGCTTCAATGACAACATGGCACCATTTAACTATAAATGTATCATCAGTTGAAAAGACATAATCAGCTAACACGTTAATCAGTTTTTTCCTGCCCGACACCAGAATACATTTTCTAAACATGGATGTCACCTGCCATATGTAACATGCCTGTAGTGATGTTAATCCTACTTCAGTTCTGATCCAGGCTATGAGTAGTTATTTAGGTAGTCCTAGGATGCTTTTCCAGAATCTGCTTTCAAAACGCAGCCATATATTTTCCGATATATATGGTTTGGTTTCAGATCCATATATTAATACAGGAACCACTTTCTGTTTAAAGTAGGATAGGGCTGGAGTGATAGCAAATTTACCATATTGGCCTGAATAATCGATGCCTGAGATATCATCATGTCTAATTTGTTAATAAGACTATGCAAATATGCGTTGTTATTTGGTCCATCAATGACAACTCCCAAATATGTATATTGAGATACTACTTCTAAGGTATGTTTTTGTATATGCCATTTTGGTATTTGCTTGTTTTTTGTTAGGTGTACCTCTTAGATTTGTGTTACAAATCATTACCTTTGTTTTATTAAGGTTAACTGTTAGCATATTCTCAGTTACATAGTCTGCAAGCGCATCAGGAAGGTTTTGAAGGCCACGGGGAGTCTTTGATATCAGTACCAAATCATCTGCATATGGTAGAGCTTCAAGTGCTTTACCTGCTAGTTTTGTTGCGTCACTTACGACATCTTCGAAGGCTCTACAGATATCTGAGATGAAAAAAACAAGGTGGACGCAAGTATACATCCTTGCCTTAGTCCTCTGAAGGTCATGATGTTAGCAGTTAAGAGACCTTGTAGGTTTAATCTGACTCTCAAATTAGTATCAGAATGTAACATCTCTATCAAATTGCTTAAATATGTAGGGCACTTCTCACTAGCAAGTTTGTCAAGTAATATTAATCTGACTACTTAGTCGAATGGCGCTCTAAAGTCAACGAAAACCAAGTATAACTGTTGCTTTAGAGGAACATGATGTTGTATCACGGCTGTTAGTGTTAGAAGATTTATCGACGTCCCCATGCCGGATATAAACCGTGTTTGATGCGGGCTTTGCTTATTATGTGTTATGACCCAGTTATTAAAGTCCCATCAGATAAGCCTACAGAAGAATTTTCCGGGAATGTCCAAGAGGGCGGTCGGTCTATAATTAGAGGGGCAGGACTGAAACCCCCTTTTAAAAATTCAGACAACAACAGATGATTTCCATGACATTGGGATGCAGTTCGTTTTTTATCACATGTGAAAAGATGTTATAAAGAATCTGGGCCCACTGCTCAGAGTGCTCAGGTTGTTGTTTCATCATACAATTAGTGAGCCCACCTGGGCCTGGTGCTCTTGAATTTGAGGACTTGCGAATATACTTGAATATTTCATCTTCAGATATTCGCAAGTCATCAATATTCTTATTTACAGATCTTGATCCGGTCTGATGTGTATCAAGATCAGCATATAGTTTTGTATAATAGCATACCCACATTGCTTCAGTTACACCGTTTATCTGCACCGGGGCCTGTTTTAGATGATTAGCAGCGTTGAGAAGACCCCAGATCTGCACTGTATTTTTTGTTAGTATCGCTTTAAGCATCACTTCTCTGTCTGCTTGATAGAGGATACATCTATGGGTTCGCACCCTGGCTGTGTATGCACGCTGCAAGGCACGTACATGCATTTCAGGGGTGCGTGTGCAGAATCACACGCAATAGGCCCTGTGCGAGCGAGGTACGTGTATTCTGAGGGGTGCACGGGGAGAATCACACGCGAAAGGTGTTGTGCGAGCGGGGTACGTGTATTTCGGGGGTGCGCGTGGAGAATCACATGCGATAGGCCTTGTGCGAGCGGGGTACATGTATTTCGAGAGTGCGCGTGGAGAATCACATGCGATAGGCCCTGTGCGAGCGGGGTACGTGTATTTTGGGCGTGCGCATGGAGAATCACACGTGATAGGCCCTGTGCGAGTGGGGTAGTGTATTTTGAGTGGTGCGCGGGGAGTTTCACATGCGATTTAGCTGTGTGAGCATGGTACATGTATTCTGAGGGGTGCACAGGGAGTTCCACATGTGAATTGGCAGTGTGGGTCCTCCCAGGTGTGCCCTGTACCCCCACCCCAGTCCCTGCAGCCAGCCCACACCACAGGGGACTATCCTGCAGCCTGGTCATGTCCTGTAGGCAGCCCATCCACCATGGCCATGCCCCCAGCCAGCCCACATGTCACCATGCACCAGTGAGCACCGACTCATGTCCCGCTGCACCCCCACCCACCCAGCATTGACGGGCACCTGCCAGCAGGCCCCGACTCATGTCCCCCTGCACCCCCACCCACCCAGCATTGACGGGCACCTGCCAGCAGGCCCCGACTCATTTCCCCCTGCACCCCCACCCACCCAGAATTGACGGGCACCTGCCAGCAGGCCCGACTCATATCCCCCTGCACCCCCACCCACCCAGCATTGATGGGAACCTGCCAGCAGGCCCCGACTCATGTCCCCCTGCACCCCCACCCACCCAGCATTGACGGGCACCTGCCAGCAGGCCCCGACTCATGTCCCCCTGCACCCCAACCCACCCAGCATTGATGGGCACCTGCCAGCAGGCCCGACTCATGTCCCCCTTCCCCCACCCACCCAGCATTGATGGCACCTGCCAGCATGCCCCGACACATGTTCCCCTGTACCCCCACCTATCCAGCATTGATGGGCACCTGCCAGCAGTCCCCGACTCATGTCCCCACCCAACATGTCATAAAGATGCACCCGTGGAAGCCCCTGAAAGTCCCGCTTTGCCGCTTCGCCGCAGCGCTGGGGCGCATGGGGAGCGTTATTATATATTTTTTTTAAATTGCAGAATTTCTTCTGTTATGTTATTTTCTGCGCATTTTTTTTAATTTTAATTTAATGTGTTTAAATATTTCTGTTCTCTTTTTTTTATTATTATTAATTTGTGTTGAAACGTGGTAACGCTGTAAATCGTTATTGTGCTTGAATTGCTGAACAGCACACGAATAATAGCACAAACGTTTATATTATAATTTATTATTTATATAGTTCTTAACACATTTTGTTGATCATGACTGATAAAAGGGGAAAGATCTATAATCTACGCATGGACATGCCATGTCCATCACGATTACGTGCGTTATATGACTCATCACATAAAGTCAACCCTCTCCTAACTCCGAAATCAGCTCGCCCTATTACAAAAGGTCCTCAACCGGATAAACGAGCTGGGAGGAAACGTACCCGCTCTAATACACCGGCTGGTGATATCCGAGACTTTGGATTCAGAGCATTGCATGTGAGTCGTTTGATGGCGAAAATGCCTGAATTAGCCAACTTAAGCATCTCAAACGTAGAGGCTTAACCTTTACTTGTTAATCAAGAATGCTTAGCTAATAAACAACCTTTAATGAGCTCCCCAACAGCATTAGACTCTAATGTCAGTAATAAAGGTTTTGAGCAACCATGCAATATTTCCTTATCAGACACCATGATACTGCAAAACGCCCGTACAGGCAATGCTCCAAACACACTGAATACATCAAAAAGTATCATCAATGATGTGGATGATGCTGTAATTGATCTTTATTTATCACACTCATGCTTCTCGGCCAAGGAAGATAGTCATGATCTTTCCAAATCTCCTGCCTTATTTCAGAATCAAAGTACTTCTGAAACTGAAACTTCTATCTCATTTATATCTCCGACCCCAAGAAGGCCGGATCGAGCTAACTCTGCTATGACCAGAGAGTCGCTCTTGAAAAAATCTCCAATAATAACGCTAGAAATGATGAATATTGCCATAACATCTCTTGCAAAACTATTTGAAGTTCTTGATACCAAAGTAAACTCGATTTTGGACAATTCTAAAAACAATGCTATTTGGCAAAAATCGATTGCTGACTCTTTGGCCCAGAGGCAGATGTTTGATGAAAAAGCTGCTTTGTTAGCACTTAATCAAATACCTGAGCTTATATCTACACTCAAAATGGTCACAGATCAATATGGTTCTCAATGAGGTCAATGCTTAACCGATAAACTTGCACCAACTTTAAAAACTGCTGTCCCATTTGTAGAGGGCATTATTCGAGAGATTCCACCGAAGGTTCCGGCTGCAGTGCCCTCGCTGCTTACAAAATCCATCGATGAATTACCTTTGACGCTCTCTGCTAAAGTACTTCCCATAGTAACATCTATTGATGAATCATTCATACCATCTTCTGTCAAGGTACTTCCTATTGTGGAAAGCGCACAAGTACACAAAGAAGTTTATATGATTTTTGACAGAAATTCTAAGAAACAAAAATCTGAACCTATTATAAATGTGAAGAAAACAAAAAATCAAAAATCTAAAAAGGTATCATCCAATGGTCAGACCAAACAGTTTATTAAGTCACTCTCTAAACCAGTGAGTGGATTAAGATTGGCCTCTAATACTATAACTAAAAAATACACTAATTTGGTACAGGGGAAAAAAAGATCTATCAATGACAAGATGAGGGATTCTCAGGCAGATCTAAATCATTCTCCATTAGACGAATTGGTAAAGGCGGTGGAAGGATGTGATAATGAGTGTGCGGACTCACCTGCTGAGGAGCATCTAACAGAACCAAATAAGCCTGACACGGACAATAACTCTGATCGCCAAGGATCTTTACTCACTTGTGCGGAACTTAGAAAAGCTGTGGATGATTATATGTGTCAATTTCGACCAAATCCGGTTTTGTCACATCCGCTGATGAAATCCAATCTTGTCCTGAATAAAAGTCTAACGCAGAGTTCTGAAATTGTTGGTTACCCCTTGCCACTTCGAAATGGTGAAGTTGGTATAGGTACAAAGAATCCTTCTGACATTCCAATAGTACCGGCATTACAGGCAAATGTGCAAACTGATATCTTATCCTCGATTAGGGATTGCTTAGTGGCCCTAACCATAGAACAAAAGACACTTAAATCTGCCATGAAAATGTCTACCTGTGGTTATAATTCTGATCCCACATTAACTGCAGATCAGAAAGTTAATGTTAGAAATGTTTCATTTCAGCTCCCAGCAGCTATTGAGAAAACAAACTCTATACAAGAAGCCCCACGCACAAAGAAAACGGTCCTAATGACTTTGGGTAGTGGAAATAAAAAAAAACCTCAATTACATTCAATATTTCTTAGTTGTCGAGGTGGATCCTTCCCGAAATACACTATGAATAGAAGGAGTATCATGGAAATATTCTCTGATATTCCAATGTTGGAGAGTCTTGCCTCAGGAGACATTGATAGGATTGAATTTCCTGATGAAAATGATTTAATTGTCTCATGTTTGTGGATTAGATCTCGGGCTATTTTTAACATCATATGGTCTGCGGGATTGGCGCTTTTTGAATTAGGATTCAAATTAATCCCTACTAATGGTGAAAATCATCCAACTGAGGACATGCAATCTACAGAAAGAATAGGAGCTGTGGGATCAACTCCTGCAACTCTGCCAAAAGAAAGCACATCTTCTGTAATCCAATCCAATAGCTGCTGTTGCTGCAAAAATGCATAACTAGTATTTGATGAGTCATGCCCTCTTACACAAAATCAGAATTTTGAGTTGGAACACCAGAGGGCACAAGCACCTATTGAACAACCCAAAATGCATATTAACAAATTGTGATATAGTGCTTCTACAGGAGACCTGGTTAACGATTCCTCCATCATGGGACAATCATCATATTCATCTGGTCCCTGCATTTAAAGGCCAGAAAGGCAGACCAATGTCTGGTCTAACAATAATTTCTGATATTTCTACTATAACCAATGTAGCTGATTGCCCCTCTCCGAATTCCTACATGCAATGGTCTGTAATTTTAATTCAGAACATAAAAATCGCAATCATTAATTTATATTGGAATCCTGTAGCTATTTTAACCTCTATTTTTCTAAAGGATCTCAATGCCATCATGGAAAGCATTGCTGCTACTCCTAACATCATGCATATTATTTTGGCTGGAAATTTGAATATTCATCTCCTTATGACATCTAAAAAAGGGAATTCGGAACGGGCCTCTCAGTGGCTTTCTTTTGTAGAAACTTGGGATTTGTTAATGTTGAATGGTGCATTTAAAACTGATATTCCACCTTCTTACACTTGGTCAAGTGGACAACACAAAGCAATTATCGACTATGTTTATGTAGATAGAGTACTATTCAGTCAGATATCCAAGTTTCTTGTTTTACCCTCCTTGGATAGCGATCATCTGATGTTGACGATTGAATTCTCTATCCATACTCAGAGTAATTTGCAGGTCTGTCAACAGCAACTAAAACATGTGAATGTCAACACACAGCTGAATAGGCTATATTGGACGAATCCTGACTTAGAAGCGTTGGGCGAAGATTTGATTAATGATTATCACCTTCTTTTAGAGAAAGCATTTATTCCATTAGAATATCATGATAAAATGCACCTCTTTGCCTCTTCTAGCACAATTGCTCATAAAACAAATAATAATATTTGTCCTACCCATGCATTTGATCAGTCAATTAGACACAGAAAATCTTTATTTCGTAAACAAAAAAGACAATCCTTGCTTTTACCGCAGAAATATCGCGACTCAGCTCTACGTAGAATAAAAACTGACTATAAAAATTGGATGAGAGCGCATAAGGTAAGCATGTATCAAAAAGATGGTGAACAGTGGCTTCGAGTAGCTCAGATAAAAAATACTTCTCAGATCTGGAAATTAATTAACTCTGGCACAACATGTTCACAATTATCATCCCAAACTAATGGTGTATCGGAGAAATGCTGGGTTGAATATTTCACGAACATGTATGACTTACCATCAAATAACAGCGAACAAGAGCTATCAAGATTGGATGATTTCCCATTCTCTTTAAAGTTTGATCTGGACGATATACTGTTTTTTATTAATAAGGCAATTTCATCTAGAGCTCCGGGCCCTGACAGTCTGTCGAATTATACTCTAAAACAGAATCCGACTCTATGGGCTAAAGTTTTACACGCTGTATTTCTTTCTAGTCAGGTAAAACAAAGCATTCCTCCATCTTGGTGCAAAGCTGTGATAGTCCCCATTTACAAAAAAGGGGATCGCACAAGCCCAGCAAGCTATCGCCCAATAGCATTGCTAGACGCACCTGGGAAAATCTTCTCCAGAATCATTTTGAGAGACCTTAATATTTGGTTACTTAATGAAAAAAGACGTGACCCTTTTCAGACGGGCTTTGTAGCGGGGCTAGGTACTGCTATCAATATAACTACACTTCATGCTATTAAAGCAGCATATGCAATGAAACAACAATCTCTCTACTTGGCATTTGTCGATTTTCGAGTCGCTTTTGATTCTGTTGATCGACAATTATTATTTAATAAAATGTCGAATTTTGGTTGCCCAACATCACTCATCTCGTTAATAAAACTATTACACTCTGATACTACAATGCAAGTCAAATTGAACCTAGACGGGTTGTTATCTGAAACTATTCATACTAAACGCGGCCTAAAGCAAGGCTGCATTCTTGCTTCAACCCTGTTTAATATGTTCATCTTTGACCTAGGCATAGATTTTTTGAAGGTAATTAATGATGCACCTAAACTCGGCAAGCAATCCATCGCATGGCTTCTTTAGGCGGATGACTTGGTCCTTATTTCACAAACACCGAGTGGATTTCAGTTACTTCTTAATCAAGTCTTGTCAAGAATAATCTAACAGTTCATTTGGAAAAAACCCAAGTTATGGAACTAAGAAATAATCATTTGAAACATCGGAAACACAATGATTGGGTTCTGCATAAACAAAAACTAACGATAGTTGATGAATATAAATATCTTGGTGTAAAGTTTAGCAACTCCACTGCAAATAAGCCAGAACAAAGTAGTTTGAGTAGGAAACTATTATCTTTAATCTCGCAGGCCAAAATACTTTTAGCTAAGTTTGGCAAGTTCTCTTGTTCTCATGTTCTTACATTTTACCTACAAAAGGTAATTCCCATTATGGCTTATGGGGCTGAAACTTGGACACCCCAAAAATGAGAATACTGGGACAGAATCGAAGCTCAATTTTGGAAAAAAAACCTTAATCTACCGAGCTCGACACCAAATGCTCTTCTGCGGTTTGAATTGGGCAATCTTTCAATGCATATTCAAGCAGCCTGGAAAAGATGCAATCTTCTGCGAAAATGTCTTCTGGGACTAACTGTAAATAGTGTGCTAGCAGTACTGGCAGACTATTTGTTACGTTCCCAACATCCATTTCCAAGAAATTGGAGAACTACTGTGTTCGATAATTTGAGTGAAGCAAATATATCACTGGAATTGTTATTGCATAATCCAAACAGGGCAAAATTGAAATTGTATATATTTGATTGGCAATGTACACAACAAAAATGTTTAGCATTAAAAGATTTTGATAGAGCACTGTTCGGTCATAAGAAATTCCGACAGGCGGCTGACTATCTATTGAAATGCCCATCAGCCATACTGAGAAATCAGATTTTAAGGTTTCGGTTAAATCTGTGGCCAACTAATCAAATACTGTTGAGAAGAGGTCTAATTAAAGCAGAAGTTGCACATTGCCGATTTTGTAAACTTGTTGAGATGGAAGAGACTCTTAAACACTTACTGATTGCATGTGTTGGTCTAAAAACACAAAGAGAAATGATTATCCGTAAACTCACTCAATCACATTATATATCTCGTTCTGCTGATGAGTTATGATGAGTTATGGTATGAATTGTTTGCCACACCTAAAATCTCAATAAGAATAGCTACTATGCAGTTTTTAAAATCAATACTGCTCCCAGCTGAATCTATAATCAGTCCTCTATGCTGAAATATCGTGTTATAATAATGCGAACTCTGTTAAAACTGAATTTTTCGGTGTGTGGCTTTTGAATTATGAACTGATTAATCATTACTATTGTGAATGTAACTATTGATGAGCATACCTCAAATTTCTTTCTTCCCTTTTTGTTTAGTTGTAAATAATTGAAATTGATGTGATGTGTACTTAAATATTATGGAAATTTGTGATGTGAATGTACACCATGATGATTGAGAATGGAAACTATGTATTTTAATGAACCAATTTTCTAGAAACGTTTTTGTTTTGAAAGGTTAAATTACTTTGACCAACCAAAATAAATAATAAAAAAAAAATTAAAAAAAATAAAGATGCACATTCATGTGCCTCATGTCCACCAAAATCCCACTGCACGCCACCCCAGTCCTGAGACACAATCAAGTTTCCCATCCACCCCACACTGAAAGGCCTATTTCATGACACAAACCAAAAGTCAACTATGCACATCAACACATGTCCGTCACACATACACACACACACTGGATGCCAGTGATTGTGTGAACCCACATTGTGACATGCAGCAGACCAATGAGCGAATACCACACATGGAAGTAATAAATCAAAATGTATTGTGCATAAACTGAAGCAAATGGAATCAAAGTATGAAAATTATTTTAAACAAGAAAAAAAAAGCATGTCCAAAAATGAAAAAAAAGAAATGAAGTCACAATCCAAAGTAATCCAAAATAAAATTACTCCAAACTCTCCGTCCACCAAAGCAAATCCAAAGGAAACGTACATTCAAAAATCCATTGATCCATGGTGATTTAAAATAATATTTTTTCAGAAATCCACAGTTCAACTATGTACAACGATTGAAACCAGGGTCCATGAGCCCAACAAATGAAATGAAACCTATTAAAAAAACCCTACCTAATGAAGAACTATATACAAAAACGTGGGGCATTGTCCAAGTGTCCTAAAAGAAATAAAAAGAGAAAGGAAACCTAACACTAGCTAACTGTATACAATGGCGGCAGGCAAGTCCTATGGCTCACTCTGCGATGTTGTGGGCCAGGACATCATCGAACTCCATGTCAATCTCCTGGAGGCGGGCCTCTGCCCTGGCCCCAAGGTCTTGCAGGGATGCAGTCATGGCCTGTTCCAACTCTCTGCGAGTTGCCTCAAGGCACTCAGCCCACCTCAACACCCGGCACATGGAGAACTCTGCCCTGACCATGGTGAGCCACGCCTCTTCCGCCCGTCGCCACTCCGCATCTATCCGCTGGCCCAACCGCAGCCACACGGAAGACACTCCCATTCCAGGGTCCTCCTGCCCTCTGGCCGATGCCTGCCCCTCTGATGTTTATGGCCCCGAGCCATCATTGCTCCCACCTTGAGCCTGCTGCTGCCCTGCCCGATGATGCCTGCACATCCTCCATTTGCTGGTCTCCAGTTGGTGAGGTGTCCACCCGTGCTGGACCGCCGACTCCCGACTGTGGCAGGGATGGGATCTCCACCAAGCTGGCTGTGTTGGTCAAGCCAGGTCCAGAGGGGGCCCTGGTGGAATCTGGGCTGGAAGATGGCAGGGAGAAAGACTGGTGCATAGTCTCCACAGAGGAGGAGAGGTCCGCCAGAGTGCGCGACACATGTGGGAACCCTCGGACCATGGCCCCCCCAACTGTGCCATGTTGCCATGCAGCTCTTCACGATGGCGTGCATGGTCCCCCCAGGAAGCATGCACGTCATCACGAATGACACGCGTGCGCAACGCAACACCAATCAGGGCCGAGCCCATATGGTCATGGGACTTCTCGTCCGCAGGTAGTCGAGAGCCAGATGACATGGGCCTCCCCCCTACCTGCGGACGGGCCTTGGACGGGGCATCCCTGCTGGTGCATGGTGGTGCAGTCACAGAGTCAGGGACAGCGATATGCACAGGCCCCTTCGTGGCGACCTGTGCTGCCTCCTGACCCTGGCCTGCACCACTTGCACCGTTGGTACTACCCCCACCAGCCCCCATGTGCGGCTCAGTAGCAGGCTCCTCCTTCTCTGTGGAGACCACCAACCTGGATGTCTCTGCACCATCTTCCACCATTGCAAGCCCCTGTGGGGGCTCACCCGGCCCTTCCGCTACAGCCGTAGTGGCAGACGCGGCACCAGTCCCCTCGCTCCCGGATGATGGCAATTCCTGGGAGGGTGGTTGGGCCTTGCGTCGCCGCCCGTTTGAGGCATCCCCGCTGCTTTGCTCCACAGCGCCGTCTCCGCCCTCTTCTTCAGTTGACGCTGCATAGAGGGAGACATAGAACACAAGCATCAGGGTACTGTACAATAGTCCCCTAGACAGGAAGCAATAACACATGAGTGGCACTGTCAAACGTCACTTCCATCCTGTCCCTCCACAACACATGGGTCAGTGCAGGCAACACACATGCAGAAACAGGCACTGCGCATGCAATCAACATCAGCATCCATGTACAAGGGCCTCTATTGACATAAATGTTGCCTTAAAACTCACATGCATCATGGCTCATACTGATCCCATGCACACACATCACCGGAGGGTCATGCATCATGGCTCGTACACCACATACACAGTGGATACAAGGGTGACTAGACTGCATAAGTGAATCTACACATCGTCACAGGCATGTGTCATGCATCCATGGCATTTCAAAGTCACACACACGCTTCTCAGACACACAGACATGTACACCATACATGTACATGAGAGCAGCATCCATCTCTCACCCCCCATCCATGTCCAAGAACAGGGACAGACATGCATTCATGTGTGCATTCCGCATGCTGCTCCCCATGTTGTATTGGAACACATGCACCATCCATGTGGTTCACGCATTACTGGTCTCACATGCATTACCATGATGTCCCTGCACACACACATCCATACATAGCCTATGTCACACATACAGGCAAATAGCTGACTACCATCACACTGCAACATGCCCTGTTTCACACAGCAATGCATGGTCACTTACCGCTCGACTCCAGACGGGTCTTCCTCCGAAGGATCTGGGCGTGGAGCGCTGGGCTTATGAGTTCCAGGACCCTCATCTGGATGTTGGTCAGGCTGACCCGGCACCCCTCTGCATCCTCTGCCTTCATGAGGTGCCAGGCCTTGTTGAGGGTCCTTGACCTGAAGTCCTCCCAGCGATTCCGGACAATTGCTTGATGTTGCGGGTTGCCACCCCCTCCGCGTGGATGGCAACCACTACGTCCTCCCAGATCCTCTCCCGTCCTTCCTTGTCGGCGCGCAATGGTGTGAAGAGGGCATCATAATGCCCAGAACTTGCTCCACCAGGACACCAACTTCCTTCTCACTGAAGCTGTTGGCCCTCTGCATCTCTGGCTGGGGATCGCCAGTGGTCTCAGATGGTGTTTGCCCCGACATGGCGACCACCGAGGCAGGTGTGGGTGGGCAACTGGGTCCTGGGGCTGGGCTGTGGAGCGATGGTATCCCAGTCGGGAGTCTTCTGTTCCAGCAGGGGTGGACACAGCAACTGGACCCCTGCAGATGGCTGACGTGCAGGCACCAAATAGCAGGGCACGTGGGCAGCAGGCAGGCAGGCAGCAGCAGAAGGCAGGTGGGAGCGTGCTCATGGCTCTGGGGGGCAGGAAAATGGCCGTGTGTTGTCGCATGGCCAGCTTGATATGGAGTGATTTGGCACGTGAAAAAATTGCACGTCAGCGTGTAATTTGAGGAAAGGCCCTTAGTGCGTAAGCATGTCTGTGACATTACGCGCATGGGCGTTTTTTTCTCGTGACGGGTGCATAGTGATTCAGCACGTGTAAAATAGCACGTCCACGTGTTAATGCATGTCATCCGAGGAAAGGGCCTAAGCGCGTAAGTGACGTGACGCATGCGGGCGTATCTCTAGAGATCAAGGACGTATCTCTTCTTTTGGCGGGGGTATTGTCTACATGTGTTTTTCATCATCACGCTAGTCTGATGGTGAGTCGCGTACGCCATTTTTCCCACTGTGAGTGCCCCTATGTATCGCGTACCCGTTTTTGAGGTCATAGTAGCACACGTGTCCCACGCATACATGTTTTTCGTGTTCCTCTGTGCCACCACGTACTGGTGGAGGTTAAATCCACGCACGTAGGCTGCAGGGGTTGCATGCACGGTTTTACTGCAGTTTTGGGGTGCCCGAGCATTGCGTGACCTGTCACTTAATCACTGGGGTCACATACAGCCTTGCAGGTGCAGGGGTGCTGTTAACATCTTGCATCCCACCCCCTTCACCCGAATTGCCCAGGACAATTGTCGTGTACACCTCCCATTGGCATTTCTCCATCTGTGCCGGCACTACTCCATCTGTGCCATGTTTAGGAGGCCATCAAAGGTGAGGGGCGCCTCAGCTGGGCATACTCCTCATGGCAGTCGTGGTCAGGGACGTGGCCGGGGTGACCAGGGAGTAGGGGGACTCCAGGGTGTCCAGGGTGGCCGCAGAGGGGGAAGAGGCAGGGGTGCGCCACTTCGGCACGATGTTGTGCCATGTGTTGGTGCAGTCATGCCACCACCCCCTGTGGTTCCGGGAGATGCAGCTTCTGCATCTGGCACTGGCGCCCATGCGACCCGGCTGTCACTTTCATCGACTGCCATGGGCTCAAGGGTAGTGGTAGCTGCAGGTGCAGCTGTGGACACCAACACCCAGGCTCAGGGTCTGCCAGCGCAGGCTGCGTTGGCACTTGAAGAGTCCATGGAAGATTTCCAACAGGTCGTGAGGAACACCATAGGTGCATGCAGGGCTGCCCTGACCGAGACACGTGTCCCGGGGGCAGTAATGTCATCTGCTGCCCCGACCAGCCGGGTGTTGGCAAGTGCATGGGCAGATGCAGCCAACAACACCCCAGTTGTGAGTCTACCAACCAGGACATTCGCGGTCAATGACCCTGCCACAGCGGATGTTGCTGCGCAGGGTCCTTTCCAGGGCACCCAGCAGCCACTGACGCAAGTCAGGTCTTCGGTCGTCCTTCCACCTGCCACTCCCTTGGCTCAATCCACCGGTGCCACTGGCCATACTGATCAGGGCGGCATTTGCCAGCCAGGGTCCGCGCCACTATCCAAGAGGAGGAAGGTTGCACCTGCAGCACAGGGTGGGACCCCACACACAGCCACGACCTCCTGCATGTCGATGAAGAAGCCTTTCTGTGCGCAGGAAGTGGACTTCCTCGTGGACTACGTGTGGGACCACAACCGTGATATGCTAGTGGGGCCTAATTGTCAAACTACGGCTGCCCATCTTGATACCCACTGGAAGCAAGTTGCGGAACATGTGAGTGCATTCGGCCATGAGGTGCGCATGGCGCAAGAGTGCAAAAAGCGTTGGAATGACCTCAAACGCAGCGCTAAGGCAAAGCGTGCCTCAAATTACAACATGACTCTTGTGACTGGAAGTGGGCCGGCACCTGAGGAGGAAGAGCTCACTCTGCACGAGTCACTCGTTGCGGAGTTCATACCACCTGAATTGGTCGAAGGAGTGGGAGACATGCAGGACTTTGATGCCCAGTCCAGTGAGTGTTGCTGCGTGTTTGTCGAGGCCATGTGTGTTTTACTTGTGTGATGTGCTGTGCATGAGTGCCACTACATGTCATGTGTACATGGTTCAGATGTGCAGGTCATGCAATGCTTCACTGATGCATGGCTGCTCTGCAGGATGGTGGACATGTGGAGCAGATGGGACTGTACATCACCACACTTGCACCCTACTCACATGCTGGTCACCTCAATGCCCCTCCGGTCCATGTACCAGCTCACTGTCCCTTCTGCATGTAGCCTGGGGTGTCCTTCCTCACTGCACTGTGACTATGTCATGGCATGACTGAGGTGCATGTGTCCTCTGCCTGCATGCGGGTACTCCACGTAGGCATGCTCCCTTGACCCTCCACCCCCCCACACCCCAATTTGACCTTAGCACTGGTGTGCATAATATTTCCGTAATGCAATGGCCTGTTCATGCCTCCTGTGTACATGCTAACTTCCACCAGCCAACCTGATAGACACATGCAGTGGGGTACATCTTTTGTCCTTGATGCTGGGTGTCTCACTTGGACTGTGCACATGGCAGATGCTCCACAGGGACATGAGTGCCCATTCATGCTCCATGTGCATTCCATGCCTTTCCCTATTTGTCCTTGAGTGTATGATCATTGTAGTACGTGTCCAGGGTGATCTACATTTCATGGCATTTAATCAGCCTTCCCATGGCCACTGTGGCTCAGACCTGCGTCACACACATGTTTAGTGTGTGGCAGTCTGTGTGGCTCACAGGCTTCACCCTGTTCCTGGCCCACTGACTCTGTCCAACTGGTGTAGTGTCTTCTGCACACATGGGTGTACTACTGAGGTTTCATCATGTGTCCTGCTTACTGTCTCATCATCATCTGCTGTGTTGTCAGTTGACTCAGATGATGCAATTGAAGCTAGTCAACACTGTCTGCCAATACACAGGTCTCTGGTCATCCTTTGATACCATGCAAGGCATCCCTGCATTGCCACTTAGGGGGAGGGGTTGTTTGCTTGTAGCCATGCAACCCATTGCATGCACATTGCACGTGATGACTGAACTTGACCTTGCACTGTCTTCACATTTTCTGATACACATCATGAAGCACTTGTACATGTAGATAGTGAGTAACATACAAATGTCTGCACTGCATCGACCCACTTCTGAGCAGTATAACATCCTTCTACATGCCTAATCACAGAAGCAATGTCAAGTTGACCCAGCATGCATGGCATGTTCTCTTTTGTGTGTGACATGTCTGCTTCATGTGTTGGCTGTCTGTGTGATGTCTATGTGTGTGTGTGTTGTGGGCTTCTAACATGTGTAGTGATCTTTTTTTCTCTCTACTTTTCAGATGATGACGCAATGGAGCCAGAGGATGGTGTTGTCATGCCAGGCACAGGGTTGTTATCACTACAGCAACCTGGCACAAGTGGGGGTCGTGGGGTGGTAAACCACGAGAACCCACATGTGCTACAGACCATCTTGTCTTTGGCTGGCAATGAATCCAGCCCAGATGACCACTCTGATGTCCATGTCGAGTTGGATGTGCATCAGGTCCATACGTCAGGGGTGAGTGATTCTGATGTGGACACTCCTCTGTCCACGACATCTGCACTGAGGGGTCAGACAGTGGTGGGACCTCTGCCTGTGGTGGATCGGGACACAGGGTCACCCTCCACACCAGTCGCTGATGGGCCTGGGCCATCACGGCGATGGGGGCATGTAGTCGTGCAGCCACGGGCAGTGCGAACCCAACGAGGACGGCCGGTCCTTGGGTCCCACAGGTGTCAAACCCAGCAATGCGGTGGCTGCGCGCCACCAAGGTATACTGAGTGGAAGCAAGACATGAGTGCCAATTCATAACGCCAGGGGGCAGCAATGGAAAACATTGCTGTGAGCATGGAGCATGTGGCCCGATCCGTGCTCCCCCCTGCTAGGCAGGTGCTACTCCAGCAGCGGGCGGCACAGTCCACGGCCGCTCACTCAGGCTGGGCATGGCGGCCTCAGACAGGGCACGCCAGGCTGAAATGTTGTCTTTGCATCAAGCAATTGCTGCTCATGCAGAGACACACATGGAGACCCTGAGGGCTGAGTATGAGTCCCTCAGATCCACTCTGGGTTTCCTCTTGATGTCGTAGAGGGCGCGGTCAGAGGAGAGGTTTGAGCAGATTGAGCGTACCATCTCGGCTGAGCTACGTGCTTGCCGGGAGGGGCATCAGTTGTCCAGCCAAGCCTTGCAGGAAGAACTCAGTGTTACACGTGTTACCTTGCAAGAGAAAGCACGCGTATCACGGGAGGTTCTGCATGCAGGCCTACGTGTCATCGCTGCACAGAATCAGGCTCACCCGTCCGGCAGACTTGCTGCCGACGAGGGGAAAGCTGCGGCTAGGAGTGGTCAGGCGCCTGTGCCATGTCCTCCTTTTCAGGAAGTGCCAGATTCGGACGACAAGGTATCTCCCACACAGGTCGGGCTGTGCAGGTGTTGAGCCCATGGAGGTTTTTTTTTCCTCAACAACATCGCATGTGGGTGTTGAGCTGCACCCTGTACCTCCCCCCTCCTGGGTGCCTCCCCCCCGGGTCTTATGTGGACATTTTTGATTTTTCTTTTTAGTTTAGTTAGTTAACATTCGATTTGTTAGTTAGTGTTTTTTTTATAGTTAGTGTAATTAGTTTATATAGTTTCAAATTGCTTGTCTATTGTGCTTTCATGTGACAGTGTGGTGCTTTGTGGCTTTTGAAAGCATCCACTGTCTGTTCCAGCTAGTCCCTTCAAGCTTGTCTCGTGTATGTGTTTGCAGCTTGTGGTCCTGACTCATATAGGCCACTCCTGCTTCCCTTATCCATGGGCTCGCAAGGATGGTTTGGTGTTACAGCCTATTTCACAAGGGCTTTGGACTGTCATATCTGTTTCGTGTCTGCTGCTGTAGTACTTGTGTTAACACCCCTAGTGGGGATTATAGGGGTCTTATCGACCACATTTCTTCATTTGAGAGATGGGTGGTTTCATGATTCATGTGTACTTTAATTGCTATACATTGTGTAGTATGTTTCTTATCTTTACTGTACATGTGCTTGATGCAATTCATGCTGTAAATAGTGGCTAACACACTTTGCCTATCAAAGTCACACTGATGGTGTGAATTCTGATGTACGTCTCTGACATGGTCCAGTCATAACCTGCCTGAAGAGACACACACAGGGGAATTTCCAGCATTAATCATGTGTTTTGTGCCCTTTCTGCAGGGGAATGAGCCTCCAGACCACCTTTGCCAGCAGACATGGGACATTGGACATCTGGCAGCTGGACATGTTCGGTGGAGCAGACATGCGCATGTGTGCGCAAGCAGAGCCACAGGGATTGCGCTCATACATCCAAAAGAAGTAGATGTGTTTCCAAGAACTCCAGCCAAGGAGAGCAGCACAAGGGGGCCACACCGCAACCAACCTTCCACCAGGCCAGTTGCACATGCATTCTAAGTTGCGCCACTGACGGTGAGCTTGGACAGATATTGGTGTTGAAGCGTACAGTACAGCTAAGATGCGTTGATGGACTAATGGTAAGTTGATGACAAAGTTGTCAGGGGCAAATGCAGGGGCAGTTGCACATATCCTACGAGCCACCATGGTCCATTGAGGCAGATGTATTAGCCCTGTAGCGCTCCGAGCCAGGGAAAGAAGCAGCGCACAGGGACACACAGCGAGGGACAGACTCGTGTGCAGTGTATATCATTTGCATGTTGAAATTGACACATGCACTACCTACTTTATTTGGGGGATGCCGGAACATGACTTGTACTGAAGTCGTACCTCGCTAAATGCGTCTTGCTGCTTACCCAGGGAACATTGCATGTTGTGTGAATCTTGACACATTGGTCTTCCATTTGCCATGCACCCACATGCGCCTGACTTACTGCATTGACTGTGTATGAACCATCACGGGGGGAATGTTACATATGGGTACGAAGCACCACACAAGATTGTTTGTTTGTAGAGGAGTTTGTTACTTTGGGGCATGTATGGTGGTGTGTGTGTGTGTTTTATGGGCACACACAGATTAGTAACTCTGACTCTCTTTGCAGCATTGAACTGCTCCTGTTACCGGACCTGGGAGTGTGCAGGCAGGAGGCCAGCACTCACCCCAGAGAAAAGTTTCTCTTTGACTTCCATTTGAGTATTTTGGTACAATGTGCATGATTAACACGTTTTGTCTGTTTGGTTATGTGTTAATGTGAATAGTAGATTATTGTACATTCCCTACTTTCGCTTGACAATCCGACTCCCCTCTCCTGCCCCTCTTTCCGGTTAGCCAGAATACCAATGCCTGTCCAGGCAACATATCCCTGACCCTCCTTCTCCACTGGGGTCTCAGAGGCCTGTGTAAGTTTGACCTTGCAGGCACCCAGACCACGATAGGGGTGGTTGGTTCATGCCACTGCTGCACCTGCACACCGGAGCTGTGACACTACACATCAGTTTGTGGTGCATCATTGTATATTATGTACCAAACATGGTACACATCCTGTTGTGTCATTGTTTCACTGTGCTACCTTGGTTGTTCCATCATTGTGCTAGTACTTGTGCTTTGTGATTTACTGCTACTTCAAGTCATCTACTGCAAACTCTTCTGGTGTATGTTGCTGCCTAAAGGCTTTTTGCTTGGCTTGTGTGTTTGGCTCCTTTGAGTTCTCTTTGATTTGGTATTTTTGCCAGTCAAGGTGCCCTCTGCGGGTGCTGGACACTTTTTACACGCAAGGTGGAAGATGGAGACAAAGGGGAAGGGTGATCCTGTGGCCAGGTAGACATCAAGGAAGAAGGCTACATACCCCAGGTGCAGTTGTTCAGTGGGTCATGGTAATATGTGAGGGAGGGGGGGTATTTGGTTGTTGGGCAGTTGGATTGGCCTACAGTGTGATGGGCACCCTGACATTGTAATTGTTGTGTCATGTATGATGCATTCTGCTGGTCAATGCCTGTTCATGTGTTGTGTTTAACTTTCAGGTGTGAGGGGATTGGTGTGGTTTGACATGCTGGGGTGTACACATGGGCAATGTCCACATGTGATGTGTAGAGGGCACTTATGGTCACTTGATTGCACATGCATGTATTGAGTGCATGTCCCTACTGACACACACACTCTCACTGTGATCCACAACATGTACACCACCCTTCCATGTCCATGTGTGCACTCAGTTTGCCTTCTGGGGCCCACTGTGTCCCTGCAGCACATGATATATGACAATTTGTGGATCCTGTACATGCATCAATTGTTTTTTGATTTAGTTTGTCCTTTTCATGTGATGCTTAGGGTGTGCGTCACACACAATGGCTGGTCACTATGCAGTATGCTGAGCACTGTGTTGCAGGAGATGGACACAGCACACGGATTCTGCAGTAGTGATTTTGCCGTGCCCAATGTGCATGTAAACAGGCATTCATTGTTATGTTCATGCTACAACTGTTGGTATGCATTTGGGTATGACTTGTTTTGTGTGGGAGGTTGTTGGTCAGTCATTTCATCTGATTCCATGAAGGCATCATTGTCTGACACCACTTTCCATTTTTCACATGTCAATTCGTACATTATTGGTACTGTGTTGGGGTCTTGCTTGCCATGTCATGGTGTGGCAGGCAAGGGTGATGTGGTTTTGGAGGGTTTGAGTGACATACCAGTGATTGTCATGGCCTGTTTTGCAGGTGTGTGTGTTACACACCTTGCATGTGTTCCTTTTGGTCACACAGGATTGGTTAGGTTTGAGTAGCTAGGGATGCACACAATGTGGCACTTCCATGGCAACATTCTCAGGGTGGTAAGGTTGTGACAGTTGACTGTCTGTTTGTCATCATCAATTGCCACCTGGTATGTGCCAGGCCTGTGTGAACTCCGCAGGGGTGGGAGTTTAGGTGAAAAATGTGGCCACAAGCTGGGTGCGGGCTGCCTCGCCACGTGCCCTATCCCCTCCCATGGGCAGCGCCTGTGTCTGTGGTTGGGGATGTGGGGGCACCACCATGTCCACCGGTACACCCTGCCGTGTTGCAACATTGTGCAGGACGCATGCTGGCACAATGATCCTGCACTCTACTGGGGGTCCATAGAGCAGCTGCCCGCCAGCGGTCAAGGGAGCGGAAGCGTGACTTGAGCACTCCGAATGTGCGCTCCACTATGCCTCTGGTTGCAATATGGGCAGTGTTGTATCTTACCTGGGGTGGTGTGGTGGGGTTCTGGATTGGCATCATCATGTGGTTGCTCAGAGGGTAGGCACTGTCCCCTTGAGAGGTGAGAGTGGTTGTGATTATTGGGGTTTGTGTATTTGCCTGTGTGTGACATGCATGCATGTGCACGGGCATTTGTACTCACCTAGGAGCCATGTGTCACCATGCTGCCCAGCATCCAGGACCCGGCTCAGGGCGGACATTCTGTATATGAAACTATCATGGGTGAAGCCAGACAGAGGTGATGATTCCCTTTGCATCGCATACCACCTGCACATTGATGGAATGTCAGTGCTTGTGGTCTCGGTAGATGTGCTCAGTGGCCCTAGGTGGATGTAGGGCCACATGGGTGCAATTTATGGCACCAAGCACTTTGGGGAAGTTTGCCACCCTGTAAAAGTCTTGGAAAACAGCCTGCTTTTCTGCAGGAGTTACGGGCATGTATATGTGCCTGCGGACTGAGGGGCACGCAGTCATGATTGCCAACACCTGGTGTAGGCAGCGTGACTGCGTGGCCTGTGAGACCCCCCCAATATGGCAGTAGTCTGCTGAAATGACACAGTGGCCAAGAAATGCAGGACATTGTGCACCTTCTCCAAGGGGCTCAAGGCTTGGCAGCAGAGGGAGGGGAATGTAAGGTCATCTTCCCACTCCCTGACCAGGTCTAGGATGATATGAGGTGGAAACCTATACCTGCCGTAGACCTGGCCGTCAGGCATCCCAAAAAGGCTAGTCCGGGGGGAAAAAATGCAGGCCCTGGCTGTTCTCCTCCTCCTGCGGTGTCCCACGATAAGTGCTGCGACAAATGGGGCATTCATTGTAGTGGTATATACGTGTTTGTTGTTTGCGCGCACTTTTATACTGTGTGTGGGGACGCTTACGCCTGCCTTCCTATGGGAGACGTGTTGACGCCTGTGCGTGTCTTTTAGCGTGCGCTTGTTTCCCGTATTCGAATCCATGAATATGAGTTGATCGCGTGCGTGTGGGCGTTCCGTGTATTTCCCTGCAGTACTTCCCCAGTTACGTCTTCTTTTTCATGCGTTGTTCCCCATTCTGCATGTTACGCCCCGTGTCCCGCCCCCTTTTTGGTGTGTGCGCCGACGTTGTGCGCTTTCCCTGTGCGTATCGCGCACGGCGTTCAGGTTGTTGCAATGACGTGTGTGCCCGTGTGCGCCACGCACGGATTTGGTGCACAACCAGTGGAAAACACGCGCAGCCCCTTCCTTCAATCGCACACGTGCGCGTTCGCTTCCTTTCTCATGCTTGCGCCAGCTTGCGCCAGCTTGCGCTGGAATTTTCAGTGCACGTTTGTTCCACGAATCAGCCCCCAAGTCTCATTTAGTGGTGTGTCACCCAGGATTGCACCATTGAGCATCATCATGTTGCGACTGGACATATTGTTTGTCCATCGTTCATAGATTGAGCTCTTTTTCATTTTTGGCGACTTCAGACATTGTAAATTTAAATCTCCCACAAGTATGACATTCGTTATCGCTGGAGTCATCAAGATCATGTTAACAAAGTTCTCCAGTTCCTGAACAAATAACGTGTCTGATATGGCCACAGGATTACGGTATATGTTAATTATTGTAAAACAACCACCAGAGTAAGAAATGTTAGCAAGTTGCATAAATATATTCAGGGCTACCCATGGTGAAATTGCAAGACCTTTGCCTGCTTTTATGGCAATCATTAGACATGAGGATGGTCAACCTTTCAGATTCACTTTAGCTGATTGAAAAATAATTTCATGATTATTCCACACAGGGAATTCCACTAACCACTTCTCCTATAATGCGACTACCTCGAAATCATGTAGGTTATTTTCACCTTCAACAGAGAGATGTACGCGTCCACAAGTGTTCCAACTCACTAAGGTCAATATATCACAATGCAACTTCGGCGGTTATGAGGTTGTACCAGATGTTCTATGCTCTTCACTACCGGGGCCTCTCCACATCTTATGTTGCTCTACTATATTCCGCTTTTGGTAAGTTCTCATTGGTCTTGTTACAGAGCCATCGGTTATATCCTGAGCTTGTTCAGTGCTCGAGTGCATAGGTAAAACTGTGGTATCAATGGCTAGCAAAAAGCCCATAGAGAATAATTCCATCCTAGCTTGCCACATAGTATTCCTGACAAGGTTAGATGAAATTCATAGTCAAACAATATCCAGATTTTCATCATTAAGAAATTCCACTTTGAGGTGATATCTCTCAATTCTTCAATTTCTTCAAAAATCGCCATCACGCTTGTTCTGTTAAGATCATAAACTGTGTAAGGCATAAGTCGACATTTAAGAATAAATCTTCATAGGAGTTTGGATCTAGGGCATGTCTTAATTTCTTCAGTGAGCCAATGTTTGACCGTTCTTCACCCAACCGTTGGTTTGGTTCAGATCTCGACTCATACTTTGGTACATACCTGTCTTGATGTGTCGTAGTGTTGCAATTAAATGTCACAATTTTCTTCTCTGCAGGTGTTTTTGTAAAGTTTTCTGTTTCCATTTCAGGCATTCATCTACTGATCTCTGTATTGTCGCCCTGATATCTTTCAGTATATCTAGAGGGGGATCTTTAGATACAACACCACTCGGTTTAACAACATCTAACACTATGTTACTTGGTGGGCAGGTAGAAGGAACTATACTTGATACTGGGGTGAGTTGTATCTCTGAGGTTGCAATGTTGGTTGTCACTCTTTGTGATTGTTCATCTACCCCTTTTCTATCAAGCAGATAGAAAAATCATTTAACAGGGAATGGTCCTCAGGTTGTACCACATTCACTGTTTCACTTGTCACTGGTTGTCGATGGCACAGCAAATTATTGTATTTGGCGCGTATCAGCCCCCAACTGTAGGTCCACTTTTCGAGGGAGTTTGAATGCGCTTTACGAATTGTTTGGCCAGTGGCTGCATTATACGAGGAGCCTGTTTTCGGTTCTTAGTTTTTTTCTGAATGTTCATCGGCACAGACTTCTCTTTTGTGTGAGGCCGTACAACAAACATTTTATAAACTAAGGTCTCAGTATCCCGTTTTCTAGTATCTAATTTGTCATCATTAGCCTTAGTGAATGGATGTGTATTTGGGGGAACTGTCTCAATGTTACAGGCAATAATAGGCACAGCTTTGTCTGTAAATCTATCTGAGCATATAATAGCAGCAAAGGCAGGAAACACAGGAATCGAGTTCCTAACCTCAGCTTCCCCTTCATCATCTAGTTCCAGCTGAATGGATCCTTGCACCCCCCCCCCCGTGAGTTTAGTTGGTTCATTATCAACCATCATCTGATTACCTATACATCTAGTGATTCTGTCCAGATTTTGTGTAATTAACTCGAACTGTTTGGCTTGGAACGTTATCTTTGCGTCTAAAGACTCAAACAGTTTAAAGAGAGACATGATCGATGTATCTATGGCATTGAGTGTTATTTCTACCAGAGATGTATGCATGCTAAGACCATTGCCATTACCATTTTCATTTCTTGTGTGGTGCATGCACGCAGTGTCGGGTAAGCAAAGGAAGACATTAGGTCTTTCGAACCCAGTGTATGTTGACCAACCAAACCTGGTGAGCCATATAGACTGCCATCATTACCCTTGGTTCTATCGTTTATGATCGGTGATTCACACACTGTCGAACCGTCTTCAGCTACAATAACACCAATACCATTGTGATTATCTTTATTTGTGCCCCCAGGTTCAGGGACGCCAACATCTTACTTATCATTACTGTCCATTCCACCACCCACCATGTGTGTTAACCGCTCCGGGTCTATTATACCCACATGTGTTGGATTTTGCATAGTTTGATCAATTAATGGGCCTAAATCAACCACTTCAGTCCCTTGTTTGGTTACACATGTCTCATTAACAATGATAGTGTCTGAAATAGAAATAATTACACCCTCACCTGCTGAAGATAGTTCGGGCTTTCCCAAATTCGGGCTGTCAGAAAGCCCTGGATGGTTTTCAACACATGTGGAAGTTAACGTGTCCGGTTCGCATCTTGGGATACAAAACCCTTGTATGTCCCAGGCGGAGCTCTGTCTTTCAGGTTTCAAAATTGGTTCTCCTCCTAGTTTTTTGTTTAGAGCAATATTGGGTGAGGACTTGTGTGTTGTGGCCTTAAGGTGCACAGACGCTCTTGTCACTACTATATCGGCCGGCATTCCGGATTTAAACGTGTGGTTATGCCTTTCCTTAAGCACAGTGTTCTAAATATAAAGGAGTATCACACGCAGAGGCGGCTTTCCACACCGTAACGCTGTAACCGCTCTAACAGCGGTAACAGCAAACTTCGTCAGTGAACTTACAAAGCGCACATGCAAAGTGCATGCATAGCTGGTAAATAGGTTCCTGGGAGTTCAAGGCAGGGTTTAGCCACAGCACGGCCTGGAATGGCAAAAACACGTATTAGGAACAGAGTCTATGACCAAGTCTGTACTAGCTTAAGCAGTTGCTTAAGCACAATCCTTCCAGTCACTTAAGATCAAAAAGGCTTTCCAAGGTTTCTCACTTGTTAGCAAAGTCACAATCCAGTTGTCAGCAAACGCACTCCGGCCAGCACGAAACAGCGTCTAGTTGAGGTAACAGCAAACTTCACCAGTGAACATACAAAGCTGTGTTTTCCTTGTGCTCAGTAGTTGGCACAGATCAGCAGATATTGCATACTATGATGATCAGACTGTTGGAACCTAATGGGTTGGCCCATTATACTATCCACCTCGCCCTCTCTTTGCCGCCCTTGAAGACAACCTCCACCCAGGATCCTGTGCCCTCGGATAACTGTGCACTAGGAGACACAGAGAGGTGTAGTATTTGCTCTAAGGAGGGTCTGGATTGTGTGGACCTAGAAGTGGCTAGAGAGATGATTGAGGTCTCTGATGTCTCAGAGGTCATTTGTGCGGAGATATCTATGATGAAAGCATCCTCCCCAGACAAGAAGGTTTGTCCTCAAGCAAAGGAATTAAGCCCTATAGCAAAGGCTACATTGCCCACTCGGCTATCTACCGGGCTACGAGGGCTACCCCCTTCTGGTGCCACATTAAAATCAGTGAAAGAGCCAGCATTGATTTCCAGAGTGCAGGGTGATGGCTCGAGCCACAAAGTGACTCTCCTTGGCTCCTTGGATAAGTGGGCTCACCCTAGACCTACATTGCCCCTTTATTACCTTTCCTCACCAGTAGTGCCCTTGACATCCAGACCTACTCAGGTAAAAATATGGGGTGGACCAAGCAAAAGTACATTAAGGCCACCTAAGGTTAATTCTACTTATGCTGGCTCTTTCGACACCTTTGATAAAGAGATGCGGGGAAGGTATGTTAGCTGGGAAACCTCAATAAAAACTGCCAAGCCAGCTGGATCTGCCTCCTTCTCCCTTTTACCCCTTTCTAATCTGGTGGTTTTGGTTAGTCTAGTGGTCCCCACCCCTAAAGGAGGCCATGAGTTTGGTCCTTATAGTGTGTCTTTGGGCAACAGGGTGGTAGGGCAATTAAGGTTGGGCTCCTCTGCAAGGCTAGAGGAGATTAAGACCACTGATACAGCCCTTTCTTAAATAGATCTGTCCTGTTGAGACTTTGGACCTCTGCTCCCTCGTTGTTTGAGATTACCTCCGAGAACATGTTGAAGATAATGCTCCCAAACTGGGGAGTCCCACTAATTGGGCTTTGATTCATTTTGCTACTTCTTCGGCTGTGTCACTACTATGTACCAATGCAAACTCATTACTTACCCTGGGCTTGAAGTTTACAGGTTGTCAACATAGGCCTATGCTTACACCCCTGTCTGGGCAACACCTGGGATTGGTTTCTAACACGGATTTCACATATACAGAGGGGGCATTGTGGGACAACTTTCCAAGTAAGAAGCGAACAGTTATTAGGGATTATGGTGATGTACGCCCTGTATACAAAGCTATTACATGCTGTGGGACACCAGCCGAGGATACATCTGAGCATCTATGTGATGGGGCCCACTGACCGGATAAGATAGCCAGTTGGAACACACAGGGCTTCAGGCACTTGTTACACAAGGATGGTTCTTTGACACAATTTGACATGTTTATGCTACAGGAGACCTGGATGGATAGCTCTCTCCAGGTGGAGGGATACCACATTTATCCAACTCTGGCCAAAAAGGGCCCGAAGGGTAGATCCTTTAGGGGTCTTATAATTGGGGTTAAACATAACTTTCGCTCCCGCTGGTTGCTCGTACCCTCGGAGGACAATGTGATGGCAGAGGAGGTGTGGCAAGAGGAAAGTGTCAATGATTGGAAAATGTTGATGATGAATGTGTATGTGCCCCCAAGCACTAAAATGTTTAATGATATCCAATCAGGCCTCCAAGAGAACACGTGAAGGGAAATCAGTTGACTACTCAGTTATTTTGGGGGGGGGGGTTTAAACACCAGGTGTGTCGATAAAAATATTTGTGCAGCCTATTGAAAAGTTACAGAAAGGGGTGTGATGACCCAAGACATGTGCAACTCTAAGGGTAAACTGTGGGTTGCTTTCCTACGGCAGTGGGATCTATTTATGCTAAATGGTAGAACCTAGGGAGACATTCCGGGGAAATGAACCTGGGTGGTGGCAACGACTGTGAGGCCACGTTATATTATTTCTTTGCAGTCGAAGAGTTAAAGATTGTCCTCATAGAGTTAAGTGATCATAATATGTTGTTGCTTTATATTAACCAGAACCATAGTAAAACTTATAGTGGGTGGTTGTACTGGTATTCATGCTAATCATGCAGGCAACTGCGTTCGCTGGACAGCAAAGCATTTGCATAAGAATGATATTAGGATTTCTGGATTACGAGAAAATGGGCCTCATTACACAGTAAGGGCACTGGTGCCGGTAATCCCTTACCGCCCTAGTACAAGGTCCCTTAGCGGGTCCCTTCCTTAATGCGTGGTTTTACCAGGCATTATGGAAGGGACCTGTTAAGGGACTTCAGAGCTAATAACAGTACCGCAATTTGCGGTACCATTATTAGCACCTTCCCATTGAGTCCTATGGGGGCTGAAATGGGAATGGGGAATGGCTTTTTCAATGGGGACTTACTGGTCCCGCAAAGGTTGGAATAGACTGGTAATTCCCCATTGAACGAGGGCGGACACGGTACCGGTATTGGAGGTAGTCATGGCGTTAATAGCGCCATGACTACCTCCAAACTCATAATGAGGCCCAATGACATTATTGACCTGCCTCATATGAATTGTGATGAAATACAGTCATGGATTAGAACATCTACTACTAACATTGCTACTGCTAACCGAGTCCCAGGGGCGATCTGCAGTAAACCCTTGCATGCATTTGATGGTGTCATAAGGGACGCTAAGAGATCTATGCGCAGAGAAATACGTTTGACATGTAACTTGGGGCTGCCAGTCCCCTTGTTGGCCTTACATATAAGAGGTGCCAAGAAAAAGTGTCAAAGTTGTTTTAAGAGGTGGAAGCTATCCACTCTTAATGTAAGTTGGCAGGAAATGTTTGCGGCCAATCACAGGAAGATCTGGGGTATGTTGGCTGAGGCTAAGGGGGACCGTAATAAAGAAATGCTGAACCCCATACAGGAAACTGAATGGCTGGGACACGTTAGTAGACATAGTGGTGATATTACCGTGGTTACGCACCCAGAAAATATGATCGGCGGGTGGCCTTCGACTTTTGAAGAAGCCGAGATTCGACTAATCATCTCAAAATTTAAAAATTCTAGGGCTCCTGGTCCAAATGGACTGGCAAATATGGTATTAAAACAGAACCCTGAACAATGGTCTCGTGTCTTGAAAATTCTATTTGATAATGTGTGTGCGACACAATGTATCCCGGTTTCTTGCCAGCAGTTTGTCCTTATCCCAGTATATAAGAAAGGTGATCGATTAATGCCCGAGAATTAAAGGCTTCTATCTTTTTTTTTTTTAAATTTATTTATTGTACATGGTTTACAAAATAAACCTTTACAAAAAAAGAGTTAGAAAAAGGAAAACGTTCATTTACAAAAAAAAAACAAACATATAAAAACAAAGATCCAATTTCCAGATAGTAAGGGACACATTTTAAAAGATTCAGTGCAATTGCGATTCAGCATAATAATTTGAAATATAAAATACACAGTACATCTTCAAATAACTAAAAAACAACTTATACCAGAGAAGTAGCAGACGTTGAACATTTCATATAGACAGGCATAATCATGAAATGGGGGCGTACAAATCTAAAGCTTTAATAAAGCCCGCCACAGCAAGCCCATCCTTAATTTTAGTAATAGCAAGACACTGTAACCAGATAATATTATCCGCCCCCAATTGACCCATTGTGTTAAATCTAGCTAAATATTTGTCCCTTAGACTTATCAAAGCGGTGCATTCAAGAAAGAGATGCCGTAAGGACTCAATCACCCCCAAAGTTTTACATAAGCGACAGGTAGGATCTAAGTCAGAGAACTCCTTCCTTTTATGTAGGACTTCCCTAGTTGGAAGGAGATTCCATCTGAGTTTGAGGAGAAGTGAACGATAATATCGATTAGGGAATTGAGTCAAAATATAAGACAACAGGCCTCTTTTCTTATGGTCAAATTGTAGGTCACTGAGAGAGGAATAGGAATGCGGTTTTTCAATTGTATTGCTCCAGTCGTGACTAAATAGACACTCCTTAACCTTGTTGGGATTTGTTAACAAAGTGTCCCTATCAGTGGAGATATGTGACAGGGTCTTGTCACAGAGATCACTGAATGCATTGAGATATAAATTACGATCCCGAGGTCCCTGGGAAAGAATCGTTTGACCCACATCAACATAGAGGGTATCAGGTTTAGGAGAGAGCAAAGCTGAAAAAAAGAGTAAGGACTCTCCAAAGAATCCTTGCTCGCAGTGAGACTAGCCCTAGTTCATATCTTGTGGCCGCTATTGGAATAGAATTCGGAAGTTTCAAAATGTTCCTCCAATAGATACCCTCGAGAGAGTCCCAAAAAGTCGAAAGTGCAGAATAGTGAAGTTCCATTCCATAAAGTAGCTTTGGGGTGAACTTACCCTTAAAAAAATCTACTACAGGTTTGAGAGAGAACATGCATTATTTGTTGTCTAATCTTATGGATTGTGAGATAAGCGGGAGCAATTTGTTTCTAAGAAATCGTCTAAGTTCAATCGCAGATGGTTGGGCCAGAATAAGAAATCCCAGATAGACGATTTTGTGTGCTCTGATGATGTTTTCACCGCCTATTTTCCATACTTTGTTGTTCCCTTTTCTCCCCTTTGAAAGGACCATGGTTCGGGTTTTGCTCGGGTTAATTTTCAGCCCATTAAGAAATGAATATTCTTCAAATTTGCAGATGAGCCTCTGCAAGCCAACTTTGGGGTGATCAAAGAGAAGAAAATCATCGGCATTTGCCAACCATGAGAGCCTGAGATCCCCCAATTTAGCACTCACCATGCCTGTATTTCCCAAAAAATCACCCACATCTGCCATATAAAGGATAAAGAGATGGGGAGCTAAAGAGCAACCCTGTCTCACCCCAATACGGGTCCTTATCCTTCTGGAAAGAGTACCTGCCAAATCGATCCTAATATGGACCCCCGAGTTCTCATACATTGCCATGATAAGAGTTAAAAGACCAGCTGGAATACCCCATTTGGTTAACTTTTCCCAGAGTCTTGACCTTATTACCAAATCGAAAGCATTTGACAAATCGATTGAAGCAACATAGAGAGAACCATCATATTTGCCCCAGGTAGAACTTTGTAAGGCAGTAATGATGAGGCCGTTAAGATTAGTTGAGTGGCCCACCCTGAAACCTGTTTGTTGTTTCGGGAGAATATGATTTTCCTTGATCCAGACGTTAAAATGGGAAAGAAGCATAGAAGAAAAAAGCTTGCAGTCCGCATCAATAAGAGAGATAGGTCTGTAATTTTTGACCAAAAACGCAAACCTCTCTTAAAATTGGGAACAATGTGAGCGGTCTGCCTGCTAATGGGTACATTCCCAGAATTAACAACGTCTTGGAAAAGTAAGGAGAGGAGGTTGGCCCAAAGTTCTGGTTCCGCTTTGAATGTGTTCTTAGTTAGGCCATTAGGCCCCGGAACCCTAGATTTCTTAGCTTTAGAAATAAGTCCAAATACTGCCTCAAAGTCAATTACAGGCTTCCAGGAATCGTTTAACACATACTTCCCCGGAAGACAAGATTCTAATCCCTCTCCCCCTGTATCAAACAATTCAGTGTAATGCTCGACCCATTGAACCTCTGGGATAGAATTCAGCTGGTCGGCCTCCGCCACATCATCTAGGCTGGACAAAGTGACCCAGAATGCCCTCAGGTCTCGTTTTATAAGTACTGCAAGCATATGCTCCGCATCGTTTTGTGGCATAGTAGCTTTTCTTGACTTACAGTAATTTTTATATTTTTGGCGGATGGCTTTAATTTTTATTTTTTATCATCCCACTCAGTGTCTAGAGCTTGTACACCTCTAATAAGTTTCTGAGTGTGGGCCTTTTCATTAGCCAGCTTTTGATCGAATCTATGAGGATGAGATTTTTTGAAAACACCCTTCCTAGGCACGCCATCTATACTGCTGTGAAGAGCATTAAGAAAACTGTCAAAGTGGACTGTATTGAAAACTGCTAATTTCCAAGAGAAAGAGGTTTGCTTAAAGGAAGAGATCAGTTTACGGTTAAGTAAACTGATATTTATAGGAGACCAACGTACCCCTGTCCCTTGACCCACAGTTTGTAGATGGCAAGGCCCCCCAACAGGCAGAAACTTCATGGGAAAAGGACAGAGAAATGAAACCCTCAGAATACCATGGTCACTCCATGGGTTGAAAAAGACCTCAACTTCGGACGAAAGAGGTGTCAGGGAATGATCTACAAAGACATAGTCTAAAGTAGATGTTGACAGGGATCTGCGCCATGAAGGACAACATGAGTTAGTGGCATCATAATAGCCATTGAGACAAATTAGACCAACCGAATCCAAAGCAAAATTCCAAAGACGACCCCGTACAAATTTCAGGCCGAGGCGAAGTCATCCTCCATAGCCAATCCCAAATCATCATATTTGGATTCAGAAGAGATAGAACAATCAGAGTTGAGATCACCAGCCAGAATCAATTTCCCCCTAGGGTGCAGAGATCCCCAAGAAAGAAGGGTATCCGTTAGCCTTTGCAGTAATGGCTCAAGTGCAGAAATGCCCTTGTGCCAATATACGTTAATCAAAAGGAGACTAACCATTAGATCAAGAGAAGTAACCTCCAGAGCCAGGATGCCAAATGGCATATCCGGAAGAACCTTATTCCTAAAGCCAAAGGAGGTTCTGATTCCTAAAAGAAGGCCCCCAGAAGCCCTCCCTCCCAGACTAGGTTTAGCATTTTGAGCAAGGATATCAAATCCATCTAGAACGGGAATTGAGAGCATCCAGGTTTCCTGCAAAAAAAAGCAGTGAGAAGCCCTAATCATAGTTACAGTGTCCGAATTCGTAAAGAGATGGGAATTACCTCTGGAGTTCCAGGACAGAAACACAAAGCTATTCAAATGGAGAACCTTAATAGGAAATTCTGATTGAATCAGATGGTACTCATTTCCACAGACCTGCGGTAACCTGGGCCCAGTTTCGAGAGTTTCCATTGTATCTGGGCGTAAATTGCCTCCATTGGGGCTGTGGAGCTCTTTCCGGATGATATACCATGGTGAGGTTTCCCCTATACTCTTCACCCCCTCCATTATTACTGGGGAACTGAGTGGGGTCTAGTAGGTTTGCTTCGAAACCAAGCTGCTTTAACCCTTCCCTATGCCCCATAATCAGTTCCAGTACCACTCTTCATTTAAGAACGATATTACTCACATCTACCCGACCCTGAATAGGAAAAAAGATAGGATCCATATCATAGCTAGAGATGAGTGAGAGCGAGGGTAATTGATGAAAAATGTTTAAAATATTACCACGGTTAAGACAAATTGACATGTCTTGACCCCAGAGACTAGTAAGCTGCAAAATATCAAGAAGATCTCTTGCCTCTGCTGGTTGAGGTAGAGAATCAGTAATCTTTTTAGCCAACCGAGTTAAAGAGTCAACCTCCAAATCAGTGCCCCTTGCATCCCTTAATATAGTCCTGTTTTGGGTTACGTTTGGACCCACAGGGAATCATTCACATGATTTGAAAGAATTGCTGTACTGAGCGAAATCAGGCCCAGGACGATCACCTTCACAGCCCGTATCAGGGCCAACACTTGACATACTTGACTGAACTAAATTAAGAGCATTAGGTGCAGAGGAACCCCCTACTGATCAAACTCCCATACCACAATCCCTCAATATAGGCTCGATATTAACGGGATGACCCTCAGAAACGGAAGAAAGAAGGGGATCCAAAGAGAAAGAAGGAATAGATGGAGCCCCATCCTGAGGAGGGATTGTAATTAAATTAGACACTACCCCATTAGCAATTTTAGGAACAAGTAGCGCATGGACTAATTGTTTAACCATATCAATATTAACCAAGTTTGCCGCAATCAGAGGAAAAGTGGTCTCTGGGTGGAGCGGATCCAAACCAGATATAGAGTTAGATGGAATAGTTGGAGTTTCTACGGCTGGGGAGGAATCCTGCGGCTTGATAACAGTATTGATGATTGATTCAACTGAAGCGTTGGTAGAAATCGGCTTTGATAAAGTGGAAACTATTGTCGGAGGGGTGGAGACCAAAATGTCCACAACCCCCACAACACTAGGCCCCACTACCGGAGGAACAGCATTAATGGTAATAGAACCGTCTACCAAAGCGTCAGGTGAGCTAGATTGAACTGGTATAATGGGGAGTGAATTAACTATGGCCGGAATGGCCACCATATTAGGAATAGAGGTCACAGGAACCATTGATTCAACAGGGACCCAGTCAGTGGAAACGAGAGAAGGGGTTGTAAGAGCTGAAGTATTTGCCAAAAATATATTTTTAAAAAATTGGTTAGTGAATGAAGTAAAATTTTTCAAATTCTTCTGATTTTTAGTTTTCTTTATTTGCTGATTAGTTTTTTTTTCTTTCCTATGCAGAGAAAGCCTTTTTGATGTATCATTTCTTTAGTAAGGTCAATAGGATCAGATGAAATCTCTGGAGTAGGAATAAATATAGGATCCACAGAAGAGGCAGCGTGGACTCCCTTAAGTGGATCGGCCAATTCTAGAGTGATCCCTACAGGGGGAAGACCCTGAGGGATAAAATTGAGAGAATGGCCGATAAACCCCTCGTGGACTTTCTCCTCCATTAATTCTGTAATGACTTTAGTGTGAGGGATAGGGAGTTTTACCTCCATGCCAATAACCTCTCGCACACCCTAAGAAGTCATTAAAGGAATCATAGAAGGATGATCACAAATATCCTGATCCGAGCATCGGGGGACAGTGGTACCCGGACCCATATCTAAAACTACCCCTTGTGTACTCGACGTTATCCCAGTGAGCACTTTATTAACCAGATGGACATCGGCAATTGGCTGGTTAGAGAAGATGGAATCAGAGCCATGTCTAGGCATTAGGGGATGATCTTCCTTAATAATTTTGACTAGCTCTTCGAATCTATCAAGGCCCTCTAACCTGGAATAGATTTCAGAGAGAAGGAGAGAGTGTGATCTAACCTCTGACCATACAGGCTCCCAAAAGAACTCAAAACCATGTTCAGAGCAAAGAGAGTAGGTTGAGAAAGTTTTATTCTGTCATCCGCCTCTTTAAGAGTATGATGCAGGATAGACTTGCTGCAATGATCCTTTTTTAAGTCTGGGAGTAGACCCCTTTCTCTCAACCAATTTAGTTTTTCTGTATACTCATCAATAAAATTGATGAGATCAGAGGGAGAGCCTGCATAGGAATCATCACAAATTTGCTGGGTGACATTATTTGTATTATTAGAGTTGAGACCGAGATGGCTCTCAGCGATGGCCTTATCAGCACATTCTATTATGCTAATGTCATCAATGTCCTGAGCTAGAGGATCTTCAATCTCTAGTTTCTTAGCTACATCTGCTAGAAGGGCATGATCCAATGTGGCCACTTTTGGAAGTGAATGTAAAGATTTAACAAGGGTGCTAGTTGCAGTCCTCTTTCCAAAGAAATTTGAGATTTTTTTCCCTTGGATAGGTTTACCTTGAGTAGCCAAATTAGATTTTGTTTTAGGGGTGAGATTAGAAGATTTATTGAGTGGAGTTTTAAACACAATGGATTTCACTGTAGGAGTATTGGGAATTCCAGCGGGGTTGGCAGAAAGGTTGACATGAATAGAGGAAGTATGGTTTGCAACCCTAACGGAGGAATAAACCTCCGGCGAAAATTGAATAGGAGGAATGACACTGTTCCTATTAACCACAGGGGGGGAAGGTAGGCAATTAACAGCTTCTTTTTTCACCACCGAAGAATCTGTAGCATCAGCTGCAGAGTCATCCACCATAACAGGCAGTATAGGCATCCTAGGATGTAATTGAGCAGGGGTTGAGAGCACAGTGTTAACCATATTGTTGTTAGCGTGATCCATATAACCCCTAGCCCTTGGTAAACTGCCGCCTTCCTCAAGATTAGAGGCTATAGTAGATGCAAGACGCTCTTCCTGTGTGTCTATGGAAATGTCTTGTTTTCCAATAAAGATGCAACTATTATAGGCTGGTGTACGTGGAATAATACCCATGGCATTCAGTACCTCAAATCTATTTCTGGCATGAATTTGGGCCTGGGCCAGAGATTTCAAGAGAGAGGAGTCATGGGAAACATCTACTGAAGCATGATGTGGATTACCCGGTACAGCAGGAATGGAGTTACCTGGTAAAGTACTGACTGGCGAAGCAGGGGGGAGATCTCCTATAGCAGAAGGAGTAGAAACAAGAGAAGCCTCCATAGTTGCCTGGCTTCAAAGTCCCTTACGTGTCATTCAGACAAAACTAAAACCCAAATGGAAGTAGGGGAATTTAGGAGATAAAAGTGAGTAGACTAAACTCAAAGACTGAGTTTCAGTATGTAGCGATTAAAATAGAGAAAACAAAATAATAACATATAAAACAGTCTTTGAGATAGTAAACAGTAATATCTAAAATGTTGCACTGAAAACAAGAAGCAGCATCAAGCAAATCTAAAACTGCCCCAGAACCACTAATAAATAGAAAATGCAGATAGAAATGAATCTATGGCCGGCAAATAGGAAATTGTAAATACAAATACGATATAGAACATTTCTAGTGTTAAGAATGTCCTTTAAACCAGCAAGGTCGAATAGAATGATTTAAAAGTAGCTTAATTCATCAGTGAAACCATTGAATGATGAGGGAGGTGTGTCTACGCCATTTATGTACTATTGCGCCATTGCTCTATAAGCTCTACATGGCTGATCTTCCAGCTTGACTTACAACTGACATGGGCTGTTGTCCCAAGGTGGGTGATAGGACCATCCCATGTATGCTCTACGCCTACGACTTGGTTATGTTGAACTGCATGCATAGTCTGACTCCCTGATTAAGTATGCGGTGGAAAACGAGCTGAGCATAAATATGGAGAAGACAAAGATTTGAGTTGTTTCAGCTAAAAAAGTGAAGTGTCCCGGTTTTTCTACCAGTCCCGGTAAGGTTGACTATGTTGCATCATATCCTTATCTAGGACTATATATGAGCAGTAGCAGAACCTATACGTATGTAGTGGCTGCCCAGAAGGCCAAAGCTCTGTTTATGATTCAGCTAATTGGTAACTTCGCAAGAAAAACAGTGTTTTTTTTCAATGGAGGGGATTATCATCCTCTACAGACAGTGCCTCTGCCCATCGGTGTTATATGGTCTGGAGGCACTGGCTATGCAAGTTTTGCGCTGGTTAGACAGGCTAGAAGGGTCTTTTTGGAAACGTATTTTGAGGATGAGCCCCTCAACATCAATAGAATTTATTCAGCTTGAGTTGGGGTTGGTCTAGCTCAAAAGTGAGCTGCTCATTAGAAGAGGTGTACTACACATTAAAAACACACACACAACCAAAATGTCAACTGTTCCCATTATTGGGGTTGGGGGTAAACCCAACCTATGGGAATAGGATCGAGCGGTTTGATAATTTAGCTGCCAGCCTGTATAAGAGCATTGGATGGTGCCTCGATTTTCTCACAAGGACGAGATATGGACCTTTAAAGTATATCTTTAAACGTAAAGTCAACAGTGGGACTGGACCAACAACTATACCCACTTGATGACCATTAGAAGCTACTGCTGTGTATCAGGGGTGGTGCATAAATACCTGCAACCCCAAAGATACTTGAGGCAATGTCTGAATCCTTTCGGTCCAGAGTTTTCAACTGAGGCTTCGCACAAATCAGCTGCCAACATACGTTTCTGTGGGTGCACAGTTGGGGATACCTCTGATGGATAGAAATTGCCGTATAAGCAAAATACCTGGGAAACTGGAGAAGGCAAAACATCTCTTCACGGAATGCCCAGCTTTGGGCATTGAATATATAACCACCTTAGGATGCAAAGTACATTGCTATGATTCTATAAAGGCAGACTCGTTTTGGGACTATTGTCTCAACACTTAGATGGAAAGTATGTATATCGCACTTTATCGCTTGTGGTTTAAGATTAAAAAACGCCTCCCCATTGATAATTAACCCTTGGTTCAATAATGGAAGCTACTAATCCATTTTTATTTTTATAGTATTATGAGGCTTTTTGAATTTTTAGAATTTATCCCTATTTATAACGTTTTGTGTAGTAGTAAGTAGCAGCATTATGACCATCTCGACAGGGTTCAACACTTACCATTACTAATTAACAACTACCATCCCTGAACTCTATACTCAACAACTAACATTTAAGATTTAATACTTAACATCCAATGCTAAAAGTCCAGTATGTGTGTGTTGAAGGGTTTGGGGGTTCTGGATAATGGGATTAGTAGTATTTGTGACATGGTTTCTGGTAAAGTTCATTAAGCAACTGTGGATTGCCCCAAGGACCTCGAAGGATTCTGTGATTCTGTGTCAAATGTAATTGTAATTGGTGAATTGTAACTGCGACTGTGATTTAGTAATTGGTGAATTGTAACTGTGGTTTACACATCTATGATATTGATATTTTATTTGTATCGTGCTCATACACAAGTGTTTCAGAGCACGACGAGTCAAGGGAGGGGAACAAGGGAGAACAAAAAAAACGATCTTGCTAGGCTCAGTGACATTGAGAAGACGCAAGTGCAGGGGAGAGGGAAGGGGGAAAGTGCATGGGGGGAGGTTAAGAAGTGGAAAGTGCTGAGCAAAGGAATAAAAAAACAACAACAGTGGTGAGGAGCCAGCAAGTGGCAAGTGCTAGGTTTAAGGCACAGACAGGGAGTGTCTGATAAGTGGAGAAAAATGTGGGACTGTAGGGTCACAGATACAGACCCTGTGCAATGGTTGCCAGGAAGCAGTGCGGGTGCGTGGCAGGGTGAGCAAGTACCTGGGCCCGAAAAGAGAGCGTAACCAGGTGCACAATGCCAAAGCAGAACAGATCAGCAGTAGAGAGGAGGAGTGATGGCAGAAGCAAAGAGGAAGGTTTTGAGGTGCTTCCAGAACCGGAGATGGTTCTCCTCAAGTTTCAGAGTGGCAGGGAAGCTGTTTCAGAGGGAGGCCTCAGACGAAGACAGAGATCTACCCCCAGCTCATTTATTTGAGAAACAACTAGTCCTGAGGGAGTTGGAGGTGGAGGAGCAAAGAGCTCGAGAGGCAAGGTATTTACGGAGGGAGTTGAAGGTATTTTGGACCCAGGACCCAGAAAGCCTTATGGAAAATGCAAAGGGTCTTGAATGTAATCCTTGCAGCCACTGGGAGCCAATGGGGAGCTTTCAGGACTGGAGAGATACGATCCCATGGCTTGAGGCCAAGGACAAGTCTTGCAGTCCAGTTCTGGATGAGTTGCAACCAAAATGCAAACACACAGCTAGATTTGACTTTAAACCAAAATGCAAAAACACAGCTAGATCTAATGCAAAAACAAAGCTAGATTTGACTTTAAACCAAAATGCAAAAACACAGCTAGATCTGACTTTAAACCAAAATGCAAAAACACAGTTAGATTTGACTTTAAACCAAAATGCAAAAACACAGCTATATTTGACTTTAAACCAAAATGCAAAAACACAGCTAGATTTGAAATTACAGTTAGATTCTGATGCTAGCAGATGGTGCAATATTATAAAAATATTACTGGTGTTGTAGCGATGCAGCATACCTTTATTTGCACAGGGACCACGCTACTCCGGTAGTGAGGGAGAAGATCTGGGTCACTGGAGATCCTGCGATGTTGCTTCTTCAGAAGTAGAGGATGAATGGAGGAGGAGGGAGCAGACAGGGGCCTTAGGGAGGGCCTTTGGTGTTGGGCCAGCTACCACCTACTGGGGCTTGTGATTGGTTATTAGTCAGAAGGGCAGACCAATAGGCATGCAGCAGGGATGGCTCAGAAGGGCTTGTTTCCTAATGGAAAGGTGGCGGCCATTTGCAAACAAACACAAGCGCTGTAGAAACACATTGCACAACCCGACTTGCCCAGCACAAAGGAACGTGGTTGCACCTTGAGAGAAAGACTCACATAAGCCAGCAGCATCAAGTAGAATGCCAATTTCAAATTGCAATTTCGGATCGCAGATGGTGTAATGTTATAAAAATATTACTGGTGTTGTAGCGATACAGCATACCTTTATGTGTGCAGGGACCACGCTACTCCAGTAGCGAGGGAAAAGATCAGGATCGCTGGAGATCCTGCTATGTTGCTTCTTCAGAATCTATGTGAATTGAATTGTGAATTGAACTGAATTATGCATTGTAATGTTATCATATTTTGTAAAAGTTCTGTCAAAGGTCATAGAGAGATAAATACTTGCCATATACACAGGAGACGTATTTTGCATTGAGGCAGATGTCTGTATTTTATCAATAATATAGCCATTGAAGTTAGTGCCTGTGCCTTTGCAAAACCCTGTTTGATGCATTAGAAAATACCATGTTCAGTAGCCCATTTATCTAAGTGCCTCAGAGGGCTGAAAATAGCTTTGTACGTTTTCTAACCAGCATCTAGTAAGGCAATAGGCCAGTAATGCATGGGTCTACCTTGTTGCCCTTTTTAAAGAAAAGAACTACATATGAGGTCTTCCAAGGACAAGGGATCAATCTTTGGGTTAACATTTCTGTTAAAAGTATACATAAAATGTTTGCCCATATAACGGGATGATTCTTAAAAACCCTGTTTCAGAGTCCATTGGCTCCCGGTGCGTGGGAATTACCACTTTTTTTTAATATAATGTAAAATATCTTCCATGTAAAAAAAAAGTATATGCCCAAACCCCTTCAGAGTTGTGTAAAATCAATGTCTTAGAGGCTGCAGAATAAAGATTTGTGTAGCACTCCACCCAAGTAGCTTCCAAAATTGGATTTTCTTGAATATTAGTTGTGACAACCCCATTAGGTTATCCATTTTTCAGTAGTTTACATCCATTTTTTTTTAAAATACAGTTCAGCTATCTTTTTCCATTAACCTGCAGGATATGCCCATAGTGGGCTTTCACTTTATTTTTGTATGTTTTGCGAGTCATCCAAATTTGTTTTTCATTTATTCTCACTTGACGTCTGTGATTTAAGGATGTAGCATATTTGCTATATCATCTCTCTCTTGATCCTCTGTATAGTTAATCCAAAAGCATGTGGGCATTTAGAGGACTCATTTGCTCTTAAGTAAATGTGACCCAAATTATGTTGAATGAAAATGGGCTAAAATGTGTGGAGTAGAGATTACATTTTTCCACTCCACCGATGAGTGGTCAAGTGAGTAAGCTATAGTTTTATTGAATTGATCAATATTCGTAGGTATGCCAAATCAGGTGATAACCTCCCGTTGAGATACTGAACCCTTGTACATGACGCCATCTTTGGGGGTTATTAAATCCATTAAAAGATGTCATTGTTAATTTCAACCTCTTCAATGATAAAGTGTGCATATCTGATAAATAGTGCCTCACAGATAAACGTAGAATCAATACTTGTTTTGCAATCACCTCTATGCCATGTAGCATCACCATCACCAGTAACATTCCCATTTAATCGAAACAATCGTTGAAGAAATGTAGCCAAAGTTTGCCTCAAGATCTTTGTCTCAACTGATATGCAGTAAGGAAATGATCATGCGTGACATGTTTTGTGTGATTTACTAAACAATTAGTATTAAAAATCCCCTGAAACCAATACATTATTATATCAATCCATCTAGAAAACAATTCTCAGCAATTTAGAATATACGTATTTCCGGGAGAGAGATGCTTTGTTCCAATATACATTTACTAGTTGGAATTCCCCTTATCCCCTGTAGCAATATGTAGGGCTAATAAGCCCTGGGTGGTATCATCAAAAATATAAACTTGAGCAGCCAAACTGGATTGAATTGCGTTTATTCGACTGCCCTGAGGTCTACCCCTACCACCGCAAGAGGCCTTTTATACAGTTGTAACATATTCAACTAAAATAATTTCATATTTTGTTATTTAATAGATTAAAGTGGCCTCTCAAGTTCTTGGAAACTGTAACTGTAACATATTCAACAAAAATAATTTCTAGAGGAAGTAAGGACTCTACTCATGATAACTGTAAACTCTCTTAATTCATTGCAAAGGGACATATTATTTAAGAGATTAAAGTGGCCTCTCAAGTACTTGGAAACTACCCTTGAGTCTGAAACACTGCTAAAAACTGAGATGCTTAAGCAGTAATTACTTAGATGAAGAAGCCAGGGTTTTGGACAACCAAGACCAGTCTCTAACAAACACTTCCCTACAAAGGGGAGAATCTGTAAAATGCATCCTCCAATTTGTGGTTAATCCTAAAACACAAGATACTTTGCGAGGCTCAAAAAATGTAGGTTTAGTTGCTTTTGCACCTTCCAGATATATCCTGTCCCGTGACCACCTTGTAACTTCAAAGCTCCTCTGTCAAAGGCCATCTGCTGCAGCCAGCAACATTTGTCTAACACTGGGTGAAGGTATTTTCAGTGCCACTATGTCATTTCTGTGCTCTATAATAAAGTCAACCTGTTCAATATCGTTTGAGGTGATCAGACGAAGGGAAGGAATCTCATGGAAGAGTGACAGGATGTTTCTCTGGTTAAGGATCTCATTCTCTCCTAATGGAAATACTGATTTGATTAGGCTATGAGGTTAAGGGAAACCTCCTTCAAGATTTAAGAGCTCCACTTGCTGTGATTTCAGCCTTAAAGGTAGTTTATCCTCCAACACGCAACAGCTTTATATCTGATACAATTAAAGAATCTTATTTTAGAGGTTGAGACTTTACATGTTCCGCCTTCCTGCCATTAGAGTTTTCCCATGAGGATGTGATTCCATCGAAAGAGCACAGACCTCTATTTGAGTACTAAGGTGGTTCAGATTAGAGAAAGGCTCTTGATTAGAAGGTGAATTAGAAGCCTCACACCATTTAACCTTGTTCTTCTTCTCTTTAGAAGCGCTGTAGGATAAAGAAGCCCATGGGTATGCTGTAGATAGGTGTGTGGAACCTCACACTGTACAATAATGTGTACAGTAATGTTCTGCACCTACCTTACGTAATCCCTCATTGAATGAGTCATGAATCTCGAGCAAACACCAGTTCCCTCTATCATGGCTTCTAAGACATCTCAAATGATCTATGAGCGTGATCTGCACTAAACTAAACATGGCTTTTCTAAAGGCTATATGGAACATGTATAAGAACCACAATGGTGTCCACCCCCGACTATGAACTCAAGGATAGTTCCCACTCTCACCTATGACAAATGAAGAGCGATCCAAAAACTTGTTTGAAGAAAGCATCCGGGCACCTAAGAAAAATACATGGTGCTAAGCGGGGATATCTTCAAACTGATCATGCTGCGATTAAGTAACGTGACACACGCTTGCACATCCACTTTGAACTGTATGGTGTGGAATTGAAGGCAATCGTAAAGGACATTGGGCCTCATTACGAGTCCGGAAGTAGCCCTGGCGGTAAAACTGACAGGCTGCTGCCAGACTCATGATGATTTACCGCCACCTGACTTGCCAGAAAAACTGGGGCATTACAGCCCCGGTGGACCGGTAAGTCAGACGGCGGCATTCGTAACTCCCCATTCCCATTGAGTTGCATAGGACTCAATGGGAATGGGAAGCACGGAAGCACGGGCACTGTGCGCAACAGTGCCTGTGCTTCCGTCAAAGTCTGTGGGCGGGTGCTGTCCCGCCTGCCAGGTCTGACCGGACCTGCACACTTGTAATGAGGCATATTGATTCCAAACTTGCATCATATCAACACGACATAGAACAGAGGAATCTGAGAAAATTTAAGAGGGGCATGAACAACATAGTTTACTCCTGGCTGAAGCATTATATTCGCAGATCACACAATAGATTTCCCAATCCCAGATCTGGCCAATCGAGCTTGGATAGCAGCAGCAATAATAGCTCTGAAGAAAAAGTTGTGTACAGGACAGCCATAGCCCACAATATGGGGCTGCAAGACCAGGACCATTAGGAGGCATCACCTTTCCAGCCAGACCAGATGCTATTCTTTTTTAGGAAGAAAAAACAAAGAGAGGAAAGAATGCAAAGGAGACAAAAAACAAGTAGTTTCACAAGACAATATTGTAGTGAACATCTCTACAAAAGTACTTACAGAAGGACAGATTTCAATTTTAAATAGAGGTCCAATACCACACTTTTTGAAGAAAAGGTCAATTTACATAAACTACTTCGCAAAATTTGCCTGCACAACCTCCCATGGAGGAAGCATCGGTGAGTTTGACGATCTTGAAATGAGTCCCAAGAGCAACTTTGATCCAGCCATTCAGACCTCAGTGCTGAATATGTTTGAAAAGAAAGTATTAATGGTACTAGAGAAAATTAACTATCAAAGGAAGTATCCCTGCAACATAAAGAATATTCAGCTATCACAGATTGAGAGATTTGCCAAGGATGAACATCTAACCATCAAACGGCTGATAAAAGGGGTGCAATAGTGGTAATGAACTCCACATACTATCATGAGTGCTGTCTATGATTATTGAGAGGTGTGTCAACATACATTTTGTTTGACCATGATCCAATCATTGAGATAAAAGGATTGATACAAACTGTAATTGACAAGGCCTTTGAAAATGAATGGATTAGTGAGAAGATGAGGAGGTTTCTGATTAACCGTTTTCCCATCACCCTAGTTTTCTACGGTCTTCCCAAGATACCCAAACACAGAACAGTTCCCACCCTGAGACAAATTGTAGCAGGAACTGAAAGTATCTTTGATCCGCTGGCCATTTACGAGGATAGAATTTTGCAACCTTTGATCCAAGGTATATCAACGTATTTAAGAGACACTGCCAATTTCTGAAAAGCATTACTGACATTGAGAATCTCAGTGAGGAATACATTCTTTTCTCACTGGATGTCAGTAGTTTATGTACATCCATCCCTCACAATGAAGGAATTTAAGCCATTGAGTGGATGCTCCTAAATTCAGAGACTGTTTGAGGAAATAAAACATGTATTATTGAACTTACTAGCATCATGCTATTCAATAATGACTTTAGGTGCCAAGGAAAATGTTACACCCATTCATCAGGTACATCAATGGGGTCAGCAATGGCCCCCTCGTAAGGCCACAGATTTATGTACTTGTTTGAAAAAACCTTTGTCCTTTATAGTCCTCAGTGGTCTGGTAACCTCATCATCTGGAAGCTGTAAATTGATGACATTTTTGAAGTTTGGAGGGCTAGCAAACAAGAACCTACATCTTTTAAAAAATATTTTACCTCTGTACATTTACATATCAAGTTCACCGTATGGATCGGGGAACGTTATCTACATTTTCTAGATGTTCAGTTGACAATCACAGAAGGTAAGCTAGTCACAACTTCATATCAGAAGCCTGCTGAAGTCAATAACTTATTTGAGTATGCAAGATTTCATTCCAAAGCAATGACCAAGAGCCTTCCCTATAGTCAAATGTTGAGACTGGCGAGGATCATCACGGATCCAGAGGTATTTAGTACAGAATGTGTGAAAGTGACAGACTATTTTAAGAAAATGGTTTACTCAGAGGAGGTGATTATGGACGTGGCCTTGAAAGCACAACAGATCCCTAAATAATCTCTGCTAATATCGAAACAAAGTGAGAAAGACACCCCACTTTTATACGTGTCCAAGTACCCATGTCAGAGCTTCCAGCTTGGCAAGATTTTAAAAAGAATTGAAACATTTGTCATGTCTCGGTTCCAGCACCACTCACTGTGGCACCGCTGGAAACACAGGATTTCTTTGGTAATGATCCTTCACAAGAAGGTTGACGTTGTGCTGTGTGATGGTACAGACAATGTTCTGTGCTCTTCCTCCACTTTGTCCATTTCCGTTTCGGGTAAGATGAAGTACCCTGGTTGCCAGGGAGATGGTGCGTCGCTACTCTACACAGACGCTTTGTAAGTTCGCCCTCATCTCTAAAACCCTCCTTGTATACTTGTTTCTTTATCTACCTTTGTTTCTGTCTGCTCTACCTACCTTGATATATTCTGTCTATTGCCTTTCGACGCCTTGTGTGTATCATCCCAGACAGTCTCACAGCTGCCTTGCTGCTCGCTCTCAATCTCTGCAAGTTGGTAAGCTCTGCTTTTTCCTATAAAACATCATACATATGCCATGCACCTTCACTGACATTTAGAGTTGTGGCGAGGTGTGAGCAGGGAGCGAGTGAACAGTCTGCTATCATGCCGGTCCTGGCAAGAGACATCTTTGTTCAGCGCAGCGCTCTCAAGCTGTGGATACTCTGATACTAGAACACTGTTAAGAAAGACCTGTGATCTCAAACAACAATAAATGGTTTTATTCCCTGGAGGGTTTCCCTAGTGTCCCTGCAGTCCTCTTTTAATTTTTATTGGTGGAGGGCTAGCAGGGACATATGGATTCTTTTCAGTCTTCTCACAACCTGAAACTTAACAAGTCAGTTTTTGGACATCCAACAAATAGTTAGCGACACCCAAAGGAACTCTTACCATGGATCAAATGCAGCAGCTGGTGGCAGATGATCAGAGTCTCAGAGTCTCAATGCAGAAGTACAATCATTGAAACAGGAAAATACAACCCTACGACAATTGCTGACTGACCGAACCCCTAGCCTGGCAGATATTCCACCAAGTTCTTTACCTGGGGGGAAATATGAGGGAAACCCTCACAAGCTCAGTATGGTTCAGTTTGCCTTCAAACCTGCCTTTTTCCCAACCGATCGGGATAGAGTGGGATTCATGATTTTACATTTGTCTGGAGCAACTTTAGCCTGGCCCACTCCATTATTCTTGACTAATAATGCAATCCTAGATTCCTATCCTGCCTTTGTGAATAGTATGAAAGCCATGTTTGGCAGACATGAGTTGACTGTTTCTGTTCAGGAGAAGCTACTAGATTTTACACAATACGTGTTAAACTACATCACATTTTTCGAACAATTGGCCTTGGATACGGATGGCCAGATGACACGCTGATCACTTTATTCAGAAGAGGATTGTCAGAGGAACTGAAAGACAAAATCAACCAAGACCTGTCAACCTTGCAGAGATGATAACACTAACGATGCAAGTTGACTTTCGTCTGCACATAAAGATATTCAGAGAGACAGAGAGGTTGCCCGAGCAGGGACAGACCTACAGCTGAATTCACAAGACCTTCACCATGCATGAGGAACACCAATGAATCCATGCAATTGGGAACTACCAGAGGACCTCTTTCCGCTGAAGAATGCAATCAATGCAGAAACTCGTGATTGTGTATATACTGTTCCTCCAAAGAAGATCAGGTACGAGATTGTCCCATTGCGCCTCCCAGAAGAATGATAAAGTTGGGAAATGGCTCATCACAACTGTAGAGGGAACCAGGGTAAACATTGTTATTCAAGGTTCCCACGTTCATGCCACTACATCCTGGACACTTCCCATGATCATTCTGACATGGAAGAATACGAGTTACAAGATGTACCAGCCTTGGTTGATAGTGCAGCTGCTGGTATCTTTATAGACGACCAGTGGGTGAGAGAACCTGCCATACTGTGGGTTTCCAAGACTGTTGCCATTCCTGTTGAAGGAGTGGACAGGAGTCCTTGCAGCTCTGGACCTATAAGTGAACACACTGCCGCTATTCATATGGACTTAGGATCACATTCAGAGGAAATAGTGCTCCATATAATCAAAGCTGGTCATACTGGGGTTACTTTGGCTACGGATACATAATCCCTATATTAATTGGATGGCTTATACCTTATTTATGGTTTATGGGGTCTGAGCATTGTGTTGCATACTGTTTGTCTGAAGTTTCTCATTGTCTGTTCACGGATGCTCGCTCTCCGTCCACTTCTTCCTCCAAATCTGTGGATCATATAATGACGCTGCCTTATGAATATCAGATGTTTTCAGAGGTTTTTTCAAAACCTCAGTTCGCTGTTCTCTCCCTCATTGCAGAGATGATTGCGCAATACCTTTGTTACCAGAGAATCCCATCCCTTTTGGGAGGATATATATCTCACAGAACAGGAAACGTTTATTTTGAAACAATACTTAATGCAAAATCTCAAGAATGGTCTGAGTGCAGAATCATTGTCTCCAGTGGGGGCTTCGATGTATTTCATATCCAAGAAGAACACAGACGAGTTACGTCCTTGCATCGATTACCGGGGCTTGAATAAGATCACAGACCCGGACCGATACCCCATGCCCTCGATTCCTGATATTCTGGAGGCTGTCAAAGGAACATCAGTGTACACAAAATTGGACCTTAGCGGAGCGTACCATCATATGAAATTTAATCTGGTGACCAACGGAAGACTGTCTTTCGGACCGCTTTTGGACATTTTGAACACCAGGGCATGCCCTTTGGACTTTCCAATGCCCTCGCAGTCTTCAAAAGATTCATGGACTATGTATTTGCAGACATGGTGCTACATTTCGTTATCATCTATCTAGATGATTTTCTTGTTTTTTCTCGTAGTCAGATTGAACCTAAGCACCATGTCCTACTAGTACTTACACAACTGCAGGAAAACCAATTGTTCTGTAAACTTGAAAAGTGTGAGTTCCACCAGCCGCAAGTCACCTACCTAGGGTATGTATTTATCAGCTCAGGGAATTTGGATGGATCCTAACAAGGTGTCCGCGGTACTACAATGGAGACTGCCTCAGTTAGTCAAATAACTGCAGAGATATATTGGCTTCGCCAACTTCTATTGGAACTTTATTCTGAATTTTTTAAATACACTGCTTCCTCTGACATCAATGCTCAAAAAAGGATTGGTGTACAAATGGTCCGATCAAGCGCAAAACGTCTTTCGTCTTTAATCTCCTGAACCATTTCTTCTCATTGGCACTCATTCTGCAAACCCCAAATGAACCAAAAGCATTAATTTTGGAGACCGATGCCTCTCACCACACATTGGGCGCAGTACTCAAACAGTCAACTTCTTTGGTACTGAATACCCAGTTTCCTATATGTCTAAGACTCCCTCAGAACTGAATTATACAGTACTTGAGAATGAACAGTTAGCGATCAAGAGAGTGTTCCAGGAATGGTGTCACCTTCTAATGGGTTCTTAGCATACTATTGAATTCTGCACGGATCATCAAAATCTTAAAAGCCTACAATATGTAGAGACTAGAAATAGCTCACAGTCCAGTTGGGCACATTCTTTCTCCCCATACAACATCACTTTTTCCATCATCCCAGGAAAGAACAATAATAAGGCAGATGCACTTTCACGTAAGGACCATCCAGATCCTTGTGGCTTTCAAAATGAGAAACTGTTTCCAGGGCTCGATTTATTGGAGAGATCACTAACTTTCTACAAAGTATCCAACTCTCAACACAGAATCAACTAGCTCAGTGTCAAGCAGTGGCGACTAAATACCAGTTGGTACCGGAACATGGATGCTATTATCATCACCAACAGATTTTCATATCTACTCAGTTGCTTCAAAAAGAAGTTCTAAGAATGTGCCAAGACACTATTACTGCCGGACACTGAGAGGTAACCAATACCCTGGAACTAATCTAACAACATTGTTGGTGGCCTGAAGTTAAGACTGACGTCAAGGATTATGTTTCCTCTTGTACGGTTTGTCTCCAGGCTAAGAGTCCTTGTTGTGCTCCCTTAAGGCATCTGGTCAATATGCCAGTTCCTGATCAACTCAGGCAGGTCATCTCTACTGATTTTATTGTTGATCTCCCGAAGTCTAATGGTGCCACTACAATTATGGTAACCATCCATTATTTTACCAAGATGGGACATTTTCTAGCATGGCCAGCGGTCCCCATAGATTCTCTAATGGCCAGACATTTCATTTCCACCATCTTCTCCAAGCATGGTTTGCCTGAAACCATTTCTTCTGACAGGGCTCCTCAGTATGTCTCCAGGTATTGGGAACAAGTCTGTTCCCAGTTGAATATCAGAAGGGCTCTGATTTCCGGCTATCACCCTCAGACGAATGGATGGACCGAGCGGCTCAATCAGATGTTGGAAAAGTACCTATGATGTTTCATCTCAGCAGCTCAGGATAACTGGGAGGAACTACTTCCGTTAGCTGAGTTTGCTTATAACAATACTAAGCATTCAGCGCTGTCCTCTAGTCCTTTTATGTATAGTTATGGTTTTCATCCGGTATGCTTCCCTGCCGTACCCAATGAGAATTCAGTTTCTCCGAATGTCGGTGCTTTGATGGGTGACATTCAATGGGGCCATTTGTTTGTTCGAGCAGCCCTCTCGGCAGCCCGTGAGAGGTTGAAGAAGCTTGTCGATCAATGTCGCATTCCTGCCCTGGACATCACGGTTGGTGATCAGGTTTGGTTAGCTTCCCGGTTTTTGTCTCGCCATTTGGTAGCCTCCAAGTTATCTCTTTGGTCCTTCCGAGTTTTGGCTTCTAGGGGTCCTGTTGCCTTTTGTCTGCAACTGCAGTTGTCGTGGTCTTGCATTCATCCAGTCTTCCATGTGTCACAATTTAAGATCCATTTTTAGGACGGGTTTCACATGGGCTATCTAGCCCGTCCTCCTCCCGTCCTTACGTCCTCCAGCCAGAATTCAAGGTCTCTGGCATTTGTGATTCCAGCTATTTTCGGGGACGTTTGCAATATCTGGCGTATTGGAAGGGTTATTCGCCAGTTGACCGTTCCTGGGATCCAGCAGCCTCTTTGCATGCCTTCTGACGGCTGTGCAGATTCCATCTTTTACCTCCAGAGAAGCCAGGGATGCAACCCCTGGGGAGGGGACATACTGTCAGGCCTCGTTCCAGTGTCACTCACTGTGGCACCGCTGTAAACACAGGATTTATTTGGTAATGACCCTTCACAAGATGGCTGACGTTGTGTCATGCGATGGTACAGACAATGTTCTGTGCTCTTCCTTCTCTATATCTGTTTCCGGTCCGGGTAAACTGAAGTACCCCAGTTGCCAGGGAGATGGTGTGTCGCTACTCTAAACAGACGCTTCGTAAGTTCGCTCTTATCTCTAAAACCCTCCTTATATTCTTGTTTCTTTGTCTACCGTTTTTCTGTCTGCTTTAACTACCTTGATCGATTCTGTCTATAGCCTTTCAGTGCCCTATGTGTTTCATCCCAGACAGTCTGCCAGCCTCCTCGCCGCTCGCTCTCAGTCTCCGCAAGATGGTAAGCTCCATTTTTTGCTATCAAACATCTAGGCTATCATGGGATTATGTTTAATTATACCCTGCTCATATATATCTCATGCACAGACTCCTTTCCTGACATTTTGAGTCATGCTGCGCCATCAACAGGCAACTAGTGAACAGTCTGCGATCACGCCGGTCCTGGCAAGAGACATATTTGTTCAGCACAGCACTCTGAAGCTGTGGATACTTTTGATACTAGAACACCGTTAAGAAAGACCCTGCGATCTCAAACAACAGTAAAGGGTTTTTATTCCCTGGAGGGTTTCCCTAGGGTCCCTGCAGTCCTCTTTTCATTATCAGTGGAGGGCTAGCAGGGACAAAGGGGATTATTTTCAGTGTTCTCACAACATGAAACTTAGCAGGTCAATTTTGCATGTTTTGGAAATCCAACTAATAATATTCTCCATCACAGTCCTTAACTTAAAATATTCCCGAACGCAGAAATGAGGCACCAACTTTAGGGATCAGTTAGTGTGTGCAGAAAAACCTCCCAGAGATAGACAGATTGTTCTCATTACCGGCATATAAGGCATCTTCCTGTGTTTAGGTTGTCAGAACTTGAAGTAAGGAGGCCGGCTTTACTTATGGGGAAATATGGCATATTTATTAAGTTATAAAGGTGACATATAACCACTTAATAAGAAAGCTATGACTATACAGGGGACATGAACTATGAACGGATCTTCTCTTCCTCCGCTTCTTCTAACTGTCGTTCCTCAGCATTCCAGCATAGAATCCCTTTTCATCTCTCTCGTTCCTCGTGCAGTGCAATCTTCATGCGCTGACTGGTTATCACGTGAAGAGTGAGTTATACTGAAAACACTACACATCCCCTTTCCTTATGGGACAAATTAAAAATAGTTAAACAACATAGTCTGAGAGATGCCTTGGTCGCCTGCAGAGTCTTCCAGTTTTAGATCTCCTCCTGGTTCCTTCTAGACAGTAATCTGAAGGGATTGGCAAGGAAGAAACACTGCACAACTCCTTACTTCTCTCTCTGTTTCTCTCAACCACATCACACCGATAGTTTTCCAAACACTCATCTTTCAGAACCATAACTCTCTCGTTATATTATACCCTCCCATCTTGGATTTTTACTGCATGTGAATACACTTCTAGCACTCTAACTGGTTTAGACCACTGAAACCCATCATGTTTCAGAGACACAGGAAGTTTTATCCTCACCCAACAACCCACATGAGGCTCAAGGCTTCTCCTGAAAAACTTGCTGTCATGTATCCTCTTATTATTCATTTGTCTCTGTTCAATACTTCCTTCCGCTCCATCTAGGCTAACCACCCTCCCTGCTACCGCACTCATCCATCCTGGGAAAAGTTTTGTATGAGCTTTCCTGGCCCTACTCAGCTCAAAAGGGGAAACACCTGTAGTGCTGTGAGGCATGAATCTGTGGGCTAACAGGGTTTCTTCGACTATTCCCACTCTTGTCCATTGGCTCATGCTAATCTGATGGCATCCTTGATCACTTGGTTAAACCGTTCCACAATACCATTAGTTTGTGGATGGTATATTGCACAAAACCTATGATCCTATGGCCCTTTCACTCAAATACTTTTCCATCTCTTTGGACCAAAAACGGCGAACCATTATCTGTTAGAATTTCTTGGGGATATCCCTCGCCCTCACATAACTCTTCCAAAAACTCAATAACCTTATGCATAGTAACCTGTGGCATAAACTTAATCTCAACCCATCTGGTTAACATGTCAATGACCACTAAACCATACGTTGAGCATCCACCACTCCATATTGGGCCAATCAGATCCATAGCAATCGTACACCATGGACTATCCGGAATCTCTCTCTTCACCATCGGGTAACTGGCCCCCGAACAAATTTTATCACTTTTGGAACAAAGGATACACTTCTTGATCTGGTCTTCAATCTGACGGTCAACTCCAGGCCACCAATAGTTGTTCCTAATTCTTCTCTTGGTCTTTACAATGCCTTGGTGACCTTCGTGACCCATCTGCATAATCTTCTCTCTGAGATTGGTTGGAGGTACCATCTTATCACCTTTCATGAGATATCCACTTTGCAAATACAAGTCATCACGTACATCCCAGAAAGCTTTGACTTCAGTATGGCAGGCCTCAAACTTCCTCCACCTTCCTTCTTTAACCAACCTTACCACCTCTTGCAATGTTTCATCTTTCTCCATTTCATCATTCCACTCCTGCTCAGATATTGCATGGTTAGAAATGGCACAAACTGTTTCTGGATCTTCTGAATCATTGTCCGTCTCATCAACACTTGTGAGACGTGACAGACAGTCTGCCGTGGTATTCTTCGAACCAGGAATATGGATAACTTTAAAGTTGAATTCTTGTAGTCTGGAAACCCTTCTCCTGATCCTACAAGAAACTTTATCAAGACCTTTGGTGGTAAAAACCTCCACTAATGGTTTATGGTCTGTGTGTATACTGAACTTTACTCCCCACACAAAACTTCTAAATTTTTCAGTAGCCCATTTAATTGCCAGAGCTTCTTTCTCAATCGTGGCATAGTTTTTCTCAGCTCCTTTTAAAAGTGTAGATGCAAAAGCAATAACCAATTCTTGCCCATTATGATTTTGCGACAGAGTTGCACCGAGACCTTCTACCTCTTACGAAACTCTGAAGTGCCGGGGCTCTGGCTAACGCTTCTTTAATGAAGTGGAATTCTTTTTCACACTTTCTGTTCCACACAAACTTCTTGTTCATCTTCAATAATTTTCTCAGTTCCACAGTATGGTCAGAAAAGTTTTCCATAAACTTTGCATAATATTCTGCCATTCCAAGGAATGTTCTGAGCTGTTCTTTGTTGTTTGGTACCATCATGGATGTGATGGAATTAGTCAAATCTTTCTTTGGTTTGATGCCTTCCCCAGATATTACGTGTCCCAAATATTCAATCTCCTTTCTGCCTATTTTGGACTTTTCTTTACTCAGGATCATTCCTGCTGGGTGTAGCTTCCGTAACACCTCATTAAGCCTCTCGTTGTGTTCACTCTGATTATTTGCATAAACTAAAACATCATCCTGGAAGAACACCACTCCTTCCATACCTCCTAGGACATTCTGCATAACCCTCTGAAAAGCTGATGCTGCCGAAATTAACCCAAAAGGCATCCTTCGGAATTGGTAAAGACCTTCAGGCGTGACGAAAGCTGTCAGTGGCTTGGAGTCATCATGAAATTTGATCTGGTGATAGGCAGCCGTGAGATCCAGTGCAGTGAAAATGTTTGCAGGTCCTAATGTGTATATCAATTCCTGTATGTTAGGCAATTGATGCCTATCTGGAATTATACACGTGTTCAATTCCCTTATGTCGACACACAACCGTACTTTGCCTGATGCTTTTCTTAGAATAACCATAGGGGAAACCCATTCTGCAGCTTCAATCTTCTCAATAATGCCTTGACTTTCCAGTTTGCATAATTCTTCTTTGACTTCAGTCCTGAGGGCCAGCGGTACATTCCTTAGTTTTTGGGCTGTCGGCCTGGAACCCGACTTGAGTAATATGTGGTGTGAAATCCCTTTTAAACACCCTATCACATCACTTTTGAAAACTTCATCCTTGATTTTCTGGATGTTCTCAAACTTAACCCCATCGACTTGGTAGACCGTATCATTGGCGTTCGGATCCAAATGAACTTTCAACAGTTTTTGGTGCGTCCAGCTGAGTAAAGCTGTCTCCCCTCTCCTAGAAACATAAATGCAGCCACATGCCTGCCTGTCTTTAAATTCTAATTTGGCCATGAACCATCCTATTAGATCAATCCTAGCTCCACCATAAGCTTTGGGCTTTACATCTACTTCATGTAGGTATTCTGGTCCACATGACTTCCAAAATTTCTTCTGGAATCAGTGTATACTTGGCCCCTGAGTCCACCATTATACGAATAGGAACACCATTCACAGTTATCAATGTTCTGGGACTTTCAAAGTAAATGTCACCATCAGAGACCATGAACACGCACTCCTCTTCACCGTCATCTTCACCAATCAAGTTTGAGGTATGATCTTCATTTTGGCTACTCCTACAGCATTTGGCCATATGTCCTTTGCCCCCACACCTTCTGCAAATAATTCTAAGAGCTGGACATTCTTTGTTATTCGCCCAATGACTTGGGCTACAACACCTGTAGCATGCTCTCTGTCTGGTTCTCCCTCTACCCGTCAGAGGAAATTGTGACATGTTGTGGCGTTCTCCTCCTAGTGTGGAGACTCTATATTATATTTATCTGAGTTCCTCAGTTCAGGTCTCTTCACCAAAACTTGGTTCCTGCACACATCTGAATTACTGGGACCTTTGTGTTGTATGACATTGGCATTTGAAGACATACTGTTTAGACGAAATGTTGACTTCTTTTTCTTACCGCCTCTAATTACTCCAATTTCATCATCTTGATCGGAATGTACTAAACTGACACATGGTTTGACAGAAATCTCTTTTATTCTGCTCTCCAAGGTCATCACACAAGTATGGGTGTGCTCGACTTCCTTGGCTAATCGTAGAACTACGTCAAGTGTAGGATCGTCTTCGGGCCATAGTCTCTCCCTGACCTTGCCACTTCTACACTCAAGCATGAATTGATCCCTGATTCGTTCATCCAGTTGTTGGCCAAATGTACAATAACGGGCTAATTTCCTCAAAGCTGTAACATATTGCTCTACAGTTTGATCCTTTTCCTGGACACGTTTGCCAAATTTATACCTTTCAAGTATTGTGCTAATTTTTTTATCATAGTGTTTGTTAAGTTTCATTATAGCCACATCGCATTCGTTCATGTCTCCTATTTCATCATCTGGCAGGTCGGGCAGGTCTCCATATTTCTCTTGTCCAGCCGGACCCAAACAGTGTAACAGCAAAGATTTCTTCCTCTCAATGCTGTATGTTGCTCCACACACCACATGGGCATAGTGCTCAAATGCTTTGGGCCAGCGTTTCCATGGGAGAGTTGACTCTCCTGGTTCTGGCAGAAACATGTGAGGAGGTTGAACTCCTTGTATTGCCATGTCAAAACTTGAGTATTGTTATGTGATTAATGGAATGATTGCACTAAGGCACTTATAATTACTGATAGGTCTTCCCATTTGGGAGGCAGACGGTAAACTTCAATATACCTTGAAATTATATGTGTTAATAGAGGTGACCAAATGTTATAATGACTCCTACACAATTGGGAAAGTGTGTGCGTTCTTTGTCTCTTCAGGTACAGTCTTATCTGGATGTATTATGGAGATGCTGCAAATCCCTCGTTGGATTTGTATTGTAAATATCCCCTTGGTAAAATGAGCATCACAAGGGTGGCCTTATTGGTATTTAGCACTAGGAAGTGTGAGGAGTGGCGTTAGAGCTCCGTAGTCCATTCCTTTTCCAGTTGGGTACGAATGAGTAGCGAACGCCCGTAACACTTTGGCTTCGTATTACAGTGAAAGTAGAATGGCAAAGCACTGTGTGCTCATCCTCCCCAACAAGCTCTCTCCCCTTTCCGACACGTCGAATATCAGCTGGGAGCTGCTCGTATAAGAACACTCCCCCAATCCTTAACATCCAATCAGGAGCCGTTCATGAGAAACGTTGATTGAATGGCGGCGACTTCTTTAGGCATAAAACGGAACTGTGAGAGAAATGACAGGCAGCTGCCCTCATAATCTGTGAATACTGGCGCGTAGACGTTGTAGGATGTGCAGGTTGGTGGCTACGACGAACTCGGCAGAGAACGAAGCTTGTGAGGAAACGGGTAAATCACTGAAATGGTGACGAAATCTGCAAGGAGGAGGGGCGTGTCGTCCTGGATACTGACGGCGGCGCTGCAAACGCTGACAGCAGCCCCTACCTTGTTCGTGGCCGGAGATCCCTCTCAACGGCCACAATGGATTCTTCGAACCTCGTCGCCACTGAAGTAAGGAGGCCGGATTTACTTATGGGGAAATATGGCGTATTTATTCAATTATAAAGGTGACATATAACCACTTAATAAGAAAGCTATGACTATACAGGGGACATGAACTATGAATGGATCTTCTCTTCCTCCGCTTCTTCTAACTGTCGTTCCTCCGCATTCCAGCATAGAATCCCTTTTCGTCTCTCTCGTTCCTCGCGCAGTGCAGTCTTCACGCGCTGACTGGTTATCACGTGAAGAGTGAGTTATACTGAACACACTACACAACTATGACAATGTGATGAAAGGACATAACATTTGTCACCCACACACAGGCACAGGGATTATACTACTTGATTACTCCACATGTATGACCTCTGGAGTCATTTATATGATCAAATTCCCATGTGGTTTACTCTATGTATGCCCGACATCAACAATGGCAAGGGATAGATGGACAGAGCATAAATCTAATGTCCGCTCAGGAAACAAGAATTCACCAGATGCTCGTCATTTTACTGAAAAACGCCACACGATTGCACAAATTCAGCTCAAAGTTGTAGAGGCAGTCGGACCCCTCACTAGAGGGGATGACTACAACACCAGTCTACTCAAAAGGGACATATTTTGGATACATTTATTGGACACTGATCACCCAAAGGGCATGAATGAAGAGTTCTGTTTGAACTGTTTCATCTGAAGACTTGGGACACTCACTGGGGCTCCATGTAATTTTCCACTATTTGTAAATTTGATGTACAGTCAATGGGCCGCATTACACGGTAGCCGGTAACCATGGTGCTATTAGCGCCATGGTTGCCGCCGGTATTTTACTGTGTCCGCCTTGGTGGATGGCGGAATTACCGCTCTACTCCAAGATGAGCGGGGGCGGAAATTCCCCATTCACCAAGGCACTTCCCCATTCCCATTTTTGCCCCCATAGGGCATAATGGGAATGGGGAAGGAGCTAATTACGGTACCACAAATTGCGGTACCATAATTAGCACCGAGGTCCCTTTGCGGTAAATTGCAGTACCGTAATTAGCACCGAGATCCCTTTGCGGCACCCTACTTTAACAGCTGGTAAAACCAGCCATTAAGGTCGGGTCCTGCAAAGGGAACTCGTAGTAAGGCGGTAAGGGTTTACCGGTACCGGTGCCCTTACCGGTACCGGTAAACCCTTACCGTCTAACGTGTAATGAGGCCCAATGACTCTTTATGTTATGATAAACCTATGTAACAACATGCTTTGTGGGCAGGGTAACAATGCAATATGATAATTGTATGTCCAAGGCCGGGAACTGATGTGTATTGTGAATTGTAAATGCATTTGCCACTTCTAACTGCCCTGGAAATATGCACTCTTTGTATAATATATTTGCAGAGGATTTAGTATCTCTGCAAATATGTTCTACTGGTGTCACCAATGGCTCCTGAGGCCAGCATTATCACACCACCACAGAAATTGCCATACAGGCTACTAGTACACTTCTGAGTATCATTCACACTCCCAGCATCCATTATGCTCATTCCACATGATCTTTGTGACCATGAATTGTTCATCCTCTCACTTTATTGACGAGTTGGGCATTTGGTTCATTGGTGGATCCTTATAGGTGCTATATACATTTTATGCCTCACTCTGTATAACATTGCTAGGTCACTCATTTGTTGCAATGCACAAAATATAATGAAACGGCATAGTGTGGATCTCCACCCCAAGAGGAACGTCCATAGATTACTTTATCTGTCTAAATCTAAGTGTATGCACGAATGCTGGTCACATGACTTGTCACTATGTACGTAATATCATGAACACGGCTGTATGGGAATTTACACCCCAATATGGCCGCCATAGAGTCAATCTATCAGTCCAGTTCCAAGTGGATGTGCAAGCATTTGCCACGTGACTTTATCACAGCTCGATCAGTTTGAAGATATCACTGCGGAGCACCACGTCTTTTGTTTAGGTGCCTGGACACTTTTTATGCACAAGTTTTTAGAACGCTTTTCATTTGTTATAGGTGAGAGTGGGAACTTGCCTTGAGTTCATAGTCAGGAGAGGGCACCATTGTTGTTCTTATGCACGGTCCAAATAGCCTTTCGAAAGCCATGTTTACTTTATTGTGAATCACGGCCATGGGCTTATTTGAGATTTCTTAGAAGCCATGATAGAGGGCACCAGTGCATTGATCGAGATTCATGACTCATTGAATGAGGGATTATGTAAGGTGGGTGCAGAACATTATTGTACAGTGTGGGGTTCCACACACCCTACAGAGTTTCTAAAGAGAGGGTCTATTCCTCACTTGGTCATTTGGCGGTGAGCGTAATGGGCCACAGACGTGTGCGACTCATTAGTCTCCATCCGCTCAGGCTTGGAAACAGGTATGTAAACCCAGTGGTGGGTGTGAGCACCTTTGAGATATCTGGGATATCTGGGCAGTCACTGAGTTGGTGTCCCATTAACAACACTGTAGATCATGGACCTACTCTGCTTGAACACACTTGAGGAGTCTTTTCACTCGATCCCCTTTTTTGTTGATCGCTTTGTACAAATACGAGAGACACGCACTGTGGTGGACCGGGAAGCGTTTGATGACCCTTCTATCAACAGAATAGTCTGTGAACCCTTGGCATGTTGAGGGACTCTTTTTATCTTTGGTGGTGGGGATAGCTATTTTGAAGCTTTTGGTTGTAATGAATTATATATGAACAATTTATGTTTTCTCTTTGCTATTTACAGTTAAGTTCCTGAAGAAGGGGATTCTTTCCCGAAAATGCATTGAGCAGCTTCTACATCTTTGTATTGGATGTTCCATAATAGATTCGAATATACATTAAAAAAAATCAAATTAGCATTTTTTTAAATTTAATTATGATTACATTTTTTACCAATCTAAAATCTAAAGCATAACATATTATCAAATCCTCCATGTCATTCGACTTCCCTTTGTCATTTAATGTATCTTTTCTTTTCATGAAGGTATACAACTTTCCGAGTACATGATTTATGAAATGTCCATCCTTAGAACCACATCAAGTAACTTTATCCGTTTTTTTTTTAATCTGGAGAACATGAGATGTACTTTTGTGCTGTGAAATACAGTTTGATAAATGTAAATAATTTCTTGAACCAGTTATCTGGCCTTATGAGGTGCAGGGCACGGGAGGGCTCATAGATCTTTACTATAAGAAAACATGCCCATGCTGGCCAATATATTCCAATTTGCCAGTATCTCCATATAAATACATACTCCTGTTGGATTTGCAAGTAAAATTGCCATGCCAAAATAAGAAGACATGGTCAGGTAACAACAGTCACCATGTTGCCTTTACCTTTCCTGGCCAGCAAGAAATGCAATGCTGCATTAGGAACATATATCCAGACTGGCAGCATGAACATAGGCCGTCGAGCCATGAATTAACACTTATCATGTATGCTTCACCCCTAATGCCCAGCAAAAGATTCTATGCCACAGTAAGAACTTATGGGGAGGAAAGAAAGCTGAGAGGCAACGTGTTTGTCTTGGAAGCAAGGCAACACAGCACAACACAGGTTCAAATCTAGATCCTGTGCTTGGAAACCACGAGCTGGTATTAAATGTTGTAAATAAACAATAAAATAAATAATTGGCCAGACTAGCTGCGCAAATGCAGGCTAGTATGGCCAAGTAAGAGCACCCATCATGTTTGCTTTACCTTTGATGCCATGTAAGAAAACATGTCCACTCTGACTACACCAGTGTAGGCAATTATAGCCATTTAAGAACACTCATCATTTTAGCTTTACTCTTGATGGCAGTTAAGAATGACCTGCAAGAGTAAGAACATATATCCAGACTGGCTGCACTAATGTAGACCAGTCTAGCCATGTAATAACACTGACCATGTTTGCTTGCCTTTGATGCCCAGTAACAGAAATACCATACCAGAGTAAGAAAATCTATCCAGGCTGGATGCCCCAGTGAAGGACAGTCTAGGCACATAGTAACACTTATCATTTTTGCTTTGCTCTTGATGCCTCCATGTCCCCTCGATCCTGAGGAGTCATGTCAGGATGATGGCAGGTATAAAATGCCATCAAACTGTAAGAAAATATACCCAGACTGGCTGGTCCAGTTTAGGCCAGTCTAGTCATGTAATAATACTTATCATGTTTGAGTTTACCCTTGATGCTCAGTATAAAATGCCATGCCATAGTAGGAAATATGTCCAAACTGGCTGGACCAATGTAGGCCATTTAGCAATGTAATAACACTTGTGTTTGACTTCACCCTTGATGCCACAGTAAGACTGGGCATCCAGACTGGCTGCTGCACAAATGAGCACCATGCCTCAAATCAGAGGACACACAGGTTCATTAGCATACGCTCATCATACACATCTCATTCACCTGTGCACCCATTCACTCACTATTTCACATATGCGCCCCTACAGCATGTACACACTGCGCTGGACAAGGGCCTGGGTGTTGTGCTCCCTGACTCTGTGGGGGCACTCTGCTGCTGCATCCTACTCCTGGTTACTGGCCACACTCCCCAACTACAAAAGGACAAGGACCCACCCACAGGTTGAAGCCTGTGGGACAAGGGCACAGGTGGTGTCCTCCCTGACTCCCTGGGGCCTCTCTTCTGCTGTTTCCTGCTCCTTGTTACGTGCCACGCCCCCAACTACAAAAGGATAAGTACCCACCTGCAGGGTGAAGCATGCGGGACAAGGGGGCGGGTGTTGTGCTCCGGCTGGGTGTTTGGCACCCATGGGTGAAGGGACGTCCTGTTTTGAATTGCATTTTCAAGATTCACCAAGCGGAGAAAAGATCACTCATTGGAATAACTGTCAGGTGAGAAGCTCGGACGGGGAGGGCCATTTCGAAACTCTGAACTGAACTGCTGTCAATTGCCATTTGCTTCAAACAAACGCTACTCCGAGCTTTCTCCCCTCCAATCCCAATAGGGAAGAAGTGTTGGCTCCTGCGGCGGAGGCTGACTCCCCTCTCGTCCCGCTACACAGCTTCCCCGTGTTTGGCAAAGCAAAGCGGAACATACTGGGACTGCAGACGGAGCAAATGCCCACAGTCCACTGAGCCATAGCCCAGTGAGTGGAGGGTTAGAAAACCCCATACCCAGCACTTCCACCCACAGCATTGTGCCCGGGGAGCTTTTTTTAAAAAATGTTTTTTACCAGAGATAGGAGGGACCAGGGGGGGTAACAAACAAATGGTACCTGTGGCGTAGGCCCTTTAAGGGCACGCACGCGACGGGGTGACGTTTACTCCGTCGCGTGCGCAGTTCAATAACCGGGGCGTGCCCGGTGACATCACAATCACCGGGGAGCCCACACTAGCAAGATCGCTGTCTCCGTGTCTCTGTGTCACGGGGGGTGGGGGGCTCACGGACGGCGGAGTCCGGACACCGCCAACAGTGGCGACGAGTGCCGGGATCACTTCCTGGAACAGGCGGAGCCATTCGCTCGTAGCGTAGATGATCCTACGTGAGCGATTCAGCGAATTCTGACCGCGGAAAGGGGAGAGATGCACACGGCCGGCGGCCATTTTGATGAATAGGCCTTGGATACTCACGGCTTCATAACGAAGTGCCGGTGAGCCATCCGGACACAATTTTTGGACATTCCAGCGGCGGACAGCCACTGGAAACAGCACGTGTCAATTTTAAAATGAATCATTGACATTTTCACTGTTTTTCACCGAGTAGATGGGTGAGACTCCATTGGAAGCCTGCTGAATGCCCTGCGACTGGGGTGAAGTGCGGTAGGTGCAGAGGCGCGGACCATTTCGCCAGGATGTGCCGATCTGCAGCTCCCAAGGTAGTGCCTAGGAGACCTGTTCGAGCCGGTTTCTTCCGACCCCAAAGGGCGTCCAACGTTGCTCAAGTGGACCCGGGTGACGAAGGGGCCCCTCAGGAAGGGGAGGAGGAGGAAGAGGATGATGAAAACATTTTCTTTGTGTCCAGTGTGAGCATGCTGAAATCCCGATCCAAGAGACATCCCAGGTGCAATGTGCTGGTCAATGGAGACTCTATACCAATGCTAGTAGACAACGGTGCGTCCGTGAATGTGATGGCCAGACAGCACTATGATACCATGCAGGCCCCGCCCACGCTGACCGCGCCGAGAGCACGCATTTTCGCTTTCGGCGGCGACCAGCCCCTTCCCTTGGATGGCGTGTTCGTGGCGGATGTTCAATATGGCGAATCACATATCCGGGCCAGGTTCTATGTCACGCCGGTGAGCGACAACACACTACTGTGCTGTGCTGCGGCCGAAGCTCTGGGAATTGTAACATTCGCATATTCAGTGTACCTAGACGACATTCAGGTGCTCCTGGCCAAACACAGCTCCCTGTTCGAAGGCATTGGACAGTTGGTGGGTGAGCCGGTCCGACTCCACATCGATGAGTCGATCCAACCAGTGGCGCTGAAGCACCGGCGAGTTCCTTTTCATCTCAGGGATCTGGTGGATCGAGAGCTGTACAATCTTGTAGGGCTGGACATTATTGAAAAGGTTGAGGGCCCCACCCCATGGGTGTCTCCCATTGTCATCGCACGCAAGCCCAAACAGCCCGACGCGGTGAGGATCTGCGTGGACATGCGACTCCCCAATAAGGCCATAAAGAGGGAACGGCACTTGACCCCTACCATCGATGATATTATAGCGGAACTGCAAGGGGCGAGGTTCTTTTCCAAACTGGATCTGAGAGCAGGCTATCACCAGGTGGTCCTGCACCCCGAGTCCCGCTACATCACAACGTTCACCACTCATCGAGGTCGTTACCGATATAAGAGGTTGAGTTTTGGGGTGTCTTCCGCGGCAGAGGTGTTACAAAACATCATAAGAGGAGCACTGGCTGATCTGGATGGAGTCCTTAACATCAGCGACGACATCCTGGTGTATGCCAGGACGGAGACGGAGCATCTGGCACGCCTGGCCAAGACCTTTGAGCGCCTTCGCTCGCTGGGACTCACCCTGCACAAGGACAAGTGCGAATTCCTGAAAACAATGATCGAGTTTTTTGGATTCGTATTTAGGGCGGATGGGGTGTCGCCAGACCCCCGCAAAGTGAGGGACATAAAGGAGGCGCGTCCGCCAGAAAATGTTGCGGAGGTGAGGAGCTTTTTGGCTATGGTCACTTACTGTGGCCGTTTCATCAGGAATCTGGCGTCCCGTTCAGAGCCGCTGAGATCTCTCACAAAGAAGGATACCGTCTGGCAGTGGGGCCCCCTTGAGCAGGCGGCATTGGATGACATCAGAAGTGCCTTGGCGGCGGACGACACCATGGCGTTATTCGATCCGAGCCTGCAAACAGAGATCGTAGTGGACGCCAGCCCCTATGGCCTGGGGGCGGTGCTTACACAAGTGGGGAGTGACCAGGAGATTCGACCAATAGCATACGCCAGCAAGGCGCTCTCCGACACCGAGCAAAGGTACTCCCAGATTGAGAGGGAAGCCCTGGCGGTGCTGTGGGGTTGCAGACATTTTTGCCTCTACATTCTGGGGTGCCCTGTGACTGTGGTCACGGACCACAAACCGCTGTTGCCGATCATGGCGGGCTCATCTTCCCGTCCACCAGTGAGAATAGAGCGCTGGATGCTCGCCCTGCTCGAGTATGGAGTGTCGTTGACATATCGTCCAGGGGCTAACAACGCGCGGACTATCTCTCTCGACACCCAAGAGGGGACTTGCAGGAGTCTGCGTCGGCTGAAGAGGCCGACGAACATGTCCGCCTGGTCATGGAAACGGCCACCCCAAACTCCATGCAGGTGGAAGAGCTGGAACTCGCGTCAAAGAGCGACGAGTGTTTTGCCATCCTGAGGGAAGCAATGCAGCGGGGCGCCTGGAAGACGGTGCTGGAGGCGGTGGAACGCAGGACGTGTGAAGCCAGAGTGGCTCTCGAGCAGTTATGGAGAGTGAGAGAAGAACTGACATTCTCGGAGTCGGGGCTGCTACTAAAGGGTGAGAGAATCGTGGTGCCCCAGGCCAAAGTTGCACAGGTCATCGCCTTGGCGCACCAGGGCCACCAAGGGGCGCCCAAAACAAAAGCTCGCCTCCGCCAGAAGGTGTGGTTCCCGGAGCTCGAGCGGAAGGTGGAAGCATCTGTGGCGTCTTGCGTATGGTTCCAGGCTGCGGCACCGGCCCAGCGGGAACCGTCCATTGAAACCATGCCAAGAGGGACCAGGCCATGGGAAGTAGTGCACGCAGACTCCGGGTCCACGTCGAGAGGCACTCACTTCCTAGTTGTGGTGGACGAGTGGTCTCGATATCCGGAGGTCGAGTTCATAGAGTCCGTCGCATTTGAGAACGTGGTGGTGGCGCTGGAGAAGATTTTCGCCACCCATGGCCTGCCCTCCGTGCTGTGCTCCGACAACGGGGCACCATTCCAAGGCGAGAGTTTTGCTGAGCTCATGAGGGAGTATGGCATTCAGCACCGGCGGGTAACCCCACTGTGGCCCCGGGCTAACGGTGAAGCAGAGCGCATGATGCGCACCCTTAACAAAGTCTTCAGGATTGCCCACGGAAAAGGCGAGTGCTTGCAGAGGGCCCTGTATGTCTTCCTGCGGGGATATCGAACCACACCTCACTCCTCAACGGGTGTGGCACCGGAGGAAGCTCTCTTCCAAAGATGCCCGAGAGACGTCATACCGGAGGTGGGGGACAGGGACCCCGCCGTCATTGACAATGAACAGTTCGAGGAGGACAGACGAACAAGGACGCAGATGGAAAACATCCAGAGAGGCCTGAGACCCCCACACATCGCGCTGGGAGATGAGGTGCTGGTGAGGAATCGCCACCCATAAGGCAAGTTATCCCTCACGTATGAACCTCCCCCTGGATGTCGTGGCGGTGAAGGGCTCTATGGTGACAGACTCTGATGGGACGTCGTCCGTGACTAGGAATGCTTCCTTCTTCAGGAGAATCGGCGACCCGAGAGTGGACAACCCGGACAACCGAGAGGGTGAGGATGCATTGGATGAAGGTGGGGGTGAAAGCCCCGCCGTGGACTCTCCTGCTCGGGGCAGACCAGGTCAAGAGACACCGGCCAGAGACGTTGGCAGGAGGTACCCCCTGAGAACAGGGCATGGGAAACCTGCCCGTCTCACAGACTATGTAACGGACTGAGCTGGGGAGGCTGACCTGGGGACAATGGTCAGGCCGTGACAGGCACCCTCAGGGGATCCAGGGTGGCTGTTAATAAATGAAGGTTTTGGTATGTACATAGTTGCGTGTTTTATAAATGTGTGATAGTTAGTCCCTCCTGTTTTCAATTTGTTGTTATGGAAAAGGAGGATTGTGCCGTTGGCCCTTTAAGGGCACGCACGCGACAGGGTGACGTTCACTCAGTCGCGTGCGCAGTTAAATAAACGGGGCGTGCCCGGTGACATCACAATCACCGGGGAGCCCACACTAGCAAGATCGCTGTCTCCGTGTCTCTGTGTCACGGGGGGTGGGGGGCTCACGGACGGCGGAGTCCGGACACCGCCAACAGTACCCGTCCTTACTATTGCAGTTCTTAAAAATCCCTTTGAAAAGCCCATAGAAACACTTGTGCACAGATGCGTTTTAAATTCATTATCATATCATATCATTGAAAATGATGCTGCGGTGTAATGCACTGATGGCCCTGATAGTGATGTATCCTCAAACTTCCCTTCACTGAGCCTTGACATGGCGGAAGAACCTGCAGCTCCGAATGTAGTGTGCAGCCGCCCACCTAAAATGTAGCAGGGAGGGGGATGCTGACACACAGGACACCGAGGACCACCACCTCACTACCATCTATAGATAACAGGGATGAGGGGCTGGCCATGTACACAGAATACAAGTTGCAGTTGTCTTGTTATTTCTTTCTGTTCACTTGTCCCCATTGGAATGCCCACGCCCGCTCTCACTCTCGGAGCAGACAAGGGATCATAACCAGGATGCAAATGCAACCTCGTTTTAGAAAGAATTTGCAGTCTCAACGAAGCTGTTTCGGCTCTTACTGAAAGACAGAGGAAGTGGAGGTGGCATGGGGGAGGGCCAACCCAGAATGGACGGCTGTGCAGAGGTCCCCCTGCCAACAGCAGAGAAAGTTCACAGCGACCTGGTTCAAAAGCCAAAACTGCCCAATACCACTGGCAAAACCACCAGTCATACTAATGCCCAGACTGAGAAAGTCTCCCTGACATTAGTCAATCAGGGCACCAATGTGCAAACCCCTAGACACCAGAACAAAATAGTCCAGCAAGTACAGCAGGCTACACGTCAGCGGGGTGACCAGCGGCCCAGACCTACGCATCCAGGTGGCAAGCAAGGGGGAGGGGCTGTCCATATAGAATCCAAACAAGCCCCTGATCAAATCAACTATCAGGGGGCTCAGACAGCAGCATGGGCAATGTTTGGAATATGGAAACATGGGTGGGTCATACAAAGGGGGCCTGCTTTTACTGCATAGAGCACCCAAAGTCAAATGTGCCCATTCAGAATCCCGGGATTCACTAATCAATACGTGTACTCACTGGCTCAGAGTGGTTTATGGACGTCCAGCCTTAATTTGAGAAGACATTGCAAACTGCACAAGACTAACTTATGATTGGGGGGTGCAGCTTTGACTCCATAAGTATTGAGTAGAGGGACAAAAGAGTAGCCAATGGCATCCAGGGTTTGGAAAGAGATGCTGTACACCATCTGGTAGCAGGATCGTACTTGGTGCCTTTCCCTATCACAACAATGCTTACCCTATGGCAACTGGGCCACAGTATCCCTTGATCTCTGGACCAAATGCAATCCCACCGGGGAAAATAATTTGGGGTATTGCCAATGGATGAGGAGAGCTTGCTTACCCCACTTATTGTCCAGAACTAAATAAGTCATGGGTGCTGAGACTAGTAAAGGCCATGGGTTTGCACCTATTACTCCCATTGTTCCGGGAAGGTTGGATGTAAATCCGAGTTAGTGTAATTGTTTATATTTTTGTATTATGCTGTGCTTTGAATGCCTTACAGCCCCCATAGTGTTTTTCCTACCTGCAGACCTGGTCAGGTCTCTGCTCATACGTATACTGCTTACAATGAAGACCGACCGCCTTCTGCGCAGCACTAAACAGGAAACAGGGGTGCTTCATGGTTCCTGCAAATGGACAGTGTAGCCAGAGCCCCTCCATTATGCCACTCCAGGCCATCTGAATGTGCGTGGAGGAGCTGGAGAACCCAGTTCCCATATTCATGCAAGCAGTACTCTGGCCTACATCCCTAACCGGCCAGGTAAAGCTGGGGAAACAAAATACCCCTGGCCTTGCATGGTCCATTTGACATGCAACCGGAGGTACTGGAACTGTCAAAGGGAAATCATGTTTCCAGTACAGTTTAAAGCCAGTTTAGGAGCATTCCTCCAGCCAATTACTGCAGCTGAGGGAGCACTTAGTGTGTTCACTGAGGTGGCCTTGAGTGGCTGGTTGGGGCCCGGTTCTCCCATTATGGACACACTCTGTCTGTTGGTCAGTTCCTTTGTCCCAGACCATATTTCTGTCTCTCAGAGCAGTATTTTGTTTCTGCACTTGGTCACTAGGAAACAACGTGGGATTCTACTCTGTTTCCCAGAATGCAGTGTTGCTCTTCCACGTCTTCTAATTGTTGTTTGGTATTTTATATCTATTTAATATAGCATTGGGTTATTTTACTTGCTTGCTTTCTCTACTTGTGGGATTTGAGTCTATCTCCTAGAATGCAACTTTTTTCGTCACTTACTTGCTTCATCACGCTATGGGATTTTATGTGTTTATTTTTCATTTATTTCGTTAAATACAGAGGGAACAACGTTCTTTTGACCACAAAAAAACGTACAATTGATAATAAATCAGATTTGACAGGAAGCAGTGAGCTTCTCACAATGGGGTGAGTCTGAAGGACATTGGGACCAGCTTGTGAAGGGGAGCAAATGTAACAGTCATCAGGGACAATACATAAGTGGACATACATAGATTAAGAACAAAACACATTGGACATTTTTAAGTGCAGGTTGTCGGTGGATTAGCTGTGCTCTGGATGTGACCATGATGGGTGAAGTGCTAGAGGTGAGGCTGAGGAGGTTGGAGGGGAGGGATAGATGGTAGCTAGCAGGCAGATGAGAGGTAGGTGAAGAGGGTAACTCAGAGGTGAGTAGGTAGGCTTTTAATTTGTTTTGAAATATATCCATGTGCACTGTTACTCTGATGTCCGGGGAAAGAGAATTCCATGCGAGTGGAGACAGAAAAGAGGAAGCGAGAGGGAACACAGGGAGGGCAAGGGGCCACAAGGATAGTCGAGGAGGCAGAGCAGAGATTACGAGAAGGCTTATAGATTTGGATAGACAATAGATACAGAGATGCCTTATCTTGGATAGACTTGTGAACCAGGACAAGAAATGTAAAACTGGCCCTGTTTTGCATCGCCAGTCAGCCAGCCTGGTGACGGAATGAGGAAGTAGGTGTGAAGTGTGTGAGGTCAAAGAGAGTGCTGGTAGCAAAGTTAATGATATTGTTAAGATGACAAAAAGCATAGTTGGGGAGGCCAAAGAGACATACGACTAAATACATGTGCATTGGGCAGAATAAAACAAGTGTACAACCACTGCTTAAAGAGGAAGGTGCCATTGAATGCACCAGCTCATATACTTATTAGGGATATTTGGTGACTACAGACAAGAAACAATAAGATCTGAAAGATAACAAAAGACACAAGGCACTCTCTCTCTTATAGCCATGATTCATACATTTGCAAAGAAGGCAGCAGGCTATAGTTTACAAGGTATCCTTCTAGCCTAAAAACAGATTCTGATGGCCACCATACTCTATTGTCTTGTAGCTAATTATCAACATAATTATGAATGGCTAGCTGTAATGTAGGGTAACATCTGGGAGAAACTATTGGGATTGTCAAATGATATAGCCGTGGAGACTATACAACTCGATCTTGGCTTAGTTTCTCTCAGAACACAAGTATCATTTAAAAGAGGACTGCTGTATATGAAGGCAATAAGAGACCTGCCATACCCATTATTACACTTACTAGTTCTCACCATGAGAAGGAAAACTTTGAATCCTTTATTACATTTTCGAAAAGATAATGATGTTTTTTCCAGAATCTAGGATGGGAGCCCTCATGGAAGGAAGATTATTATATGTTTAAAACTGCACTTGTTAAAAAAGACCAGGAGTGGGACTGGATACAAAATCATGCACATATTGTAACGTTTAAAAGTCTAAGTACATTTGCTGTTATAAAGTTGGATTTCATGTACCCTCAGACATATCTAATTTGATGTTTCTCCCTGCGACTCCGAAGACGTATATTGTTATTAGGGTTAAATCAATTAATCAACATTATCTGTATGTGGGTCTAGAATTGGAATCACCAAAGACGTGTACGAATGTGTGAAATCTTGCACATAATGGAAACCAATAGGCATGTACTCTCTGAATGTCAAAACATTGGCTAATGAATATATGAATATATGTTACCATTAAGCAGATTTGTGCACATGGTGCTGATAAGTTTTGGCATAGATGCCTAGCAGGCAATCTATGTATCTATATATTCAAGTACAAAACTTTAGTTGCAGGGACGTTAAGGAGAGAACTTAGTACAACCAAACCCTGGAAATTCATCTATAGCCTCCTTAACACTGCGCTCCCTGTTCTGCAGATTATAACCACACTGATGACATCAAAGATCACAGCTCAGTGGGCATGGCCTTTGGATGTGCTCACTGTCCATTTTAAAATGCTACTAGACTACGAGCGCATGGCCTTCGGATTGCAGGCTTTGAGAACTGACAATGTTTTTAGGCAATGCAAAGTGACATCAAATAATTTGCTGTGGAGCACACACTTTGGTTAAGCAGCCTTCTTCAAGCAGTACACTCCTTTTCAGCACTATCATTTTGGCACGGGCCGATTTGGCACACCCATTCTGCCACAGCACCCATTTTGGTGCACCCTTTTCGGCGTGAAAGCTATTCTTGCACAGTTATTTTGGCGCAAGGGATATTTGGACGTGGCTGACATTGCAGCCACGTCTAAATGCCCTTGTGCTAAATAAGATCACAGGATTGCACTGCACAAACCTCACCACCTCCTACTTGCGTTGCTTTTGTTTTAATTAAATTAAATTAGTTTAATTTAAAAAAAACATACAGCCTTGAGCGCTGGTCTGACAGAGTTTAAGGCCCTGCATTTAATCACTAGGCCACAATGATTTGGTGCTTCATGGGATATACATTTCATACTTAGCTTATAATTTTATATGTTCAAAGGCTAGGTATGAAACTTGTAAAAATCCAAACAATAATTGTAGCATAATGATTAAGTGCTGCATCTCAAACTCCTTTCCAGGGTTCTCTGATAGCAGTGTTCAGCATAAATTGATTTTTTTTTCTTTTTTTTCTGTTTTATAAAAATGCAGATGCTGTGTGTTATGAGATATTTAAAAGTAATAAAGCACACACATTCAGGACCGCATACTCTCTGCCACCCATGCAGTAACCGGGACCGACCCTGCTTAGTTTCAAAACTAGGAAAGATCCAGCTCACTCAGGCCATGTTTGTCAAAGTGCTCTTCTTAGAGGGGGTCATATATTTGGCAACATGGCCTTAGTGGGCTCACCCCTTCTTCACTTTGAAGCTTAAAGAGGGTTTGTTCCAGATGCTGCTGGGATGAGAAACCCACTGTTGCTGTTTAAATACTTAATTATTTTATATTTTATTATTTACTGGGAGACTACAAATACCAGAATGTAATTCAGCAAAAGGCAAAACATTGTCTCTGAGTGCAAAACCTTCAAGGACTAACAGTAGCACCATTTAAAAAAGTAAATAATTGAGATGCCCGTTCGGTTGCCCATCACTGGTTGTGGCGGAAGGGCTTGGCCAGTGACTCAATTGCCATCCAGGTCTCCCATTCATGCAGTAACCAGGACAGACTCTCCTTAGCTTCTAAGTGAGGAAGTGGGTAGCTTCCTAAAACCATGTTGCATGAAAAGTGAGTCAATTTTACAAGACCAGAGAAATGGGCCAGCCCTTTCATTGCTTTGAAGTTAAGCAGGGTCAGGCCCGCTTTGAAGCTAAGCAGAGCCAGTCCCAGTTACTGCATGAATGGGAGACCTGGATGGCAATTGAGTCACTGGCCAAGCCCTTCCGCCACAACCAGTGATTTTTCATCCCCAACTTCAATATAATTATAAAAATATCTTGGATATAGCAGTGAATATCTCCAAAACAGCTGAAACAAAATGCTTCCCAGGCCATCACCAAGTGCCCCTCTCATCTGTGTCAGCTCTCCCCACTCCCAAGACGGCCTCCTCACCTACCCTGTCCCTACCCTATCCTGTCCTCTCCATTTCACCCCAGAGCACACCCTACTTCTGTGACGCAGTTTGCTTTCAGATGGCAGCTAAAGCAGAGGCTACAGAAAGCTTTGTGTTGCATACTCCGTCCCTGATCCGCCTCCAACTCCCAAATTTAAGTGCTTTCTAGCCATCCCGGCACTTCTACCCTGATGGCATTTGTATGTTTTTTGACCTGCAAATAGCATTTTACTGAGTTTCATTTTCCCATAATCTCGGCTATAGAATTGAACTGAATTGATATTTTATTTATATCGTGCTCGTACACAAGTGTTTCAGAGCACGACAAGGCAAGGGAAGGGAACAGGAGAGAACAAAAAAATGATCTTACTAGGCCCAGCGACATTGAGAACGTGCAAGTGCATGGGAAGGGAAAAGGGGAAAAGTGCATGGAAGAGGGGAGAAGTGGCAAGTGCAGAACAAAGGAGAAACAAATAAATAACAAATAAATAAATAAAGGCAATAGTGCAGCCAGCAAGTGGCAAGTGCTGGGTTTAGCAGACAGGGTATGTCTGATAAGTGCAGAAGAAAACATGCATGAACATTTCTTTCAACGTTTCAAATATCCATAGTTCTCTAAAAACCATACTCAAAACGTTTAACAATCTGTGGCTTTGAAGGCTCAGTTTGTTTCTAGTTTCATGATCTTTTCCCAAAATGTTATGATTAAAAATATCAACTTTTTGTCTTGTCCCAAAAGTATTTGTGCCCATCGCTTTTCTGGGCTGAGTGTTTCATTTCTGATATTAAATTATGATCTGCATAGAGCTCTTTCTTCCTGCAGTTTTGGGCATTTACAGAACCTACATTCTTGAGTCTCATGGTCCTGTTGTTTGATTATAGTCAATCTTGTTCTGGTAGGGAGTAAATTGAGTCAGAACTTCATATAAAGTTATCGTATTCTTGTATCTGGGAAAATCTTCAGATACGCTGGTAATTGTGTGATGGCTCTTACTTCTATGTCGGAAGTCAGATTTTCTTTATATGTATCTTTCACAGCGATAGTTTTGATCCAATCATTCGACATCAGTTTTTTCTTTGCGGTTTGTGGATGCTGTATCAGCATATCTGTTGGTATTTATTCTTGTTCAAGGATTTTCATCATCTCTTGGTTCAAGTCATGTAAGATTTTTGCACAGGTCGCGTTGTTTCTTGATCTCAGTATTTCAATTGCTGGGATCCTTTCATTAGAGATTATCTTGCGGTATAGGCTCAATTTTTTTCCATACCACTATCGACTTTATCGACTGGATTGCCAATTCAAAGCGTATTCGAACAAAAGGAAAGCTTGTTGGTAGATTCATTATTTTCCTCCAGAATATGGCCTCTAGTTTTGACCAGATGCTTGGCTGCAGTTTTATCAGAGCTTCACATCCATGCACAAGTGTTGGGATCACTTTGCTCTTATAGAAGGTTATAATAGGAACAAAGGAGAATTTTCCAAATTTTGTGTGTAACAGAACACCTTGTCTGGCTAGAGCATAAGTTTTCTTCTGGAGCAGCGCAGACCATTCTGATTCATCTTTAGATTGATTAATCGTAATCCCCAAATACTTAAACGACTGCACTAAATTTATCGTATGTCCGTTGATATTTAGCTTTGTAGTCCGATCTTTTGGTTTGGGCTTTCTTATGCCCATGATTTTGGTTTTGTCGATGTTTATTTTTAGCACATTTCTAGCCATGTATTTTGTCAGCATGTCCATGCTGACTTGTAGACCTTGTCGTGTTTTATCTAGCAGTATGATATCATCAGCGTACATCATCAGAGACAATGGTGTTGAATTTATTTTTGGTTTATTTGCTGCTGATGATATCATTTCTTGTTCGATCTCTGCTGTGAACATATTTAAAAGTGTGGTTGCCAAGGAGCATCCTTGCTTGAGGCCGTTTGATGTCTCTATGTCTGGGGTTTGTATCCCATCTTTGGTCAGTCTCACTCGTATTTTGGTATCCGTGTACAGTAGTTTGATGGGCTGTAGGATATGTGCTGGGCATTTCCACTTTTCAAGCTTGTTCCATAGAAGCTGACGATTTATAGTATCAAAAGCTAGATGAAGGTCCACAAATGCCATCCACACTGTTGTCTTTTTGAACATAGCTTCTTATTTAACCAAATTTAGAAGGAAGAGGTTGACATTTGTACTGACTTGTGGGACAAACCCTGTTTGTCTCTTTGCAAAATGATTTTCTTCTATGGCCCATGCAGTTAAATCTCGTTAAATCTCGTAACAATATGGTAGCAAAGGTTTTTCCGAGAGGATCTAATAAGGCCATTGGCCTGTAATTTGCCGGATTTTCTTTGGCTCCTTGCTTGTAGATCGGGATTAAAATCGCTGATCTCCATGTCGATGGTACTTTGTTATGTTCATTTATTATGGTTAAGAATTGAACCATAATAGTTGCCCACACCTCTGGGGATTTCTTAATATCTTCATTTGACAGGCCGTCAGGCTCAGGTGCCTGTGAGGTGTTAAGCTTGTTAATCATTTGTATGATGTCCTCTTTCGACCTGGAGATATATGATATGATATAATATTTTATTTGTATCGCGCTCGTACACAAGTGTTTCAGAGCGCGACCATACCTTTTAGTTGTACTTAGTTGAATGTCATCCAATACGTTAGGCCTTTTGCCATATAATTCAGCGAAATACTCTATCCACTGTTTTTCTATCACATTTTGTACAAGATGGTGCTGGATCGTATACGGTGTGTTCAAAAGGGACCAAAGGTCACGGGTATTTCGGTTCTCAAGGCATTGAATCATCAGTTGCACATCATTCTGAAATATGGTACTTTGATGCCTCTTTATCCAGTTCCAATAACTATTTTTTTTCAGTTTTTATTGCCTGTTGATTTATTGCATTATTATTTTTCTGGAGTAACCTACATGCTATCCGCAGTTCTCTTTTTTTCTCCTTAATGTGTGGGTCGTACTGATGTTCATGAGGGTGCTTAAGGATTGCCCCTTTTTTCTTTCCTCTCTGATAAGGGGCTAGCAATCATTCAGAATTTAGCTTCTCCATAGAGGTTTTCTCAGAGTGCTGAAGGTCTTGTACCAAGACATCCATCTGGCATGCGGTTATTCTTAATCTCGTTTGCTTCGTATTAAGTTCCAAAGATGGTAAAGTTTGCTTATGTCTGGTCATTCCTTGTCGCAGCCAGTTCAGGGTTAGCGTATGATGGTCACTATAAGGGGTTTGAGTAATTTCCATCGTTCTTTGGGTTTTCTGTATGTTTGGAGATGTGAACATGTAATCCAATATAGCGTCTGATGAGCGCTGCGTCCATGTAGGAATCATTCTAGTTTCTTATTGATTGTGGTATTTTCCTGTGGTTTCTCATCTCCATTTCTTTGATCCACAAATTTTCTTTGTCCTTTAAAAGTTTGTGGTCTGTGGGATTGCCATTTTGATCCATTGGTGGATGTTCAAACCACCACAGATCACTACATCAATCTTAGTGTATTTTTCAACTATCCAATCCAGCTCTGTCATCACTTTATCAATGAAGGTCAACTAGAGTGGGCATGTCTCTAAGCTGTTTCGTCAAGGCAAGGGATCCATCTTCTCTTTGCATTAATGTATATTGTATCCATTGGTTCACATTTCTTGATTCAATTGCGGCCCTTGGGGAGTCTATCTTTATCAGCATCAGTTGGCCTGAGGAGGGTCTTCCTTTTTGTTGTACGTGGGATGGATTAACAAAGACAATGTACCCTTCACAAACTGAAGGCTGTGACAATCATGTCTCCTGTAGGCACATTATATGGCTGCCTACTAGGTTTGAGTGTGTCTGTTCAAATAGGTGTTCAAAGCCTCTTGTGTTCCATGAGACCAATTTCATCTTGGGTGTTTTGCCACTGTTAATTGTTATTGGTGTCGGGTATTGGATTTTGTCCCTATATTCCTCTCATAATAGTTGCTTCCTTCTGTTCTCGAGCTAGAGCTCTGCTTCCTTTCAATTCACTCTTTTGTAGATATATATGAATCCTCAGTATCTGTATAGTCTGAGTAAATACTTCTCTCTGTTGATTTACGGTAGAAGAACCTCTGCTTTCTGATGTTGTCTGCATCCAAGTTTACATGTGTTTTTATGAATGTATCTGATCCCTTTGTACATCTAGATCCTATGCATTCAAACTGGTTAGCAATTTTTAGGATTTCTTGTATTGCACTCTTGGTCTTTAATTCAATTTCTGCAATGTTAAGGACTTGATCATCTATACATTTAAACAGTTTATTATCTTGTGTTCTTATGTGTTTTAATTCTTGAAAAGCTCTTAGTAATCATAGAGTATTAGTTCGATTTAGGATCACCAGAGATTTTGCTTGATTAGATTGTCTCAATGTTATCAAAAACTTTTCTTGGACCTTTGTGGGATCTATAAAGGTTGGCATTCTTAGATGGGGATAGGCAAAGTGTCTCTCTTCATGATTAGTAATGCTTTGATTATTGGGCTTGGGGTTATTTCCGTCTCTTTTGATTTCCTTCTCGTCTCTCGCTGATTTTGGTTTCTTTCATTAGATCTTATCCTTGGTGGAGTCTCAAGGTTCTCTAGATCATCATCCAAAATCTCTTCACATGACAGGATTGTATTATGCTCACCCAATTACTGCTTTTCAGGTTATTGATCCAATCCAAGACGATCATTTCTGTGTCTGTAATTTCTTGTCCTTGTACCGAAACGTCTGAATCAGTCTCTGCTTCATATATTGAAAGATCCATTCATTCTGCTTGTATTCTGACATCTTCCACTTTTTGTGTCTCAGAAACACTTGTTTTTGGGTGTCTGTGATCTGGCTGCTGTGGTTGCATGACTCCTTGATTCATCGGTTGCATCTTTATCTGATTATGTGTATTTTGCGGTAAAACAAGGTTCCTTAGAAAGGCACATGAACCCTTATTCTGCTTTGCTGTCTTTTCCCCCATTGTTCTTGGTCTTTATCAGCGGCTTTAAAATGGTTTGCTTTGTAAATATTCGGAAGCTCTGTGATTCGATCTCAGCCTGCATCTGTCTTTGTGGACCATCCAACTGTTGTTGACTATCTAAGTGATTCTTCATTGTCTCATTGTTTGAGTGTATGTGCTCTTGATGTTGCTCGGGTTGCTTCATTAGATACACTGGTTGATATTTTTGGTGGACGTTTGTGATTCAGTCAATTTATTTGTGATTTTGGACATCGCTTTCTTTAATGACATCAGGGTTGTTGTAGCATTTAATCTCTCTGCACGATCTGCGCTTGCTATGTCTGCCAGTCTCGTTTGCCAGTTGTGGCTTGTCTCAGCCTTGTGTTCAATTTGCTGTTGTATCTGTATCATGAAATTTTCAATATGAATCTGCTTGGTGTGCATAAGAGCTATCAAAGTCGCCTGATCTTGTATAGCATCTGCATTCGCCCCATGGAGTTTCAGATATGGTATCAGGATTGAGAAGTCGTGGTGATCAAGAGATTTTGCAGTTCTAACATTGTTGTTGGAAGTCGCGTACATGGATGATCCCTACTGGGTTCTATCAGTGGATTGAATTCTGATGTATTCAAAATGGCCTGTTGTCTTTGCTCATACTTTATGAATCTATCTTCTTTTTGAGGTCTTACTATTTCATCAGCTTTTCTTTCCAGATCACGTAGTGAATCTTTAATTGTGAATGAAAAATTCTGGTTTGACTGCTTATATGCTGGTGTTGATGTGTGACAATGAGGCACCTTCTTATCTTCACTTTGTTTGTACAAATCGATTCCTTAGTTGCTTTGTGAGGAGTCATTATCGAGTTCAATTCCGTTATGTCTAATGATAGACGCGCAGCCCGATTGGGGTGTTGCTTTCCATTGTTGGGCTTCTGCGTCTCTTTTAATCATGTCTTATCCTGTAATTGCACCCAAAGTGCTCTTGCTTTCCTAGCCTTCTCTTTCCTTTTTATTGTCAATTCTATCTTATCTGTCTTGCTCTCGTGAGGATCAATATGTTGATTGGTTGGTTTTGTTCCAGGTTGATCGTGAGGTGGATCCACCTTGGCATCAGACCTTTTCTTGTCTCTTCTCAGATCTTCTATGTCCGTTATATTCTCTGCATTCTCTGCGGGCATCTCATCTAGTTTATTCTGCGTCAGTTCTTCATTTCGCGGTAGAGGATATGTAAAGATACAGACCCCAGTGTGAGGGGTGGCCTGGAGGCAGTGCAGGATGGTGGCAGGGTGAGCCGGTACCTGGGCCAGGAGAACAGAGGGTGGCCAGGTACACAGTGCCAAGAAAGAGACAAGTCAGCAGGGGAGAAGGGGGGCAATGTCAGAAGCAAAGAGGAAGGTCTTGAGGTGCTTCCGGAACCGGATATGGTTCTCCTCAAGTTTCAGAGTGGCAGGGAGGCTGTTCCAAAGGGAGGCCCCAGCCAAAGACAGAGATCTAACCTAGCTCGTTTCTTTGAAAAACCACTGACGCTGAGGGAGGTAGAGGAGTGAAAGAGCCCGAGAGGGGAGGTATTTATGGAGGGATAGTTGAATGTATTTAGCTCCCAGGCCCCAGAACGCCAATGCAGAGGGTCTTACATTTAATCCTTGCATCCACTGGGAGCCAGTGAAGGGATTTCAGAGCTGGAGAGATACGATCCCAGGGCTTGAGGCCAAGGACAAGCCTTGCAGTCCTGTTCTGGATTAGTTGTAAAGGTGATCATTGAGAAAGCAAACAGATTCAGAATTAAGGTTAACCTGAGAGACCACCAGCTTTTCCAGGAGTTTACCCAAAAAGGGAGCAATGGAAATTGGGCGATAGTTAGCCGGACAAGAATGATCAGCTGTGGGTTTTCTTGAGAACAGGATGCACAAGGGAGTGCTTCAGAGGGGAGTGGAAGGATCCTAAGGCAAAGGAGAGGTTGCAAAAATCTGCAAGGGCTAGAGCGAGGGTATCTATGTGGTCCTTGATGGTTTTAGAGGAACAGGGATGAACCTGCTTTGACGAGGCTTTCATATATCGGACGTGTCTAGCAACCTCATCAGGTGAGAAAAGGGGAAAAGATGAGAAAGAGGGTGGGGGGGTGGCTAAAGGATGGTCAGCAAGCGTAGACGGAGAGTGGGGAGGAGGGGGAGGAGAGGATGGACAGACTGTCCTGGGTTTTAGAGATAAAATGAGAGGCAAGGCCATTGAAAAGAGCCTGAAAGGCAAGTGGAGGGGTAGAGAATGCAGAAGGGTTGGCCAGCTCCATGCAGATTTTGAAGAATTTGGCCGAGTTGTTAGATGCCACAGAGACACAGGTTTGAATGTGAACTCTCTTTTTGGTGAGGACAGAGAGTTGGTATTGCCTTTTGAGCAGGCGACAGGCCAGGTTTTCAGAGGATGAACAAGAAGCCCTCCATTTCCTCTCAGCTACCCTACACTTACGTTTACGTGTAGCTAGGTCGGAGATATACCAAGAATTGCACTTGGCGTTGGACTTCAAACAGATCCTCATGACAGGGGCAAGAGCATCAAGAATAGCAGAAATAGATGAGTAGAGCAGGGACAGGGCTGTGTCAGGGTGTGAGTCAGCCAGGTGTGGAGGGGGGTGGGTGGAGAAGGTGGCAGCGAAAGCCTCAACTGACACACACTTCATGGGCTGGATGTCCGAGAAGGTAGGTGGCAATCTTGGGGTGTCCTTGGCTTGTGGGAAAGAGAGGGAGAGGAGGCAGTGATCACTTCAGGAGAGAGGAGTGGTCAGGGGAATAGACAGGGGGAGGCCAGAGGAGATCAAGACATCAAGTGTGTGTCCAGCAGAGTGAGTCGGACCAGAGGGGAGGATAGAGAGGGAGAGGGAGAGGGAATTGCAGGGGTCGCAAAAGAGCACAGAAGAGGAACAGGGAGAATCAAGATGGATATTGATATCACCAAGAAGGTGGAGTTGAGTCGTTGAGGCCAGGAGGGAGGAGGAGAGGTCAGCCCACTCAGAGATAAAAGAGGTGATTTGACCAGGGGGGCCAGTAGAAAGTAGCAACAGTAAGAGAGTGGCTGGGGGAGAGAGAGAGCCGGGAGACAAGGCATTCAAAAGAGGTGTAAGTCTGACTGGGGATGGTAGAGGCAGGAATCCACTCAGGAAAGATCAGGGCTACGCCCCCTCCGAACTGGGTGGATCTGGGCACAGAGAGGATCTTGTAGCCATCAGGGAGGAGAGTTTCAACGCTTGTGACAGATCTGGCCATGAACCATGTCTCGATAAGACCGAGGACAACAAGGTCAAGTTCTTCCAAGAGATGGCAGATGTCAGACGACTGTTTGACAGCAGAGTGAGAGTTGAGAGTGGCAAGATGATGAAGGTTGCCAGCCTTACAGACCTTCCTGGGAGGGGTACCAATCAGAGGGACACCATGCGGAGGTGTGGAGGGAGCCTGAGGTCGGGCAGAGCACAAGAGTAGAGAGGGAGGAGAGGAGGGTATAGCCGGAGATGAAAGGAAGTTGATGAGGTGAGAGATTGGCCTCAGGACCTTGGACCATGACAGTGCCATTTAGGTAGACATTAATGGTGAGTCTGGAGGAGTGGAAGGAATCCATGAGGACTTCCCAGTGGGTGCCACCATTAATGGGAGAAGAGAAGACAGGACAGAGCACAGAGATCATATGAGGGGTCCATAGATCTGGCGAAGGCACGACAAAGAGGATGTCGGTGAGGGCCTGTGCGCAAGAGGTGCTGGAATAGGTATCAGTGATGGGGAGACCTAGGTTGGAGGCCAAGATATCCTTTTTAAACAACTTCTTACTAGGATTAGTGAAAAGGGAAGGATGGTTGATAGAGAAGTAGTTGGAGTAGATAGGAGAAACAGATAACGCCATGGGTGGATGGATAGAGGAGGCAGTGGGAGAAGTATGCAAGTACAGCAGTATAGATCAGTCACTGGGCTAGCAGGTTACAATTAATGGCCAAAGTTAAATGCAAAACACACCCAAACTTGACTTTCAGAGTTAAATGCAAAACACACCCAGATTTGACTTTCAAAGTTAAATGCAAAACATACCCAAACTTGACTTTCAAAGTTAAATGCAAAATGCACCCACATTTGACTTTCAAAGTACACCCAGATTTGACTTTCAAAGTTAAATGCAAAACATACCCAAACTTGACTTTCAAAGTTAAATGCAAAATACACCCAGATTTGACTTTCAAAGTTAAAAGCAAAACACACCCAAACTAAACTCAAAGCAGCGCACTGTAGGTAAGGAAATGAGGTATGAATCAGAAGATAGAGGTAAGTGCTGAAGCTAATGTATTAGTGAGCATAACAGGGAGAACTGTTAGAACAAGCAGAGAAGAGAGTGAAGGTCCCGAGAAGGGAAAGTGAGGGCAAAACAGAAGGAGGGAGATAACCCATGATGAGTGCGGTAAGAGAGTCTTGGTAGTCCAGTCTCCAAACCAAGTGAGGTAGCAACCTCAGGGAGGGCCAGGTTGTGGCAGTAGTTCCATGTAGCAGCCAGGAAGCCAGGAAAGCAGACAGGGGCCTTAGGAGTGGGCCTTTGCAGAGGGGGACAGCTAAAGCCTGCCGATCCCTCGTTGGTTTGGAAAAAGCAAGTCACAGCCAATGCAGGAGCACAATGGTGGAAGACAGCTTTTCACCACTGCCTCAGATGAAGAAAAGGCCAGAGTGGCCATGATGAAAATACCACATGGTGACTTGCAATTGCAGGCACGAGTTAAGAAACAACCCGTTTCTTGGTGCAGCAGGCAGCAGAAAAATAAACAAAAACTGCCAGGATGTGCGATGTAGAACTGCTGTATTTACTGGAATAAACGCACCAAAATCGCGCTCAGCAGTATGAGATGGAGCTGTGAATATCTCCCGCATCAAGAGAAAAACAAGATGGCGGTAGTTTCATTTCTAAAAACCATGATCCTGCAATGCACCATGGGTGATATGTCTATAATTTTTGGGTAATGGGGCACCCCCTTCTCTGTCAAATTTTTAAATAACTATGGCCCAAACAACCTTTGTGACCAAGTTGTTTCAGACCTAGTCCCAATCTGTCCAGCGGTTTAGGCTGTGCGCTTTGGGGGAAATTGACCTTTTTTGTCTATGGGAAAATTAATTGGAAGTAGGCCACACTTTTGGAAAAAAGAATGTTGACTCATAATAGGTTTTTTATTTGTTAACAAATCTTTATGTAACTTTACAGTCTTGGGGGGCCCGCAGACCTTTAACCACTTTTGAAAATGTTTGCCAAATCTGTTACTCCAATCAAAAGTTATTAACAATAGAATTTTGAGAGGTTCCTATGTGTCTCCGACTCACCTTAACTATAGGGCGGCGACCGCCGCCCTATAAAATAAAAGTGAAAATGTGTGGGTTTGTGGCAAAATGTATGTTCCCTATACAATTCCACATCATTTCACCAATCTGCACCAAATTGTGCACAGTCACCTGTTAGGACCCTCTGGATATTACTGGCTACATGAGATTTGGACACCCCACCCCTGTCCGTGGATTTCATCACCTTCACACATGTGACGGTTGCCTGAAATCAGAAAACATCAATGTGGTTGTAGGACTGGGCCCGACATGAGGAACAAAAGTCGAGGTCCAGGCCCTAAGATCAGATTCAGGATATGCTTCCGGGCACAGTTACTGAGTACAACTGAATTGATATGGTGGTGGATGTCTATGAAGCCATAAACTATCCAACATAATTCCTGAACTCACTCGAGCCCCCGTGGAATGCCACCACAACACCTTCGACTGAAAGTTGGGTCAACCACCATGCTGCTACGCAATCTCGACCCACCTAGGCTGTGTAATGGCACAAGGCTATGCATTAAAAAATTGCTGCCCAACGTAATTGAAGCGACAGTGTTCACCGGGAAGGGAAAAAAAAAATGTTGTTTAGAAGCAAGCCTTACAAAGAACATGTACTTTAGTAATATTGAACTTTAGGTCTATAGTTGTTGGCACCGTCTGTATAATGTTACCCACCATAATGCTCACTAATCTCCATGTTGTTCTCACATACAGTTATACGTTTCAGAATGACTTTTTATGAAGAACAATAAATTGTGTTGTGTAGTCTTAATAAGAAAAAAAAATTAAAATGAGAAAAATCTAAACATTTTGTGAATTTTTTTCACCTTTCTTAGGGTATTTCTAATAAATAGTATCTAGAATTAAAAAAAAATCCCGGGCAAAGCTGGGTATATCAGCTAGTCCCTAATATGATAGAGTTTGGGACATAGTGCACAACATGTTAAAATGTACAGAGAACAAAGTAAAAAAATCAAGCGCACAGTATCCTAACTCAACTTGTACAGGTTGTTATTATTGATATTATGCTAGTATGAATTAAACATGTATTAGAAACTTGTGTCCTGATTCATTGAATTATCTGTGCTTAAAACGCAGATTTGCGTGCCATTGTGCCCGAAAATCCCTGTTTGAGGTATGGGGATTTTCGGGCAGAATGGCGCGCAAACTGCATTTTACATGCAAATAATTCCATGAATCAGGGGCTTGATCTCTAGATATGAATTAAAGCAAGAATGATTGATTTTATATTGGTGGCATTAAGAGAACAGTGAGTATAGATGATGATATGCTCAAGTGATGGCCTTTCTCAGTACTCCCATAGTGTGATGAAGACGGTAAATGGGTATGTAGCACACTGAGCCATCCAGTTTGAACTACCTTAGAAGTTTGATAAGTTTGACCTAGTCGAACCCACAAAACTCATCAAATTCGAGTGAGTTGGGGTTTGCTCAAACTAATTTGAGCATGCTTACACATAAGTATGGTTTACTCCTCTGACTGCTTTGTGCTGTAAATAAGTAATTTCTTCCTCGTCCTAAAAAATGTGTCTTCTGGGCTACCAAGATCACTTTGACTATTTATTTATTTATTTGTTTAATTGTTTGTTTATTTATGTATTGTTCACTTGTTAGGCGCTTATACAGGAAGTAAATACTGTTTCAAACGCACAAAGGGCAACAGGGAAGGAACAGGGGATGATAGAAAATGTAATTACAACAATGTTAAATAGTTAAATACAACAATATAAGAAGAGACAATGGGCAGGGGAAGATGAACCTACCATGTATTGTGAGTTTTCGGAACGTACAAGTGCACAGAGGAGAAGGGTATGGGATAGGTGCTGTGGTGCACATGGAGAGCAGCAGATGAAGTGCTATGAACAAGGTAAGTGCAACCTCCAGTGTTGGAGGGTGAGCCGAGGGAATTGCAGAAGATAGACAGCAGCTGGGATGGTAAAATGTGGGAGGTCAGGGCCGTGAAGATGCATAATGGCCCTGCACACCATTTAAACTACTGTGAGTTTATCAGGGGAGAGAGGGAGGGAAGGAAGAGGTAAAGAGGATGGTCTTGAGGTTTTCTCAGAACTTAAGGCAGTCTTGCTCAAGACGAATATGGAGTGGGAGGCTGTTCCAAAGAAGGGAACCTGCAGAGGAAAGCAATTGACCACCTGTCCTCTGTTTAGCAAACTGCTTTACACACAAGGAGTTGGTGCCTGAGGAACGCAGGTGTCTAGAGGGGGAAGATTTAGTTAGAAAGAGTTGCAGATAGAGTGGTCCCGGCCCCAGACAGCCTTGTGGATGATGCAGAGGCATTTGAATTTAATCCGTGCTGCGATCGGGAGCCAGTGAATACGTTGAAGGGCAAGAGAGATGCAGTCCCTGGGCTCGAGGTCAATGATAAATCTTGCTGCCCTATCCTGGATTAGCTGAAGGGGTCCCAGAGTGGAAGAAGGTAGATTCAGGAGGAGGCTATTGCAATAGTGAAACATAGAGAGAACCAGAACCCGGGTAACATTGAGTTTCTGGGGAATGTGAGGAAAGGTAGAATTCCTTTTAGAAGGAAAAGCTGAAAGTGGAATTTCTTGGCAATGTCCTCAGTATGAGGGCGGAAGGAGAGAGAGGAGTCGAAGATGACTCTGAGGTTTCTGGCTTCTGAAGAGGGTGCAAGGGGAGAGCCAAAGGAAGAAAGCCAGAGTGAATGGAAGAAGTCGGGTGCTAGGGTTCCCGATAGGGAGGATCTCTGTTTTGCTAGCATTGTGGTGGAGATCATTGGAGGAACACAAGGCCTGGATGGCTGAGAGTCAGTCAGGTATGATGGAGGATGCATGGACATCTGTAGGAAGTTTTAAGAAGAGTTTTGTGTCTTCTCCTACCCTGGAAGTAGGGTAGGAGAAAGTGCCCATTATGACTTTGGAAGAGTAGTCACCCGAAGAGCACCTAAGTGTGCTGTTGAGCTGGAAATGCTGCCCGTGGCTCTCTGGACCCTTACATTGTTTCTGTCTGCAAGAAAAAGTACTATAGCTTGCCAAAACGCAGTGAATATGAGAAATGACTGAGCAATTGCTACTCCAATCTTTCAAGTAAATATTAGGACTTAACTCTCGGACTTAAATCTCAGTCCTCTTTGTAAAGCCCTGCTCGATTCTTTTCCACGTGTAATCACTTTGTTTCTCTTACCCGTAGAACCTCCCGCTGGCCCTGCTAACCATCTCCCAAAAAGCCTACTTCTTCCCTGGGCGCACGCACCCGAAGTGCACCTAAGTGTGCTTTTGCGCTGTATTGGTACTGTGCAGGGCGGCGGTGGGCTCAAGGGCCTGTTTTCGTCCTTATTGTGAAAGGAACGAGGACAGTCCTGGCAAGTAAGCACAGAATTCCGACTTATACACGGTAAGGGCGCTGCGCATAAGAACTCATGCATAAAACAGATTGTAATCATAGGCTCCTATGGAAGTGTATTTGAAGTTCAGCAATTTTATAAGTGTTTGAATATATACATTTTTTCATATCTAGAAATGTGGCCTGTGTCGTTTCTGGGAAAAGTGGAAATTACATTCCTGACAAACGCAGCTTTCTAGTTATTTTCCACATATACGGTCGCTAATCGCTGCTTTGAAAGTGAAAGCCTGTATGTGGTTACCGACGGTTATGGTAAGCCTCCTCTCGCCAGATGAACTGCCAATGGTAACATTGAAAGCAGTCTCAGAAGTGGCAAGATTCACAAAGCATACACCAAAGAAAACAGAGAAATGCATAACTGCACCTCGCAAATCACAGATATGTCATCAGCAAATAATAGTGCAAGTAAGATGCCCGTCCAACTATACCCGCAAATGCAATAGAAAATGAAGTAACTCATGACATCATTGTACAAAATAAAAAGGATGAGGGAATTGTAAAAGATGTGGTTTTTTCCTTGATGCATGCACAACTACACGCACCTCTCGTTAATGGGCGAGGAGTCCTGTCCTTCCCTCTCAAAGAGGCCTATGATATTGACCTCTCTGTACAGAATAGCTCCCTCAGCATACGGGAGAACGCACCATAGATCTGCCCAAAAACGACCGTGCCAGAAATACATGATCATTCCATTTCCGATGCATCCATGATGGCTCCCGCTGCCATGGCCGAGCTGGGAAAAAGAACGCGACGCTTTCTTGGTCCGTCTATTCCAGTGACTACGGTTGGTGGAGTTATAGATAGTGGCCCTTATTACGACCCAGGCGGTAAGTATCGAACATTACCGCCATGGCGTAATTTACGTTTACGCCCTGGCCCCATGCCGTAAAGTGCGGCACATTCCGACCCATCGCGCACGAGCATTACGCCATGGCGGTAATGTAAAGTACGCGATGCCGTAAATGACCCCAAAACGGCCCCTACCGGCATCGTACGCCGCGCAGGGTGCACTTCCGCCACCCATCATAGCGGTCACCGCAATTAGCGGTCAACGTAATGAGCGGTGACCGTAAATAAGCGGAACCGGAAGTAGCGTCATCGCGGCAGAACTGGAAAGAGCACGGCGGCCATCTTTAAAAACACAATCCATTGCCATCCTCCCCAACCACTCCACATCCGACCCTGAGACCTGTCAAAACCCATTACCCACCCATTTACCAACTTGAAAATGCCAAAAGCTGTCAAAAAAGCCTGCGATCGGCAGCGCCAGGACCGCTTCTCTCGTGAGGAACTCACCATGCTTGCGGAGTCCCTCCAGGACAATTCTGCGGTGGTCTTCTCCACGCAAATGACCAGGCCGGCAATTGCCAAGAAGAAGGCCATATGGGCCCTGGTGGCACAGCGGGTCAGTGCGGTGGGAAACGTACCCTGCAACGCACAGCAGTGTAGAAAGTGGTGGGACGACCTGAGGCTCCGCGTCAGGAGCATCCTCTCGGCGAACAGGAACCTGGGCACGGCAACCGGGGGAGGATCTGAATCACCCATCAAATTGCAAGCATGGGAGGAAATCTGTGCCTCCACTATCGGAATGGAGAGCATAGAAGGAGCAGGAGGGATGGAGAGAGGAGTCCCGACATCAGGAGATGCAGGTAGGTGGCTCAAATCAAGCTATGCAAAATTCACCAAAGTCCAATCATGTGAAGTACAATGTTGCCCCATAGTGCAAATGCAACACAGCAGCAGGAGACTGCCCACAGACACATCCGATCTCCACCCTGTACACATGCAGCATGCACACTCTAACTGCCGGCACCCACATACCTCCATGCTACTTCCACACAAAAGGCAGACAACCTGTATGCCCCGGCCTCAAATGTGCTGCATGTACTAACTGATAAGATGCCATTCGTCACAATGCAGGCCCAATGTCCGCAGACCCATCAATAACACTATCCCTCCTTTGCTCCACCACAGGCTCAGATTCAGACCCTCAGGATGAGGACACCACTGCCTCCACAGCCACCAAGAGGGCCAGGACAACTGTGCCAAGACCGCAAGCCTCCTCCTCTGCCGTCCTGAGGAAAACACCACAGCAGCCACAATCCCTGCCAGGGAAAGAGGACAGGGCACTGACAGCCACCACAACTGTCACCACAGAATCAGCAGCAGCAGCGCACATTACACAAATCGTGCCCACCGAAGGGACAGGCTCTGCTGCAAGCAGCACTCTTGGCGAAATCGCTGCCATTGCAGCCTCCTCCGATAATGAAGCTGAGATCATTGAGGAGATTGAGGATGCAAGCCCCACTGCCCACCTACATTCCCCCTACATATCCCTAAGCAGCCTGCATGCGGATGCCACACAGGGGCAGTTAGAGGATGAGGATTGGCCAGCCACCCCATTCCCGCTGCCGGAGTTGAGCAGCCCAATAGGTATGCCAATGCCATTAGTCATGAGCCAGAGGAATCAACAGACCCTGGATGAGATTGTCACCCGGCAGCAGCAACTATCCTTGCTCCTCAATGAGCACGTTGCAGAGTGTGGGGGGGCAAGGGATGCAATGGAGAGATGTGCAGACAGAGTCACGGCTGCCATTGAGTCCTCCACGAAGGACATCTGCACAGAACTCGCCGCTGTGCGGCACGTAATCTCAGAACTGGTGCAGACCATTCGGGACATGCGTCCAAATGTGCATGCTGGAACCTCCTCGTCAACCAGCTCGGCACAGAGCAGCCCCATCCGACGATCAGGGAGGAACCTACGCAGCACGGGCAGGGGTGCCCCGGGGGCCAGGGGAGGGGACTGTCATTAGTGGCTGGACAGTGGAGAATTACTGCATCCACACTGCTGCACAGACTTACTCACACCTTCGTAGGGATTCCAGGGGGGAGGCGGAGTGGGTGTGTTGGGGTGTTCAGGGGGGAGACGGGAGGGGGGAGTGGGTGTTTTGGGGTGTTCAGGGGGGAGGGGGGAGTGGGTGTGTTGGGGTGTTCAGGGGGGAGGGGGGAGTGGGTGTGTTGGGGTGTTCAGGGGGGAGGGGGGAGTGGGTGTATTCAGGGGGGAGGGGGGAGTGGGTGTGTCATACCTTTTCACAATCATAATGTACTTTTTCATTTAGCACAAATCAAATGTGTGGACATTGCTCATTGCGTATGTGTGCTTTATTGTTGTACAGTCCACAGTGTGCATGTCCCAGACACACACAATGCCCCAAGTGCCGTCTCCATGTTACACGCACACGCCGTGTGTGCTAGAAGCATTGGTCAATGAGATTCTGACGCATTTCACGCTCCTCCTGTGCATCGCTGCCTCCTTGAGGTGCTGCCCCATCCCCACCCTCATCATCCTCATCGTCAGGTGGTTGCAGTTCTGCGTCAGGGGGCAGGGGCACATTTCGTCTGACGCACATATTGTGTAGCATGACACATGCCATGACGATCTTCGCAACCTTCTCATGGCGGTACAGTAGTGCCCCGCCAGACCTGCTGAGACAGGGGAAACGTGCCTTCAGTAGGCCGAATGCCTGCTCAATCACCACACGGGTACGTGCATGGGCACGGTTGAAGTCCTCCTCATGCTGGTTCTGTGGGTTCCGGACTGGTGTAAGGAGCCACCTCTTCAGGGGATAGCCTGCATCACCTGTAAGTGGGCAACAATGTATGTGTCAGGGATGAGATTGATTTCTGTACATGACGTGCCACCATGCCTTGCATTCAACTGTTACTTTGCACCACTTTTAGTTGCGCTAATGGATTCACACTATGCAACCGGTATATGTTCATGGCTCTCATGTACAGTTTTGCATGCCAAGACACAATGCAGGGGGGACAAGTGCCTTGTGAGTGCCCATCCACTGTGTCCGTTCAGGCCGTTTCTTTAGGTGACCTGGCACGTGTCCTGTGAGGTCAACGCTCACATGATTGCAACATTGCTGTCTGCCTCATTATGACCCCAGTGAACAATACTGATGTCAAAAGGGACAGTTTGTGGGCCTTGCTGTCTGTGTTGTGGTGTATTGATGTTCCTGTCCGTCATGTGCCTCCTTTGTGCGCAGTTATGGGGGACAGGCCTTTCAGTTGATGGTGTTTGGTGACGTGCATGTAGGTGCTTTTCGTTTGAGCCAGGATCTTGGGCCTGCATGTCGCTCCATGTAGCGTGGTATTGTGGAGTTCCTCAGGACCATTGAATCATGGGTTGATCCGGGGAATCGGGCACAACAATGTGTGAAGATCCTGTTGGAGTCACAGACCATTTGCACGTTGATTGAGTGAAATAGTTTACGGTTGCGGTGCGCTACCTCCATGGCATGTGGGACCACCAATTCCACATGGGTGCAGTCGATGGCACCAATGCAACCAGGTATGCCAGCTAGTGCATGGAAACCCACCTTGGTGTTAGCAATCTCCTGGGCAGACCGTGGCAATGAGATGTGGTCGTCTGTGTGCTTGAGGAGGGCATCGAACACTTGGATCAGTGTACGTGAGAATAATGGTTGTGATATGCCATGCAAGTGCCCCACTGTGTGCTGGTAGGTGCCTGTGGCCAGGAAGTGGAGCACGGACACTACCTTCAGTAGGGGGGGGTGGCGGTGGGTGTTTCAATCATGCTGACAATGTCGTTGTGTATCATGTCCACAATGGTGGTGATGGTGTCCCGGTCCAGTTGGTACAGGGTGTGGATCTGCTCAGCGGTGAGGTTGAATGGACTGGCTCTGATGCGTGGGATTGGGGGCTGCCTGCGTGGTGCCACTGGCTGTGCTGGTGGGGCTTGCTGGCCCTGCCTTGCCCTCCTTCTCCTCCTGCGTCTCCTCTGTGCAGCCTGTTGTTGTTGTTGTTGTTGTTGTAGTTGAAGTTGTAGCACTTGCATTGCTATCAGGTCCTCCAGCCCCAACATTGCTAGTCCTATTGGTATCATTGTGGAGTGTGACTGGGTCTGGGAAGGGGTTGGGTGTGCTCTTTTTTTACTTCCTGAGTCTGTATTGCCTCCACCTGTGCTGATTCTGTGCACCTGTGGCAGCTGGATTCACTGCACAAGGCCATTTACGGTTGGTTTGTGATGGCGTAATTAGCACCATGGCGGTAAGGTACTTAACGGGCTGGGAGATGGCGTTAGGTGCATGTCCGCTTGGGTCGGCATTCGCGTACCTTTGCGCCATGCCGGTAATTACGGTGTGGGAGGTCGCGTGCGCGCGTCCTTGGTGCAGTTAGCGGCAGTGTTAACTACGATGCCGCTAATGGCATCGTAGTTAACGGTCACGGGTCATGATCGGACCTAGCGGAAAACGATGGCAGTAAAAATTTACCGCCATCGTTTTTCACTTAGCGCCAGGGTCGTAATGAGGGCCAGTGTGAATCTGTGCAACAACAGACAGAGAGAGAGTGGTGATTTAAATAACATATTGCCCGATAGCGTGGGTATGGGGGGGGACTTACCTGCGCCACTGAGCACATTTTCCCTTGCTAACGAACCCCACGACTTAAAAGCAAACCTGAACTGCGCTCACGCTCCCCAGGTCTGCTCAAGTCCTGTGCAGTCAAAACAATCTCCCTTAACCGCACATGAAGCTTCGCATATCACATTTCTGGGTAATTCACCATCCTTGAATGATACTGAAAGCGCTGAAGTGTCGTTTCCTGTAATAACGCACATTTTAAATCTGTTGGATAAGGGCCAAGAGTTAACACATTTGGAAATTAGAGATCTAAAACGCATTTCATCAGATTTACTCTTAAAAATCACCAAATTAGAAAGCTTCATGTGCGGTAAGGCTTCTGCTAAGGGTTCTATTGTTGACAAGGACAAAGAACACTCTACTATGCCCATGAGAACCCAGGGCCTACAAACCCCTGGGCTCTCTGTATGTATAAAATCTACACAAAGGAATTTCCCTGAGAATCCAAGCATGCTAACTAGTCAATCTTATGCCCGGGCTTTGACTAGTCCATTGCACATCCAGCAAGCTGATAAAGAGCACGAAATCCTCAAGCTAGCACTCAATGTTGACAACATATATGCAAAAGTAATCAAACTTGAGGATATGATTATGCACCTCTCCAAACATGCTAAGACTAAGCACAGCAGGAATGTCCATAACTGATCGTCTGGACAGTCCATCACCATTAACGAAACTGATTGAACAGGAAGAAATTAGGACGTGGGGCTATGAAGTTGTGAACGTAATTGAATGTGAGGGCACTAAAGACTGGGCGCTTCCTATCACCTCGAGAAAAATGGCTGCATATGAGAGTAAGCAAAAGAAGGGTCCACAGGAAACTTCAGCATAAAGAGGGTGGCAAAAAAACTAAATATATAATCCCCCCCCCAGTTAAAGGGCCATAACTCGCACATCAGAAATATCTGCAATTTATCAAATGAAGAAGGCATGTTGGACTTGGACCAACTAGATGAAGAAAGTAGAAAAGCGCTACAAATGCAGGATACCCCCCATAACTTAGCTATTAATACTGACAAAAACAATTGGTAAAAAAGAAAAAAATGTTTAGCACTAAGGTCGATTCTGTTGGGGTAGTGGTAACTACTGATATTGAGACACTGGGAATACCCAATGTTCTCAATACACAAACTGAAATTCTCAAACAAACTCAACTTTCCTCTTTCTATCCGCTTATAAAGAAAAACAAAAAGAATAATGACCTAGCACTGCCAAGCAAGGGAATTACCAACGGGCCATGTTGGCAGTCACTGAAGGAACTGCCTATTTTAAAAGACAAAAGCAACAGCAATGTGCAATTACACTCTCCCTCATTCCCAAACAAGGGAATCTCCAACGGGGCTACACCGGTTGTTTCTGAGGGAGCTCCTTTTCTTCCCATGACAAAAGAAAAAAGCAATGGCAATTTGCAAATTCACTCTCCTGTATGTTCTGTGCAGAGTAAGACTGACAACAGAGGACTATCTAATGTCAGAGGAGAAAATGCATCAGATAAACTTGCATCTCTACCTATACGGTATGAGGAGAAGTGGAATCCATCTGAAACTGCAGACACTGTGTATAGCTCTGACGCCATTAACATCATAGGCTGGCTGAGTGATGCTACTATAAATGGAAAGAGCAGCCTAAATCGTTCCCATATCTTACAATCTTTTAATCTTATTCCTGCAATGAGAAACCTATGTTCTGAGGACATTGACTGGATAAAATTAAACACCATTAATAATAATTGCATGTTATGCCAACCGCATTCAGCAATTATAACGAAAAAGATATGGGAACATCAATCGGATTTTGCACAACTAGGATTACGCCTGCATAGATTTAATTCGATTTGAAACAACAGACAGTTTCTCAGAATTTCAGGATAAAATATAAAAAGAGGTGAGGGAACCATTAACATCTAATCCAACTCTGAATGCCACAAACGATACTGTTATTGCCCAATTTCCATCCCTGGTTTCGGTTATCAAGGACTGGTCTTGGCTTGTGCCTTTGGTGAACAGTCTTAAGGATACCACGAGCTCCATCTCTCCCACATAGCAACCATGCCTTATCAGTAATATCATGGAATTCCTGTGGCTATAATAATTTTAATGCATGGTTTAACTCCTCTTACTCTACTGATCAGGTTTCTATCATTCTATGTCAAGAAAATATTTAAATGACTGAACGTCCTATTCAGTCAACACAAAAGGAGGCAATACGGGAGGGCCGTATGGAGGACTAGCCATCTTTGTTAACAACAGCTTGAATGTATGTTCCAAAGTGGTGGCTGAAATGGAAGATATCCTTGCAAACGACATAACTTTAGTGAATGTAAATAGAGATCCATACTTAATAATTTCTTTATATTGGAGCCCAGCAAAAAAAACCCTTGACCAAATATTTGCCCAACTCGACACAATCCTGGAAGAGGCGTACATCATTAAGGCGTACATCATTAATCTCTACTATAATATCTTAATAGGAGGAGATTTTAATGCCTGCTGCCACCAGCAACAAACACTCTGAGTAGATAGAGACCCACCTATATACGACGGGATAGCCAAGAGCAGAGGAAAAAAAATGAAAATGTTCCTAGAGCAGTGGTATATTCATTTTTTTGGAATTTAGTCCAAAAGCTCTGCCATTTACGTGGCACAGTGGTACTAAATCATCATGTATAGACTACTCTGCAGCCTCAGAGCAAATGTTGCCTCTATGCAAGCCAGTACTCACCATAAATCCACAGCTAGGAGACCATATAATTATCTCAACCAGCATCAATGCAGATGGTTCTTTGCCATTAGTGGAGATTGACTGCCCAAAGTTATCCATCAGAAGGAGCTCCTACTTATGCAACAAACTAATCGCTATGATTATAGGTACATCAATCAAAGAGCATTTAGCAAATTAAACACTCAACAAAAAGAAGTAAATAATAACTGAGTAATCACAAACATGCTGACGAAATTAGGAGATGTTCCTGCACTTAAAGAATCTGTTAATGTGCATATAATCCTGAAATCCGTGCTTTAAAACAATACAAAAATATATTACTTCGTGTATTGAAAACACTAAACCTGTCCACAGTTTAATATTTGAACAGGAAAAAGGCCATCTGCAATAGGCACAGCAACAAATATCGGAGAGTCAAGCACAAGCTATACATCGCAGATAACCAAAAGATAATTGCAAATCTATGTTGTAACAATAGAAGATCTGTTTGGGTGATATTAAGAATGGACTCCTCTAAACAAATCGACAACTTAATGTCCTCTATATCTGCAGAGAGATGGTCTGCTCATTTTCTAGATAAATATAAATTACCAACTAGATTTTTGGGAGTGCTAGGGCTTAGATGCACCAGTTTGAAAGATACAGTATGCCCTTGGAAATAGCAGACATAGAATGGGCAATCTTAAGACTGAACTATTCTAAAGCCCCGGGGCCAGACGGAATTCCTGCTTGCGTGTTTGAACATGATCCATGCTTCTGGGCCCTGATACTGAAAATAAAATTCAATAACATTTGCCTATCAAATTACATAGCAAACTCATGGCACTCCTTAATCGTAGTGCCAATTTTTAAAAAGGGCAATCCGGCAGATCCAGGCAACTGTCATGCAATTGCACTTTTAGATGCATCTGAGAAGATATTTTCAATTCTAATCTTAAGGGAATTTGAAAATTACATGATCAAAACAGTACCCTCTCACGTTTCAAGTCGGCTTTTGAAGACAGATGGGAACTGCCCTCAACATGACCATCTTGGCGCATATACTTGAAAGGAGCAAGATATGTGATGCTCGCCCAGTATATATGGCATCCCTTGACCTAACTGCAGCTTTTGTTTCTGTTATTCCCAATGTGCTATGGAATAAGAGGACCCAAATGGGTTTTCCGGAACACATGGTTTTACTATTGGCTAAATTGCATGAGAACACAATGTACCTGGTGAGAGTCAACCAGCAAGGGACACTCACTGACCCAATCCCGAATCAGATCGGAGTAAAACAAGGCTGCAATCTAGCCGCAATACTGTTTAATTTGTACTTGTCCGATATGGATATTTTATGGACCAAGAAGATAACATTTACGGTACGGCTTGGCAAATAAAACATCCACTGGATGGCTTTCGCCGACGATATTCTTTTATTTGATAAGACTCCTTTTGAACTGCAGACTAAGTTATAGCTTTTTTGCTCATTATGCACAACAATTCATTCTGCACTCTAATATCAATAAATCAAATATCGTCATTTTCAACAATCGAAAGAAGAAACCAGTTGCATTCAGGTGGTCCACAGACAGATTAAACATTGAACGCTCAATATCTGTAAAGTATTTAGGATACAATCTATGTGACATATCATCAGCCACTTTGTGGAAACACTTGCTCACAGAGAAAGTGAAACCACTCTTATCCCAAATAAAATAATATACAGCAGATATTGCAATTATTCTATGTCCCTCCTCCTTGATTACTATACTCTGAAAGTAGAGCCAGACATTTTAAATGGATTAGATATGTGTCTTGTAAATCTCGAAGCTATCCTAGAACAGACACAAGGAAGGATTTGGAAACAACCCTTAGGCTAGCTAACTCCTTGCCAAATGCTATATTGCGCCATGAGCTGGGGATGATATCATTGTCTGCAAGATATAATTGGAGATTACTAAATCATTTTGCCAAAATACTACCAACCCCAGGTAACTCCTTGTACGAGGAAATCACACACATGATAAAAGAGAGAAACCCAAATCAATAATGGCAAATCATGCCAAAATGAATGTACTTTTAAAAACTATTGATTCAAATGCTGAGGACCTTAGGGAGAGATCATTGTACATAAAAAAAAGTTATTTAAACACAATTGGTGTCTGACTATAGACTCCCTTGGGAAATATAAACAATGTATAGAACTATAATGCTTTATTACTAAAAGTTTCACGGCAAGCTTATCTTATTCGCTTCCTTTGTAATAGGGCGCAAATGGGTTTCCCTGTATTTGCTTTCCCTGGCGTTATGGAGTCTGGCCTTTTCAGGTTGCTGATTTGCGGGGCGGCTAAGTACCTGCTGCAGTATGGTGGTCTGATGGCGGGAGTCCCTTCACCCTCTCCTTTTGCGGTATAGTCTTTGTCCTTGCCGACCCTTTGGTGCTGGGTTATTTCTGCGTTTTTGTGGGGGAGCTGTCCCTGTGCCCCCCACATTCGCCGGCCGCTGGGCAACTGGGTGGGCCACACAGCCAAGCTTTCCGTTCTTTATTGGTTATGTTCTTTTGTTCCCCCCTTTCAGCTCTGTTATTTTTTAATTTTATTATTATTTATATCCGGGTGTCTCCTTCTGTCTGGAGTGCTGCAGGGGAGGGTCGGCGGGCCCCCCCACCTGCGCTCGTTGCGCCTCTACCACGGCGTCTAAGTCCCTAGGCCTTGCCTTGGGGAGCTTCCCTCGTGGGGCCTCACCGCAGTGGCCCCGAGGTGTGGGGGCTTCACTGGGGGGGTTATTGTGTCGGCGGGAGGGTTTTCTCTCCGATCTGCTATCTACAGCATTACTTGTGTGCTTACTTTCGGCGGCTCGGGCGGAGAGCGTCTCAAGCACGTCTCTTCGCCCCAGCGGCCATCTTGGAATCATGTCCTGAGCTTTGGAGGTGAAGTGAGTGGCGAGTGCATCACATAGGGCCTGGGAAGGAGCAGGGGTAGAGGATACTGTGGATGGGTTGGTAAGTTCCCTGCAGATTTTGAAGAGTTCAGCCTTGTTGTTGGATGTGCCAGATACTCGTGCCTGAATGGGGCCCTTTTTTGTGGCACGGATAGAGTCTGTAATAGTTTTGGAGCAGGCAGCAGGCCAGTTTGTCAGAGAGTGAGCCTGAGGTTTGCCACTTCCGTTCTGCAGCCCTGCACTTACGTTTCAGGTTTGCAAGTTCAGAGTCGTACCAGGTGTTACGGTTGGAGGCAGGTTGCATGCGGATCCTCATGACTGGGGCAATGATGTCACGAATGTTGTTGATGGAAAGATAGAGGTTGTTAAGAGTAGAGTTGGAGGTAGAGTCTAAATTGGGTGGGTAAGGGGGAATGAAGGTGGAAGTGAAGGCAGCAGCTGACACTCGTTTCATCGGACGGATGTTTGTGAATGAGGTTGGCAGGGCTTTTGAAGGATTTGTCACATGGGCATAGGGACCCAGGGGAGAGGAGAGAAGTGAGAGGTCAGACCAAGAGAGAGGGGTGACCAGAGGAGATGAGAAAGGGAGGTTGGAATCGATGGTGACGTCCAGCGTGTGTCCAGCAGAGTGGGTTGGACCAGAAGGAGAGGCGAGGGATAGGATAGGGAGGTGCAGAGGTCAATAAAGAGGGTGGATGCTGTGCAAGGGGAGTCTAATTGGATGTTAAAGTCACCCAGGAGTAGCAGGTTGGAGGTGATTGAGGGTAAGGAGGACCAGAAATCAGACCACACTGAGAGAAACAGAGAGGAAGCGCCTAGAATATTAGCAATGATCAGCAATGGCCAGGGTGGAGAAGGGAGAAGTGACCAGTTTGCACACTAGGCTGTCAAAGGACGAATAGAGCTGAGTGGGAAGGATTGAAGAAAGAATCCACTCAAGGAAGTTTAAGGCAACCCCACCCCCAACGCGGTGAGCTTGAGGCTCGGAGGTGTTCTTAAAGCCATTGAGTAAGAGAGAGTCAAAGGAAGTGACTAAGCTGGCATTGAACCCAATCTCACTGAGTGCGAGTATGTTAAGGACAGTGTCTTCAAGGAGAATGCATCTGTGAGCAGTGTTTGTTGGCTGAGCGTGCATTGAAGGTCACCAGGTGGAGACGATTGCTGCCTTTGAAAGCTTTTTGAGGTGGAATACAGGGACGTGGTATTACAGTCAGAGGTGGCAGAGAAAGGGGAAGTAGGGGGAGAGACAGGAGAAGGGAGTTGATAATAGGTGGCAGCATCCGGTCAAAGAGAAGGAGGTTGGCCTGAGGGCCTTGAACCAGGATGGTGCCCGTGAAGTAGACATTAATGCAGCAACAAGATGAGAAGAAGCCCGCCAAGAGGACTTCCCACTTGGTGCTGCCATTAATGGGAGAGGAAGAGTAAGGGGAGAGTGTAGAGATGAGATGAGATGAGTAATTCATAGGTCTGGAGATGGGACAGAGAAAAGGATGTCAGTGAAAATTTCACTGGAGGATGCACTGACATGGGTGTCTGCAATTGGGAGGCCAGGTTTTGCAGCAACAATGTCTTTTTTATGCTTTTCCATCCAGATTTTGTGAGAGAGGGTGGATAGGTGATAATGTAGCAGTTGGAGTAGATTGGAAAGATGGAGAGTGCCATCTCAGAGCAAGAGGCAAGGTGTGAGATGCAGAGAGATAAAGAGGGAGGAGGTCGTGCTGCAGTGCGCAGTTCTGACCTTAACTCACAGGCGACCAAATGGATGTTGAGACTAACAGTCACAAAGCAATGCAGGATGTGAGCACACCTAAATTAGATTTCGAAAAAACAGTCACAAAGCAATGCAGGATATGAGCAGACCTAGGTGCGATTATTTTAAGACAGAGCAGAGGTATGGCAGCACTGCAGTACAAGCTGAAGGGGAAAGGATGTGAGAGCTAAGGAAGCATGACAATCCAAGCACTTTGACCATGAAGTACAGGGGGGAGAAATGCCAGCTGAGATAGATCAGTGAGAAAGTCGGGAGTGGCACAGGTAACGTGTCAAGGGTTGCTGAGGCAGTCAAACCGAGCAGTCAACAGTACTCATGTTAGAGTAGAAGGAAGCAGGCCATAGTCCAAGGACGAGTGTTGGAGATGCCCAGCGGCAAAGCACATACTTTGCCTGTAATGGAGTGAGGGGCAAGCCAAGCCCAGTCAGGCCGGGACCCAGATTAAAATAGGCTCTCCCAGTCATAGGCCCTCATCAGACAAACAGCAAAGGCACTCCAGTGCTCTCGCGGAGGGCAGACATCTTGGAGTGGCTTACACAAAGGCCTTTGTACTGGGAGCCAAGGGGCCCCCCAGAAATGCAGGTACTCGAGGTAAGATAATAGTGCTGCAAATAAAGGCACTCTTAGTACAATAACAAGATAGCAGTAGTTTGTGATAAATGAATTATAAAATGGGTTAATTCCACCAGTAACACATAAGGCTCCTTCTCCTCCAACTGCTACTGAAGTGTAATGCCTTAACAGCAACTTTCAAGAATGAGACCTACTTTTATGTTAGTTGCTCTGTCTCAGTTTTTACTTTGTAAATCGTGTTACCCCACTGCAGGGCCCCATGCTTGTATCTCACACATTACCCAGGTGAGGCGGGGAGAATCCACACAGCAGAGAATTAATTCAGGACGCAAGACTAACCCCTCCTGACGCCTCCAACCATGTCATACCATATGGGGGAGAGAGGGCGGTCTCCAAAGCTCTGGGACGTCACCCAGTTGAGGCACACCACAAGGGGGGGCACCTTCTGAGCACCCCCGGCTTCACTAGTCACCGCACTCACCAGGGCTGGACCTGTTCTATCTCGGTCCACGGGCTCGTTCTCCTCCTCTGCCCTGGAGCTCCCTCGACTACTACCGCACCACTTAGCCGGGCTCACAATGAGAGAAGGAAGGCTCCGAGAACTGCTCAACGCCCGCTTATCGGTCTCCACAGGGGCCAGAGTGGCCGATGCTAATGCTGGACATCCTCAATTCTATCATCTATAGACGTTCATGCTCATAACGTGTTAGGAGGATTTCCTACTGGAAAAGGCTGCATGCCATAATTACAATGTCTACATGAGCTATTTTTGGAAATCTATATAATTAAACGATAATCACTTGGTTGACAGTAACAGGTGCAGCTTTCCCCCAAATGAAGCATTTCTGAAAATTCTCATTCATTATTTTACGGTTTTTTAAAACAATTTCCCCCTCATTTTAGTATGGAAATGGATTGTATGCAGCACAATTTAGACTGCTGTTGTGTTAAATAATGTAAGTGCAATCCTTAAACCTTTACTGCATGGCAAAGATAATGAGAAAGGGGTCGCATCCCTTTTGAATGGGCACTAGCGGGAAATGTGTGCTTCCCAAGACTGAAAGAAAAAACAGTCAAATAAGTAATGTTCACCTCTTGGGCGGAGGTAAAAATTGCAGGTGTTTTTGCAGTATTCAAATGCATATTCGGGTGGTATTGAGTATATGTTACTAGGAATGACACGTGGTAAATACGACACACCTCATCTTAAGGAGGAGGGGCAATACAGACAGTATTCAGAAATACTGCCATTTTTGCCATTACTGCCTAACTTGTAAGGGGGCACCTTTTCTGATGTGCTGATTGTTAGCCCCTTTTTACAAAATGGCAACCGTAAGAGAATCTTGTCTAACAGCAGTTGGTGGTGTGGGGGCATAGAACAGGGCTATCAAACAAATTATCATCGACGCAACTGAAAAGAATGAGTTTCAAGGAACCTCTTCCTAATGCTGGAACGTATTAGTCTTAAACCATTTAGAAACAAGCAGTACTCCGAGAAGACTTTCAATACTCTCAGTTCCTGGAAATGTTTCATTTCCAGGTATTTTGAGCTACAGATATTGCTTTGAATTCTGCAATGAAAGCACAGATGGCAATGACCAAACCAGTTTAACGTTATGTGACAGATGAGATGCCAAGTGCCTGAATTGCAGTGAAGCAATCCGCAGCCATGAACATCGCAGTGCATGTGTGAGGGACCTGGCTTAGTTGTAGACATGTTGGTATCACCATGATTGAACTTCATGCAGGGGAATTCATTTGCTTCTTTGAGGAGCAACACATGCCCAGACCTTTCATGTCCTGGTTTCATGCCCCAAAGACAACTGGGCCGGTGACCCCTTCGACCCTCCACCCATTGCACACCCCTCCACCACCTGCAATTGTTGATTTCAATTTAAGCTGAACCATACAGATTTTTTTTTTTTTAAAAAGGAAAAATATGATCCATGGTCGTGAGAATACTACCTCACCTAGTAAGTCCATCCGACTTCAAGTGTGATAGGTGTTCCTCTCCCCACTAACAAACCCTGCGTACAATACAATGCTCTACAACCTCAAAAGGACACACTCCTTTAGCAACCCCACTGAAGAAATCCATCCAATTTTCCCACTGCCCCATCCTCTCACCATCATCCCGCAGGCTGGATAACCTGATTGCAGTCAAGGAACACACACTGGGTACATGACCATCTGCCATTTGTTCAAGAGGTCAATTTATCACACAGGTCAGCAAATTGAATACCAATAAAATGGGTACTTTAAACAACTCGTATTACGGTATTTAGAAGTGAAAAAAAAAGCTGACACGAAACACTAAAAACACTGGTAATACTTTTCCTTTATACCTTCAGACTGTAGCTTTAAACAAAGGTAATTATTTTCTCGAAGTGTCCCAAAAGGAAGCCACGTTGAGGTTATCTACTAACTAGCACCAACATTATTAGACAATAGGAAAAGTTATAAGAAGAAGTTAAATAGTGAATTGGAGCATGTTCATTTATTGGGTACTTTAGATAATTGGGTCTATAGTTGCATAAATCGGACACTGACAAAGCACGAAATGTAGTTGGTCGAATCACTACCAAGGCTCGCCAAGAAGCACATTGTCACTTCGAAATTAAATGTCCTAATAATGTTTTGCCTGCAAAGCATTGGTTCGTCTAGAGCATGACATGACTGACAAACGTGGCAATCGGTCCAAGCTGTAGCATAGACTCAATGTGATTTCGTTTATTGCAGATATTTAAATCATGAAGAAAACGGGAAGAGTCTATTATAAACCTGTTGTGCCAAAAAGTACAAAATAAAACTTGTCTGCATAATGTGGAGACTATTTATCACCTCATAGCCAAAGTATAAACAAGTTTCTGAAAAACCACAAGGCTGAGCTGCGCTTAGCATTATGAAAAATGAATTGCCAAAGCATATTTTTTGCTTTCAAATGGTATGTATTTGATATTAATCATGTAAAATAAGACTTTATATTACTAAAAAAGAATGTCAAATTGTAAATCACACAGTACACACATATTGAAAACTTTATATAGTTATCACCTGTAAAAACATATTTATTTATAAACACCCACATTGGGTTTCGAACAAGATAGCTCCTATGCCATTTTATGATATTTCACGTTGGCAACCTTTGAGGTTCCGTTACTACATATTTCATTCCATCGTGACATTGGTTTGTTTGTTTGTTTGTTTTATTATTTATGATGCACATCATACCCTGGGGTAACAGGGCACAGCAGTCACAAGTATATGCAAAGCTTGGTTACAACCGAGGGGTTATAAAATCTACATACAAGTCATTAATTACAAGAGAGGTATAAACAAATGGTACCTATTTACAAACGTAGGATACAAGAGGTGTATATACAAATGATACAGACATCTTACAGAGGCAATATATACAAATGTTTACAGATGTTTATAGATATAACCGGGTGGGCGGAGATAAGGACAAGTTTACAGGCAGTGATTAAGGCAGTTGTAGTTACCACAAGGGTAACAGGTCGAGAGAAGCAAGCAGACACTCCATACCGGCATAAGGTACCGTAGCAGTGAGTAGCAGTGAGTCCTAGCTGCTTATTGAGCAGGAGTTATCATTTACTGGTCATTAGATTTCAGTCACATGATAATGGATTTGACTATTCTCAGTGTGGGAGGCAGGGAGTTCCACAATTTGGATGCTTTCATGGGGAAGCTGTTACCTCCGATTTGTGGAGCATTTGAAACTAGGTATGGAGAGGCCATCTCTGTTAGGGCATTAGCAGGTCAACGATCAATATATGGCATTAGCAAGTTAGGGCATTAGCAAGGTCAACAATCAATATATGGCACTAGCAAGTTAGGGCATTAGCAAGGTCAACAATCAATATATGGCACTAGCCAAGTTCTATAGAGGACGTTAGGGCATTAGCAGGTCAACGATCAATATATGGCACTAGCACGTTAGGGCATTAGCAAGGTCAGCAACCAATATATGTCACTAGCTGCGTTTTAGGGCACATTACGGCATTAGCAAGGTCAACAATCAATATATGGCATTAGCCACGTTCTATAGACCATGTTAGGGCATTAGCAATGTCCATTGACAAATCGACAAATTCAAAAGGGTTCATGGTGTGTGTTGATCCGAAGAAATTGTAGCGCAACAGTTGAGGATGAAGCGGTAATCGGGGCAGTGGCCAGGGCTTGATCACGGCGCTGCTGGGAGCCTGATTGAAGGCAGCAGTAATATTTAGGCATTTTTACCAGGAGGGGCTTGTGAGAATTTGCACGGTGCGTGCCTCTCTGATTGTAGTTCAGTGATCGGTCAGGTGTATGAGTAAGGCTGAAGGGAGCCTATTAAGGGGATCAAACAGATGAGGTTGCCCGTAGGTGGGAAGCAAGTTGGTTGGGTGGGGTAAATCTCAGGCTAACACACGGTAGGTGGTGGGATACGTGTGAGAGTTGGTCAGAGCTTGAGGTGGGGATAGCAAGGATGGGAGGGTGGGCAGTTCACCTTGCTGATGCCGTGGATAGTACACGGGTATAGTAGGAACGCCAAAGCACGTCCAAGCTCAGTCAGGCTCACTCAGGTGGAGCCTTTTTCGGTTTCCTTCGTCGGGGGCCGGCTTATACCTGCCAGTGCCCCTCAATAGGCTATCAGGCCAGAGGAGGCCAATCAGGAGGCAGCTGGGCTTCAGAGGGATTTGATTTTGGCCAGAAATGAGGCGGCGGCCGCATTTTGACCACGTTTTGGTGAGAAAACGTATTGTTTTAAGGCAACTCCATCTTGTTTTGTTCTACATGGCTTTCTGAAACAATGAACAATAATAATAGTTCCCTATTCAGCTTCTGGTGAAATCTATTAAATAATGTTAAGATTGCAATAGTGAAATGAAGACAGACATAGTAGGAATGTCAAATGGCTAAAAGACCCAATTCTACTTGACACGTCTCATCCCCCTGAAAACAAACACTAGAATGATAGACAGGGAGCATTTAAAGCGCAACTGCACTGAAACGTTGGTAGCAAACACTGTAGTCAGATACAACTCTGCAATTTAAGATAGGAAAACACCCCCACGTTATAGCCGCTTAACTACCAACCTTTTAAAATATACTTTGTTCAAGTCACAATACACATAATGAATTTGATATGTATCTCATTTGGTGGACACTTTAACCAAAATTATAATTTGCATGTATCATAGACTTACACAAACATTTGCCACAAGAAAATTAATCTGATTGATTTGATCTCAAATATATGAAATCCAGGTCTTTATTAACCATTGCACAATGGATTCTGCTATGTGTTCATGTTAGCGTCTATAACGATCTTGTTGTCAAAATGTGTTTGACAGGCTGCCTTTGCCGAACGGTGGCCTATCCAGAAGCGTTGTACGCGCAAGTGGTGGATGACTGGTGCACAAGGTAAGGAGGGGGACTGAGGTTAATTGTGTGCCTGTGTGTGTATGTGAGTGTGGGTGGGTGTGTGTGTGTGGGGGGAGGGGTGTGTATGTATGTGAGAGAGTGAAAGGGGGAAGGACGGTGGGGAAGACAGAGAACGGAACAGGGCAGAGCATGGGTTGGCGTTGCCAGTGGTGTCCCCCACAAAATACAGGAATATGAGTGGGGGGAGAAAAGCAGGGCAGATAGTGGGGAGTTGCTGGGGTGTCCCCTGCAAAGGAGGTGAGTTGCAGGGGGTACACAAGGTAAATGATGTTTCCCATGCAGCGCCAAAATCGGTCTCAGCGAACCGGGTTTCGATTAAACCGGCCTACAGGGAAATTTCCAGCCTGAAGACTTTTTGAGTGCTGTACAAGCAATGTTAACATATTCAACACACACTCTTCATAGGTCATGAAAAACGCAGCTGTATATTCCATCAACATATTAAGTAGGAACTACATTTCTTATATTATAATGTGCCAGGTCAAGGTATGATATTCGATTGTATTATTTCTTAGTGATATTCAAACTCCTATAAATAACTACATAAATAATCATAAAAATAAATACATAAGAAATCATGCATATACAAAAAAGAGCATTAAGTGCAAAGCATTCCAAAAAACACTAGCAATGCCAATGCATAACATATAGACTCCAAATGTAAACACTTGTTAAGTATAAACCAAGAGGTTTGGGTGCAATCACTGAGATGGCACACTCACACCCAAGGATACACAATTAACCGTCCAACCGCTCCAGAGAGGGTGTAGCCCTGATCTTCCCGAGTGGATTCCTGCCTCTGTCATTCCTAGGCAGGCCTACTGCTCCTTCGAATGCCTTCGTCTGCAGGCTCAATCTCTCTCTCTCCGAGCGATTCCCTTACTGTGGCTACTATCTATCGGCCACCTGGTCAGATCTCCTCCGTCCTCTCTGAAAGGGTGGATCTTTCCTTTTCCCTCCTGGTCTCGACCACTCAACTCCTCCTTCTTGGAGACTTTAACATCCACCTGGATGCTTCCTATCCTTCCTCCGGACTCTTTTGTGACCTTTGTAACTCTCTCTCTCACACTATATTCTCCTCTCTGGCCCTACTCACGCTGCAGGGCACACTCTGGATGTTCTGATCTCATCTGACCTTGCACTTTCTATCCCTCTCACCACTCCTCTCTCCTTGAGTGATCACTTTCTCCTTTCCTCCCAGCTCACCCTCTCGCGCCCCCCAGGCTAAGCCAATTCCAGCAATGCCACCCAGCTTCTCGGTTATCCGACCCAAGAAGCATGTGTCACTTTCACCGCCACTTTCTCACCCTCCCTCCCCCTTTGGCTGACTCACACCTGGACATAGCCCTCTCCATGCTCCACTCTGCTATATCCAATACTCTCAATGTTCTTGCCCCTGTCATGAGGATCCGCTTGAAGCCCAAAGCCAAGTGTAATTCCTGGTACAATTCAAACCTTGTCACCCTCAAATGCAAGTGCAGGGTGGCTGAGCGGAAATGGCGTGCTTCTGGTACATCCTCTGAAAAACTGGCCTGCCGCCTGCTCCAAAGGCAATGCCGGTTCTCAGTTCGTACCAAGAAGAGAGCTCACATCCAAGCCAGCGTCTCTGTGGCATCTAACAACATGGTCAAACTCCTTAAAATCTGCAAAGAACTGGCCAATCCTGCTGCAGTCTTTACCTATCCTGTCCCCTTCCAGGCCCAATGCATGGCTCTGGCTTCTCACTTCATCTCTAAAACTCAGGATATCCTATCCCCTCTCTCTTCTTCTCCCCCTCTACTCCCTGCTCTTCCTCTGGCCCTTCTTTGGCCAACTCTCCTCCCACCTTCTCTGCCTTTCCCCTGTTCTCGCCAGATAAGATTTCAAATTAGATAGTGAAGTTCATGGGATAAATCCTGCCTGTTTAAAAATGGTAACGATTAATGGACATATTTCTAGTAAAAAATTGCTAGTCTATTAGTAGCGATAACTGTGCAACATAGGTTCGTTACAAAACATGAGTGTTATGCTCACCTGGTTCCCACAGGGGCGTCGATCGGACCCGGACAGCTGCGGTCTCCACCAACGTGATGCGTAGTGAAGAGATGACAGTCTGGACTGGCCCACCTAATCTTGCCTGCTGGACTCGTAGAAGTATTCTCCTACAAGTGGAGAAAGGGATTTAGCCACCCGTGGACTTTAGTGATGGCCCCCCCAACTGTTCTCGTTCTCCCCACTAATCACCTCTGACATCCCCTCTTGGTAACCTCACCTTATGTTTTTAAATGATGAGCTCTCCATCCTGCATGGCATGCAGGGGCGCGTAGATACCAGTTACTTCACTGGTTTGAAGGTACTGGAGGAGTTCCAGAGGAATATTGACTCCAGTGTCTATAAAGTTCAAAGAGTTCAATATGTCCGATGTTCACTCTTGTTCCATTCCCTCGTTAGGTTGCAGCTGGGTCCAGGCAGCTGATGGCATTCAGGTAAGAGTCTATATTACCAAACACTGTCCGGTAAAAGTTGCATGAGTTTACTTGCTGTTTTCTCTCCCTTTATAGGTGCGGCATAGAAAGATGTGGCGAATTACAGGATAATACCTCCGGTGGTAAAGCAGGTAAGCCTATGGTGGCAAAGAGATTGTCTTTATCGGTTTTCTCGGCTCACCTTGTTATTCCTTTTGTTTTCCCCCCAGGTGCTGGGTTTTGATGAAGAAAATGATGGAGGCAGCGCCAATTTGAAAGATGCGGTGGACTGTTGAGTATAACGCGGCACTGCTGCTGGCGAAGCGACGCGTGCTGAAATAATGTCCTTTCCAGGCTCGGAGATGTGCTGGGTCCGGAATCAGGTAAGGAATCAAATAATGTCCGTGATCTAACCTCTTCTCCTTTCTTTTCTTTTTGTCTAGGAGCTCCGGATTCGAGGCGGGCGTGGCAGAAGACTGGATGCTGACTTGCAGACACGGTGAGCGTTACGCTGCTGGATGCAGAATGACACGAACCATGAGCTGCTGTTCGGGCGTGGTTTAAATAGCCTGCAAAGTAGTCCCAGGTAAGAAGTTCCCCAGAACCACACCCGAGTAAAAATTAGTCCCTGTAATAAAATAGTCCCATCCAGGCCTCACGTTGGCTTGGACTCATTTGCAGCATGGTCTGCATAAGGTAAGTAAAGTCTATGAGCCTGGCGCCTATGGCGCCAGGACTGATTTCTATGATGAGCCTGGCACCTAAGGTGCCAGGACTGAATCCAAACAGCCCCCAGCTGGGGCTGTCGGCGTTTTAATGAGTATCTGGATGCCTGCTCCCGGGGCTGATGGACTCGATCCGGATGCCCGGGAGTAGGCATCATGACAATGAGTTTAAGTGCTCGTGCCCATTGTATAAAGCATCGTGGGACAAGATGCAATATATCTTGTGGCAAATACAGATGAAGGCACACTTGGGTTTCAGGAAGTGTGGAACTTGCACAATGTGTAAATATGCTCATTGTCCCACCATGAAATTTACAGACAGTTTTGGTACTGCTACCACGATTAAAGACAATATTAACTGCAAATCTAAGTTTGTAGTGTATGCAATCGTCTGTTTTTGCCACAAGATATATGTGGGCAGTACCATCCGTGAATTGAGGACAGGAATAAGAGAACACCTCTCTTCAATAGGTAGCCAGGACTCTTCACTTCCACTTGCAGTACACTGGCAACTGAATCATCAAAGGGATGAGAAAAATGACGTTCAATTCATTGGCCTTAAAAAAATCAACACAGGAAGAAGAGGGGGCAACCGAGAACTGATGTTAAGACAACAGGAAGCCCGTACTATATGCCACTTTAGAGCCACAAGAGTGGGTTTAAACTCAGACAATGAGATGGGAGTTTTCCTTTGAAATAATGACTTTTTTGTGAATGGTTTCTGTTTAAAATGTCATTTGTGATGTGAATGCTAAGCATAATATATATCGACATAACATGAGTAATACTGATTTTGTACTTTTAAAAATAACTCTCTGATCTAAGAAGACTCGTACCCTAACCAATACTACTAATAGACCATGCCTATCTGTTCCCCTAACACATTTATTCACTTGCAAGCAAAGACTAGTAAGCCCATATTGATAGTTCCAATTTTTAACATTAAGTGAGATGCGTAACAACAATCTCTAAAATCTGGTAAATCCAACTGTGACTCTTGCTTCATTAATATACTTAGGATTTTATTGATCTAAATACTCTCTTAAATTCGATTATCAAATAACATTAAACACTAACAGTTTTTGCCCTTGATATTTAGATTACAAGTGATCAAACTCAGCAACAATAGTCATTCAAAAATGGCGCCCTGTTTTTCAACAATCACCCGAAAGGGCAGAAGGACTACTGTCGTCATGGAGACGACTGTTACAATACCGATGCGGAGCGCAGCGTCTGTGCTCACTTCCAGACGCCGACGCTCATGAAGGAGACCACCTCTTGCGAGGTAAGCCCTAAACCCCTCACTGCATCAGCAACCGTGATTGACTCGCGCTTGCGGCAGCAAGTCAGCGCCGCACGAGAAACATGTGATTTATTACTTGCTAACTGTGCACAGTCACCGAAAGTATCTCCTCCCTTATTTTACACGTGGCTCGGTACCGTACCAGCTAGCGTTTTTTTAAACAAATCACTATTATTATACGAGCAAGTTCAAGGAAAACAATATATTAGTTATCACTTAACTTCTGGATCAGGAATCAGATTAGCCTCTACAACATGACTTTTCTTTCATGTTACAATGTTCCTAATTAGCACACTATGCACTCTAAGGCCATTGCATCTTGTCCCACGACACTTTATATAATGGGCACGAGCACTTAAACTCATGTTTTGTAAGGAACCTATGTTGCACAGTTATCGCTACTAATAGACTAGTATTTTTTTACTAGAAATATGTCTATTAATCGTTACCATTTTTAGACAGGTGGGATTTATCCCATGAACTTCACTATCTAATTTGAAATCTTATCTGGGGAGAACAGGGGAAAGGCAGAGAAGGTGAGCATTTTTCTTTATCCTAAGGACATTCTGTCTGCCTCATCGAAGCTGCTATTCAAAAACAAGCTTAACCTATACATATACAAAAGATTAACATTCCTGTTTCCTTTTTCCTTTCTCTTTTGATGCCCTCTCCTATGTCCCAATTAATCCTCCCCCTATCCCCTCCCCTGGATCTCTGTGTTCTATCACTTGTAATATCTCTCTTTGTACCGTTGGTAATTATGTGTGACCCTAATTGTTTTCGCTAACTGCATTCTGTCTATTATTTTTTTGTGATTATTTACTAAGATTGTGTAAAATCTACTTAGCCCTGATTGATAAAGGCGAGAGATTCGCTGAAACACGTGTCTCATATAAGGCACCCACCTCTATTTGAATACTCTTTACAAAATTTCAACGAATCTGATTGTGTACTCGTCATTTACCATTGTGGCGCTCGACCTCAAGTGGAGTCAGGGTCTCTCTGAGCCCCAAAAAACTTTCTGCATTTACCGGAGTAGGGGGGGTTCTCACTCCATTACTCCACTGATCAGCAGCCACGTTTTCTTTAGCGCAGGACACGGATGATTGATATCCCACAAAACCCCCAATTCACTGTGTTAATCAAGAATCATGCTGGTTTGCAAAGTTAAAATATGTATTTATGTATTAACAAATTAATCATACTATGTTTTAATGGGTACACAATGATCACCAATGGGGTGATGTAACAAAGAATAATCTCTTTAATACACAAGGAGTAGTAGTGAGCCAAACAATTCAGCACAGAGATAATACTTTGTGTGTGTTCAGATCAAATAGCAGTGTGGTTATAATTTCCCCCTGAACACCCCTCAACCCCCCAACAGGCAATGTAAAGAGATGAGAAGAGAGAGCAGGTATTCACGAATGGCAGAATTCAAACAAAATATCAATCCCAATTTCCCCCCAACAACACCAGAGAAAAACAGAATTGATTGGCAAGCGGTCAGAATGGTTTTAAAGTTATCTTGAGAATGGATTGGGTAAAAACACTAACTATGGTTTAAATTGCTGAAATTGTTTAAATTCTTATGGAAGCCGCTTTGGATAGTTCCACACAAACACTAGCAATGATTTGATACTAAGAAACAATGTGAAATCTTAAAATTAAGGTCAGAAGCAGTCAAAAGCTGTTTTACACATGTCAGAATTTCCCTAGAATGAAATTCGCAGCAAACTTTTCAGTGTGCGGTAATCGCAATTACGGGATTACAGGAGAACAGCACAAAGATAGTTTTAACAATACTAGCACAGGAGGAAGATAGGAGGGATAGGATAGAGAGTTCAGGCAATTCAAAAGTACTCATAACAATGCAGGTTCTGAAGACAAGATAGGATGGATTTAAGATAAGGATTGGACTAAGCAAGGTACATATGCTAATGACATAGTTCTATCAATAGATACTCACTAGATATGTTTCAAACGGAACCATCAGGATTCTGGTCAGGGATTCTGGTCAGGGATTCTGGTCAGGGAATCTGGTCAGGGATTCTGGTCTGGGATTCTGGTCAGGACAGACTGCTTGGCACCTCAGATTGGACTTGGTCTGTTCACAGCACGGCACAGTACTCGATCGGATCTGCTATGGCTCTGGTCACAGCATGGTACAGGACTGGATTGGATCTTTTGGTTCTGATGATAATTCTTTTAGCAGGCAAGCAGTACAGCACAGCCCGGCTGTATGTTTGATGTTCCCCTTAGGTTTTTGGGATTGGTTCTGGTTCTGGAAATTTAAGGCCTAGCTGAAAATGGTTCAGCTAATGTAATGGGTCTTTCTGCTTTACCAAGTTTCTGGAGCCTGGAGCAAGTAAGATGGATAGTTCTGCAGCAGGGTGCATCTATCTCTTTTTTTGAGTGCTGAGCTGTCTCTATTTATGCTTATGATAAAGGAGGTGTGTGTGCTGGTTTAGCCTAAGCTCACACCTTTGACAGGGATTGGTCAGGATCTCCTCTCAGCCTTGATAGGAGGAGAAAACCGGTGTGTCATCTTTATGGTGTGGGTTTATGAGGCTTAGCGTCCACCCCTGGCCTCTTGAACACAAAGGGCCTCATTATGACCCGGGCGCTAAGGGATTACTGCTACCGGTAAGGGCACCGGTACTGGTAATCACTTACCACCCTATTACGATTTCCCTTTGCGGGTCCTCCCTTAATGCCTGGTTTTACCAGGCATTAAGGACGGGACCCACAAAGGGACTTTGGTGCTAATAACGGTACCGCAATTTGCGGTACCGTTATTAGCGCCTTCCCCATTCCCATTGAGCCCTATGGGGGCTCAAATGGGAATGGAGAAGGGCTCTGGTGAATGGGGAATTACCGCCCCCGCCAACCTTGGAATGGGGCGGTAATAGCTCCATTCACCAGGGCGGAGTCGGTGAGGGTTTGGAGGCAGCCATGGCGCTAATAGCACCATGGTTACCTCCAACCTCGTAATGACCCCCAAAATCTACTTTTGCCACAATACATATTTCCACATGCACAACCTCCATAACAACCACATATACAGATTACATATTTTGTACAGCAGCTACTCCTCCAAACCCTGTAGCTGTAATTTCGCCCTTTTCATCAGGAACACAATGTCCATTTTATCCACAAATTTCTACAAGTGTGCGTGGATAACATGGGCATAAGTGTATACAGTTTCATACTTCTAGCAGAAATACATTTGGTGTAAAATCACATTTTCTGCCGTTTCCTTACAAATGATGTCACACGATCTTGCCATCTCTTGAAATGTGCAGCCAAAAATTAGATTTAACATTCTGTTATTTTTGTGTTCTTGACAGTTTTCAGTGGCAAGTTGTATGTAATTAAACAAAATGTTGTTTGTGAATGTCCAGCCACAGATGGTTGTTTGTCACTGCCTCTTTTTGTCTCCTTTCAGTTCAGGAGAAGTCTCCTCCCTGTTTCCTTGGCAGAGGCCATTTTACGACTGTTCACACCTAGCATTTCCTTTAGCTGGAGGATGTCCATTGTTTAGTCCTGGGCTCACCAGCAATTCGCACCTCCCCGTGAGTTTCAGCTGGGGGGGAAGTGTCCTCCCTTTGTGAGGAAAGCTGTTATTCCAGTTTGGGTGGTTTTAGCCAGGCTTAAATTTAAATGTTATTTCTGTTGCATTTTTCCTTAGTTTAAAACAAATTTGTGATTTCAAAATATTAGCTAGAATACTTATTCAAGATTTTAAACCATGGGCTCAAACAATTACAACACAGGTTACTCTCAGGAACAGGCCACTTAGATTTCACTTTATACAGGTTTAAAAGTTTATCATGCAGGCTTCTGACAGCTGTCATTCATGCGGCCGAGGGTACTGCGCCCAGATTTGAACAGATTCCACAGGCAGGCAACTTTTGCTGTGGATGTTTCTTTGATACTTTCAGCTTTTCAGGACATTGTATGTTCACCATGATTTCTTGAACTAAATGAATTGTAGCACCCAGCAAGAATTTTGGATGTATAAGGGGAGTGAGATTTCTGTTCCACCACTGACAAAATGCATGGTAGATTGGGCAGCCATCTTTTTGTGCTTTGCTGAGCGTGATTTTCAGAGGTTTTGGCACGCACGCGGGTTTTGCGGCCACTTTGATGTTTCTGGCACCATCAGAACACAGTGATGCCGCAGAGCAAAAGTGGGTTGAATCATCACACAAAGCCGCCCCCACGACTTGAGTTTGACTGCACGTCAAGGGGAAGTTGGGAGATTGGGATGTTCATTCTTTCTTTATGGTCCAGGTGGAAAAAGTCGTCTGCTTCTCCCATTAGTGCTGGATCGACATGTTCTCCTCGCCGGTTCTGGATGGGAGTGTGGAGCGATACTCTGGGCCCCTTGGGTCTTTCCTCCCGGTCCCCAAGTGGTCCTCCTTGGTACTTAGAATCCTTGGTTTCAGTGCTATGAGACAGAACAGTGCATGGTTATGGAATTTTCCCCACTACTATTCATGTAGTGGGGCAGATGCATACATTGAATACATTTTACAATGTTCCCTGCCTGTAATTCCTAATGATTTTAACAGGTGAAATGGTTTTAACAGTTGGAATTTTTCTAGGGATCCGGAATGTCCTCCTCTGGGTTTCTGATTGGCTCCTCTATTTGCTGCAAAGTATGCCTAGGATGGCAACTCTTCAGCTGGTTGATATGAACCCACTTGTCTTCCCCCTCTGCCAAACTACCCTTGGGATTGCGGATTTTGTAGGCGACTGGTGAGATTCTGTCTACAATTTAAAAGGACCACGCCAAGTAGGGAGAAATTTGGGCTGTTTGGCTTGGTTCCTTTGGAAATTGTACAAGTAGACCCGGTCTCCTATTTGGTATTCTTTTTTAGTTGTCTTAAGGTCATAGTGGGTCTTCATACTGTCTGGAGATCTTTCTAGATTCCGCTGAGCATAGGCAAAAGCATGTTGAAGGTGTTTTCTCAGATTCTTAACATACTCATGAGTTGTGGAGGCATTTATCAAGGTCTGCTCTTGGGTTCTGTAGAGCAGATGATGGGGAAGCACCATCCTTCGTCCAGTCATCAGCTCAAATTGAGACATTTTAGTTGCAGAAGAAGGGGTAGATCTGATGGCCATCAGGACAAGAGGTAATCGAATGTCCCAACTTGGCCCAGAATCTGCCACAGACTTTTTTAATATGCTCACAATAGTCTTGTTGTATCTCTCAACTCCACCACTAGAGGCTTTCCAGTAAGCAATATGTAGTTTCCTTTTGACCCCAAGTATCTCCTACATCTTTGTCATCACTTTGCTAGTGAAGTGGCTACCTTGGTCTGACTCAATCCTTTGGGGTAGTCCAAAATGCGAGAAGATGTGATTGATCATCAGGGCAGCTGCTGTTTCTGCCTTGCAATTTGGGACCAGGAGACATTCCACCCATTTAGTGACAAGCATGTTACGGTCAACATGTACTTGTTTCCCCTAGAGGAGCAAATCAAGGGCACGATAAAATCGACTTGTAAATCTGACCAACGCAGTGTCATCCCCCTCTTTTGGAGGGGAGCACGGTGTGTGAGTGATGTTGGCTGAAATAGTACACACACAGACACCCTTCAAGTATTGGTTGAGGTCCTGTCCCATGTGTGGCCAGTATGCAACCTCTTTCAAGATTTCTAGTGTCATATGAAACCCCCGATGACAGGCTGTGGCTTTGGAATGAGGTGGGGACCACCCACTGGTCATGGCCAGCTATGGATCTTCTCACCAATAAACCGTCTTGGATTCGGAACATTTTTGGACATTGCATCAACACTCTGAGGTCCTCTTTTGTTAGGGAGAATTCTCTGTTTAGGCTGAATTTCCTAACCTAGTGAGTCCCCCAGCAGCTTTGCTGGATTTCTGGAGTTTGTTTTTTCCATCTTGCCAAGAGTGAGACTCTTTTCCTCCCACTATTGGACGTGAATGTGTGTAATTCCTTTGAATGTCAATCTGTTCTATGGGCTATGGGGTCTTTTACTCCATAGGGTCTCATATGTTTTTCATGTGTGTTACACCACACCCTCCATGCCGTAACACTGGGGCGTCCTAGCGGACCTCCATCATAGACTCCATACCCGGGGACTGACTACTGTCTCCCCGGGCATGTAAAGTCACCATTGGCTTTACTAGACCTAAATTTACTAACAGAACTAGTACAAACCATCCTATTGTGGACGTACTAGTAGGGGTAATTCGATTACTCCTGGGTCTGTTATTCGAGGGGGCACTGTCCCGCCCCCCCTCGTCGAGTTTTGGCTGGTGGCAGTGGAAACTACTTGTTATATTCGCTCCCGAATATAACCCTATGGGATTCTTCCCGTTGTTGGAGGTTGATACTTTTTCTCGTTAATCTCTGACATACCACCGATTTACTTATCTTAAATAAGTCTATCGGGTGGTATTTTCTGCAAGAACTCGGTTTTTAAAATGGCGTCTGTGTTCGTCTCTGTGACTCCTAAACCAAAGGTTGAGCCCTTTGTTCCACTTTTGGCGGGCTTCTGTACAGAGACCCTCCAAAGTGGTGCCATTCTGTCTGGGTTACCACAGGGGTGTGGGAGGGGGTTTAGGCACCCTGGACTGAGTTGCCTTGCCAACTCCAGTCGCACTCTTTTGTGATTGGCCCAAGTGGTGAGCCACGCCGCTCACCACTTAGCGTGTTTTGATTGACAGCTAGGCTGAATGAATGGGGGTTTTCTGCATAAAAGCAGGGCTTTTGGGACTGGATCTTCAGAAGTCGCCACAGGACCTAAGAATCCGACGAGGGTAAAGCTGAGCCGACCTGCAATGACGACACCTCCGGTGGAGCCCTGCTGAACCGACTCACCACTTCCCGACGACAGAGGAGATCTCCCTGCCGGAGAGTCTCTTCCCCTGACTGGTGGGAACAACCAGTCCCCTTTTCTTTTTCTTCGCTCCAGGACGCAGTGGTCGAATTGCCCGTGCAGAGCACCTCGGTAACCGGATAGCCACTACCCCTGGACCGCGACCAAAAGGTGGTGCCTTGTGATGGAGCACTCCCCGGCTGGTCTCTTCCCTGGTGGTGCAACGATCTTCCACTTTCCTTCGACGACGAGATCATCTCTTCTCTTGGCAAAGACCCGACGTGCATCCACCACCAGGAACAACTGCCCCCGCCGGAGCTGTCTCTCCACAAACAAGGTACCGTGTCCGCCTGGCTTCCCTTTCTGCCGGATAGAGTGAGGTGTCTTTATCCTTGCCTCTCCATTGGGTCGCCTCCAAGCTTTCTTTAACTTTCTGTTCTGAACTGGTCCAATCTTTCTATAACAATTTGCGATAAAGACTTGAAGCGCATTTCCACTGAGACACTTTTTGGGACATATCGCCTTGCCTCTCTCCGAGTGGGCCTGGCCTCTGAACTTTGTGATCTGCAGTAGACCATGCCTTACTTGCCTTGCATTTGTCCGTAAAGTGTTGGTACCGAGTTGATTTCATAACCTGCCTTATTTTTCTCTCCCGTCCTAACGAATACTAGAGTGCCATCTAGGTTAAAGCATTCACCTCTGTCTACAAATAAGTGGTGCCGTTGAACCTAGACTTGTCGAACTATTGTTAGGGGGATTAATCTTTTTCTTCATACAGTAATTGTGATTGAAGTGTTTGCCGTATTAGTTCCAGAGTGGTTTTCATAGATGTGCTGTTATAAATAAATACCTTTATATCTTTACACCGAAGCCTTGTTCCGTGTTTGCTTGTTCTACTGTGTAAACTGCCCTATCTTGTATTCTCCACATACTGCCTAACTCTTCTTGAGGGAAGTCTGACTGCTCAGCCACAGCTACCAAGTGAATCTGTGTGGTACAGACTGCTACCAAGTGGGTTTACTGCCAAACACCTGTAGTCCTAAATCTTTTGCAGTGGTCCCAGAGGGAACTGCACAGGTTTCCGCCTAACATCTTTCCCTAGGTAATCGGTATCCGTCAGGGGAAAGTTCTCAGGGACCTCAATGTGTTGATAAAATTTACCAATTATTGGATCCCCTTTTTGAGCCTTAATCAAATCAGCATCTGGGGTCCCCTTACTCCATTTTGCAGTTGAGAGTTCATTGTGGGCATTTGTCTAGGACCTAGTGATAGCATTGACCTGGATTTCCCCCAACAGGGACTCGATCTAAAGTAGATCCCCTTGGACGGCTCCGGTTTTGTCCAGCTAATCAGCTAGATCATTTCCAGTTTTGTCTGGTCCCTCTACTTTAGAATGACCCTTGATCTTTTTCCAGTAGATGGTCATCCCAATCGAGGTGACCAGATCATCAATATTTTGTATTCATTTTACATGTTTCAATGGTTCATTATTAGCACATAGCATGCCTCTGGTTTTCCAGTTAACCAGGTGCTCCACGAACCCGTTCCGTACATAATCTGAATCAGTGATTATGACCAGTTCGTGGAGTTGGTGTTGGACAGCAGTGAGGATGGCTTGATGCACAGCCATCAGCTCTGCCACTTGATTACTTCGGGGACCAATTTTGTACCCAGTGGAGGCTTCTGGGGCATCATTCACCCATGCATTCCCTATGCCCGCCACGAGATCTTTTTCCCTGTTGTTGTCAACATAGCAGGAGCACCCATCCATATAGACAGTGGGCATTTCCTCACACTGGTCTTCTTCATAGACTTTGTGTGGGGAATTAAGGTATGCCTCCATGTTGTCTTTGATTTTAAGACGTTCGTCCTTGAGACAGTTTTCTCTGGCACAATCATGCAAGTCAGCCAGACCTTGCGCGAGGGGACTCTTCTTGTTTTGTTCATATCTGACCTCCACAGGAAAGCCTTACATTGACAGAATCCAGGAAGTAATTCAGGAATTACTCACATTTCCGGGCCAGATTATGTCACTCTGAAGATTTTGCAAAGATTGGTGTGGAGTCTCCACTATGATGTGTTCCCCCTGGATAAACGGGCGGTAATTCTTCAATGCTCACACCGTTGCCAGGAGTGCCTTCTCACAATCATTGCATTTTTCCTCCAAAGAGGATAAAGTTTTACTCGCATAGGAGATTACTTTATTGACCTTGTCATGCTTTTGATATAATACTGCAGTCAAGCATGTATTTGAGAACCCTGTCTCCAAGAAGAACTCCTTGTTTTTGACAGGGTAAACTAGACAATGCGTTTGTGAGAGGCTTCTTTTGAGTTGTCTTACTGCCTCGGCTTGTTCTGGACCCCACTCCCACTTGACCCCCCGTCAAAAGATGGATCAGGGGTCTTGTGATATCTGCGTAGTCCTCAATGAACTTTCTACTGTAATTAGTTAGTCCAAGGAGGCTCCTTAGTTCCCGCAGAGTTGTGGGGTCTTTTATTTTCTGGAGTGCTTCCACTTTCTTTTCCTGGGGACAGAGACCCTGAGGAGTTATCTCGTGCCCCAAGAAACTGACACAGGTTTGGCACCACTGTGTCTTTTGAAAGGAGAGTTTTGCTCCGTCAGCTCTCAATTGTGTCAGTACATAACGGATCTCCGCTATGTGTTCCTCCACAGTTGAGCTTTTGACTAGAAAATCATCTACATAGGCCAAGTTACCCCTTTCACCCAGGTCCGGCATGGCCTTATGTAGAAAGATGTTAAATTAATTGCCGGAGTTGATGTATCCGAAGGGAGTCTGGGTCCACGTGTACTGCTACCCCCGAAGGTAAAGGCCAGCTTGTATTGGTCCTCCTTACTGACAGGTACAGTCTAGTACCCATTGGTCAGGTCAATTGCAGTGAATACCTGCGACCCTTGGATCTGGGCCAGCCCTTGGTCAATGTAGGGAAGAAGCCATCGGTAAGTATGGACCCGTTTGTTGAGCTCCCTTAGGTCAGCACAGAGTCTCCACTGGCCGTTTGGTTTCAAAATTCCAAGCACCGGATTATTGAAGGTGCTGTGGACTGGACGAAATATCCCACGGGACTCAAGGTTCTTAATTATTTCAGTAAGGGACTCCATTGATGCGAGAGGCAAGCGATATTGCCTCACAAACACTGGAGTCATGCCAGGGTCCATGGGAATTGTTGTTGTGTGGATGTCGGTGCGACCACAGTCATATGAGTCCACCGCAAAAAGATCTTGAAAATCTAAGAAAACTTGTTTCAATTTTTGCTTTTGCTCCAGAGTCTCGCAGGCATCAGCTCGGTTTACTGTCTCTTCAACCATCGGCCTGAAGCCTGGAAAAACTTCTGGTTTGGCAATCTCAGCGGGCCTCCTCCAGCTGGGTGGAGAAGTCCCTGTTCAAAGTGCTGATTTGGACCAATGGCTTCAGGTGGGGAAGGCAGTCCTCGTGGATTTGAAAGATCTCCTCATCCCTCCTGAAGTCCCAGGTCACGTCTTCCTCACCATAGGGGCAGGAAGAGTACACCAGAAAATTCCCCCCATGCTGGGTGAAGATCCTGTCTGGTGTTGTGTCATCGTCGCTATCACTGTCAAAACAGTCCTTATGCATTGGTCCTAACAGTTCATTACCTAAATCTATGGAAAAATGTCAGTCATCAACCGCCATTCCAATAATGGTGCCTGCGGCCAGAGTGATACTCTTTAGGTCGCTGTTATCCACCTCTATTGGAATGGTGTTGTGTTCTATGTTGACTAGTGGCGTTGGGTTTACCCCCAACCTTTGCTGTTGGAAATGAACATTAAAATGGACATAGGCGTCGGGGTTTGTCAGTTTCTGTCCTCTTTTAATTTTTACTTCCAGTGAGAATTGTTGGGTCCGTTCTGGGATGGTGACTTCCTCTCCAATCTGAATTTCAACTGCATATTGCTGCAGTTGTGCTGACCAAAATGCTTTCTCTGGGTCATCAAAATCCATGGGATTACCCGCAAATCGGGACCAAGCTTTGAAGTTTATTAGGTCCAAACTAATGGCAAAGCGATTGAGAATGTCACTGCCTAAGTAAAATGCAGCAGGGACATCTCGCACGACCCAACAATTATGGACTATGCTCTTGTTGCCTATGGAAATTTTGAGCATACACCTGCTAGTCAGGAGATGTTTGGAATTGGGTGTTTCCAAGTCCATTTCCCATTTGTCTAACAGTTTAAATGTGGGAATGGCTGGATCTTTTGGGAGTTTGCGGAACATGGCCTCACTGATGAAGCTCTTACCGTTGTTCACACACACTCGGGTGAGAACAGAGTCTTTCCCCTCATTTAACTGAATGGGGATGAACAACTGCTCTCCAATTTTCTGAATATCAGCCAAGCTTTGAGCTGATTCCTCATCTTGTTGGACTATATGAATGGGATTATCTGATGGTGAATTTGTATAGAATTTCAGAGTGTTTCCTTCCAGTGTGGAATGCCACCTTAGACTGGAAGGAAGGTTGATTTTCAGAAATGGAGAGGACTCCCCATCACCAGTTTGTTGTCCTATTGCAATTACTGTCATGTCTGGGATTTGATTATTCTGGAAGTGAAATTCTATTTCGTCAGGTATTTGTTCAACCATGTGCATGTGCCATTTAAACTAACACGGTTGACACTGTTTCAATTTTATTGGTCGGCTAGTCTGGGTCCAGAGGACCTTGTTTACACAATCTATGAGTGGAGACAACCTACACAGGATGCCATTCCCTAGTAAACATGGTTTGCCCTCTGGAGTCACAACTATGACCGGGTGCTTCACCTTGTGTCACCCAATTTTAATGTTAAAATCCACAGTCCCCTTGACAAGAATTTCCTTTCCGTCGAAGTTCTGAAGTTGTCCCGGAAGAGAGGTGAGAGGAATTTGGTATTTCTCCCCCTTCCCGAATTCAGTTGATCAAAGGCCCTTTTTGACAGAAGGATGGCTTGGGATCCAGTGTCCACCAGTGCCAAAATTGTACATTGCCCCTGTATTTGGACCGGGGCATAAAATCTTCCCTCCTTTTCCTCAAGGGGGCAAAGATAATGGCCATTTTGGCCACTGGTGGGTTAGTTTCTTTGCTTTGGGTACTGACAGAGAGGTGATTTGGGCAGGATTCTGTTTGGGATCTTGGGAACCTGTAAGAAAAAGGTGACAGCTATATATGAGGGACGTTTTTGGATTCCCTTGGGTTTGATTCTTGGCTGCCCTCCCACCCATTTTGGAGGCAGTCACCAGGATGGGTTTGAACCAGGGGATTTTCATGCTGGTCATTCTGGGTACTGATGATGGGCGGTTTTAACTTGGTCCCCACATCTACCCAGTCTGGATATGGATCCTTTGGGACCCATTTTTCTTTGGGAGGAGTTCCCCCATCCCTGAAGGAGAAGATCCTTTTCCCAGGATCCCCTGAGGACCCCTCTCCTTCAAACTGGAAGATTTGCACCTCCTCCACAAAATGGGTCTTTTTAGGCTCTTTATTTCTCCTACCCACCCTCTGCTCCTTGGGTTGCAGACTTTCGGGGGCAGTAGATTTTGGTTCCGGTTCCTTGGTTTCCAGGGGCTTTTCACAAGTGGGTAAGGAAGCTTCCTCCAAGGCTTTACCCCCCTTCCCCTGTGCCTCCTCTGTGGGAACCGGTGGGTTGTGGGGGTTCTTCCCCCGTCATTGTTCTGGAGCACCAGACCCTGGATTTGAGGAATTCTGAGTCGCCATGCTCATCTGAGGGTTCTGTTGAGCCCTCAGCATGCAATCCAGATCCTGTGTCATGTTCTGGACCTGGTGCTCTAGTTGGGACACCCGCTCTGGTTGGTACAGCGTCCTCATATCTACGCTGGGTTGATCCCGGGAAGGGTAACTATCCCTTCTCGCAAAATACCCCTGGTTAGGAAAGTTTGGGTACACCTCCACCCTTGGCCTCCCCTCTCCCGGATTGGGCTGTCTGGGCTCAGCAAAGTGGGGAAAGAAGGATGGGTTGTTTTGGGGTTGAAGTTTGGTGGGTTTCGGGGAAAGAACTTTGGTCCGGCATTTGGGTGATAACTGCCCTCCTGGGAAAAGTGAGGAGGGAAGTTTCCTGGGTTCCCTACTGTCTGGTTGGATCCCCCTTTGGGCTGGAGGAGTCCACACATAGCCCAGGATGGGTCGATTTACCTTGTAGCATGGCCTGATATAGTCAGGGGAGTTATGGGCCCCATTTGTGGGGTTAACTCCATGGCTCCCTGTTTGGGATTGGCCGAGGGCCTTCTGGGTTTGGAGTTGGTTGGATTCTGCGCAGGAAGGTTCTAAGGCCCCCCCATCCCCAGATCCAAAATGGGGGCAACCTTCACCTCCGCCACCTTAGCAGCAGCAGGGGTGTTGGTTATTTTGGTATTTTTGCTACTATTTTTATTTTCCAACGACTTCTGTACTTCATAGATGCGCGTTGCTTGTTCAATGATCCAGTCTAGTGATCTTTTCTCATGAAAGTCCCTCACTAGCTTGGTCATAATATACTTAGGGAGAGCATGAAAGAAGGTGTTCACAAATTCCTTACTGTCAGTGCACACCCTTCTAGTGGTCTGCGCAAAGGCACGTTTCAATTCCTGAACAAATTCTTGTGGGGCCTGGTCTTCCCCACATTGTAAGTTGTAGGCTGCCTTGCGAGCCTCTGGAGGGTTCCTATGAATGGAAAAATGTTTCAGGATCGCGGCCCTATAGGTGGACCATCTGGAGTACTCAGGAGAAAATGTCCACTTTACATACTGAATACAGCTTTGGCTGTCCTTCAGATAGAAAGTCTCCATCATCTGCTCAAATAATTCAAGGTGCTCCCAAACCTAATATTTAGCATTTTTCCTAATAGCTTTTATTTGTTTCAGGGGATCCTTGAGTAAAGCCCTCTTGACTTTGTTGGCCTTTTTAGTTCTTGTCACCCTGGTCCACTCATCCTCTGACTCAGAGGCACTCCTACCAGAGGTGGCTGTCTGGTCTTCTAGACTCTCCCGGATTCTGAAAGCTTGGGAGTGGCTGGCAGAATGTGGGGGCCTAGTTCCTTGGATCCTGTGGTGCTCAGAAGAGTACCCCACACTGTCCTAGCTGGGAAGAGGTTTTTAGTATGCCCTTAGTGGGCCTAATCTCATGGAATTCCCCACCAAATTTCACTGCCTGATCTCTTGATGAGTTATATTTCTGAGGATCCATTTCTCTGATTCTCCCCTCACTGGAGTCTCCCTGTTCAGTGAAGATGGCCCTAGCACTTGGGAACCTGTACATAGATGCCTGCCCATCCATTTCTGGGAGGCGCTGACCTATTAGCCCCATAGTCCCCATTAGGTTGAAGTCCACCATCCCCATGGCCCTTGGTTCATGTGAGCCAGTGGACATGGGGGTGGCAGAGCCCATGGAATTTAAGAGATTAAAGTCTCTGGTTCCAGGGTTCCTGAGGTTATGCTCAGGGGTTTCCCTCTCCCATCTGACCTCATCTCTCTCAGCCCCTACTCCCTGATGGCATTAAGAAACAGGCTCTTTTGTTCTTCTATTTAGGCCTTACTGGTCTCTATTAGTTGTTCCTGCATGGCTATTTGTCTTTGGAGCCTGTCATTTTTCTCACAGAGGACCTCATTGTCTCTCTGTGCTTCCTATCTGATTTGGGAGTATTTGGCTAATTCTTGCTGCACGAGGCTCACCTCCTGAGTTCTGTCCTTACTGGCCTGGTCATTCTTTGCCAGAGCATCTTCCACCCTCCTGGTGTACTATTACAGCTTTTCACAGTCCATTTTGAGTTTACCCAGTCTCTGAAGGGCCAGGTGATTTTCTTCCACCTTGGTTTTTACATGGCTGACATCCTGGCCTAAGGCGTCCCTTTTCTGAATTAGAGTGCCCCTCTGTGCAGCCAGGTCGTCCGTCTGTTTTTTGAATGCACAAGCTTTCTGGCACTCTTCATCAAACTCTGTTTGGGATTCAAGGTCTTTAAGAATTAATTTATTATTTTCTCCTTTTAATTGATCTATCTGGTCTTGTAAGCCGACCATCTGTTCTGCGAAACTCTATTAAAAGTTCAGTGTTGCACCAGTTTTTGTTGGCTCTGTTTTAAAGAGTCCAACATTTCTTGACACTCTTTTTGCAGTGTCAGTAATTTGGTGACTTGCTCTACCTTCTCTTGCTGCAGGAGATCCAGATCTTCTTTTACTTTTGTCAGGTACTGCCTGGTTTCACTCTCTGATTCTTGGCTCTTTTGTAGCCTTTGCCCTGCAGAGTCCAGATCAGTTTGGGCCTTCTCTAGGGATTGTTCTTGCCTTTCTGCCAGGTCTATATTTTCGGCATATTTTTCCTGTATTACTCCAATGTGGAGGTAAAGGTACGCCGCTATTTTGGTAATTTTACATTGCTCTTCTTTTACCATTGGGGCCATATACAGTTCAATAAGTGCCTGGTGTAATGGACCCTGGTCCTGCCATGTATCTAATTCTATGGCAGTGATTTGTTGTTTGATTTCCTGCAGCCAAACATTCTCATCCTGCTCAACCCATTCACCCCTGACAAACAATTTATGCAATAGGTCTTCTTTTGCCATATTAATTTCCACTGGAGTCACCATTCCAGAAAAATTAATTTCCTTCTGACTTATCCCAGGGTTACTTTTACCTTTGCAAAACAGGCCAAACTCCTTTGAGTATTTCTATTGAAGGGTGTTTTTACAGCGTAGCACAGTGTGGTAGCCAAACAAGGTCTATGTACCCCGTCAGTTAGCACGCTGTGTTAGACTGTCACAAGTGGTATGTCTAATTCAGAATCCCAGACGAGCCCCCAATCTGTGAGTGATTTCAATCCGACACACACCTAAGTCAACGCGTAGCGTGTAATGCACAACTGGAATCCTTATTTATTTTTGTGTCTAAAAGTTATTTTATTCTGAACGATGTATCACTCATATCACACCCCTCTCCTGGAACCCCCCGGTCACACTGAACCAGGAATCAGGCTGGTTTGCAAAGTTAAAATATTTATTTATGTATTTATAAATTAATCATACTATGTTTTAATGGGTACACAATGATCACCAATGGGTGATGTAACACAGAATAATATCTTTAATACACAGGAGTAGTAGTGAGAAAAACAATTCAGCACATAAATAATACTTTTGTGTGTGTTCAGATCAAATAGCAGTGTGGTTACTATTTACCCCTGCACACCCCTCAACCCCCCAACAGGCAATGTAAAGAGATGAGAAGAGAGAGCAGGTATTCAGGAATGGCAGAATTCAAACAAAATATGAATCCCAATTTCCGGCCAGCAACACCACAGAAAAACAGAATTGATTGGCAAGCGGTCAGAATGGTTTTAAAGTTATCTTGAGAATGGATTGGGTAAAAACACTAAATATGGTTTAAATTGCTAAAATTGTTCACATTTTTATGGGAGACGCTTTGGATAGTTGCACACAAACACTAGCAATGATTTGATACTAAGAAACAATTTGAAATCTTAAAATTAAGGTCGGAAGCAATCAAAAGCTGTTTTACACGTGTCAGAATTTCCCTAAAATGAAATTCACGGCAAACTTTTCAGTGTGTGGTAATCACGATTATGGGAGAACCGTATGGATTTGGGATGCAGTTTTAGATGCAAATTAAAGCTGTGGATGTTAGCTACAAGCAGACGTTTTTGTTTCTAGCACAAAAATTGAGGAAGTTATGGATGTTTTAGTGGAGGTCGTTTTTTCGAGAAAGGTGCAAGAATGGGAAAATGGGAATGTGCTTTTAAAATAACAAAAAGGATTTCTTACACTAGACGATGACTATGAATAATCGAAAACCATACAGGAACACAGCCACTTGATCAGGGCGACTGCCTGCATTGGAGCTTGCCTACTACAGATGAAAAATATCAGTGCAAAGATAGTTTTAGCAATACTAGCACAGGAGGAAGATAGGAGGGATAGGATAGAGAGTTCGGGCAATTCAAAAGTACTCCTAACAATGAAGGTTCTGAAGACAAGATAGGATGGATTTAAGATAGGGATTGGTCTAAGCAAGCTACATATGCTAGTGACACAGTTCTATCTATAGCTACTCACTAGATATGTTTCAAACAGAACCGTCAGGATTCTGGTCAGGGATTCTGGTCAGGACAGACTGCTGGGCACCTCGGATTGTACTGGGTCTGTTCACAGCACGGCACAGGACTCGATCAGATCTGCAATGACTCTGGTCACAGCACGGCACAGGACTGGATTGGATATTTGGGTTCTGATGATAATTCTTTTAGCAGGAAAGCTGTACAGCACAGCCAAGCTGTATATTTGACGTTCCCCTTAGGTTTCTGGGGCTGGTTCTGGTTCTGGAAATTTAAGGCCTAGCTGAAAATGGTTCAGCTAATGTAATGGGCCTTTCTGCTTTACCACGTTTATGGAGTCTGGAGCAAGTAAGATGGATAGTTCTGCAGCAGGGTGCTCCGCCAGCATCGGGATAGTCGGTGAATCTCTCTCTTTTTTTGCGTGCTGAGCTGCCTCTATTTATGCTTATGATAAAGGAGGTGTGTGTGCTGGTTTAGCCTAAGCTTGCACCTTTGACAGGGATTGGTTAGGATCTTCTCTCAGCCTTGATAGGAGGAGAAAGCAGGTGTGTCATCTTTATGGTGTGGGTTTATGAGGCTTAGAGTCCACCCCGGCCTCTTGAACACAGAATCAACTTTTGCCACAATACATATTTCCACATGTGCAACCTCTATAACAACGACATATTCAGATTACATATGTTGTACTGCAGCTATTCCTCCAAACCGCATAGCTGTAAGATCTTGTGTCTGCATTTCCCTGAATTTCGCCCTTTTCATCAGGAACACAATGTCCCGTTTATCCGCAAATTTCTTCAAGTGTGCACGGATAACATCGGCATAAGTATATAAAGTTTCATACTTCTAGCATAAATAAATTTGGTGTAAAATCACATTTTCTGTCGTTTCCTTACAAATTATCTCACACGATCTTGCCGCCTCTTGAAATGTGCAGCCAAAAATTAGATTTATCATTCTGTTATTTTTGTGTTCTTGACAGTTTTCAGTGGCAAGTTATATGTAATTAAACAAAATGTTGTTTGTGGATGTCCAAACACAGATGGTTGTTTCTCTCCACCTCTTTTTGTCTCCCTTCAGTTCAGGAGAAGTCTCCTCCCTGTTTCCATGGCAGAGGCCATTTTACGACTGTTCACACCTAGCATTTCCTTTAGCTGGAGGATAGTCCATTGTTTAGTCCTGGGCTCACCAGCAATTCGTACCTCCCAGTTCAGCTGGGGGCAAGTGTCCTCCTTTTGTGAGGAAAGCTGTCATTCCAGTTTGGGTGCTTTTAGCCAGGCTCTAATTTAATGTTATTTCTATTGCATTTTTCCTTAGTTTAAAACAAACTTGTGATTTCAAAATATCAGCTAGAATACTTATTCAAGATTTTAAACTATGGGCTCAAACAATTACAACATAGGTTACTCTCAGGAACAGGCCACTTACATTTCAAACATTTGATTTCAGTTTATACAGGTTTTAAAGTTTATCATGCAGGCTTCTGACAGCTGTCATTCAGGCGACCGAGGGCACTGTGCCCAGATTTTGACAGATTCCACAGGCAGGCAACTTTTGCTGTGCATTTTCTTTGATACTTTCAGCTTTTCAGGACATTGTATGTTCACCATGATTTCTTGAACTAAGTGAATTGTAGCACCCAGCAAAGATTTTGGATTGTTAAGGGTGTTTTTTGCTGGCATTCTGCAGTTTCAGCAACAAAGAAAAAGGATTTAACGAAAGATTTTGGGGTTACCTTTAGCAGAGCACTGCTTTTCCCTCTGTACTCCATTTTCACTTGTTGTGAAGCCCAGTGACATATTTCAGGAGTGAGATCTCTGTTCCACCACTGACAACATGTGTGGTAGATTGGGCAGCCATCGTTTTGTGCTTTGCAGAGCGTGATTTTCAGAGGTTTTGGCATGCACAATGGTTTTGCGGCCATTTTGATGTTTCTGGCACCATCAGAACACAGTGATGCCGCATGGCAGAGCAAAAGTGGGTTGAATCATCCCACATCACACAGATAACGTAGTAAGGAATGTTTCCCTGCTAAGAACACAATATCCTTGCTGAGCCAGGAGCTCCATGTTCCCCATAACAGAAAGCTGTCACTGCTATCTTTGCTAGAATAACTATGTTTAGGCTGAATGAAGACTTGTCATAATGTGTCATAATTGTCATAATTGTCAATCACTGAACCCTAGCCTGTTCGACATGTATGTGGGCGCATCGAATTGCCTTCACAAAGATCATGTCTAATGCATATATATTGCTGCTTGAGCACTGTTCGCTCTCTCTCGCATCTCACAGTGTTTGGGAACACACATAGTGAAACCGTGAGACCCAGTCAGCTGACTGAGAATACTTTGAAATAAACTGGACTTGTTTGGAAAACGAACCTCGTGTCTGACGTGTCACTTTAGTATATGGTTATTGTGCCTTGGTTTCCATATGCGGTCTTTATGGCCTAGCAAATATAGAGTCCGAACAAGGACCCTCCCACTAATGCTCCATCATATACGTTGAAGGTGAAGAAGGCAAAAACGAGTCGAGGATGAAGCCGTAGAGCCGTGATCAGAAGGTGTTCGGGGTGCCCCTGTAGAAGTGATGAGAGACTCCTCCGCAGATCTGCACACAGCCAATCTCTGATCAACGAGCAGCGCCCAGAGAGCATCAAGGCGAGGGTCCTGGAACAAGGCAGATTGAGCCAGGCACGCAGTCAGAACGATTTTTGGTTGCATCTGTATACAGGCGAATTGCGTCCTGAGTGATGAATTGGTTGATCAGGTGAGTCGTGCCCCGATTCTTAAACGTCCTGATATTGGTTGAGTGTTTCTCTTGCAAGATCAAACACCCAGGGTAAGAAAAGGGTAAGAATTAACCATGCCTGGGATATTGTCTTCCTGTTTAGTGAGGCTTTTTCACTGCAGTAGACAATCTTTGGAAACTGGCCATGTTGCGCCACCTGAAGAGTCACCGGCACACGAAATGTATATCAAGTACGGTATTGGGGTAATAGTGTTCAATGCGATTTGGCATAGGCAGACCAGACGTCAATCAGACCTTCAGTGGCCTAATAATGGGAGCTTCGAATTAGCACGTATAGAACACCTAGAATCAGTATTGCTACGCATGAAGGACCGACCATCAGCGTACGGCGTTGTAAGAGACTGGAGGAAGGAAGCTGATCTCTGTGTAAGAAGTAGGGAGAAACACGCGTGCGGACATAAAACAAATGTAAAGAAAGCGCTAGAGCATGACCAACATCAGCATACAGATGCCGTTAGGCACATGGACAGGGCTTTCCAATTAGATGTACAGAAAATATATCCTCAGCAAGATTTGCATAAATCAGATGAACTAATAAACAAAATATTAAATGACGAAGAAATGAACATCAAAGTACTGACCCAGTTGCACCTCCTCCCTATGTACCTCCCATTCCCTTTACTCCATCTGCACCTGTAGTAAGAAGTTCCTCTCCCCCTGTGCCTGTGACATAATTTCCTCCACCGCCGCCTGAGCATGAGTTAGCTGCTTTAGCAGGCAGTTCTACAGAAATGGGGCCTGCGCAAGGAAGCATTAGACAGACTCGTAGCATGATTAGCAAAGGAAGGAAAGAAGAATTGAAAGAATGGGCCGAAACGTATATTGATGATAGCAATGAAGTGGCTGTGCAAAGTTCCATATCTGATCATAGAGGCCTTGGTGAACAACAGGTATTGTTAGAAGGCATGGGGAATTATCTTGTGAAAATATGGGGCGATTTGACAGATACAGTAGTACCGCAAGAGTTGCGCGATTTGGTTGTTCTTTCGAATTTGAGAGATAATGCGATGAAAGTACGAGAACATGTAGGACGAATATTTGTTTTTAAGCAAGAACTTGATCGATTGGATAAAGAATTATTGAAAAAAGATGAACCACATATATCGAATGTTCAGCAACAATTTTTTGCCACCGTTGAAACCTGTTAGTGAAGAGATGCGGATTTGTACGTGAGATGCGCTTAGATGGATTACAGATGCCGCCATTTCCCCAATTGAAGTGCATGATACGTTTATTCCATATACACCAGAAATTCAGAGAAAGGTATTTCAGGTTATGGTAGAGTACCTACAAGATGAATGTATGAAAAATAAGATATGTTGTCCCGCTGATCAAATGACAATTTTTAAAAGAGCATTTTCGCCTGAAACTGGAACGACTGCTTTTTCACTTGATTTAGCTTTGTTGCTTAATAGACAAACAAATGTAGAATCGCCTAGTTTGCAATTACCCATGAGGGAGGTGCCTCCCACGTTTGTCCCGAAGGTAGAGGTTGCTGCCAATGGAGCAGCTCCAGCGTGAATGACAGAAGCTCATTATATCGCACCGTTTGTACATGTCCCTTTTTCAAGGCAAGAGGTAAATACTATAAAGCAAACGATCCCTGATATTGGGAAGAACCCATCAGGATTCTATAAGGAAACTGAATCTGTTCTGAATTCATCTGATTTTACATTGAGTGACATTGATTTATTGTTTCCCATGATTCTTCCTGTAGGCATATGGAAACAGGTTAGAAATATAAATGATGCGCCGATGTTAGGTGATACATGGGAGAATTTGACCAGAATTGATAGTGAGATAAAGGCTGGAGAGAAGCCACCGCAGGTAATGTTGGCCTTACCATCGCGAATAGTAGAGAAATTGAATACTTTGGTGCCCGAGAAAAGAATAGTTTGGGATAAATTGACTGCTTGTTTGCAGGGCAAAGAGGAAGGAGCGACAGGTTATTTTAATCGATTTGAAGAAGTATTTGCAGATTTTAATGGTCAAGATGTAAGTACTGAACCCGGGAAGAGATTATTTGTTAAGTTAGTGCGAGGGTTATTCCAGAAAATTCAAAGTTCAATAATGACATCTGAAAGTACATGGCAAGCAAAACACAAAGTGAAGTATTACACATGGCCCAGTATTATGAGAACAGAGTAAATTCAGAAAAGGATAAGGAACTAAGGGACAAAGGGAATTTGAAAACAAGAGTACTGTTACAGTAAATAGCACACAATAATAGAGGTGGACGGAATGCACCGTCCAGAGATCAATTTGCATTAACATCCAATATGCAAGGGGGTCCATTAGGGATTAATCAATGTGCCTATTGTAGACAAGAAGGCCATTGGCGAGCACAGTGCCCGCATATACAGAATAGAAATGGGACTTTTCTGAGAAGACAGAATAGAGTTTGTCCGGGAATACAAGGACAGAACAGGAACCAAAGAGTGCCACAATTTCAGGATAACCAGGGTAATCAGAACCAGAATCAGAATCAACAATGAAACAATACAAATGGTGGGAATGTTTTTGAAAATCAGTCCAATGCATAGTACTCTGGCGACTTTACATCTGACGATGTACTGTTCTACTAGGACAACCCGAGACAGGGGTTGGAACCAGTATCTATTCCTGTAGACCAGAAAGGGTCCTACATAGAAATGAAGGTTGGGAATAGGCAGCACATTTTTTTAGTGGACACAGGTGCACAAAAATGTTCAATTGACCATCAGCGGGTTCCAGAAATACCACTGTCAGGGCATAAATATGTCTCAGTAGGGTTCTCAGGTACGTCAGTAACGAGTCCAGTGTCACAACCAGTACCTATAACACTGTGTCCATTCACAGAGTCTTGCCCATTTCTTTTAACAAAAAATTGCAGCAAAAATTTGTTGGGCTTAAATTTATTGAAGAAATTGAATGCGGTCATTTGCTGTTCTCCTGATGGAGTGTATTTGACAATCTCGCCACAAAACACTGTTGTATCGCAATTTGACCCTAAGCCAATACCCACTGAATTGAGTAAAGTACCGCTTGTATATGGGCAGTGAACGATAATGATGTTGGTTGTTTTAAAGTAGAGCCAGTAAAAATTGTTTTGAAAGAAGGAATTACATTGCTGCGTATTCCGCAATATAAAATTTCAGTTGAGGGAGAAAAAGCATTGAGATGCATTGTATCAGATTTGATTAAAAGAAACGTAATTGAAGAAACTTCTGGTAGTTCTTGCAATAGTCTGATTCTTCCGGTTTACAAGACAGGAGTTAATGATATACCGTACCGTTTTATAATTGATTTACGCAGACAAATAAAGTAGTTGATCCCCAATTTCCATTAGTCCCAGATGTGATTACATTTTTGACTATGAGTCCAGCCTCTGCTTCATATTTTAGTGTTGTTGATTTGAAAAATGCATTTTTTAGTATCTCGGTGCATCCAGATAGGAGATATGTGTTTGCTTTACACTCTAGGAGGACGTTCATTTACATTCACACGAATTCCACAGGGTTACACTAAGAGTCCAAGTATTTACAGAAGAGCGTTGAAGGAACAATTAGATATGCTTGAACTACCGCCAGGGTGCATATTATTACAGTACATAGACAATTTGTTGATAGCAGTTGACACAGAAGATATTTGTAAAGAAAGTACAGTTGCATTTTTGACACATTTAGCAGCACATGGCCACAAAGCTTTGCAAAAAAAAATCCAGTATTGTCGAAAGGAAGTGGCCTACTTGGGCTGCCTCCTTTCGAAGGAGGGAAGAAGATTGACAGCAGAAAGAATAGAAAGCATCTCTGATATGCCTATTCCAAATATGCAGAAAGAGGTCAGGGCTTTAATTGGCATGGCTTCATATTGTAGGCAGTGGAACACTAACATTTCAATGATCGTGAAACCAATAGTGGCATTGACAAGGAAATATGTTACCTTACCTTTGCCTTGGAACATGGAATGTGAAGAAGCATTTGACCTACTCAAAGCTCCATTATGTTCGACTCCAGTTCTGGGCATGCCAAATTAAGACAAGAGTTTTAAGTTATTTGTGCATGCATGAAAATAATGGATGTGCTTTAGCTGTTTGACCCAGAAACACAGGGGGAGAAATAGACCACGTGGCTACTTCTCTTCCATGTTGGATCCTGTTGCATGTGCTTTGCCAGGTTGCTTGTGAGCTGTTGCTGCAGCCGCTGCGTCAGTAAAACAAACCGAGGGAATGGTTTTAGGTCACGCTTTAACCGTAATGGTACTTCACTCAGTGGACGTTCTTTAAAATAGAACACCTTACATCAGCCAGATTAACAAGGTATGAAATAGTTCTATTTGCACCGCATATCCAAATTAAGAGGTGTTGCACTTTAAATCCGGCCAAGTTAATGCCCCCTCCATATGAGAAAGGGGTTGAAAAACAATTCCCCCATGATTGCTTAATGGTTACTGAACAAGAGACAAAAGGAAGAATTGACCTAACTGACGCCCCACAGAAAGAGCCAGATGGTGAACTGTTTTGTGACGATTCTTGTTTTAAATTACCAGATGGCACATCAACTGCTGCTAATGCCATCACGACACTGAAAAGTATTATAGAAAGCAAAATAATCCCATTTAACTCAGCACAAGCTGCAGAAATAATAGCATTGACAAGAGCATGTGAAATCTCTGCAAATCTCAATGTAAACATATATACTGACAGTCAGTATGCCTTTGGGGTGGTACACAATTTTGGTCGATTATGGGCGTGAAAGGGGTTTCATGACATCACACGGAACAAAAATCCAACATGGCAATTTGATAGTGAAACTGTAGTCAGCACTTGCGCTTCCCAAACGATTAGCGATAATGAAATGTGAAGCACATAAAAAAGTAACATGTAATGTTGGAAAGGGAAACACATTTGCAGACAAAATTGCGAAACAAACTGCCACTGCTTTACACACAAAAATGTATGTCGAAAGATTAGAAGAAGTACCCTGCATGATAGAGAATGGAATTGCAACAGTTAAGGGAATGCAAGCAGAAGCTACTGGAGATGAAATAAAAAACTGGTCTGAGGGCCCAGCAGAATTAGATTCTGAACGTTGTTGGGTGGACAAGAAAAATAACCGATGGATGTTACCAAATGCCTATGTGATGGCAGTGGTTGCCATGGCCCACAGTCTGACACATATATGTGCTAGAAAAATGATTCAACATCTGAATTCTGTATGGCAGAATCCACACATTAGAAAGATTGCACAGCTATTTCCACAGCTAAAGCCATGCTAAAAGAATATTTTCCCCGTTTTGCGCTACCCCGTGTCATATGGTCAGATAACGGCCCGCACTTTATTGTGGCCGTGATATTGCAAATCTGTGCAGGTCTCCAGATTGATAAACAATTCCATTTGACCAGACACCCGATGAGTGCCGGTTTAGTCGAACGTCAGAACGGTATCCTGAAAAACAAACTTAGTAAAATATGTGCGGGGAGCAATTTGAAATGGCACGATGCAATACTGCTAGCTTTACTTTGCATGCGAACAACTGTACAGGCGAGGACTGGCCTCTCCCCCTTACAAAATCGTGATGGGGAGACCAGCGAATGTTTGGAATGCCCCTCGACCAAACGGTTGAGGGATATAGAGTACCCATTACTTATTGATTACTGTAAACAGTTAACTCAAAAACTGCGTTTGATTCATCAGCAGGTGCAGGAGGCTCTTCCTGTCAGATATACATCATCATGTGGAGATCAGGGCTATCCATGGTTACCTAGAACTTGGGAAGGGACCTGTTATTTAGGTATACTTTTGCCTGCTGTATTCCTTTCCAAAACTTCTGAAATATCAAAACTGTCAGATATACCGGTCAAGGACATTGTCTGCAGCCTGGGGACTGGACGCTTGTAAAACATTTTGAAAGAAAATCTTCACTTGCTCCACGCTGGACGGTACCCTTCCAGGTGCTATTGGCCACGCAGACTGCTGTCCAAGTGAATGAACGAAAGCATTGGATCCATGCAACACACACGAAAAGAGTTCCGTTTCCATTGCCACATGAGAAAGAGCTTGATGATCCTGAAATCGAAAGAAAGACAGCTGCACATGATAACAAAGGTATTATTGCCAGTCCTCTGCCAGAAGTGCTTCCTAAGCCTGAGAAAGGGCCAGGGGAGATTGCAATGAAGATCGAAAGGCCAAAGGTGCCTCAACTTTGTCCGACTGCTGCCTCATCATCATAACGCAGTGCATCTCAAACTGGCACTGATCTTGCATCTAGAAATGAGAGTGCATTGTTCAGTGATCATACTGTACCTGGAGCTGTGAGGTACAATCTACGTTCACAAAATCGGAAATGATCACCATTTGTTTCGCCTTTGTTCCTAGCTCATGGATGACGCTGGGAACGGAGGTGTATGGAAAAGGAGCGTATGAGCTGTATCATGTTGAAATTGAAAGCTCTGACACGTGGTTTCCCGGTGCTACCATTGAAAGATGAAGGACCATTGCTACCTAGCACGGACAAGCGGGGGCATATGGTACAGACACTATCAAATTAATACTTGCTCCTGCCTTTTTGGAACTCTCTGCAAATTCACCTCAGCTTGCTGTCATCAATAAGCAGGCAAGCCTGGACTGGCTTGAACGTTTGTTGCTAACGTGTGTTGCTGTGGAGAACTTTCCCCGACGGACACTGAAAACTTTTCTGGAGATAAACATTACAGACAATGCCTATATTTGCTCCTGCTCCCTCCTGCACCGATGGTGTTGATGATATAGAGATAGAGATTAAGCCTACTCAAAGAAAGACTTGGTCAGAAGGAATAATATGCAAATGATTATGATACCACTTTGTATTTTTGTTACACTAATCCCAATATTCTGGTATCTAGAAACTGTGCATCCTTTGTACTCTCTTTTGACTACTACCAATGCTCCTACTATGAGCAGCCCAGTACATGTGCTCTCTTATACTCTCCCCTAACATGAAGTGAAACAAAGAAAAGGGTATGACAATAATACATTGCTACTAATTATGAATATGACCTATGCCATCTTGAATAGGTCCAATGTTGGGTCTGATCCCATTTACCCCAGCTGGGGAAAGAGGAATGGGTTGGTATGTACATCCTTTGCCACTTAATACCCCCTGTTATGCATCATTAAGAGCGCTATTTTTCAGAAAATGGAATGACAGTGTTACTGGTCAGTTTGATGCAACAAACATAAATGAATTTGAAAGATTGAAATAATTGTGCTGTGCCTTCCTCTTATACTATTAATCATAGTCCACGTTCTGTCCCATTTTACTTACGGAAAAAGGGTTCCCACCCGGTGGGAACATTCAATAGATGCATGAACATTGCTGTGCTTGGGCAAGAAGAAAAACCATTATATATAAGAGGTTGTGTCTATTTTATATGTGGAGATCAGGGCTATCCATGGTTACCTAGAACTTGGGAAGGGACCTGTTATTTAGGTATACTTTGGCCTGGTGTATTCCTTTCCAAAACTTCTGAAATATCAAAACTATCTAGATCACGGCCACGCCGAGATGATACCGCAGTGCAGATCGTAGGGGATATAGCAAAATCATTTATGTTATTTTGGGGACAAGCAATACATTCATGGAATATAATAAAATTGTCCAGGGTGTTAGAAAAAATGATAAATGGGACAACAGATATACTCTATAATATGACATTGGAACAAAAAGCAATCAGATTAATTGCACTTCAGAATAGAATGGTTCTTGATATAATTTTGGCTGATCGTGGAGGAGTATGCAAATTGGTGGGGTCAGCATGCAATGTATTCATAAGTGACTCCTCCCCCATGATATATGAAGCAATTAAAATATTGCATGTCCTAAGCTCTGAAATTCATGTTCCCACAGGTGGTTGGAATCTGAATATAAGCTCTTGGTTTTGGGAACTGCTGCGATCATGGGGATGGAAACTAATTGCAATTCTGGTCATGATATTTGGAATCCTCATGTTCTGCTGTTGTTGCATACAATGCCTGCCAGTCCTCTGCTCCCTAATGACAAATTAGTGTGTACATGCAATTAGAACAAAATCTCCTAGCAAATTAAGTGAAGGTGCACAACACGAAAATGAAATAATTAAAGAATTCAAGGCAATTAATATTTCTGATGATGATTATAGCAGCATGGGTAGTTCGGAATTGGACACGTGGTCCGATGAAGACGCGCTGTATGGATGATGCTATTGGCTTACAGCCAAAAGGAGGGTTCGTTAGACCAGAAAAGTAACCCTATAGTCGAATGATACATATAATATGTTGGCCAGAAACCAATCACATCATGTGACAAACATCGCTATCAAAGAATCATCAATGTAACCAAAGGATGTCCATTTTGTATAATGTCAGTCATTTGCTTTTTCCTTTCTGTCAAAATGCTTTGCAAATATATTCTATGCTTCAAACTCACACACAGTGCGAGGCCACGGCCTGAATACTGAAATACTAACACAGACAGGAATGTCAAACTGTGCAGAAATACATTGTTTTTCTCTCTCACTAAGTCCTTTAAGACGAGCAGAAGCTGCATCCAATCAGCAGACCAGGTGCCGGGCTGTCTTGCAAATGCTGTAGTAAAAGGCAGTCAAAACATGAATTATATTCTTCTACCGGTGCTCCTTCACGAAGAATGGTATTTTCTGCTTCAGAACTATCTGACCCTTAGCTCATGACCCAAGTCACACAGATAACATAGTAAGGAATGTTTCCCTGCTAAGAACACAATATCCTTGCTGAGCCAGAAGCTCCATGTTCCCCAAACAGAAAGCTGTCTCTGCTGCCTTTGCTAGAACTATGTTTAGGCTGAATGAAGACTTGCCATAACGTGTCATAATTGTCATAATTGTCAATCACTGAACCCTAGCCAGTACAACATTTATGTGGGTGAATCGAATTGCCTTCACAAAGATTATGTCTAATGTATATATATTGCTGCTTGAGCGCTGTTCGCTCTCTCTCGCATCCCACAGTGTTTGAGAACACTCGTCGTGAGGCGGTGAGACCCTGTCGGCCGACTGAGAATACTTTGAATTAAACTAGACTTGTTTGGAAAACGAACCTCGTGTCTGACGTGTCACTTTAGTATATGGTTATTGTGCCTTGGTTTCCATATGCAGTCTTTATGGCCTAGCACTCCCACCTGCAAGGCTAAACAACTTGGGGTCATCTTCAACTCCACACTCTCCTTCTCTCCTCACATCTCTGTTGTCTCTAAGAAGTCACACTACCAGCTGCACCCCCTCAGAGGTATTCTTCCTTTCCTCTCCTTCCCCCAGAAGCTCACTTTCTCCAGGCTCTGGTTCTCTCTAGGCTGGACTACTGCAACAGCCTCTTTCAAAATCTTCCTGCTTCTACTCTCCGCCCTCTACAACTCATACAGAAGAGGATTGCAAGACTTGCCCTTGGCCTCAAGCCCAGGGATCGTATCTCTCCCGGACTGAAATCTCTTCACTGGCTCACAGTGGCTGCGAGGATTAAGTTCAAACCTCTCTGCACTGTCCACAAGGCCTTCTGGGGACTCAATACCTTCAACTCTCTCTCCCTAAATATCTTCCTTCTCAAGCTCTTCGCTCATCCGCTTCCAACTCCCTCAGGGTCAGTCGCTTCTCCAAGCAACAAGTTGGTGGTAGATCTTTTTCCTCGGCTGAGGCCTCCCTCTGGAACAGCCTCCCTGCCTCCCTGAAACTTGAGGAGAACCATCTCCGGTTCCAGAAGCACCTAAAAACCTTCCTCTTTGCTTCTGCGTTCTCTCCTCCTCTCCCCTGCTGAATTCCTGGCTGAACTTTACTGGTTACCTGGCCACGCTCTGATCTCGGGCCCAGGTCCCCTCCCCACCATTTACACACCTGCACTGCCTCCCTGGCAACCCTCAGACTTGGGCACTGTTTTCTGTATTCCTGCAGCCCCCCACCAGCACTTAACACCTGATGTCTGCACTTACCCTTGCACTCCCCCAGCTGGCCCTACTTCTCATATTCGTTAACCTATTCTATTTTTTCCCATGTACTGCACTGTCCCCTCCCCCCTCCCACTCTGCACTTTTACTCTTCCCCTGCACTTGCCCGATCTGAATGACTTGAATGACACTTGACCTAGTTGGATCATTGTCTCTGTCTTCACTCTGTTCAGCCTCCCTTGCTGCGTTGCTCCTTGAAACACTTCTGTATAGGCTCGATATAAATGCCTTATCATATCATAACCAGAGGCCAACCAGTGTGCAAAAGCCACAAAACATTATCCATGACATAGCTTCTATATGACATTTATATGGGAATCAGTGCATCAAAAACAGAGCATGATGTTAATGGCTCCAATGGTGCCCATACTAGTTTCAACGACTTCCTCTGGGAAAATCCACGCCTTTCTAACAAAATAAAAGAAAAAGAAAAACAATTATAAAATCTTCAAAAGAACCACTACTATTGTCATTGCAACACAAGATCAAACCACAAATAATTCAAGTTACATGGACGGATTATCACATGCTGCCATACACAAAGCTCCACATCCTTGTCTGTGCTGTAATGTAGAGCACAAAAGTAGGGGATTCATTAATCTCCCAACCACATAGTTACCGAATACCTTTGTCACCAATTTCCCTATACCTAAACGGGGCCTCATTACAAGAAAGGATACCTACCAGTATGCCCATAGCAACCTCTCTCTTACTCCATTCATTGTATGTGAACTGGAAGGTTTCCACTCTTTCAAACCACAAAGAGAACCTTATAAAGGATTGAATGTGCAAGAAAAATAAAAATAAGCAACCGCCTAACCAATTACGTTGAAACTTTTTCCAAAGACCACCTAGCTAGCACTCCCAACTCACCTTAACTACAGTGAGCCGAATTATAAATATATGACTCCTCATGCACGGGTTCAACTTCTCTCTTCCTCTATACAACGTATGTGGCATCCTCAATAGCTAAAGGTTCATTCCTTGTATTTGCGCCAAAAGGTTTTCACTCTGTCAAAATCACAGTGGGAACGAAAATAGAGTTGAATGTGCAAGGTAAATTCAAATTAACAATCGGCTATCTAAATATGGCTTCCAAAAAACCACAAATGCTCTTCCATGCCCCCACCTATAAGAGTGAGGCTAAAATACTCACAAAGACATAGCTTCATTTCTGACGAGGCGGTAAGTCAGAACATAAATGAATGTGTTGCCACACAACTACTGTTACCACATACACAGTGGCACACCACCGATAACCTATATTAGGTGAGCAGCACTGCAGGCATAAATGGACTATGCCTAAAATCTGAAGCTTAGATAAGGGACTAACCAATGCTGCACGGTTCTACATAGTGACCACATAAGGGCAATTATTCCAAATGAGTTGTTAAAAACTGAAGTCCCGTAACAGATCAATTATCACATGTAGGTGGCTGGCTAAGTTTAATTAGCTGGCACCACATTTCATGCTGAAATGGAGCTCAATAATGGCTGAAAAGATACTCTTCAAACATCTAATTAGGCAGTGGCAAAAATATCCACACATAAAACCTTTCCAGAGTCAAGAGTTGGGGGCCATTAGTTGCCACTTACATAAGAGCAAACCAGTCTAACTGGTCGTTTAAGCCCTCAATGTGGGATTTTAGTCAGTGGTCCATTGTGCGTTAAGGCACATCCTAAAGCGCAGATTCGTCATTCATAAGGAAATCAATAGAAAACTTTGGGATTCACAAATGCATATTCGAATGAAACAGTAATCAAAGCAGATCAAAGATATTAGCCAAAAGGTAGATGTAGGCAACTCTGACAGAATGGAATTTTTTTTTTTTGCATACTGAAAGTTTGAAACATATATGAACAATACAATCAGCCATTAGTTAATTTCCAGTAGCCCAGAATTTTTCCAATCTCACAACCAAAATATAAATAGCCCCAATAAAATAGATTAAGAGTATTATATGACTTTATACTAATGATAATGGTTATATTACTAGGTTGCTGTAAGAGTAGTTGGAAATGGAATTGTACAATCGGACAGAAAAAAAGGTCTGACCTTACAAAAAGACCAAAAAATGCTAGCATGAAAGGTTCGAATACCAAAAATGTGAACCTTTGGTGGTAGCATTGTAGGTAAGTATAAAAAATAAGACTGTGGGGGCTGCGGGGGCTTCCCCCGCAACATCCCGCTCACTATACTGTGTGTTATAGTGAGCGGGGTGTTGCGGGGGAAACCTCCGCAGCACACCCGAAAAAAATAATAAAAGAGGGCTGCGGGGGTGTGCCCCGCAACACCCTGTTCCCTATACTTTGTGGTATAGTGAGCAGGGGTTGCGGGGGACACCCCTGCAGCTCCCGAAAAAAGAAAAAAAAAAGAAAAGAAAAGAAAGAAAAGGACCCAGCGGCGCCAGTTCCCGATCACGGAAGTGAAAGGGAACTGGAGACGCAGGGACTCTGCATGTAAAAAAGGTAAGTATGGTTTGTTTATGTTGGAGGTGTGGGTGGGGGTGTGTTGAGGGTGTGGGTGGGGGAGTGTTGTGGGTATGTTGTGGGTGTGGATGGGGTGTGGGTATGTAGGGGTTTTGAATGCGTGTTCGCATGGGAAATGTGCAAACCTTTTGTGGTTCGCACATTTCTCATGCAAACTTTTCTGTCGCAGACTTTTCTGCGATGGAAAAATCACGCCTATCCGTTGGAAACTCAGATATACTAAATCAAAATTGATTATTAAACCTAAATCAGTCGACCAATTTCTGTAATGTGAATATGCTGTTGGTAATATTTGTAATTTTTGTTCTTCTCTTTGTGACATTTATATATCTATTTTAACAGTTACATTTATGGATTTTCTTGCTGTCATTATTATGTGAAGTGTTATGGATTTTAAATCCAGAATACATTTAAGAGGGTATGTGGGTGCAAATCTTTAAACTTTAAGGTATTCCTTATTCAAACGCCATGATGTTGACATGCGTGAATAACACGCTATGGAGAAAGTACAACATTGTATCAGAAAATAGGCTTTGCTTCCCATCAAGATTGAACCCACAGATTGGAAGGATAGGAACACATCAGTTTGGTGTGAACATGGGAATCATGCATTCAAAAAGTGTTATTGAATTCAAAGTAGGTTAACACATGCAGCATATTATGTTGTCCAATGATTAAAGTTCTAAATGGTTTGTTAACTTTAAAAAAAAAAATGACTTTTAGTATGAAATATTGTTGCGTTGCTGGATCTTGTTAAATGTGAGGACCCAAGCATGTACTATACAATGACTAACCTAGCAATCATTGAAAACTTATAATTGTAGAATTATTCATTTAAGAAAAATTAAAATGATTACATACGATATTTGTTTTTCTTGCATATGACGTTTTCCCCAAGACACATACAAAGTTTTGGCCTTAGGTTTTGGAAACACTGTCTGAGGTTTTTATGGAGGAGGTCACATTAGATTAGGTTTGCTGTCTATAGGACATTTCTGGAGCAGGACTAATTTGAATACTAAAATTGTGTGGCTAACAATTTGGTTAGCTAGATGCAGAATTGCTTTATGTTGTATTCGCAAAGCCCTATAGTTTGACTGTAGACCTTGGTTATGTTAATGAGCTGGGACAGAACCTATATAGCCCGTATGAACTACACCAATGACCCAGAGACGTTTGGACTATGTTCAATGTCTAACTCATTTGCTTGAAGGCAAATAATCCTGCATGATAATGATTGTCTATCAACAGGGTTTGTGATGTGGTAATCAGTCTGGTGGGCACGCTGGAAGAGATGTGGGGTGTCCGAAACTGCCGGTCTCGTAGTTCAGTGTGTCCATGGTCTTGTGTGTTAATGCGTATTCAGGTTGAGGGCACATTACCGTGGTCTGCTGCATCTGGCTGCAGGGGGCATTTCACCAAATTATTTTGTGACGTTTTATGGGGGCCAAGCCCCCTATATGGCCCTTCTACCACCCCCCAACACTTCTCCTACTGCCCCACCGTCATACATTCCTTTAAACCTCCCTAACCCATATTATCTAAAATCACTACAAAAAATGTGGTCAGATGTCTCTTCACCAAATGCAATGAATCTGATGCAGCCAGCTGGGCAGATATCATATTGCCTTTCCTTATAAGTATCAATTTGTTTCTTTTTATTATTTTCAATCGTGAACAATGTGCAGCGTCTCAGAATTGATGGCTTGTATTTTTGTTTACTTTCTGTTATTTGCTTCCTTCTTTTCACTGAATACAATATGATTTTTTATTGATGGTGTGTCAAATGAAAAATGCATTAAATACAAGACAACAAATATTTTTCTGAAGACAAAACAAGAACTACATTTACAAGACATAATTTAATAGATTTTACGAAAGCCGTTTCAGAGTGCATAATGCGTTGCTTGCTCTGTATATGTGAATCATAGAAATGTGATTTGCTAGAGTGAATACATAGTTACTCTTTTTCGACCAAAGAGTCAGGATCCTTTTTTTTTTTTAAATCAGACATGTTTTCATACTTTTCATAGGCATCCTGAAAAACAAATGTCTTCAAAATAATAAAAGCAATCTATTTCCGTACATATTTTACCCAGTAAGATGTTTAAGGGCAGGCTCCCACGGATTACCAACGCATTGAGTATTTCCAATACGCAATCTTTAATTCATTCATACATTCATTAGTTAATTCATTGTTTACAAGTATTGCACATTATAATGCAGATTATAAAATGTAAACTATAAACATTTTAGACTCTAGAATATTATTTTAGGTGCACAGTGCTGTGCATTCCACTTTGTTGATGATTTCACCTTTTTGTTTTTTCAGAAAGCGGAACATTAGTGAAAGAGAAATGCATCACTGGGATGCAGAACCCATTCCCTAGTGGCTACTTCCTGCAAAAGCTGTGGAACCCACTGCTTTGCTCCCTTCCTTCTACTGACATTAAGGAACAGATGGACAAGTGCCTGCGGGGGAAGCTGATCTTCTTCATGGGAGAATCAACGCTGCGGCAGTGGATGACTTACATGACCGAGAATCTGAAAAGTAGGTTTGTTCTGCATATTAAATATAGAGAACACACACAATGACTCCCTGCATCTCAAAGGAAGACATGGTTTAATGCTCTGTAGTGACAATCCTAATCCCAGGGCTCTCAAATGTGCTGTGGCCATGTGAAAGACGGCCACCCAGTCTTGTTTATGCTTGGAAATCCTGGACTTGTAGTTTTCCTAAATTTCAAATGGAAAATAAAAACTACAAGCCCCTGGTAAATAAAAAAACAGGACTCAGTGGCCCCCTTGCGCATGGCCACGTGAAACATGGGAGCTCTGCAATCCCTTAGAGGCTGAGCGATACTATGAGTAACTCAAATCTACTCCTATAGAATAATCCACTCACAAACGAGTTACTTTTGGCTTCTGATTTACTGGCATTGAATCAGGAGTAAAGCAGGACTAAGTCAAGTGTAAGTCTGAGTTACTCATAGTAACTTCTTTGAGAGTCTGCCTCCTACAATGCACCATAACACAGTTTATCGGGAGGTCCTGTTTTCTGTTTATATCCCTATGTGACTAGCAGGCCCACGCTGCATTGCCACGGTCCCACCTATGCATAGACGGCCAGCTAGTAAGTCCTCACTTGCACTCTGCTGCATGTAGAGGTAATTGCTGAGATCCAGCCCATCACCACCATCCTTATCCAAGGGGTGAGGCTCGAGCATAGCACCAGGTGCTTACCACCCAGTGCAGAGACTAGATTGAAGAAAAAGTTGTGGGTTTTATGTAAAATTAATCTGATATTGTACGTTTAATTAACTTGTCAGATCTATGTCTATAACCTGTTTTAAAAAAAACATTTGACATGAATATTCTTAGTAAAGGATTTATTTATTGAAGCTCGACACAAATATCTTTGCACAGGGAATGTCTTAGTTGATGCCTCAGAAGCTCATAGAGCACACCAAATGTCACAATCAAAGAGTAATAAACATCAGTGTTATCACAAAACAACATAATGGAAGAATATTCATTGAGACAACCTCTTCAGAATTAACAATAAAATAGCTGTTGTGAAACTCCTTCTAACATGCTGCTAGACTCACTTGCCACCATGCCTGTATATCCAGTAGGCTGTCTCTTTATGCAATGAATGCTTGCAGCTGCTGGTGCCAAGATAGCCTGGCATAAAGAGCTGGTTAGGTGTGGTGTAGATGGGTTTCAGTGCTTCAGTCATCGTCTCTCAGATTTCTCAATCTCATTTCCCTTTGGAAAGCTTCTCCGTAGCACAAAATACGTATGAGGAGCTCCTGGCACAGAAGTATTCAACAAACAACCATAAAGAATCACCAGCAAACAGAGTGCAATACTGACAGATTTGTAACAAACGGGAGCACAGATTTCGGCAATGGCAGACATGCTTAGACTGGAAGCCTGAATGTATGCCCAAGAATGTGTTAACTTAATTGTCAAATTGGATCCACAATTTCCTAACTATTTCCCCATCACAAAGTTGGACATTATGTCTAAATTCAAAGACGTCAAAGTTGTGTGGCAATGCCAGGATCTTCTGTATCTTAACAACTCTTTTGGACAATTCAAGCTGGCTTCCAGACCATGAATGACAAAGAAGCTGCTGATTGTCTCTGGAATGAACTATTGCAATAGTATCGCAGGGGGCAGCAATGAGGATCTTCTTTGCTCTATTTACTGCATTCATCATAGCCAACCATACCACCATGATCAATGCCTGAGGGACCCTGAACTCAGGGGCGGACTGGGAAGGAGGCAGGGTAGCAATTGCCCCACAGGTTGGCTGAGCAGTTGATCCCTGGGCCAGAGCATCACATAGTAAAAAATAATTGAAAAAGGTGAAATCCTTCAGAATCTAGCCTGCCTTGAAGGAACCGAATGCTCTCAGGCCTGCTCAGATTCTGTTTAGTAAAATACTTTATTTCAGCAGTGTTGCAGATGTGCCCGGGTGGTCCTCTCACATGGCCCTCCACAGCGGATAAGTAAGAGTAAGAAGAGCCAAGGCACAGGGGCGTGTTCGTACCACCCAGCGGCAATGTACGTGTTTAAATGACAAGATTCTATTAACCTTGATAGTAAGGTTGGCACTACTGCAGGCTATACACCATTGGTCTGTTACAATCGTCAGTGCCTTATTACGATTCCTACTTGCCAAGCAATTAAGGGTCCTTATCTTAGAGTTTGACACCAGTTTTATTCTGTAAGAATGCTTTCCCTTTTCCCTGCCTAATTTCTTGATCCGTGGTGAGCTCGGAATTGGGTTGTTTGACCAAAGAGAAATGATTTGTGGCAAAATTGTCTGTAGTCAATTTTGCCTCAAAACGCTTTTCACGTCTGCCAAACAAACCAAAATGTGCCTTACACCACCCCCAAGCCCCTCCCATTAATGGCCGGAGGGTGCTAACAGACAACTGTGCAACATTTGGTGCAGATTAGTGTAGAGGTTTGGAATTGTATAAGGAACAAACTGACCGATGTTCTGCTTTAAATATAGAGAGATAATGTTACTCCAAACATAAATATTAACCATTTATATAATGCATACTGGTGGGGAGGCAGTATGCAAAGTGAGGTTCTTGCGTTGGACGGGGAAAAAGGGTGCCAGGTATAGCTTTGTGTGTGTGGTGGGGTGGCAGGAAGCCCGGTATGGATCTTTTGCCATGCGAGCGCGTGTTTGGCTCTTAGATTGACTTGGATTTACCATGAAGATGTTGGCTGCTGTCCAGTTGCAAACTGGGACACGAGAAACCTGGGTTTAAATATCAGGATTCCCCTCTCAACAAATGATATTATCCTGGTGAAATAATGTTACTAGGTTTGTTTTGTGGGGGAGGTTACCTGGGCCTAGGTCTCTAACAAAACACAAACATAACTGAAAGGTATGTTGCATAAAAGGAAAGTAATGTCAATGAGTACATATGGGGAGTTATTGCTGTTAGTTTAAGTGGCGCTGTTGCATTGTGGGCTTGGGCCACTGCACAATGCATCAGGGAATTGTATTTGCCCCAGGCCAAACGTTGCCATTCCTCCCTGACCCTGGTAATATCCTGATGAAGACTAATCAGCAGTTAACAGACCGGAGTGTAGAATTTAACCTTATTTATGTCCGCTCAAATGATTGCCATCTGAATTATGGGGAAACCCAGGGTTCTACACTAGCTCTATGTTGTCCCTCTCTTTCTCTCCCTCTCTTTCTCTCTCTCTCTCTCTCTCTCTCTTTTTTGCTCTCGGCATGCACTCTCTTTCTATCCTCTCTCTCTCTCTGTGTGCAAGATTTGCATTGTCAGGTATTAATTTCCTAGAGCTACCTCAACCGGTGCATTCAGCAGTGCAAGATAAGATACATTGAAGGTGGAAGGTGGTGCTGCTTTGAATGGTTCCAAGCAGAATGAGAGCATCAGGGACGTGTGCATCCCCAAGGTGGGAACCAAACTGATATTTGGAGACCTACTTTGTCATCACATGTGTCTTGCAGGAATTTCACAACCACAATGTATGCACATGGTCGATATGGTGGGATGTGAGATTTGTAACTCGGTGGTGGGCTGACAGACCTTCTAAGGGATCGAAAGACCGGGCTGCATGGTCAACAACTATGTTTCCTATTTTCTATTTTTGTTTGAATTATTACTGTTTGTGCATACTGTAACACATTTCAGTAACACTGCCAAGCAATCAGTGGCCAGCACACAGAATTAAACATTGTGTTGCTGCTTAAAGAATCAATAGATCATTGATTTTATTCAAAAGAATGACCGTTTACAAGAAGGAGGAACATTCTGAGATGCAAAATGGTATCTATTCTCAAATCTTTAAGAAAAAAAAGGAAATATTTATTTGTACCAACATTGTTCTACAACGTTCATCTCAAATGATCACATCCAATATATATTTTAGTTAAAATAGGAGAGTTATGCTTGTCCTACTAAACAAAATAGAGTATCAAAACCTTCAATAACAATCTAGATTATTCTGTGATTTAAGGTTATCATTCTAAGAAGGACAGCTTAGTATAATCCTATTGTATTCCTTAAACATATCCCTAAGAGAAAGAGGAAGGGTCAAATAGCACCAATGAAGATTCCTAGATTATCTGCATAAAATCAAAGAGCACTTTGGGAACATAAGAATGGCCTCAGCTCTTTATATTTAACAGATATGTCTTCAATAGAAAGGTTACATGTTTCAATTACTAAGTACATAATGCTTATTGGTCTTAGTGTTATTTCATTTTTGAAAACATTCACCCAAACATTAAAATGTGAGTTACCAGGGACCATATTTGTTCTTTCAGACAGTCTCATAATTTGAATATGTAGATAAAATGTCTGCGACATCTGTCAGTCTGTTGGGCTCCTGGGCTGGCCTGTTTGATGAAGAGAGTCTCAATGAGTCGCAGAAAATTAGAAGAATATGGGCTGAGAGAAGGAGCTTTGCTCATAGTAGGAATGCCTGTGTGTGCATGTACAGGCATCCTTAGATAATTATACATATCAGATGATCCAGCTGTTCAAAATAATTCACTGCTGTCAACTATAATATAATTCATATGCAGGCACATTCCGAAATAGCTTTTTGTAATGTCTTCCCAGGTGACACTTCCTGTCTTTTGCAATGTCTTGCCAGCATGGAATTCTAGATGAAAAGGGTTGGCCCAAATGCAATTTCAATAAATACTAATTGATCCAGATTGGGAATAGCCTACACCATGCCTTTTGGAAAATATTCCATATGGAACATCAGGTTGGCAACGTATGGATTTTGCTTGACGAAGGCATGCCTTTGGAGCACCATATAGGACATATAGCATATATACAGTTATCAAATGTTGTTTGCATCAATTTCACACACTTAAGAAGGTTATCCTATTTCTCCCACGGATTATCACAGGCCAGTAATTGTGCAATGGTGATTTACAGGCACAGCCATGTATATATATGTATTCATATTCAGTAAAAAAAAACGTAGTTAAAGGGACATTGGCCCTCATTACAAGTCAGGCGTTAAGGGTTTAACGGCGCCGTCAACACCTTTAACCCTTAACGCCTGATTCACACTTTAACGCCTGCTTTTTGCAGGCGTTAAAGTCCAAGGCGCTAAGCGACCTTGGTGCTAATTACGGCACCGTAATTTACGGTGCCGTAATTAGCACCTTCCCCATCCCCATTATGCCCTATGGGGCAAAAATGGGAATGGGAAAGGGCAAATGGTGAATGGAGAATTACCGCCCCACTCACCTTAGAATGGGGCGGTAATTCCGCCATCCACCATGGCGGAATCCGGCATGGACCATGGTGCTAATAGCACCATGGTCCACCGCCTGACTTGTAATGAGGGCCATTATGGTTAAGTTGCACTACTAAAAACCTATGAAATTCACTAAAAAAACTTGGTTAACGGGAAGTTATGGTTCAAAGTAAAACCGAAAAAAACCCTGAAATTCGCCAGTTATGGTAAGCTAAGCAACCATAACTCGAGCCACCACCGTGCACTGCTAAGACTAACACCCAGGACATCAAAGATGACATCACAAATGTCATTGATGACATGACTGATGACATCACATGTGTAACTCCCTCTTTTTGCCTTTACTGACATATCTAAGCCAGGTGGCTTTCTTCACTGTCAGACGGGAATTAAAAAAATAAAAAGTACGTGCATCTGGCGTGCAAAGAAACCATCACTTCGCATTTGGAATCCATGTCAATCACAGTACGGCAGAATGTAGCCGCTGTTCGTTAAACGTAACAGAAATTGCTTATCAATACCCAACCTTCATCGTACAATTGCAAAAAAAGACAAAAATAACGTGGAAACTGATACACAAATCGATGTGATCATACATGACATTTTAAAGAAATAATAGTGGTGAACGTGGGTGAACCTAGTGATAGTCTACAAACGGCGAGAATCTACACTCTCCATAAGTAAGACAAAAAAATGACAACTACACAGAAAGATAGTACCTCAGTTACAATGCCAAATTATTATTGTGGTAATAAAAAATTAAAACTCGTTCCAGTGTAGAGTCATCAAAAATAAATGTACACGATATTTACCGTCTCCATTGTCTTCATTAAACCCAGACAGTAATGTACTTGCACCAAAGAATCTTTTTGAACTGATATTACATGCGTCTTACAAACGTTTTGAATACATAACCTTATCAAATGGTATTTTTTCCAGACTTTCACTCCCTGTATTCTTACTGAATTTTCCCTCTGGCTCAAGGTCAAAAAACAATTGACCCTTATGGGTTCAGTTGGATGCGTGGGCCTACTGAGCTCGCAACCAAAAAAATAAACCAAGTGACCTTCACTCATAATTAAAATACATTCTGATTTTGCAACAACATATCTGAATGCATGCATGAGAACTGGTACTCCCATATACTTGCAGACCCGCTATTTCCATCAAACAGTGCCGGTGGTTGCCTCAGATTTCAAACTCTAGGACGCCAGTCTGACTGCAATATTATTTTATATACATTGTAAAAAAGACGCAGTAAATCTTCGCCTGTACTTAGTGGACACTATATTGAGCAGCAACTTCCAATTTACTGTATGACTTTGGTGACAATAAACCCCACTTTTTGACTTCCTGCTGCCACATCCTATCCCAGTCTCATTAACCCTCACCTTCCGAAACAGTATTTCATAAGGTTAACAAGTGCAATGGTGTGTTGTTTTATATATGTTAGCGGCGATGTCCGCGTACACCAAAACATGAATGAAAGATGGCAGGCGCAGCGAAAGAATCTGACGGACTTCATGCCGTTCAACATCCAATCAGTGAAGTCACCACATGTTCGTGGACATGACACTACGGATTAGCCAATCGGTATCTTGTCCGCGGAGCGAAGAGGCAAGTGTGTCCGCGGAGCGGACATAGATATCACTACTTTTTTGAGACACACTTTCTGGTCGTTTTAAAGAAAACTACGGAACGGATTGGCACCAAATTTACAAAAGCACGCTTTCGGGACCAAGCTTCTGCTCCTGCAGCAAATGTGGTGAAAATCCGTCCAGCGGTTTGGGCTGTAGGCGTGTGCAAAGTTTTCCCCCCATTCAGTCTATGGGAAAAAAAGACATTTTAGGACCCCCCCCTATAACTTTCCCCCCCTGGACCAAACATCACCAAACTTTGCAAAAATATTCACAGTGGGCCATATACTTTTTTTTTGCCAGGTTTGGTGTGGATTCGTCCAGTGGGAGCGGAGTTATAAGCCGCCCAAAAAGTGCTCTTCCTATGGAAACAGTAACTTAACCATAACTACACAGGGACTACAGTGGCTGTGTAATAAAACGCTCCAGTATGTTTCCATACTGAGCGGATGCAATTTATCAGTGTTAGGTTGCCCTCTGCTGTCCAAATGGCAAAGTGCACCCACTACAACAGATATCATTTCAACATATGGATGCAATTTATCAGTGTTAGGTTGCCCTCCCCTGTCCAAATGGAAAAGTGCACCCATTTCAACAGCAGCCATCTTTTCAACGGAGCGAAACGCTGTAGGACGAATGCCTCCTCACAAGCTGACGAATGCCTCCCACAAGCTAAAACTGAAAATAGGTGCTGTAATTATGCTACTACGCAATTTTATGCCATCACAGGGACTCTGCAATGAAACAAGTTTGACATTTATGCATCTACAAAGACACTTCATAGAGGCCTGTATGATGGATGGAACTTAGATACTGTTCTTAAACTGTGCATACCTCTCATTCCATCTGATACGTTTTAATTACCATTAATAAGTCAGAGGGACCTACGCCCCCTTCCTGGAAGCGATCGATGGTAATTCCGGTATTTAAGAAGGGGGAAAGAAGCGATCCTATGAATTACCAACCGATATTGACCTTCAATATATGCTAAAAACGGTGTATGTTATGCCGGGAAAAGTTAGTTATTATATAAATTCATAATTAGGAGAGCATGCTGGTTGCTGCCTAAAAATGAAGATAATAAGCCTAGATAGCATTTTATCAGCTTATAAAAATGGACAAAAGCAATCCTAACAATTACAATAATTTGTGTTTCACAAGAAAACAAGCAACTGTTTTCTGTGGAAACCACTAATAGAGCCTATCGCAAAGATGGTGGACGAGGGAGAGGGAAAGCCGGGAAAGGCTAAGGTGTTCCACAAATATAGGCATCAGGTTAGTAAAAGATTTATAGAGCGCCTTCGCCAAGGTGTTTTACATGGTAACAAGAGCGGCAAATGTAAATGGTCATATGACAGAAATAGTTGAAGAAGAAGAAAATAGAGGTAAACATTGAACCTTAAGGCGAGAACTAAAACTGTAGGGAGGGGGAAGCATGGATATTAGGAGGAAGGGCATTTCAAAGTTTCAGTGCCCAGAGGAAAACAAGCAGAAGCAACGGGGAGAAAATGGAGGATGGGGAGAAGAAAGGAGATGAAGATGCTGAGAGCGGAGAGCATGTGCAGGAGTTTGAGGAGCGATAAGGGAGGAGAGGTAGGGAGGAGCGAGATCATGGTAACATGTAAAAACAAGAGAAAGAAAGTGGAACTGGAGTGGAGAGTCAAAAAGAAGAGAGGTCGAGAGAAGTGAGTTTTGAGGGACAAGTGAGGAGGTGGCAAGGGAGGGGGCAAGGTGAAATGAATCAAGACCAACCAACAAGGCAGAACTATAGTCGCGAAAACATGAATGAAAAAATGATGCGGTTCATAGCTTGAAAGGAAAGAAAAGGATGAATATTAAGTAAGGTGAAGAGAACACGGACACTACATTCAGACTAGCAATACATTTGTCATGCGTGCGTACATATACGTTTTTCTAAAGTAAAGAGAAACTTATGTCTGTTTAAGGAATTTTTATTAGGACTCCCTGTGTCTGATTTGCAAAGCGTTTTTCAAAGGGATTGCACCACTGTAAAACGCTTCTGTAAATCAGGCGCCCTGTCTTAATGTTTTATTGAGTTCTTATACCACTTTATCTAACCATCCTCTTCCAACTCTGCTGATCTCCCTTTTAGGTCCTCTTCACAGATGGCAGAGTAGTGCCTAGAAACAATCAGATTACGTTTAGTGCCATCATGCATTCCAATTCGTCGCAGTGAAGACCACAAATTGCTTTTTATTTTATGACTCACATGATTTTATATAGGATTGCTTGTGTTAAAAAATGAACAACATTTAATTGAGCCATCTGATTTCAGTGGTATGTAATTCCTATTTTTTCTATGTGCTCATGTAACATCCCTTACATTAGCCCACATGTAAAGGGCAACTCAACCTTAGTGTATGAGAAGAATAATTAGGCATTAACCAACTGAATCCTCAGAAAAACACCCCTTTTGTTAAATCAATGGCTTAGTGCCTCGAGTGCAAAACTGTCAGGGTGTAATGAGGCAGCAGATGCCAATACGATTCACACATACCTACAATAAACCCATGAAAGAGTCTCAGCTCTCTAAAGGGATCCAACCAGAAATTTTATTTCACATGCTTACTATGACTTTGGGTGCCAGGAAACAAATAATTATATAAATATATATCAGCGGTATATGAATCTTTAACCAAGGATCCAAAGTCAAGTGGTAACCCAGTCCACGTACTTAATTTGAAAGAGGAGGGTAATAGGTTTTACAGCTGGGTGTTGAACAGATCACCCAGCAGTGCTTTAGCAACGAAGAAATCCCTGGGGAAACCTCTCAATGAGCGGCCATGAACTCAAAGCTCTCATCTTCATTGAAGGATTTGTGAACCGGTTAAAGTTTCCCTTTGGAACATATACATCCTGCTAGGTTTCATCTAGTTTAAGTACCGAAATACAATCGGTTCTAAACCTGATACAAACTACGTGATGAGCCAGGAAACCTACGCTCAACATGCGTTACAACCAGACATAGCTCTTAAAACTCAAGGACCATACTATAATTTTTCAGAGGGCAGACATGGAGGGAAACTTTCTGATATCCTCGGAGCACACACTAATGAGATCATCCTCTTCACCACAGCATATCTTAAGGAATGTGGAGCACTCTAACCACAACTAAAAGCAAATGAATTCTCAAATTGTGCAAAAACACTAATGTGCTGCTCTCTGCGTATCTGTGATTCCTCTCGTGTGATGACTATGTTTGTGATCTTCTGCCGAAAATCCTATACTACTACGGACTGTGTCACTAGACACCCAGCCCCAATACTTTCCAAGAGGGTGCCCATTTTATCAGTGGGTTTGCTCAAACCGTTGACATAAGCCACCTATCTTACTTTTTTTTAGTTACATTGCGACCACCCTTAGCCAGGGGAGTTCCTTCCCGCCCCTATCAAGGAGCCCTGCAATACTCGCTTAAGTTTTATTAACGCTGGCCTTACTGATGACTCATATAGAGTCAAACAAATCTCCCCACCTCTGCCCACAGTGAGCCAATTACCAGGATGAGTTAAAGGAAATATATTTGTACTTGTTTAAATGACAAATAACGAATCTCACTAAACGACACTCGCCACCTTCTTTTTGGCTCACAATTAAACTTCTTGTTACACAAATAAATCACCAAGTTGGTTAGGAAAAACACAAATGACAATACCTTACTTTATACAGATTTTACTTCAAGAAATAATCAAACTGGTCAATGAACAGAAGCAATTTACATATGTAGTGCTGTTCAATTTAGATTTTCCTGTGCACTTAAAAATGCTAGCAGTTTGGTTTACAAGGTTGGATACATGAGGTTTCACTTTTGAAAGCACTTCTCCCCGAGCCCCAAAACCCAAGCATCAAATACATTCAGCACCCTTCTATTCAAAGGTCAGTTCTAGGGAGTGGGGACGGTTTCTGAAGTTTGTTTTTTCAGAGCCCCCTCACTTAAAGACATTTGTTGGGGAAGCTGGACAGAAAACATTGGGATGATTTGAGAATTTTGGATTTTCAGCCCCCCTCCACTTGAAGGCCTGTGTTGGGGAAGCGTGACCCACAGGGTTACCTAATTAAATTATAGTCTATATTTTTAAGCGCACACTGGCAATGAGATTTGTTAATTTTGAATTTTAACAAAATTCACCTGTGGTGTTCTGCCAAGGGGAATTCATTAAATTAATATTTTTTGTTAAATAAGCTAAGGATCTACACAGTTTTGCCCCTGCGCCCACTATGGGGGGAAATGATTTAAGGGAAGCAGGTTCCCCACCTTTGGTTTCGATTCTACTCACATTGAAAGCCTCTGTTTAAAGTTCAAGAAAGACAGCTGCATTTTCAGGACCCTCTTGGAGAAAAGGGAGAAGTCTGGTCACTCCGCTCTCAAGGATGGACCCCAGCTCTTCACCATAAAACCTAAACATCTTTTAGGCCACCCCAGAAATATACTGCTCCACCCAGATACAATTTCTGCAATCTCTTCTGGTGTTTCCTTGTGGCTGTCACATGGTCATTTTCAGCAGTGAATTCACCATCAAGATTTCAATAATGGGTGGTGCGTGCAAGAATTCCTGCAACCAGGATTGGACAGATACCTTTCTCTCTACCCCAAGTCCAGCCTCTCTCTAAGGATTGGTTAAGGAGTCTGAAGAAGACATATGGCAATTCCCATTTGCAATCCCCTTTTGTTTTCATGTCAACTTTAGGAGAAAACCTAGTTATGTGTCAAAAGCGTTGTGGTTTACTAGTAATTGCCATAATATATATATGTATATATCAGTGAAAAAAACTTTGTTAAAGGGATGTTATAGTTCCAAGTAAAACCAAAAAAGCCCTGAAATTTGCCAGTTATGGTAAGCAACCATAACTCATGCCACCACCGAGCACTGATAAGACTAACACCCAGGACATCAAAGATGATATCACAAATGTCATTGATGACATCACAGACATCACATATCTGGGCCACTTGTTTTTGTTCACTAATATATATAGGCCACATGGTTTTATTCACTGACAGTCAGAATATTAAAATTGAAAAGGTGCTATATATCTGTTACGCTCACGTGGTATCCACAGGGACGCCACCCAGCCGGGTTACTCGCTGGTATGCCTCTCATCTTTGTCTAGATGTGGTCTGCGGGGAAGGCTCTGCTTGAAAATAAAGGAGGACTGTGTTCAAGGCTGAGCGAACGGGGTAAGTATCCTCCCTCCACCCCCGTATGATTTCAGCCCCTCTGGGCCCTCTCCTCACCTTGCGGTAGAGTTAGGCATGCTCTCCGTCCTGCCTTCTTTGCAGGGCGCGTTGTCTTTCATGGGCGTGTGCGGTCCAGTTACTTCACTGACGCCGGCCCGTTTCATATTGTTCATGTAGGTCTTATTGCTGTTCTTTAGTTTTGTTGCTATCCTGCATGCCTTTCTTTGTTTAAAATGTCTCTTTTTTCTCCCTTAGGTATGCAGAGCTTCAGCGCGGCGAACTGGCTCGGTTGAGCCCGGCTGGTAAATGATGGTGTATTAAGAGCGCTATGATGCGGTAAGTAAGCGCTATGCGCAGCGCTGCGAAGTCTTGCCTTTGCTAACCTGCGTTTTCCTTCCTTGTAGGTCGCGGTGTTCTTCAGCGCGAGTGGAATGTCCGGAGTGGTGCCAGCCGAGAGGCGACCAGCCAGGCAAGCCTTTTGAGCAGTTCCTAACTTGCAAATGTCTCTACTGCTTTCTTTAAGTTGCCTCTATCTTCCTCTTTCAGGTCGTTCTGTCCGGGAGGCATGCAGATTCGAGGAAGCTGTTCTCAGTAGCTGCGAGTGGCTAAAGATGAAGACTGCAGATAAGATGCTGCTGCTAATGATGTTCCTTTTGTCTCCTTGCAGGTTCTGCTTCTCCGAGGTTCGAGGGAATAGCTGGACACGGTGAGCGTCACGTTGCAAGCTGCAAAGTAACAAGAAGCGTGTTGTCTTGCTCGGTGTGGTTTAAATAGCCCCAAAAAAATAGTCCAGGTAAAGTAGTCCCTAGGCTACCACACCCAAAACACTAGACCGCATAGCTTGGTTCCTTGGAACCAAGCTATGTGGAAGCCTCCATGTTGGCTGATAACACATTAAGTGGTTCCCAAGCACATGTTTTTCATGGTGTATGAGACTGGCGCCATAGGCGCCAGGGGTGGCCCCAAGAGGGTTTTGGAAAAGGATGCCACGTTCTAGTCGCCCGAGTCCTGACTCCACCTGGCCAATGGGTTTGCCAGAGGGGGTTTTGGGCGAGGTCTTGATAGCACTCCCCCCTAAGGCCCAAACCATGGTGTTCCTTCTGTCTGGTCCAGGTTTGGTTGGGAAGTTCCGATGGAATTTTCTGATTAGACGTGGTGCATGGACATTCTCACTGGGCTCCCAGGATCTATCTTGTGGTCCAAATCCTTTCCAATTGATGACATAATAGACATAATATTGCTTTGTCCTAGAGTATTTAGAGTCCAAGATATCTTTGACTTTGAATTCTGGTTCTCCGTCAACAAGTATGGGCTTAGGTGGTGTCCCAATCTGTGTGCCGGGTTGCATTGGTTTCAGGAGGGACACATAAAATACCGGGTGGATTTGCAGATTAGGTGGTAAATCCAGTTTCACGGCTACTGGGTTGATAATTGCCTTAATGGTATAGGGTCCTAAGAATCTGAGATGAAAGGTCCGGGTTCCCTTGATGGGTACGAATTTAGCGGCTAACCAAACTTTGTCTCCTACTTGATAATCAGGGGCCTTTTTCCGGTGTTGGTCAGCGAATTTCTTTTGTTTTTCTTTGGCATAAATAAGGTGTTCCTTTGCCCTTTTGAAAGCCTGAGTAATGGTTGCGTGTAGAGTCTTTACTGCTGGCATTTCCAAGCTGGCTGCAAGGTCTAGTTCAGAGGTACGTGGATGTCTGCCATAAAGGGTATAGAAAGGCGTTTGTCCCATGCTTGAATGCAAAGAATTGTTATATGCATATTCGGCTATTCATAGTAGGTCTTTCCAATTCCTTTGTTCGTGGTGCAGCATGCACCGTAAATATTGCTTGAGTGACTGATTGGTTCTCTCCGTTTGGCCGTCCGTTTGGGGATGGTGACTGGTAGATAGCCGAACGTCGATCTGCGCCATTGCACAACATTTTTTCCAGAAGTTTGAAACAAACTGGCTGTCTCGATCAGAGACCAGAACCGAAGGGAAGCCATGTAGCTTAACCACGCCCTCCAGGAACACTTTTGCTAAAGTGGCTGTGTCTGGGAGGCCTTTGAGAGGAATAAAATGGGCCATCTTCGAGAATAAGTCCAAAACTACAAGGATGGTGTTGAACCCTTGGCTTGGAGGTAGATCAGTGATGAAGTCAAGGGAAATAAAGTGCCATGGAGCTGGAGGGATGTCCAATGGTTGTAGGAGACCAGATGGTTTTTGTTTCTGTGATATATTTTGTGCACAGACACCGCAAAACTGAATATACTGAACGATGTCCTTACGCCAGGTAGGCCAACAAAAGTTCTCATTTACCTTAGCTAGGGTTTTGGCGATCCCAGGATGCCCTTCGATCAGTGAATCGCGATAGTTTGAAATAATATGCTGTTGTAATTCCTTCTTGGGTACATATAGGCGATCCCTAAAAAAGGGTAGATGGTCCTTGATGGTATATTGGCGAGGAAGGCATCAGGACTCATTGTCCGTTGGATTTCTTTCCGTAGTTCTGCTTGTGTTAAGGCTGTTATGATACCCAAGAGTTTGTCTTCAGGTATAATAGGTACTGGGTCTGGAGTTGTATATACTATTTCATCTATGCCCATGCGAGATAAGGCACCCACCTTTCCGTTCTGACTCCTGGTCGAAATGTGATTACATAATCATATTTGACGAAGAAAAGGGCCCACCGTAATTGGGTTGTGACAATATCTAGATGTTAACCTTGTCATATGTTCTTAAAGTACTTTCCTTGGGGTTTGGTATCAGCTCATGGAGCACATACATGGGGAAATGAGCAGGCCTCAAACACACAATTAATTTGTATACGTGAAGATAAAATGTAATGTTATTAACATTTTCTGATGATGCTATTTCTTTCTTCCTTACTTTAGTTTCCCTGTATGTGCCTCTGATTAGTATGCATTGTGTTTCTTCAGATGTATTGTTTGTACTAGCACAAGTGTTGTAAGTCTTGTTAGCTACTTCTTACATGTTTAACATTACTCAAAGCTCTGATAAGTTAGCATTCATTATTGTACTATCCAAAATTACTAGATTATAAATATTGTACTTCTATGGTGCATGCTGCAGTCATTGCCTATGTTTATATATGATTAGGTTTGTGTATTAACAACAACACTCCAATACAATGATTTTAGATGAGTACATTCTTTAATAGATTAAGTAGTTCATGATAGGTCTACCGATCACCCTTGACATCTTGTTACCAATAATATAAACACAACCCCTTGTAGGGACTTTTCATCAAAATTAATATCACATTTGATGTCATCAGTGATGTCATCAATGATATTTGTGATGTCATCCTTGATGTCCTGGGTGTTAGTCTTAGCAGTGCACAGTGCTGGTGCGAGTTATGGTTGCTTAGCTTACCATAAGTGGAGAATTTCAGGGCTTTTTCGGTTTTACTTGGAACCATCACGTCCCTTTGACAAAGTTTTTTTCACTGAATTTCATAGGTTTTTATTAGCACAACCTAACCATAACATCCCTTTAACAAAGTTTTTTAAACTGAAAATAGATATACACAATATACATTGGATAAATGTTTCCAAGGATTCCCTTAGTTTACATACATATAACACAGAACATACTGTGCTAGTGGGTCTGATGTTTGTGGACCATGCGTATGTTCACGGACGGACTCGGTCAACATCGTTACTATCCAAAAACTCAGGGGTTGTCTTACATTGTTGTATCATGCAATAGAAACACTGAACATGTTCAAAAAGCAGCACATAAATACATTACATTCAATAATAAATAAGAAGTGGAAAATGTATATGTAAGACACCAACCCTCCAATTATAACATATGCAACATAACGCAATATACGAAACAAAATAAATATGCCTCCAACAGAATTACCTCACGCAAACTGCACAGCAAAAATCAGCAGCACGCCAGCGCAGCAGTAACAGCAAAACTTAGCAAGAAACTAGTGAGTACACTACATTTATTTTATATATTTATTAACTTTCAGTATGAGGTACAGTAAAAATTATATTTTTTTATTTTTACACAGAAATGTTTAGTACTTTGGAATGCCTGGAAGAAATGAGTGAAAACAGTCATAGCAATGGTAGACACTACACTTCTCTATATAAACCAATTATTACCCATTACTTTATGTGTACTTACCAATTTTATTTATTAAACACTTCATCCAGACATTAAAAATAATACTAAACAGAGACCTTAGAAAATCATCTGCAGCGAATGGAGCAAAAAATTTATCTATTGAAAGAATAGTGCGCTCAATCACACAAACATTTCCTATGCACCTTAACGTAGTTTTTCTATTTTTTACACATGCAAAATCAGGCAGCAGGGTGCGGCCATCTTGTGATATCTTATCCGTTGCCGCATCGCCCAAGGTGGACTGCCCTGACGGCACTAATTCCACATGGCCCGCCCCTGAGGCTGACATCACCAAACCTTGTGATATTCTCTGCCTATCTCCAGGACGTTACTGGGCAATGTAGCCAAACACACCCAGTCATCACCTACGTGATAACGTTAGTTGACGCAGAAACTGGAATATCAACACACATCATCTCACAACACAGCATGTCCCAATTTTGAATTTAAAATCATACTTTTAAAGCAAATAGCAAAACTGTACATTTTTTAAAGTACTTTTATTTCACAATAAACGCTCCTAGAACATCCGGCAATTGCCACAATCAAGCAAATGGGTTATTTATTTCTTCATTCTCGATCCACAAATGTTTATTGTGAGTCACGCGGTGTTCCTTTTGGGTATAAAAGTGCATTGGACGCACTCTGAATCGCAAGGCTGTGGCATCACCTTGGCGCTAGGCCACCGTAAATGATGTCAGGTTGCTTGCTCCTTATCACTGGTGCCGCTTAAGGGCATATTGACCCGTGGCAATCATCCCAAAAAAGAATCAATGTTATCCAGCCATTAACATGTATGTGCAGCTGCCATTGGAAAAACCCATCAGTTGGTATCTGGAATCGATGACAATTGCAGAAAGGCAGGTTGTAGCTGTTTAAAAACGATAACAGAAATGTGTCTCAGTAGCCGATCTTTAGGACAGTTTATCATTTTACCCATTAATTCGGCCCTGTGTTAAAACTAATGATGAACACGGATGTGAAACAATGGGAACACAGAGAAAACAAAGTGGGAAGTAGTCATCAATTCACTTCAAAGGTTACTGCTATGCATTATGTTCACCTCGAAATGGGATGCTGATACTACAATCAGGGAGCAAGCTAAGGGCACAAAAAACGCATAGATGGAATTTTAATTAAATGTTATTGTTGAATTATGCATTTGTGGAACCTGGGGGAACCCACTAGTGGAGTACACACATCTCGATGCTGGACAGCCCATGAGCCCTGGACAAAGCCAAGTACACACACAGGTTGTATTTGCGCGTCGTTCCAATATGACACAAACAACAACCAAGTACAATGTAAGCCAGCAATAACGGTCGGTGAATGATAAGTTGAATCGTTGGTCTATAAAATCGTCAAAAGTAAAACTTACATAATATTTGCCATTTCCATTCTCTCAGCATAATGCAGACACTCCGTTCAGGCCAGCACATTTTCATAAATGAAATTACATGTTCCTTTGTCCAGTTTTGGAATGGTGATATCATATTTGACAGTGTTACATCCCTGCCTGCAAGCATTCCTTTTGGAATCCTCCCTTTGTTTCAAGGTCAAACAACAACTGTGTATGATGTGTGGGTTTGCTGAGCTCCAAAACAAAATTTTAACAGTGCTGAACTTCAGAATGGAAGCCAATAGCCCTTCAGACCATAGAGGCATTAACCAATGCGGATGACATTTCTACGGATTTACTTTGTTCCTCTGGAGAACTTCGCACTCTCCCAGCAACTCCCACAGCCAAGCCACACCACCTGTCAGCTCAGCCCATCTCCTCTTCATACGGCAAAGCACTTAATTTTTTTTTGCTAGCAGCAAATCCCGAGTCCTGACAAACTGTGCTCGCACAAGAATGTCAGAGCAAGCCCTGCAGCAACCAACTCTGGCCAGGGCGCGGTCCCCTGACCCCACAACCACAGTTATGTATTTGAGGCCTATGATTTGCACACATGTCTTTGTACTATCCCACTTTGGGTCACTAACGAGGTACCTAACTGCCCCAAGATTATGCAACATGCAAACAAATAAATGAATACCATTAAAATGAAACAAGAAATAAACAGTTACAATACGCCAACAGGTATCTAAATGCCCCAAACATCTTCAACAAACCAACAGATAGATAAATACCACTAAAATGGGAAAAGAAATAAACAAATAAAATACACCAACTGCTATCTAATTGCAGCAATACTACCACCACTTCCAAATCAAAAACCATACACCTATTCAATTCCTCTGAACTCAATGAAAGAATTGTATTGTACCACAACATAAAAAGGTTTTTTTTTTTATCCAGCATGGATTTATTTCCCACACACCCAATGATTTAATCAACAAACATAGGAACTGAGCAATTTGCACAGTACACTGGTTTGAACTATAGTGCTAACTATGAGGGTCTACAAAATACAGAAATATCTACTATGCAATGCAATACTCATTATAAACTACCTACACTAACGTGTTTTTTTCTTTTATCACAGTGATTGAAAATAAATGTCTGCGTGAACTACCCATGTCATGAAAAAACAAGGGGGTTCCTGGGAGTCTCTCTGCCAGGCATTAGTCCTGGGTACGAGAGCCTTACCCAGATTATTTAGCTCACTACCTTTTACACAGGAGAAATATCCCAATCATGTCAGTATTTGTCCTTCCCAGGGGCAATCCTGCACTAAAATGCTAGGCAATTCTCCTCTCAACAAGAGTACCAACAGCATCCTCAGACAAGTGTTTCGGTCTGGTTGGACCTCATTAGTAGCGTGGAGCTGTGCCTCTCTCAGAATAGTGAGCAAGGGGTCCATGTCTGGATTCCCCTAGTAACTTAGGGTGAGACCCAAAGTTACTTAAATATGGAAAAAACAAGGGGGTTCCTGGGAGTCTCTCTGCCAGACATTAGACCTGGGGACAAGAGCCTTACCCAGATTCTTTAGCACACTACCTTTCACACAGGAGAAATATCCCAATCATATCAGTATTTGTCCTGCCCTGGGGCAGTCCAGCACCAAAATACTAGGCAATTCTCCTCTCAACAAGAGTACCAACAGCAACCCCAGACACGTGTTTCGGTCTGATTGGACATCATCAGTAGGGTGGAGCTGTCCATCTGTAAGAATAGTGAGTAAGGGGTCTGTAAAGACTGGAGGGGGGATCTGTACTTCTGCTCTCTATATGGTAGAGGATAGGCACAGAGGACCCCAGCCAAGATTTTCTATTACGGTAGCAATGGACGAGCAATCAAGGCCTAGCTTCTCAGGAGGTGGTGCAGGCTGGTTCTTAAGTACAGTGTAGTCCCCAAGCCCCCACAAAGGAATGTCCACACACTGTATTAGTTAAAACACAGTCTTTATATAATTAATATTCAAGGTTATGTACACTATAAGGATAACTCACATTGTGTTCAAAATCAACAATGGTAAATATATACAGTTCTAAAGTGGTACTACAATTATTATCAGATCTCATTAAAGTGCATCAACTATACTCTGGTCAATTGTCACACAGATCACTTAATTAAGGCAACAAACAATAGATATAGAAGGAAAGCAGTTGGTTAGAACAATTGGCAGAATACTGACCCCTACCACTAGACACAGTTCTGTGTGGAGATCCCCCCACCTGGGCAACCTGTAAAATAAAGATATAACACAAGCCTAGTCCATATATTGTTATATAAGTCTTTTTTCCTTCTATAATGTTTCTACCCCCCCCAATGTACCTGGTGGAGCAGAGTTCTTTGAAGAGGCGTCGATGGATCCTTCTTGAGTGATTCCCTTTAAAGCAGGAGCCACGGATCATCGAGAGGCGTCGAAGTAGGTAAACTTGGCATCGACGGCATCAATGAAAAGTTTGAGGGTGCCGAGACCACGGAGTTGATCCAGGCAGTGCTCGTCGGTGACGTCCTGCGAGGATGAGGTGTGCGAGGCACCTCAGCGATTGATAGTTCAGGACTGCTAAGAGTTTCTGAAGAACTGTGGCCTGAAAAGGGCGTCGAGTGGTCGAAGTCTTTGTGGTCTTTGGGTGGTGGGAAACAGTCTCCTCAGTGTGTCGGTGTCCTCGACTTTCTCTGGTGGGATAAAGTGGTCGATGGTGCAGACAAGGGAGTCCTTCGATTCAAGAGTCTTAGGCAAAGGAGCAGGCGGCTCCGGTCAGTGGTGGCATAGCGTTAAGCGGTCCCCTCTTGTGGGCAACACGGCTTCGAGGGGCCTCCAGTGGTTACGGCGATACTCCGAACCCTGGTCGATGGCAATGGACTTTGACGGCGTCAATGTCAGACGGCATCGATGTCAGGGTGCTTCACTTCGTTCTCCTTGGCGGTCCCTGTCTCTGGTCGGCAGCCTTTTGAGGGTCTGACTTCTAGGGAGCTTCGGCAAAGATTAGTGGTGCTTGATGGTCGCTCTGAACATGGGAAGAGGGCGCCTAACCAGGTCCTCTCTCCGATCAGTACTCGACAAACTCAACAGCTTTCGATTGGGTCGAAGCAAATGCATCAGCAGTTCTTCTTTTTCAGCTCGGTGTCGAGGATAAGCAGTTCCAGTTACTCTTCATGTGTCAACTCAGCTTCTGAACAATTTCCAGTGGTGAGAGGTCCCCAGATATACTATTCTGTCTCTCATCCACACTGCTGGTTCACACTCAGCAGCCAATCATACAGAAGGGCATTCATGCAGTCAGTCAGCCAATCAGGCATTTAGTGCATTCACGCCATACTCCTCCCTCTCAGACACTCACAACAAGGAATGTGGATTGGGACAAGTACCCAGCCATTCAACACTACACACTGCATTCATGCCAGTTTTGTAGGGCTGTCTCAGTCTTTGTCTCTCATACCAGAAACCAGCCATCCACAAAAAGAAGTGCATATTGGTCACACACTCCATTCACCCAGGTCCCACCCACAGGGTGTACCCACAACATACAGTCACTGGGAAGGCTCCAGCCAGTCTGGCCTGGACTTCATAACAACACCATATATGGAACGTCCACCCAACAGCCAATCAGGGGGAAGGGACAGAGTCAGGTCTTCCCAGGACTTTGGGAAAACAAGGTAATAGGCAATAGGAAGCAAGAAGCCACAGGGGCCATCTTGTTTCCTATCAGGAATCAGCTGATTCCAATGGCAGGGCCTGGGTATCCCAAAATGGAGGATACTCAGAGCACCTGTCAAATTCAGCATGGAGCTGCCACCAGCCCATACCCTGCCCTGTGCGCCACACACAGGTGCCCAAAAACATACACTATGGGCACAGGGTTGCACCCCCACCCATGGGTGCCATAAGAGTATCCCATGGGTCTGTAAACCAAACCAAAAACAGGAAGAGCTGCTCTGCCAGGAGTCCCACATGGACTCCTGGGCAGAAAACAATACAGAACACAAATGAAAAAAGACTATAGGACAAGGACAGGGAGACCCTGTCCCTCCAATGCATTTCCAGCATCACAGTCACCCCTCCCCAGACTGAGGTTAGTGTGCCTAATCTCCCACGAGATAGACACCCTCATCCAGACGTCAACATACCCTCTGGAAAGGCCATCTGCATTATCGTGACTCTTACCTGGTCGAAGTTCTAAGGTGAAGACTAGCACTTGCAGGCTAATGGACCACCTAAGCATTTTTGGATTTTCACCCTTCATCTGCATAAGCCACTTCAGGGGCATATGATCTGTTTGGACCTTGAAGGTAGACCCCGTAAGGCCTAAAATGCCTAAGGCTCCAAAATATACTGAAACATTCCTTTTCAACAGTAGCCCACCTAAGTTCCCTACCCTTGAGTTGTCTACTGATGAAGATGATCGGATGTTCCCTCCCTTTGTCATCTAACTGGGACAAGACAGCTCCAATTCCGGTGTCGCAGGCATCCGTCTGGACCATAAAGGGTTTTCTGTAATCAGGCGCACACAACACTGGTGCCCTACACAGACTTTCTTTCAAGCCATCAAAGGCCCTCTGACAGTCTTCAGTCCAATTAACCTTTCTAGGCTGTTTGGGTGAAGTCAGAGCTGTCAGTGGTGCAGCTATGGTTCCATAGACCGCCATGAAATTGTGATAATACCCAATGAGGCCCGAAAAGGCTCTCAATTGGGTTTGAGTAGTAGGAGTCTCCCAGTCATGTACATCCTGTACTTTACTGGGCAGAGGTTGGATTTGACCCCCTCCTACCTCATGACCATGATACGTAACTTTCTCCTGAGCTATCTGGCACTTGGTGGCCTTGATAGTGAGGTTAGACCTTTTCAAGACCTGCAACACCTTATCCAGATGTGTCAAATACTCTTCCTAGGTGGAACTGTAGACGGCAATGTCTAAGTAGGCCACACAGAAGGCCTCCAGCCCACTGAGCTCAAGATTGACCAATCTCTGGAAGATGGCAGGGGCATTCTTCAACCCAAAAGGCATGACCTTAAACTGGTAGAGTCCCTCAGGTGTTGAGAATGCCGTTCTTAACTGTATCTGACATAGGGTAGCACCTGCTTTTGATAGGCACACCGTAACCAGTGTCAATTTCGTGCCTACACCAAGGTGTAAGGCCTGGTGTCAGTGAGAACAGAGAGGCATACTGCCGGAGCAAAGCCCTGCAGGCCTTCTGCTGCTCTGTCATCAGATCGGGAGAGAAATGTACTCCCTCCACTGAGCCATCCTGAGAGTTGCTATGCAGCAAATCAGGAAGGGGCTCACTCTCATCCTCTTCTTGCTCTGAAGCTAGCAAGAGCATGAGACTTCTGCTTGCCTGTGGAAAGGCTTGAGCCTGTTAACATGAAATACCTGAGGGGCTACCCCAGTGACACCCATGTCAACCAGATAATTGACTTTTCCCATCTTGGAGATGATCCTGAAGGGTGCAGTCCACTTGTCTGCCAAAGCTCTAGGCTTGGTAGGCTCCATCACAAGGATTTCCTGGCTCGAAGTCCAATCCACTTGCAAGGCTTTAAGGTCATGCCAATATTTATTCAGTTCCTGGCTGGCCTTGAGATTTGCTGTTGCTTGACCCATCATCAGTGTCATCCTCCGGCTGAGGCCTAACACATAGTCCTCCACTTGCTTGGTGGGACCTGGAGGGGTGGCCTCCATACCTTCTCTAGTCAGGGCAGGGGCCCCCCTCACGGGATGTCCAAAGAGTAACTCAAAGAGGCTGAAACCAACACCCTCTTGAGGTACCTCTCTGTAAGCAAACAGCAGGCATGACAGGAGGAGATCCCATTTCCTCCTTAGGGGCTCTTCCAAAGCACCTAGCATGCCTTTGAGAGTTTTACTAAACCTCTCAACCAGACCATTCGTCTGGGGATGGTAAGAGGTGGATAACTTGTAGGTTACCCTGCACTCTTTCCACATGGTTTTCATGTAACTAGACATGAAGTTGGATCCTCTGTCAGAGACAACCTCCTTAGGGAATCCAACACAGGTGAAAATGCCCAGGAGAGCCCTGGCAAGCAACTTGGCAGTAATAGTCTGAAGGGGTATAGCCTCAGGGTACCTGGTGGCAGGATCAACCAAGACCAGGATGAACCGGTGTCCACCTGAAGTGGGAGTGTCAAGAGGACCGACAATGTCAATGCCCACCCTCTCAAATGGTGTGCCATGCCAACCACTGGCAATGGTTGCTGTAGGGCAATGACACTGCCTCCAGTCTTGCCAGACAACTGACAAGTTGGGCAGGTCCTGCAGTGGCACTCCACTTCTACTCTCATTCGAGGCCAGTAGAAATGGGCAGAGAGCCTCTGTTAGTCTTCTTGGTACCAAGATGACCAGCTAAGGGCACCTCATGCGCCAACTGCAGTAGGAAGGGCCTGTAAACCTGGGGTACCACCAACCTCTTGAGGGCACCAGGTTCAGGCTTAGTAGGCTCACCAACAAGGATCTCACGATCCAAATAGATCCGGAATGTCCTAGGCACTTCTCCTTGTGCCTGAAACATGGCCTGTTTCCTCAGACCCTCGAGAGAGTGGCACTCTCTCTGTCCCTTACAGAAGTCCACCCGGGAGGGTCCCCCATCAGCCAACAGGCATTGAAGGTTGGGGTGGTCCTCCGGGTTGAGAGCCTCTCCCACAAGAGAGTCTTCTGTCTCTTCTCCCTCAGGAGTTGAGTTTGGGTTTTCCACTGGACCCAGCCCGTCCAGAGCATGGATCCCAATGGGTGCTGTAGGAACAGCAGGAAGAAAAGGAGCCCCCATCGCAGAGGTGGACTTCTTGGTCTTCCTTCTTCTTGCCTTAGGCTTTGCCTTTGGCTCGGGTACCTGACTCACAGCCAGACCCTATGTCACCTGTGCCCGAGTGACTGCAGCAGTAGTCATGTGAAGACCCTCTGAGATCAACCCCAACTCTGCTAGATCATTACCTAACAGAATGTTACCAGGGACATTATCCTGAACAAGGACATGAAGCTTTGCTGTCTTGTCTCCAATCATGAGTGTGACTAAGGCTACAGGCGATAATTTGGGAGGCCCACCAGCTAACCTGGTGGTTCTCAGAGGAGCACCTACATAGTCCTCTGGCTTGAGCAGGGTCCTGTCCACCACTGTCATGCTTGCCCCAGTGTCGCTCATGCCAGTAGAAGGTTGGCGATTCAAGAGGATACTTCTCAAAAATCTACGGGTGTTCTGTGGGATAGTTGCCAGTACTTCTGCGTACTGGTCCCAGGCCCCAAGGGACACTAAGGAAATCTCTACAGGAGCACCAAATGTGATCCCTGTAGAGGAGAGGTGGACAGTGGCCTCCACCTCAGACATGGGGTAAGGGTAGCTCAGGCTGACAGCCTGTACTCCAAGTGCCTTACCTTTACACCTGGAGTCACCCTTATTGTGATCCAGAGCCCAACATTCCCAACAGGTGCCAGGAATGTGGCATAAGGTACTGGAACCACTGGGAGCCTGCTTTGCAGCAGGTGGACCACTACTCTTATTCCTACCCACAGATGACTTATCCCCACTAGATTTTGGGTCTTAGGAGAGGAATGTTTTGGTTCTGACTGTGACTGCATTTGGGACTGCTCAGCTTTCTGAGAGGTCCCCTTTTCTTTGTCCTTGTCCTTCCCACTGGAGTCCTTAGGGGACACCCGGTGGGAGACCCACTTGTCCCCAACCTAGCCAGCTTAAAGGGATCCAAAATGTTCTGGTCAGCAACATACTGACACAGCTCTGGTGAACAGGCTTCAGAAAAATGCTCAAAAAACAAAAGGTGAGACAATTCAAGAAACGTTTACACTTTGTAACCATCAATCCACCCCATCATGTTCATGTGCGTAGCACTCACCCAGTCAACCTAAGATACATTCTCTCTTTTCTTAAATTACCCAAACCTTTTGGGTATTGGGTAGGTATCTTGCAAAATCAAAGCAGACTTCATGCACTCATACTGACCCCTTTCTTTCACAATCAGTTTCAGAAGACTGTCATATCCAGTCTGAGGCACTCTGCTTAACAAACACTTAGCCCAATCTCTCTTATCAACATCATGAATTGCACAAGTCATTTCAAATGCTTCAATCCATTGGAGGATATCTGAACCCTCCACAAACACACCAACCAAATCTTTCATAAACTTGGTGGCTGGGGACCTGGCACTCTCACTGGTTTTAGCTGAAGTCTCTACGTGAGCTTTCTCTAACTGGATTCTCTGACATTCAGTGTCCTTGTTCTTGAGTTCAAGGTCCTTATTTTTTAGTTCAAGATCCCTATTCTTGAGCTCCACTTATTGAGCCAACTCCTCCTTCTTAAGCTCAGCATCTATTTTCAACTTGAGGTATTCAAAAGTCAGTTTCATCCTTAATAACTCAAGCTCCAAGGAATTGCTGGTGTTTGGAACAGAGGCATTCCCAGAGACATATTCAGCAACAACCCCAGGGGCAGAGTCCTCATTGGTCCCACCCCCCCTTCAAGAGTTTCACAATCAGCCTGGTAGTCCACCAGGGCAGCTTTCAGCTCAGCCCTAGACTTATCCACAAAGTCTAACTCCCTGGCTTTACAAGCACTTTGGGGAGCCTCTAAGCTCATCCTAGTCAATTTACCATTTTTGCAATAGACTCCATTGCTTGTAATGCAGTTATCTTGTACATAACTAAACCTCAATTTAGCAAAGTGCACATATTTTGTAAGTGGCATGGTTATACACTTATTCTTAAAACCATAAGCATCCCACGGCTGCCACTAGTGTAAAGACTGGAGGGGGGGTCTGTACTTCTGCTCTCGATATGGTACAGGAGAGGCACAGAGGACCCCAGCCAAGATTTTCTATTTTGGTAGCAATGGACGAGCAATGAAGGCTAGCTTCTCAGGAGATGATGCATGCTGGTTCTTAAGTACATTGTAGTCCCCAAGCCCCCACAAAGGAATGTCCACACTGTATTAGTTAAAACACAGTCTTTAAATAATTAATATTCAAGGTTATGTACGCTACCACAATAACTCACTTTGTGCTCAGAAAATCAACAATGGTAAATGTATATATAGTTCTAAAGTGGTACCACAATTATTATCAGATCTCATTAAAGTGCATTAACTATTCTCTGGTCAAATGTCACACAGATCACTTAATAAAGGCAACCAATAATAGACATAAAAGGAAAGCAGTTGGTTAGAACAGTTGGCAGATTACTTGCCCCTACCACTACACACAGTTCACACCTGGGCATCCTGTAGAATAAAGATATAACACAAGCCCAGTCCATATATTGTTCTATAAGTCTTATTCCCTTCTATAATGTTTCTACACCCCAATGTACCTGGTGGAGCAGAGTTCTCCGAAGAGGCGTCAATGGGTCCTTCTTGAGTGACTCCCTTTAAAGCAGGAGCCATGGATTGTCGAGAGGCGTCAAAGAACGTGAACTTGGTGTCGACGGCGTCAATGAAAAGTTCGAGGGTACCGAGACCACAGCATCGATCCAGGCAGTGCTCGTCGGCGACATCCTGCGAGGATGAGGTGTGCGGTGCACCTCGGCAATTGATAGTTCAGGACCGCAAAGAGTTTCTGAAGAACTGTGGCCTGTCTTCGGGTGGCGGGAAACCCACCAGCGGATTCTCCTCGGCGCATCAGCGTTCTCTACTTTCTCCGGCGGGATAAAGCAGTCGACGGTGCGGACAAGGGGGACCTTCAATTCAACAGTCTTAGGCAAAGGAGCGGGCGGCCCCGGTCGTGGGCGGTACAGCATCAAAAGGTCCCCTCTTCTGGGAAGCACGGCTTTGACAGGCTTCCAGCGGTTACACCGATATTCCGAACCCTGGTCGACGATCCCCGTTTCCGGTCGGCAGCCTTTCAGGGGTCTGACTTCCAGGGCGCTTTGACAAAGGTTAGCGGTGCTCGATGTTCCCTCGGAGCACGGAAAGAGGGCGCCTAACCAAGTCCTCTCTTGGATCAGTCCTTGACGAACTCAACAGCTTTCTGATCGGGTCAAAGCAAATGCAGCAGCAGTTCTTCTTCTTCCAGCTGGGTGTCGAGGATAAGCCGTTCCAGTTACTCTTCAAGTGTCAACTCCGCTTCAGAACAATTTCCAGTGGTGAGAGGTCCCCAGATATACTATTCTGCGTCTCATTCACACTACTGGGTCACACTCAGCAGCCAATCATACAGAAGGGCATTCATGCAGTAAGTCAGCCAATCAGGCAGATAGTGCATTCAGGCCATACTCCTCCCTCTCAGACACTCACAACAAGGAATGTGGATTGGGACAAGTACCCAGCCATTCAACACTACACACTGCATTCATGCCAGTTTTGCAGGGCTGTCTCGGTCTTTGTCTCTCATACCAGAAACCGGCCATCCACAACAAGAAGTGCATATTGGTCACACACTCCATTCACCCAGGTCCGACCCACAGGGTGTACCCACAACATACAGTCACTGGGAAGGCTCCAGCCAGTCTGGCCTGGACTTCACAACAACACCATATATGGAACTTCCACCCAACAGCCAATCAGGGGGAAGGGACAGAGTCAGGTCTTCCCAGGACTTTGGGAAAACAAGGTAACAGGCAATAGAATGCAAGAGGCCACAGTGGCAGGGCCTGATTATCCCAAAATGAAGGCTACTCAGAGCACCTGTCAAATTCAGCATGGAGCTGCCACCAGCCCATACCCTGCTCTGTGGGCCACACACAGTTGCCCAAAAAAATAAAATAGGGGCACAGTGTTGCACCCCCACCCATGGGTGCCATAAGGGTATCCCATGGGTCTGTACACCAAACCGAAAACAGGAAGAGCTGCACAGCCAGGAGTCCCATATGGACTCCTGGGCAGAATACAATACAGAACACACATGAAATAAGACTACAGGACAAGGACAGGGAGGCTCTGTACCTCCAATGCATTTCCATCATCACAGGGTCCACATCTGGGATCCCCTAGTGACTTAAGGTGAAACCCAAAGTTACTTAAATGTGTACAAAACAAGGGGGGTCCTGGGAGTCCCCCTGCCAGGCATTAGTCCTGGGTGTGAGAGCCTTACCTATATTCTTTATCTCACTATCTTTCACAGAGGAGAAATATCCCAATCATATCAGTCTTTGCCCTGCCGAGGGGCATTTCAGCACCTAAAAGCTAGGCAATTGTACTCTGAACAAGAGTACTAACAGGAACCCCAGACACGTGTTTTGTTCTGGTTGGACCTCATCAGTAGGGTGGAGCTGTGCTTCTCTAAGAATAGTGACCAAGGGGTCCATGGCTGGATTCCCCTAGTAACTTAGGGTGAGACCCAAAGTTACTTATATATGCAAAAAACAAGGGGTGTCCTGTGATTGCTATTGGTACTCTTCTTTAGAAGAAAATTGCCTAGCATTTCGGTGCTGGACTGCCCCAGGGCACAACAAAGATTGATATGTTTGGGATATTTCTTCTCTGTGGAAGATAGTAGATAAAGACTCTGGGTAAGTCTCTCGTAACCAGGACTAATGTCTAGTAGAGGGACTCCCAGGACCCCTCTTGGTAATTTGCATGAAAAACCTGCATACAACCACAAAATGTCAAACAGTAAGTATATAATGATTGGACTCACAAACACCACAGCATATCACACCCATTCAAGAAAACACCTCAACATACACCACAATCCAAAATGTTTCCTTCCATGGCTATCTTTTGCTGCAGCGCTTGTTGCCAAACACTACAATCCTGACTGCATGGCCTGGCCAAAAATCTTCATACAGCCTCACCAAAAGAAACACTAAGTTTATAATAATTAAACTCACCACCACCACAACTGTCATGGCACAGGCCCCAGAACACAAAAACCACACCATCTAGTGATGGGGCAATGGGTCACTTGACTCACTTATGTCCCTTTGGGACCCATAAACACAGGGGCCCTGGCTGGCCTTTGGCGCCAGGCTCATATAGAGCTGTGAGCAGGAACACTTTATTTCAGTGCAGGAGTGCTTTCATTTTATTTCAATGCAGGAGTGCTTTTATTTTACAAGAACTTTCCAGGAGCTGGAAGCCTTTATTCCAGAGAACATCCTCATGTGCTGACTCGTCGGGTGTGGCTCTCTGGGCCTGGTCTTCATGTGCTGACTCATCGGGTGTGGCAGGGTGTGGCAGGTAGGCTGCACCTGGTGGGCGTGCATTCAGAAGCCCAGCTACCTAGCTGCTCCATCCTTAAGGCCGGTGCTTTGCGTTTCTGTGCACTCACGTGCAACGTGATGCTCACCACCACTTGGACCAGTGTACTTACCTTTGAAACCAGGCGTTCTCCTTCATACTCACCTCCAGAAAACTGGTACTTCATTGCTTCATCTGCAGACTCATCTCCTGACATCCAGTGAACTTGATCCCGATGCCGCAGCACCGCACACCACATCCAAAACTCGGACCCTGTAAAGAAAAAGAAAGACAAGGTTAGATCATCCATCCTAGAGCCGTGCTGCATTTGAACCCTGCGCGCCCCTTAGTTAACAATTTACCTTCTACTGTACCACTGCAGCTTCATTCCTCATTCCCTCCGGCTGCCGCCTCGAGCTCCAGTGCTTCTGCCGGGCTGGCAACATCATCTGCAAGGGAAGAAAGCAAAAGAGCAAACATCAAAAGTGGAACGGACAGCAATATAAGACAACAAACTCTACAATACAACAAAAACAGACGAGGAAAGACAAAGACAAACAGGAACACTTACCTGAAGTATAGTGGCTTAGTCGCAGCAGGACTGGACTACCACGTGCAAGGGACCAGTGAAGGAACTTGGTCCAGATCGCACAATCGCCCCAGCCAGAAGCAGCAAGACGGAGTGCTCGCCAAAATGAATCAACAGGTGAGCTTTCCAGGGACAGCGCATCCCACGCATACCACGATTTAGGAGAAGGGGTCTGGAAGGGAATCAGGCGCACAAGCTGGCATACTCATGCCCCCTATTCTCCATGCAGGAGCATTCCGGAGCAGCATCACCTATGACCACCAGTCACCACATAAGCGCAGAGGGCGAAGTCGGACCTGAGTGACCTCACCCTCGGGAGGGCTACAGCCTTGCCCCAATGCCTACGCAGAGACCAAGTGAGCATAACAACAACAGAACATAACCATGCAAACGAACACCTCACCAATAAGTACAACCCAAAATGCCTAGAGTCTTCAATACCAACATTCTGAACACAATCCAAAAAACAAACTACTATCCTATAAACATTATTACACTACTACCAATCAGTACACACATTTTATAAAAACATAGCCCCTAAGCAGCCCACATACCACAGTCAAAATCTTTGGTAACATGGGTGTGCTATGCTGCGGTGGTTGTAGCCAGGGCCTAGAGTCTTCGGTGCATGGCCGAAGGACTACAGCACTTTGGCCATGCACCCAAGACTCTAGTCCTTGGTCACAGCCACCGCAGCATAACACACCCATAGAAACAAACACCTACCAAATAACCACAACCCAAAAACATAATACATCCACCTCAAAACCTACCCACTTCAATTAACATTCTAAAAAATAATTACAACCAACGTAGAAACTCTTCAATACATACCCTCTTCACTCAATGCTCTTCTAACAACCCAAAACTAACATCATACTAAACTAAAATAGCCAGTAGTGCACGCAGTGCTTATTATGTCTGCAGACACCGCAAACACATCATGACGTTCTCCCACCTGAAGAAATACAGCATTTGACCCATCTCTTACTCCCCCACCCTCCCCAAGCACTCATACACACCAACACAAACTCCAAAATTGGATTTATGCTCACTTCCAGCATATGTCAGTGCATCCAATATGGCGGGTGCATCGAAACAATTGGACACACCTCATGCCTCATCCCAGCCAATCAGAGAACACATCACGTGTCGGCAGACATGACGCAAGCCGATTATCCAATTGGTGTCCTGTCCGCGGAGCGGACATAGATATCACTCATTTTTTTGACTTACGTTTTGGTCATTTAAAAAATATAACTACTGGACGGATTTACACCAAATTAACGAAAGCATGCTTTCGGGACCAAGCCACCGCTCCTGCCACAAATTTTGTGAAAATCCATCCAGCGGTTTCGTCTGTAGGCGCAACAGACATTTTTTCCCATTGTGTCTATGGGGAAAAAAAATAATTTTGGGACCCCCTCTATAACTTTGCCCCCCCCCTTGACCAAACCTCACCAAACTCATACATTTTTTTTGCAAAGTCTGGTGAGGATTCGTCCAGGGAGAGCGAAGTTATAAGCCACCCAAAAATTGTTCTTCCTATGGGTTTAGCAACTTAACCATAACTACATAGCCACTACCGCAGGCCATGGAATATGTATATTTTCTATTTTCTGCTTCAGCTATTCATGAGGAATTAATAAAAAAATAGCTCGGTCCGCACCATGTTGCACAACCGTTTGGCAATTTTCTGCTGTTTTTACAAAAAGCATAATAGTAGGGAACATGTAATTTACTCACCACATTCCTAATTTTACCTTTCACCAGCATATTGATTTTGAAATTCAGGACATGTTCAGTGCAGTCAGGAACACTGTTAGGCAGAATCCTATGCAGTGCCCTTAGGGACCACTGCCCAGAATTAAGACTACAAGTGGCAATACAAGTTCACCTTTCGTACAAGCCTGTACTACTGTTAGAGTACCCACCTGGGGCTCTGCTGGAGGAATTTCCCAGGCCTGGCAGCTATATGCACGGTTCCAGCTTGCCAAGAGGGTTGTTCCCCGAGGGGCAATCGTGCTCTCTAATCGGAGGCATAAGCGCACACCGCAGAAAGCTGCCATCGGCTGCGCAGGCTTGCGTGTCAAACCTCGTTCCGTTTCGGCACGGCCATGGCGCATGCGTGGGCCGGCCTGCGCTTCAAGCCTCGGTTTTGTGCCGAGTGCTTCATATAGCATCCGAGTGCAGGAACAGATCGCGTCTTAACGCGGTTTGTTCCTGACTCGCCGCTGCGCTTTTGCCTTGTGTTTTTTGCTCCAGTTCCTGTTTGTTTTCTCTTGCGCACTGGACCTGTCCTTCCCCCCGGTCCTGTCCCATCCTCCTGGGTCTGGGTTCCCTGTTTGCCTTGGAGTCCTTCCTGGATCCCTGCCTTACCTTGGATTCCCTTTGGGTACCAATTTCTCCCTTAGGCTCAGTCTCTCCCTTGGGTCCCTGCTTCTCCCTTGGGTACCTGTCTCCCCTTAGGGTACCAGTCTCTCCCTTGGGTACCTGCTTCTCCCTTGGGTTACCGTTGCCTCTTGGGTACCTACTTCCCCGTGGGGCCCTGTCTCTTCCTGGGGTCTCTTGTTCCCTGTCTGGCCTGTAACCCCCTTGTTTTAGCTTGCTCAGCCGGGGTACCAGTTCCCGGTCTGCTGTACCTGCTTCTATCTGTGCCATCTGAATACCAGTCCCTGGTCTGTCTTCTGTACCTGCTTCTACCTGTGCCATCTGGATACCAACTCCGGGGTGTCATCCCTGCACTCTTACATGAAATGTGTCTACAACCTGCAAGTTCTTTACACCGCTCCTACTACTGCCTTCCGAGTATGTACTAGGAGTCGTTTATCTCTTCAGTCAGCTTCCTTGGACATTTTGGGACCGTCCACCTTCCCTGTCAGTGCTTGCACTCTCTTGACGTCACGTAAATCTGCAGGGAAGTGTTTCCGTGGCATCAGGAGTTGGTCCCCATCCATACCTGTTTTATCAGGACTGGGTGGAGATTGCTTCCTTGCGTCACCTTCTCTTCATTTGACTACCTGATCAAACAGCCTGGCTTCTCCTGTTCGAACATCTCCTGGAAATACAGGTACGCAGTGTTCATGTGACACCCACCTTAACAGATTAAGACACCTAACCACCGGTTCGGATTCAGAGATGGAGGACGTTCACGAATTAAGGAATGAGATTAGGGCTTTATGCACCGAGGTGACAGCTTTACACCAAGAAAACCTCACCTTACGGCAGGTGGTGGCTCAAGGAGCCAGTTCAAGTACTTCAGCTGAAGCTGTCATGGCTCAAACCAGTCCGGTAAAATTTGATGGTGATCCTCGGTGGGTAGCTGAGTTTTGTAATCACTGCAGGATACATTTCCTGTGTCGTCCAACGCACTTCAACCAGGATAAGGCCAAGATAGGATATATTTTGGGAAATGTGACTTGCAATGCGTTGGCCTGGGCTACACCTTTGGTGGTAGCTAAGAGTCCAATTATGGAAGATTTTGTTGCTTTTGAGAAGGCCTTTTTGGAAGTATTCCAATCACCGAATCTCGCTGCGGTGGCTCAGAATCAGTTCATGGATTTTAGACAGGGATCGAGTGATATCATTACTTACATCAGTTGTTTTCATCAATTGGCCACCGATTACCAATGGCCTGAAGTCACTCAGAAGACTCTTTTCCGACGGCGACTGAGGGAGGAATACAAGGATGAGTTGCTTCACATTCCCGAACCAGACTCTCTGCAGTCTCTTCAAGAATAAGTATTCCGAATTGACCATAGTCTGGCTGAGAGACGGAGCGAGAGACGTCACCAGGAGAGAACAATCCCAAGATTTTTACCAGCACCAGTCAAGGCTTCTGGTCCTTCTGAGACAACTTCTGAACGAATGCAATTGGGAGCAGTCAGAGGCCCTCTATCTGACGCAGAGAGGAAACGAAGAGGAGATCTCCGATTGTGTCTGTTTTGTGGGGCCTCTGGACATTACAACGGGCCTTTCTTCTTCTACAGTCCTTCTGGATTCTAGACAGCTACAACAACCCATGCAGCCGGTGGTTCTCATGGCCTTATGCATCAAGGTCTCTTGGCCAGGTAAAGAAGCTATTGAGGTGTTGGGGCTGTTGGATTGTGGCGCTTCTGGCAATTACATTGATGCCAACTTTGCCATAAGGAATGCTATAACCTTGCTAGAAAAGAATTGTGCTTCAGTAGTGGAGGTTATAGATGGGACACCTTTGTCTTCTGGCCCTGTCCATCAACACACTGGGACTTTAAGATTGCAGATTGAGGGACATCAGGAACAGATATCCTTGGATGTTATCAAGACACCCTTGTATCCCATAATCTTGGGGTTACCATGGTTATTATACCACAATCCAAACATCAATTGGGTGACTCGGACATTAGTATTTTGTTCAGACCGTTGTGTACAGGAGTGCTGTGGTTCTGAGACCTTTGCAACGACTGTGTCTATCTCTACCCAGACTGATGGAAGTGGTATGTCTCGTCTATACTCAGTTGCTTTAATACCATCTGAGTATTCAGAATTCCAAGAGGTCTTTGCTGAACCCAAGGACATCCCGTTGCCTCCTCACAGAACCTTTGATTGTTCCATTGATCTATTAACTGACTCTGTGATACCACATGGCAAGGTGTATTCACTAACCACACATGAGAAGGAGGTATTACAGGAGTATCTTGAGGAATGTCTTCGGAAAGGATAGATCACACCTTCCAATTCACCCGCAGGATTTCCCTTATTTTTTGTCAAGAAGAAAGAGGGTACCCTAAGGCCATGTGTGTCACGACCCTCGCCCAAAACCCCCTCTGGCAAACCCATTGGCCAGGTGGAATCAGGACTCGCGCCTCTAGAGCCTGGCATCGTCTTCCAAAACCCTTTTGGGGCCACTCCTGGCACCTTTGGCGCCAGGCTCATACATCATGAAAAAACATGTGCTTGGGAACTACTTAATGTATTGTCAGCCAACATGGAGGCATCCAGATAGCTTGGTTCCAAGGAACCAAGCTATGCGGTCTAGTGTTTTGGGTATGGTAGCCTAGGGACTACTTTACCTGGACTATTTTGTTGGGGCTATTTAAACCACACCCGAGCAAGACAACATGCTTCGTGTTACTTTGCAGCTTGCAACGTGATGCTCACCGTGTCCAGCTATTCCCTCGAACCTCGGAGAAGCAGAACCTGCAAGGAGACAAAAGGAACATCATTAGCACCAACATCTTACCTGCAGTCTTCATCTTTAGCCACTCGCAGCTACTGAGAACAGCTTCCTCGAATTTGCACGCCTCCCGGACAGAACAACCTGAAAGAGGAAGATAGAGGCAACATTAAAGTAAGCAGTAGTGACATTTGCAAATTACGAACTGCTCAAAAGGCTTACCTGGCTGGTTGCCTCTCGGGCTGGCACCACTCTGGACATTCCACTCGTGCTGAAGAACACCACAACCTACAAGGAAGGAAAACACATGTTAGCAAAGGCAAGACTTCGCAGAGCTGCGCATAGCGATTACTTACCGCATCATAGCGCTTTTAATGCGCCATCATTTACCAGCGGGGCTCAACCAAGCCAGTTCGCTGTGCTGAAGCTCTGCATACCTAAGAGAGACAAAAAAAATGACATTTTAAACAAAGAAATGGATGCAGGATAGCAACAAATCCAAAGAACAGCAATAAGACCTACCTGAACCATATCAAACGGGCCAAGTCAGTGAAGTAACTGGACCGCACACGCCCATGAAAGACAACGCGCCCCTGCAAAGAAGGCAGGACAGAGAGCACGCCTAACGCTACCACAAGGTGAGGAGAGGGTGCGAGAGGGGCTGAAATCATACGGGGGTGGAGGGAGGATACTTACCCCGTCCGGTCAGTCTTGAACACAGTACTCCTGCATGTTCAGGCAGAACCTTCCCCGCAGACCACATCTGGGCAAAGCTGAGAAGTATAGCAAAGAGTAACCCGGCTGGGTGGCGTCCCTGTGGATACCAGGTGAGCGTAACATGTATCGACTAAAGGCAACTGAATGACATTACCAGAAAGGACAGATATCCACTACCTTTGATACGTACTATAATGGAATCCTTACATAATGCCCGAGTATTCACCAAGTTCGATCTTCGAGCGGCCTTTCATTTGGTATGCATAAAATCCGGTGTCGAATGGAAAACAGCATTCAAGACACCATCAGGACACTATGAATATCGAGTTATGCCCTTTGGTCTATGCAACGCCCCCTCAGTCTTCCAACGACTCATGGACCATATTTTCGCAGATTTGATTGGCATATCTGTCTGGGTGTATTTAGATGATATCTTGGTATTCTCCAAAGATCTCAGGGAACACATAACCCATGTGAAGGAGGTTCTCAGACGGTTGCATCAGATCAACTTATACGCCAAGGCTGAGAAGTGTCTTTTTCATCAAGACCATATCGAATTTCTTGGTTATGTAATCAGTGCTTCTGGAATACATATGGATCCCCCTAAGGTTCGTGCCATTCTGGAATGGAAATCTCCTAAAGATCTGCAATCTCTTCAACGTTTCCTTGGTTTTATCAATTTTTACCGTCACTTTATTCCATCTTTTTCCAAGTTGACCGCCCCCCTTTCGGATTTGACCAGTATCAAGAAACCCTTTGTTTGGGGATCGGAAGCTGCAGCCTCTTTTGAACAACTAAAGAAATCTTTCAGTACTTCTCCAATACTCCATTATCCCCAGGATGACAAGCCATTCATTGGGGAAGCCGACGCATCAGATTTTGCAGTCGGGGCGGTTTTGCTGCTGTATGACCCAAGATTGGAGGTGGAATTCCCTGTGGCATATTATTCCAGAAAACGTACTGCTAGTGAACGGTACTATCCGGTTATTGAGAAAGAACTTCTAGCCATCAAGACAGCCTTTGAGGAGTGGCGACACCATCTTCTGGGGGGCCAGTTTCCTGTGGAGGTACGCACAGAGCATCGTAACCTACAATTCCTGCGTTCTCTTCAGTGTAGAACCTCTCGACAGGCTCGGTGGGCCTTCTTCTTTTCACATTTTGACTTCAACATCACCTACGTTCCCAACTCTAGAAATGTGAAAGCAGATGCATTGTCTCGCTCCTTGGAAGACGACATTAAGCAAGAAGGGCGGGATCAGCCAGTGTTAGCTCCGAAGCATTTCCTCCTGGCTCTCGTACCCTATATACAGAGAGTTGCACAAGAAACCTTAGCTGATCCTAGAAGGTCCGTATTAATGAAACACCCCCAAGTAAGAGAAAAGGATGGATTGCTCTTTTTTCAGAGTAAACTATACATGCCCACAGAGGACCTCCGTAAAATCATATTACAGGGTTTACATAATTCCAAGATAGGCGGTCACCGTGGCATTCGATCAACGCAAGAACTCATTGCCCGACAATTTTGGTGGCTGGGATGGGCTACTCAAGTCAAGCGTTATGTGGAGTGCTGCCCTGTCTGTGCTCAAGTCAAGAATCCGTGCAAGAGACCCTTCGGCTTGTTGCAGCCTATGGAAAGACCACCATACCCTTGGCACACAATTGCCACAGACTTTGTAGTCGACCTTCCACCCTCCGAAGGCCACACCTATATAATGGTAGTAGTGGATTGCTTTACCAAGATGGCTCATTTCATTCCCTTTGAGAAAGTTCCGACAGTTGCCCAGATGGCACGGTCCTTTTTGGATAACATCTTTCGCTTGCATGGCTTACCGGAGAAGATAATATCAGATCGGGGTTCTCAGTTTGTATCATCTTTCATCTTTCTGGAGTCAGCTTTGCCAACATTTAGGTACCCATTGGGCTCTCAGTTCGGGTCACCACCCACAAACCAATGGACAGACCGAAAGAACAAATCAAACCATGGAACAATATTTGCGCTGCTTCACCAATGCTTCTCAATCTGACTGGGTGTCGCATCTTACCTTAGCCGAAGTGGCATATAACAATTCAGTTCACTCTGCAACCGGATTGAGTCCCTTTTTCTGTTCTTCTGGTCTTCACCCCAAGCTGCTGCCTCTTCCCCCTGTACATCCCAGCGTCGTATCTTCTGCTGATCATTTGGTCTCTGAGATTCAAGGTCTCCACCATCAAGCTGCTGGTACCCTGGCTCAGGTACAGGAGAGTATGAAGAAGGCTGGCGATAAACATCGGAGTCTTGAGCCCTCATTTCGGGTGGGGGATTTGGTGTGGTTGTCATCCAAGCATTTGCCAGACCAGACCCTTCCGCAAAAGCTAGCTCCCAGATTCCTTGGCCCTTTTCGCATCACTAAACAGGTATCCCCGGTGGCTTTTAGGCTTGCTCTACCCACATCTAGGCAGGTTCACCCAGTGTTTCATGTTTCCTTACCGAAAGCCTATCTGCCTGATCCCTATGGCCGTTCCTGCTCTCGACCCGCAGCCATTGATATCGAGGGCACTCCTGAGTTTGAGGTCCAGGAGATATGTGATTCTCATTATCATCGGGGGAAGTTGCAATTTTTGGTGGATTGGAAGGGTTATCCCTCCGGTGATCGCATTTGGGAACCTGTGGGTAATGTCCATGGGCACCGTTTGGTGCATGAAATCTATTCCCGTTGTCCCTGGAAACCGGGTGCCCCTGGTCTTTCTAAGGGGGGTCATGGTGTTAGAGTACCCTCCTGGGGGTCTGCGGGAGGACGTTCCCGGGCCTGGCAGCTATATGCACGGTTCCAGCTTGCCAAGAGGGTTGTTCCCCAACGGGCAATCGTGCTCTTTAGTCGGAGGCATACACGCACGCCACGGAAAGCTGACATCAGCTGCGCAGGCTTGTGTGTCAAGCCTCGTTCCGTTTCGGCACGGCCACGGCGCATGCTTGGGTCGGCCTGCGCTTCAAGCCTCGGTCTCATGCCGAGTGCTTCATATAGCGTCCGAGTGCAGGAACAGACCGCGTCTTAACGCGGTTTGTTCCTAACTCGCCGCTGCGCTTTTGCCTCATGTTTTTTGTTCCAGTTCCTGTTTGTTTTCTCTTCCCCGCTGGACCTGTCCTTCCCCCCTGGTCCTGTCCCATCCTCCTGGGTCCGGGTTCCCTGTTTGCCTTGGAGTCCTTCCTGGATCCCTGCTTTACCTTGGATTCCCTTTGGGTACCAGTTTCTCCCTTAGGCTCAGTCTCTCTCTTGGGTCCCTGCTTCTCCCTTGGGTACCTGTCTCCCCTTAGGGTACCAGTCTCTCCCTTGGGTCCCTGCTTCTCCCTTGGGTACCTGTCTCCCCTTTGGGTACCAGTCTCTCCCTTGGGTACCTGCTTCTCCCTTGGGTTACAGTTGCCTCTTGGGTACCTGCTTCCCCTTGGGTCCCTGTCCCTTCCTTGGGGTCTCTTGTCCGCTGTCTGTCCTGTGACCCCCTTGACTTAGCTTGCCTAGCTGGGGTACCAGTTCCCGGTCTGCTGTACCTGCTTCTACCTGTGCCATCTGGATCCCAGTCCCTGGTCTATGTTCTGTACCTGCTTCTACCTGTGCCATCTGGATACCAACTCCGGGGTGTCATCCCTGCAACTCTTACATGAACTGTGTCTACAACCTGCAAGTTCTTTACAGCGTTCCTACTACTGCCTTCCAAATATGTACTATATGTCGTCTATCTCTTCAGTCAGTTCCCTTGGACATTTTGGGACCGTCTACCTTCCCTGTCAGTGCTTGCACTGTCTTGACGTCACGTAAATCCGCAGGGAAGTGTTTCCGTGGCATCAGGAGTTGGTCCCCATTCATACCTGTTTTATCAGGACTGGGTGGAGATTGCTTCCTTGCGTCACCTTCTCTTTATTCAACTTCCTGATCAAACAGCCTGGCTTCTCCCGTTCGAACATCTCCTGGAAATACAGGTAGGCAGCGTTCACGGCTATCCGGATCACTACAGCAGTGTGCAGTGATTTCGACCATGAAGAGGATCCTCTAGCTGTGGAAGATGAGCTGGTTGACCCCACCAGGCTCAAGGGAAGAAGACTCCAGACTGGATCTTCTCTGGTCGTTGAAGGGTAGATAGCTCAGGACTGCAGCAGGGCTTCACCGGGACTCGGGGTTGCAGCAGTTGTCTTCTTCTCCGCTTCTCTTCGGTTCCTTGCAGTTCCAGTGGTGACTCTGACTTCCAGCCCAAGAGTGCTGTCTTTTATGCGAAAATCCCCCATTCACACAGCCTGGCTATCAATCACTCAGCAGGGGGGTTGTCCGGCCCGGACAACCACCTCAGCCAATCAATACAAAGTGTGACTTGGGTCTCCAAGGCGCCTCTGAGGAGGTCAGGCAGAGGTTCACTCTCCTCCTCCTCTTGAGCTGAAGCTAGAAACAAAGCTCCCATGTCAGGTCTAGAGACATAAGCCTTTAAACAGTTGGTGTGAAAGACTCTGGGAGCCTCCTTAGGATTGACTAAGTCCACCAGATAGTTCACCTTTCCAAGTGTACCCACAACTTTTAAGGGTCCTATCCATTTGTCCTGCAAGGCCCTCTGCCTTGTGGGCACCAAACAAGAACAAGCTGGTCTTGAGTAAACTCAACCATGTTAGCCTTCTGGTCATGCCAAAGCTTGACCAGAGCTTGAACAGCCCTCAAGTTATCACTTGCCTCTGCCATCATGTGTGACATTCTCCTCCGGAGACCCATCACATAGTCAGTCACTCTGACTGGCTTGGGGGAAGGAGCACTCTCCAACCCCTCCTTAATCAGGGCCAATGGACCTCTGAATGGATGGCCATAGAGAAGTGCAAAGGGACTGTAACCTACTCCCTCCTGAGGGACTTCTCTATATTCAAAGAGAAGGCATGGCAGTAGAAGGTCCCACTTTCCTTTAAGGGGTTCTTCTAAAGCACCTATCAGGCTCTTCATAGTTCTGTTAAACCTCTTCACCAATCCATTGGTTTGTGGATGGTAGGCAGTAGAGAACTTGTAAGTGACTCCGCAGGTTTTCCACATGGCTTGCATGTAGTGGAACATAATGTTTGATCCCCTGTCAGATATCACTTCCTTAGGAAAACCTACTCTGGCAAAAATACCAAATAGGGCCTTAGCCACAGCATGAGCTGTAACAGTTCTCATAGGTATTGCTTCAGGATACCTAGCAGCATGGTCTACTACAACCAGGATAAACCTGTTACCTGAAGATGTGGGAGGGTCAAGAGGACTAACAATGTCAATCCCAACCCTCTCAAAATTGACTCCCACCACTGGGAGAGGCACCAAGGGTGCCACATTTTTGGCTCCATTCTTGCCAGAGGTTTGTGTTACGCTCACCTGACTCCCACGGAGGCGCTGGCCTGGTTCGCGCTGCTGTGACCTCTTCTAAGGTGATGCACAGGGTTCGGAAGACGGACTGGACCAGAGCCCCAAATCTGGCTTGTCTGGCTCGCAGAAGTATCCTTCGGTGGGCGAAAATAGGGGATTAACTGTCTGCGGGGTAATGCAATCGGCCTCCCACTTTCCCCTCTCACCCTCCTCGAAACCCTTCTGTGATTTCTCGTAGCGTCTCACCTTAGGGTCTGGAAGGACGAGCTCTCCATCCTGCTTCTGATGCAGGGGCGCGTTGGTATCCAGTTACTTCACTGGATTTTCAGATTGGAGAGAACCAAACTTGCTTGGCTTCCAGGTAAGTTTTTTGATAAGAGGTTCCCCTTGTGTCCATGCATTAATGTACTAATGCTAGTGTCTTTTTCCCCATAGGGGCCGGGGTACGGAATGCCGGGGAACAGGCACCGACCCGAGATGAGAGGTGAAATCCTTGTAGAAATCAGGTAAGTCTTTAATGAGTGTTTTTTGGTAATGTCTTTTCATTCGCTCATTAACGCTGATGTCTTTTTTTTCCCCTTAGGTGCCGGGGTCCGTAAATGCCAGGATGCGGCGCGGACACGAAATGAAGAGGGAATGAATCAACAGGTAAGTCTTAACATGGAGATTTAGCTTTCCTTATTCCCTTCTCTCTCTCACCTTTTGTTCTGGTCTTTTTCTCCCTAGGCGCTGGGGCGTGACTGCGAATCCGGATGATCGCTGCTGAACATGGAGGCGCCCTGTAAAGGTGAGTGGAATGCGGCGCTGCAGCGATCGACGCGATGAGCTTTTAAATTAAAGTCTTCCTTTTCAGGATTGTCGGCGAGATGTCTCCGGGATGCGGATTTAGCAGGTAAGGACTTTTCCTTCTTCTGTTCTCTTCTTCTCTTCCTTTGCAGGTGATCCAGGATGCTGGCAGGCGTGGCAGAAGTCAGGATACAGGAGCAGACACGGTGAGCGTCCAGCTGCTAGATGCAGAACAACGCGAAGCACGTATGGCTGTTCGGGTGGGGTTTAAATAGCCTTGGAAGAAGTTCCAGGTATGTATCCTTCCTCCAATCAGGTATGTATCCTTCCCTGACCACGCCCGGATGGTAAATTAGTCCCACAGGTAAAGTAGTTCCTTTCAGGCCTCAAGGAGGCCGGGATCCTGCAGCATGGTCTGCATCAGGTAAGTGCACCCAAGCACTCCCATAATGAGCCTGGCGCCTATGGCGCCAGGACTGATGTCTTTTATGAGCCTGGCGCCATAGGCGCCAGGACACTGTCCAAAGGGCCCCTATATGGGGTTGCTGGGTCCTTCCTTGGGAACTGGATGTCCGCTTTCGGGGACGCAGGGCTTGAACCGGCTCCCCGGGAGCGGGCATCATGACAGCACTCCCCCCCAGGCCCCTCCCAAGGTTGTTCCCTCTGTGGGTTTTGGTTTGTCTGGGAAGAGTCGGTGGAATTTCCTGACTAATCGAGGTGCATGCACATGGTCGCTGGGTTCCCACGACCTCTCCTGAGGTCCGTACCCCTTCCAATCAATTAGGTAGAACAGTTTTGACATAAACATTTTTGAGTCTAAAATGTTCTTCGCTTCGAATTCGGGCTCCCCATCTATTAGAATAGGTTCTGGAGGTTTGAGTAGTTGGGTTCCGGGTACCACTGGTTTCAGAAGTGACACATGAAAAACAGGGTGAATTTGCATACTAGGTGGTAAATCAAGTTTAACAGTCACGGGGTTAATTATTGCCGTAATAGAATAAGGTCCCAGATATTTTGGGTTAAAAGTTCGAGGCCCTTTGAGTGGTAAATGTCTGGTAGCTAACCACACTTGATCCCCAATCTGATACGGAGGTGCTTCACTCCGATGTAGATCAGCATTCTCCTTCTATTTTCTCTTGGCTTGTTGTAAATGCGTAGTTGCCTCTTTGAAGGCTTGGGTAATTGTAGAATGCAGATGTTCTACTGCAGGCATTCCGAGGTTCTGAGGTGAGTCAAGGTTTGAGGTTCGAGGGTGATGCCCAAACAAAGTATAAAAAGGACTGTGGCCAGTTCCAGAGTGTACCGAATTATTATATGCGTATTCGGCTATCCAAAGAATGTCTTTCCAGTTGCTTTCAGATTGCTGTAACATACACCCTAAGTTCTGTTCTAGGGTCTGATTTGTCCTCTCGGTCTGACCATCGGTCTGAGGGTGGTGACTGGTCGATAATCTTACGTCGATCTGCGCCATTTGACAACATTTGCACCAGAAGTGGGAAATGAATTGGCTTCCCCGGTCAGAGATTAGTATAGAAGGGAATCCATGTAGCCGAACAATATTTTCGAGGAATTCTTTGGCTAGGACAGAAGCTGAAGGTAAACCTTTCAAAGGAATAAAGTGGGCCATTTTGGAAAACAAATCCACAATTACCAGAATAGTATTGTACCCCGAACAAGGAGGCAGGTCCGTAATAAAATCCATTGATAGGGTGTGCCAGGGTGCTGGTGGTATGTCTAGAGGTTGAAGGAGACCGGCTGGTCTTTTCTTTTGACTTTTATTTTGGGCGCAAACACCACAGGACATCACAAAAGATTTAACATCTTTTCGCCAAGAGGGCCACTAAAATTGTTGTTTCACCTTTTCCTGTCTTGGCAATACCGGGGTGTCCCTCTATTAATGTATCATGATAACCGGAAATAACTAGTTCGTGTAATTCCTTATGTGGCAGGAATAAGCGTCCTTGGAAATAAGGCAAACCATTATCTATGGTAAAGTCTGATCCCTTTTGTATCCAATCCTGTAAGGTTGTAGGGTCCAGGAGTTGTTTCACTCTGGCTTGAATGTCTTCAAGCGTCTGTAACGAAGTCATGCCTAGAATCCTCTGTTCGGGAATTATTGGTACTGGTTCTGAGTTTGTATCAGATTCTCCCATTCCAATTCGGATAAGGCGTCTGCTTTTCCATTCTTGCAGCCAGGTCGATAGGTAATCACGAAATCAAATTCAGCGAAAAACAAAGCCCATCGGAGCTGCCATGATGACTGAGCCTTGGGGGTTTTCAAATACTGTAAATTCCGGTGATCAGTGATCACTGTGATGGTATGTCGAGCGCCAAGCAGATAATGCCACCAGGCTTTAAAAGCGGACTTAATGGCTAACAGTTCTTTGTCCGTGATTGCATAATTAACCTCGGGTGCCGAGAATTTTCTGGACCAAAATGCTACGGGATGCAGTTGGTTGGTTTCGGGATCTCTTTGGGACAGGACAGCTCCCATGGCTAGGCTGGATGCGTCAGTCTCGACGACATAAGGGAGATCTGGACGCGGGTGTTTCAATATAGGTGCGGAGGTAAACTTAGCTTTTAAATCCTGAAAGGCCTGCTCGGCTTCTTCAGACCATTCAAAACGTTTATTTTTCCTCAAGAGTGCAGTAATGGGTTGTACCACGCGTGAAAATTCCGGGATAAACCTGCGATAGAAATTGGCAAAGCCGAGCATGCTTTGAACCCCTTTTACAGAGCTAGGTGATGGCCATTTGAGGATGGCATCCACTTTTCTTGAGTCCATTCGGACTCCTTTGGGTGTCAGGATGAAACCTAGAAACTCGACTTCTGTGGTATGGAAAACACATTTCTCCAATTTAGCAAATAGTTTGTGTTGGCGCAGTTTTTCAAGTACTGCCCTGACGTGTTTTCTGTGATCAGATTCCGAAGAGGAGTACACCAGAATGTCATCGATATATACGACAACACAAACATCGATGAGTTCCCAAAGGACATCATTCATGAAGTGTTGGAAGGCAGCCGGCGCGTTACGCAATCCGAAAGGCATCACCTGGTACTCGAATAATCCGTATTTAGTACGGAAGGCAGTTTTCCATTCGTCGCCTTCTTTAACTCGTACCAGATGATAAGCCCCCCGGAGATCTAACTTTGTGTATATGCAAGCGTCCTTCACCTGGTCAAGGAGTTCAGGGATCAGAGGCAGAGGATAACGGTTTTTAACCGTTATCTGGTTCAATGCGCGGTAATCGATACAAGTTCTAAGGTCGCCTTCTTTTTTGGGCACGAAGAACAAAGCCGAGGATGCCGGGGACTTTGACAGGCGAATAAAACCATTAGCTAGGTATTGATCCAAATATTGTCTCAAATGCAGATTCTCAGGTTCGGTAAGGGCATAAATCCTGCTACAAGGGGGTTGTGCACCGGGCACCAGATCGATTTGGCAATCGTACGATCTGTGAGGAGGTAACGTGTTGGCCTGTTCCTTTTGGAAGACGTCCTGAAAGTCTTGGTATTCCGGAGGTAGTTGCATGGAGGCAGAGGTTACAGATGCTAGATTAATCTTCAGGTTTTCTGGGTAGCAGGTTTGTGTACAATCCGGGAAGGTTATTCTCTTAGCTCGCCAATCAATTCAAAGATTATGTGTCTCTAACCAAGGGATTCCAAGAATAACCTGAAACTGTGGAGCCTTGATTACATCAAACACAACACCCTCGCGATGGCCGTCGGGACCAATAAGAGTCACCTCAGTAGTGGAATGTGTTACCGGTCCAGAGGCAATTACAGTTCCATCGACTGTGGTGATGACATCTTTGATGGTTTTAGGACGGAGAGGGAGGTTAATCCTAGAGACCAATTCACGATCCACATAGTTTCCAATAGCCCCACTATCGATGTATGCCTTTATTGCATGCAACCGCTTATGCTGTTCTGGATCTACGACAACCATTGGCACAATGAAATGCGAGGTCTGAGAGTTCGTTTTCAAGCTCGGCAAGCGGACCCCTACGCTTGTCGGGCGGAGTCGTTTCCCGAAACACAGCCTTCATGGTTTTTATCAGCGGCTCCTACCACCTTTCGGGGCGGTTTTGTCGGGCAATCTCGTAGAAAGTGTCCAGAATTCCCACAATAAAGACATAATTTTAATTGCCGCCTCCTTTCACGTTTCTTTTGAGTTAAGGGTCCTTTAACCCCTCCAATTTGCATAGGCTCAGAGACATCTACTCCCTTGGGATTAGCATGGGTCTTGACCAACACCCGGGTCTCAAACCTGGACCGATCTGCTTTTCTGTTTTGAAGTCTGTGATCCAATTGGACCACTAAGTCTATATACTCTGTGCATTCTTGGGGCGGATTTACAACTTGGGCCAAGACATCTTTAAGTTCTCTGCGAAGGCCTCGATAAAACAACGTGACTCTTTTATCCTCTGGCCATCCCGTTTCCACAATTAGTCTATTAAAGGTTGCAATATAGGATAGGAGGTCCTGATTGCCCTGTCGCAGGGATAGAAGTTCGTCATTCAGAGCCTGCCCCTGAGAGTGTCGAGCAAATAACCTTTCCATGCTTGCTTGAAACCTTTGAAAATCACAGAGAATCGGGTCATCTTGAGTAACCAGTGCAACTGACCAATCGGCAGCGCAGCCGCTGAGATATGACAATACAAAGGCTACCTTGATCTGATCATTAGGGAAGGCCCCAGGTCTGCATAGGAAGTGCAAATGACACTGATTCATGAATACGGCAAATCGTTTGGGGTACCCAGCAAAGCGTTCAGGTGGGGCCAGCGGCATGTTTCCAGGTAGATTAATCTGCACAGGGTTACTGGAAACCACAGGAGCGGGGTTCCCTCCGGAACCGGGTAGAGGAGTTTGCCCAGCTTGACCTTGCAAGAGCTGTCTGGCCAGGTCATCAGTTCTTTCCTTTGATAGTATTAATTCCCTCCTGAGGGCATTAGTCTCTTGACGAGCGGCATGTACTTCGGCCCGTAATTCCCCCAGTAATTGGGCCAACTGATCAGTCTCAGAACTTTCCTTAGCGCCTGGGTGGGAATTTGTAGGAAGGCTTCGCGTTCTGTTACGCTCACCTGACTCCCACGGAGGCGCTGGCCTGGTTCGCGCTGCTGTGACCTCTTCTAAGGTGATGAGCAGGGTTCGGAAGACGGACTGGACCGGGCCCCCAAATCTGCTTGTCTGGCTCGCAGAAGTATCCTTCTGTGGGCGAAAATAGGGGATTAACTGTCTGCGGGGTAATGCAATCGGCCTCCCACTTTCCCCTCTCACCCTCCTCGAAACCCTTCTGTGATTTCTCGTAGCGTCTCACCTTAGGGTCTGGAAGGACGAGCTCTCCATCCTGCTTCTGATGCAGGGGTGCGTTGGTATCCAGTTATTTCACTGGATTTTCGGATTGGAGAGAACCAAACTTGCTTGGCTTACAGGTAAGTTTTTTGATAAGAGGTTCCCCTTGTGTCCATGCATTAATGTACTAATGCTAGTGTCTTTTTCCCCATAGGGGCCGCGGTACGGAATGCCGGGGAACAGGCACCGACCCGAGATGAGAGGTGAAATCCTTGTAGAAATCAGGTAAGTCTTTAATGAGCATTTTTTGGTAATGTCTTTTCATTCGCTCATTAACGCTGATGTCTTTTTTTTCCCCTTAGGGGGCGGGGGCTGGAAATGCCAGGATGCGGCGCGGACCCGAAATGAAGAGGGAATGAATCAACAGGTAAGTCTTAACATGGAGATTTAGCTTTCCTTATTCCCTTCTCTCGCTCACCTTTTGTTCTGGTCTTTTTCTCCCTAGGCGCTGGGGCGTGACTGCGAATCCGGATGATCGCTGCTGAACATGGAGGCGCCCTGTAAAGGTGAGTGGAATGCGGCTCTGCAGCGATCGACACGATGAGCTTTTAAATTAAAGTCTTCCTTTTCAGGATTGTCGGCGAGATGTCTCCGGGATGCGGATTTAGCAGGTAAGGACTTTTCCTTCTTCTGTTCTCTTCTTCTCTTCCTTTGCAGGTGATCCAGGATGCTGGCAGGCGTGGCAGAAGTCAGGATACAGGAGCAGACACGGTGAGCGTCCAGCTGCTAGATGCAGAACAACACGAAGCACGTGTGGCTGTTCGGGTGGGATTTAAATAGCCTTGGAAGAAGTTCCAGGTATGTATCCTTCCTCCAATCAGGTATGTATCCTTCCCTGACCACGCCCGGATGATAAATTAGTCCCACAGGTAAAGTAGTTCCTTTCAGGCCTCAAGGAGGCCGGGATCCTGCAGCATGGTCTGCATCAGGTAAGTGCACCCAAGCACTCCCATAATGAGCCTGGCGCCTATGGTGCCAGGACTGATGTCTTTTAGGAGCCTGGCGCCATAGGCGCCAGGACACTGTCCAAAGGGCCCCTATATGGGGTTGCTGGGTCCTTCCTTGGGAACTGGATGTCCGCTTTCGGGGACGCAGGGCTTGAACCTGCTCCCCGGGAGCGGGCATCATGACAGTTTGGCAAGTGTGACAGCTCCTACAGAATTTGTCTACTTCTGAACCCATCTTAGGCCAGTAGAAGTAAAGAGAGAGCCTTTCCTTGGTCTTCTTAAAACTTAAGTGACCAGCTAAAGGTATCTCGTGGGCTAACTGTAGGAACTGGAGTCAGTTCTCTAGAGGTACTACAAGTCTTTCGCAGTCCCCAGGGGTTGACTCAGTTGCTTCACTCTAGAAGAGGCCATCTTACCAGTGCAACCTATACTTCCCAGGTTCTTCCCCATCGAGCTGAGAAGCTGCCTGTAGGCGAAGGCCCTCAAGAGTAGGACACTCTTTTTGTCCTCTGCTGAAGTCTGCTCTGTTGGGTCCACCTTCTGACAGTAAAGACTGCAGCTCAGGATGATCAACAGGGTCAAGATCTCTAACCAGAGTATGATCTTCTTCTAGATCTGATTCCCTAGTATCTAGTTGAACGAAACAGGGTTGAACCTCACACTCAGCCTCAGCTGGTGGAGGAGTCACAGGTGTGACTTTGGACAGTCTTAGTGATGTCCTTGTAGGCACAGGAGTGATTGTTGGTTTCTTGCTGACAAACTTGGGTTTCCCCTTTGTTTCCTTTTTACTTGCAATAGCAGTAAGTAAGTCCTGTGAACTTAGGGTGATAGTTTCTTGTATAAAATCACCCGGCGGGCCTGTCAAGGTTCTCTCCCTAGCAGACCTTGTGCGCTCCGGCTTCCTTTTGCTGGGAGGTCTGGGGGTAGTAGACACAACTCCAAGAATTTTTAGGTCATTACCCAACAGCACTCTCCCTGGTACGTCACTTTGCACACTAACAGGTATTCTGACAGTCATGGCATTACACTGGATGAGAGCTGGTAACTGGGGAACCATTTGCACAGGGCCTCCAGCTAACTTGGTAAGGTGTTTGGGTGCCTTAGCAACATTCTCACCTTGAAAAAACATTCATCAACCACAGTTATGCTGGCTCCAGTGTCTCTGATGGCAGGTGTCTCCTGACCATTCACAAGAACACTCTCTTTATAATACTCCTTAGTATTATCTGGGATTGAGTTATAGACATAAACATTCTGTTGTTCCCAAAGACCCAAGGACATTAAAGAAACACTAGCTGAGACTCTCATGGGCTCATCAGCTAATAACTGAAAGTTTCCACTGGCTATAGGTACTTCTTCCACTTGGGAGAAGGCTAAGGAGACAGTGTGGACCCCTGAAGGTTTACCCTTACATCTGGGATCCCCTTTCACATGGCCAGATGACCCACAAACAAAACATTTCCCAAATGCTTTATTGAATGGGGGTTTGTTCTGACCTCCATATGGTTTGGCATCAGATGGTAGACTAGCCTGATTCGGTTTGCCTTGTGGCTTACTCTGGTTGGGTTTGTGGCCCTCTTTTGGATTGGAATTATTGGAATTCTCCTTGTTATCTTTCTTTGGCTGCTCTCCCTCATCCTTCTTCTGAGTTGCCCCAGAACCCTTGTGAGTAGCCCTATTGGCGACCCAGAAGTCAGCAGCCTTAGCTAACTTCTTAGGATCTGCCTCCTTTGAATCAGCCAAGTGCTGTCTAAACTCAGGAGATCAGGCATCATAAATAGACTCCAACATAACAAGATTCCTCATACCTTCATAAGTGTTCACTTTCTAACCCTTAACCCAACCATCTAAGTTTTTCAAACATTCACACACCAAGGTAGCCCAAGGGGTACCACCATGCTTTTTGAGGGTCCAAAACCTCTGAAGGTACTGGGAAGGGGTCTTCCCAAATCTAGCTATCAAAGCTAGCTTCGCATACTCATAATCCTGCTTATCCTCCTCCCCGATCACAGCATCACTTACATCAGGGGGAAGCCTAGAGAAAAGCCAAGGAATCAACTAATTCCCTGTGATACCCTGAATCCCATGATTATACTCAAACATTGCTAACCAATCCAAAACATCAAGTTTAGTCTCATACATACCATTCATTTCCTTTGGCATACGGGGTCTCTTAGGGCTGAGAAGCCTTGGGTATCACACTCTTTATAATCTTGGGGACCACATTCAGAAGTGCATTTTATCTGGAATCGGTACCAGCAGTAGGAACATTCAGAGGATTCCAGGGACATTCATTATGCTTGATGAAGGTGAGGAAGGATAACCCAAGGGCAAGGTGTTTGTCTTGGAAGCAAGACAACGCAGCACCACACAGGTTCGAATCACCATACCACGCTCATAAACTACAACGCTGGTATTAAGCGTTTTATAATACCGCTGTGTGATTGATTACTATTCAAGAAAGCACTAGCTGCCCTCTCCCACAAAAATGACACTATGAGTGGTCCTTGGGAACAGTTGTGTAATCCGTTATAGGGAAACCAGAAATGAATAGTGAAGCCCTCAATAAGCAGGATCGGATTGGCATCTTGGCCTTTATCGTCCTTGAGAAGTGGGGGCCGAGTTTCTGGCCATGCCTGGGGCGGTTTGGAAGAATTTTTATTTATATATATATATATATATATATATATATATATATATACATATATTCAAAAAGCCTTTCATCCTTCTTGGGTTGATAAATGAGTACCAATACAGTTTGGGTGATATTGTATGCATATTTGATATTTGTTCTATAAAAAAGAGTTTAAGCGTAAGTGGCGTAAGTGCTATACAGTAACATATAATCATTTGGCATTGGTCGTCTGCTTGGATTCACGTAATTTATGTACTTAGAAACAATGCTATTTGATGCCATTTCCTGTTTTGTCAAGGGGTGAAAGGTCATGTTTCATCGCTTCCCGTGATGTCACTTTGGGGTGGGGTCAAATGACTTCACTTACGGTGATGTCATCAGAGGTCAAGGTTCGTGAGGCAAGGGGTGGGCTTCTTTTTGAGGCGAGACGTGGGACACTTTTTTTTGGATGACCAGGCCTATTTCTTGTCCCAGTCCGACCCTGTCAATAAGCTAAAATGGAAATTGCCATTCGTGATCCACTCCAAACTTCAGAGAGCAGTATGTGACAAGAAAAGTCCACAAATGGTATTTGGGGTTTGGTGCAAAAATGCTCTGACGTGTGCAGCGATCTATTAATAGTATTACAAACCTTTTCCCGAATGACAGAATTATTCCGCATTTTCTTCAACTTTTTTGTCACTAAGATGTAGATAGTAAGTCTGGGTAAGATTTATAGATGGGGGTGGAACGGAGGGTTGCTGGAGGGGGGGGGTGGTGTCAGTCAACCCGACCTGATTTTTGCAGTTAAAATAAAGGGGATCAAATCGGAAAAAAATGCCTTTCGGCAAAAAATAGTCGAAAACATTCCTAGATCCCTCTTCATGCGTTTTTTCACAAAGGGTCAGATTCTCTGCATGCAGTGGAAAGTGGACCAGGACATGCCGCTTTCCATCGCTTCAAATTGCCGTTACCTGTCAAGGTAGTATGCATGTGCCAAATTCCTATACATGCAGGGGTGCAGGGCCTCAGAGACGCCCCTCTTGTTCTGCCTTCTGCTTTCTGAATTACAGGACATGCTTGCAGTCAGTGGTGGTCACAGGATGTCACAGGCAACTTCCGTAGGGATCCCTTGGCCACTGCTGACAATGAATGCGCCCCTGTCTGTTCTAATGGTTTACACATAGCACATTCATCTGGATCTAGTTTTTTTGGTCTGGCTAATTGCTATGGGATGGGTATCATTTAAAGCCAGTGAAGGGCTGTGTATGTTTTACATTTTCAGGCAAAAGAGCATCACAGAAAGACCTTGCACAGTATCTGATAGGTTTGCTATGGCATTGTTATTGCATTTTCAATATGAGTGCAGGCTTTTGTTCAGATTCTTTGCAGAATCCTTTCGAAGAAATTGGATTTTTGAGCTTAGTCTGCCAATAACTGGACAACATGAACAGTCCTTTGGTTGGCCTTGTAATGGGATCTAATTTTGTTGAATGCTGGGCGGTGTTACAGTTACTATATCCCAAACTAAAAAATAAAAATAACTAATTCTGAAAATAACATTGCTTAAAATGAAGACAATTTTGCAATTCACAAAGGACTAAATATGACGCAAGCTTTTGCAAGTTATATATGTGGAAGTTACTCCAATTCATGAACAGGCAAATACACTGTTCATCAAGAGGCATAAAGGCATCTGCCAATTTTAGACCAAGCCTAACACAAAGCAATCCTGAAAAATACCCTTGCAACACATGAAGGCATAGCAGAAAGGTAAGATTACTCAATTGTCTTTCCAACAAATGATCCCCTCAAAACACTGTAGTAACAAGGGCAACGAACTCTTACACATGCATGCAAAGCACCTCACAGACACACTCAATGCAGTAAATGAGTGTCATCAAACAAAAGCTCCAATGCATCACAGAACCTTGGGCTGGTGGGAATTACTTTGCAGTTCCTCCTGCACATGCATCATTGTCCCTCGAAGTGTGTGCCTGCACACTACCATCAGGTAGCCTCTCTGCAGGACTGACCGCCCCGCTTCCAAAGCAGATGACGTGCTGTCCAGTTAGCTGAATGGAAACTGCAGTGGGACAATAATCATAGCCGCAGTGAGTTCTAGTTCACAGTGGTTGGTCATGCAAAGCAATGTGACACCAGATCCTAACAATGCCTTCTAAAATGCCTTTGCAGTCCTCGTGACATTTGTCAAGGTTTTGAATACCTTTCATTCAAGACATGTCTATGTCACTGTTAGGCAGAATTACATCGAGTACCCTTTGGGAACACCACACACAATTAAGACTAGAAGTGACAGTACAAATTCACCTTTGGTAAAAGCCTGTACTACACAGTAACAGTGGTAGCGGTGGCTGAGCAGCCAGACTTATCTGAAGAGTAAGGGAGCAGTATCAAATAGTTACACAAAGGACAGCAATTACTATGATTCAAACAAACACTGACTCAAGGTTTCTGAGTAAAATAATATACATTTATTTACACATCAGTTGTATAACATTTCACTAAAGTAAAACAGTTGAAAAATCATGTTACCAATACACCACACCACTCCCAATTCTGGACAAGTTTAAACTCAAAACGAAGTGGGAGCAAATGGCACTACAGCAATTTAAAACATTGCCAACCAATCCAAAATATCAAGCTTAACCTCATACATACCCACAATTTCTTTAGGCATAGAGGGTCTCTTAGGACTGGAAGACCTAGAAGACTCTGGGAGAGAAGCATTTTCAAGCGATAACCTTCTCAGTTCTAATTCATGATTCAACTTCATTTCTCTGAGCTTATGTTTTTGTTCAGTTTGAACATTTAAACGTTTGAATTCCAGTTCAAGCCTCATCTTTTCTAGAGCAATGAATTCAGGACTGAGTGTAGGACCTAGTGGGGTCCCAGTGGGCAAAGGTTGAGGTTGCTGAGCAGACAAGGGAGCAGTGGGGCCTACATTGTGAGACACATCTACTTCCTACAACTCATTAATAATAGACACAATATGATCTCATTATTTTCCACATTTGCTGAGGGGTCAGGTATCTCAGACCCACACTCCAGACTTTATTTCTCTAACAATTTTTCAATCAATTCAGTCGTTTTGCCTTTAACAGAGAGATTCATTTCTCTACACAGAATTTTTAAATAATCCACAGTGTAACTAAGGAGGGTCTCCTGACTGTAGCTTTCCATATCAGACATGATTAATATTGCTGTTTTAGTGATGTTAGCCTTGTGGTTAGATTATCCAAGGTAATAGCAGCACTCTAAGTGTAATTACTATACTTGATCCTCACCGCTGTACACCAGTGCTAGGCAGAATTATATGCAGTACCCTTTGGGAACATCACAAAACACAATTAAGACTACAAGTGACAGTACAAATTTACCTTTGGTATAAGCCCGTGCTGCACAGTAAAAGTGGTAGCGATGGCTGAGCAGCTAGACTTATTTCAAGAGTAAGTGAGCAGTATCAAATAGTTACACAAAGGACAACAATTACTATGATTCAAACAAACACTAACTCAAGGTTTCTGAGTAAAAGAATATACATTTATTTACACATCAGTTGTATAACATTTCACTAAAGTAAAGCAGTTGAAAAATCACATTACTAATACACCAGACCACTCCCAATAGATGCTGGACAAGTTTAAACTCAAAAAGAAGTGCGAGCAAAATGGCACTCCAGCAATTTAAAAAGGGAGAGAAAAACAAGATTAGGCTAATATTGAGCAGCACCAACAGGTAAGTAAGCAGAGCAATCTAGTAAGAGGAACTACAGTGATGGAAACAAATCAAATAGGCTTAGGGCCAAAGTCAATAGGACAAAAGTCTGTTGCTCAAGATCACATAGTTCAGGGTAGTTTGCGGTTAAGTCTTTGCCAGGAGTTCTGTACGAAGTTGGTCAGCAGAAAAGTTAGTTTCAAGAGAAGAGCAGGACAAGCCCTTGAATTGGTGAAAGGTTTCAAACACCTTCAACGCGGCTGAACGAAATGCACAACCGGATTTGCACAGTACCTTTAAATGGAGAAGAAACTGTAGCTGAGGCGAACGTTCCTGGTAGTTCCTGCAGGCTCACCGTTCCTGGACCGACTGTCGGACTGACATGAAGTAGGAAGACTGGAGGGTCCTGCACTACTCAGGGAGAAACCAGCAGCAGAGCAAAGCAACAAATAAAAGATGCGCTCCTTAAAACCCAAGCAGGGTCCGACCTTCCTGGCTATCCGGCCCACTGTAGCTCTGTACAGCAAATTTGACCAGAAGAGGGAGTCCTGGTTTACAGTTTGGGCGAACTGGTTGGTCCCACCAACTCAGGGGAAGAAGATTCCTGGAGGATCTTCTCTGTCGTTGGAGTTCGAGCATTTGGACATGCAGCAGGGCTTCACCGGGCGGTTCACTCATGGTAGGGGTCCTCTTCCGTCAGCTCCTTGTCGGTTCTTTCGTTCCAGTGGCGACTCTGCCTTTCCAGACCCAGAGACCTGTTTTTAATGCAGTTTTCCCCCATTCACACAGCCTGGCTGACAATCACACAGCAGGGTGATTGTCCCGCCGGGACAGTCACCACAGCCAATCATTTCAGAGTGCGACATGGGTCTCCAAGGAGACCCTGTGCAGGGAGTCCTAAACCCCTCCCTCCCATCCTGTCCCCCCAGACATACAGGCGCCTAAGCAGGGCTTCTATGTAGAAGCCTGCGAAAAGACAGTGAACAAAGGAATCAACCCTGGTTTGGCACGCAGAGTAAAACACGAGAAAGACGTTTACAAAAAGAAATGGTGAGTGAACCCAGCTAGTACTGTAATAAAACATATATGGTCTAGCGGATTTAAGTTTGAGGGTACCAAGATAGCCTAAAACAAAACCAAGGTTATTTAAGATAACCGCGGAAGGAAAAATAGGGTAGTTACCACTGCCACCAGCCAAGTCTTGATGAAAAGGGACCGAAACAATGCTTCAAGAGAAACAGACAAAAAGGGATAAGTATTAACCCTTTTCAGTACTCCATGTAAGATGGTTTGTACTGGGTCTGTGGTTTTACAGAGGCTAATAAAGTTAATGGCAACTTTATGAGTTCTGGGAGACAGTAGTCAGTCCCAGAAACATGGAGTCTGAGTTGGGAAGTCTAAAAGACAACCCTGTGTCACTGCACTGAAGGTGCTGTCTAACACACAGTAAAAAGATGATGCATGTGGAGTAGGTGAGGCTCTACAGTCTATAACACAAAAATGTTAAACACTCACAGCAAAACACATGTAAGAGTGTGAAAAAAGGTTCATACTCTTACCAGGTGAAAAAATAAATCCTAGAAATCTAGCAAAGCTGCCGAGGGTCTCAGTAGGTAAGGGAAATTAGCGATTCTGGAGAATTCTCCCTAACAGTCACTGCGGCCATATACCAAAGGTCCAGGACAAAAGTTTACCCTATACATAGAAGTACACATTTATGTTGCCCCACCGAACACTGCCTCACAATATGTGCTTCCAGTACCATAACCCATAGAGTGGGGGCCCCTGTGATCCATCCTGATAGAGGAACCCCCCCAAGCTTGACAACAAAGCAAAAGCCACACCATACTACACGCCGGCCTGGACCACCACACATGCACAGTGCGCATTATGATCATGCTGCTCATGGGGCACACCACGCATTGCACTAGTGAAAGATATAAGTATGTGTTTTAATCAAACCTTAAATCTATCTCTTAGTGTAGAAACAAGAGGCTGTGCCTCCGGCTCAGTCCTGAAACCCAAATGTACAAGCATTATGTGTGAGTGGCTGGTAATACTACACACAACAGCAACATTTAAAAAAAACAAGTTCATGCGGACTCTGCCAGCATATGTCAGTATCCCCATGTATGAACATTCTCTGAATGGCTTTGCCCTTAATGCCAGTGAAAATCTCCTGAGACAGGAAGAAAACATGTTATTATTGCTGCACAAATGCTTGCCCAGCTCCTGCACCACTGTGTAAGAATACTCTTGTTGTTGGCTGTGCCCTTATTGCCACTAAAACATATAATGCTACAGTAAGGACCCATTTCTTTGTTCGACTGCACAAACGCCTCCACCCACCATGTAAGAACACTCATCATGTTGAATTTGCCCAACAGACCAGTAAAACATGGAATGTGTAAGGATACATTTACTTTCTGACTGCATAGTGTGCCCACTCTCCCCATGTAAGAACACACATCATATTGGCCTTGCTCCTTATGTGAGTAAAAAAATGCCATGCCACAGAACGAAAATGTCCCGTCTGCCCGCCCCATTGTTCTATAAACCCAGCACTCCAGACCTTCCTCTATGTAATGACATTCATCAAGTTAGCTTTGCCCAAAAATACCAGTAAAACATGTATGAAAACTACCATTCTCAAATGCCCCTTAACTTGGGTACAGCCTTCCATGTACACATTCATACCCATTCAATCACTAGCCACTAACCCAGAGGCGACTAGTCATTTCTTTAATTGGAGGGGTGCAAACATTTCCTACAAATATGCTAGTCCAACCAAGCACAGCAACTGAGCCTGAACCAACCAAAGGGGTCTGACTGGGGTTTGCCCCCTGAAAAAATGATTTTGAATGATGGCTTAAAATGGTGCATTATACAGTACACCTTCTTTCAAGCATTGGGTAAAAAACAATTGGTTTTGTCGGGGAACTCCATTCCAATAGATACAATTCAGCAACAATGCACAGCGGCATTTCAAATACATGTTGATGATGATTCTGCCCACAATATATGCCCATAATAAAACATGTTTACGCTGGCTGTGCCCATACATGTCCATGATGGGTGCACTACAATATTACAGTATTCCCATATAAGAACATACTCATGCTTTCTTTCCGCTTAATTCCAGTAATGATACTACAAGAAAACATGTCAGGGCTGGCTCTAACAATATATGGCAGTATTCCTATGTAAGGGCAAACTCTGCTTGACTTTCCCTTAAAAAATGGCATGCTGCAATCAGAAAAAAATTCTGAACTGCCTTCACCAAAATGCCAGTCTAGACCTGTGATAACACTTATCATGCTTACTTTATCAAAGAAGCCCAGAAAAAGATGTCATGCCACAGTAAGAAATAGCTAAACTGGAGCACCAAACACCAGGCTAATCACGTAATAACACTTACCATAGATGCCCAGAAAAAGAATTCCATGCCACAGTAAGAAATAGCCTGACTGGCTGCATTAAAATACCACTCTAGCCACGTAATACCACATATGGGAACCCGGCATGGACCTGGCCCTGGGGGCCTGGAGTTGGACAAACCTGCATTAGGGGATTTAAAACAGAAGTTTTGGTTGCTAGCCAATTGGATTTGCCCCAAAAACCACCAGACGCCCAGTCAACCGCCACAGGAGGTGTACTGGCCTGCCTAGAAACTGGAGTAAAACTGCTATGGAGGCTGCCATCTTCAGCTCACATGGGCAGATAATAAGGCTTGAAATGGCAAAACCAAACCAATGAAGCCATTAAAAGAAAATGGCTGAAAGTAGGACTTTGGTAACCCAAGGGCTACTATATTGGTACATTGGGTTACTAATGTGCTATAATGAAAAAGGTATGGGTAGGCTCCTTCTCCTCTTTAGCTTTGTGGTTCCACTGTATGCATTTAGGTGCACGTAGCTCTTGAGCTCAGTTTCCTTCATGAATCATTTATTTCTGTAGGTTCTAACTTATGATCGCAGCGCCCGCTGAGCCATTTCTTGTGAAGTGTATATGTATTTACTCTTGGTCCCCACTATTCTGGAGGAATTTACCCTATTTCATTATGGGTTGGTTCACTGGCTGAGGGTGGCACTTCACCTACTTGACAGAGAAACTCGGTATGAGATGGTGATTGATTTCTGGTTAAAGTATCCTATACTTCTATTGGTGGAGGTGCCACAAAGGTGTCTTTTCGGTGTTAGATTCGTTTTTTTAAATATCACTTGAGGTTACAGTGGTCATATTCTGATAATAATAAATCACAGCGATCTTACTATTTCAATTGTTTGGTCCTCAGGGGTCCCACTTGTACTGTGACGCTCAGGAAGGCGGACCACCATCCTTTAGGTGACGAAACGTATATCTTCATGTGACGCAGTTATGTACACAGATGCAGAGGCGTTGCTAGGAGGGGCTGAGGTGGCTATCGCCCTGCGTCTTTTGGTTGTAGCCCCAGATAGAAGCCCAGGAGCTACAATCAAAAGGCTGGCTAGCCCCGAGTTCCAACAGTCTCACATTAGTGTAGCCCTGGACCTATTCCTGACCTAGCAACACCCCTGCACAGATGCAAGGCTGCATGGTCATAATCATTAGGAACGTGCTCTACGTAGACCCCTAAAAACATGATCAGGCCCATGAGGCATTTTTAGTGGTTGAGTCATATGTCTAGTAAGATAGTAAGGATTGTAGTGAAACTTCACGTTTTGTAAACTTTGAACACATTTTTTACTCCCTCTTCTTCCACCTGACAGGCAGTTCTCCATTTTGTGAATCATCTATGTGTTTTTGAAATGTCTCCACTTTGTGTGTTCCTTGTGTCACTTTAAAAAATGTAGATGTTTGTTTGAAGATAGGATGATGTATTAATTGACCCATTTTGATAAATAAATAACTTGAAACATGCAAGGCATGAAATAATGAGTTGCCTTTTGAATCCTATAAAAGTTACCATTTCCCTGCCTTAGATTAATAAGGCAAGGGATGGACAGGTTCTCACGAAGCACCCTGCTACCACCTAGGCGTGTCTTCCTATACCTCACCTATCCTCACCATTTCTCTGCCATCATCTACCTCATCCTTTCTTGCTTAGACTATGAAACTGCCTTTATCTAGGCACACCAGCGTTTCAGCTAAGAAAATTGCAAAACATTCTAAATGCTGTGGCCCGCCTGTTCATTAGCCTCCCTCCCAGAGTACACATCAGACCTACACCAAGATTCCTCCTTTGGCTCATTATTGGTCTCACTACATTTAAATATGCATCGCTCACCATGCCATCCATAACACCAGCCCACAATTCCTCCAAGCCAAACTCATTCACTACCACCGCACAAGGACACTCAGATCCGGCACAGCATCCACCGTGCAATCCATAACACCAGCTCACAATTCCTCCAAGACAAACTCATTCACTACCACCACACAAGGACACTCAGATCCGGCACAGCATCTACCGTGCAATCCATAACACCAGCTCACAATTCCTCCAAGACAAACTCATTCACTACCACCGCACAAGGACACTCAGATCCGGCACAGCATCTATCCTAGTTGTCCCACACCACAACTGCCCCAGATTGAGCAGATCCTCTGATTATCTGGAATGCTCTGCCCCTGCACATCCGTAACATTGATAATCACTTGGAATTCAGAAAGGCCCTCAAAACCTGGCTCTTCCCTTCGCCCTCTTGAAACATCCCCACACTCTCTACTGTTTGTATACACACAGAAACACTGGCCCAAACCCAACAACACACCTATCCACCTAAACCTCTATGGATGCCTGAGGCTTTTGCAGCAGCACACTGTGATATATTCGTCACTCACGTCCAGATGATAATATACCACTACCCATCCCTCCGGGCTCCTCTCCCACTGCTCAGACTCTCAATCTAGGGAGACCACAAATGGTGAGACTAGCCAATCGCGTTGGATCTAGGAAAATGACATTGAAGATGAACTCCATCCTCACTTAAGGTATTTACACCTTGCACCACTGCTCAGGCTCTCAATCTGGGAGACCAGTCAATCGTGTTGGACAATGGAAAATGACATTGAAGATTTACTCCATCTGAATGTAAGATATGTATACCTTGCACCACATATGTGGACACAAGCCGCAGGCACAGCCACCCATCCATGCACTATAGAATGCAGTATGGCAAAGCAAATCTGATCTAGCAGCTCGCATAGCCAACCACACTGAAACCCCTGATGCACCTCAACACCTCTGTCATTAATATACAGCGACAACCAATGAAAAATGCTAGACTAGCTCGGCACTGATCGAGTATGCAACACTAGTACTCTTTCCTAAATCACCGACTGCACCCGCCCACTTGCCTGACGTCCGGACTGCTTGTTAAGCAGAATCATAGGCAGTACCCTTTGGGAACACCACACACAATAAAGACTACAAGTGCAAGTACAAATTCACCTTTGGTACAAGCCTGTACTACACAGTAAAGTGGTAGCGATGGCTGAGCAGCCAGACTTATCTCAATGGTAAAGTGAGCAGCATCAATAGTTACACAAAGGACAGCAATCACTATGGTTCAAACAAACACTGAGTTAAGGTTTCTGAGTAAAAGAATATACATTTATTTACACATCAGTTGTAAAACAGTTCACTAAGTAAAGCAGCGGAAAAATCACACTCTTAATATACTACACAACACCTGATGAATTCTGGACAAGTTAAGCTCAAAATGAAGTGTGAGCAAAATGGCACTCCAGCAATTTAAAAGGGAGGGAAAGACAAGATTATACAAAATTAAGCAGCAGCAACAAGTAAGTAAGCAGGGCAATCTAGAAAAGGCTTGCTACAATGAGGATTCGAATCAATAGGCCTGGGCCAATGTTAATGGTTCAGATTCTTTGCAGAGGATCACACAGTTCAGAGTAGTTTGCGGTTAAGTCTTCGCGAAGACTTCGAAACGAAGTAGTTCGTAGGAAAAGTTACTTAAAAGAGTAGAGAAGGACAAGCCCTCGGGTTGGCGAAAGATTTCAAACACTGTCACTGTGGTCGGACGGAACAAGTGCAGGGCAAATGGCAGCGTACACATGTGTACTCTGCATTTTCCCCTGCCCTTTTGCAATGCACGATGCAAAGTGAGTAAAGCCAGGCAGTGTTTACTCTTAGCTGTGAGCGCTGCATAGCAATGAAAGCCATCTCCCAAATGAGAGCAAGTCGGGGAGGGTTTAACTTCAATTGTGCGCATTGGTAAACCGTGTTCACAAAGAAAAATAAACGCGTGTCAGAGAGCATTTATTTGTATTTGTAAATGCTGTCGGCCATGCGAGCATGGCATACAGTGTTTACATGTCTTTGGGGTCCACCTGTGTTATGCCGGTGCATAAACCTATCGAACCCCATAGTTATCTCCAGGATTTGCGCTTCCATGAAAATCCATGCCAGCGCAAATACTAGAGCATTTGTATAGCCGACAGGAAGGAGGGGTCGTAAACGCAAGTTGTGCTCCACCCTCTCCACTCAGCCATACAAAATGATTGAAAATAAGCCATGGCCTTAAAGGAAGGTGTAAAAGTCTTATGCAAGGATTTTTCGTCTTCCGTTGACATTATGGCTCCTTTGAAAATGAGCTCCTAAATTTTGGTTAGAATAGGTAAAACTAGAAAGTCTCTTAGGGAGGATGCAAAGCCTGCTCTTTGGCAGCCAAAGACAACTTTTAGACAGTAGGGGTTACCGATGAGGAATCCTAATGTAGGGTTATGGATGCCTAGGCTAGGGAGGATCAATAGTGCAGTTTTTGAACAGCTGTAGCGTCAAACCCGCTTGGCAGATATGGGCTAACTAAAGAACAATTTGGGCACAAAGTGTTGACTTAATTTCCTAGACTGGTTTGGGGTAAATTTTGACAGAAAACAGGGTGCTTGTTGAACCTTAAAACCTTTATGTCGGTGCTTTGCAGCAGAGAGGGTGATAGAGGTTAATAACATTTGTCTTGCTGGAAGGAGTTGGATGACATGTACTAAACCAAGGGATGGTCAAGCCCCCACCCCCAAACTGGAAATTTTGGGAACAATTCCTCAAAAAATAAAGTTATTAAGAATGGTGTGAATAGTGTTTAGTGGTCACTGCAGGTATAATGTTCATGGCCGACCTCATGGGTCCAAATGAAACATATTGGGGGAAGATCTACAGTGGACACAGCCGAAGGTCCCAGCTAGTAGCCTAGTAGAGTATCATACAAAAATGTCACCCTCATTTGTGCGCCCCAGCAGTCACTGCGACTTTGGAGGTGCACAAAATGAGGGTGACATTTACTGCGCCCAAGCAGAGCAGGGGTTGCGGGGGTGTTCCCCACTCTTCCTGGGTGCAGTAATGGGGGTCAGGGGTTGCAGTGGTGTCCCCAGCTTACCATTTCGGAAAGTGGGACACGTAAAAAAAGAAACTAAAAAGCACCCTGTGGCGTCAGCTCCAACCCACGTTAGTGGGAAGAGCTGACACTGCAGGGATCGCAGAGTGTGGGCGGCACACACAGAAGTGTGCCGCCCTAAAGGTAAGTGGAGTGGGGGGTTGGGATGGGTAATGCAGGCCAGGGGAAGTGGGCACAGTGATTCATATGATCACTGTGCCGCTCTGTAACTGCCGTTGGTATTTTCGGCGTCCGGTGATCAAATAGATCCGCCTAGTAGTGCTTTAAAATATGCTGCAGGCCTGGACGAAGGCTGTCTGTGGCAACCTAGTGTGTGTAAGAGAAACATATTCAGGGATCATATACAGTGGCCCGTAAAAAACTATGGTATAACAAATTCCTTGAATTTCATTGAATCTTTTTAGTTAAAGTGCAGTTAAATTGACCAGATTTAAAGCAACAAAACCCTTGAAATTCAGCAGATGTGGGAAATCATGACCAGATTAACTCAGCACATTCCCATTGCAAAGACCATGACCACATAAATATTATAAGAGAAGGGATTCACAATGACATACCAAATGGCATTATGGAGGATATTGCATTATGGGGATATCAACAGGAGCGCGCCGATTTGAGCTCATCATGCCTTCCCACAGCCTCTGATTTTCAAGGCTTTTGTTGCATTAAATCTGGTCAACTTAACTGCACTTTAATTGAAGTTTTTTCAGTGAATATATTTATAAGTTGAGTGAAAAAAAACTTGGTTAAGAGAATGCTAAGGTGATCAGATTTAACACAATAAAACCCCTGAAATTCAGCAACTGCACATCTAGCAGGTCCACCTTAACTTTGCTCACCCTGTTGCACAGCATATGACCACAATGAAGACATCACAGGTGACATCACTGATAACATCACTGGTAACATTAATTGCATCATACATGACATCGCTAATGAGATCAATAATTGCATCGAATGTGACATTACTGATTAAATAAGTTTCAATATTTTTGTTGACCACTTTTGATACATATTTTATTTTGTTACACTTAACAATAATAACAACATGACCTGGAACAATACACTTACACAGAAGTATGATATGATTACACGTGGAGCATTAATTTGTAGCACTTATCAATTTATGGTGTTTTAAATAAAAATATGTAATCTCATACAAATAGTTTGAATTAGTAGACAATACAATACTTTATTGCAGGGGAAAGTACCTGATTCTGGTAAATCTATTTCAGGTATTTAAAACATAATATAATAATTATATGTTTGTAGTAAATAAATAAATAAGAATAGATAGAAGTAGAAACATGTTTAATAGTAAGTGTTATGAAAATAGTCAATGTTCACATTTAAATTTACAATTCTCCTTACTGTAATGGCATTGCATTAACACATTGTTTTCTAAATGACAAGTTTTATCAAAAATAATCACATAGAAAAGAAAGTATGGGCCTGTGTGCAGTGTGATAATATATAATTGAAGAATTCAAAGTTTGGTTAATATGCAAAATAAATCAGTTACTTATACTACATGATTGTAGTATAAGTAACTGATATTACAGAATTACATTTACAGAAATAAGGACAGCATTGCACAGTACTGTGTAAGTATCAAATATATACATCTATGTTAAGTTAAAAACAGAGTTACTTTTCAAAATGTAATTAATCAAACCAGCAATGTCAGTGAAGTCATGCAAGAAGTCTCCAGTGATGTCACCAGTGATGTCACCAGTGATGTCATCCCTTATGTCATTGAAAAGGATGACCCTCTGCATCCCCTCATCAGCCTGGACATCTGTGGACAATGGCACTGGAACAAAAACAAAGGAAGACGGATGCCCGGATGCATTTTCACAGCCATCTTTTAATACAGATTAAAAGGACATTCTGGGAAGCACACAGATCTGCTTCATTCAGCTTGCTTTTATATACTTTTTACCAATGACATAATGCTTTAACATAAGCCCTCCTTGACTTTGATTGGTTGTTTTACATGTCACTGACACATAAACTGATAAGCTTGTGTGAAACCCAGCCCACCCTAATTATTTATCCTTCAATTCCTGCCAAGAACCAGCCCTTATCTGATTCTCGAGGCATGCCAAATCTACTTGGCAGCTAATACTGTGAGAACCTCCATGAGCTAATTTTATTTGTTGCCAAGTAAGCAGCTGTCCTGCCTAATTGGTAGCTGTCCCATGCTCTTATTTGATTTACTATCAATCATTGTCTGCTTTTTCTGTCAAGAAATTCTAAATATACCAACCCAGACGTACTTTATGTCACAGTGAGCTGCTGCCAAAGAATAGTCCCCCATCAGTATGATTGAGCTCTTTTGACTCTGAAGCCATTTTATATTCTGGCATCCATTGTAGAATCTATCTAAGCCTGTTCAGCCTAGATGTTCGGCTACCAACGGTGAGTTGTCATTTACATTTCAGCATGACTCCTTTTCTATCCAGTTTCCAGAATTTATTTTTACATATTCATGATATATGAGTGATACTGGAGACACCCTTTACTTCCTGACCCCAGAAATATATGTCGCCCTATATGCACTCTTTTTCTTCAAAAAGCACTATAATTCTGATTTTTGTAATACCGGAACCACTGATCAGCCTGCCCTGCCACCTGCACTCAGCTTAAGGGGTGGTGGGGTCTGGAACCCCTTCTACACCCCCATCTGGTCTGTATTTAGACACTTATTCAATACAGGACCACTACATCCAGCGTCCACCCTCCCCCATATTCAGTATACCTATTCATCCCTGTCCCAGTCACCTCCTCAATGTGGTGCTTTGTCCCAACATGGGAGGTTTCATAAAAAATATTTCTACAGAATCAACAGTTACTTCAATCATGTTGTACTCTCTTAAACTAAAACATATTTGTATCTCCTTTTACAAAAAAACCATTGCAACGTTTTGCCCTCTTGACTTTTATATACTCGTATTCTCAAAGAACAGCTTTATTTGATCTTCTCTGGATCCATCCCCATTACCCAATTAAATACAGTCCTAACATACACAGCAGGCGATTTTCCTCTTAGCCACCTAGAGATTTGAGAGAAATCATTCCTTGAGGGAACCCACCAGCCCATTTTCCTCTTCATCTGTCCACGTGCAACATTTAGTGTTTTCATCCACTTTTTCCCTTTCTCCTACCCCACAAAATGTCCTTGTTTCCTTTCCTCTCTCCATACATATTTTTTTCCATCGGTACATCTTCCGTTAACACATCTTCCACCCGATTCATCTTCTTTTAGCTTATTTCGCATTCACAGACCTTCTTGATGATTTGGTCCATTTAATTTGTCCTTTGGGCTGCCTTGCAATGGGTTTCAGAGATCATTAGCTCTTAGGTCAGTTCTTCTGAGTCCATTGTACATTTCATCACAAATTACTTGAATTTCTTTCAATCTTCTGATTTGAAATCAGATAGTCAGTGGGGGGCATTCAATGTTTCTGGGGAACACAAGGATGGGGTAGTATTGTAGGGACAATTTTTAAACACAAAGCAACTGTAACTGATATTTTCTCTCTGCTCGCAGGATCGGTTGCCATCAATCACCTGGTGTGTAGGTATCTCTCATCCATCTATGATATAAAACTGAATGTGACTCTTTTGAAAAATAAGTATGTCTTTATCATCAGTACTGCCTCCTCAAACCCAACCCTTAAAAAACCTATATGTTTCCTTTTAAACACTCCTGCTTCCTAAACAATGTCTACTGTATCTTCTCTGTTTTTCTGCATTTCTTAATGTCAAGTATACCTTATACATGCTGGGTAATGATAGGGCTTGCCTGTGATCTGAGATTTATAAAACATCTTCATTTTTAACTTTTTCTGCATTGCCCTATTTGTCATAGGTTTCTCTCCTTTTCCACAACTGCATTGTGCACTTAAAGGAAACATTTCCTCTTTGGTTAACATTCTGAAACGCATGCAGTCTCCCTCTTTATGATAAAAATAATAAATGACAAAAACAGACAAAATAACAAATTCAAAAATGTTTTCAAAAAGGATGTGTTCTTCTTCAATCAATCCCCTTCTTTCTTCTTGGTACATCCATAGCTGAGGAAGAAAACGCTGGCGTGGGTTCCTGCTTCCTGTAGAAAACCTAAATAGAGGCATAGTCATGTATTATGTTCGTAGAGCAAACAATTATTTCCTAAAGGCAAAACTTTGCTCTTTCCTCTCATTCAAAAAATGTTTTATTCAGGTTATCTCTTGACCCTTTCCGCCCACTCAAATATAGGCTCACTTTTCGGAAAACATAAAAGGGACGTTGGTGCACATTTTAATCTCCTTAACACACGTGAGTCACCGTATACCCTTCAGGATATTGCGGCAAGAAATATAAAATGCTGCAGAATAAATGCCAATTTTGCAGTACAAAAATTGTATTTATTGCAGTATTTTTGCAGCAAATATTTTGACTGGAGGGTGTGAGATTGGCACATTGCAGGAAAGAGGCAGTGTGTAAGGCAACCTTTTACATTTCCTGTCGCAATATCCTGGAGGGTCCATGTATTTGGTATTTTCTGCTACGCCCAAAATGTTCTCTGTACTTTTGAAATCCTCCTCCTGCTAGCGCGGGACTGCAGCCTTCTTCTTTCTTTGCTGTGTTTATTCTGTTGAGATATAATTGACATTTTTCATCATTCTACCTACTCTAATCTTGCCTACCCATGTTATTGGGACCCCAGCATTGATACTACTAATGACATTTGTGATGTCATCTTTGATGTCCTGGGTGTTAGTCTTAGCAATGCACGGTGGTGGCGTGAGTTATGGTTGCTTAGCTTACCATAAATGGCGAATTTCAGGGGGTTTTTGGTTTTACTTGGAACCATAACGTCCCTTTAACAACATTTTTTTACTTAATTTCATAGGTTTTTATTAGTGCAACTTTACCATAACGTCCCTTTAACAAAGTTTTTTCATTGAATTTCATAGGTTTTTATTAGTGCAACTTATCCATAACATCCCTTTAACACATTTTTTTTACTGAATTTCATAGGTTTTTATTAGTGCAACGTAACCATAACTTCCTTTTCAATAGATGAAGACCACAAGCATCCTAGGTCCTCAAAGTGGGAACCCCGGGGTGGTATAAAAAAGATTTTTCTTCCCAAACCGGTATGCCTGCGGCGTCCAGGTGTTGGAAGGAAAATCTTTTACAAGATGGCCACCATGGAAAGGGAAGGCGGGGTGTATAAAGAGAACACAACAGGGCATCAGCGGGGGTTTGTGAGAAACAAGAGGTCAACAAGGGGCATCATAGGAGAGGGGGACAAGATGAAGACACAGGGCTTGAGTGGGGGGAACAGGAGGAAGACACGGGCATGAGCGGGGGTTGGGGGGGAACAGGAAAGAGACACGGGGCATGAGCGGGGGTGGGGGGAACAGGAGGGAGACACGGGGCATGAGCGGGGGGTGGGTGAACAGGGGAGACATGGGGCATGAGCAGGGGGTGGGGGAACGGGAGGTAGACACGGGACACAGGGCATGAGCGGGGTGGACGGGAGGGAGACACGGGGCATGAGCGGGGAGTGGTGGGGGGTAACGTCAGGTAGACACAGGGCATGAGCGGGGGGTGGGGGGGAATGGGAGGTAAACACGGGGCATGAGCGGGGGTGGGGGGAACACGGGAGACACTAGGCATGAGCAGGGGGAGGGGGGAACAGGGGACAGGAGGCGACACAGGCATGAGCAGGGAGTGGGGGGTACACAAGGGCGATTCGGAGCAGGGGGTGGGTAGGAACGGGAGGGAGACACGGGGCATGAGCGGGGGGTGGGAACAGGGGAGACACGGGGCATGAGCGTGGGGTGGGGGAAAAGAAGGGAGACACGGGGCATGAGCAGGGGGTGGGGGGAACAGGGGAGACACGGGGCATGAGCGGGGGTGCGGGGAACAGGAGGTAGACACGGGACACAGGGCATGAGCGGGGGGTGTGGGGAACGGGAGGGAGACACGGGAATGAGCGGGGGTGGGGGGAACGTCAGTTTGACACGGGGCATGAGCGGAGGGTGGGGGGAATGGGAGGTAGACATGGGGCATGAGCGGGGGTGGAGGAAACAGGGGAGACACGGGGCATGAGCGGGGGTGGGGGGAACAGGAAAGAGACACGGGGCATGAGCGGGGGTGGGGGGAACAGGAGGGAGACACGGGACACAGGGCATGAGCGGGGGGTGTGGGGAACGGGAATGAGCGGGGGGTGGGGGGAACGTCAGTTTGACACGGGGCATGAGCGGAGGGTGGGGGGAATGGGAGGTAGACATGGGGCATGAGCGGGGGGTGGAGGAAACAGGGGAGACACGGGGCATGAGCGGGGGTGGGGGGAACAGGAAAGAGACACGGGGCATGAGCGGGGGTGGGGGGAACAGGAGGGAGACACGGGGCATGAGCGGGGGTGGGGGGGAACAGGGGAGACACGGGGCATGAGCGGGGGTGGGGTGAACAGGGGAGACACAGGGCATGAGCGGGGGTGGGGGAACGGGAGGTAAAGACGGGATACAGGGCATGAGCGGGGGTGGGGGGAACGGGAGGGAGTCACGAGGCATGCGCGGTGGGTGGAGGCCAACGTCAGGTAGACACGGGGCATGAGCACGGGGTGGGGGGAACGGGAGGTAGACATGGGGCATGAGCTGGGAGTGGGGGGGAACAGGGGAGACACGGGGCATGAGCGGGGGATGGGGGGAACAGGAGGGAGACACGGGGCATGAACGGGGAAGGGGGGAACAGGAGGAGGACACAGGGCATGAGCGGGGGGCTGAGGGGGTACAGGAGGGAGACACAGGGCATGAGCGGGGGGTGGGGGGAACAGGGGAGACACGGGGCATGAGTGGGGGTGGGGGGGAACAGGGGAGACACGGGGCATGAGCGGGGGGTGGGGGGAACAGGGGGGACACGGGGCATGAGCGGGGGCGGGGGGAACAGGGGAGACACGGGCATGAGCGGTGGGTAGGGGGAACGGGAGGGAGATACGGGGTATGAACGGGGGGTGGGGGGCAACAGGGGAGACATGGGGCATGAGCGGGGGGAGGGGGGGAACAGGGAAGACATGGGGCATGAGGGGGGTGGGGGGAACAGGGGAGACACGGGGCATGAGTGGGGGTGGGGGGGAACAGGGGGGACACAGGGCATGAGCGGGGGGTGGGGGGAACAGGGAAGACACGGGGCATGAGCAGGGGGTGGGGGGAACAGGGGTGACACGGGGCATGAGCGGGGGGTGGGGGGAAGGGGAGTGAGACACGGGGCATGAACGGAGAGTGGAGGGAGCAGGGGAGACACGGGGCATGAACGGGGGTGGGGGGAACAGGAGGGGGACACGGGGCATGAGCGAGGGTGAGGGGGTACAGGAGGGAGACACAGGGCATGAGCGGTGGGTGGGGGGAACGGGAGGTAGACACGGGGCATGAGCGGGGGGTGGGGGAGAACAGGAGGGAGACACTGGGCATGAGCGGGGGCTGGAGGCGTACAGGAGGGAGACACAGGGCATGAGTGGTGGTGGGGGGTGCAGGAGGGAGACACGGGGCATGAACGGGTGGTGGGGGGAACAGGGGAGACATGGGGCATGAGTGGGGGTGGGGGGGAACAGGGGAGACACGGGGCATGAGCGGGGGGTGGGGGGAACAGGGGAGACACGGGGCATGAGTGGGGGTGGGGGGGAACAGGGGAAACACGGGGCATGAGCGGGGGTTGGGGGAAAAAGGGGAGATACGGGGCATGAGCAGGGGGTGGGGGGAAGAGGGGGGACACGGGGCATGAGCGGGGGTTGGGGGAAAAAGGGGGGACACAGGGCATGAGCAGGGGTTGGGGGGAACAGGGGGAACACGGGGCATGAGCAGGGGGTGGGGGGAACAGGGGAGACACGGGGCATGAGCGGGGGATGGGGGAACAGGGGAGACACGGGGCATGAACGGGGGTGGGGGGAACAGGAGGGAGACATGGGGCATGAGCGGGGCGTGGGGGGTACAGGAAAGAGACACGGGGCATAAGCGGGGGTGAGGGGAACGGGAGGTAGACACGGGGCATGAGCAGAGGGTGGTGGTTAATGGGAAGTAGACACGGGGCATGAGCGGGGGGTGGGGGGAACAGGAGAGACACGGGGCATGAGCAGGGGTTGGGGGAACAGGGGAGAGACAGGGCATGAGCGGGGGAAGAGAGGAGACACGGGGCATGAGCAGGGGGTGGGGGGAAACAGGGGAGGCACGGGGCATGAGCGGGGGTGGGGGGAAACAGGGGAGACACCAGGCATGAGAGGGAGGGTGGGGGGAATGGGAGGGAGACACAGGGCATGAACGGGGAATGGGGGGAACAGGGGAGACACGGGGCATGAGCGGGGTGGGGTTACAGGAGGGAGACACGGGGCATGAGCGGGGGTGTGGGGGTACAGGAGGGAGATACTGGGCATGAGCGGGGCGTGGGGGGAACAGGGGAGACACAGGGCATGAGCGGGGGGTGGGGGGAACAGGGGAGACACTGGGCATGAGCGGGGGTGGGGGGAAAAGGAAGGAGACACTGGGCATGAGCGGGGGTGGGGGGAAAAGGAAGGAGACATGGGGCATGAGCGGGGGGTGGGGGGGAACAGGGGAGATACGGGGCATTAGTGGGGGTGAGGGGGTAAAGGAGGGAAACACGGGCATGAGTGGGGGTTGGGGGAACAGGGGAGAGACAGGGCATGAGCGGGGGAACAGAGGAGACACGGGGCATGAGCAGGGGGTGGGGGGAAACAGGGGAGGCACGGGGCATGAGCGGGGGTGGGGGGAAACAGGGGAGACACCAGGCATGAGAGGGAGGGTGGGGGGAATGGGAGGGAGACACAGGGCATGAACTGAACGGGGAAGGGGGGAACAGGGGAGACACGGGGCATGAGCGGGGTGGGGTTACAGGAGGGAGACACGGGGCATGAGCGGGGGTGTGGGGGTACAGGAGGGAGATACAGGGCATGAGCGGGGCGTGGGGGGAACAGGGGAGACACAGGGCATGAGCGGGGGGTGGGGGGAACAGGGGAGACACTGGGCATGAGCGGGGGTGGGGGGAAAAGGAGGGAGACACTGGGCATGAGCGGGGGTGGGGGGAAAAGGAAGGAGACATGGGGCATGAGCGGGGGGTGGGGGGGAACAGGGGAGATACGGGGCATGAGTGGGGGTGAGGGGGTAAAGGAGGGAAACACGGGCATGAGTGGGGGGTCGGGGGGAAAAGGAGGGAGACACGGGGCATGAGCGGGGGGTGGGGGGAACAGGGGAGACACGGGGCATGAGTGGGGGTGGGGGAAAAGGAGGGAGACACGGGTCATGAGCGGGGGTGGGGGGGAAAAGGAGGGAGACATGGGGCATGAGTGAGGGGTGGGGGGAACAGGGGAGACACGGGGCATGAGCGGGGGATGGGGGGAAAAGGAGGGAGACATGGGGCATGAGCAGGGGGTGGGAGGTAAAAGGAGGGAGACATGGGGCATGAGCGGGGGGTGGGGGAACAGGGGAGACACGGGGCATGAGCGGGGGTGGTGGAAACAGGGGAGACACGGGGCATGAGCGGGGGTTGGGGGGAACAGGGGAGACATGGGGCATGAGCGGGGGATGGGGGAACAGGGGAGACACGGGGCATGAATGGGGTGGGGGAACAGGACGGAGACATGGGGCATGAGCGGGGCGTGGGGGGTACAGGAAGGAGACACGGGGCATAAGCGGGGGTGAGGGGAACGGGAGGTAGACACGGGGCATGAGCAGAGGGTGGGGGTTAATGGGAGGTAGACACGGGGCATGAGCAGGGGTGGGGTTACAGGAGGGAGACATGGGGCATGAGCCGGAGTGTGGGGGTACAGGAGGGAGACACGGGGCATGAGCGGTGGGTGGGGGGAACAGGGGAGACACGGGGCATGAGCAGGGGGTGGGGGGAACAGGGGAGACACTGGGCATGAGCGGGGGTTGGGGGAAAAGGAAGGGACACGGGGCATGAGCGGGGGGTGGGGGGAACAGGGGAGACAGGGGGCATGAGCGGGGGTGGGGGGTAAAGGAGGGAGACACGGGCATGAGTGGGGGGTCGGGGGTAAAAGGAGGGAGACACAGGGCATGAGCGGGGGGTGGGGGAAACAGGGGAGACACGGGGCATGAGCGGGGGTTGTGGGGAACAGGGGAGACACGGGGCATGAGCAGGGGGTGGGGGGAACAGGGGAGACACTGGGCAGGAGCGGGGGTGGGGGGAAAAGGAAGGAGACACGGGGCATGAGCGGGGGGTGGGGGAACAGGGGAGACAGGGGGCATGAGCGGGGGTGGGGGGTAAAGGAGGGAGACACAGGCATGAGTGGGGGGTCGGGGGTAAAAGGAGGGAGACACGGGGCATGAGCGGGGGGTGGGGGGAACAGGGGAGACACGGGGCATGAGCAGGGGGTGGGGGGAACAGGGGAGACACTGGGCAGGAGCGGGGATGGGGGGAAAAGGAAGGAGACACGGGGCATGAGCGGGGGGTGGGGGAACAGGGGAGACAGGGGGCATGAGTGGGGGTGGGGGGTAAAGGAGGGAGACACGGGCATGAGTGGGGGGTCGGGGGTAAAAGGAGGGAGACGCGGGGCATGAGCGGAGGGTGGGGGAAACAGGGGAGACACGGGGCATGAGTGGGGGGTGGGGGGAAAAGGAGGGAGACACGGGTCATGAGCGGGGGTGGCGGAAAAGAAGGGAGACATAGGGCATGAGCAGGGGGTGGGGGGAACAGAGGAGACAAGGGGCATGAGCAGGGGGCTGGGGGGGGAAAGAAGGGAGACATGGGGCATGAGTGAGGGGTAGGGGGAACAGGGGAGACACGGGGCATGAGCCGGGGGTGGGTGGAACGGGAGGGAGACATGGGCATGAGCGGGGGGTGGGGGTAGCAGGGGAGACACGGGGCATGAGCGGGGGGTGGGGGGAAAAGGAGGGAGACATGGGGCATGAGCAGGGGGGTGGGGGGTAAAAGGAGGGAGACATGGGGCATGAGCGGGGGGTGGGGGGAACAGGGGAGACACGGGGCATGAGTGGGGAGTGGATGGGAATAGGAGGAAGACACGGGGCATGAGCCGGGGGTGGGGGGAACAGGGGAGACACGGGGCATGAGCAGGGGGTGGGGGGAAAGTCAGGTAGACACGGGGCATGAGCGGGGGGTCGGGGGAACGTCAGGTAGACACGGGGCATGAGCCGGGTTTGGGGGGAACAGGGGAGACACAGGGCATCAGTGGGGGGTGGGGGGAAAAGGAAGGAGACACGGGGCATGAGCAGGGGGTGGGGGAAATAGGAGGGAGACACGGGGCATGAGCGGGGGGTGGGAGGAATGGGAGGGAGACATGGGGCATGAGTGGGGGTGGGGGGAATGGGAGGGAGACACGGGGCATGAGCGTGGGGAGGGGGGAACAGGGGAGACATGGGGCATGAGCGGGGGGTGGGGAGGAAAAGGAGGGAGACACGGGGCATGAGCAGGGGGTGGGGGGAATGAGAGGGAGACACGGGCATGAGCGGGGGGTGGGGGGAATAGGAGGGAGACATGGGGCATGAGCGGGCATGGGGGGAACGGGAGGGAGACACGGGGCATGAGCGGGGGGTGGGGGGAACAGGGGAGACATGGGGCATGAGCAGGGATGGGGGAACAGGGGAGACACGGTGCATGAGCGGGGGGTGGGGGGAACAGGGGAGACACAGGGCATGAGCGGGGGGTGGGGGGAACAGGGGAGACACGGGGCATGAGTGGGGAGTGGATGGGAATAGGAGGAAGACACGGGGCATGAGCCGGGGGTGGGGGGAACAGGGGAGACACGGGGCATGAGCAGGGGGTGGGGGGAAAGTCAGGTAGACACGGGGCATGAGCGGGGGGTCGGGGGAACGTCAGGTAGACACGGGGCATGAGCCGGGGTTGGGGGGAACAGGGGAGACACAGGGCATGAGCGGGGGGAGCAGAGGAGACACGGGGCATGAGCGGGGGTTGGGGGGTAACAGGGGAGACACAGGGCATGAGCGGGGGTTGGGGGAGAACGGGAGGGAGACACGGGGCATGAGCGGAGGGTGGGGGTTAATGGGAGGTAGACACGGGGCATGAGCGGGGGGTGGCGGGGGAACAGGAGAGACAAGGGGCATGAGCGGGGATTGGGGGGAACAGGGGAGAGACATGGCATGAGCGGGGGGAGCAGAGGAGACACGGGGCATGAGCGGGAGTTGGGGGGTAACAGGGGAGACACAGGGCATGAGTGGGGGGTGGGGGAGAACGGGAGGGAGACACTGGGCATGAGCGGGGAGTGGGGGGAACAGGGGAGACATGGGGCATGAGCAGGGGGTGGGGGGAACAGGGGAGACACTGGGCATCAGTGGGGGCTGGGGGGAAAAGGAAGGAGACACGGGGCATGAGCAGGGGGTGGGGGGAATAGGAGGGAGACACGGGGCATGAGCGGGGGGTGGGGGGAATGGGAGGGAGACATGGGGCATGAGTGGGGGTGGGGGGAATGGGAGGGAGACACGGGGCATGAGCGTGGGGAGGGGGGAACAGGGGAGACATGGGGCATCAGCGGGGGGTGGGGAGGAAAAGGAGGGAGACACGGGGCATGAGCAGGGGGTGGGGGGAATGAGAGGGAGACACGGGCATGAGCGGGGGGTGGGGGGAATAGGAGGGAGACATGGGGCATGAGCGGGCATGGGGGGAACAGGAGGGAGACACGGGGCATGAGCGGGGGGTGGGGGGAACAGGGGAGACATGGGGCATGAGCAGGGATGGGGGAACAGGGGAGACACGGTGCATGAGCGGGGGGTGGGGGGAACAGGGGAGACACAGGGCATGAGCGGGGGTGGGGGGAACAGGGGAGACATGGGGCATGAGCGGGGGGTGGGGGGAACAGGGGGGACACGGGGCATGAGCAGGGGATGGGGGAACAGGGGGGACACGGGGCATGAGCAGGGGGTGGGGGGAACAGGGGGGACACGGGCGTGAGCAGGGGGTGGGGGGAACAGGGGAGACACGGGGCATGAGCGGGGGATGGGGGAACAGGGGAGACACGGGACATGAACGGGGTGGGGGGAACAGGAGGGAGACATGGGGCATGAGCGGGTCGTGGGGGGTACAGGAAGGAGACACGGGGCATAAGTGGGGGTGGGGGGAACGGGAGGTAGACACGGGGCATGAGCGGAGGGTGGGGGTTAATGGGAGGTAGACACGGGGCATGAGCGGGGGGTGGGGGGGACACGAGAGACAAGGGGCATGAGCGGGGATTGGGGGGAACAGGGGAGAGACATGGCATGAGCGGGGGGAGCAGAGGAGACACGGGGCATGAGCGGGGGTTGGGGGGTAACAGGGGAGACACAGGGCATGAGCAGGGGGTGGGGGTGAACGGGAGGGAGACACTGGGCATGAGCTGGGGGTGGGGGGTACAGGATGGAAACACGGGGCATGAGCGGGGGTGTGGGGGTACAGGAGGGAGACACGGGGCATGAGCGGGGGTGGGGGGGCGGGAGGGAGACATGGTGCGTGAGCGGGGGTGGGGGGAATGGGAGGGAGACACGGGGCATGAGCGGGGAGTGGGGGGAACAGGGGAGACATGGGGCATGAGCAGGGGGTGGGGGGAACAGGGGAGACACTGGGCATGAACGGGGGTGGGGGAAAAGGAGGGAGACACTGGGCATGAGTGGGGGTGGGGGGAAAAGGAGGGAGACACGGGGCATGATCGGGGGTGGGGGAACAGGGGAGACACGGGGCATGAGCGGGGGCGGGGGGGAAAAGGAGGGAGACACGGGCATGAGTGGGGGGTGGGGGGGAAAAGGAGGGAGACACAGGGCATGAGCGGGGTGGGGGGAAGAGGGTAGACACGGGGCATGAGTGGGGGTTGGGGGAAAAGGAGGGAGACACGGGTCATGAGCGGGGGGGGGGGAAAGGAAGGAGACGTAGGGCATGAGCGGGGGTGGGGGGAACAGGGGAGGCACGGGGCATGAGCGGGGGGTGGGGGGAAAAGGAGGGAGACATGGGGCATGAGTGAGGGGTGGGGGAACAGGGGAGACACGGGGCATGAGCGGGGGGTGGGGGGAACGGGAGGGAGACATGGGCATGAGCAGGGGGTGGGGGGAAAAGGAGGGAGACATGGGTCATGAGCGGGGGTGGGAGGGGAAAGGAGGGAGACATAGGGCATGAGCAGGGTGTGTGGGGGAACGGGGGAGACACGGGGCATGAGCGGGGGGGTGGGGGGGAAAAGGAGGGAGACATGGGGCATGAGTGAGTGGTTGGGGAACAGGGGAGACACGGGGCATGAGCCGGGGGTGGGGGGAACAGGGGAGACACGGGGCATGGGCAGGGGTGGGGGGAATGTCAGGTAGACACGGGGCATGAGCCGGGGTTGAGGGGAACACGGGAGACACAGGGCATCAGCGGGGGGTGGGGGGAAAAAGGAGGGAGACACGGGGCATGAGCAGGGAGTGGGGGGAATATCAGGTAGACACGGGGCATGAGCCGGGGTTGAGGGGAACACGGGAGACACAGGGCATCAGCGGGGGGTGGGGGAAAAGGAGGGAGACACGGGGCATGAGCAGGGAGTGGGGGGAATGGGAGGGAGACACTGGGCATGAGCAGGGGGTGGGGGAATGGGAGGGAGACGCTGGGCGTGGGGGGTAACAGGGGCGACACGGGGCATGAGCGGGCGGTGGGGGGAAAGAAGGGAGACATGGGGCATGAGCGGGGGGTGGGGGGAAAGGAGGGAAACACGGGGCATGAGTGGGGGTAGAGGGGGAACAGGGGAGACACAGGGCATGAGCGGGGGTTGGGGGAACAGGGGAGACACAGGGCATGAGCGGGGTGGGGGGAACAGGAGGGAGACACGGGGCATGAGCTGAGCGGGGGATGGGGGGTACAGGAGGGAAACATGGGGCATGAGCGGGGGGTGGGGGGAACAGGGGAGACACGGGGCATGAGCGGGGGGTGGGGGGAACGGGAGGGAGATACTGGGCATGAGCGGGGGTGGGGGGTTTGGGAGGGAGACCCGGGGCATGATCGGGGGGTGGGGGGAAAAGGGAGGGAGAAACGGGGCATGAGTGGGGGTGGTGGGAACAGGGGAGACACGGGGCATGAGCGGGGGGTGAGGGGGTAATGGGAGGGAGACACTGGGCATGAGTGGGGGTGGGGGGTAACAGGGGAGACATGGGGCATGAGCGGGGGGTGGGGGAACAGGGGAGACACAGGGCATGAGCAGGGGTGGGGGGAATGGGAGGGAGACACGGGGCATGAGCGGGGGGTGGGGGGAACAGGGGAGACACGGGGCATGAGCAGGGGTGTGGGGAACAGGAGGGAGACACGGTGCATGAGTGGTGGGTGGGGAGTACAGGATGGAAACACGGGGCATGAGCAGGGGTGTGGGGGTACAGGAGGGAGACACGGGGCATGAGCGGGGGTGGGGGGGATGGGAGGGAGACATGGAGCATGAGCAGGGGTTCGGGGGCATGGGAGGGAGACACAGGGCATGAGCGGGGAGTGGGGGGAACAGGGGAGACACTGGGCATGAGCAGGGGTGGGGGGAAAAGGAGGGAGACACGGGGCATGATCGGGGGTGGGGGGGAACAGGGGAGACACGGGGCATGAGCGGGGGAGGGGGGGGAAAGGAGGGATACACGGGCATGAGTGGGGGGTGGGGGGGAAAGGAGGGAGACACAGGGCATGAGCGGGGTGGCGGGAACAGGGGAGACACGGGGCATGAGTGGGGGTTGGGGGGAAAAGGAGGGAGACACGGGGCATGAGCGGGGTTGGGGGGTAACAGGAGAGACACGGGGCATGAGCGGGGGCGGGGGGGAAAAGGAGGGAGACACGGGCATGAGTGGGGGGTGGGGGGGAAAAGGAGGGAGACACAGGGCATGAGCGGGGTGGGGGAACAGGGTAGACACGGGGCATGAGTGGGGGTTGGGGGGAAAAGGAGGGAGACACGGGTCATGAGCGGGTGTGGGGGGGAAAAGGAAGGAGACATAGGGCATGAGCGGGGGTGGAGGGGAACAGGGGAGGCGCGGGGTTGAGCGGGGGGTGGGGGGTAAAGGAGGGAGACATGGGGCATGAGTGAGGGGTGGGGGGAACAGGGGAGACACGGGGCATGAGCAGGGGGTGGGGGGAACAGGGGAGACACTGGGCATGAGCGGGGGTTGGGGGAAAAGGAAGGGGACACGGGGCATGAGCGGGGGGTGGGGGGAACAGGGGAGACAGGGGGCATGAGCCGGGGTGGGGGGTAAAGGAGGGAGACACGGGCATGAGTGGGGGGTCGGGGGTAAAAGGAGGGAGACACAGGGCATGAGCGGGGGGTGGGGGAAACAGGGGAGACACGGGGCATGAGCGGGGGTTGGGGGGAACAGGGGAGACACGGGGCATGAGCAGGGGGTGGGGGGAACAGGGGAGACACTGGGCAGGAGCGGGGGTGGGGGGAAAAGGAAGGAGACACAGGGCATTAGCGGGGGGTGGGGGAACAGGGGAGACAGGGGGCATGAGCGGGGGTGGGGGGTAAAGGAGGGAGACACAGGCATGAGTGGGGGGTCGGGGGTAAAAGGAGGGAGACACGGGGCATGAGGGGGGGTGGGGGGAACAGGGGAGACACGGGGCATTAGCAGGGGGTGGGGGAACAGGGGAGACACTGGGCAGGAGCGGGGGTGGGGGGAAAAGGAAGGAGACACGGGGCATGAGCGGGGGTGGGGGAACAGGGGAGACAGGGGGCATGAGCGGGGGTGGGGGGTAAAGGAGGGAGACACGGGCATGAGTGGGGGGTCGGGGGTAAAAGGAGGGAGACACGGGGCATGAGCGGAGGGTGGGGGAAACAGGGGAGACACGGGCCATGAGTGGGGGGTGGGGGGAAAAGGAGGGAGACACGGGTCATGAGCGGGGGTGGGGGAAAAGAAGGGAGACATAGGGCATGAGCAAGGGGTGGGGGGAACAGAGGAGACAAGGGGCATGAGCGGGGGGCTGGGGGGGGAAAGGAGGGAGACATGGGGCATGAGTGAGGGGTAGGGGGAACAGGGGAGACACGGGGCATGAGCCGGGGGTGGGTGGAACGGGAGGGAGACATGGGCATGAGCGGGGGGTGGGGGTAGCAGGGGAGACACGGGGCATGAGCGGGGGGTGGGGGGAAAAGGAGGGAGACATGGGGCATGAGCAGGGGGGTGGGGGGTAAAAGGAGGGAGACATGGGGCATGAGCGGGGGGTGGGGTGAACAGGGGAGACACGGGGCATGAGCGGGGGGTGGTGGGAACAGGGGAGACACAGGGCATGAGCGGGGGGTGGGGGGAACAGGGGAGACACGGGGCATGAGTGGGGAGTGGATGGGAATAGGAGGAAGACACGGGGCATGAGCCGGGGGTGGGGGGAACAGGGGAGACACGGGGCATGAGCAGGGGGTGGGGGGGAAAGTCAGGTAGACACGGGGCATGAGCGGGGGGTCGGGGGAACGTCAGGTAGACACGGGGCATGAGCCAGGGTTGGGGGGAACAGGGGAGACACAGGGCATCAGTGGGGGGTGGGGGGAAACGGAAGGAGACACGGGGCATGAGCAGGGGGTGGGGGAAATAGGAGGGAGACACGGGGCATGAGCGGGGGGTGGGGGGAATGGGAGGGAGACATGGGGCATGAGTGGGGGTGGGGGGAATGGGAGGGAGACACGGGGCATGAGCGTGGGGAGGGGGGAACAGGGGAGACATGGGGCATCAGCGGGGGGTGGGGAGGAAAAGGAGGGAGACACGGGGCATGAGCAGGGGGTGGGGGGAATGAGAGGGAGACACGGGCATGAGCGGGGGGTGGGGGGAATAGGAGGGAGACATGGGGCATGAGCGGGCATGGGGGGAACGGGAGGGAGACACAGGGCATGAGCGGGGGGTGGGGGGAACAGGGGAGACATGGGGCATGAGCAGGGATGGGGGGAACAGGGGAGACACGGTGCATGAGCGGGGGGTGGGGGGAACAGGGGAGACACAGGGCATGAGCGGGGGTGGGGGGAACAGGGGAGACATGGGGCATGAGCGGGAGGTGGGGGGAACAGGGGGGACACGGGGCATGAGCAGGGGATGGGGGAACAGGGGGGACACGGGGCATGAGCAAGGGGTGGGGGGAACAGGGGGGACACGGGCGTGAGCAGGGGGTGGGGGGACCAGGGGAGACACAGGGCATGAGCGGGGGATGGGGGGAACAGGGGAGACACGGGGCATGAACGGGGTGGGGGGAACAGGAGGGAGACATGGGGCATGAGCGGGTCTTGGGGCGTACAGGAAGGAGACACGGGGCATAAGTGGGGGTGGGGGGACTGGGAGGTATACACGGGGCATGAGCGGAGGGTGGGGGTTAATGGGAGGTAGACACGGGGCATGAGCGGGGGGTGGGGGGAACAGGAGAGACAAGGGGCATGAGCGGGGATTGGGGGGAACAGGGGAGAGACATGGCATGAGCGGGGGGAGCAGAGGAGACACGGGGCATGAGCGGGGGTTGGGGGGTAACAGGGGAGACACAGGGCATGAGCGGGGGGTGGGGGAGAACAGGAGGGAGACACTGGGCATGAGCTGGGGGTGGGGGTACAGGATGGAAACACGGGGCATGAGCGGGGGTGTGGGGGTACAGGAGGGAGACACGGGGCATGAGCGGGGGTGGGGGGTCGGGAGGGAGACATGGGGCGTGAGCGGGGGTGGGGGGAATGAGAGGGAGACACGGGGCATGAGCGGGGAGTGGGGGAACAGGGAGACACTGGGCATGAACGGGGGTGGGGGGAAAAGGAGGGAGACACTGGGCATGAGTGGGGGTGGGAGGAAAAGGAGGGAGACACGGGGCATGATCGGGGGTGGGGGGAACAGGGGAGACACGGGGCATGAGCGGGGGCGGGGGGGGGAAAAGGAGGGAGACACGGGCATGAGTGGGGGGTGGGGGGAAAAAGGAGGGAGACACAGGGCATGAGCGGGGTGGGGGGAAGAGGGTAGACACGGGGCATGAGTGGGGGTTGGGGGAAAAAGGAGGGAGACACGGGTCATGAGCGGGGGTGGGGGGGGAAAAGGAAGGAGACGTAGGGCATGAGCGGGGTGGGGGGAACAGGGGAGGCGCGGGGCATGAGCGGGGGGTGGGGGGAAAAGGAGGGAGACATGGGGCATGAGTGAGGGGTGGGGGAACAGGGGAGACATGGGGCATGAGCGGGGGGTGGGGGGAACGGGAAACGGAGGGAGACATGGGCATGAGCAGGGGGTGGGGGGAAAAGGAGGGAGACATGGGTCATGAGCGGGGGTGGGAGGGGAAAGGAGGGAGACATAGGGCATGAGCAGGGTGTGGGGGGAACAGGGGAGACACGGGGCATGAGCGGGGGGTGGGGGGAAAAGGAGGGAGACATGGGGCATGAGTGAGGGGTTGGGGAACAGGGGGAGACACGGGGCATGAGCCGGGGGTGGGGGAACAGGGGGAGACACGGGGCATGAGCAGGGGGTGGGGGGGAATGTCAGGTAGACACGGGGCATGAGCGGGGGTGGGGGGAATGTCAGGTAGACACGGGGCATGAGCCGGGGTTGAGGGGAACACGGGAGACACAGGGCATCAGAGGGGGGTGGGGGGAAAAGCAGGGAGACACGGGGCATGAGCAGGGAGTGGGGGGAATGGGAGGGAGACACGGGGCATGAGCAGGGGGTGGGGGAATGGGAGGGAGACACTGGGCATGAGGGGTTGTGGGGGGTAACAGGGGAGACACGGGGCATGAGCGGGCGGTGGGGGGAAAGAAGGGAGACATGGGGCATGAGCGGCGGGTGGGGGGAAAGGAGGGAAACACGGGGCATGAGCGGGGGTAGAGGGGGAACAGGGGAGACACAGGGCATGAGCGGGGGTTGGGGGAACAGGGGAGACACAGGGCATGAGCGGGGGTGGGGGAACAGGAGGGAGACACGGGGCATGAGCTGAGCGGGGGATGGGGGTACAGGAGGGAAACATGGGGCATGAGCGGGGGGTGGGGGGAACAGGGGAGACACAGGGCATGAGCGGGGGGTGGGGGGAACGGGAGGGAGATACTGGGCATGAGCGGGGGTGGGGGGTTTGGGAGGGAGACCCGGGGCATGATCGGGGGGTGGGGGGAAAAGGGAGGGAGAAACGGGGCATGAGTGGGGGTGGTGGGAACAGGGGAGACACGGGGCATGAGCGGGGGGTGAGGGGGTAATGGGAGGGAGACACTGGGCATGAGTGGGGTGGGGGGTAACAGGGGAGACATGGGGCATGAGCGGGGGTGGGGGAACAGGGGAGACACAGGGCATGAGCAGGGGTGGGGGGAATGGGAGGGAGACACGGGGCATGAGCGGGGGGTGGGGGGAACAGGGGAGACACGGGGCATGAGCAGGGGTGTGGGGAACAGGAGGGAGACACGGTGCATGAGTGGTGGGTGGGGGGTACAGGATGGAAACACGGGGCATGAGCAGGGTGTGGGGGTACAGGAGGGAGACACGGGGCATGAGCGGGGGTGGGGGGATGGGAGGGAGACATGGAGCATGAGCAGGCGTTCGGGGGCATGGGAGGGAGACACGGGGCATGAGCGGGGAGTGGGGGGAACAGGGGAGACATGGGGCATGAGCGGGGGGTGGGGGGAACAGGGGAGACACTGGGCATGAGCGGGGGTGGGGGAAAAGGAGGGAGACACTGGGCATGAGCAGGGGTGGGGGGAAAAGGAGGGAGACACGGGGCATGATCGGGGGGTGGGGGGGAACAGGGGAGACACGGGGCATGAGCGGGGGTGGGGGGAAAAGGAGGGAGACACGGGCATGAGTGGGGGGTGGGGGGGAAAGGAGGGAGACACAGGGCATGAGCGGGGTGGGGGGAACAGGGGAGACATGGGGCATGAGTGGGGGTTGGGGGGAAAAGGAGGGAGACACGGGGCATGAGCGGGGTTGGGGGGTAACAGGGGAGGACACAGGGCATGAGCGGGGGGTGGGGGAGAACGGGAGGGAGACACTCGACATGAGCTGGGGGTGGGGGGTACAGGATGGAAACACGGGGCATGAGCGGGGGTGTGGGGGTACAGGAGGGAGACACGGGGCATGAGCGGGGGTGGGGGGATGGGGAGGGAGACATGGGGCATGAGCAGGGTTGGGGGGAATGGGAGGGACACACGGGGCATGAGCGGGGAGTGTGGGGAACAGGGGAGACATGGGGCATGAGCAGGGGGTGGGGGGAACAGGGGAGACACTGGGCATGAACGGGGGTGGGGGGAAAAGGAGGGAGACACTGGGCATGAGCGGGGGTGGGGGAAAGGAGGGAGACACGGGGCATGATCGGGGGGTGGAGGGGAACAGGGGAGACACGGGGCATGAGCGGGGGCGGGGGGAAAAGGAGGGAGACACGGGCATGAGTGGGGGGTGGGGAGGAAAAGGAGGGAGACACAGGGCATGAGCGGGGTGGGGGGAACAGGGTAGACACGGGGCATGAGTGGGGGTTGGGGGGAAAAGGAGGGAGACACGGGTCATGAGCGGGTGTGGGGGGGAAAAAGGAAGGAGACATAGGGCATGAGCGGGGGTGGAGGGGAACAGGGGAGGCGCGGGGCATGAGCGAGGGGTGGGGGGAAAAGGAGGGAGACATGGGGCATGAGTGAGGGGTGGGGGGAACAGGGGAGACACGGGGCATGAGCGGGGGGTGGGGGGAACGGGAAGGGAGACATGGGCATGAGCAGGGAGTGGGGGGAAAAGGAGGGAGACATGGGTCATGAGCGGGGGTGGGAGGGGAAAGGAGGGAGACAGAGGGCATGAGCAGGGTGTGGGGGGGATCAGGGGAGACACGGGGCATGAGCGGGGGGTGGGGGCGAAAATGAGGGAGACATGGGGCATGAGTGAGGGGTGGGGGAACAGGGGAGACATGGGGCATGAGCCGGGGTGGGGGGAACAGGGGAGACACGGGGCATGAGCAGGGGGTGGGGGGGAATGTCAGGTAGACACGGGGCATGAGTGGGGGTGGGGGAATGTCAGGTAGACACGGGGCATGAGCTGGGGTTGAGGGGAACAACGGAGACACAGGGCATCAGCGGGGGGGTGGGGGAAAAGGAGGGAGACACGGTCATGAGCAGGGAGTGGGGGGAATGAGCAGGGGGTGGGGGAATGGCCAGGGGGTGGGGGAATGGGAGGGAGACACTGGGCATGAGGGGTTGTGGGGGGTAACAGGGGAGACACGGGGCATGAGCGGGCGGTGGGGGGAAAGAAGGGAGACATGGGGCATGAGCGGGGGGTGGGGGGAAAGGAGGGAAACACGGGGCATGAGCGGGGGTAGAGGGGGAACAGGGGAGACACGGGGCATGAGCGGGGGTGGGGGGAACAGGAGGGGAGACACGGGGCATGAGCTGAGCGGGGGATGGGGGGTACAGGAGGGAAACATGGGGCATGAGCGGGGGGTGGGTGGAACAGGGGAGACACGGGGCATGAGCGGGGGGTGGGGGGAACGGGAGGGAGATACTGGGCATGAGCGGGGGGTGGGGGGTATGGGAGGGAGACCCGGGGCATGATCGGGGGGTGGGGGGAAAAGGGAGGGAGAGACGGGGCATGAGTGGGGGTGGTGGGAACAGGGGAGACACGGGGCATGAGCAGGGGGTGAGGGGGTAATGGGAGGGAGACACTGGGCATGAGTGGGGGTGGGGGGTAACAGGGGAGACATGGGGCATGAGCGGGGGGTGGGGGAACAGGGGAGACACGGGGCATGAGCAGGGGTGGGGGGAACAGGAGGGAGACACGGGGCATGAGTGGGGGGTGGGGGGTACAGGATGGAAACACGGGGCATGAGCGGGGGTGTGGGGGTACAGGAGGGAGACACGGGGCATGAGCGGGGGTAGGGGGGACAGGAGGGAGACATGGAGCATGAGCAGGAGTTGGGGGGCATGGGAGGGAGACACGGGGCATGAGCGGGGAGTCGGGGGAACAGGGGAGACATGGGGCATGAGCGGGGGTGTGGGGAACAGGGGAGAACTTGGGCATGAGCGGGGGTGGGGGAAAAGGAGGAGACACTGGGCATGAGCAGGGGTGGGGGGAAAAGGAGGGAGTCACGGGCATGATCCGGGGGTGGGGGGGAACAGGGGAGACACGGGGCATGAGCGGGGGTGGGGGGGAAAAAGGAGGGAGACACGGGCATGAGTGGGGGGTGGGAGGGGGAAAGGAGGGAGACACAGGGCATGAGCGGGGTGGGGGGAACAGGGGAGACAAGGGCATGAGTGGGGGTTGGGGGGAAAAGGAGGGAGACACAGGTCATGAGCGGGGGTGGGGGGGAAAAGGAAGGAGACATAGGGCATGAGCGGGGGCGGGGGGAACAGGGGAGACACGGGGCATGAGCGGGGGGTGGGGGGCAAAGGAGGGAGACATGGGGCATGAGTGAGGGGTGGGGGGAACAGGGGAGACACGGGGCATGAGCGGTGGGTGGGGGAACGGGAGGGAGACCTGGGCATGAGCAGGGGGTGGGGGAAAAAGGAGGGAGACACAGGTCATGAGCGGGAGTGGGGGGGAAAGGAGGGAGACATAGGGCATGAGCGGGGATGGGGAGGAACAGGGGAGACACGGTGCATGAGCGGTGGGTGTTGGGGAAAAGGAGGGAGACATGGGGCATAAATGAGGGGTGGGGGAACAGGGGAGACACGGGGCATGAGCCGGGGGTGGGGGGAACAGGGGATACACGGGGCATGAGCAGGGGGTGGGGGGAATGTCAGGTAGACATGGGGCATGAGCGGGGTGGGGGGAACGTCAGGTAGACACAGGGCATGAGCCGGGGTTGGGGGGAACACGGGAGACACAGGGCATCAGCGGGGGTGGGGGGGAAAAGGAGGGAGACACGGGGCATGAGCAGGGAGTGGGGGAAATGGGAGGGAGACACGGGGCATGAGCAGGGGGTGGGGGAATGGGAGGGAGACACTGGGCATGAGGGGTTGTGGGGGGTAACAGGGGAGACACGGGGCATGAACGGGCGGTGGGGGGAAAGAAGGGAGACATGGGGCATGAGCGGGGGGTGGGGGGAAAGGAGGGAAACATGGGGCATGAGCGGGGGTAGGGGGGAACAGGGGAGACACGGGGCATGAGCGGGGGGTGGGGGGAACAGGAGGGAGACATGGGGCATGAGCTGAGCGGGGGGCGGGGGGTACAGGAGGGAAACATGGGGCATGAGCGGGGGGTGGGGGGAACAGGGGAGACACGGGGCATGAGCGGGGGGTGGGGGGGAACAGGGGAGACACAGGGCATGAGCGGGGGTGGGGGGGAACAGGGGAGACATGGGGCATGAGCGGGGGGTGGGAGGGAACGGAGAGAGACACTGGGCATGAGCGGGGGTGGGGGGTAACAAGGGAGACATAGGGCATGAGCAGGGGGTGGGGGGAACAAGGGAGACACAGGGCATGAGCGGGGGTGGGAGGGAGACACGGGGCATAAGCAGGGTTTGGGGGGAACAGGGGAGACATGGGGCATGAGCGAGGGCTGGGGGCTGGGGGGAACAGGGGAGACACGGGACATGAGTGGGGGGTGGGGGTGAACAGAAGGGAGACACGGGGCATGAGTGGGAGGGAACAGGGGAGACATGGGGCATGAGTGGGCGGTGGGGGGAATGGGAGGGAGACACGGGGCATGAGTGGGTGGTGGGTGGTTAATGTCAGGTAGACACGGGGCATGAGCGGAGGGTGGGGGGGAAAGGGAGGGAGACACGGGACATGAGCGGGGAGTCAGGGGAATGGGAGGGAGACACTGGGCATGAGCGGGGGGTGGGAGGTAACAGGGGAGACACGGGGCATGAGCGGGCGTTGGGAGGGAAGGAGGGAGACATGGGGCATGAGCGGGGGGTGGAGGGTAAAAGAAGGGAGACACGGGGCATGAGCAGGGGGTGGAGGGAACAGGGGAAACACTGGGCATGAGCGGGGGGTGGAAGGAAGAGGAGGGAGACACAGGGAATGAGCGGGGGGTGGAGGGAACAGGGGAGACACGGGGCATGAGTGGGGGATGGAGGGAAGAGGAGGGAGACACAGGGCATGAGTGGGGGTTTCAGGGAACAGGGGAGACACGCACAGGGCTTGAGCAGGGGGTGGGGGGGAACGTGAGGGAGACAATGGGCCTGAGCAGGTGGTGGGGAGCACAGGAGGGAGACACGGGGCATGAGTGGGTGGTCGGGAGGAACGGGAGGGAGACACGGGGCATGAGTGGGGGTGTGGGGGAACAGGGGAGACACGGGGCATGAGCGGGGGGTGGGGGGATCGGGAGGGAGACATTGGGCATGGGGGGGTGCAGGGTAACAGGGGAGACACGGGGCATGTGGGGGTGGCGTGTACAGGGGAGACACAGGGCATGAGTGGGTGGTGGGGGGATCTGATGGAGACATGGGGCATGAGCGGGGGGTGTTGGGGAACAGGGGAGACATGGGCATGAGCAGGGGGTGTGGGAAACGGGAGACACGGGGCATGAGCAAGGGGTGGGGGAACGGGAGGAAGACACAGGCATGAGCGGGGGTGGGGGGATCATGAGGGAGACACAGGGCATGAGCGGCGGTTGGGGGGGAACAAGGGTGACACTGGGCATGAGCAGAGGGTGGGGGAACGGGTGGAAGACACGGGCATGAGCTTACTGTGCAAGCAGCAGATCCTGCTCCTCGGCCCTCCGCTGGCCACCGTGTGGCGATGGTGTGAGCAGGGGGTGGAGGAACAGAATAGAGACATGGGGCATGAGCGGGGGTGGGGGGAAAGGAGGGAGACAACGGGGCATGAGCGGGGGTGGGGGGGACACGAGGGAGACACGGGGCATGAGCGGGGGGTAGGGGGGACGGGAGGAAGACACGGGCATGAGCGGGGTTGGGGAACGGGAGGAAGACACGGGGCATGAGCTTACTATGCAGGCGGAAGATCCGGCTCCTCGGCTCTCATGCAAACGATAAACAAAGATGGGGGGCATCTTTCAAAATACGACACACTGCATGCTTCACTTCAGCCAATGGGAGAGCACATAACATGTCCGCGGACATCACGCAAGCTTCGCGGACACACCTCCCTGTTCAAAGAGTAGGTGGAATATGTATTCCCAGATTTAGACAAAATGTGGATCTTCATAATACATTCGTAACGAGCGGTATTCTGATGCTGTTATTTGAATGGGTCTATCATCCTACCTTCCTCCTTTCCCAGTAGGAAAGAGTAGAGGAAAAGCATGTGCTTCTATACTTTTTTCCCATATGCTGATTGGTGATCCTTTGGTTTGTCGCATTTGGTATGTTTCTAGTGCAACATCTATGGTGTCATTAGAGTGTAATGGATGAATTGTATAATGGTCTAAAATATTGGATACTGTAGCAGGATCTAGAAGTTCAAATTGACCAGTTTCTGCTGACTCAATAATAGTCATTATTGTCTTTTAGATATTGCAAGGCTTGTCTACCTTATGTAAGTCTACAAGTTGTTGCCAAATGTTTTTGTCTTTTGTAGGTACCCCATTTACTAAGACAATTAAAGATTGCTCTATAAAACGTTGCACTCCCAGAGTGTTCACATTTTCTTTTAGATCTAATGGTAAATAAACTACTTTGCCAGTAATGCCTTTCACTAATTCAGAGGAAGGTAATTTTGCTGTTGTTGTTTGAAGGCGTATTATTGCTTGAAATGGGTGCACTGTTTGAATTATGATGCTCTCATATAAGTTGAGTTGTTGCAGGGGTTTTGGTAGTGGGAATAATTCCAAGTTATTTTTGATAATACGTGAAGGAGTTTGGTTGATGTCTAGTTTTGTAGTGCAGTAAGTGTAAAGTATTAAGGGGTCAGTTATGTCATATTTGTTTTCTGCTATAAGGTAGAGAGCTAATTCAAACCATTTGGAATCTTCATTGTCTTCTATTATGTATGTTATGTCTAAAGTTTTTGTGTTACTTTTATAAAAAGTTCTGCGGCAACATACACACATGGTTTGGTACTTCAGCAGATGTACTATTTCTTTTTTGTATTTGTGAAGTAGAAGGTTGCCATCTGTACAACTGTTGCTAGTCTGTTGTAAAGCTATTGAATTTTGTAAGTAGCTTTCATTTCCAAAATATTTTCTCTGTATATGCTCTATTTCTTCGAGTAGGTTTTTGGATGTACCATTTAGAATATTGTAAGCAGGACTTATAGCATAGTACAGTTTATAGAGAAGATTTGTTATAGTTGAATGATGTGTTGATATCATTTTGATATGGTGGAAGGTGCAAATAGGTCCTGAAATGCAGGCTAATGAATGTCCTTGTAGTCCTGTGTGTTTGCGCACTGGGCACGTATCCATATTTTGTAGTACTTTTATTTTGATTTTGTCTTTGCCTTTCACATACTGATTGAGGAACTGGCGTAAAGATTTGAAAGATTTTTTGGCAATGTTACACATTAATGTGCAAGGCCATTTGTATCCTGGACGTTCTTGGTTTGTAAGCAGCATTTCTTGTTGCATAATGGTATTATTAAGTTTTTTATACCCTTGTCCACTGCTATGTATGGCAATTGTGTTTGTTTGGTTTTGTTTGTATGCTTCTTCATTAAAATATGGTTCTGTGCTCGTGGTGTGACTCCATTCACCTCCACAGATATTTAAGAAGTTATTTTTGTTGATATTACGTTTATTGAGAAGTCTTTTTTGTAATTTAGTAGTTAGTTTTGTTAGTGGCTTCATTCTGTTTAATACTAAAATAAATAACTTCATTTTGAGAAGGATTGCACTATCAAAGCTTCTAAGATTAATTTTCTACAGTAGGTTTTAAGGGTTGTGCATGATTTGTCTCCTGTTTTTATAAGATTCTGAAGGAACTCTGTGGCAGAACATATTTTCTAAAATACTTTTTTTGGTATGGTTACTTGCCACGACATCAAGATTTATAGGAACAGTGTTAGCAGTAGTGGTAGCTGAATTCGTGTTAATCACTTTCTGTTTTGTTTTACATTTTGAAAGAGGAGGGAAAGTTTTTGTATTGGAAGCTTGTTTTATTTCGCTTTATGACGCTATTAGATCTTTTGTTTGACCTTTTTGTACAAATTCTGCTAGAGATGGATGCTTATTTTGGACACTTTTATTTTCATTAGCTCTACTTCTGCATTGCTTTCTACAGACTTGCTTCTTGGTAGGCATTCTTTGGGGTCTGTTGAAAAAAAACAAAGGCATCAGTTGGGCTATTCTACGATGTATGTGTGCTGCGTGCATGAGTGTCTGAGTATGATGGTAAGAATGTATGTGATGGTGTGTGATTGTGCATTGGGCAGCTACAAGTAGTTGGGATGGCTATTCTTGTATTTGTGTGTTGGTATACTGGGGTTCAGATGACAGGACAAAGTAAGCTGGTGGTGAGGAGAATCATTAAAACTAAATCTAATGGTATAGAATTAAAAAAGTTTTTTGTTCTGTAATACTCATTTTCTAGGGGCTGAGTAATTTCATTTGTGCACCGAAAAACGGGGATTTGTGCGCCATTCTGCCTGCTAATCCTTGTTTAACAAATGGGGATTTGTGGGCAGAATGGCACACAAATCTATTTTTCGGCACACAAATTACATGAATCAGCCCCACAGTGTGTTTGAGTAACAGTAACAATATTATGGTAGTATTGTACTTTTCTTTTTTGTTTGGAATGAGCAGGTTTCTTCTGAGTTGTTGTTTGTACTCCAGGTGCTGCTGCTTTTCAGGAGAGTGGTCTTCACTGCAATTGTAAAAGCAATAGGTTAGTCATTTTTTGTGTTTATAGAATTGATGTTAATTTAGACATTGATTTTTTATGTTTTTGCAATAGTATTCGTGTTTGATAACTGAACATAGTATGTGAATGCAGTTTTCTTTGACTATGTGCAGGCTTTATATTTTACTTAAAATATGTTACTTCAACATGCTTTGCAAATGAGTAGAATACTAAGTGTATGAAACTCAATTGGTTTGTTAAGGCTGTGTTATTGAATGTTAGGAGATAGAAGAAATAATGGTATACTTATTTTGCAATTTTTACAAGATAAATGGCAGAAAGTATATAGAAAAGCATGGAATGTATGCAGTTGTGAAGGTATGGGTAATAAAGCAGAAGGATGTTTTACAGGCAGTGGTGTTATTTCAGCTGGGAGCTTTTCAATGATAATGTCTATCTGTGTGAGTGTATGAAGATGCATGAACTTATCCTGGCTGTGTGTAATTTTAAAATAAACTACTAAGTGTTTTTCTACAGTTATACTGTTATTTCTCCCATCTTTTAATATTATAATTGTTTAGATAGCTGTGTGGGTAAAAAAACATTTAAATAGCAGACAGGTTTGGAAGTGACAGTTGATTATAGCAGATGGGAAAAATGACAGTAAGTTCATTTTATAGGTTATACAGGTTAAGTGGTAGTTACTCTACTTCTATGCATTTATAAGAGTTGTACATGTACTGTGCATAATATATGCATACCTGTGGTTTGCATTCATGCATGTGGATATGCATTCAGCTGCAAGTAGAAATCTTGGAGACTTGTACAGTAGTTTTTGTAGTAGGTGCTTTCCAATGATATGAGACTTGTGCTCACAGTGATCAACTGTACATTTGAAGTGCTGAACTCTGATGATGGAGTTAGATGTAGAGGTATTTGATGTGATTGGTGAATGGTTGTGTGACTGCTTAGCTGTATCCAATGAGGGAATGGCACAGAAAGTGAAGTGGAAAGGGTACAAGAGCTGTCCAAGAGTTATGTGGTTCGCGAATGCCGCGGCTGTGCCACATCCGGGGTTTTCCAGCAAATCCAGCCTGAAAAGGGGACTGTAGGGATCCGCCAATCAGGTGTTGAGGTTGTGGATTTGTGTTGAAAGAGACTGTGTGTAGTGAAGATGGCAGAGGTGGAGAAAGTCAGGGTGTTGGTGCTTGGAGACATGTTTGTGCATGGTTTACAGCAGTATGCTCAATGTAGGCATGTGGCAAACAATTTTGATGTTAAAGGAGTGGAGGTCTTGTAGAGCACTTTGCCTGATTACAATGTATAGGGAATTGTACAAGTTTGTGAAGAAATGGGCCTGATGAACAGTCCCCATGTGGTAGTTTTGCACTATGGTGCTTTCCATCTGGGCTATGTCAGTGCCTCTACTTTGTTGGCAGATTGGGAACACTTGGTTCAAGCAGTAATGAACATCCTTCCAAATGCCAAAGTAATTTTTTCTTGATTAATACCTAGGGCAATATGGGACAAAAGTTCTGTTTTTTGCCCTCAGCAAAACATTGCTAGGTGTGCAATCCACCAAGGAATGTGTGCTTTCATGCCTAGAGCTGGTATGTTCTTCTGTAATAATGAGAATATTGATTCCAGTAATGCTGTTTATTTTAGAGAAGATGGCATTTATTTATCTTTTATGGGAAATGCCATGCTGTTCTGGAATGTAAGGGTTGCTTTGGAGAAGGTAATGTGAAGATTTTAGGAGTAAAGTAAGAAAGAAAATACAAAATAACAGGTGTCTGTCAAGCATCTGCAAAAAAACCCCCCAAAAACGTCTCTTTTCAGAGCCAACCTCAAAGGGGAAATGGGGCACACTATTTAAATTTAAATTCACTGCGCTCAGATTTTCGATATGTCTGCGGACATGGCGGTAGTCCGTGGACACCGCGTATTACATACAGGGATTTTGGGGTGGAGAGGCAGCAAATGAGAATGAGCAAAGCAAGGGATTGGTCAGGAAAGATTACTGGGTGTGTTGTGTAAGGAGTGAGTTTGTCAGAAAGTATTTTTCCTGAGAGAAGAACAGATAGCGATTTCTGTGTGTTTCAGAAAACAGATTATATGGATTTTGGGAGACTCATGGATACATTGGTTGGAGGTGCATGCAGAACGCTGTGGAGTAGCTTCAGATCTTGTATTCCCTCATGTGGAAGTGCACTGCCATGGATTGCGTGGAATGAAGTGGCTCGAATTGGTACCTCTCTGTGCTAGTTTGGAGACAGAGCATCATCCAGACATAATTATAATTCATTGTGGCGGGAACAGTTTAGGACATGTGTCTGGAATTTCATTGCAATTTGCAATGAAAGAAGGATTTGGGAAGGTTATGGACAAGTTTCCAAATTCCCAAATCATTTTTTCTCGTATTGCACTGCGACAAATGTGGCAGCATTCTTCTTCATTTGGTCCACAAATGGAGAAAACAAGGCACAATGTCAATAAGGCTGTTTGTGCCTTTCTGAGAGATGTTGGCATGTCTTCTTTTCACAATGAAAATATTATGTTTCATGGCACATACATTTTTCACAATGATGGAGTCCATCTTACTTATGCTGGCAATCAGATTTTTCTAAGAAATGTACAAAATGCATTGCAACCTTTTTTGGAATTATAGCCATCCATTTTGCAGTGTTGACCATTTCAAGTTTTCCAAACACAAAAAAACACCACCAAAAGGCTCGTTTCAGAGCCACCACTTCCTCCTAGAGAAAAGTGCAATGGTTTTTATAGGGAAGCACCCCAAAATTTAAGATGTCTGTGAACTTTCCGCTGACTTCTAAAAAATGCACAGGATCCTGCTCCATTTGTTTGCCACTTCTATTTTTAGACTGTGAAATGCGGCTCTGAAAAGAGCCTTTTTTGTTGGATTTTTGTTGTTTTATATTTGTTTTGTTTTTTTACACACGACACACTAGGAGAGGAGGGGTAAGGGGGGTAAAGAAGGGACACCAACCACGGGGATAAGAAAGGGCAGGTAGAGAGAGAAAGATGTAGGGTGGGCCTTATTTAGGTAATGGGCAGACTTTCTCATGCTCCTTGACCATAGTCTCGAAAGCACTCCGAAGACTTTCCCCCCTGCAGAGTACTGCATCACAGTACATACACAAAACTGTGACCGTCGAAAGGTAAGGGTCAACAGCATCATGGATGGCCTGTGAGGCAGCTGGAGGGATGCGCTGTCCCACAAGAGTGTCTCTTGTGGTGACAGGGGCAGAAACGGAGTATGTGGTAGAGGAACTCAACCTACTACGTTGATTACAAGGTACAACCTTGCGAACGACCCCACCGTGGAATGACCTTAGGTGTCGCTTCATGGATGTCGTACCAAAGCTGTACGAACCCGGCCGCCCATGACTCAGCACCATTTTGCACTGGTTGCAGGTGACCTTGTTCGCACATGCTTTTGGTATGTCACCATGAATGGTAAACAACCGCCACACCCAAGACTCACGGCGAGTGCTGGTAGTAGGGATTTCCACTACCTCATTCTCTTCATCCTCTTTATTCTCCTCCTCTACATCCTCACGCCTGTTCTTCTCTGCAGGCCCTTGGGGAGGTGTTGGTAATGGAGGGGCTGGGGTGGTGCTGAGGCAGAAGCAGCACCAGCTGGAAGAACAGCAGCCATGGAAGCCATCAGGTTTGCTGATGCAACAGCAACAGCAAAGGCAGCAAAAGCAGGTCAATCTTCAATAGTAGAAAGACAGAATGAAGATGAGCTCTGGGGTGTGGCCTTTTATAGGGGTGCAGGTGCACGCTCCGTGGACAGCTGCGCTGCCGCGGACAGATCGAACACCCTAAAAAGTTCCAAAAAGTATGTAGAACGCCAGGGTCATTGTCTGGGACATGTGTAATGGTGAATTTGTACTATAAAATACTTTGGATTGTCTGAAAAAGTACTTTAAAAATGTTTGGGGACCCCGAACAGTGTCCGTAAATCAGAACACGCGCTCAGCGTGGGTGCGGTCACATGATGACGTTGCGAACACGTCAACGAAGGAAACAGGTGTCCGCAGAACTCCGAATACACTGGAACGGTCGTGCGCATGAGCACGGGTGTTCTATGGACAGTGTTTGGATCCTCAAACTAATTAAAAGTGCAACACAAGTGAAAGGGACAGTTACAGACTAGCGCAATATTCGTAGGATTTATGGGTGTGGTGCGTAAATGTTCTATAGACAGTACGGACAGGCATAGCGTCCTTAGAACACCACCATTATGGTTGATTGCGGACATTCTGGACACCGAGTGTGTTCTAAGAACAGTTTCATCTTGCCTGCGGACAGTACGGACAGGTATAGTGTCCTTAGGACGCCCCCATTTTGGTTAATTGCAGACATTCTGGACACCTGTGCTGTCCGTGGACACCCCAAATGCCTTTTTTAAAAAAATAAGACACAAAGGAATGAAGTAACAACACATATAATATTTTATTATTAGATAAGAATATAACATTTATGAAAGAGAGGGGGAGGCAGAAACTGACACAAATATAGGGGAATTAAGGGTTTTGAGAGGATCAATATGAGAGGATGAAGGGATGGAAGTCTCATCATAACATTTTTCTTGGTGGTGAGGGTTTGGGGATAGTTGATTGGGACATGGAGAGGGGGAACAGGTGCATGTAGGACAATGATATTTAATTTTTTCTTTTATGTGGTCCTCTACAAAATGATTCAAAAGATTGACATTTTCCATAAGCATATTCATTTTTTGTTCCATGCGCTGTAGAGTATTTTCTAATGTCTCTTTTGCTGTATTATTTTCAATGTTAGTATGGTCTGTTAAAAAAAGATATATATATATATATATATATATATGTTAAGTACACATAAATTAATGATTATTAATTTTGTTATATAGAGAAGTGTTAGTATCACTGTCTTCAGACATTTCCTCACGTGGAAAATTTTCTTCAAGCCATTCCAAAGTACTGGACATTTCTGTGTAAAAAAAAAGATATTACTTTTAGTGTACCAAATATAGAAAGTTTCGAAATATAGAAGAAAAATGAAGTTTACTTACTACTTTCTGGTAAATTGTGTTCTTACTGTTGTGTAGGTCTGCTGTTGCTCCTATCTGTGCAGTTTCTGTGAGGTAATTATGCTGGAAGCATATCTGTTTGTTTTGGTATATTCCATTTTAGTACACATAGGGCCTCATTCCGAGTACGGCGCTAACCAATGGCGCTATTAACGCCCTGGTTGACGCCGTACCCGGACCGGCAGCGCCTTGGCGGATGGCGGAATCACCGCCCCATTCCAAGGTTGGCGGGGCGGTAATTCCCCATTCACCAAGGCTCTTCCCCATTCCCAAATGAGCCCCCATAGGGCTCAATGGGAATGGGGAAGATGCAAATAATGGTGACCGTTCATTACGGTCACCGTTATTGGCTTGGAGGCCCCTTTGCGCCCTCGACTTTAACACCTGCTCAAAGCAGGCGTTAAGGGCGAGGGCGCAGAGGGAACTCGGAGTATGGTGGTAAGGGATTACCGCCACCGGTCTCGTTACCGGTGGCCGCTATCCCTTACCGCCATACTCGGAATGAGGCCCATAGTATTTAAATGGACGATTGATATGTTACATATATAGGTTGCACTTCTTACTTTTTGTATTATTTTTTTTTGTTTATGTGCTGCTTTTTGAACTTGTTCAGTGTTCATATGGCATGATAGAACAATCTAAGATACCCCCTGAGTTTTTGGATAGTGCTGATGTTGTCCGCGTCCGTCCGCAGAAATGCGCACAGTCCGTGGACATCAAAATCACTAACATGGGGTTCAACATGTTATATGTATATAAAGTAAGGGAATCCTAGTAAACATCTATCAAATTCATAGTATGTATATGTATATTCAGTAAAAAAAACTTTGATAAAGGGACATTATGGTTTAGTTGCATTACTAAAAACCTATGAAATTCAGTAAAAATAAATGTTGTTAAAGGGACGTTATGGTTATTTTGCGCTACTAAAAACCTAAGGAATGCAGTAAAAAAAACTTTGTTAAAGGGTTGTTATGGTTCCAAGTAAAGCCGAAAAACCCCTGAAATTTGCCAGTTATGGTAAGCTAAGCAACCATAACTCGCGCCACCATTGTGCATTGCTAAGACTAACACCCAGGACATCAAAGATGACATCACATCTGCGTTACGCTGTAGGAAGGATAATCTTTCCTTCTTACAGCAGGATGCCGCAGGCATCCTGCAATAGGAAGAAAAATCTGTTTTAGCACCCTGGGTTCCCGCTTTGGGAACCAGGGGTGCTAATGGCCTTTATCCCCCATTTCAGAGGCTGCAATGGATGATAATGGTCCGTAGCCTTCTTTATTTATTTATTTATTTATTTATTTATTTATTTACGCCAAAGCACACAGACTTCAGGCTGTATGGTTACAGTATTTGTTGAGGAATATGAGGTGGAGGAAGACAGCTTACTGCTTGCTGAGAAAGGAACAACATTTCTGAGAGCATTGCGGTCATTGGATTTGGTGTGATGGTGCATGGAGGTGGTCCTGTAGGAGTACTGCCCAGGTAGTTTGCGACTGAGTAGAAAATTGCACTCAGTGCATTTCACTTTGGTAGCTTTAGACTTTGGTACACTCCAAACAGTATCAAAGAACTGGCACACCCATGATCCAATCTTGGTGCTAGAAGTAGGCACTTCCTCTACCTCATCTTCTTGGTCCTCCTCATTGTCTTTGAAAGTACTGTGCTTTTTTTGTTGTGAAGGTCCTCCAGCTGGTGGTGGCTCTTGGGGAGGAGGGATGGCAATAAATGATGCCATTTTTAAGATAAATAGCAGTTTTGATAAAATTCTTCCTAGTATATACTGCGTACTAGATTGGTAATGGATAATGTAAAGGTGTAGGAGGTGTGCAAGGAAATTTTTATTTATTTATTTATTTATTTATTTATTTACATTTATAAAGCGCTCACACAGCCCACAGGCATCGAGGCGCTGTTACAGGAATTGTTAGTTTTTCTTAGTTGTGCAATTGTGTTTTTTTTTTTCTTTGTTTTAGTTACGTATTTATAACGCGCTTAAACACTCAGAGGTTTTTAAGCGCGGACCCGGGGATCGAACCTGTTGTTGCTTTGTGTCGTCTTGCTTCCAAGACGCGCACGCTGCCGCTGTGCTATCCTCCCGGATTTTGAAGTTGAAAGTTCCTAGATCAGTAGAAAATGCAGTTCCGAACTGTCTTCAAAGCACGGATCCGATCACAAAGTGCAGACGCCGTCACGAACACATCACCATGCCACGCGCAAGCGTATGGTCACGTGGCACTGTCCAGAAGGTCTGTGATTAAGTGTGACATTCCCAGACATCTACGGATGCAAAATTATTCCAAGAAAGTTGCTAAAAGTGGATAGATGTGTTCAAAATTGTGCTACAAGGTGGGAAATGGCAGAGTTTTAAGGTGAAACTTTGTAGATTGGACAAAAATATTGCTTATTGGCTGAGTTTGATATTAGTAAGTTGTAGGAAAATAGCATGCACTGGTAAAAACCCATGAAATTCACTGAAAAAACGTTCTTAAAGGGACGTTATGGTTAAGTTGCACTACTAAAAACCTATGAAATTCAATGAAAAAACGTTGTTAAAGGGACGCTATGGTTAAGTTGCACTAATAAAAACCTATGAAATTAAATGAAAAAACTTTGTTAAGAGGACATTATGGTTAAGTTGCACTGATAAAAACCTATGAAATTCAATGGAAAAATATTGTTACAGGGACGCTATGGTTATGAATTTCTGGTTAGGGTTATGAATTTCGGAGGTTTTTCAGTTTTACCTTTAACTATAACGTCCCTGTAACAATGTTTTTCCATTGAATTTTATAGGTTTTTATTAGTGCAAATTAACCATAACGTCCCCTTAACAATGTTTTTGCATTGAATGTATATATATATATATATAACATATATAACATGTCCTGTGCTAATATCTATTTGCACCCTTCTTTGGAAAATGCTATCTATTTGAAAGACTGTATCCCTTTCTGCCTTTCTTCTGTACTCACCTGTGTCCTCTTACTCCTAATAATTATTAATAGTTTGTTTTACACACTTGCTGTGTGAACTGATACTTAGCTCTTGTTCCTCCCCATTATATTGTTATACTCTGCTAAGGCCATGTAGAAACTCCTCCCATGTTCAAGAATAACAATAATTTTCATCTGTAAAAATATAAATCAATATGATCATATACATACAATGTTTTTGTTACTTACTCTCAAATGTTCTTTGCTCTAGTTCTATAAAGAATTCTCTTATATTATCAGATCAATCTTGACCATCCATACCCCTTTGGCACTTCATTAATCACATTGGGCCTCATTACGAGTCCGCCGGTCCGGACTTAACGTTGCCGGTATAACCATACCAGCACCGTTTACCGGATCGGTGAATTCGGACCTTCGATCCCGGAAATACCACCACCAGAAACCGCCACCGCAGAGTCAACTCACCAGAGAACTGCACTGGCAGAGAAACCCCCAGTTACCGGCAATACGTAACACTGTGCGCATTAAGAGTAGCATGGACATGGAAATTCTGCCACAAAAATGGCAGAAAAACCGTGGAAACGGTGGACAGTGCCTGGTGAGCTGAATCAGGCCACAGGTGCACCAAACAAGCCCAGCTGGACCCAGCAGGCCACTGGGAGCCTACAAAAGGGCCACACACAGGCCAACTCCAAACACAACAATGCAGGCAGCTGCTGTAGCAGCATTGGGACTGGGGCTATTGAACCTACAGGCAGCAGTGCACTTGGTAGCAGCAATTGTGCAGAGGAGGAGAAGGCGGAGGCGGCAACGGCAGCAGTTAGCAAACCCTGCACCCATGCCAAACCCAATTGTGCAGCCGGCACGACCCACAGGCAGCCTGAAATCCCCTGCATCCGGGCCTCACCCAGGAACCTGACCCCAGGACAGATCCACACATTAAACCGGCTGGACCGTCCAACAATCATGTAAATCACCACCATGAGTGAAGACGACATCAGCAGCCGCATTGGCATTTCGACTACAATCCCCCCTTCTGAAGGTGGTCTCGGTACTGCATTTTCTTGGCACTGGAACTTATCAGCACACTGTTGGTGAGCTGCACAGGCTCTCACAACCCTGTTGTCCAAGAATACTGGGCCAGGTACTGGATGCCCTGCTGCGCCATGTGTCGGAACACATCGCCCTACCCTTTACCCTTGCCCAGGTCATTGCCACCAAGTTGGCCTTCCATGCCATTGCTGCCATGCCAAATTGCATTGGTGCAGTAGACTGAACCCACATAGAGCTGACAGTACCACGTACAATCAAGATGGTATACCGCAGTAGGAAACTATACCACTCACTGAATGTACAGATAGTATGTGACGCTGGACAAGTGATAACACATTGCTGCACACATTTCCCGCACATGACTCAATGGTCCTGCGGAATTCGACATTGCCACGGTACATGGAACAGTATGCTGGACAAAGCACATGGCTATTGGGTGAGTACAACTGCCAATGCACGGGCCCTGTGAAAGGGGTTTGTCTAGGGCAATGACCTGTGAGACAGGTCTGTTACAACTGCAAATGCATCACCCCCTGGCCCATGTAATGAATAGTCACCACAACCCACACATCACAAAGCTACACCTGACAGGTGGGCACAGTGTGCCCGTACACACCCTGCCAAAGGAGATGCACAACCAAGACATGTTCTGCTAGTACACGCTCATGAAACTTGACCACTTAATACAGCCACCCACAATATGCACCACTGGCCCCCAATGCACATGCTTAAATATACATACATATATATGCAATATAACATTTCCATGACTTTACATTATTTATGGTGCATCTCCCATGCCTTCTCTCTGTCCTCAAATACCAGTATTCTCGCTATTGTGGTCACCCACAGTGTCAGGAATTGGGCTTTGGCAGAAAGAGGCATGAAGTACACATTTAAGGCCAGTTTGCTGGGAGAACTACAATTCCCAGCAGCCTTTAGGAAGATTGTAGTCTGTGCGCTTCGCACGCATGAACATCTGGTGCTCATTAGTGTCAGCCTATTTAGTTTGCAGCTGCCCTTGCTCAGGTACGGCTTATTTAGAATTAACCAGCACGGGCAGTCACGCTGGTTGGCGTGAGGAAATCTGACACACACAGGGACTCCGGAGGAATCTTGCAGCACCTTCATCCCGGACCACGAAGGTGAGCATGGTGTCGGTCCGGTGTGTGCAATGCTCTACTGCTTCATGTCCGGGTCACCCCTCGGGGGGCTGGGCACTCAGTTAAGTGCTTGGTCCGACTTTGAATATGTTTTGTAGGGCATTTTCCTGACTGTGTGCAGCTTGCACTGACAAACTCTATGGGTAAGAGGGCGACAGCAGCTTGATTCAGTGCTCCATGGATAAGAGGGTTGATCGGATCAGAAAGGCATTGTGGTCATTACAAGTTTGCCGGTCCGGGAACTACGGTATCGGTAAGCTTGCCGGTACCATTGTTCCCGGACCGGCAAACTACGAGTTCTGCTTGCGGTGCCAATGTGGCTGCCGTGTTTGACCTGGCGGCCATACCGGCACCTGCGAACAGAGCATGTGGGATTCACCGGCACCGTTGATAATAGTGCTGGTGCATCCTGCTTCCCTATTCACATTAAGCTCATGGGGAAGAATAACTCGGGAATTGCCCATTCCAGGGCACCGAAAAAAAAAATGACTCCAGCGGCAGCCGTAGAGGCACAGCTACCGCCAGGGTCATAATGAGGCTGATTGTGTTTTTAGATTGTTTGGGGGGAATTACACGCCGCAAGGGAAACACGCGCAAAGACACCTTACCATTACGCATTGAAGTGCCACATTTTGTTTAGCGGCACAGCATGTAGATAAGGGATTCCCTTTAATGTTGTTGCCAGTCTATTTTGCTTTCGCTTGCCCAACGGACCATGTGTTTTGTTCTTCTTTTATGAAGGGGAAAACCCCTTGTGTGTCACATCATGCTTCCTCTTGTGCCAATATGTGTTACATGTGATGCAAAACATTCTCTGTTTAATGTGCAAGTTAACGGAAAGGCTAATGTTATGTGCTTTGTGTTCAGGCAAAATACGTTCATGTTATATTTTACATGGTGGAAACTCCACACAGCAGGAGGTAGGGAAATGTTAATGTAGAATGCTACAGGTAGGTTTTAGGTACTTATTACAGGTAGGGTAGCTGGTAGGTATGGGTCAGGAGTGTTAGTAAATGTTATGTGTGTTTCTTTTTCCTAAACTCCCCCATACCCATCCAAAATACATTTTCCTTACCATGTTTATGGTGTACCTACCACCCCCTACCTATCCACAACCTCTCCCTCCCATTGGTTGCCACGTGGTTACCTATACTCTAACATCCAGGAGCCTGTGCCAACCACAGTGGGAGGGGTCAATCTTTTCAGCTTCTGTGGTTCGGGGGCGGGTGTCGCACCCTCACCTATTTTGGTTCTTGACACACAGCACTCTTCTGTGCTTTCATTTTCCAATCTGTCTTTCTTCTCAAGGCACACTGAAAATCTTTTCAACAAACATTTTCCTCTCTCCTTCTCATCTGTGCAATTGCCCCATACATGTTCCAGGACCCATGTCCTTTCCAAATGTCCCATCCCTCCTCAACATGGAATGGCTATGTTCCCAACATAAAATCAACAAATCAGGGGCAATTCACTGTGTGCCCAACATAAAAAGTATCCACCAGCAACCCTAGAAATAACCCCCAACACCCCTTACAATGGTTAGTGCCTCGTGTGACCCTAAACAGTGACTCAATGGGGCCTCCCCAGCTCACACATATACAATAACTGGGAGCAGTCTTTTAAGTGTAAAATAATATATTCAGAATACAGTTCAACCACATATGGTTCTCCTGGTAAAATGAACACATCTTCACAAAATGCACCCTTGCTTGACTTAAAGAACCAATGGTTTAATTTACCCAACAATATTTTAATCCAACCCAGCACTTCTCTCTGCACCTGGTTTCAACAGTTATACACTAATGCCATGAGAAAATGCTATTTTTCAAAACCTACTTATTTGACAATTTACTCAGTGGGTATCAGTCATTTTGACCCCTAACTGAGCATCCCTACTAAGAAACACAAACAATATACATATGTACCATAAAAACCTCAAAAGGAAACACATTAATTTAATGAATTCTAGTTCAACTTCACATTTTCATAAAAGTAAGAGACAGCCATTGCTCAGTTTCAGCCTGGCACCAAAAAAATGATTTTTTTTTCAAAACTACATACCCAAATCTCCAAACATTTTCCTTGCATGCTAATACATATATTAGTGTCAATCCTACTAATTCTAATCACATTTCCATAAATGTTCATTCATTTTTCTGTTTTAATCACACACACACACATTTTGTCATTCCTGCCAACGGAAGGAGCAAACTGTTCTTTTGATATATAAAGCTTAGCTCAAAGCTGTTCTCATTCAAAGGACTTATCCCATGTTTTCAACTTTCAAAAGCAGCTTCTGTTTTTTATCTCCCATCATTAGTTATTCTCCTGACTCTGCCAACTTTTATCTCCCAGCCTTGAACAAGAGCTTTTAACTATTCTCAGTGCGGTTTTGACCATAAGTCTTCATTGTGCACTGTCAGCGCTAACCTTTGTTAGCTACGTATTGCATACAAAAAGTGATCATATTTCTGTGAAATATTATTTTTAAAACGTGTCATACACTTATTAGCTTCCCTTTCCCAAGCAGGAAAGGAATGTGATGTTGGATTTAGTATCAATTTTATTTAAAACAACTATTTATCCCTTTATTTCTAACTGCATATTTCTCTGTCTGAAGCAGAATTAATTTCTCTCCCATGTCCTATCTTATCTGTTCTTCATTGGTATTATGCACTTGGCAGATTTATACCATGCAACACATTTTGGTATATATATTTTAACCCTGTAGCTGCCTCCACTCACTCGCCTCAAGGGGTGCAAAGTTACTCACAATTTTGGCTTCATTTTCATTATTTCCTCTGTTTTTTTTCTCAATAAGCTTTCAGACTGCAAATGAGCGCGACCATCAATGGTGGTTTGCTCAAACCCTCTGCCTTTTTTTCTGATTCCTGCCTACTTTTTGGATTGGTGCAAATCACCTTCTCTAATAAATAATATAATTTATTGGCTTGTCTCAATCATTTTACAACTCATTATGGCTCTTCGATATCTTAATTTAAAACAGACACATAGACAGACAGACAAACTAGTTGACTTTTCACATTAATCATCACTGCTCTTTGCTTGATCTCTGCCCCTAAATATACCCCAATAGGAGTTTAGCTTGTCTCCTCATGTGGACCTGTCCTATACCCGGCCTAAGTTTACTCCGATTGGAGTGTGAGACAACCTCTTCTGACCCCCTTGGGGTCAGGACCCTGGGCACTTCTCTCTCTTTCTTATTTACACATACAAATAAACACTCTTGGTTATTTCTTAAAGAACCCCCAACACTTTTATACACCCCATTACTTAGCTAAGCTACCCTGTTGCTTTTCCCTTCATTACCACAAACCTCTTAAATATATATACACAATACATGTTTTTTATTTTGTCTTCCATTTGTGTTTGTCCCCCACAATACATACCACAATCCACATATGGCAAAGCCGTGCCATGCTATGTGGATTCCAGCCATAGGGAGACCTACCCGGACAAATGAGGCCAGACTGCAAATTCACTTACCCTGTCACTTCTCCTGGGTACCTGCTATCTCTGCCAGCATAGGTGTGGGTTTTTGTACCTGGAAGACTTTCAGGGTCCCTTCTTACGGTCGCCATGTGTAAAGGGGCACCCTCTGCATCCCCTCATCAGCCTGGACATCTGTGGCCAATGGCACTGGAACAAGAACAAAGGAAGATGGATGCCCAGATGCATTTCACAGCCATCTTTTAATACAGATTAAAAGGACATTCTGGAAACACAAAGATATGCTTCATTCAGCTTGCTTTTACATACTTTTTACCAATGACATAATGCTTTAATATAAGCCCTCCTTGTCTTTGATTGGTTGGTTTACATGTCACTCATAAAGCCACCATGAGTTCATTTTGGCAAATATTATTGACTGATACTTAAACTGATAAGCTTGTGTGAGACGCAGCCGGACCTAATTATTTATCCTTCCATTCCTGCCAAGAACCAGCCCATATCTGATTCTCGAGGCCTGCCAAATCTACTTGACAGCTAATACTGTGAAAACCTCTTTGAGCTAAATTTATCTTTTGCCAAGTAAGCAGCTGTTCTGCCTAATTGGTAGCCTTCCCATGCTCTTATCTGATTTACTATCAACCATTGTCTGCTTTTTCTGCCAAGACATTCTAACTATACCAACCCAGGCATACTTTATCTCACAGTGAGCTGCTGCCAAATAATATTCCACAATCTGTATGATTCAGCTCTTTTAACACTTGCCTCTGAAGCTATTTTATATTCTGGCATCCATTGTAAAATCTATCTAAGCCTGTTCAGACTAGATGGTCGGCTACCAATGTTGAGCTGTCATTTACTTTTGAGCATAACTCCCTTTGTATCCAGTATCCAGAATATATTTTTACATATTCATGATATGTGAGTAACACTGTAGATACCCTTTACTTCCTGAGTCATTCTGACCCCAAAAATATATGCAATACTGGAACCACTGATCAGCCCACCATGCCATCCGCACCCAGCTTGGGGGGTTAAGGGGTCTGGAACCCCCTCAGCATCATCATTGTGGTCATGTGCTGTGCAACAGGGGGTGGATTTTGTTGCGTTAAATCTGATCACTTTAACAGTCTTTTAACCAAGGTTTTTTTCACTGAATTCCAAAGTTTTATTGCAGTGTATTTTTAACGTTAAATCTGATCACTTCAACTCTCTCATAACTAGTCTGGGCGGGAGTGCTTCACTAGAAAGTCTTAAGACTTTAATGTCCAATATGAACCCGTGGAAAGCCCTAGGTGGTCTGTGGGATGATCAAGATACAGCATATCGGATTCCTGTGTTGGAGTCCGTTACACCAATCAGGCTCCAACCTGGGGCCATCGAGGTTGCCATGCTAATGGATGAGACAGGTTTGCGTGCCTTTAACGGGAGAATCTCACTGGATAATCCTGAAGAGGTTACCTACATTGGGCATCAGGGTAGTTCCAAAATGGACTATGTTTTGACCAGTTCAGCTGACTGGAACTTGGTTACTAGCCTGGAGGTAATAAAATGTAGTGATAAGGAACACTGCCCAGGAAGCTGTGGTCTGAGTTCAGTTTGAGGGAGGAATTGTAAAATTGGAGACCAGAGGGATGGGAGTCCGATCATTATCTCAGGCCAGTCAAAACAGTTGATTAAATGGTTGTCCTTGGAGTTGAATGCAATTAAGACGAACATCTTCGAAATAATTTTTATATTGTGGGTATTTGGCCAATTATTTTTCTCCTAGCATAGGACATTTATATAATGATATGGTGAAGATACTGTCGCCTTTTTTTACAAAACCAGTGGGAAAATTAGAAAGCTCAACTTGTGGAACAGGGGCTGGTTTGACGAAATTGTCAGCAGGTCAAGCATGTTCTTTTAATGTACCTTAAAATTGTATCCCTGATGGATAAGTCCCACCTGAGGTACCTGTGGGCAAAATATAAGGCAGTGGTAGCCCTAAAAAGGCAGAGTATGCTGAAAGTAAATGGGAAGAACTGTTAAGCTGTAGTATGAACGGAGACCAAGTGAGCTTTTGGAGGCTTGCTGGTGGCAATGTCCTGAAATCAGCGGGACCAGTTTCTAGTTATATCCCCTCTGAACGAATGGTATCTATATTTTAGTAAACTACACCAAACAGGACAGGATGAGCTAAATGCACAGTCCCAGCAACATAATACTGTACACTATGGTGTGGTTTTTCCAATATTCTTAATCTCTGAGGTGGAAGAGGCCATTTTAGGGCTTGACTGTGGGAAGGCTCCGGGGTCTAATGGGGAATTCATTGACTTTCCCATGGATGAGCAGATTATATGTGCCCCGTTATTGGCTCGGGTATTCCATCTGTTACCAAGACCGTGGCTGTACCCCAATATTGGCATGATGCAATAATTATAACCCCCCCGGGAGAAGATAAGAGCCCGCAGAATTACAGACCTATTTCTCTCTTGGACGCCATGGGCAAGGTCTACGCCAAGGTGTTGTTGTTGACTTGCCTTCAGTGTTGGGCCATTGAAGGGAATTACATCAACCATCTACAGTGGACCAATGCTTTAGGCTGAGTGCAGTCTTGACAAAAAATATGTTACCTTAGAACACACCAGAATGTATGCAGTATTCGTAAACGTGCACACAGCATTCAATAGTGTTTCTCGTTGCAAGTTGTGGTCTGTGTTGAGAAATAAGGGCATCCTACAGTCTCTTTTGGTAAACATCCAGTCCCTTTATACTGGTAGCAGGGTGTCAGTGAGATGGGGGCTCGGTGGGAAGACCACTGAGTAATTTGCAGTAGCGAGTGGGGTATGCCAGGGTTGTGTGTGGGCCCCTCTCTTATTCTACTTTTATATCAATGTAATCATAGAGGAACTGTTAGATTATGATCTCGATCCACCAAAATTAGGCGCGGATAAACTCCTTTCACTTTTCTACGCAGATGATGGAGTTTTATTATCTACCACTTCCATGGGTCTGGGACACAACCTGCACATTTTTATGCTAAGAACTTTCAATGGAGCTTAACTCAGAAAAAACTAAGGTGATGGTAAATGCAGTAAGAACGTTAAGCTGAGGATTTTAAATAAAGACTGCCTTTTGGAGCTAGAGTGTTTTTATGATTACTTAGGGATAAGGTTTACAGAGGACCTGACAATGATGTGGCAAACTTAGAAAAGTATAGTGGGGTAATCTGCAGTTTTTATAACAGGCATGGCTTGGGAGTAGTCTCTCCAGCCTTAAAACTGTACAGGACCCAAGCCTGGGCAGCAACAACTATGGGGTCATTGTGCATATGCCCAGCTTAATGTGGTTGATAAGAAATTCCTGAGGGCCCTACTCATGCAACCAAAGGGTGCCCCAATGGCTAGTGTTCACTGGGAATCTGACCTTAAACCTATTTCGGATTTTTTACCAAATAAGCCTTTGACATATTGGACAAGACTATGGAGCGCACCAGGACTTGCAAAATACAGAGAAGCACTAATGAGTCTGCAGAAAGTCTCTGGTTCATGATTTCTCCCTTGGTTTAGGTTTATTCGCAAAGGGTAGGAGGACCGGAACCTGACTGCTTTTTGGTCCATGATTGCAGGGTTATTATCCAGCTCCAGGGAACTGATTAAAATGAAGTGCAAAGAGGCGACTAGTAGGAATATAGAAATGGCATGTGTTTTGGAATGTCGACGACATCTCTGTATTTAATGTTAAAGCAGGAAGAGGGTTTTGAGCCCTACTTAGATTGTGTGACACCTGGTTATGCCTGAGCACTATACCTCCAACTGTGTACCAATACCCTGGAGGTGGAGACTTACGGCAAAATGTTCTATTCCCCCATACACCCAATGTAAAGTATGTGGCAACTAAGAGGAATCGATCAGACATCGCCTATTATTTTGGCCAGGATACTTGAGTTTAGGGAATGTTATTTGTTACCATTTCTTTGATCGAGGGGAAATAGACAGAATGCTGCAGCTGTGGCATTTTGTAAAAGTACCAACAATTTGAATGTTGTTTATTTCATCTAGAAATTACTTCACTTAGTTTGGTTAAGAAGATCAATGTTTGTAAACTAACCTGTGATAAATCTTGCCCGTAGCGTGTAATTGTAATTCACTCTTAGCACCCATGGACGCTAATCCACTGGTTTATATGAATTTCAAACATGTACTTTTTATGCTTTAGAAGATTATGAATTTTAGGCTTTTTTAAATTGAACTGGTAAAATATGTAATTCGTATTGATGTGTTTCTGGTTTTAACTTTGCTCTATTTAATATTGTGATGTAACGTTGCTTTTATGGTTCTTAAAGCCGAATTAAGTTATGTTTGAACACACTAATGTTTGTTCACTGAATTTCAAGTTTTTTTTTATACTATAGTTTCTTCAGGCCCACTAGTCATGGCCATCGTCTGTGGCCACTGCACATGTTGCACAAATAGGTTTCTTTGGGGCCCTCTAGCCATGGCCTTCGGCCACGCTCAGCCGTGGACACTGAAACGTGTTGCACCTAAAGGTTTCTATGTGGGCCACTAGCCATTGTGCCTGAATATGTACGTGATCTACCCATGAAAGGGTAGAGTTAAAATGCATCCTCAAATATTTAAATGTTGTGGACATTTCTAGTCTCTCTTCTTTTAAGTATACAAGTACTCTTTTCCTGTTCCTTGACATGAACATAACATTTGATCTCTTGTTCACTATCAGGCCCTTTTTGGACATATACAAATGGCCACTAATGTGTTTATGGCATGGGCTGTCTTCATTTTGGCCAGTAGTGGCCCCAGCAAGCCCCCGCCAATGCCCGAAGCATCCCTTTCTTGCGGCTCCCCTTCGCTCCCTCCTCCCGCCTCCCTGACGCAACCGTCCAGTGATTGGCCAGGCTGAGGCTTGTGTTGAATGTGGAGTTGCCTGCGCTCCCTGCACGCCTGATTCCATCTCGGCGTTGCAGGTGAGCGCGGCTCTCCAGGTGAGACTGGGCATGGGCTGCCTCCATTTTGGCCAGAAGTGGCCCCGGCAAGCCCCCGCCATGCCCCGAAGCGTCCCTTTCTTGCGGCTCCCCTTCCCAACTTCCTCCCATCTCCCTGCCCTCCCCCGTCCAGTGATTGGCCAGGCTGAGGTCTGTGTTGAATGTGGAGTTGCCAGCGCTCCCTGCACGCCTGATTCCATCTCGGCGTTGCAGGTGAGCGCGGCACTCCAAGTGAGACTGGGCATGGGCTGCCTCCATTTTGGCCAGTAGTGGCCCCAGGAAGCCCCCGCCATGCTCCGAAGCATCCCTTTCTTGCGGCTCCCCTTCCCTCCCTCCTCCTGCCTCCCTGCCCGCCCCCGTCCAGTGATTGGCCAGGCTGAGGCCTGTGTTGAATGTGGAGTTGCCAGCGCTTCCTGCACGCCTGATTCCATCTCAGCGTTGCATGTGAGCGCGGCACTCCAGGTGAGACTGGGCATGGGCTGCCTCCATTTTGGCCAGTAGTGGCCCCGGCAAGCTCCTGCCATGCTCCGAAGCGTCCCTTTCTTGCGGCTCCCCTTCCCTCCCTCCTCCTGCCTCCCTGCCCGCCCCCGTCCAGTGATTGGCCAGGCTGAGGCCTGTGTTGAATGTGGAGTTGCCTGCGCTCCCTGCACGCCTGATTCCATCTCGGCGTTGCAGGTGAGCGCGGCACTCCAGGTGAGACTGGGCATGGGCTGCCTCCATTTTGGCCAGAAGTGCCCCGGCAAGCCCCTGCAATGCCCTGAAGTGTCCCTTTCTTGCGGCTCCCCTTCCCGACCTCCTCCCGCCTCCCTGCCCGCCACCGTCCAGTGATTGGCCAGGCTGAAGCCTGTGTTGAATGTGTAGTTGCCAGCGTTCCCTGCACGCCTGATTCCATCTCGGCGTTGAAGGTGAGCGCAGCACTCCAGGTGAGACTGGGCATGAGCTGCCTCCATTTTGACCAGTAGTGGCCCCGGCAAGCCCCCGCCATGCCCCGAAGCGTCCCTTTCTTGTGGCTCCCCTTCCCTCCCTCCTCCTGCCTCCCTGCCCGCCCCCGTCCAGTGATTGACCAGGCTGAGGCCTGTGTTGAATGTGGAGTTGCCTGCGCTCCATGCACGCCTGATTCCATCTCGGCGTTGCAGGTGAGCGCAGCACTCCAGGTGAGAGTGGGCATGGGCTACCTCCATTTTGGCCAGAAGTGGCCCCGGCAAGCCCCCGCCATGCCCCGAAGCGTCCCTTTCTGGTGGCTCCCCTAACCGACCTCCTCCCCCCTCCCTGCCCGCCCCGTCCAGTGATTGGGCAGGCTGAGGCCTGTGTTGAATGTGGAGTTGCCAGCGCTCCCTGCACGCCTGATTCCATCTCGGCGTTGCAGGTGAGCGCGGCACTTCAGGTGAGACTGGGCATGGGCTGCCTCCATTTTGGCCAGTAGTGGCCCCGGCAAGCTCCTGCCATGCCCCCAAGCGTCCCTTTCTTGCGGCTCCCCTTCCCTCCCTCCTCCTGCCTCCCTGCCCTCCCCTGTCCAGTGATTGGCCAGGCTGAGGCCTGTGTTGAATGTGGAGTTGCCTGCGCTCCCTGCACGCCTGATTCCATCTCGGCGTTGCAGGTGAGCGCGGCACTCCAGGTGAGACTGGGCATGGGCTGCCTCCATTTTGGCCAGAAGTGCCCCGGCAAGCCCCCGCAATGCCCTGAAGTGTCCCTTTCTTGCGGCTCCCCTTCCCGACCTCCTCCCGCCTCCCTGCCCGCCCCCGTCCAGTAATTGGCCAGGCTGAAGCCTGTGTTGAATGAGTAGTTGCCAGTGCTCCCTGCACGCCTGATTCCATCTCGGCGTTGAAGGTGAGCGCAGCACTCCAGGTGAGACTGGGCATGAGCTGCCTCCATTTTGACCAGTAGTGGCCCCGGCAAGCCCCCGCCATGCCCCGAAGCGTCCCTTTGTTGTGGCTCCCCTTCCCTCCCTCCTCCTGCCTCCCTGCCCGCCCCCGTCCAGTGATTGGCCAGGCTGAGGCCTGTGTTGAATGTGGAGTTGCCTGCGCTCCCTGCACGCCTGATTCCATCTCGGCGTTGCAGGTGAGCGCGGCACTCCAGGTGAGACTGGGCATGGGCTGCCTCCATTTTGGCCAGAAGTGGCTCCGGCAAGCCCCTGCCATGCCCCGAAGCGTCCCTTTCTTGTGGCTCCCCTTCCCTCCCTCCTCCTGCCCGCCCCCGTCAAGTGATTGGCTAGGCTGAGGCCCGTGTTGAATGTGGAGTTGCCTGAGCTCCCTGCACGCCTGATTCCATCTCGGCGTTGCAGGTGAACGCGGCACTCCAGGTGAGACTGGGCATGGGCTGCCTCCATTTTGGCCAGAAGTGCCCCGGCAAGCCCCCGCAATGCCCTGAATTGTCCCTTTCTTGCGGCTCCCCTTCCCGACCTCCTCCCGCCTCCCTGCCTGCCCCCGTCCAGTGATTGGCCAGGCTGAGGCCTGTGTTGAATGTGTAGTTGCCAGCGCTCCCTGCACGCCTGATTCCATCTCGGCGTTGAAGGTGAGCGCAGTACTCCAGGTGAGACTGGGCATGAGCTGCCTCCATTTTGACCAGTAGTGGCCCCGGCAAGCCCCCGCCATGCCCCGAGGCGTCCCTTCCTTGCGGCTCCCCTAACCAACCTCCTCCTGCCTCCCTGCCCGCCCCCATCCAGTGATTGGCCAGGCTGAGGCCTGTGTTGAATGTGTAGTTGCCTGCGCTCCCTGCACGCCTGATTCCATCTCGGCGTTGCAGGTGAACGCGGCACTCAAGGTGAGACTGGGCATGGGCTGCCTCCATTTTGGCCAGAAGTGCCCCGGCAAGCCCCCGCAATGCCCTGAAGTGTCCCTTTCTTGCGGCTCCCCTTCCCGACCTCCTCCCGCCTCCCTGCCTGCCCCCGTCCAGTGATTGGCCAGGCTGAGGCCTGTGTTGAATGTGTAGTTGCCAGCGCTCCCTGAACACCTGATTCCATCTTGGCGTTGAAGGTGAGCGCAGCACTCCAGGTGAGACTGGGCATGAGCTGCCTCCATTTTGACCAGTAGTGGCCCCGGCAAGCCCCCGCCATGCCCCAAAGCGTCCCTTTCTTGTGGCTCCCCTTCCCTCCCTCCTCCTGCCTCCCTGCCCGCCCCCGTCCAGTGATTGACCAGGCTGAGGCTTGTGTTGAATGTGGAGTTGCCTGCGCTCCCTGCACGCCTGATTCCATCTCGGCGTTGCAGGTGAGCGCAGCACTCCAGGTGAGACTGGGCATGGGCTGCCTCCATTTTGGCCAGAAGTGGCCCCGGCAAGCCCCCGCCATGCCCCGAAGAGTCCCTTTCTTGCGGCTCCCCTAACCGACCTCCTCCCGCCTCCCTGCCCGCCCCCGTCCAGTGATTGGGCAGGCTCAGGCCTGTGTTGAATGTGGAGTTGCCAGCGCTCCCTGCACGCCTGATTCCATCCCAGCGTTGCAGGTGAGCGCAGCACTTCAGGTGAGACTGGGCATGGGCTGCCTCCATTTTGGCCAGTAGTGGCCCCGACAAGCCCCCGCCATGCCCTGAAGCGTCCCTTTCTTGCGGCTCCCCTTCCTTCCCTCCCTCCTCCCGCCTCCCTGCCCGCCCCGTCCAGTGATTGGCCAGGCTGAGGCCTGTGTTGAATGTGGAGTTGCGAGCACTCCCTGCACGCCTGATTGCATCTGGGCGTTGCAGGTGAGCACGGCACTTCAGGTGAGACTGGGCATGGGCTGCCTCCATTTTGGCCAGTAGTGGCCCCAGCAAGCCCACGCCATGCCCCGAAGCATCCCTTTCTTGCGGCTCCCCTTCCCGACCTCCTCCTGCCTCGCTGCCCGCCCCCGTCCAGTGATTGGCCAGGCTGAGGCCAGTGTTGAATGTGGAGTTGCCAGCGCTCCCTGCACGCCTCATTCCATCTCGGCGTTGCAGGTAAGCGTGGCACTCCAGGTGAAACTGGGCATGGGCTGCCTCCATTTTGGCCAGTAGTGGCCCCGGCAAGCCCCTGCCATGCCCCGAAGTGTCCCTTTCTTGCGGCTCCCTTTCCCTCCCTCTTCCCGCCTCCCTGCCCACCCCCTGACCCCTATTGGTCCATCAAGGCTCTTAAGCCACCTTTCCAGGGCAGCCGCTGCCCGGCAGCCCCTATGGCTAAGGACCCCGAGGCGAAGGACGGCTACACAAAGTGTCTGCTGGTGTCCGCAGGGGGAGCAAAAGAAGCAAACAGACACCAACTAAACTGTAAGTGTGGCATGGGTGGGGAGTAGAGCAATTACTGAACTCCAGAAATCCCTCGTCACTCTACCTTACCTCTCCTGAACGCATACTGCCATAGAATCACACCATGCATACCTAGAGAGATTTGTCATCTCCAGCCTAACTCCATTATTGGCCTGACTGTAAATGTTGTACTGCATTATACACTAACACACTAGCCAATGTTAATTAGCGCCATATGGATAGAGAAATGTCAAGATTAGCCTGCATCACCTTTAGACAGGTGTACCAATGTTAGCATATACCACACTTAGATTGAATTCTCAATTTAGCCTACAATGCATCTAGATAGAAATGTGAATGTTATAATGTACCACACTTAGATTGAATTCGCAATTTTGGCTTGCGTCACATCTAGACAGGATTATGAATTTTAGCATGTACCACACTTAGATGGAATTCTCAATCTTAACCGCCGTCACATCTAGACAGGATTATGAATGTTAGCATGTACCACACTTAGATGGAATTCTCAATTTAGCCTGCGCCGCATCTAGATAGAAATGTGAATGGTAGCATGTACCACACTTAGCTGGAATTCTCAATTTAGCCTGCGCCGCATCTAGATAGAAATGTGAATGTTAGCATTCACCACACTTAGCTGGAATTCTCAATTTCGCCTGCGCCACATCTAGATAGCAATATGAATGTTAGCATGTACCACACTTAGATGGAATTCTCAATCTTAGCCGGCGTCACATCTAGACAGGATTATGAATGTTAGCATGTACCACACTTAGATTGAATTCTCAATTTTTGCTTGTGTCACATCTATACAGGTTTGTGAATGGTAGCATGTACCACACTTAGCTGGAATTCTCAATGCAGCCTGTGCCGCATCTAGATAGAAATGTGAATGTTAGCATGTACCACACTTAGATTGAATTCTCAATTTTAGCTTGCGTCACATCTAGACAGGATTATGAATGTTAGCACATGCCACACTTAGATGAAACCGTTGTGATGACAAGGGCAACACCCGGATGGAATAATGATCACTAGCCTCCTCACATATAGACAGAATTTTTGCATTAGCAAGCACCACACATCCAGATGGAATAATGAATGATAGCAAGCATCACACCTAGACATAACTGCAAGGACAGAAAGGCCAACTAACCAATCCACTAACAATTTCACCCCTCTGCTTACACAGCTCAAACTCTAACCAAACACAGCCACAAGCCTAAAATGCAGCAATTCGCACAAACTTCACTACACTGCAACAACAAAACAAACCACACATAGACGTGCACAACAGCACACAACGACTACCTATCGTAAAACACCCCAAGCCCAGCCAACGAACCCACCGGGATGAGGCTGCCAACAGCAAATCACTGCTCTCTTGCACTTTTCCAACCTATTCCCACTAACTCAACCCCCACCCCCCTCCCTCTTTCAGAGCCGCCAGAGTGCCAGGGGACCACTCCGGTGGTGACAGTGCACGGTACAAATATCCTTTAACATTAACATTGCTGCTTGGGTGTTGGCTAAAAGAACAGTATCATCTGCTTAACTAGAATGGAAATGTGTGTGTTACTAATACATGGTACATCAGCAGGGACACTGCAAATGCCACCAGTACACAGCCCTGGCGGACACCCTTCTCAGCATTGAACTCATCCTTAACTTCCCTTCATGCCAGTACCGAACCCTAGCCCTATTTCCAGTATGCAGCACGATTATGACATTCAATAGGCCAACCGGAATAGCCATATCATTTAGGATTTCCCATAATTTGTCTCTATCCACATGATCAAAAGCAGCTATCAAATCCATAAAAGCAGCATATACTGGAATTCTGAGGCCAAGCACAGTTAGCTTTTTATGTCACAGTACCCAACCCTTATCTGAATCCTAGTTGTGTATCACTCATAATTAAGCATTAAGCCCCGATCTGTGACACCGGATGGGATGTTATTGGCCATGGGTATGAGTTAAAGGCCTGAGCTAAGCACGCAGGAGAGTGTCTTAATGTCATTGGCATACCGGGTTGCCAATCCGATAACCCGGGGTGCTGAGAGCATTGTCTTTGCATTTAATGAAAATACTTCAGTAAAATGGCTGTCATGGATCCGGAAGGCAGGGCTCCATACAGAGCCCCTCTTCCATTTCCATGGTGGCAACAACAGACCAGGAGTGGAAACATCTGCCCCCACCACTATCAAGTAAGTGGGGAGAGGGGGGAAGAAAAAAAGGAAGGGAAGGTGGGAGAAAATGGCGGGAGGGGGGAAGCAGCCATCATCGGAAGATTCAGCCCACATTCCTTGCCTCCTGACTGGCTACCTCCCCCGTGCCAGGTGGTAATATTATTTTCCCCTGCCCATGCCAATAATTTGCTGTGTGGTACACTCCCAAACACCTTGGAAGTTGCAGATAATAGTGACATAGGTCTATAAATTTCCGGGCTTGCGTGACTGCCTTTCTTCTATAAGGGGACTAGTTCACTATTTTCCCATTGTTCAGGTAGTTCCCCAACAGCCAGATATGCATTAAATACCAAGGAAATCAATGGTGCACATCATTCCAGCTCATATTTAAATATGTCTGCGGGTAACCCATCTGTCCCAGCAGCTTTGGCCCAACATTGGGTTCTCAATGGCTTTTCCACCTCTTAACCATTACAATACAAAGGCAACGTGATCATCATTGTAGGTGCTAGGTTCACTGCGACAATAATCACTTGGGACAGTCCCTGAGGAATCTGTTTTCTTAGCATAATGTTTTTATAAATATATCACCTACTCGTTACCTGGCCACTGACACGCTCCTAGATTCTTCTTTCCTTTTTCCTCCACTAATCCAAGCCACAGTTTTCCATTAGCTACCAGAGCTCTTCCTTGAGCTTTAATCTTTTCATTCACAGTTATTTTATATGTTGCCCTTGCTAATCTGATCATTTCCCCATCCATCAGGGGAGCTTTTATTGCCTGAAGTAATTCCTTCTTCTTACTTCTACAGGTATTATTAAAACAGAAGCCTTTCCTTCGTGGTTTCTCACCCCCACGATAATGTAACACTTCCTTAAATATTGTCTGCATCTTCTCAAAGTTCTCCACCCTCGTCGTGTGAGGGATATTTTTCCTCCAGAGAGTTCTTAATATAGCCCCTACATTCGAATACCAATTCCCTGTAAAAAATAGGATTCATACGAAGTACCCAATTATATCTCTTCGGCTTCTCGCCCCCTTTGAGTGCTACATTAACGGTTTTAGCCATATCAACTTCCAATGATAAATGTAGGGTATGGTTGTCACTTTCAACATGGATAATGACCTCAAATTTCCTAATTCTATCCCATACATCAATCGGCAATGGAACATGGTCTATTAGGCTACTGTGTTACTATGCTTCCCATTATTATCTCCAATTCTATGGGATCATTGGAAAAAGTATCTTTTTGACAGCTCCCATCACAATGAAACACTCTTGCAATGCAAGTTGAGAGAAAAATCTCTTTTCGCTCCCTGGCCCCGAGCATCTCTCCTTCCTCCAACTGCGAATATTAAGTCTCATTTCGAGTTTGTTAGTAATTCTTGGGGCAGTACTGCCAAACCCAGAAACTGTTGCATGACTTGCTCTGCCGGATTTACTGGCAGGGCACGAGTGTGATAACTGCAGTGTTAAGACCCATTTTTGGAGTTTGTAGGGTGGGGATTTTGGAGGAATTACTGTGGGTGGTCCTTCGTCAATTGTTTGGAGGTAAGGTGAAGAGGAAATTGGCAGCCAAGTGCAGGAGGAATGTTCTCTACCTCCAAACTTGCAATTATTCCAAACCGCCAAACTCATAATGAGGCTGATTGCTTGAAATGTATATCAATATATATTAAAACAAAAACAGAACCTTCTGGGCTGAAGTGTTCACATTTCTCATTAATATATAACTTATGCCTGTATTTTCTACATTATTATCATTACTTTTTTGCCAAGAGAAAAATTAATAAATATTGCATAGTATTTCCAAAAATATAAAAGACCTTCACTAGTTCATGATCTTACAACGGCAATTTCTCGCTGAAGAGTAACATTTCTGCTTTCAGTTTTAAATAGCAACCCCTTACAAATGGTATTACTGTCTGACAAGTTATTTGGGAGTTTTGCATATTTATTAATATGTTTTTGTAGCTTAAGCAAGCTGGATGAGGTCAGCAGAGAATCTCCTCAAAGCAGGAAAAAAAAAAACAGTTGGGGGGAAAAACCCGTAACAGGCTTTTCCAGGAGTGCAGAACTGCAATTGATCCATCTCAACGAGGATGACGAACAGATGATCCAGAGCAAAGGAAAATAGGAATGGAGGGCAAGGTATTAGAAGGGAGGAGAATCGCAAGAACAAAGTAGGCAAGAACCAGAATCCTGAAAACAGGTATGTTGAGCAACTGAATTAGGAAGAACGAAGGAACAGCTTATCTAAGGGAAACCTTAGAGTTGAGACACGCTGCGTTACTGGCGTTAGTGTTTGATATAAGAAGTTACTCCTGTTCCTGGAGTGATGTAGGGATGTGGAAGGAAACGTGCATGCCACCATGATGGATTGGGCATGTACTTTCAGATGAACGTTCTAAGGCTGCCATGTTCGAAGAGGCACAAAGTCTAGAGGTTGCAGCACAAACGGGAAGCCTCCCCCAATGTCAGAGGGACCAACAGTAAGCACAGGGAACCGTGACATAGATACAGAAATGTGAATCGGTTTTTATATGCAGTGAATACTGTGTGATGTTGTCACATAACTCCCTGGTCACGTGGAGAGGAACACGGGGCCGCAGGAAGGGGAGGGACAGGAGATGACATGGGGTTGGGCAGTTGGGGAAGGCACGCTAAGAATAAAGATGTGTTAGTAAAGACTCTGCGTCCTCTCATTATTACGGAGTGTAAGGAGTGCGTGTGGAAGTCTAGGCACATCTCGACACTGGCGACGAGTGAATCCACGCAGCAGGATCACTTTCCGGCGTTTCAGACGCAACGGCAGTGTACGGCGGGTGGGAGTGAGTATACTCCCCGCCAGCTGAACTTCCATCAAGAGCCCGAGCGGGGTTTCGCAAATACCCGCCAACGGTGACAGGAAGACTCGCAGGTGGAGAGCGTCAGCTCCCTGCAATTCTACACGTCTGTGTCGCAGGTGGAGCGCATCGGCTCCCTGCGACTGCTTCGCAGATTCACAGAGGCACATTCGCGTGTGAGTGGAGCGCGTCGGCTCCTCACAGCGTTTTCCCGCCAACGGCGGGCAGGAGATTCGCGGGTGGAGCGCATCGGCTCCCCGCGACGGCTCACTCCAGCAAAAGGGATTTGCTCGTGAGTGGAGCGCATCGGCTCCTCACGCAGAAGCGCGTGAGTGGAGCGTGTCGGCTCCTCACAGCGTTTTCCCGCCAGAGGAAGTGGCACATGTGGGTGGAGCGCGTCGGCTCCCCACACACATAAAAGGTACGCGGACAACAAAAGAAACACACGTGAGTGGAGCACATCTGCTCCACACAGAGACTTTCTCTCTCTTTTCAAAAAAAAAAAAAAAAAAAAAGATTTTTTTTTTTTTTCCCTTTTCCTCTTGCTTTCTCGCTCATCTTCATGTGAAGACTGGGAAGCTTCTCTCTCTCTCCAATTTGAGGAAGCCACGTGGGTGGAGCGCGTCGGCTCCCCACACACATACATTTTCGTGTCACACACGGGCTATCCACCACTTTCAAGTCAAGTCTTGACACGAAACACGTAGCTGTTGTCATCCAAGTTCCACACCCAATTAGTGCACAGTTGCATATCATCTGTCATGCTTGATGATTCGTCTGAGGAATCACTAACTGTACAAGTAACGCCTGCCAAAACAACACGCACAAGCATGACGGACGGCCTAATAACGCAGCTACCCCCCAACTTTGACTTGAGTGACACCAGCACACTAGGACCAAGGTGGAAGAAGTGGGTGAGGGATTTTGAAGTGTGTCTCAAGGCGGTAGGCCCTTTGGAGGATGAAAGAAAACACAGCCTACTCACCCATGCCATAGGATCAAATGTGAGAGACATTCTGGATGAAATTCCTGAAGATGACATAGACACCTACACCAAACTGAAGACAACTTTAACCAACTATTTCACGCCACACACAAACGTGGACTATGAGCGTCACATCTTCCACACCACTAAACAACTGAAAGGTGAAACAATGGATGCGTTTGTGATGAGATTAAGAATAAAAATGAAACACTTTGATTTTAACAACTACTCAAATGAGGAAGCACTTCGCTCACAGATAATAGTAGGGTGTGAAAGCAGTGATTTCAGAAAACGACTTCTGCAAAAACCTCGAAACCTGGAAGAGATTCTACGCCTGTCTCGATCCGATGCGGCGCTGACAGCACAGGTCGAAGGTCTTGATGGCATCACCATCATTCATGGGAAGCATGAGAATCTACATAGGCTTGAGAGCACCATCAAGGGAAACGCAGATCCATTTTGCTATCGTTGCGGACATGAATATCCTCATGAAGGCACATGCCCTGCCATGGGTCAAGTGGGTTCTCCCTGCGGGGGAGAAAATCATTACAAGGCCGTATGCCTCATATATCGTAGCAAAATGCGAGGAGGTGGAAAGAATAGACGCTCCACACCAGAAAGAGAGCCAAGACGTTTGAGCCCTGGTCGTGACTCACACTATCAGAATGACGCGACACGCCGCAGACAACGGGAAGAGCCCTCGGATCGAAGACAATCAAGGAGCTCACAGGAATGGCGAGACAACAAACCTGCGTCCTCAGGACGAAGAAGGCGTCCTCGGAGATATGTCAGGTGTTTGGTAGAACAATCACACTCTGACAGCATCTCCAGCACCTCCTCAGAGGACAAACCCAAGAAGGAATCAAATCTACGAAGAGGAGAACCACGGATAAAAGGCTACCTGTATGCACTTGGAAACACCACCGCAAAAGAAAACAGCCCCACTCTCATCATCAACGTCAACCAGGTGGCTGCCGAATTTCTAGTGGACACTGGAGCCACGGTAAATGTGGTGAGTGAGGAAGTGTACAACAACATGCCAAATGCGCCACGCTTACAACCAGCCAGAGCACTCATTTTTCCGTATGGTTCCAAGACGCCATTACCGTGTAAAGGCTTTTTCACGGCATCATGTCGGTACAAAGATCACGTAAAAGAAATACCCATGCATGTTCTTGAAGCTGCCACCGACAGCGGATGCATTATCAGTTACAAATCGGCAGTTGACATGGGGCTGATTCATGTTCTGTATAGACTCATGATGTAAACATCTGGACCCCACCGCCAACATTGACAAAATTTTCCCTGCATTGTTCAAAGGACTAGGAAAATTGAAGAACAGACAAATTGAACTACATATAGACAACAGCATTCCTCCGGTAGTGCAGCATTACCGCGGTATTCCCATTAATATACAAAAGCAAGTGGAAACCGAACTAATGAAACTTTTAGAGGCAGACATAATTGAACCGGCTGAAGGCCCCACTCCCTGGGTGTCCCCCATAGTACCAGTCCCCAAAAGAGAATCCGCTGACATTCGCATTTGTGTGGACATGCGAAGACCAAATGAAGCAATCTTGAGAGAACGTCATCAATCTCCTAGGATAACGGACATGGTGCATCTGCTCAATGGAGCCACTGTATTTTCAAAACTGGACCTCAATAAAGGGTACCATCAATTAGAACTCCACAAAAGGTCCAGATACATCACCACTTTTGCTACGCACCTGGGTCTCTATAGATACAAGCGGCTCAGTTTTGGAGTTTCTTCAGCAGCAGAAATTTTCCAATCGGAAATTCACAACATAATTAAACACGTGCCAAATTGCTTGAACTACAGCGACAACATCTTAGTATTTGGACAAAATCAAGAGCAACACGATGACACTCTTATGCGTGTGTGCATGGCACTGGAGGAAGCACACCTCACCCTAAACAAGGACAAATGCGAATTTAGAAAGCCAACCCTACGATTCTTCGGCCACATTTTCTCCAAAAATGGAATGACACCGGATCCTGAGAAGGTCAGTGCACTCACGAGCATGACTCCACCAACCTCTGTCACTGATCTGCGATCGTTTCTAGGCCTAGCAAGCTACTGCACAAGATACATAAAGGACTTTGCATCGGTTAGCGCACCCTTGAGAGCCCTCACTAAGCTCAACGCCGAGTTCCGATGGACAGATGAATGCCAACAAGCGTTCCAAATCATCAAAGATCGCATTGCGGATGCCAAAAATATGGCATATTTTGATCCACGGAAGCACACGGAATTAATAGTGGATGCTAGCCCAGTCGGCCTAGGGGCCATTCTAACTCAACTTGATCACAAAGACGGCAAGGCCATACATGTAGTATCCTATGCCAGCCGCAGCCTCTCAAAAACTGAACAATCATACTCACAAGCCGAGAAGGAAGGTCTGGCTGTTGTGTGGGCATGCGAGCACTTTCATCTCTTCCTTTACGGGAAACCCTTCACAATAGTGACAGACCATCAGGCATTACTATTCATCTATGGAAATGCTCTAGCTAAAATGCCTCCCAGAATAGCTCGGTGGGCCCTAAGGCTACAAGACTACCAATTCAACATCATTCATCGACCGGGAAAAGAACAAAATCCAGCGGACTTCCTTTCGCGTCATCCCAATCAAGATTGCAACCCCGATTCGTCCATTGCAGACCAATACATCATGTACGTGGTCCAAGAAAGTACCCCACAAGGTTTGGACATGGAACAAATAGCCAGAGAAACCAACTCAGACCCCGCAATGCAGATCATCATGAGATGTCTTGAGACAGGTCACTGGAAACAGGCAAAGCAACTGAAAGAAGACGTCAGAGAGGAAACTAAACAAGACATCTCCTGTCTACTTACAGTAAAGGAAGAGCTCGCTGAAACAGAAGGACTCTTACTAAAAGGAACAAAACTTGTGATTCCTCGTTCGTTGAGAAAAAGGGTCCTTGAACTTGCACATGAAGGACACCGAGGAATTATGTCCACCAAGAGGATGTTGCGACAAAGAGTATGGTTCCCTCAATTGGATGCACAGGTGGAAGAGTTGCTCAAAAGTTGTCCCACGTGTGTGGTTCTTAACCCTCAAACCAGACCGGAACCGCTCAGAATGACTGAATTGCCCAACGGAACCTGGGAAGAGATATGCGGTAGATCACTATGGTCCTCTGGAAGGGGGAGAATATGTCCTTGTAGCAATCGATGAATATTCAAGATTCCCAGACGTACAAATTGTACCGTCAAAAGCGGCATATCACACCATCCCGGCATTGGATAGGATGTTTGCCACATATGGAATTCCAAAAGTAGTGAAATCAGATAATGGACCTCCATTTACCGGACAAGATTTCAAAACCTTTGCGGAATATATGGGTTTCCATTACAGAAAAGTAACACCGCTATGGCCTCAAGCGAATGGTACAGTTGAGCATTTCATGGGGAGTGTCAAACGCACCACACAGATAGCTCGCCTAACGGGAGAACCAGTGGAGAAATTACTGTGTAAGCTAATGAGAGACTATCGAAATACCCCACACAGCACCACTGGCAAATCACCATCAGAAGTCATGTTTGGAAGAAATGTGCGAACCAGAATACCCCATATAGAATTAGAAGAAGAGAGGTACAAAGGTGATGCTGAAATGAGACAACAAGACGCATCTCAGAAAGCAAACATGAAAGACACAGCAGATAAGAAAAGAAGGGCTGAAGAGAATATCTTGGAAACAGGAGACATTGTCGTTGCGAGACAGCCACAAAATCGCAAAAACATGGCAGCGTTCAATGAAGAACCCCTCACCACCACGCATAGGAAAGGCTCTCTCATCACAGCTGAAGGAACTACGCGCGTAGTAACAAGAAACAGTTCCCACTTCAGAAGAATGCCAGGGATCATACCCCTAGTCGAACATCACATGCCAAGAGACGTGTTGGTGCGGGATGCACCTTATGAAGGAGATCAGGAGGATTCCGACACTGATGAGCCCTGTTGGCTACCTCAGGAATCGAATGAAAGAAACAATTGGAGACCTCAGAGAACTCGAAGACGACCACCTCGTCTCATTGAAGAGATGCCCTAATAACGAACTTAATGTTTAGTATCGGGGGGGTGTGATGTCGTCACATAACTCCCTGGTGACGTGGAGAGGAACACGGGGCCGCAGGAAGGGGAGGGACAGGAGATGACATGGGGTTGGGCAGTTGGGGAAGGCACGCTAAGAATAAAGATGTGTTAGTAAAGATTCCGCGTCCTCTCATTATTACGGAGTGTAAGGAGTGCGTGTGGAAGTCTAGGCACATCTCGACATACTCTGACACCAGAATGCTTGAAAGAGCTTTGGTTTTTATTCATTCCATCAAAGGGGAGCCATTGAAGGGATTTTATTATTTGTTATATGGGCTTGTAATTATACATGTATGCATTCTTGTATGGAATCCGTTGCAGTTTCTGGACTTGCGTCATTGGGAGGCATGTAAATATAATGTTTCAATAATCTGACCTTGAGGGTATTAGCGACATACTTTCCTTCACTGTGTGATTTTTGATTTGACTCCCCAACCTCTACCAACAGGACATGAGATGTCTGGGATCTGGAAAGGACAGCAAATGTCATAAATGTTTGCACTGGAGTCCGCATGCCAACCAATAAATTGGGCCAATCAAAGGGGAGCATGTCTGTGATTCTGCCTCCAAGCTCTTGAGCCTTTGGGCCTCATCACGACTTGGGCGGTAACGGTAATGCTATTAGCGCGGGTGGTATTAGCCCTACCGCCGAACTCCCCGGCGCTAATAGCGCCGGATCACGAGTTTGGCAGTAATGTAAGTCCCCATTTCCCACTGAGCCCATTCAGGAATGCCCCATTCCCCATTGGGCTCAATGGGGAATCTTCGCGCTAATACCGCCGGCGGATTTCCCGCCAACGGTAATAGTGCGAATTTTCGGCGGATTTCCCCCAGCTCAGAGCTGGGGCGAAATCCACCGAAGCCCTGATTCGGCGGACCCTTAAATCCGGCGGTAATAGCGCTACCGCCGGATTTAAGGGTTACCGCCGAAGTCGTGATGAGGCCCTTTGTCTTCACCCAATGATGCAGAGGAAGCAATTCTCATCCAGGCATGGATGTGCTCCAAACATTGATGAATAAATGCTATTGTATACGGGATAGGAGTCCACATTATAATATCATTATAATTGTTCTTTTATTATGCGCGTAATACCAGCGAGTGGTTTCTAAGTGTGGGATCGGGTTACAAACCTGTGTTGCACTGTGTTGCCCCTGAGCTATCCTTCCTCCCACTATCCACCTCGTCTATCATGGTCTGTGTGAGAAATTAAAGCAGATCAGTAAAGGATATTGGTGCCTGGTTTGCACAAGTCTGGCAATTTGAATATCGATCTCTCCTGCAGCAATCTTATTTTCGGGGGAGGTAGCACAATATTGCTACTTGCAAGGGACTGTGCAGGTTAGTGAGCTACTCATAGAAGGGCCTTTTTAATGCGAGACAATGGCCCTCCTTATGAGGTTGGTGCTAAAAATCAGCCCTTAACAGCATGCCGGTAATAACATGTCCATCTTGGCTCAAACCCGCAAACGGCAGGTGATTAAGGGCGCACAAGCATGCGTACCCCTGCATGCCGGTAATGGCCGTACCGGCATGCTGGTAACAACCCTCAAACCCCCAGATAGCGGCATCAACGAATGCGCACATAACACATCCGCCCTCAGCAACCCCTAAATAGCGGTATTGGTATTAACATAGTGCTAAGAATGGGCCCGTTAATACCGGACCTGGAAGTAACGTCATCGCGCCTGAACGGGAAATGCTTTGGCGGCCATCTTCAAAAACACAATCCATTGCCATCCTCCAGATCCTGGACTTTCACCATCAGAACTCCTAGCACACCACAGACAAAATGTCTAAGACTACCCAGAAAGGCACTGCCTGCCTGCGTAAACCACATTTCAAGGATGAGGAGCTGAACATGTTAGCTGACACCCTAGTGGCAAAGGCTGATATGGTATTCTGCAGCGACCTCAGGCGTCCAGCCCAGCTGAAGAAGAAGACCATCTGGGAAGAAGTAGCCTGGAAAGTAAGTGCAGTCGGCACCACCGCACGCACAGTGCGCGATTGTAAAAAGTGATGGGATGACCTCAGGCTGAGAGTTCGGGACATCTCTTCGGCCAATCAGAGCCAGGGGCTGGCAACAGGTGGAGGACCTCACGCACAAGTGAAATTGGCTAGATGGGAGGATACTTGCAGCTCAGTGATAGATGTGTAGTCAATTGAAGGAGTCAGTGGAGCTGAGTTTGGTGTGCCAACATCGGCAGATGAAGGTGAGTGTCCCTACAAACACACAACAACTAATCATCACCGTTGACCTCCAAATGTGACAGCAACACCAGCCAATATATGGCCCATCATGCACACCTACACATATCCATATACACATGATGGACCCACCACTATCACATCCCAATGCATGCTGCATGCCACGCCCATACACAAATACACACCCGACACACAGATGACCTGCACGTGTCACACAGCACATCAGTCACAACACACATCAAGGCCCAACAGCAGCCACCATGGTGTACATGTGAACACCTGCACGATTGCAAACAGCACCCCCCAACCTTGCATGTACCCAGTCCGCTGCAAAGCCAGACATGCAACTGATCACATGGTGCCAACGGCACAAAGACAAACGCATGGATGATGCAAGCACCACCATCACTGATGTCCTGCCACTCTCTGTCCCCCACAGGTACAAATGTAGACACCGAAGAAGCACAGGGAAGGGCACAATGCACAACACCAGCCAAAAGGGCAAGGGGCCTAGCTGATGGCACCGGACAATCTACTTCGAGTGGACCAAATATGGGCCAAGCGGCATGCAGGAGAACAACCAGTGCCCTACCAGCCACACTCAACCCACACAGGACCAGCAGACACCTGCCCCCCTGGACACACAATCGACACAGGCCGAGGACACATCTGGCATGGACAATGATGGCACACAGTCCGCTGCTGCAATCACAATTGGGGAGATGGCTGCATTGGCACAGCATAGTGGCAACGAGGAAGCTGACCCTGACGATTACAGCAATACAGGACTCGTCCACTCAGAGCCTCTAGGTCGAACACCAAGCCCACAGGTCACCCCACAGGACACCCCTCGCCAGGATTCATCCGAACAGGGCAGCCATGGAGAGTGGTCTCTGATATTGCACAGCCCCATATTGCATGCAGTATCACCACGTAACCCACCAACCACCACCCACACTGCCATACAGGACCTTGAGGGACATCTGTCCAGGATGGAGGGCCGGCAGGAGAAGATGCAAGGCTATGTCAAACCGTAACTTGCTGAAGGGGAGTCAACATGCTGTGTCATCCATGACAGCACTTTGGCCGTAATCCAGGCCACCAACTCAAGTGCACAGCAAGTGCAGGATGGCTTCAATGCCTTGGGACAGATCCTCACCAGGATTGCTGACAGCATGGAGCAGCAGCAAACTCCGGCTTTGGGGTCACAACCATCTGGCTCATCCACATCGACCACGCCAGCGAGTTACAGGCAGACCAGCCCTGTGCGCATGTCCCTGCGAAGTGCACGGCGCTCAGATATCCAACCCCCACCTCCGAAGGGGGCTCCACAGTAGCAGGGCCACCCTTCAGAATCTCTTTAGGAATACATCCAGACACATGTTGTGCCATTGTTGACTTTGGATGTTAGGGGGAGGGTGGACGGTGGTGGTGGGTGTAGTACTGGAGGTTTTGGGGGTGTGGGGATAGCGTGGGGGTGTGTGAGGGGAGGGGAGGGGTGTATGGGGGCATGGATTGTTAAATCATGTTGCAAAAAACATCACTTTAATACACTTGTTGTGGACAAAACATCACATGAGTGGACATTGTTTCTTTGGTGTTTGCCAATTTATTGCTTCATAGTGCACTTTGCCAATATACCCACACATCCCGTGCCCACAGTTCCCAATACATGGCACCCTCTGCATCCCTGTACATCAGAATGATTGGTCTATGACCAATTGGCATACTGCACGGCCCTCAAGTGTATCGCGTACTGGCCTGTGTCCAACATTTACTCCTTCCTCTCCTTCTACTTCAGCAGGTGGTGGCAGCTCCATGTCAGGTGGCAGGGGTACGTTCCACCGGATGCACATGTTATGCAGCATTGCACATACCATGATGATCTTGCCCACCTTCTCAGGCCCCTATATGAGTGTCCCTCCCGACCTGCTGAGGCAGCGAAACGGTGCCTTCAACAGGCCAACGTCTGCTCAATGACCACACGCGTGCGTGTATGTGCACAATTGAAGTCCTCTTCGTGCCTGTTCTGCAGATTCCTGACAGGGTTGAGTAGCCATGCCTTCAGAGGATAGCCAGCATCACCTGCATGGGAGCAGAAGGAGGTATCTGTAAGGATAATGCTCAGTTGCCATGTGTGCTCAGCCGGTACATCTTTCAAGTTCACATGCACTATCCTGTCAATGGCAGCCACATCCACATGACTATCAGCCCTGTGCAGTACATGCCAATCCATGGTGAGAGCCTTGGGTGACATACATGAATTAGGAGCCTAGACATTTAAACAACCAGGCCCCCGATGCATTTTAGCTAGGTCCATTATGTATGCACATGTGAGGGCTGTGTGGCTGGGGATAATCAAGATACTTTCAGGCCCCGTCATCCATCTCCTCCCATGGCCCAGAGGGCATTCCTCTTGCATATGCATGTAGCCCCCCATCTCTCCCCTCCCATCGCCCAGAGGGCATTCCCCTTGCATATGCATGTATCCCCCATCCCTCTCCTCCCATGGCCCAGAGGGCATTCCCCTTGCATATGCATGTTGCCCCCCATCCCTCTCCTCCCATGGCCCAGAGGGCATTCCCCTTGCATATGCATGGAGCCCCCATCCCTCTCCTCCCATGGCCGAGTGGACATTCCCCTTGCATATGCATGTAGCCCTCCATCCCTCTCCTCCCATGGCCCAGAGGGCATTCCCTTGCATATGCATGTAGCCCCCATCCCTCTGCTCCCATAGCCTAGAGGGTATTCCCCTTGCATATGCATGTAGCCCCCATCCCTCTCCTCCCAAAGCCCAGAGGGTATTCCCCTTGCATATGCATGTAACCCCCCATCCCTCTCCTCCCATGGCCCAGAGGGTATTCCCCTTGCATATGCATGTATCCCCCCATCCCTCTCCTCCCATGGCCCAGAGGGCATTCCCCTTGCATATGCATGTAGACCCCCATCCCTCTCCTCCCATGGCCCAGAGGGCAGTCCCTTTGCATATGCATGTAGTCCCCCCATCCCTCTCCTCCCATGGCCTAGAGGGCATTCCCCTTGCATATGCATGTAGCACACCCATCCCTCTCCTCCCATGGCCCAGGGGGTATTCCCCTTGCATATGCATGTAGCACCCCGATCCCTCTCCTCTCATGGACCAGATGGCATTCCCCTTGCATATGGATATAGCCCCCCATCCCTCTCCTCCCATGGCCCAGACGGCAGACTCACCCAACAGCCAGCCACTTCGTATGACGTCTCCTTCCATGTAGCGGGGTAGTTAGTGAGGAGTTCCGCAGCACCATGGCATCTTGCGTGGATCCTGGGTATCTGGCACAGCAATGTGTTATTATCTGGCTGGCATCACATACCATCTGCACATTGATGGAGTGGTATAGCTTCCGATTGCGGTACACCACCTCCACTGCATGTGGGACTGCCAACTCTACTTCGGTGCAGTCGAGGGCACCAGTTACATTGGGCATGCCTGCCAGTGCATGGAATGCTATTTTGGTGGCATTTGCCTCCTGTGGTGTCCATGATAGGGATATGTAGGCACTTGTGTGCTTCAGTAGTGCATCCAGCACTTGGTTTAGCACAACAGAGAAGCATGATTGTGACATGCCATGCATTTGGCCCACTGTGTGTTGATAAGTGCCTGTGGCCAGGAAGTGGAGCACAGAAGCCACCTTCAGCAGAGGGGGGATGGCTGTGCGGATGTTGATCAGGCTGACCAAGTCTTCCTGTATTAATTCCACTTTGTTGGTGATGGTGTCCCTGTCCAGCCGGTACAGGGTGTGGATCTGTACTGGGGTTAAGTCAAATGGATTGGCCCTTATACGTGGAATTGACGGCTGTCTGTGGGGAACAACTACCTGCACTGGTGACATTTTCTGGGCCAGTCTCACCCTCATTCTCCTCCTGCGTCTCCTCTGTGTTGCCTGTTGTACTGCCACCTGCTCAAGGAGTAGCAGTGCAGGCATGTCCTCCAGCCCCAGTATGGCAAGTGCAAGTGGTAGCATTTTGGTTTGGAAAGAGGTGTGGTGTGTGGGTGTGCTCCTTTTATGCTGGCCCTGACCCCATTGCCTCCACCTGTGCAGATTGTGAGCACCTGTGGCACTTGGTTACACAGCAGATTGCTGTTAACGGGTGATCCGCAATGCCAGTATTGCCGGCATCATAGTTGGCCCTTCTTACTGGCATCTCGATGCCGGTATGTACCTGTCCATGCGACTTGTGGTATCCTCTTTGTTGCGGGATACCGGTATTACGGGCATGCCACCCGCGCGCGCCCGCATGCCGGTACGATGGTGCACGGCCACAGCGGATCCTTGTCGATGCCGGTGGGACTGGCATCTAGGGTCGTAATATTACAGACCGGTAATGGAGGCCGGAATTGCCTTACTGGCTCCGTTATTACCGGACCGCCAACCTCGTAATGAGGCCCAGTAACTCTAGCTGCATACTTGTTTGACATTGACAAGAAAAACCTCTACTCTGATGAAGAATTATGATTTTGGAGAGACCTATGACATGTTTCAGACTCATTACATTACTTCTTGTGTTGCTTTGCAAACATAGAAACCAAAATGTTGTTGCTCTCTTATTTTACCATTGTGTATACTTACCATAGCCATCATTGATATGCTATTTCAAGTGAACCCTAAGCCACCAACATCTCATTCAATGTTATCTTTCTTCCACAGCAACTCGATTCTTTAACCTTGATGAAAAAGGTTACCATGGAACCATCCGCGCTTTGGATATAGACAGGAATTTACAATTTCAGTGGAACAGACACGGACATCCATTTTTAACAGAGAGTGTGTACAATGTCAAATCTCTTAACACTATTTCTCAGCAAATTGATCAGCACGTTGGTGGTCCAAATACTATCATTGTAATTACTATTGGCCACCACTTTCGGCCTTTCCCACTTGCACTGTTCCTAAGAAGAGTCATCAACGCTCGCAATGCAGTGGAACGACTGCTAATACGAAGCCCGGACACCAAGGTCATTGTGAAGTCAGAAAATATAAGAGAGTTTTCAGTAGATGCAGAGCGATTGAGTGACTACAATGGTTACATCCAATACTTAACGACAAAGCACATTTTTCAAGGTCTCAATGTTGGCTTTATCGATGCCTGGGACATGACGATAGCTTTTGCATCATACAGTCTTCATCCAAATATAGATGTTGTTGCAAACCAAATTAGGATTTTTTTATCATACATATGTTAACATAACGTTCACATACTAAAATTGTATCTCCTATGACAGCTGGGTGGCAGAGAGTGGAAATTGCATCAATGAAAACAGCTCAAAGCTATTACTAAGTTACACATCTTGCCGCAAAGAGGGGTATGCAACCTACAGCGTTCAAGATGTGTTGGACTACGACTCCTGCACTCCTTCACAATTGCCTATGCTGGTTTGGGCTAATGGGAGTTGCAATCCAAATTCTGTACGACCTAACCTAGAGGAACACAAGATTAATGAGCGCAGTATACTGTAAGCAAGATAAGGAGGCGTGCCCAGCATTCTAAATAGCAAAAATAGGACTCGTTTACAGTTACTTTGAATGTTGTACTTTAAGTGGTATGGTCCTGGTTTGATGTTTTTAGCCATTTGTAACACCATAGTAGTTTACTGGGTTGTGGGCAAATATGTGATTAACACTTTTAAAATAAGAGCAACAACCTGTAATGATGAATGTTGATGAATTCCTGCTTTTATTGTAAATAGCTTTTTTATTACTGTGAGGATCCAGGAATGACAGTTGGACAGAGTGGATTCATGCTTTTTATAGACTTTAATGAAATAATAAAGGGGCTGGAAAATGCCTCACTATCCCTAATCTGGGAGGTATGTCCCTACCTCAACCAAAACTAAGGATCTGTACTGTGTCAAGATGTCCAAAGCAAAAGTTTCCAGTGTCTGAAATCCTATCCTAGCTCTCACATTCTAAAAGAAACTTTATGGTGTAAAGGATATTGTATTTGGCCTTGAAAGTGCACCAAATGTTCAAATCCAACAAAAAGGTATAAATCCCAAAAACATCTCAACTGTTTAATATCTACTGTTACAGGGAACAAATCCCCTCCACGGGTTTTGCTCCACCAAAGCAAAAGTTAAAAAAAAGAATCAAGTTCTTTGTAGACCAAGAGGATAGTGTAAGTGATTTCAATCCAGCACTCCAACTAAGTCAACGCCTAGTATGGGATGCCCAATGGAAACCCCTATTTATATATTTTTATGTCAAAGTTTGTTTAATTCTGGATGATGTACCCTTATATAACGCCCCTCTCTTTGAATTCCCCTGTCTCACTGAACCAAGAAATAGGTTTGTTTTGCAAATTAAAAGATTTATTTGAAGAATTGAACAATATATATATCACACTTTTATAAATATGAATAATATCTGAATGTCACACTGATAAATATGAACAATGATCAGCAATGGGTAATATTACAATATCAACAATCTCTTTAATCAATTAGGAGTAGGAATAGGAAGAATAATCTAGCAGAGAATACTTTGTATGGGTTCAAGAAATTGCAAGGATAGGAAGAAATGTAACACAGAAATAAAACTTGATATGGCTACAATCAAACGACAATATGATCACTCTTTCCCCTGTTACTAGTCACTCCCCCCAACATGCAATATGAAGATATGGAATGAGGGCACACAGGTATCAGGAATAACAATCAAACATGCAGTTCAATCCCAATTCCCCCCATCAAGCTTAGAGAGAACAGGAATTGTTTGGCATGTTTGAATTCAATATACAACTTTACACATGACAAGTTTTAAATTGCCGGCTTCTGACAGAGGTCAGTAACGGTACTACACCCATTTTTGACAGATTTCTTCCAGTTCAACCATCCTCAAAATTGGACTTTGTTCAGATAATATATAATTCTCTGGACATTGTATTTATGTGGATTCTCGAAGTAGAATGATGTTCAGCACCCAACAAGGAGGTTGGATCTTTTTGTGTGGTTTGTGAGCCATGATTTTTGCAATTTTGACAGCCAGGGAAAAACAGACTTTTAAAACAGCTGTTTTTCTTTTGCAATCAGCATTGCTTTTTCAAGTGGTTTCAGGCTACTTGTAGGTAGCCCAATAGTGGGTTTTGGCAGTGGTCTCCTGTGTTCACTGAGATAGGCAAAAGTCGATGGCGGCCTATTTTTCAGATTTTTACTGCGCAGTTTTGGGTGATTTTAGCGAACAGCATGCTTTCCAGTGGCCATTTCTGAGGTTTCTGCATCCAGCAATGCACAGTAATGTTGCAGGGCCAGGACCAGTGGGTTGAAACATCCCACAATAGCTTCCTCCTCTTGGTGTTGCAATCCACTCCCAGAGAAATGTCTCCCTGTCCCAGGTTTCTTTCCACCTTCGATGTCATTCACAACCCTAAGGGCATGTATCTTCCTTGGGATTTTCTTATGCAATTAATTCACACACTTAGTTGCCTGTTATTCTGTAGGAATAACTGGAGGCTGTGAGCTACAGGGGTTTATTAGCTTAGTATGCACATGTAGTGTTAGTGGGCTTTATACAGAAACAGAGAAATTGAAACACATGCAAGCAGTGGCAAATGCAGCCGGCGTGCACCGATGGGAAATGCACTGGATTTCAGGAACCGAGCGCACATGTTTAAAAGTTTTCATTTCAGGATAATATTCCATTTTACAGAATTTGCACCAAATTTGACAACTGATGTATATTAACATACTAACTCAAAGAATCCTATTTAACAAACTGAATCCCATATCCATAACATTGAGTGCAAATTAGTTTATATCGAAATAAATGTTCTGAATCCAAATATGTAATGCATGTGGCTTTGTTCAATGAGACTTTTAAATGTGCAGCATAGAAGAAGCTGGGAATATGAAATATGCGCTGCTAAAGAAGGAAAATGTGTGTGCGCAGGAAGCAAAAGGAAGAGAGATGTTACATTTGTAATTTAGCAGCAGAGTCATTTTCAATTGGAAAAAGACTGAGGAGGTTGGATGTTGTGAGCATGGACTAGATGGGAGGTAGTTCCTTTTGAGTGGGAGCAAGAGGTCATAAAAGTGACTGTAAGTCACAAGTAAGGCAGACATTCAGGAACCTCCTGAGAGAGACAGGCAGAAACCTTTATGAATGCTGAAGCTGTCATGATGCCTACCTCCAAGGTGCCAGACAAGACCCAGCTACCCCAGAGGCAGACATCATGTCTTCAAGGGAAGTCACAACAGCCTCAAGTAGGGGCTCTTTGGACTCAGTCCTGGCGCCTTTGGCGCCAGGCTCATATCGGGCCACAGTCCTGGCGCCATAGGCGCCAGGCTCATAAAAGGGGACTTTGTGTTAAAGGTGCTTATTGTTAACTTACCTGATGCAGACCATGCTGCAACATCCAGGCCTTCTGAGGCCTGAATGGGACTACTTTATCTTTGGAACTACTTAACCACACGGGTGTGGTCAGGGGAGGAATACATACCTGAGAGGAAGGATACATACCTGGAACTACTTTGAAGGCTATTTAAGCCACGCCCATGCAGCAATTCACGCTTCACGTTGTTCTGCATCTAGCAGCTGGACGCTCACCGTGTTTGCTCCTGCATTCTGTCTTCTGTCACTCCTGCCAGCATCCTGGAACACCTGCAAAGAGAGAAGAGAAGAGAAAAGGGTAAAGAAGAGTCCTTACCTGCCAAAGCCGCATTCCGGAGACATCTCGCCGACGGTCCTGAAAAGGAAGACATCCATTTAAAAGCACATCGCATCGATCGCTGCAGCGCCACATCTCACTCACCTGTACAAGGTACCAACACGTTCTACGGCGACATCTGGATTCGCAGCCACATCACCGCGCCTAGAGAAAAAAAAGACAAGAATAAAGGTGAGAGGGGAAAGAAAACAAGGAAACCTTAATTTCCATTACAAAGCTTACCTGTTGGGTTATTCCAACTTCATTTCGGGTCGGTGCCGCATCCTGGCATTTCCGGACCCCGGCCCCTAAGGGGAAAAAGAGACATCAGCGTTAGTGTGCGCATGAAAAGACGTTACTCAATGCCCATTAAAGACTTACCTGATTTCTTCTGGATTGATCTTTGTTTTGGGTCGGTGCCGCATCCAGGCATTTCCGGACCCCGGCCCCTATGGGGAAAAAAGACATCGGCGTTAGTGGGCACATGAAAAGACATTGCCCAAACGCCCATTAAAGACTTACCTGATTTCTTCTGGATAGAGCTTCGTTTCGGGTCGGTGCCGCATCCAGGCATTTCTGGACCCCGGCCCCTATGGGGAAATAAGACATCAGCGTTAGTGAGCGCATTGATACAAGGACACTGGGCCTCATTACGACCCAGGCGGATTTCGCGGTGCTAAATGCACCGCGAAGCATGGCGGAAAGCCGCCGATAGCGCCATGGGGGTTGGCGGATTCACCGCCCCATTCCGACCTCGGCGGAGCGGTAAATCCCCAATCCCCATTCTGCCCTTCCCCATTCCCATTTTTGCCCCATAGGGTATAATGGGAGTGGGGAAGGAGTTAATTACGCCACCGTAAAATACGGTGGCGTAATTAACAACGAGGTCCCGTAGCGCCATGGTTTTCTCCGGCTGGTAAAACCAGGCGGAGAAAACCTCCATGGCGCTACGGGAACTCGTAGTATGGCGGAGAGGTACGCCATGCACTACGCTGGCGTAATACCCTCTCCGCCAGGGTCCTAATGAGGCCCACTGAGAGAACTCTCATCAAGCTCACCAGAGTCTCATTCTTTGGTTCCACAGCTCTTCTCGGAATAGTTTCCGCACCTGAAAAAGAGACAACTAACAATTATTATTGCGGAAACATACTCATTAACAGAATCCTTACGGTACTATACCGGAAAAACAAAACTTGAACCCTCTACAATCAAAATCCCAGTGAAGTAACTGGATACAACGCGCCCCTGCATGAGAAGCAGGATGGAGAGCTCAACATTTCAAACCCTAAGGTGAGACTTCACGTGGGGGTCGCAGGAGAGTTTCGTAGAGGGGTGAGAAGGGAGCAGGAGGCTTATACTTTCTCCCGCATATTGTTAATACTCCCTTTTCACATACAGAAAGATATTCCTGTGAGCCAGACAAGCCAGATTCGAAGGTCCAGTCCAGTCCATCTTCCGGGTCCTGCGCTTCACCATAGAAGAAGCAACAACACTCTAAACCAGACCTGTGCCTCCGTGGGAGTCAGGTGAGCGTAACGGAAGCTGAGACAGGCAGACAGAGTCCAGTGCTAGCAGGCTTCCTGAGGTCGTGGTAGTCCTTATCTGTGTGCAGCTAGACAGAAGGGATTGTTTCCAGTTCCAGTCAAGCAAAGGAAATCACAGCCTTTTTGTAATATAAGTTGTAAGTGAGGGAATTGCTGCATGCATGAAAAGCAGTTAGATAGGAAAGCAGAGTGTTTCATGTCCAATGTTTCTCAATATTATATGCATAAGCATTCTCTAATGTTCATGAAAGCACTTGCACTGTTATTTTTTTTCTTTCTAAAATCGCAACTCCTGCTTATTTCCTTGGGACCAAGGTCGGTTGGTAAGATTGTGCATTCTTATCTACACATTAGGGCATTCCGAGTTTGGAGGTAACCACGCCGCTATTTGTGGCATGGCTGCCTCCAAACTTATTCCGATTCCGCCCTGGTGAATGGAGTAATTACCGGTCCATTCCAAGGTTGGAGGGACCGGTAATTCCCCATTCACTTGGGCCCTTCCCCATTCCCATTGAGCCCCCATAGGGCTCAATGGGAATGGGGAAGGCGCTAATAACGGTACCGTAAATTACGGTATCGTTATTAGCTCTAAAGCTAAAAGCAGGCGTTAAGGAAGGACCCGCAAATGGAACTTGTAGTAGGGCGGTAAGGGTTTAACAGCACCGGTCTCGTTACGGTGACCATTAACCCTTACCGCCCTACTCGGAATGAGGCCCATTGTTTGTACTGCATGATGTAATTATCTAAACAGCTTTGAATCTTATTAGTACATAAAATTCGAGATATGGAAGCAAGTGGTTTGCGTTTTCATTACATGACTGTATTTATTAGCACATAGACTGAGATCCCACAGGGACTAGGCTTATTTTACCATGGGTGGTAATTCATTTTACCACATATGGTAAAATCTGAAGTAGGTTTTTGGTTGTTCCTAGTAAGTGAGATTAGAAGTATATGATGTGCGTGGATAACATTATTTGTTTATGATGTGATATATGTTTTGCACTTAGCACTATTAGAGCATACATCAGCATTGTAAATAAAGTGCTGAGAGGTAGAAACACCACCACATACTGAGTGTAACAAGTCCAGTATCTGATACCATGAGTAACCTGGGGATAAAAAAGCTACTTGATGGACTATATTCTGAGGAGAGTCTTACCATTGTAAAAGGGAATCCTCAACACACTATCATAAGAGATATTATACCACAATAAGATACCACTATATACCACAATAATAGAATACCCCAAAATTAGGTTTAACTCTTCCAGAAAATATATCCGACAATTATCTCATGTCAATACTTTATTATGCAGGTTATCTGACACAGTTGGCTTTGCCTGGTGTACTCTTCTGTCAGGACTTTCTTATGCAGTTCACTTCACACACTTGGCTTTGCCTGGAATACTCTTGTGCCAGGACTGTTTTATGCAGTTTCTTTGCTGCATGCGCTCAGTTCTCTTAATGTGTCAATTCATGCTGATACACAAAAATACCTGGAATACTCTCCGGGCAGGTCTTAACGCAAATGTCCCTCTGGTTTTCCCTTTGTACTCCGAGACCCCTGGCTGGCCCATAGAGACAAGGTTTGCTCAGAAGTACTTTTAGGTGAGATAGCTGCACACTTGAGATGGATACGGGTACATATGTATTACTCCAACACCAGTCAATAAGGACAACTCAATGGTTTGGCAAAAGGAGTCTGTTTAATGACAAGTACAAAAAACAGGTAGTCATGGATATCAGCAGTGATGCAATCGTCCTTCTCGCTTCAACTCCAACTAACTTAATACAAGTTGTAACATTTATACTCAAAACTCGTCATAATTGACGTGTAACACTCAAAAGTTAACATGCAATTCTATTGGTTAGGAAAAGATAACTTTACTATAGGTAATATATCTGTATATGGTAACAGGGTGATAGGATTGGGTAAACACTGTCAGGTGGGCGTCTAAGCCCTTCCTTCAAAAATTACTACTGTAGACGTCATTAAAAGTACAACGTCTCATTGGTTCTACTAACTATATACCCTAGATTATTTGGTCCATTGTGATTGGCTGGCACCAACCTCATGCATACTTTTCCACTTTGCTTAGCAGCATGCAGAATGGTGAGCCAGGTGCAGGGTGCCCCTTTGTTACCAGCCTTCCTCCGATTATGGTTACAATCAATCACTACTTTAATAGCCATGTGTCAATTAGTTCACTGTGGTTGGCCTCGAAACTGCATCTTCTGTCTGGAAAGGTTCTGATATCTCTGTTTGGTCCATGCTTCCTCTTGCTCGGCTGGTCACGTGATTCCCACACCATGAATTCATCTTGTTTCTCTCAATTTGTGTATTTGATTTTCGTTTCGCGCGCCACCTGCCTTCGCCTTCTTATCTCTATCCTTTGGAGGCAGGACATTCTGTTCTCAGTTTCAATTAAAAGTAGCTACTGTTCATAGCTTCTATTGGTATGACCTTGGCTTCCCTGCCACGATTTGCCTCTGCCGAGTTTCGATTCAGCCGTCTCTCCTTGTGTTGCTAGAATATGAATCTTCTCGCATTTGGCCTTTAGTAACCTGGGTTGGTTCTGCTTTTGTGCAAAGTAGAAATTAGCTTATAATAAAGTGCTTTGTTTGAGATAGATTGGTATAATGGCACTTGCCGCACTACTTTTCTACTAAGCATAGCAAGCCGCACTGTTTCCTTAGCTTTCTTGCAGTTCCAAGCATATTTAAAGGTGTAAACTGGTCGACTGTCTTCGTATTGCTTACAGCTTAATTTCCTTACATTTTGACATCATTCCTTTGATTTAGGTTCACAATATCCTTACTCATGGCGTTTTGTCTCTTTGTGTCATTCTCGGGTCGTCATTTCTTCTATCTGTGAGTCTGTCCGGGCCCTCGTGACGTCACCATTCATCTTCCATTAAGACCTCTTTGGTTTCTTCCGGGACAGTACTTAGGCAATCTTCATTTTGTTTCATTTGCTTGTTGGATTTCCACAATGGATACCTTACTGGCCAGGGTTTTCTGGGTATCGGTACTTCAATAGGTGTTGCTCTTCTAATAGGCACTGGGCAGAGCCCCACTGCGGCTCTCTGCTGGTTTATTTGCTCATCATACGTCACATATTTTGGTGTGAATGCTCCTGGAACTTCAAAATGGATGACTGGAGTGCAGGCTTTATTTGGGACCTCCTCTACACTCCACCATCTGGGTGAATCATCGACAAATTTCACTTCCGTCTTTGGATTCATCTTACTCGGTTCTTCTGTATTTGTCTTCACTCCATCACCTGGGTTTATTCCTTCTTCGTCCTCCAGATCTGTACACGACGGTCTGAAGAAGTGTCTCTTTGGAGTCCTGATCTTTATTACTCCTTTCAGGCTTCCTGCTGTCCTTACATGTTCGTCTTTATTCTATGTCATCAATTGACATTGTCCATTTGGGCTGCAGTAAATCCTTCTTCCCACATAATTTCTGTGCTTCCTGGGATAGAGAAACTTTCTTCCTTCTGGTGCGTGAATGCTGGCCTTCACAAAGTCTCTTATTTCTTCATCAGTCAGGTGTTTGGCTTCCAACCTGGCTTGACATCAATCATGATTTTCATCCCTATGGCTTTTTTAGCTGTCTTCTGGCACTGAGAGATTATTATCTTGATAACATAAAATCCTAGTAATAGCATCACTAACAGGGCTCCCAGGAATTTGAATGTATCTGCCATCCATTGCGGGACCCATGAAAACAGTGATCCAAACCAGCTGTCATCATCAACTACGTCAGCTTCATCGATCTTCTGGTTCTGCCGATTTGTCAGCATTCTTCTAGCTTCTGTTAAAGTTAAATTTTCCTCACTGTGAGAAGGTATGAATGTGCAACATGAATCTCCGATTTTTGCACAAACTCCTCCATCCTTAGCTGTGATCATGTCAAGGACATATTGTTACGCTCACCTGGTTCCCACAGGGGTGTAGAGCGGAACTGGACAGCCACGGTCTCTACCAACGTGATGCGTAGTGCAGAGATGACTGACTGGACTGGCCCACCTAGCTTCGTCTGCTTGACCCGTAGAAGTAGTCTCCTAAAGGCGGAAAAAAATAATTAGCCACCCGTGGATTTAAGTAATAGCCCCTCACTGCGTCCCCATTTATCACCTCTGATATTCCCATTCACAAAGCTCACCTTATAGTTTTGAATGATGAGCTCTCCATCCTGCGAGGAATGCAGGGGCGTGTTGATGGCCAGTTACTTCACTGGCTTGAGGATATTGGAAGAGTTCTAGACAAATCTTGGCTCCAAACCTCCTGGCGAAGGACTGTAAGTATATAGTTCTTAAGAGTTCAAAAATGTCTGAATAATCACTCTTGTCCAATTCCTTTCTTTATCTTGCAGCTGAGACCCAAAAGAAGATCGTCTTGTGGCAGCTGAAAGCGTTCAGGTAAGAGTCTGTGTTATCCCACACTGTCCGTTAAATGATGCCAAGGTTTAACTCTCTGCTTTCTCTTTTCTTACAGGTGCGGCGTAAGAAGATTTGGCATGCTGATAATACCTCAGGCGGTAAAATCAGGTAAATATATGGTGGCAAAGAGATTGTCCTTGTTTGTTCCCTCGGCTCACCTTGTTGTTTTCTTGTCCCCCTTAGGTGCTGGAATGCGGCAACATAATGATGGAGACAGCGCTGGATCGTAGAGATGCTGCGAGGAACGGTGAGTATGGCGCGGCGCTGCTGCTGGCGATGCAACGTGTTTAAAAATAAAGTCTGTTTCTGGTTCAAAGGTGCGATGAATCCGGAATCAGGTAAGAAACCCAATAATGTTCTTGTTCTAACCTTTCTTCTTCTTTCCCATCTTTCTAGGCGCTCTGGACTCGAGTCAGGCGTGGCAAGACGCTGGATGCTGACTGCAGGCACGGTGAGCGTTACGCTGCAGGATGCTGAATAACGCGAAGCGTGTGCTGCTCTTCAGTGGTTTAAATAGCCTTCAAAGTAGTCCCAGGCAAGTATTCCTCCAAAAACACACCCAAGTAACAAAATAATCCCTAGGTAAAGTAGTCCCTTCCAAGCCTCACATGGGCTTGGATCTCTTGCAGCATGGTCTGCATCAGGTAAGTTTTAACATATGAGCCTGGCGCCTATGGCGCCAGGACTGATGCCCCATATGAGCCTGGCGCCATAGACGCCAGGACTGTACCCATATAGCCCATAACAGGGGTTGCTGGGCTTTCTCTGGGTAACATGATGCCTGCTTCCGGGGTTGACGGACCTAGTCTGGATGCCCGGGCGTGGGCATCATGACACATATCTGTTCTGGAGAGACATCAGTCGGATGGCTCTTAGCTCTTCCTTGATTGCACTGAATCCTTTTATGGTCGTGTTGATGGTTTGCAGTAACTCCAATCTGGTTATCTGTAACCATTTCATATTTACTCCAACTTGGATTCTCAGCACGAAAATCGTTGTGAACACTGATGAGGTGAGGCTAAACAGCCTGATTGCCTGAAAGGCTTCTTCTGATTTAGCAGAAAAGTAATTCTCTCTCCTCATTCAAGTTAGCAGTTCCACAGATCTCTTCTTCCTCAGGTGAGCATCTGCTTTCGGGAAAACTGTCAATATTCAGATCACTCTTTGGGATCACTAATGCTGGAACGCGGACATTCACTATTGTGCATATACCTCCCCAATTTGTTGGAAGTCTGATGTATGTTTTAGATCCACATGCCCAATAATGATCCATAATTACGGCAGTCCCATGAACCATTCCTGGAGCATCAAACACTTGTCCACTGTTCTGATTCTCTCCCATTTTTCTTGTGCCATTATTCCTGAAGCAATATTTTGGGCTTTCCAGTGGCACTATCTGCCAGGGTCCTCCTCTGTCTTTGACCCATGTCAAAAGTTTTCCAAGCTTTGGCCATAATGGCTTGCATCCATTTCGCACTTAGTTGATGGTGGGCTCGTAGTGGCCGAAGACCATCCATGCTCTGCAGATCACTACTCCACTCTCCCATCCATCTGGTGAAAGCACTGTTCCTTCAAATTTGCATTTGGCCTTGATTCTTCCATCTCCGAGCTTCTTCTGGAGTTTCTCCTTGGACATTTAGCTTCTGGTTCGCTTCTCTTCTGATTTCTGCTCCTTTAACTCCAGGCTTCTCATATCTGATCACAATGTGTTTCGTCTTTCCATTGTTTCTTGTCTTTATGTCTTGGATATAATCGTATTCATTTGGATCGGTTGCTTCAGTTACCCATTTCAGTGAGGCAACACTTCCCATGAACTGGCCCTTGTCTTGTACATTGCTACATGTGAAAGACAGTGTGCTGTCTGGACATCGATTTCTACAGCTACGAAGATCTTGGACCTCCCCATGCTGTTTGGTAGGAGTGCAAAAACAAAGCATTCCCCTTCTGAATTTCATCTCCATGCATGCGTCTCTTGATTCTTAGTGTTTTCCTGTAATTGGCTATAACTACATCCCTGAATGCATCTGTATGGCCCTTTCTTGCTAGAGGATTCTCGGGTATCCCGGTCCATGGTGCAGGCTTCCTCATCTGTGCCATTTCAGTAGACCAAAGTCTGGCAGTTCTTTCCTGTCCTCATACATCTTTTTCCTGCTGGTTATAAATGCCCATCTCATCCACCCTGACATTGGTCCGGTATATGGCTGTACTGTGGAACTTGTACTTGTCCCTTTCACTGGAACTGTCATGAACCATCAAACTCGCCCTTTCTGGGCCTCCTGGTCCCTGACACATCAGGGATTACACTCCATAATACTACCAACATGGCTGCAAGCTCAGAATGCTGCTCACCAGTCTTCACATTCTATGCAGCATGCTCTATAAAGAGGCCACACCCCCGCAGCCCCACGCATCTCAACGCTGCTGCTAGCTGTGACCGGACATGTGCTCCATACTCTCCCTTGTATTATTCTGTTGTTTCCAGGTTCCTGGAACCCCTTCTTACATTCTACCTTCCCTTCTTCTTATCCAGCCTTTCCCGGAATCCCTGAACCACCTCCGCATGCTCCATATCCTTTTTTCTGAATTTCCTGGAGTTTTCCCTTGATCCCGGACATCGAAGCTGAACTAACACTGGAAGCCAAGGACGGCCGAGCAGGCTTGTATAAGACCCGAACCATACGAAAGAAGACTCCTCCTAAAGAAGTCATCAGGCAACGAAAACTGGTGAGAAAGGGGGAAACCTGTGACAGATTGAGACGCCACCTGACAAAAGTCGATACAGACATGGAGGCGGCCCTCCAGGATCTTATGCACGGCATGCAAGAACTAACGACCGAAGTACAAAACCTGAAAGCTGAGAACGCTGCGTTAAAACAATTGGTACTATCCCGCGACTCTGCCACAAAAGACAGTGTGCTATTGGGCGGCATTGTTGACAAATCATCAACCCAGTGGCCTTTCGACTCAAATTACCAGACTCCTGGAAGAAAATCCACCCAGTCTTTCATACATCCTTAATAAAGCCATACGTCCAGACCTCTCGAAATAACCTCTGGCCTAACCCAGTGCTCGTCAATGACCAACTGGAGTATGAGGTCTCCAGAATTTGTGATTCCAGATATAGGCGTGGCCAACTCCAGTACCTGGTGGAATGGAAAGGATATCCCCCCAGTGAATGCACTTGGGAACCTATCTCAAACTTAAATACCCCCAGGTTACTCAGCAGTTTCCATCTCATAAACCCGGGCAAACCCCGGCGGGATGGGTTTTTGGAGGAGGCATGCTGTCATGAACCATCAAACTCGCACTTTCTAGGCCTCCTGGTCCCTGACACGTCGGGGATTACACTCCATAATACTACCAACATGGCTGCAAGCTCAGAACGCTGCTCACCAGTTTTCACGTTCTACGCAGCGTGCTCTATAAAGAGGCCACACCCCCTGTGGCCCCGCGCGTCTCAACGCTGCTGCTAGCTGTGACTGGACCTGTGCTCCGTACTCTCCCTTCCAATCTATCTTCCCTCCTTCTCATCCAGCCTTTCCTGGAATCCCTGCACCGCCTTTGTGTGCTCCATATCCTTTTTTCCGAATTTCCTGGAGTTTTCCCTTGATCCCGGACATCGAAGCTGAACGAACACTGGAAGCCGAGGATGGCCGAGCGGGCTTGTATAAGACCCGAAGCATACGAAAGAAGACTCCTCCTAAAGAAGGCATCAGGCAACAAAAACAGGTGAGAAAGGGGGAACCTGTGACAGGAACATAGATGTTTGTCAATATAGTCTCTGTGGATTTCTTCTTCAGATCCTCTAGTCTTTCCACTATGTCTGCTTCCTTCATTTAGCTCTTTACTTTACTTGCAATGATATTTCCCATAGAAGGCAATATTTTCTTCTCTGAGGCTTTGAATTGTGGTTCTGCAGTAATTGACACTAGGCCTTTGCGTGTGCATTCAGTGTTTGCATGCGTGTGATTGTCAGTAATCTTTCTTCATTAACTTTTCTGCCGACCCTGTCTCCGGCCTTTCTTTTTGTTTGTTACCACAAGTGTGTGTGTGTCATTGCTAATCACACCCATTTCAAGCTCATTCATCCCAGATCTTCTAGGGACCGGAATGACTATGTGAGGACTGGGTGCCTTTGTGGTTTCATGCGTGCATTATTAGATGGGCGCACTGGAATTGGAACGCTTTGTGCACCAATAAAAAATGCAGTCTGATTGTTAATGACAGTAAAGCAATGTTGAATACGATACACAAATACATTATGCCCCTGTAGGTCAGGCGGCAGCATTTACTTACAGGGAAAAGTGGACATCTCTCCTCCTGTGGGAGGACAAGATTGCTGCTCTGGATCCCCATCTCAATCATTTGCAAAATGTCTACCTTTTACTATGCTTCTTTAACCAACTTTGTCGGATTCTGTGTTTACGAGGTTCAGGTGTACTACAAGTGTCCCCTCTCTTGCGGGCGTGAATTGTCTCTTATTTCAGGATACAGTTCCTTTGATAAACTATGGGAAAAATCACATCAAATAACACTTCGGCAAGTCCTTTTACTTTGCATGTTCAAAGTAGGTCAGCTCCCAGTCCAAGCTTCGGATTTGCTTCAGTCCTGAAGACGTGTTGTATCCTGGTCAGGATGAAGAATAGAGACAAAATAACAACAAATGGAAGAATGTGAAACCCATGACACTGCTTCCTCGATGTGTCTCTTGGCAGACAGCTTTTGGAATCTGCTCAGATAGTTCTATTGATGTTTAGAGAGTTCTATTTGTAGTACGATTCAATGCAAGAGCATGCCCATCTGTGCAACATTAGCTGGATCTCTGATGAATGACTTCAATGTCGATCGGTCGCCCCACTAAATCTGGAAAGTCAGTGACTAGGCGAAAGAGGATGTTGTGAGCCAACCTGCTGTCTTCTAGTGACAGGGACATCCATCCTGTCTTGCTGTTTCAGGATTGTATGCTTTCTCTTCAATATCAACAATGTCTGCACTGTCCATTCGCGTGGAGTGCAACTAAGATCACAATCTTATTTATGAGTTGGCTTAGATGTTCTGTATTCGCTGGATCTCAAAGAAACTTGAGTGTGTCTGTCGTTCTTCCGACAAGATTTGGACAGTCTTCGATTATGCGAAAGAACAATGTATTGACAAGCTCATTTATTTCCTTCTCTGCTCGAGACATTTGGTTTCTCCTCACTGTATTCAGGAAGTAAGAGGAATTGTTCAGCAATTACAGTAAGCAATCTTCTTATTGTCTTTTCATTTTCAGGATCTTGAAGAAATTCAGTAACACTGGTGAGTCTCTGTCACGACCCTCACCCAAAAACCCCTCTGGCAAACCCATTGGCCATGTGGAGTCAGGACTCGGGCCTCTAGAGCCTGGCATCATCTTCAAAAGCTCTCCTGGGGCCAGTCAGCGCCAGGCTCATACACCATGGAAAACATGTGCTTGGGAACTACTTTATTGTGTTTATCAGTCAACATGGAGGCATCCACATAGCTTGGTTTCTAGGAACCAAGCTATGCGGTCTAGTGTTTTGGGTGTGGTAGCCTAGGGACTACTTTACCGGGACTATTTGGTGGGGCTATTTAAACCACACCCGAGCAAGACAACAAGCTTTGCGTTACTTTGCAGTTTGCAACGTGACGCTCAACTTGTCCAGCTATACCCACGAACCTCGGAGAAGCAGAACCTGCAAGGAGACAAAAGGAACATCATTAGCAGCAGCATCTTACCTGCAGTCTTCATCTTTAGCTGCTCGCAGCTCCTGAGAACAGCTTCCTTGAATCTGCACACCTCCCGGACTGAACGACCTGAAAGAGGAAGATAGAGGCAACATTAAAGAAAGCATAAGAGACATTGCAAATTACGAACTGTTCTAAAGGCTTACCTGGCTGGTCGCCTCTCGGCTGGCGCCACTCTGGAAATTCCAAACACGCTGAAGAACACCGCGAACTACAAGGAAAGAAGGAAAAAACACGTTAGCAAAGGCAAGACATCACAGCGCTGCACATATCGCTTGCTTACCGCATCATAGCGCTCTTAATGCGCCACCATTTACCAGCGAGGCTCAACCAAGCCAGTTCGCTGCGCAGAAGCTCTGCATACCTAAGGGAGAAAAAGAGACATTATTAAATAAAGAAAGGCATTCAGGGTAGCCACAATACTAAAGCACAGCAATAAGACCTCCTGAACGATATCAAACAGGCCATCGTCAGTGAAGTAACTGGACCGCACATGCCCACGAAAGACAACACGCCCCTGCAAAGAAGGCAGGGTGGAGAGCATGCCTAACTCTACCACAAGGTGAGGAGAGGGCCCCAGAGGGGCTGAAATCATATGGGGGTCTAGGGAGGATACTTAACCTGGTCGGCGAGTCTTGAACACAGTCCTCCTGTATTTTCAGGCAGAACCTTCCCAGCAGACCACATCTGGGCACCACTGAGAAGTATACCAGCGAGTAACCCGGCTGGGTGGTGTCCCTGTGGATACTAGGGGAGTGTAACAGAACGCAAAGCCCACCATCAAAAATCCACCTGGGTGCCATGGAGATATCAGAAATGGACCAATTGGTCCAATTACTAGGAGAGCTTCATGCTGAGGTTCATTCTGCCTGACAAGAGACTAATGCTCTCCGGAGGTACTTGCTAGTGACCAAAGATCGTACGGAGGAGATCAGTAGGCAGATCCTGCAATCACGGGCAGGGCAGACTACTCTGCCTGGGAGCAATCCACTGATGCAAAACCCCATCTTACCATCTACTACCCCCATTCCAGTACATATCACGTTACCTGGAACAGTTCCCCTGGCACCACCAGAAAGGTTCTCAGGCGACCCACGGAAGTATGCGGCATTCATCAATCAGTGTCACCTGCATTTTCTTTGTAGGCCTGGAGCATTTCCAAATGACCAAGCTCGGGTAGCTTTTGTCTTATCATACCTGAGTGGTAGTGCAGCAGATTGGTTGGTGCCGTTGGTGACCCATGACGATCCTCTATTACATGAATTTGGGGGGTTCCAGAGAGAAATTGAAAAACGTTTTGCTTGCCATAAACAGGAACAAGCAGTAGACAATGAACTCTTATCCCTCCGACAGGGGAATCAGGACTTGTTAACGTACATTGCTACCTTCAACAGACTGGTTGCCGAAGCTAGGTGGCCAGAAAATAAAAGAACCACGTTATTCCATCGAGGTTTACAAGGCGAATTAAAGGATTGCCTAGCTCAGGTGGTTGATCCGCCCAGAGACTGTGCTGAATTCATAAATCTGGTCGTGCGGCTAGACCACCGGTTGAAGGACCGAAAAGCAGACCGGTCTAAGACGGACCCTCGGACCGTGTATGTTCGACCAAGGGAAAACACATCCAGTGTACCTGAAAACGCTGTAGAACCCATGCAGATTGGAGGGATACGGCCTCCATTAACAAAACAAGAGCGGAACAAAAGAAGACAACAACAAATTTGTTTGTATTGTGGGAAACCAGGACATTTCCTGAAGGACTGACCAGTAAAACCCCCAAGAAGAACATTCGGGCCACAGAGAAGGATGAAGTTAAGGAATCGGAAAACTACCAAGCTCGACAAACATAGAGGTCAGTTTGTCGAGTGAGAAGAAAGAGTTGCTGACCTCGCACTTTGCAATACCAGTGATCTTAATTAACCACCAACAGTAGTCAAGAATGCATGCCGTTGAAGCATACATCGACAGCAGAGCAGTTGTAAATTATATTGATGAAGAACTGGCAGCAGAGATGGGGCTTCCTTTGTGTTCTAAGCCAACTATGGACAAGATAACCACCATGGATGGGACATAAATCGCTTCAGGACCAGTAACCCAGTACACAGCCACGGTAACCTTGCTGTGCCAGGACGGACATCGGGAGTCTATTTCGTTTGATCTCATCAGGGCACCTCAGTTCAGGCTAATACTAGGGATGCCATGGTTGGTTGCTGACAACCCTTTGATAGATTGGCGGGCATGAAAATTAACCTTCCCTGGTGACTGCTCCCCTGCCTGATATTATCAAGAGGAGAAACCCGACGTCTATATTCCCATGACTCCCGGAGTGACAATATCAACCCTGGGAGTAACTAATACCTTGCCAAGTGAATGTCATGATGCATACCCCCAGGCATCCGGACCAAGCCCATCAGCCCCGGGAGCAGGCATCTAGACATTTAGGAAAACCTCAGCAGCCCCGGCTAGGGGCTATCTGGGTTCAGTCCTGGCGCCTTAGGCGCTAGGCTCATAGTAGAAATCAGTCCTGGCGCCTAAGACCCCAGGCTCATAGTCATTACTTACCTCAGGCAGACCATGCTGCAAATGACTCCAATCCAACATGAAGCCTGAAAGGGACTATTTTTCTACAGGGACTATTTGTTACTTGGGTGTGGTTCTAGGGACTTCTTACCTGGGACTACTTTTGAGGCTATTTAAACCATGCCCAACCAGCAACACATGCTTCGCGTTATTCTGCATCCAGCAGCGTAACGCTCACCGTGCTTGCAGCCTGCATCCAGTCTTCTGCCACGCCCGCCTCAAATCCGGAGCTCCTAAAACAAAGAGGAAAGAAAGGGACAAGGTTAGAAAACAAACTTATTTCTATTCCACACCTGATTCTGGATCCATCTCGTCTCTGGACCTGTAAAGAACATCATTCTGCATGCGCCGCACCTCCAGCTGCAGCGCCGCACCATACTCACCAGTCTTCACAGCATCCTTCGGGTCGGCGCTGCCTCCATCATTTCTTCGCTGAACTTCGGCACCTAGGAGACAAAAGAAAACTACAAGGTGAGCCAAGGAACCCAACAAATATAATTCTTACCACCATAGACTTACCTGATTTACCACCAGAGGCATACTGTTGTGACTCTCCGTATTTTTACATGCCGCATCTGTAAAAAGAGACAAAACAACACGTTTTCCACGTGCAAAATTTACCGGACAGCGCCGGGTAATACAGACTCTTACCTGGGTGCCACCAGCTGCCACAACAGCATCTTTTCACGAGCCAGCTGGAAGACAAGAAAGGAAGGGGGGAACAAGAGTGAACATCGGACATATTGAACTCTATGAACTTATTACTTACTGGTCCTCACCAGGAACCTCAGAGTCAATACTCTCCGGAACTCTCCCGAGCCTTCAAACCAGTGAAGTAACTGGAATCGACGCGCCCCTGCAAATCCACGCAGGATGGAGAGCTCATCTTTCAAGAATATAAGGTGAGATTGCTGTGAGGGCATTTCGGAGGTGATTAGTTGGGGAGGACTGTGCGGGTGCCATCACTTGAATCCACAAGTGGCTAAATCCATCTCTACACTTGCAGGAGAATATTTCTACCGGTTAAGCAGACAAGATTAGGAGGGCAGATCCAGTCAGTCATCGCTGCACTACGCATCACGTGGGTGGAGACCGCAGCTGTCCGGGTCCGACCAACGCCCCTGTGGGAGCCAGGTGAGCGTAACAGAACGCGAAGCCTATCTACAAATCCCCACCCGGGCGTTATGGATACCTCAGAAACCAACCAACTAGCCCTATTGTTAGGGGAACTTAGTGCACTCCGCGCGCCAAGAGACTAATGCCCTCAGGAGAGAACTGATTGTGTCAAAGGAGCGCACTGATGATCTTGCTAGACAATTGCTGCAAAACCAAGCTGGACAAACACCATTACCTGGATTCGGGGGGAATCCAACTCCTGTTTCATCGAGCAATCCTGTGCAAGTGGTTCTACCAGGGAGCATTCCTTTAGCTCCACTGGAATGTTTTGCTGGGGACCCAAAAACATTTGCTGTGTTTATGAACCAATGGCGCTTGCACTTTTTATGCAGACCTGGAGCTTTTCCGAACGACCAAACCAAAGTAGCTGTATTGACTAACACGCATTGAACCAGATCACCGGGAAGAACCGCCACCCCTTGCCACTTATCCCTGAGATCCTAGACCAAGTCAAAGATGCCCAGAGTTATACCAAATTGGACCTTCGAGGAGCGTACCACCTGGTCCGAGTCAGAAACGGAGATAAATGGAAAACCGTCTTCCGTACTAAGTAGGGCTTGTTTGAATATCAAGTCATGCCCTTCGGGTTATGCAACGCTCCTGCGGCTTTCCAATATTTCATGAATGACGTCTTGAGGGAGTTAATTGATGTGTGCGCTTTAGTGTACATAGACAACATCTTAGTGTACTCAGCCTCGAAACAAGATCATGTCAGGCACGTTTGTTCAGTCCTTACCAAGCTCCATCAACATTGCTTGTTTGCAAAGCTTGAAAAATGCTTTTTTCACATCACCGAAATAGAGTTTCTTGGTTTTATCCTTACTCCAGGAGGCATCAGAATTGACGTGCACAAGGTAGATGCCATTCTGAAATGGCCTTCACTAACGTCTCTGAAAGGGGTACAAAGCATGTTGGGCTTTGCAAACTTCTACCGCCGGTTCATCCCAGACTTCTCTCAGATTGTGCACCCAATCACAGTGCTGTTACGAAAAAACAATGAAAAGTTTGCTTGGACCGAAGAAGCAGAAGAAGCCTTTCAGGAACTTAAACAAAGGTTTACTGCCGCTCCAATCCTGGGACATCCTCGTCCAGACCTCCCTTATTTCGTTGAAACAGATGCGTCCAGTCTAGCAATGGGGGCTGACCTTTCACAGAGAGACCCAGAAACCGGCCAGGTACATCCTGTGGCCTTCTGGTCAAAAAAATTCACACCTCCAGAGATTCATTATGCCATCACAGACAAGGAACTCCTGGCTATCAAATCCGCCTTTAAGGCCTGGTAGCACTACCTTCTGGGGGCCAGACACACCATTACAGTCATCACAGACCACCAAAACTTGCAATATCCCAAAACAGCCACAGCCCAGTCCTCGCACCAATTACGGTGGGCCCTTTTCTTCGCTGAATATGATTATGTAATCACATTTCGACCAGGGGTCAGAAACAGAAAGGCGGATGCCTTATCTTGTATTGGCATAGATGAAATGGTATATACAACTCCAGACCCAGTACCTATTCTACCTGAAGACAAATTATTGGGTATGACGACAGCCTTAACACAAGCAGAACTACGAAAAGAAATTCAACGGACAATGAATCCTGATGCTTTCCTTGAATGGCAAACGCAAGGAGAACAATATTCCATCAAGGACCATCTACCCTTTTTTAGGGATCGCCTATATGTACCTAAGAAGGAATTACAACAGCATGTTATTTCAAGTTATCATGATTCACTGATCGAAGGGCATCCAGGGATTGCCAAAATCCTAGTTAAGGTGAAAGAGAACTTTTGGTGGCCTACCAGGCGTAAGGACATCATTCAGTATATTCAGTCCTCCGGTGTCTGCGCACAAAATGAAGCACAGATACAAAAACGATCTGGTCTCCTACAACCATTGGGCATTCCTCCAGTTCCATGGCACACTCTTTCCCTTGACTTATTCACTGATCTACCTCCCTGCCAAGAGTTCAACACCATCCTTGTAGTTGTGGACTTATTCTCGAAGCTGGCACATTTTATTCCTCTCAAAGGCCTCCCAGATGCATCACATTAGCAAAAGTATTCCTGGAGGGCGTTGTTAAGCTACATGGCTTCCTTTCAGTTCTGGTCTCTGATCGAGGCAGCCAGTTCGTATCTAACTTCTGGAAAATATTTTGTGCTATGGCGCAGATCGACGTTCGGCTATCTACCAATCACCATCCCCAAACGGACAGCCAAACCGAGAGAGCCAATCAAACGCTCGAGCAATATTTACAATGCATGCTGCACCAGGAACAAAGGAATTGGAAAGACTTACTATGGATAGCCTAATATGCATATAACAATTTCTTGCATTCAACCACAGGACAAACGCCCTTCTATACCCTTTATGGCTGACATCCATGTACCTCTGGACTAGACCTTCCAGCCAGCTTGGAAATGCCAGCGGTAAAGACTCTACCGTTACTCATGCTTTCTAAAAGGCGAAGGAACATCTTATTCATGCCAAAGAAAAACAAAAGAGATTTGCCAACCAACACCGAAAAAAGGCCCCGGTTTATCAAGTAGGAGACAAAGTTTGGTTAGCCACTAAATTCGTACCCATCAAGGGAACCCGGACCTTTCATCCCAGATACTTAGGACCTATACCATTAAGGCAATTATCAACCCAGTAGCCATGAAACTGGATTTACCACCTAATCTACAAATCCACCCGGTATTTCATGTGTCCCTCTTGAAACCAATGTAACCCGGCACGCAGATTGGGACACCATCTAAGCCCATACTTGTTGACGGAGAACCAGAATTCAAAGTCAAAGATATCCTGCACTCTAAATACTCTAGGTCCAAGCTATGTTATCTAGTCGAGTGGAAAGGATTTGGACCACAAGATAGATCCTGGGAGCCCAGTGAGAACATCCACGCACCACGTCTAATCAGGAAATTCCATTGAAACTTCCTGACTAAACCAGGGCCAGACAGAAGGAACACTGTGGGAGGGGCCTTAGGGTGGAGTGCTGTCACGACCCTCGCCCAAAACCCCCTCTGGCAAACCAATTGGCCAGGTGGAGTCAGGACTCTGGCCTCTAGAGCCTGGCATCCTCTTCAAAAACCCTCCTGCAGCCAGTCCTGGCGCCTATGGTGCCAGGCTCATACACCATGAAAAACATGCTTGGGAACTACTTTATTGTGTTTGTCAGCCAGCATGGAGGCATCCACATAGCTTGGTTCCTAGGAACCAAGCTATGCGGTCCAGTGTTTTGGGTGTGGTAGCCTAGGGACTACTTTACCTGGACTATTTTGTTGGGGCTATTTAAACCACACCCGAGCAAGACAATACACTTCACGTTACTTTGCAGTTTGCAACGTGACACTCCCCGTGTCCAGCTATACCCACGAACCTCGGAGAAGCAGAACCTGCAAGGAGACAAAAGGACCATCATTAGCAGCAGCATCTAACATGCAGTCTTCATCTTTAGCTACTCGCAGCTCCTCAGAACAGCTTCCTTGAATCTGCATGCCTCCCGGACTGAAAAACCTGAAAGAGGAAGATAGAGGCAACATTAAAGAAAGCATAAGAGACATTGCAAATTACGAACTGCTCTAAAGGCTTACCTGGCTGGTCGCCTCTCGGATGTCACCACTCCAGAAATTCCGCATGCGCTGAAGAACACCGCGACCTACAAGGAAAGAAGGAAAGAACAGGTTAGCAAAGGCAAAACATTGCAGCGCTGTGCATAGCGCTTACTTACTGCATCATAGCGCTCTTAATGCGCCATCATTTACCAGCGAGGCTCAACCAAGCCAGTTCACCTCGCTGAAGCTCTGCATACCTAAGGGAGAAAAGAAACATTATTAAACAAAGTAAGGCCTGCAGGATAGCCACAATATTAAAGAACAGCAATAAGACCTACCTGAACGATATCAACCGGGCCGCCGTCAGTGAAGTAACTGGACCGCACACGCCTCCGAAAGACAATGCGTCACTGCAAAGAAGGCAGGACCGAGAGAACGCCTAACTCGACCACAAGGTTAGGAGAGGGCCTGTCACACCGCTTCCTAGACCACGGACACACCTTTCCGCTCGCCCCTCCTTATCTATCCATTCCCGCACTCCCCGACACTCGTGCATTATGTCCCCCACTCACGTCGCACACATCAGGGCACGGCATGGCATGTTTGGGGGAGCGGGTGTTTATCGCCCTTCACGGCGGTGGCAGATCAACTGGAGGCTCCGCCATTTCAGGAACTCACATCCCTTGCGGAGACCGGCGCCTCCCGGCGCTACACGGATCACGTGACTTTGGTTGCCTAGCAGCATTGCAACGCTTTCGGTTCGCTTCACACGTGACTCTACGTGCGTCCCTTCCAGAGATAAAAGGAGTCTGTGAACCGAAGGCGTTGCTTCACAGCTGTTTCGTTTTGGATCACGTGACGTTCTCTCTTCGTTCAAGGACCTGCTTTGTTACCGACCCTCGCTTGCTTCACGGATTGCTCTTGCTTAACCCTTCAAGTACTCTTGGATTTGCCTGTTACCGACCCTCGCTTGCTTCACGGATTGCTCTTGCTTAACCCTTCAAGTACTCTTGGATTTGCCTGTTACCGACCCTCGCTTGCTTCACGGATTGCTCTTGCTTAATCCTTCAAGTACTCTTGGATTTGCCTGTTACCGACCCTCGCTTGCTTCACGGATTGCTCTTGCTTAACCCTTCAAGTACTTTTGGATTTTGCCTGCTACGACCCTCGCCTGCTCCACGGATTGTTCTTGCTTAACCCTTCATTGGCTAGGACCTCGATCCTGCAAATAGGTGGTTACCTGTTCTACCCTACAGCTCGTTCAAGCTACAGCTAGGAGACCCACGCCTTGACCCAAGATCTCACAGGTATTCTGGTATTTTGGGTTTATGCACATGGAGGTATTCGGGCCCTGTTTCTTTACTTAACCACTGTACCTTGTCTTACAGCGCTCAAGGGGTTCTTCCGGCTGTTCCCGCGTCCTGGTTTTCCGGACTTCCACCTGTGGCCTTAATATTCACACTGACAATATATCTATTATCGTCAGGGTGTTTCTTGGGGACGGAGGGGTTGTTCATACTCTACACGACCAACGAACTTCGTAACAGGGCCCCAGAGGGGCTGAAATCATACGGGGGTGGAGGAAGGATACTTACCCCGGTCGGCCAGTCTTGAACACAGTCCTCCTGTATTTTCAGGCTGAACCTTCCCCACATACCACATCTGGGCACCACTGAGAAGTATACCAGCGAGTAACCCGGCTGGGTGGCGTCCCTGTGGATACCAGGTGAGTGTAACAGTCTCCCCACCAATGACGGGTATGATCTTAGCACTAGGTTAAAGTAGGTTACCACATCTTTGGTGATGTCGCTACTACGGGACACCATAAGTGATTCCGAATAGGATCTCAGTATGGAATGCTTATCGATACTGTATTTTCTTCCAATTTATGTGCCCTCGGTCAAAACGTCGTATGTTGTTTCCTCGTCACAGTTTTAATGTGTCTCGATTCAAGGTTCAAGTTCAACAGGCTATGTTGTGGCTTATATGTGCAATTTTTCTTCTTCACCCTGCAACTAAGATGCACAGAGTGTCCGTTTTTATGTCCTTTTCCCATTCTTTGCTTAGAGGAAGTGTCCAATTTAAGCCGCACTTTACAAAAGTTCTTTATCTTTGTCTGGCTGGTCATGCGTCTTTTTTCTTTGTCATGGATCTTGTCTGCATGTGCTGTGGTTCTTCCCCGTCGCTCGTAGACTCCTCTCTTGGGGTGCAGGCAGGGGGCCTTCTCCGATGTAGGGTTTGATATCGCCCAGAAAAATCCAAGCTCTCCTGTCTTGTAGTTTTAGTGCGGACGGAGTGCAGTCCTGCACTGTGAAGGGACCATTGAATCTTGGCTCACCCCACTTTGTCCTCGTATGGTTCCTTATAAGGACGGTGTCTCCAGTGAAAATGGATGGTACACAAAGTCCTTGTGCTTTGTCTGTAGTAGTATCTCCTTCTGAGTTCTGTGTTGCCCTGCACCCCTTTTGCTATCGCTGCAGCTGGTCTGAAATTACAGTAAGGCAAGATGTCAAGCAATTCAGGTAATTTTGCTTTTCAGACCCTAACATTTCTCTTGTTGACTGGGCATCACATCTAGCTCTATCTCGGGGTGTCAGGGGAGTATGCATTCTTCTTTCTGTGGCTATCTCGTGTGGAGTAAGTTGATGGTTGGAAATGGGTTGTTTCCTAAGTGCATACAGTGCCAAAGGAAGGCAGTGCAACCATCCCTTTCTTAGAGTAAGCTTCAGCTTGGCTCTCCTTTCCTTTAATAAGCCGTTCAGCTTCCCACAGATCCCGTTACTTTGTGGATGATACGCTGACAAGAACTTGTGCTTTATACCAAGTAGCAAGCTAATCTGTTTGAATGTCTCGTTTACAAAGTGAGCTCCGTTATCTGATCTCATGACCTCGCACACCCCCCACTTGGGGAACACTTCTCTCACTAAAAATCTGGCCACACAGGTAGAGTCTGGGTGTGTACCTGCCTCAATCCATCTAGAGAATGGACACACCACAACAATTAAGCATCTGTACCCGTTACGTACTTGAATCATGTCAACGTAATCGACATGCAAGTGCTGAAAAGGCCCATTTGGCCTGGGGATGACTCCTCTCATTACCTTTAATGTGTGCCCATCTATGGATTGTTGGCAGATTATACAGTTCACTATAAAGAATGCAATGTGCTTGGTTAAATTCGGTACAAACCAGTCTTCTGCGAGTGTTGCTGCTAAATGTTCTTTTGTCATGTGTGCCAGATAATGCAACATTTCCAGCGCTATCTTTAATAGGGCTACAGGCATCACTGGTTTACCAGTGCTGTCTTGTCACCACAGGCTGTCAGAGGGGTTTAAAGAATACCCTCATCGTTTCCAAAGATTCTTCTCTTCCTGTGGTGCCTCCCCTTGGAGTTCCTTTAGCTGTGTTTGCCCCAAATTACTGTAACTTTCAGGTGCAATCCGTGCAACCATCATTCTCTCATTTGTATGGGTGACTTCTCTCTAACCTTTGGATGCCATATGCTTGGCTTCCTTGTCTGCTGCTTGATTTCCGCATGAGATAAAATCTGTCCCCTTCATGTGGGCGGCACATTTCACGACCGCTATGCCCACTGGGAGCTATAGTGTTTTAATCAACCTGTCCAATAAGGCCCTCCTTTTCCAGCGCGCTAAGTCTGCGTGTACTGTTGATGTCACATAGGCGGAGTCACTGTACACAGTTACTTACTCGTCTTCTTGGTCTGTGTGATTCTTGGTGGCGAGTATCAAAGTCAATAATTCTGCACCCTGTGCTGGATAATGAGATGGTATTCACACACTAATAAGTACTCAGGATTCTCCATTTGCTGTGTGTTTCATCACAGCAACGCCTCTATATCTTTGTCTGTCACTTTGATCGATCCTTGAAGAACCATCAATAAAGAGACTGGGCCTCATTAGAAGGTGGGGGGAATGGGTTTAATGGCACCGTTAATGGTGCTGGTGCCGTTAAACCCACTCCGCCCTATTACGAGGGTCCCTCGCGGGACTCAGAAAGGACGTCTGGTCAGACCAGACATCCTTTCCGGGTCCTGTGAGGGGACCAGAGAGCTAACAACGGGCCAGTTATTAACGAGCCCGTTGTTAGTGTCATGATCTCTGCTTCCAAAAGGTCAGGGTTTTCCCAACTCCCTTGGAAGCAGATCCATAACCCAGGTTCCGAGTGCCAACCAGTCCCAATTGGGACCTTTTGGACCCAGTCCTGGCGCCAGTGGCACCAGGCTCATAAATATGCCCAGTCCCAGCGCTGGAAGCGCCGGGCTCATAATGCTTGGGTGGACTTACCTTCAGCAGACCATGCTGCTTACTTGCCTGCCAGTTGAGCCTCTGATCCTCTTCTGTATGGAACTACTTTTCCTGTTGGGTGGGGCTGGAGCCACTCCCTAGATTCAGAACACTGGAACTCTTCTGGAAGGCAGGAACTCTTTTCTTACCAGGAACTCTTTTCTTACTTAGGCGTGGCTGTGGAAGGAGACACCTAAGCACTACAGGAGGCTATTTAAACCACACCCGGTGGATGAATCTTGCTTTGCGTTATTCTGCAACCTCTGCAGCAGAACGCTCATCGTGTCTTCTGCATCCGGTCCTGGGCCTAAGGAAAAAGGCTTACCATCCTGAATCCAGTCTTCAGCAACACCTATAAAGTCAAGAAAGAACAGGTTAGCATTCCGGCATCTGAAAGGCAAAGGCTTACCATCCTGAATCCAGTCTTCAGCAACACCTATAAAGACAAGAAAGAACAGGTTAGCATTCCGGCATCTGAAAGGCAAAGGCTTACCTACTCTTCGGCGCTGCATCCCGCATCTGAAAGACAAAACAAGGTGCGTTTAAAGACATTGGGGAACTTTAATACTCACGTGCCATGACTCCTTTCCACATCTAATCCAGTGGGTATTCCGGCACCCTGCAGCCGCTCCGAACTCGTACCTGCAAAATAAAAAGACAGTTAGAGCGCATAGTGAAGCAGGCAACAAGCGCTTACTTACGTGCTTCCAGGCGCTTCTATTCATCACACGGGCTCCATCTTCAACTCACTTCAGCCCGTCATCCGCCATCGCCGGAACCCTGCAAAACAAGAGACATCATTACTAAAGACTTTAAAGACATTTGAATGACTCGAAACTTACCGTTCGTGCAGTAAACGACGGACAGCAGTCCTCTGAAGTCAAGAGGCCTGCGCTACCTATCCAGTGAAGAAACTGGTTACAGCACCCTGCCCCGAGGCAGATGGAGAGCTCGGCATTCACTTACCTAAGGTGAGAGCGTTAACCTTTGGGGGTCTACAGGAGAGGAGAAGAGGAAAGAGATAGGGACACCCCAATAACCCCAGTTCATTAACCCCATATTTTCTATCTGCAGACATCTTACTCTACACGTCAGGCATACAGTGCACAGAGGTCCAGCCCAAAGAGCCAACCGGGTGCTACACATCACCTTTGAAGATACGGTAGTCGCCCAGTCAAGACCGGCGCCTCTGCGAGAATCAGGTGAGCGTTACAGAAGCGTTACAGAACGCAAAGCCTACCGCAAAACTCTCGCCCAGGCGCTATGGAAACCTCGGATACTGACCCCTTAGCCCAGTTACTTGGGGAACTAAGGGCAGAAGTGCATGCAGCTCGTCAGGAAACGAATGCTCTAAGAAGGGAACTAATTATTTCCAAGGAGAGAACAGACAATCTTGCTAGACAAGTGCTACAGTCACAAGCCGGACAGACCCCGTTACCCGCATCAGGGGCAAATCTTCCTTCAACATCCTCTATGAATCCAGTGCAGATCAACCTACCTGGGAATGTACCTCTGGCTCCGCCCGAACGATTTTCTGGTGACCCAAAGAGGTTTGCAGTATTTATCAATCAGTGCCAGTTGCACTTCTTATGCCGGCCAGCAGCCTTTCCAACTGATCAAGCAAAAGTAGCTTTTGTACTTTCGTACCTTAGTGGCAATGCGGCAGACTGGTCGATCCCTCTAGTTAATCAAGATGATCCGGTTCTCCATGATTTTCAAGCCTTTCAGCTTAGTATGGAAAAACTGTTCGCAAGACATTCACAGGGGCAGGCCTTGGACAATGAGCTTCTTTCATTGCGACAGGGTAATCAAGACCTTTTGGCTTATATTGCATCTTTCAATAGGCTAATAGTGGAAACTCAATGGCCTGAGGACAAAAGGATTACGCTGTTTTATAGGGGTCTACGTGGAGAGCTCAAAGACGTTTTAGCCCAAGTAGTGAATCCCCCACAAGACTGTTCGGATTATATAGACTTGGTCGTTCAAATAGATCACAGGCTGCAGAACAGGAAGGCCGATCGTTCCAAGTTTGATGCTCGAGTATTTTCCAAACCGCCAACTCCTTCCAAAGGAGTAGACTCCGGGGAACCCATGCAAATAGGGGGTCTGAAAGGTCCTCTAACACAAAGGGAGCGGGAAAGGAGGAAACAGTTGCAATTATGCCTATATTGCGGAAACTCAGGACACTTTCTTCGAGACTGTCCGGTGAAACCTGCCAAGAAGGCAGTAGGAGCTGCAGTTACCAAAGTTACAAACTCTGAGCAGGGAAACGACCTCGCCCGACAAGAATAGAGGTCCTCTTGCCGAGCGTGAAAACCAGTTCCGTGACCTCGCATTTCGTGATACCTATGGTCCTCATTAGCCCTGATAATCCGGATCGATTACATGCAATTGAAGCTTACGTCGACAGCGGTGCCATCGGCAATTATGTGGATCATGAAATGGTTTTGAGGATGAATCTAACTCTTTGTCCCAAGGCTGTAAAGGACGTCATTACTACGGTGGATGGTACGGAGATAGCCTCCGGGCCAGTAACGCATACCACTCAAGAGGTGACGCTAGTAAGTCAAGATGGACACCATGAGAAGATCGTGTTCGATGTGATCAAGGCCCCTCAGTTTCAGATTATTCTAGGAATACCTTGGTTAGAGAAACACAATCCTCTGATCGATTGGCGAGCAAGAACGGTCCAGTTTCCAGAATGTGTCTCTACTTGTCACCCTCCACCTGGTGTTGCACTGGCCGCAATTTCTTCAGAGACTCCCCAGTTACCTCCCGAATACCTAGAATACCAAGATGTTTTCCGGAAGGATCAGGCTAACTCTCTACCTCCTCATAGGTCTTATGACTGCCAGATAGACCTCATACCTGGATCTACTCCTCCTTGTAGTAGAATTTATGCCCTCACCGAGCCTGAGAACCTTCACCTTCGACAATACCTGGATCAATACCTGGCAAATGGGTTTATTCGTCCTTCCAAGTCCCCTGCTTCTTCAGCTTTGTTCTTCGTTCCAAAAAAGGAAGGAGACCTTAGAACTTGTATCGATTATCGCTCCCTGAACCAGATCACCGTTAAGAATAGATATCCGTTACCTTTGATCCCTGAACTCCTGGACCAAGTCAGAAAAGCATGCATATATACAAAGCTGGATCTTAGAGGAGCTTACCACTTGGTACGAGTAAAAGAGGGCGATGAATGGAAGACGGCCTTCCGCACCAAGTATGGGCTATTTGAATATCAGGTCATGCCCTTCGGACTTTGCAATGCCCCGGCCGCCTTTCAATATTTTATGAACGATGTCCTCAGAGAGCTCATAGATGTATGTGTTGTTGTTTACATTGACGACATCCTCGTTTATTCTTCATCGGAATCTGAACATCGGAAACACGTGAAAATGGTCCTCGAAAGATTGCGTCAACACAAACTTTTCGCTAAGTTGGAAAAATGTGTTTTCAACGTGACTGAAGTTGAATTCTTGGGATTCATATTATCACCTGGCGGAGTGCGTATGGATTCAAAGAAGGTCGATGCAGTTCTCAAATGGCCATCACCATCCTCCGTAAAAGGTGTGCAAAGCATGCTAGGCTTCGCTAACTTTTACCGCAGGTTTATCCCCGAATTCTCTCGAATAGTCCAGCCCATCACTGCCTTGTTAAAGAAAAACAAACGTTTTGAATGGTCTACCGAGGCGGAACAAGCTTTCCAGGATTTGAAGACTAAATTTATCTCTGCACCAATCTTAAAACACCCTCGCCCCGAACTCCCCTACATCGTGGAAACTGATGCTTCAAGCCTTGCCATGGGGGCAGTTCTATCACAAAAGGACCCGGTAACCAATCAGTTGCATCCCGTGGCATTTTGGTCCCGCAAATTCTCGCCTCCTGAAATCAATTACACGATTACTGACAAGGAACTTCTGGCTATCAAGTCTGCCTTTAAGGCTTGGCGGCATTATCTGCTGGGGGCCCGACACACCGTTACTGTGATTACGGATCACCGAAACCTGCAATATTTGAAGACCGCAAAAGCCCAATCCTCTAGACAACTCCGTTGGGCATTATTCTTTGCCGAGTTAGACTTCATAATTACCTATCGACCTGGTACAAAGAACGGTAAAGCCGATGCCCTTTCTCGGATGGGAGTGGAAGAACACTTGGTCAACCCTAAACCTGTACCAATCATTCCCGAACAAAGAATTCTGGGTGTAATCACCACAGAATCCATAGAGGAAGTTAAGGGTAAAGCCAGGCAACTTGTAACTCCAGCAGACATACAGAATTGGCATCTGCAGGGAAAGGACTTTGCAGTAAAGGACAACTTATTGTATTTCCAAGAACGATTATACCTACCCAGCACAGATTTACAGAAAAAAGTAATCTCTTGTTATCACGACTCTTTAATGGAAGGTCATCCCGGTATAGCCAAGACCTCAGAAAAGATCAAGCGCTACTTCTGGTGGCCGTCTTGGAAAAAAGATATCAGAGACTTTATAATGTCCTGTGGAGTATGCGCCCAAAACAAGAGTCAAAAGGAAAGACCAGCAGGCCTCTTACGCCCTATTGACATCCCACCTCGCCCTTGGCATACGCTTTCTATGGACTTCATCACCGATCTACCTCCATGCTCCGGATACAATACGATTCTAGTAATCGTGGACTTATTCTCCAAGATGGCGCATTTCATTCCGCTCAAAGGCTTGCCGACAGCAGCAACTCTGGCCCGAGAATTTCTCGAAAACATCGTCCGCCTGCACGGTTTTCCTTCGGTTCTAATTTCGGACCGAGGTAGTCAATTTATTTCTCATTTTTGGCGAAGTTGCTGTCGGTCGGCTCAAATTGATGTGAGACTATCGACCAGTCACCACCCTCAGACTGACGGACAAACCGAGAGGACCAATCAAACTCTGGAACAGTATTTACGCTGCATGCTGCAACAAACTGAAAAAACTTGGAAAGATATCCTTTGGATAGCCGAGTATGCCTACAATAACTCTGTCCATTCGGGAACTGGGAAAACCCCGTTTTTTCTTTTGTACGGCAGTCACCCTCGAACCTCGGAGTTGGATCCCCTCCAAGATCTTGAAACACCAGCAGTAGACTACCTGCATTCTACAATCACCCAAGCCTTTAAGGAAGCTGTTTCTCACCTTCAAAGGGCTAAAGAACAATACAAGAAAGGAGCAGATCAACATCGGAAGGAAGCCCCTCACTATCAAGTAGGGGATCAAGTCTGGTTATCCACCAAATATCTACCTCTAAAAGGGCCACCCACATTCAACCCAAGATACCTTGGTCCCTATTCCATCACTACCATAGTAAACCCAGTAGCGGTCAAGTTGGACTTGCCCCCGCACATGAAGATACATCCGGTCTTCCACGTCTCTCTATTAAACCCGTGCAACCTCAAACCCGACTAACCAAATCTCCAAAACCTATCCTAGTGGATGGAGAACTCGAGTTTGAAGTCAAAAGCATTCTGGACTCCAAGATCTCCAAATCTAAACTATTCTACCTAATTGACTGGAAAGGCTACGGCCCCCAAGAGAGATCCTGGGAACCTGCTGAATATGTCCACGCTCCTCGCCTAATCAAAAGATTTCACCAAACATTTCCTGACAAGCCAAAACCCCCGGAGAAGCCCGGTTTGGGAGGGGCCTTGAGGGGGGGTACTGTCATGATCTCTGCTTCCAAAAGGTCAGGGTTTTCCCAACTCCCTTGGAAGCAGATCCATAACCCAGGTTCCGAGTGCCAACCAGTCCCAATTGGGACCTTTTGGACCCAGTCCTGGCGCCAGTGGCACCAGGCTCATAAATATGCCCAGTCCCAGCGCTGGAAGCGCCGGGCTCATAATGCTTGGGTGGACTTACCTTCAGCAGACCATGCTGCTTACTTGCCTGCCAGTTGAGCCTCTGATCCTCTTCTGTATGGAACTACTTTTCCTGTTGGGTGGGGCTGGAGCCACTCCCTAGATTCAGAACACTGGAACTCTTCTGGAAGGCAGGAACTCTTTTCTTACCAGGAACTCTTTTCTTACTTAGGCGTGGCTGTGGAAGGAGACACCTAAGCACTACAGGAGGCTATTTAAACCACACCCGGTGGATGAATCTTGCTTTGCGTTATTCTGCAACCTCTGCAGCAGAACGCTCATCGTGTCTTCTGCATCCGGTCCTGGGCCTAAGGAAAAAGGCTTACCATCCTGAATCCAGTCTTCAGCAACACCTATAAAGACAAGAAAGAACAGGTTAGCATTCCGGCATCTGAAAGGCAAAGGCTTACCATCCTGAATCCAGTCTTCAGCAACACCTATAAAGACAAGAAAGAACAGGTTAGCATTCCGGCATCTGAAAGGCAAAGGCTTACCTACTCTTCGGCGCTGCATCCCGCATCTGAAAGACAAAACAAGGTGCGTTTAAAGACATTGGGGAACTTTAATACTCACGTGCCATGACTCCTTTCCACATCTAATCCAGTGGGTATTCCGGCACCCTGCAGCCGCTCCGAACTCGTACCTGCAAAATAAAAAGACAGTTAGAGCGCATAGTGAAGCAGGCAACAAGCGCTTACTTACGTGCTTCCAGGCGCTTCTATTCATCACACGGGCTCCATCTTCAACTCACTTCAGCCCGTCATCCGCCATCGCCGGAACCCTGCAAAACAAGAGACATCATTACTAAAGACTTTAAAGACATTTGAATGACTCGAAACTTACCGTTCGTGCAGTAAACGACGGACAGCAGTCCTCTGAAGTCAAGAGGCCTGCGCTACCTATCCAGTGAAGAAACTGGTTACAGCACCCTGCCCCGAGGCAGATGGAGAGCTCGGCATTCACTTACCTAAGGTGAGAGCGTTAACCTTTGGGGGTCTACAGGAGAGGAGAAGAGGAAAGAGATAGGGACACCCCAATAACCCCAGTTCATTAACCCCATATTTTCTATCTGCAGACATCTTACTCTACATGTCAGGCATACAGTGCACAGAGGTCCAGCCCAAAGAGCCAACCGGGTGCTACACATCACCTTTGAAGATACGGTAGTCGCCCAGTCAAGACCGGCGCCTCTGCGAGAATCAGGTGAGCGTTACAGTTAGCTCCCTCCCCATTCACATTGAACCCTATGGGGCTCAAATGGGAATGGGGATCAACTTTTACTGGGCCCATGGAATGGCCAATTACTGGGTCGGCCAAGGTCGGCATGACCCGGTAATTGCCCATTCCATGGGCCCGGTAAAAAATCATTACTGGCTACCACCAGCCTCGTAATGAGGCCCATTCTCTCATTCTGCCAAGTCATTTTCTTTCACCTTGGGAATTTCATCATAGAATTCTTCATAGTTTGCACAGTCATGGATTGGCTCTCCTTCAGTGACTGGCTCTGCTATAAACATAGCTGGGGTTTACTATCTTGCATCAGACTATCTTAATCGATTGATTTCATATGATTACTTCATAAGCAGAAGCTTTTTGAGATGTCAATGTGCCATTTGGTTTCTCTAGGATGGCAAAAAGTGAGTGCTCGATGTACAACGTCATTGAGCAACCCATTACAATGGTTGTCGCTTTCTCTATGGCGAACGCTGCAGCAGCTAAAGTTTGTTCGCACTGGAAATTACCTCTCATTACTTGGTCCAAATTTCCATTATAGTGTGCCAGGGGTTTGTACCCCAATGTGGTTCTCTGAGTGAGCACCGCCGTCATGACGCTGCCATTGGTGTGTGAAAACAGGTAAAATTCCACTGCATAATTGGGAATCCCTAGAACTGGTGCTGTGCAAATAGCTTTCTTGAGTTCAGCAAATCCTTCCTCCATGGTCTCAGACTATTCAATCTTTTCGTTCGTCACTTGGGCCTTCTTGAGGGCCTGAAGTAAAGGCTTAGTTTCAAGCTATAGTGGAAGACCCATGCTCTGACATAGTTGCAGAGGCCTAAAAAGCTCTGCATATGTTTTGTCGAGTGTGGCTTAGCCATGTTCAGTAAGGCTTCAGCAATTTCTGAGGTAACTCTCTTTCCCCCATGTGAGATCAGTTAGCCTATGTACAGCACTTCCTGTTGACAATATTGCACCTTTTCCTTGTCAACCTTATATCCTTTCTCAGTCAGTATAGTCAATACCTGAACAGAATCATGCCTGCATTGCTCTTCTGTCGTGCTGCAAATTAAGATGTCATCCACATATTGCAGGACAACACTTTTTAATGCGATATTGCTTAAGTCCATCTGCAGGACTCTATTAAAAATAGAGGGAGACTCACAGTACCTCTGGGGTAGCCTCATGCTTTTCAGACGCATCCGTCTGAATATGAATGACATCAGATCTTGTGAGTCACAGTGCAACGGGATTGAGAAAAATGCATTTTTCAAGTCAAACACAATGAAACATTTGGCCTCAACAGGTATATTACATAGAATTGCAGCCGGGTTAGGGACTAAAGGGAACTCGGCCTCAACAATATCATTTATTTGGCGTAAATCCTGGATTAGCCTCCAAGACCCTCCCTTTGATTTCTTGATCGGATAAACCCCAGTATTGCATGACAACTCTGACATCACTAAGATGCCTTGCTCGATCATCGCTGAAATTGTCTTAACAATCCCCTCATTTGCCTCTCTGGACATTGGATATTGTCATGCTTTGGATAAAAATGCTCCTGGTTTCAGTTTAATTTTCACTTCTCCAAGCCCTTTCAAGAGGCCTACGTCATAGGGTCCTGTAGTCCATACTGAGACAGACACCTGGGCCATGTCATCATCAAAATATTCAGCACGGTTTCATGCCAACATCATTCTCTGAGGCACTTCTCTTTTGATCATTCTCACCCAAAAAGTGAGACTCACTTCCACCATTGTCTCTCCCATATCTGCTTGCTCTTCAAACAGATCGTCATCAGTGATGTCAGTCAATCGATATCCTTCTTCAATGGCGATTACTGCACACCATTGTCGGCCTTCATCGTCATAACCATCTATTAAGGCCACTCTCCCTCGTACTGCAACTGTGTATAAACAAGGAAAATACTTGTCCCTTCTCCTCGTGCATCAGTATTCTTGGTCTGGCATAGTAATTCATCTGGGGTTCTCATGATTCTGTCTGCAAGGCCTGGCATCCCTGCCATATGTATGTGCATACCATACGCTAATATTTCTGGCTCTAATGGTATGGCCCTTATAGCTGTGTGTCCTGAGTATGCTCTGATCATTTTGCATACATTTGAATAGTGCATACCTGGAGTTGAACATACTATGCCGTGCTCCGTGAATGGGATTGTCATGTTTAACTTCGTCATTAAATCTCGACCCAGAATGTTTACTGGGGTCTGACATGAATATAATAAAGGTACATTCATTTCACATTCTCCTATAGACACTGAAAGTGCATGGGTGAAGGGAACACAACTTGTGGATCGCAGAGTATTTATGGCCTCGCCGGACAAGGTAAACTTGCCTTCACGCATGCACAAGCGTGTTGCACCCATGTCAACTAAGAAGGAATGTTCTTTATCCCCTATAACGACATCCACCTTAGGTCCCCGGTGAGGGTCTGCTGTCACTGATAGGATAAAACAAATCAGCGTTCCCAGTGAGCTGTCCTAGTCCATACATAATTTTGTCCCACCTTGTGCGAATGGACTTCTCCCATCACCAGTATTACTCCTCGTTCCAGGGTTCATGGTCTTCCCTGAGCTCGCTGTTTCTGACAATTGCAATGGTTACTGTTGGGACTGACCTTGTGGAAAGCTCACTATATGTTGGGGCTGTGGGTTTTGCTGAGCTCCTGGTGTTTGCTGTTGAACTGTGTGTTTCTGTGCAACTCCCTGCGGTAAAACTACAGATGGATTTACCATGCCTGCTCCCATACCTTGGCCGTTTTGCATCAGGCCATGGTGTCTGCATGTGCGTGCTAAATGCTCAGTCATCCCGCACAACCAACATACTGGCAGTAGTCGAATCATTTGCCCATTTGACATATCTTGATTGCAATTCTGCATGTTTTGGAAACCTCCTTGATTATTCTGAAAACCTCCCTGATTACTCTGCCATCCCCTTCCTCTAAATCCTCTTCCCCTGGGATAAAACCCAGTACTGCCCTGATTAGTCAGCTGTGGATTATTGACCTGCTGCATGCTCGATTCAGCTGTGTTGGTTGTCATTGCTCCCTCAAGAGCATATTTTGACAATTTCTTCTGCACCAATTTCGCTTCCTCACCCTTTCGTGCAGCTTCCTTTTTGCGATTCTTCTCTAGCAGTATCCTACAATAGTGTGTGATTGTCAGATGTTTTTCTGCCCAAGGTTTAGCCTCGATTCCTACCAATTTCTTGATCTGTTTCTGTACCAGATCTGGCAGCTTTGGCACATAATATGGCAGAACACAGGTATAGATTTTGTTCAAGATTCATGATTTTCTAGTACCCATGCGTCTTGAAAATTCTGTATGTAAATTAATGGATCCTCAGACTCCTTCATTTTGCGCATCATTATAGCTCCCTTATCGGAAGTATCTGGGTAAAGCACTCATAGTGCCTTCCATACCGCGGCTCTGCAATTGTTAAATAGAGCTCCGTCATGGGCAGTGTTAATTGTGGTCACACCGGGATAACCTGCACATGGCCACACGTCATCTGCTCTCTCACTAAGTATGGCAATTAGGAGACCTTTGATATCCCCTATAGCTAGCATATTCCCTCCTGGCATCTTTTCTAGCTTGTGTATCCACTTTCCGGCTCCCGATGTCAGCATTGGAAGCTTGTTTTTCAAGTTTTCACTCTCCATGTGTGGCCATGGAATATATTGCGGTCTTCCCCCCCCCTTTCTCGAGTAATGGAAATTGGGATGAAAAGCTATCTCTCTCTTTTCTCATTGTTTTCCGGTCTAGTGCAGGAGTAATATTCCCAAATCGTCATCTGCCTGGCAATGTCCTGAGCCTGTCCACATAGGGCGGAGATGATACCCCCCTCTGACCGTGATATACTCCTTCGTGTCGGTCTCACTGTGTGGCTGACTCTGATGCCCTTGGTGTGGACTCGCTAGTGTCAGACCATCGTATCCCTTTCTCCCTTGGGAATCATCTTTCACTCTTTCTCTCTTCCTCCTTTTCCTCGCGCTCCTCTCTTTCTGAGTCAGAAACTGGTGCCACTTCTCATGTCTTCTTTGTTCCTACTTATTTCTAGTTTATCCAGGGATAGTTCTCTATTCCCACTACTTCGGGAGACATTCTCATTGTCGTACAGCTGAGTGCTTGCAAGGCGCTCATCTTCCCCCTCCCCTAGGGGTAGAGAATATGCCCAAAAAACAGGAAAGGAGGATACCATGTCTCATCTGATGAGGTCATGTCATCCCCGAGGGTCGTCTCCCCCATGTTGTCGGTCCTCCCTCAAATAGCTGCCCCCAGGGTCAGGATCAGTTAGCAGATGCTATACCCTGGCCACATGAGGAGAGGCTACTTCAGGGAAAGAAGTGATGACATCATCAGATTCATCACATTACGTTTATGGAAAATACATATTTATTCAGAAAATAAAGCTGACTTTGATTGAGTGAACTGAATTTTTTTAAATGAAACCAAGCGCTTGAAAAAATACAATCAAGGGTAATTGACTTCCCAATAAAATGTTGATAGTATTCACAATCAATATGGTATACAAGATTTATTTCTAAAAATTGGCACAGTCAATTATGCAATGGTACACATTAACACCAATGATTAAACTGGTCACATAGGAGTAGTGACCTAGCCATTTTACCAGCCCAGCTGGCCCACAAACTATTTTGTTCAAATAGTAGTTATCACATTGGAGTGTGACATAAGCCCATCCCTCTACTACTTTCATTATACAGTTAAAGACTGCCTCTTGGTGAGTCATGGATTCCACCTAATTAAGGTAAGGATAGTTGCATTTTGTGTCATGCACTGTAACCAGTGACCCTAGAGTTAAGGACTTCCCTGTGACATAACATTTTACCATTCCAAATGCACCCTCAACTAAACCAATATTGAACTCACAAAGTATAGATGACAAGAAATAATATCAATTAATCAATCTAATGAACACCTTGTTCAAATTGAGAAAACTATCCACAAGAAACATAATGAAATAACTGAATAGGAAAACACCAGATCCTACCACTGTGCTCAGAAAGCTATACCAAGCAAAGAACATATTGTTCCTTTCATCTCTAAAACGCTGATTTAAATCTCTAGACTTCTTCCACAGAAGCCTGGCCCACTAAATGCTGCATCACATTGACCTCTGCATAGTGCTTCCGGTTTATGGGTTAGCAGCATGGAGGCCATCGAAAGAGGTATCAAGGACCAGTAGAAGTGTAAGTGGTGGGGTGGGGGATTAGGGGGTAGACCTTGCAACATATCAGTTCCCCCATATCAGTTCTGTTATCACCAAGCCCACACTTACTACTAGATGTATTTATGTGATCACTGCACCACCTGTAATTCCTCCACTGAAAATGCTGATGACCATAACTGCGCTGTGCAGTGATCAGACAGACCACTGGGGTTCACATCCCCAAACCCAACTCCCCCTGGGCCACTTACCTTAATGGCAGCACACACGGAAGTGTGCTGCTGACATCCCTCAAGCCCTGCAGCGTCGGTTCCCGCCCACTTACGAGGGTCGGTGCTCTCCATTTGATGGAACCGGGGTACTGTTGGATATATGTTATGGGATCATATCTATTACTTCATGGTATTTTCTTTTATGGTGGTATTTGGTGGTATTTTTTAATTCTTGGTAATATATTATGGTAACTCACTGGGGTATTTTTATAGTGGTGAGACTAATTTCAGAATATTGCCTGATAACTGTTTTTACCAGGGTCACTAACAACAAGCAAAATACTGGACTTGGTGCACTCTGGATGAATGGTTCATGCCCCTTTGTGGTACCTTACGTACAATACCATCCTACTCCCTTTTGGCTAGGGTTCAACAATTGTTAAGCATGGAATTGAAATACCGCACATTCATTCAATCTCTCTCACTGAACAGATCAAGGCAACTATTTTATTTTGAGATATCTCTTACCACACTTCTGTCTTTTTATGCATGTCATATAAAAGTGGAACGGATCTTCACATTTTTATTTATCACCAAGAGCAGATTCAGCCTGCACGTTTAATTTCCCATTTAAAAAGCATCATGCATTTTCCCAATCTGATTTCAGACTATGTCATCATGGACTAATTTGCACTAAATTTTATTAAGGGATTCAGTTACATGTTAACTGGGGATGGGTTAAATTGGTATGTCAATTTATATTAGTATTATGTTTAGTGCAGCTCTGTCCATTGAAATATCCTGAAGCAACGTGCAATTTCAATCATGTGCTCTGTGCATTGGCATCTATTTAATTCTGCCTGAGACTCACACTCCTGAGTCCAGAAATGAGTTGCACCCCCTGGGCCCCTATTGCAGTTCAAACTCATGCTAACATGTGCGTGCTAAAATGATGAACCTAACAATTGACATTCTAAGCCCCTACTTCTACAGGACACCCCCATAACCCCTAACCCCAATTACCACGACTAAAAAGAGTGGGAGACACCCCACAACCTCTGCTTCCCTTAGTTGCAGTAATGGGGTCAGCATCTTTTTAATGCACAAAGGTGCTGTTTTTGTACCAGCTGACCATATGTGGTCACAGCACTGTTACGATTCCCTACTACACCACTGTTTCAGGCGGCCTGCACAAAACCATCATGCTGTGTCTCGCTGGATAAAGGGGATTCCCACAACAAACAATAGGAGGTTATTTTTTTTGTCTAGGTCTGCTATTCTCTACTGCTTCCTCTGGCTCATGTCTTTGACACTATCTACTGGTATCCTAGTGGCATACCTCATCAAATATATACATATTAACAGCTACAACACAATATGAAAGCATGTAAGATATTTGTTACTAGGTCTGATTCTCTGAGCTGTTTCTTTTTGGGCTAGGGTTGGTTTAGACCTGCAAGGATTCATGTGGCACACCTCATCACTACAGACCTGATGATATTCCTAACCAGCCTATACTCTGAATCATGTCACAACTCATTTAAAAGGCTAACTCATACTACTTGGATATACACTTTCACATACTCCACCGGGCTGTGTTATGAACTCATGGCGACAACAGTAAATACAGACACAAGTGTTCACAGTTCAAGGCTGTTTATTGAACAATTAATGCTGGGTGGAAAAATGCCTAATCTAAACCTAAATCTAAGATGGGATCAAGCATCGACCATCAAATGAAAAATAAGGCAGTCCTAGTGAAGAGGGGTGGTGGAGCCTACCAACACACCCCCTTCCTACAAAATTCATGACAAGAAAGAAGGCCAGGAAACACTGCAATCATCCATTCTATTTTGGACAAATATCTAATGGGCCTATTATTGACAAATACATTGAGAGATATCCCCTCAGTCAGCCATACCTACCAAGGGACATATATATCTATACAGATCTATCAATGCATAAATGAAGAGCCACGGTCCATGATCAGAGATACCTGCATGGACAGCCTAGACTAAACACCAAGAAGCCATATTGCTGACATCGTTAGAGACACCACAACATAGCAGCGTTAGTTTTTTATTTTTTTATTTATTTTTGATATAGCTGAATAAATCAACTTTTCAAAAAAACAAGTATTACAGTTTTCAGTTACACTCAAAATTACATGATAAAAACTTGTTCAGATAAGCAGTAAAAACTAAAAATCAAATCAGGTATGAAAACTAAATTTGCACAACAGTTCAAAAAGCATAAATATCTGTGAAATAGTTGCAAGCCAAATTCACAACACATTATTTTTTTTTCATAGCATAGCAGCATTAGACATGAAGCATGCGTGCCATCCGCACTTCAGGACACAAAAAAACACACTCGAATACATGAAGAACACAAGCATACAGTTCTATAGTTAGAGGACCGATACATATAAATACTGTCATTGCATTTCTTCTTTTTGCCATTAGTCAAATGCATCTACACAGACATCACAAGGTGCAAGGAATCGTGAGCAATGCTTGCAGAGGCTTAAATGCAAATATACCTATGGAACTGCAGGAGCACCTATGGGATCTGACAGAGCCAAGTGTGACTAACCTATGGAAATGTAGTATAGCGTGGACACTGTAGAAACCGCATGATAAGGTTTTGGAAAATTACAGCAGGTCTCAGGCATCTGAGCAAGAAACGAGCTGAGATGATTCAAGCTGGACAGAGAGCAAGACCTTTGAGACAGGACCCGCAGCCAAGGGATATGGATGACATTCCAATCCCCAGACGACAAAGGGACCAGTTGCAGAAAATATGAATACATCCTCATATTTCACAGCTGCAGAACCCAAATATGTGGTCTCTGAACACGTGACGTGGCTGAAGCAGACAATGGACAGAAATTGGCGGTGGGAAAGGAGAGCCGGTCCCCGGCAGCCAGACACAGGCTGCAAAAAGTGTGCAACAGTATGCAACAAGTGTTGGGCTAGACAGGGGAAGCACTCTCATAAAGCAGAGGTGGTACACACAAGTACAATAAAGACACATAATTGTTCCATCACCTTGATGAGGTACACAGTGCGCTGAGAACCTTTTTGGGTCCCTAGCCTGGGGACGTCATCTCTTGCCAATCACAATTCAGTACCCTAGGGGTTAGTAGCAATGGGTAAGAACCAATGGTAAGTCCACAACACTGCAACAATGTTATAGTTAGTACATTGGGAATGGATCAGGCCAGCCACCTGACATTCGAGGGCCAGTAGAATAATATCTATAATATCCTGTATAGGTCATAGACTGCTCTATACCCAATATCTTGGCCCGATAGGTTTTCTCGAAAAGGTCCCAGGTTGTGACAAAGTGCTGATGCCATTTGGGAGTAAAACAGGCCTGCAAACTGATGAAGAGCGAGATGTGCATGAATATTCTCTATTCCTGTGCTGATCCTTGTTGGTTTTGTCTAAAATAAACCGCAATTTGAACTTGCCATTGACTGGGTCCTCTGTGTATCCTCTGGGAGGTTGTTGGGCCCTCCAAGTTCACGAACCTCCAGTGTTTCTCTGGCACATCTGGGGGTTCATCCCCAATAAATTGTTAGAAGAGTGGATGGTTTGCTGCACCAGCCTGGCACCAGGTAGTCTCCTCTGTCGCCAAACCTGAGTGGCTGCAGGACACTCACATATTTCGAGAAGTTGGGAAAACATGTGCCTGTGGAATGTCAGTCAGGTGCCAGTTGGAAACTATCCCGCCCAAAGTCAGTGAGGAGTCCAGGCAGACAAGGATGGGGAAGTGAGCACCTTCTGGGGGAATCGGCAGTCGAGCAGCTCCAGCAGACCACAGAGTGTAAGTATTGACCCAGTGTAACGACAACTGTGGGTGTGAGGGAGGGTATTAAGTATTGTGGAGTATTGTTTAATATCGCAGAGTATTGTCAAAATATTGTTTAGTACTGTCAAGGTTAGTAGGGACTGGAACGGAAGTAGATGTCCTTCTTATTTATTTTATTTACTTATAGCATTTATTACATGCCCAAACCCAGAGTTATCATGGCGTAGGTTACATAGGAGTGCTTATCTGGTTACAGAGGAAGTTACACTACAGGTAGGATTAGTTGCATAATTAGATATCATACAGCAACACAGTTCGGGAGACAAAGTAGTTACAATATCAACCTAAGCATTTCAGGATACAGTAATACCGGTTAGAATGTATTGAATAGCCATGTTTTGATAAGACTCTTAAAGCAATGGTTGGAAGGCTCATTTCTAATGTGCATGGGGAGGGAGTCCCAGATTTTAGGTGCAGCAACTGGGAAACTGGCACCACCTGCCTTGGAGCTCTTGAACCTTGGGATTAATAGGTGTGTGCTAGAGCCTGATATGAGGGATCTGGTGTACCTTTTTTGCATGACACTGTTATTGAGGTATGGGGGGGCATCGTTGGTAATACATTTGTGTTTGATGATAAGAGACTTGAAAAGGATTCTATCTTGGATGGGTAGCCAGTGTGCTTCTCTCCTAATGTGAGAAATATGGTCACTTCTTTTTAATCCAAAGGCTGCCCTTAAGGCTTTGGTTTGTAGCAATTGCAATTTAGCCAGATTAGTATTTGTGGTTCCCAGCAGGAGGATATTGCAATAATCCAGCTTTGATGTTATGAGGGCTCGCGCTAAGTTGAGGCAGTTTTGTGGGGTGAACAATTGGCGGCTGAGTGCAATGAGTTTCGCCATGTAGGCGGTAGCGGATGAGAGTGCACTGATGTGTTTAGTCATGGCAAGTTGGGAGTCTAGATAAACGCCCAATATTTTGACCTGTTTGAGTACTGAAATGGGTGTTCCGTCAATGGTGTGGCAGTCAGAGAGAATGGTTTTCAATCGGGTTGGGGTACCTACATAGAGGATCTCAGTTTTTTCATAATTGAGACACAGGCTATTAGTGGCCTCCAGTTTTTTATGATGGCATAGATCTTGTTAATGGAAGCAGAGTCTTGTTCATGGTCACCTGTTATAGGGATGAGGATCTGGGTATAGTCCGCGAACATTGATTTAGATGACTCCCATGGCATCCAGTGCTGCAAATAGGAGTTTGGTATAAACATGATACATACAAGGTGGGATATAGGCAAGATCTTTGAGGGCCCCTGGGGGTACTGGGATAGGGTCGGCAGCCCCATCGCCAATGGATACTCTCCAAGCATGTTGCAATAGGAATGACTTGACCCATAAGGTGGCTTCAGTAGAGAAGTTGACATTTTCTGGCAGAGCATTACATAGCTTATCATGGTCCACCAGATAAAATGCAGCAGACAGATCGAGTAAGAGTAGGATGCACAGTTTCCCAGAGTCTCTTATGATGTCCAGCTAGATTTTAAAGTCTAGTAGGGCCATTTCTATGTTTTGCTTGGGCCGGAAGCCTGATTGTCTAGCTCCTAACAAGTGGTTGCTTTCTAAATACTCTTGAACTTGGGTATAGGCTATTTTGTCGACTTTTTTTTAACAGGGAGGGAACCGTAGTAATGGAACGGTAGTTAGCGCGGATAGCAGGGTACAGAGAGAGTTTCCTTAGAAGTGGGGATACCCAGTCTTCTTTGATAGTGGCGGGGACAGAGTTAGTGGTGAAGGATGCATTGATGAAGTTGGTAATGATGAGAACTAAGTTGGGGGCACAAAGTTTGACTAGGCGAGCCGAGAAGCTGTCACGTTTACAATTGGAAGGTTTCAGTGTAGTGATGGTGTTCAGGACCTGGTCTTGGGAGACAATGGTGAATTTGAATTGGGGGGGCTGTTTTTCCAGTGACCGTCATGGTCGCAAGCGAGGGTGTGCTTTTACCGGCCAGTAGTTTTCTTTTTGATAATATCTTCTCTTGTAATGTGAGGATTTTAGAAGCTAGTGCATTCTGGATAGTGGTGCAACAGGCTTTTCTTGAATTAATGGGGATGGTGGTTCCAACACTCCCACTCAACTATAGAGAATGGTTCTTTCCTGTTGGAGGAGGTGTTGTTTATGTGAGTATTCAGGGAGTTCACTTTGTGGGCTATAAGAGCTGATTTGTGGTTTTTGTTTGCTACTAGAAATGCGTTTGTAGTGACCGTGGTCAGTGTCTTTTTATGTAAGTGATCTGACACTCTTTTGTGACGTCGAAGAACAGTGAGCTCTTAATTAAACCAAAAATGTATTTGTTTGGCATTGCAGGGTATTTTGGACGTGAGCAGGGCTTCTGCATCAATGGTTGATCTCAGACAGTTGTGATAGAGGAAATACTAACAGGATTGGTATTGGATGTTGTGTAGGACTTAACGGTATTGGTAAGAATAGGGATGAGATTTTCTGCTGTAAGTTTGTGGGTGTTTCTCACCGCGATGGGGCAAAGTGTGAGTTGAGGTACACTTCAGTGTCAGTATATTGAAGCTTATTAGATAATGATCCGACCAAGAGATTTCGGCGCTGGATTCTAGTGCTAAATTGATATGTAATGTTAGGATCCAATCCAGGATTCTACCTTTGGAATGGGTGGAGGAATTAACAGTTTGGGCAAAATGCATTTCTTGGAGGCCCGTGCAGAATGCAGCAGCTTTATGGCCCAGCTTGTCATTGAATCCCAGGTTAATGTCACCTGGGATGATAAATGTAGTGTTAGGTTTGAGGAGGGGGTGATGAGTAAGGGAATGTCTGATTCGTGGTTGTTGGCAATATTTGGTGCTCTGTAGATGATGAGAAAGTTGATTGTAATTTTGGGGTGGATTGTAAGTTTGAGTAGAAGGAGTTTGTATCCAGCCACTGGGTCTAGTGTGCAGGATCTGAACTGCATTGTGGATTTGGCTATAATAGCTACTCTTCCTCCTGTGGTATCTTGGCGGTCGGCCCTAAGGATGGTGTAGTCGAGAGGGATAGCCAAGGCCAGTAGGGGGCCAAATGCTTGATGTGGCCAAGTTTCCGTGATTACTAGAAAATCTAGATATTGGTCGAGGAGTAAATCATGTGTGTCCATAGCATGTGCTCCTAGAGATTGCACATTTAGAAGGGCGCCTTTGAGGTTGGGATTGGGCTCTGTAATGGGCAGAGAGAGCTCTGTAGGCATGGCAGGGGTGCTGTAGGGGGTATGCACCTCGGGTCGAGTCAAATTCCGGTTGCACTGTTATGTAGAGGAGACATTGATCTTAACCTTAGGCTGAGTGGCGTTCTGGTAACAATGAGGTGTAGGGAAGGGGTTGAGAGTTGGTAGCCCCACAGTATACCAGAGGGGAGGATGTAGGCAGGCTTGTGTAGATAATCTCGATAGCCTGTTGGTCCCCAAGATGGGGCAGGTGGTGGAGAGTAAGGTTGCTGGTGTTCTTGAACTAAGACGCTTGCAACGTGTTGTTCCTATGCAAGGGGCGGTAGACCCTTGTAAGCTTGCGAGGCTGTTGGATGAGGTACTTCTCATGGGGTTGACTAGGTGTTTGGGTCTTTTTACTTCTGTAGGAAGGGAGATGATTGTTGTGGCGTTGCAGGGCCAAGTTGCTGGAAGTGGGATGTTTTCGGTAGGAAGGCTGTTGGGCAAGGGCGAGGGTGGTGCCGGGGACAGCTAAGTCGAGTAAGGTCATTACCAAGCTGAATGAAGGTGGCTGCTATGCAGCATAATAGTCTGGGTGTGTTGTGGTCACTGATATGGCTATAGGCGGTCGCCTGAAGGGTAGTCATGCTACAACTCAAATGTGGGTTCAAGCGATAGACACGATGCAGTATGGACTAAATTGACAATAGCTAGCCACATGAAGCAAGGTTTGGGTTCTAGCGGCAAACACAATACAATATGCATTGGAATAACACTGGCGATCAAAATGGACCAATGTTTGAATTCTAGCACCAAGCAAAATATAGTATACTCGGGATTAAAACTAGCGTGCAAATGCAATCAGCTTATGTTTAGGACACACTCGGTTTGAGAGGTAAATGGTTATGGTGAATAACCTAGACTATTGACTCGAGGATACGGATAACAAGAGTTATGCAAATAAGTGGATTTCCTGTGAGTTGGGTGTTTTAGCTCGGGTCATAGATGACGGTATCCCTTTAAGGGTTAGCCAGGGACCTGGCCTAAATTGCAGAAGCTGAGTCAACTGATAAGTCTCCCAGAGTGAGACATTTAAAACACTAGATGACGCAGCAGGTACAGTTCGCTATGATATGATATGACACTTATAAAGCGCCTATATACAAGTGTTTCAAGACATGACGAGGCAAGGGAGGGGAAACAAAGGGAGGACAAACACAATAATCTTACTAGGAGTCGTAACATTGAGATCACGCAAGTGCATGGGAGAGGGGATGGGAAAAGTGCCAGGGGAAGGGGAGGAAGGGCAAGTGCAGGACACAGGATCAACAAACAAGTAGTGCGGCCAACAGGCGGCAGTGCAAGGGTTAAGTATAGACAACAAGTATCTGATAAGTGCAGGTAAGGGACTGTAGGTTTGCAGATACAGACCCAAGCACAAGGGTTGCCAGGAGGCAGTGCACATGTGCAGCTGGGTTGGCAGGGATTTGGGCCCGAAGTTCAGAGGGTAGCCAGGTGTCCAGTGCAGAATCAGACAGGAGATCAGTAGTGAAGAGGAAGTGAAGAGGAAGAGAGAAGGCAGAAGCAAAGAGCAAAGTCTTGAGATGCTTCTGGAACCAGAGATGGTTCTGCTCAATTTTCAGAGAGGCAGCAAGTCTGTTCCAGAGGGAGGCGCCAGCCGAAGAGAGAGATCTGCCCCTGTCTGTAGAAGCACCTGACCCTCAAGGAGTTGGAGGTGGAGGAATGAAGACCTTGAGTAGGAAGATATTTCTGAAGAGAGAGTTGGAAGTATTACGGACCAAGGCCACTGAAGGCCTTGTGGACAATGCAAAGGGTCTTGAACTTGATCCTTGCAGCCACTGGGAGCCAATGAAGAAATTTCAGGGCTGTAGATATGCGATCCCTGGGCTTGAGGTCAAGGAAAAGTCTTGCAGTCCTGTTCTGGATGAGTTGTTGAGGACGGCGCATAGAGGAAGGCAGATTTAAAAAGAGGCTGTTGCAGTATTCGAGCCTAGAGAGAAGCAGATCTTGGGAGATAAAGAGTTTCTGGAGGAAGTAGAGGAAAGGATTACACTTCTGAGGAGGTGCAGTTGGTAGTTTGACTTCTTAGAGACATCAGAGATGTGAGGAGAGAAGGAGAATGTGAAGTTGAAGATGGCCCAGAGGTTCTTAGCCTCACAGGTAGGAGCAGGAAGAGGGCCAAGGGAGGCCAGCCAGAGAGTGGCAGGAAACGAAGGTGCAGGTATGCCAATGGGGAGGATATCTATCTTACTGGCATTCAGGCAGAGATCATTCGTGGCACACTGCTCCTAGGTTACAGAGAGACAATCCGGGATGAGAAAAGGAGAAGCGGTGGCAGAGGGGAGCGAGCTGAGTGTCGTACGCATAGCACAGAAAGTTGGAGCAGAGAGCAGCAATGCAGTGGGCGAGAGGTGCCAGCTATTTGTTGAACAACCAGGGAGAAAGGTTAGACCCCTGGGAACACCACAGGTAGAGAGAGATAGAGGAGAGGAAGGACCCAAGTTGGACCAGAGAGGAAGGAAGTCAGCCAGACCAGAGCCTGATCAGTGATAGCCAGGTTTTCACAGAGCCGGTTGAGCAGGCTAGCATGGTTGACCGTGTCCAAGGCAGAAGAGAGATCAAGTAAGATAAGGACAGAGGGAATATTAGCATCGGGGTTAGAGAGCAGGTCTTCTCGGATGCTCAGGAGAGCATTTTTTGTGATTCTGGATGCTCTGAAGCTGGACTGATGGTCATGGAGACATCCAACAGATTCAGTGTGAAGATTAAGCCGGGAGATGGCCAGCTTTTCTAGGAGTTTTCCCAGGAAAGGAGTGATGGAGATCGGGTGATAGTTAGCCGGATAGGAGGGGTCGGCTGAGGGTTGCTTGAGAAGAGGGTGCACAAGAGAGTGCTACAGGGGGAAAGGGAAGGTTCCAGTGGCAAAAGAGTCATTGCAGAATTTGGCTGGGGGGGTGTCAATGTGGGGGAGAACCTTCTTTGACGAGGCTTTCATAGATCAGATTTGTCACACACTTCATTGGTGGAATGGCAGAGAAGGTGTGAGGGGTAGGGGGAGGGAGTGAGATGAGAGGAGAGGAGAAAGAGGTCACTCCAGGAGGGAGGAGTGGTGAGAGGGTTAGTGAGGGGAGGTTTGAGGAGATCAGACCATCAAGAGTGAACCCTGCAGACTGAGCTGGGCCTTAGGGAAGAATAGAGAGAGAGAGAATCACAAAGGTCGCAAAAGAGTCCCATGGCGAGACAGGAAGCATCCAGGTGGATGTTGAAGTCTCCAAGGAGGAGGAGTTGAGTGTGGTCGAGGCAAGAAGGGAGGAAGAGAGGTCCGCCCACTCGTAGAGGAAGGAGGTGATCTGACCAGGTGGCAGGTAGATAGTAGCCGCTGTGAGAGACTGGCCAGGAGAGAGAGAAAGATTACAGACCAGGCATTCAAAGGAGGAGTAGGCCTGCATAGGAATGATAGAGGCAGGAATCCACTCTGTGAAGATCAAGGCTACACCCCCACTGGAACAGTGGGATCTGGGTGCAGAGAGGATCTTGTAGCCATCAGGGAGGAGACTGTCAAAGCTTGTGACAGACTTGGCCATGAACCATATCTCGGTGAGACCAAGGACATGAAGGTCAAGTTCTTCCAAGAGACAGCAGATGTCAGAGGAGTCTTTGACAGCTGAGCGAGAGTAAAGAGTGGCGAGGTGGAGAAGGTTGCCATCCTTGAAAGAATTCTGGGGAGGGGTACAAATTAGAGGTACTCCCTGCGGAAGTGTACAAGGAGCCCGAGGGTGGTTAGAAGAGGTCAGAGGATAGGGCAAGGTAGCCAATGAGGAAGAAGAGAGTGCCAGAGAAGTGGCAGAGGGGGGAGACAAGGAAGCTGAAGATGGGAGAGAAAAGACAGCGGGAGAGAAAAGGAAATTGATAAGGCACGGAAAGCATCTCTCAAATAGGAGGAGATTGGCCTGAGGGCCTTGGACCGAGACAGTGCAATTCAGGCAAACATCAATGCGGACCTTAGAGTAGTGGAAGGAAGCCACAAGGGCCTCCCACCGGTTGCCACCATTAATGGGAGAGAAAGAGAAAGTAGAGAGCACAGAGACCATATGAAGAGTCCATAGGTCTGGCAAAGGAACGACAAAGAGAATGCCCGTGAGGGTCTGTCTACAGAAAGCTCTGGTACAGGTATCATAGATAGAGAGGCCTGGTTTGAGACCAGTATATCCTTTTTGAACTTCTTCCTACCAGATTTAGTGATAAGGGTAGGATGGTTTGTACAAACGCAGTTGGAGAAGATAGGAGAAACAGAGAACCTCATAGACGATGCAGAGGAGGGGGAAGAGGATAGATGAGATGGGTGTGGGTGGGGATTGAGTAAAAAACGGAGGGGTGGGGGAGACACTGGGGAAGAAAACAAGGGGGTGCAAGCAGAAGAGATGTAACAAGACAAGAACAAGTGGTAAATAGATAAACGAAACTGAACGAGATGGAGGGCTAGGGGGAGAGAACAAAAGAACACAGGGCAGTATAATGACCGACAACCAGGTTAGCAGGGCAACAAGAAACCAGAGCAGTCAATGCAAGGGAACCTGGAGGACGGAAGAGTACAACCGTACAAAAGACAATTCACAGTAAAAAAACAGAACACATCGTGGAAGAAGACCTAGAAGAGGGAAGAAACAGAGCAGAACACAGAGCAGTACACAGTAAAAACAGCAAATGAGGAATTAATGAGGAAACCTAGATGAAGGTAGAGAGCAGCAGAAACACAGAGCAGAAAGAGCAAAACAGAGCAGTCGATGAAGAAAGCATAGAGGGGGGAGCACAGCAGACACAGAGCAAAACACTAAGGACAGAGAAGCGGCAGGGGGAGGGGGAGGGAAAGGGCAAGCTGGGGAGCAAGGAGGCTCTGGGGGGTGTGTGGGTATTGGTGAGCTGGAGAGGGAAGGGCGCCGGCCAAGCGTGATTGTTAAGGTGGGCGTCGCAAGACCTTGTCATACCTGTATTTCCAGAAGTCGTTCGTACTGGAGAAGCCAGGCTGGTTGATCCAAAAACTGGATGGTGAGAATGTAACGCAAGGAACCGGCCTCAACCCAGCCCTGAGGATACAGAGCAGGATGGGGTCCAACCCCCGACGCCACAGAACTCCTCCCTGCGGATCTGCGTGACGCCCAAATCTGTGCAAGCACTGACAGGGAAGGTAGTCCAACAGTTCAAGGTTGTTGGTAGGAGAGGTATGCTCAGATTCCTGGCTGAGAGATGCAGAAGGCACACGAGGATCCGGTAGCAGATGACACAATTCTGACAAAATATGCAGGGAAGTCAGTCTGTATTTGGTGTCCAACAAGGCAAGAGGACCAGTCTGAAAATAGTCATAAACAGACTTCCAACAATGACAGGAGAACAGTCTGTAACTGATTTTCAGCAAGGCAGGTTACACTGGTGAAGTGTGGCAGACAAGGAACTGGGGTCCAGTTGAACCAGGAGAGCAGCAGAAAGAAACTGGCCAGGGCTGGTACCCTACAAAGGCTGAGAGGTGGGGTAGCCTAAGGGGAACCCAAATGAGGGAGAACCAGCAAGGCAAATACCCAGGAGGGGAAACCCTGGAAGGCAAGCACAAGGAAATGGAAGCTAGGAACCAAGGAGAGCAGGGAACCCAGACCCGGGAAGGGAAAAACAGGTACAAGAAAAAGGAAACAGGAACTGGAGCAGGATCCAAAAAGGAACCAACAGGAGCAGGTAAGCTAGGCGAAGAGCAGCGGCGAGTCAGGAACGAACCGCATTAAGATGCGATTCATTCCTACACTCCTACGCTACTTAAAGCACTCAGCATGAAGCTGAGGCTTGGAACGCAGGCAGCCCGCGCATGCGCCACACCCCCACCGGAGCGGAAACGAGGCTAGGAACACAAGCCTGCTCCGACCTCCGCAGTGGTCCGTGGCGCACACGTATGCCCACGGCCGGAAAGCAGCAGTGAGTTTGGGCGTCGGGAGAGCAGTCTCCCAGCGAGCCAAACTCGGGAGAAGAGCTGCCAGGGCTGGGGATGTCGTCCCGCAGCCCTCCAGGTGGGTGCTCTAACACCATGCCCCCTCTTAGAAAGGCCAGGAGCACCCGGTTTCCAGGGATGACAACTGTAGAATTCCCGCACTAAACGGGGTGCATGAACATTGCCCTCGGGTTCCCAAGTACGATCACAAGCAGGATAACCCTTCCAATCCACCAAAAATTGCAATCTCCCCCTAAGATAACGAGAGTCACAAATCTCCTGGACCTCAAATTCTGGTGTTCCCCTAATGTCAATGGCTGCTGGCCGAGAATGGGCGCGACCATAGGGGTCAGGATGATAGACTTTCAGCAGGGCAACATGGAATACTGGATGAATTCTCCAAGATGCAGGTAGGGCTAATCAAAAAGCAACCGGGGAAACGTGTTTCGTTATGCGAAATGGGCCAAGGAATCTAGGGGCCAACTTCAAAGGGAGATTCTGGACTGGCAAATTCTTAGAGGATAACCACACCAGGTCTCCCACCTGAAATGAGGGTTCAAGACTCCAATGTTTATCAGCAGTCTTCTTCATATTCTCTTGTGCCTGAGCCAGGGTACCAGCAGCCTGTTGCTGGAGGCACTGAATCTCAGCAACTAATTGATCAGCAGAGGGAACCAAGCTAGACTGGACAGGAGGTAGAGGCAGGAATTTAGGGTGATGACCAAAGGAACAGAAAAAGGGACTGAGTCCGGTTGCTGAATGAACAGAATTGTTGTATACCACTTCGGCTAACACAAGATGCGACATCCAGTATGACTGAGAAGCGTTGGTAAAACAGCGTAGACACTGTTGCAAAGTCTGATTAGTCCTTTCGGTCTGTCCATTGGTTTGTGGATGATAACCAGAACTGAGGGCCCGATGAATACCTAGATGTTGGCAAAGCTGACCCCAAAAAGATGAAACAAACTGGGAACCTCGATCTGATCTTATCTTTTCTGGTAGACCATGTAAACGGAAGATGTTATGTAAAAATGACCTTGCCATTTGAGTTGCCGTAGGTATCTTCTCAAAAGGTGTAAAGTGTGCCATCTTGGTAAAGCAGTCTACCACTACCATGATACAGGTGTTACCTTCAGAGGGCGGAAGATCTACAATGAAATCCGTGGCAATTGTATGCCATGGGTACGGTGGTCTTTCAGTAGGATGTAATAAGCCCAAAGGTCTTCTACGCGGAATCTTGACTTGAGCACACACAGGGCAGCACTCTATATATTGTTTTACTTGGTTTGCCCATCCCGGCCACCAGAATTGTCAGGCTATAGTTTCCTGAGTTGACTGAATGCCATGGTGCCCTCTGATCTTGGAATCATGTAAGCCTTGTAACACAGCCTTTTCGGAGGTCTTCTGTGGGTAAATACAGCCTTCTACGGAAAAAAAGTAGACCATCTCTTTCGCTTACTTGTGGATGTTTCAGCAAAGTTGACCGTTTAGGATCTGTCGAGGTTTCTTGAGCAACCTTCTGTAAGTAAGGCACCAAAGCCAGGAGGAAATGCTTTGGAGCCAACACAGGTTGACCCCGACCTTCTTGTTTAATATCATCCTCTAAGGAACGAGATAGGGCATCTGCTTTCACATTCTTAATGTTTGGGACATAGGTGATGTTGAAATCAAAATGTGAAAAGAAGAAGGCCCACCGTGCTTGTCGTGATGTTCTACATTAGAGAGAGCGTAAATATTGCAGGTTTGCGATGATCTGTGCGTACTTCCACAGGAAACCGGCCTCCCAAAAGATGATGACGCCATTCTTCAAAGGCGGTTTTAAATACTAGAAGTTCTTTCTCGATTATAGGATAATTTCGCTCACTGGCGGTAAGCTTCCTGGAATAATATGCCAATGGGAATTCAGCCTCTAGTCCGGAGTCATATTGTAACAAAATGGCCCCCACTGCAAAGTCTGAGGCGTCAGCTTCCACTATGAATGGTCTATCATCTTGGGGATGATGAAGAATCGGAGAAGTACTGAAAGCTTGCTTTAGTTGTAGAAAAGAAGCAGCAGCCTCCGGTCCCCACTCGAAAGGCTTCTTGGTACTGGTCAGACTAGATAAAGGGGCGGTCAATCTGGAAAAAGAAGGAATGAAACGATGGTAGAAATTGATGAAACCAAGGAATCGTTGAAGAGATCGCCGATCACTAGGGGACTTCCATTCCAGTATGGCACGGACTTTAGCAGGGTCCATATGAATACCAGAAGCACTGATTATGTATCCCAAGAATTCAATATGGTCTTGATGAAAAAGATACTTCTCAGTCTTGGCATAGAGGTGATTCTGTTGTAACCTTCTAAGTACCTCTCTCACTTGAGTCGTGTGTTCTTTAAGATCCTTGGAGAACACCAAAATGTCATCCAAATATACCCAAACAGAAATGCCAATCAAGTCAGCGAATATATGGTCCATAAAACGCTGAAAGACTGAAGGGGCATTGCATAGGCCAAAAGGCATAACTCGATATTCATAGTGCCCTAATGGTGTTTTAAATGCAGTCTTCCATTCATCTCCGGGTCTTATGCGCACCAGATGATAGGCCCCTCTGAGATCAAACTTGGTAAACACTCTGGCATTATGTAGAGATTCCATGATAGTTCGTATCAAAGGAAGTGGATATCTGTCTTTACTGGTGATGTTATTTAATTGCCTGTAATCAACGCACAGCCTCAAGGTGCCCTCCTTCTTCTTAACGAAAAATAAGGGAAATCCTGCAGGTGACTTAGAGGGTGTAATATATCCTTTCTGAAGACATTCCTCTAGATACTCCTGTAATACCTCCTTCTCCTGAGTAGTTAAAGAATACACCTTGCCATGCGGAATCACCAAGCCTGGTAATAGATCAATGGAACAATCAAAAGTTCTGTGAGGAGGTAAAGGAATCTCTTTTGGTTCAGAAAAAACATCCCGAAATCCAAAATATTCAGATGGTATTGTGATAGCCGAATATAGTCGAGACCTGGCACTTCAATCTGTCTGAGTTGCAGTGGAAATTGTCGTGATAGAGGATTCAAAACCACAGCACTCCTGTACACAGCGGTCTGAGCTGAATACTAGTGTCCGAGTTTCCCAATTGATATTCGGATTGTGATGTAACAGCCAAGGTAATCCCAGGATTATGGGGTACGTGGGTGTCTTGATAACATCTAGAGATATCTGTTCCAAATGTCCTTCAATCTGTAGTTGCAGGAACCCCATATGTTGATGGACAGGACCAGAGGACAATGGAGTCCCATCTATAACTTCCACCATTGAGGCACATTTCTTTTCAAGCAAGATGATCCCATTATTGACATCAAATTCTGCATCGATATAATTGCCGGAAGCACCGCAATCCAATAACCCCAAAACCTCAATGGGTTCTTTACCCAGCCAGGAGACTTTAATACGCAGGGCCATAAGTACCACGGGCTGCATGGGTTGTTTAGCCTGCTTATTATTCAGAAGGACTGAAGAAAAGACTGTCAGCCCCGTCGTTGCCTTCCCTACATACGACAGGCCATTTAGTTTTCCGACTTCCGGAGAGGTCGTAGAGGGCAAGTACTGAGATAATGTCCAGAGGCCCCACAATACAAACACAATCGGCGGTCTCTTCTCTGTTTCCTTTCAGCATCCGATAAGGGACCCCTGACAGCTCCCAATTGCATTGGTTCAGGTGCGACCTCAGTGGATCCAGTAGCCCTTGGTGTTGTAAGCAAAAATCGTGGGAGAGTTCTTTCCGAGCGACGTCTCTCGCTCCGTCTTTCTGCCAGCCTGTGGTCGATTCGTAAAACTTGTTCCTGAAGGGACTGCAGAGTGTCTGGACCGGGGATATGAAGCAACTCATCCTTATATTCGTCTCTCAACCCTCTTCGGAACATTGTATTCTGAGTAACCTCCGGCCACTGGGAATCGGTAGCCAACTGTCGAAAACGGCTAATGTAGGAAATGATGTCACTCGATCCTTGCTTTAGATCCATAAGCTGATTTTGGGCTGACGCAGCAAGATTTGGTGACTGAAACACTTCCAAGAAGGCCTTTTCAAAAGCAACAAAATCCTCCAAAATGGGGCTCTTGGCTACCACTAGGGGTGTAGCCCAGGCCAACGCATTCCCAGTCAAATTGCCAAAAATATATCCAATCTTGGCCTTGTCCTGGTTGAAATGAGAGGGATGACACAGAAAATGAATCCTACAGTGATTGCAAAATTCAGCCACTCGCCGAGGATCGCCATCAAATTTCACCGGACTGGTCTGGGCCATCACCGATTCAGCTGAAGTGCCGGAACTGACCCCTTGAGCCACCAACTGACGTAAAGTAAGATTTTCCTGGTGTAGGGGCGACATCTCCGCGTGTAAGGCCGAATATCATTTCTTAATTCTTCAGCATCATCCATCTCGGAATATGAACTGGTTGGTAGGCGTCTTAATCTGCGTCGCGTGACCTTGTTGTACTTGTATTTCCAGAAGTTGTTCGTACTGGAGAAGCCAGGCTGGTTGATCCGAAAACTGGATGATGAGAATGTAACGCAAGGAACCGGCCTCAACCCAGCCCTGAGGATACAGAGCAGGATGGGGACCAACCCCCGACGCCACAGAACTCCTCCCTGCGGATCTTCGTGACGCCCAAATCATTGCAAGCACTGACAGGGAAGGTAGTCCAACAGTTCAAGTTTGTAGGTAGGAGAGGTATCCTCAGGATCCTGGCTGAGAGATGCAGAAGGCACACGAGGATCCGGTAGCAGATGACACAATTCTGACAATATAGGCAGGGAAGTCTGTCTGTATCTGGTGTCCAACAAGGCAAGAGAACCAGTCTGAAAATAGTCATAAACAGACTTCCAACAATGACAGGAGAACAGTCTGTAACTCATTTTCAGCAAGGCAGGTTACACTGGAGAAGTATGGCAGACAAGGAACTGGGGTCCAGTTGAACCAGGAGAGCAGCAGAAAGAAACTGGCCAGGGCTGGTACCCTACAAAGGCTGAGAGGTGGGGTAGCCTAAGGGGAACCCAAATGAAGGAGAACCAGCAAGGCAAAAACCCAGGAGGGGAAACCCTGAAAGGCAAGTCCAAGGAAATGGGAGCCAGGAACCAAGGAGAGCAAGGAACCCAGACCCGGGAAGGGAAAAACAGGGACAAGAAAAAGGAAACAGGAACTGGAGCAGGATCCAGAAAGGAACCAACAGGAGCAGGTAAGCTGGGAGAAGAGCAGCGGCGAGTCAGGAACGAACCGCGTTAAGACGCGATTCCTCCTGCACTTGTACGCTACTTCAAGCACTCGGCATGAAGCCGAGGCTTGGAACGCGGGCAGCCCGCGCATGCGCCACGCCTCCACCGGAGCGGAAACGAGGCATGGAACACAAGCCTGTTCTGGCCTCCGCAGTGTTCCGCGGCGCACGCGTATGCCTGCGGCCGGAAAGCAGCAGTGAGTTTGGGCGTCGGGAGAGCAGTCTCCCGGCGAGCCGAACTCGGGAGAAGAGCTGCCAGGGCTGGGGACGTCGTCCCGCAGCCCTCCAGGTGGGTGCTCTAACAGTGATCAAGAGATTGTGAGGGTACAGGCAGGCAAATGAAGCGCGGTGTGAGCAATCAAGGATGGCGGGTACAAGGAACCAAAGCAATTGAGAATCGCGAGGGACCACGGGCGTTAGGACACCAGGTGTAAAAATGTGGCCAAAGATGGAGGAGGTGCTGGAACGCATGTGATCATGGGAATGCGAGGGACAACATAGGCAGAGGATCTGTAGTGCAGACAGGCAGGGAAAGGAAAGGATGCAGATGCACATGCGATCGAGAGATGTGAGGGGCCACACAAAATAGGGGCCACACCGAGGATAGAGTGGGGCGGATGCACACTCGCTCACAGGAATGCGAGGGACCAGGTAGGCCGAGGACAAACACATCAAACAGACAGGGATGGAAGGGACATGGAGGCACACGTGATTGAAGAATGTGAGGGGCCACGCATGTCAGGAACGTGCAGCACATGCAAAGCCAAGGATGGAAATGGCACAAACGTGTAAAGGGAATGCGAGGGACCACACAGGGATAGGACCAGGAAAAGGTAGGGGGGACAGGCTGGAAGGAGATGAGAGGGGAGCTTAAGGAGGGGTGAGAGGGGACAGCACAGGTAGGGAGCGACAGGGAAGGGTCGGGCATAGCAAGGGCAGGGGCCCGGTCAAACGCAAAGGTTGCAGGGGACGCGATAGGGGAAAGGCTCAGGAGAAGAGCTAAGAAGCGCAATGCAAGCTAACTCCCCAACTTCTTACCTGGCAGATGCAGACAGGAGAATTAATCATCCAAACTAACTGTCTGCGCCGCAGACCCCTTTGTTACCAAGCACCTGCTTTGCTCAACACTGCGGCTCGGTAGTGTTGACATAACAAACGTGTTACATTTCGTTGGGCAGCGTATCCTGTGAACGTGCATTACTCAACACCACAGCCTTGTCCTGCGAGGGCTTTGCCACAGAGGGTCTGAACCTTGGATTTTATAGGCTCGGTAGTGTGGACATAACAAATGTGTTATGTGTCGTCAGGCAACGGATCCTGTGAACTTGCGTTGCTCAACACTGCAGCCTTTCCTGTGAGGGCTTTGCTGCAGAGGGTTCAAACCTTGGATTTTATAGGATTGGTAGCATGGACATAACAAATACGTAACGTGCTGGTGGGCAGCGTATTCTGCAAACCTGCATTGCTCAACACCACAGCCTTGTCCTGCGAGGGCTTTGCCACAAAGGGTCAGAACCTCAGATTGTATAGGCTCAGCAATGTGGATGTAACAAACGTGTTATGTGACGTCGGGCAGCATATCCTGTGAACCTGCGTTGCTCAACACCGCGGCCTAATCCTGCAAGAGCTTTCACAGGAGAATAGTGGTATACTCTGCCTGGAGGTGGGAAAACAGCTGTGGGGTTTTAGAAAAGTGGTATACTTTGCCTGGAGGTGGGAATACAGCTGTGGGGTTTTGTGTGGTTTGGAAGTACGGGCTATTACAGTGTGTGCACGGTATTTCATTATTCAGGACTACCTTGTTTAGATTGGTGACATCACCCATAGGGTTGCACATAGGACACAGAGAGTACGAGATGGTGAGAAGCTAGTCTTGAAAACCTGGGATTGGCAGAGAAGGTGAACACGCTGCGGTGCGCGAAGGCACATGCACAAGATTGTGGGTGTGCATGAGGATGCAGTGGTTGTGAAGGAGGTGCAGTGCACAGAGCACGCCTGATAAGTTGTGGAGCCAGAGAGGCTTGTAGAAACTGAAAAGTATTGCCATTGTATTGTACCTTTCTACCTGAACAGGGGACTATCAAAACCCTCAACTTGAGATCAGGTAAAGGCACTAAAACATGTATCAACGGAAACGGGAGTGACACGCCCCTTCAGCACTTGTGTAAGCTACTGCTTCCTTACAGGGAGAAGATTTTCAAGTATAGCATAGAATTGTCCAAAGGTACCAAGGGAAAGTTAACTAAACCATGGCCACCTTGTGGAAGTTTCTCCAAAGACGTGCAGCAATCACTACTGACACAAACACAGGGTACCTATAAGGGGAAGAAGTTAAGAAAACGCATGGCCATATTTTAGTTGTGGTGCAAGTTTCAGGAGGGTGAGGAGGATGCCGTGAGGAGTCAGTGGATGCTAAGCCAGCGGGAGGTGAAGGAGCCAGGGGCTCATCCTTCCGCTCCTCCACATCCGATGACACAGACGTTGAGCAAGGGATGTCCCCAATACGAGAATTAAGGGCAGCAGAGGGAATCTCAAACCCAACATATAAGCCACCACCATATACGAAGGAGAAGAAGTCGATAGGCATAAGGCAGCAAGCTGGCGAGCGAGACACAAGCGGCGAGGCGCAGTAGGGCGCAATGGAAGGGCTCAGGAACATAGCCATGAATGAGTGGATAGGAGGAGAGATACTTCTGAAGCTGATAAGGAAAACAGATGGAGAGGCAGAAAGGGCAACTAAGGCAATGGGGGGCCTGAAGAAAAGCAGCGAAGCATCAGACTGGGCGGAGATAATGTATGCAGAGGACAGGACAGAGAAAGAATGGGAGGAGAAATTAGAACGCGAAGACAGGGAGAGCAGGATAGAAGCGAAGCTGGAGAGAGAGGATAGGGAACTAAGGAAGGAGGAGGAGAAGAGGCACATAGAAAGGCAGTTGGAGGAGAGGATTCAGAGAGACCTTAAGGAAAGGAAGAGAGCAGAAAGGGAGTAGTGGGACATAAGGACAAGGGAAGTGGAAGAGGTTGAGAGGCATAGGGAAGTAGCAGAGTGGGAGTTGGTTGAGAGAGAAAAGAGGAAGATGTAGCTAGCTAGACTGGCAAGGGAACAAGCACACAGAGTAGAGGACATGCAAGCAATAAGGGAGGTAAAGACACAAGGAGCTCTAGACAGAGGAGGCAACAAACTCAAGGAGGACAGATGGGCAGAACCAGACAGCACAAGCTCATGAGTAGGAGCATAGCAGAGAGAGATGGAGCAAGTCTATGGGCCTGGGGGGCAGGAAGCAGGTATGACTTGAGAGACATTAACCTCAGAATGAAACCTAACCCAGACTTCACATCGAGGAAAATGAGTTTTGCAGATGATTTCTGTAGCAACATGGACACAGGGTGTGATAATGATGACAGGAACAGTGGGGATGAGAGGGGGGCAATATCGATACCAATACACGAGGGTGGGGACAGACAAGCAGGTGTCATGGGAGTTTAGGACACACACACAGGGAGAAGGAGGGGGCAGCTCAGGCGAGCAGGCATGACAGGTGAATGACTTGCACACCCTACATGACACCACTGCATACATTGATAGGCTTAGAGTCCTCCTGGGATGAAGGAAAGCGGAGACAGTCATGGCTTGTTCAAGAAGACGGTTAACAAAGAGATATGACAACAGCACCAGAGTACCAATACTAGAGCCGATAGATGTATGCACAGGCATCAAGAGCGAGAGAGGGGACAGACAGGTCAAATCAGCCAGGAAAAGGCATGAAGAGGAGGCAGGGTTCGCACAGATGCCCTTATTAGAGAGAGGAGGGGTACAACCTCACTATGTACCATGGAAGCATGCAGACAAGGAGAATCGGAAGTATAGACTACCATCGTTGGCTGCAGGGGCTGGTAAATGGATCTATGATATCGAAAAAATGACAGCGAGACATAGGTTAGCTGTGGGAGATGTAGAGGGATCATTAGTATCGATCTTAGGGGGTGCAGCTGATGATGTATGGAAGAGGGCAGGGTTCCCGGGGGTGACGACAAAAAACACAGCACACAAAGGGTAATCGTTTGCAAACTGTAGGGCTGCAGTATGGCAAGCACTAAGGGCACAATACCCAGACACATTAGACATTAGGGAATTATGTCCCAGAAAATGAGGGAAGATGAAGACCCTGTGCAGTACATTCAGGAGATTAAAGAGCTTTGGCGCCTTGAAACTCAAGAGCCATGGGACAAAACAGTAGCAGTATTTTATCACATACTAGTACAGGGGCTGCCAGAACCCATCCAGAAAAGTTTGGGGAAATTGGTAGGGATGATAGGGAAACAGTGGCCAAAGATTCAGCTCACGGTAGTTCATCATTGTAGGATATGGTAGGAGAAGATTAAGAAAAATGCAGAGGACACGAAGATAGACAAAGTAAAACTAGTACAGAAAAAACTATTGACGTACGTGATGGAGGGGGTGGTATTAACCAGTCCCACACCACAGGGACAGCAGCCACAGCAGCAGCAACAACCACAGCAGTTTGCACCACCCATGGGGAGAGGGTTCATGGGGCGGGGTGGTCCACAGCAGGGGTTCAGTGGAAGGGGGGCCAACAGAGAGGGTATGGCTTTGGACCATAGATGCATCACAACCAAGGGGGCTTTCCATGAGGGTTTCAAGGATATGGGCAACAAATGCAGCAGAACTGAGAGGATTTCTCAGGGGGTTTCAAAGGACAAGGGAGGGAGCCACCACAGTGCTGAACATGTGGGCAACTAGGACACATTTCAAGACAATTGATCAGACAGATGGGGTCAGGCATACAGGAACTGCAGTAGCAATACTGAAGGAAGGCAGGACAAGTGAGGTAGGAGCAAGTGCGCGACTACCATCCCATTACTCAGCGCAAGCAAAAGAACTGGTGGCCCTAATACTAGCACTGGAACATGTCATAGAGGAGGAGGTGACAATATACTCACACTCCGCCTATCTGACGTCCATAGTACATTCTGGACTGTCACAATGGCTCAGGAGAGGGTTCAGATGGGCGGATGGGACCCCAGTACAACATGAACTTTTATTGGGCAGATTGATTGAAGTAATTGTTTACCCAAGGAAGATAGGTATAGTGAAGTGCCAAGCACATAGTAAAGGAGAAGATCAAGAGTGCACCAGGAATATGATACTTAAGGAAGGGTACAATGAACTGCCAGAAGCACAGATCATGGAATTGCAGGGAGCTGTACCCCAGGAAGAGAAGGAATTGTGGATAAGGAGGGATGCACAATGTCTCTGACAGATGCCCTATGGTGACAGGATAACACAGGGAAGGTGGTGATGCCACTAGCATTACTGAATACTGCATTAACACAATTGTACAATCCAACACACACAGGGAAGGAGGTAATTGCTACACGCATTGGAAAAACATGGTTTTGTCCTAATTTTGAGGAACATGTGGCTGAATTTGTGAGCAATTGTTTAACTTACCAGCCATTTACAGAAAGGCATACCCTGAGAGTTGTGAGAGGAGCCATACCTAGACCAGTAGGCCCATTCCAGCACCTACATGATCCAAGTTTGCCAAGGATATCGCTACATGATAGTGATGTATGCCCATTTTCCAGGTGTTTTGAGGCTGGCCCCTGTTCGCATGCTGATGCCCTTAGAGCGCTATGTTCCTGGTCAGGAAAGTGTTCCCAAGATGGGTGTGTGTGAAGTCCTGCGATCTTGCATTCTGACAATGGCCCTCACTTCACCAATGAAATGTTCCAGCACATCAAAGCGTTGTTGAAGATTCAACACAAGTTCACCTGTGCATACCACCTGCAAGAAAATGGGGTGTGTGAACGCCTGAATGGCCCCATGAAAGAGTGCATAGCTAAGACAAAACAGAGTAAAAAAAAAGAATTGGCTGCACTGCTTACCTCTCCCCTTATTTGCCTGGGTCTGACCACCATTTAATGCCCCATAACGTAGTGAAGGGACGGTGCATGGATCTCCCCCTAGCTCCATCCATAAGAGCACTGAAAGACTGTGAGAATATTGTAGATGTGTTAGGACAATAGTTGCATAAATGCATTACTTCTTTGGTGGCAAGCACTTCTTATATCTCTCGCCAGATATAACAACACCAGTGAAGCCCAGAAGACAGAGAAGATAGCAACTGTGAAATTGCACCACAAAACTCTGGATTTAAAAACCATGTGAGTGTGGTGGACATCGTCCTCCTGAGGATTTCTTTCCAGCGCTAGAATGCGCTAAGGTTCACAGGTCCGCATGTTGTTGAGAAAGTTACCTACCGTTCCATCAAACTTGTGGAGAAGCAGGTCTGGAGCCACTTGGCAGATATCAAGCCCTATAAAGCAGTGGCCTCGCCTGGCAACAAGGTCACCTTGACAGACAGGGCTAATGTTCAGCACCTAGGAGAGCTAGGTGAATTTTCAGAATTCACGCATTCTGAATTTACATGACCGAGAGGAGGACATCCAGTTGTTACAAGCTCGTGAGCAGCAGAAATAGAGACCGGTCTCCTTGTGGGCATTGATTAGGGAACACTGTCTGTTTGTTATTTTACTTTCCTGCCACACAATCTATGTGAAAGCTGATGTAATTGTTGCCATTTGCTCATGCCCATGTTGCCCTCTGCCCATCACCCAGATACTTTCTCAAACCAATTTGTGCATACTGTGAGGAGACCCAGCAGATTCTGAGCTCGGTCCTCCGGAGTATACTATCTTACCTTTATAGAGAATTTGGCCCAAACATACCCACAGCTTGAGCATGGTAATCCCCCCAGTACTTTCCACACTGAAAGACCCATCTGTAAGAAAATTATGGGAAAAAGTGTTTGCATTTGCAATAAGTGATTACCTGGTCCTCTGGGTTTAAACAGTATTTACACTACTAACACAGTAACACACTTATTTGAGCTTTTCAGGCGGGCAACTGTATCTTCAAGCTGCAAGGATCAAGCATCTTAAGTGAAAATGAATAAAATATAGAAAAATGTGATGGTTCTGTTGGTCTTACTTATTCCTAGCAGTGTTATTATATTGGTATTTTGGAAAATTACCTGTGTTATTAGTGCTACCACTGTACCCTCTACAAACATTCCCCCAACCTGAGCAGTTGGAATGACCATGTCAGGTGGACAGGCAAACACTGCTGATAAGGTAAGGAGAGGTAAGCGCAGTGTTGACACATGAGAAAGGTTGACATGTATCTCACCGACACTACTTGAGTGTCTAATAATATGTGGTACAAACACATGACCAAAGTAGGAAAGGAAACCACCAGGGAGAGCTGTTATGTCTGCTCCTTAATCCCCTATGCCATGAATGCCTCCAGAACTTTCATAGCAGCTGAAATACATGCAGCAAGAGTGCAATGCTTAATGTATCTCTCAATGGTGACACATTGAGGAAGATTTCAAGGGAAGACAGCAACATTGAGATGGATGTCCAAAGCAACGTTCCCATTTAAATATCATTCCATAAAAACATTAGACATGATGAACAATTATTGGCAGCTAGATGAAGCTGTACAGTACATAACTGATATGCGTAACAAAGGTGAAACAAAGACTGTCAGCCTGAAGGAACTACCATGTCCATGGACAAGAGTGAAGGAGACAGGAGGAGAGTCTGGTTGCTGGGAAAGACCACAGATACTAGAGTATGGACAACTGTACACAGAGATGGATAGAAGGATGGAGTGGCGGGAAGCAAAGCACCAACACTAGCACAAGCACCAGTGAACAAGGTACAAGAAGAAAATAACAAGTTCCTGAAGGAATGGGACGCAAGCGCCAAGTTACTGACATGGGTGGAGAACAAAGCTGGTCTGATGCCGATAATACCCCTGAAGACACCAGCACTGTGCTACCAGAACAATGGTGAAGTTGAAGTTTGCGAAAATGTTGGCTGCAGAAGCATTAAACAGCACGCAGCTATGAAGGCAGGAACAGCAGGAACAGCAGGAACAGTAGTGGTACCTACGGACCACTACTGGGTGTACGGACTGAAAGGCATGCAAGGAGCTGCCACCCGACTGGGTGGAAGTTTGATCTCTGGTACACATCAATATGCCATCCCTAGCTGTGCCTCGCAAAGACGTGAAGCTCGATGAGTTCCCTAAAATGACTAATAACAAGTGGAAGAAGAAGTCGGTGGAGGGGTACTGACCACCAAGATGGAGAAGCAAGCCGAATTGAGTAGAGTAAAGAGAGGAGGAAATTACTTCTCAGAAGCATCTGAAAAAAGAACTAGATGAAATTCCAGCAGAAGCTAGACTGTTCAGCAGGAAACAAATGTTCTTTGCATCAATAATACCATCCGTACAGACGTACACAAACGCAAAGTGGATACAGATCACCCACTGAGAGCTGATGGTGATTAATTCCACAGTGAATGGATTCAATGCAATAAAAGAAGAGCTCTGAGCAATAAAGTTGGTGGTGATCCCAAATCGATATATTCTGGATCTGCTCAGAGCTATGGAAGGAGGAGTTTGTGCAAAAATTGGGAGTTCCTGTTGTACAGTCAGACCTGCCAATGATGAAGATGACGGAACACAAAAAGATGCAGTGGCGCAGATGCATGCCAAAATGGAAGAAGAAGCAAAGGGGACAGGAAAGGACCAGAGCTGGATAGCATAGATATGGTCATGGATGTCATCATGGCTGTCAGACGGACTAAAAGTGATAATGGGAGCACTAGTGCTGGCAGCAACATCGCTGTGTGGGGTCAAAATATGCATGGCAAAGTGAAAGAAGATAGTGGAGGAAGCCATCAGAATGCAGGTCCTCATGGACATAAATATAGGGGGCGCAACGGACAAGACTGTGGCATAAAGAAACAAGATAAGGGAACGAATTGCACAATGTGAACTTTTCCCACTTGGAGCAATGAAGTTGGACAACCCATTTGATGCTAAATACTATGAAGGAAAGTGGGTTTGGTGTAACCCCGAAGGAGTGTACTGTTACATGAAGTGGTAGTTCAATGACCAGACAAACTACTATTGGCACCTCAGAGGATAATGAAGATATGGCAGCCAAAAGCAAAAGGACTGTTTTATAAGGATGTGGTCGATAGGTCGACCAGAGGGGGAACTGAAGAAGGGTGGGGGAGCCTTCCTTCCCACTCTCCTACTAAATTCATGACAAGAAAGAAGGACAGGAAACACTGCAATCATCCATTCTGTTTTGGACGGATTCCTAATGGGCCTATGATTGACAAATATGTGGAGAGCTATCCCCTCAGCCAGCCATACTGACCAAGGGACACACAGATCTATCCATGCGTGAATGAAGAGCCACAGGCAATGATCAGAGGTACATGCATGGCCAGCCTGGACTAAACACCAAGAAGCCATGTTGCTGACGTAGTTAGAGACACCATGACATAGCAGCATTAGACATGAAGCACACGTGCCATCCGCACTTCGGTGCACAAACACACACTCAAATACATGAAGAACACAAGCCTACAGTTCTATAGTTAGAGGACAGATACATATACATACTGTCATTGCATTTATTATTTTTGCCATTTGCCAAATGCAGCAACGCAGAAACTGCAAGGCACAAGAAATCCTGAGCAAAACTTGCAGATGTTTAAACCCAAAAATCCTATGGAACTGCAGGAGCACCTATGGGACCTGACAGAGCCAAGTGTGACTAACCTATGGAAATGTAATATAGCATGGAAAATATAGAAACCGCATTATAAGGTTTTTGAGAATTACATCAAGGCTTAGGCCTCAGAGCAACAAACGTTCTGAGCCAATTCAGTCTGTATACAGAGCAAGACATGTAAGACAGGACTCGCAGCCAAGGTCAAGTGATACAGATGACATTCCAATCACCAGACAACAAAGGTACAAGCTGCAGAAAATACAAATACATCCTCATAATTCAGAGCTGCAGAACTCAAATCTGTGGTCTCTAAACACGCGATACGGCGGAAGCACACAATTGAGAGCGATCAGTGGTGGGAAAGGAGAGCCGGTCCAAGGCAGCCAAACACAGGCTGCAACAAGTATGCAACAGTATGCAGCAAGTGTTGCGCTGGACAGGGCAGCACTCTCATAGGGCAGAGAGGTACACACAAATTACAATACAGGCACATAATCATTCTCATCACCTTGAAGAGGTACACAGTGACCTGAGAACATTTTCGGGTCCCGGTGCTGGGGACGTCAGCTCTAGCCAATCACAGTTCAGTACCCTAGGGGTGCGTAGCATTGGGTAAGAACCAATGGGAAGTCCAAAACACTGCAACAATGTTATAGTTAGTACATTGGGGATGGATCAGGCCAGCCACCTGACATGCAAGGGCCAGTAGAATAATATCTATAATGTCCTGTATAGGTTATAGACTACTCAATACCCAATAACTTGGATTGATGCATTTTCTGGAGAAGGCCCCGGGTCGTAACGAAGTGCTGACACTATTTGGGAGTAAAACTGGCCTGCAAGCCGAGGAAGAGAGAGATGTGCATGAACATTCTCTGTTCCTGTGCAGTTTGAACTTGCCATTGGCTGAGTCCTCTGTGTATCCTGGGGAGGGTGTTGGTCCCTCCAAGTTTGCAAACTTCCAGTGTCCCTCTGGCATGTCTGGGGGTTTGTCCACAACACTAGCAGTGTTGTGTCAAATAAAAAGGGCCTTTACTAAGAAACCTATTTCCAAGCCTTACAACTAATACAAAAGGGTGCGGGATACATTTCAAGAAAAAGAAAGAAGTGTTCGTAAATAATATGTCAGGATGTGGCAGCCGGTGACTCCCTTCTGCACGTTTAGAGCAGAAGGTAAGATGGGAACTTAGAGCACAGCACACACTCGAGCTTTCCCAGCTTGAGTCAACAGTTCCATTTTCAGCTATCAGATCCGTCGATGGCCACGTCTCTTTTCTTCTGAAAGTCACTTGCCTTCGAAGGCCTGACGTAATCAATGACAAAGACCAAAAGTTCCTCCAACAAAATGAAAGTTTGTTTCTTAGTTTTTACTTAGAGTGCAGATTGCTCATCTCTGGGTCCCCCTCTTCTGGGCACTGACCCTTCTTTGCTTTCACAAATGTTTTCATAGATCTTTTCTGTTTAGCGGGATTCACTTCCCTTGCGTTCTCAATGTCTTTTTGCAAAGTTCATAGTAGACATCCCTCTGCCGGGTTCACATTTGTAAACACACTGTTTCTTGGGACTTTCGGCTTAGCCCCTCTTCTCTGAAATCCCCCCTTAGGGTTCATTTTTGCCGCTCTTTACTTTCATAATTTTCTTATACACCGTTCAATACTTGTGGGATTTGCTTCTCTTACTTTTTAACATTTTGTAGATCAAAGACTTTCGAATGTACTGGGATTTTGCTTGACCTCCTGTATGACCACTTTGACTTATCTTGGCGGTTCTCCTATGGCCTTCTGGTATCCATAGTTTCACTCAGACAAGGATTGACCAGAGTCCCTCGAGTTAGCACCTGCATGGTGCTGGTTCCTGCTGCAGCTGGTCTCCCCCTCTTAACACTTTTCACAGTTCTTTGAACTGCCTTCAAATTTCCACTTTGTATCTTTCATTCAACACAGCCCGGTTCTTATTGGTTCTCCCCTCGACTCAGCGGCTGTGATGAACCACTTGGCTTTTTTTTCAGTGGAGTCAAGACAGGTTCCACGGTCGTCTGAACTTCCCTCAATCCTGCTTATCAGTGTACGCCCACCCCGTTTACCGTTAGCATCTGCTGCAAGACACTTGTGCTATTGTTCGCAGTTTTATATCCTCTTCCATGATGGTTCTGCAGGACTGAGATGAAAAGGGCAGGTTCTGTTCTCCACCCTCTCGATTCCTGCTGCCATTCTCCTTCTCCATGCCTGGTTAGCTCTGCTGCTGTGCCGTCTGCCGTGCTCATACTGTGCTCTCTCGCTCCACCTTTTATCCCTATAGGGAAGGGAAAGGGCTGTTAGGTGTGTGTGGTTCTGATCAATTGCCTGATTTTGCCTAACCCTTGTATAGGGACATGTCAGGTAAACAGCTATGGTGTTAGTCCATTCTCTGGTGCATCATGCAAAAGTGTTTGTGTCGGAAAAGGAGTTGGGGCAGTGCTTTTGAATGTCCTACATGGTAGGATAGGGAAAAGGTGTTGAAAGAATGGGGATACTGCATCTCACCCGTCAGTGTCCCACTCCCACTCCCCGAGAACCCCCATCCAGGTGATCTTCCCTCACTGGTCCACCCCCAGGAACTGGATCCAATAGTGATGGCCATGTCCTGGCCAACTGAATGACAGATCCCCAGGCACTAGCTAGGGAGACACCTTCAGGTTTCTCATATGTGCTTCCACCATGCGATACAGCCACATTTGTTTCACAGGGGAACCAGGAAAGAAAATCCACATTTCCCTGGTCTTTTCCCTTCTTGTGTTCCAGTGGGAAACAATAGGGTTGTAGGTCTACAAACCATCGCATGACCCGAGGGTTTGACTTTTTACATTGGGTAATCCAAACTAAGGGTCAGTGGTCTGTAACCAGTGTAAACCTTTGTCCCAATAGGTAATATCTAAGATGGATAATGGCCCACTTGATGGCTAGGGCATCTAGTTTTAACACAGAGTCGTTTTCATCACATGGGAACAACTTGCGACTGGTGTATAGTCAGGTGTTCTAGTCCGTCACAAATTTGAGATAAGATGGCTCCTAATCCTGCAAGAGAGGCATCTGTCTGAAGCACAAACTCTTTCGAGAAATCAACTATCTTTAGGACTGGGTTTTGGCATAATGTCTGCTTTAAGATGTTATAGCATATCTCATCAGAACTGTTTCACTGAAGTTTACAGGGTTCGGCATTTTGAAGTTTATCTGTTATCCAGGCTGTTTTGTCTGAAAGGTGAGGGATAAATCTACTATTTATCCTATTCGACCAAAGAAAGCCCTAAGATCTCTTTTTTTATGGAATCTTTCTACTAGACCATTGGTTTGAGGATGGTACACAGAGGTTCGCAAGGTGGTAATGTGGAGTAGCTTTTTGACTTCAGCCATAAGTTTACTCATAACATTCGAAACTTCGGTCGGTTAGTATTTTTTGGGGAAAATCGATCCTAGAGAAATACGGTAGAAGATGTTTTAGGATCTGCTGAGTGGTACAATCACTGGGACAAACTTGTTACCCAATTTAGATGTTTCTTGGGTCCCATTATGTCCATACCAAGATACCAAGTCCCAAAAAAAGGGGACTTCTATGATTGGCACTGGGTTCAGAGGGGCGGGTACTGGGATGTGGGGGCTGGTCTTTTGACAGTTTTTGCAGGTTTGTATAAAAGATTTTATATCGCTAAGAATATGTGGCCAGTAAAACTTTCCACTAATATGCGCCTGGGTTTTAACATGTACCAAATGCCCTCCTGTGGGATGGGAATGTGTGATTTCTAGCACAACCTTTCAGTGGCCTATTCGTATTACCAATTGGGTTTTTATGAAATCTTCTGGGGAGGTTTCTCTTCTGTACAGAAGACCACGTTTGGAGAAGAAAAAGGGGCTTCCCTTCTCTATGCCTTCCTCTTCAGGAACTGCTTGTAAAAAAGCTTCAGCGAGGGGGGTGTCATTTCGCTGAGCAAAGGCTAGTTTGGGATAAATGGTGGGTTCTTCTCCTTTCTTGTCTTAGATGTTAACAGATTTATTAGCTTCCCCAAAGCCTAAGTTACCTCTTTCTGTTTTATCTGGTTCTCTCTAGTTGAATTGAGGGAACAGAGCCCTTTCCAGAATTCCCTGTGAAATGTGGTCTCCCTGGCATATCTCAAAAGGGACTTTGCCATGATTCTATAAGAAGACCTTCACATCTCCTCGGAAGTCGGGGTCAATGACGCCTGCTAAGACATCTATGCCGAACTTCCATTCTAAGCCAGATTTTGGGGCTGATCATATGTAGCACCCCGTATCAATACCATGTCTATAGGAATCATTCTGCTTTTCCCAGGGGGTTAATAACTTCCCTACTACATATATGTCACGGGCCTGCAGCCTTGGTGCTTGTGGTACTCCTGGAAGCTTTGACGCCATTAGATTGGTCCTCCACATTATCCACGTTGCTTCTTCTATGTTCTAGTTTTTGGTGACTTCGGCCGGCCCTTTCCTTTCTTAATTCCTCTCCTTTCTTCCTTCTGAGCATTGCAACCTTTGCCGTAAGTTTTGTCTACAGTTCCAATGCTCAGAAGTGCTCTCTTTCTTGTTGTCTTTCTTCGCTGTGTTAGCCTTTCCGTTTCTCTTCTCCCCTGTTTGCTTTACCGTTTGCTTTGTTGTCAGCTCCAAACCCCTGCTTTGTGGGTTCCGTCCTGTTTCCTTGGACTGGCAGTACCTTCCTTGGTGGCGCCCTCACTCTGCCTTGCTTTCTCTCTCTTTTTTTCCTATCCTTTGTAGTTATCCTTCACTTTCGTTTTGCCTTCCATTTCCACTGTATCCGTCCTTCTCCCCTCGGTTCTGTCTTTCTTCTGTTTACACAAATCCTACCTTCTGGCTCCGACACCACAGTAATTGCCTCCCATCTTTTAGCCTGCGCTAGTGGTGGAGTGTGGGGCGGCTGGTGCTCACTACAGACCGCCTACCGAACCCGGCTGTGTAACGGATTGCTCCTTTCATCACACTGCCTGTGCTGTCCGGCCAAGAAAGTGTGGAGTGCCAACTGCAATTCTTACTTGCTCTTCAGCTTTTCCAACATTGTTTACCACTGATGGGATTGTGTTCTTTTGTTCCTGCAAGAACCAAGTGAACTTTCCTGGAGACTTCATATTCCTTCAACAAGTACCCTCACGGACGTCATACAGGATCAATCTACACAAAGAGGTTTTTTCTACCACTGGCTTTTTCTTCTTTTGGCGTCCTCAGGAAGAGGTCCTCTGCTCGCCTCATTTCATTAAGGCGGCATAGTGACTTCTACCCGAGGGAGGACGTATCTCTTCCATAAAAAATGGTCCACCCAGAGGAAGAAGGGCAAGAGCCATCCATACTTATCAGAAGATTCAAGTGAGGAGAGGGGGGACTTAACAGAAGTGAGTGAGGAGCTGGAAGAGAGTGATAGCCATGACAGATTGCAATGCCTCCCTAACTCTGACGTGGCTACAGCGGAACAAGTGATGAACCCAGTACAAGGCCTTTCTCAAGAGGTGCAAACATTGAAGGCTGAAAATAACACCTTGCGATAGATGGTCACAGCCTGTGACCAACAAAGCACCGAACTTCCTCCAATGCCTCTAGCTCCTGGTAAATATGATGGGTTGCTAAGGAAGTTTAAAGAATTTATAGAGGCTTGTACCATTCATTTTACTTTCCGGCCTCAGATCTATGCTTCGGATCAGTCTTGCATAGGTTTCTTGATCTCAAACCTGACGGGAAATATCTTTGCATGGGCAACCACCCTTGTGACCAGCACAATCCCCGTTTTGCAAGACTAGGGGTCCTTTGCTACCCTCTTCAAGCAAACCTTTGAGAGACAGGAGTCCTCTCAGATTGCCAGTGAAGAGCTGCTTGACATCAGACAAGGTTCCTCCGATCTGCTTACCTACATCTCCCAGATCAAACGTGTGTCAGCAGAACACTGGTTGGCCCGAGACCGCACAGTACACCATTTTTAGACGCAGCTTATGGGAGGAACTTAATGCGGAATTGGCTCAGACCCCAAGACCTGCTTCATTTCCCGAGCTGTTGTCAGCTACGCTACAGATTGATAGTCGCCTCTCAGAGAGAAGGTCGGAAAGGAGGAAGGGTCGTAGTCTGGTGTGCTTCCCAGAGCCACCAGCCCCAACTTATTCCACAAGCTGATCCTCAAAAGAGGAACCTATGCAGACAGGTGCTGCCAGAGACCCTTTCACCAATGACGAACACAATAGACTCTGAGAGAACAATCTGTGCATGTTGTGGATCTGGTCAGCATCTTCTTCGAGATTGTCCGGAGGTCCTTCCTCACCGCCCAGGAAATGGGCGTCCTCAGAAATAACAGGGATGAGTCTCCGAGGTGGTTATTCCAGTCCCTACGTGTCCTTGTCCGTGTCCTCTATGATTTGCACAGAAGGCAACAGGCTGATGGTGGTGGCAATCCAGCTTCTGATCAAACATCAGAAGGTCGATACATTGGCCCTCATAGATTCTGGTGCGGCCGGAACTTTAATGGACATCCTTTGGGCCAACAAGATGGGAATTGAATGCATTGAAAAGGTAGAGGACCAAATTGTTGAAGGGGTTGCTGGCAAGCCCCTTAGCTCCGGGCTTATCACCCATACCACTAACTTGATGAGCATGACAGTCCTTCAACATAAGGAGGATTTTCAGTTTGACCTCATAAGGGCTGCGCACTTTCCAGTTATCCTTGGAGTATCCTGGTTACACAAGCATAACCTGGCTATAGACTGGACCAAGAACCAGACAGTGTTCAGTTCTGGGTTCTGTCGCAAGTCCTGCTTGTCCTGGATCAACTTTGAGACCATAAAAGCTGAGACCACCTCGCCAACCGCGCCTGCCCTCTGGGCATTCATTTCATACTCACCGAGTTGTGTGACTTCAGTGAAGTCTTCATGGATCAAGACCCTCAGTATCTTCCAACCCACAGGCCAGAAGACTGCGCCATAGACCTGCTATCTGACGCCCTGATTCCCTTAAGGCGGATGTTTTCTTTATCACTCAAGGAGAAGGAAGTCTTCCGGAAATATCTCAACTAGAAATTTACAAAATGGCCTGATACAACCATCTCGCTCCCCTGCTGGTGCTTCTTTGTTTTTTGTCCCCAAAAGAGACACCCAATAATTAAGACATTGTATTGACTAGAGGGGCCTGAACTGTGTGACCATCAGGGACAGGTATCCTATGCCCTTAATCAAGGATATTCTAGAGGCTGTCCAGGGGGCGGTGGTGTTCTCCAAGTTGGACTTATGCCGGGCATACCACTTGTTACGTGTCTGTGTGGGGGATGAATGGAAGACCGCTTTCAAAACTCCGTACAGACACCATGAGTACAAGGGGGGTCATTACGACCCTGGCGCTAAGGGGTTAACGGTGCCGTAAAAGGCTGCGGCGCCGTTAACCCCTTAGCGCCTAATTACGAGGTCCCTTTGCGGCACCCGACCTGAACGGCTGGTCTGGACCAGCCGTTAAAGTAGGGACCCGCAAAGGGGCCTTCGAGGTAATTACAGTACCACAATTTACAGTCGCGTAATTACCGCCTTCCCCAGTCCCATTGAGCCCTATGGGGCAAAAATGGGAATGGGGAAGGACCAATGTTCAATGGGGAATTACCGCCCCGCCAACCTTGGAATGGGGTGGTAATTCCCCATTGAACATTGGCGGACTCGTTACACCGGCAGCAACCATGGTGCTAATAGCGCCATGGGTTACCGCCAGTGTTGTAATGAGGGCCAAGGTGATGCCATTCGGCTTGGTGAATACTCCCGCAATATTCCAGAGATGTATGGACCGATTGTTTTCAGACTTGTTGTTGCACAATACCATTGTTTATCTTGATGATATTCTGGTGTTTTCTACTTCCCCTCAACTCCATCAAGAATACCTCCATCAAGTCCTTCTGAGGATCAAAGAACATTAAAAATAAGGCAGTCCTAGTAACGTTGTGTCAAATAAAAAGGGCCTATACTAAGAAACCTATTTCCAAACCTTACAACTAATACAAAAGGGTGTTGGATACTTTTCAAGAAAAAGTAAGAAGTGTTTGTAAATAATATGTCAGGAAGCGGTAGCAGGTGACTCCCTTCCTCATGGTTAGAGCACAGGGAAAGATGGGAGCTTAGAGCACAGCACACAATCAAGCTTTCCCAACACAAGTTGACAGTTCCATTTTCAGTTATCAGGTCCATTGATGGCTAAGTCTCGTTTCTCCAGAAAGTCTCTTGCTAAGGGCCGGAGGTATTCAATGACAAAGACCAAAAGTTCCTCCAACAAAATAAAAGTTTGTTTCCTAGTTTTTACTTAGAGTGAGGATTACTCATACCTTGGTCCCTCTCTCCTTGGCGCTGACCCATTTATGCTTTCACAAATGTTATCACAGTTATTTTCTCTTTAGGGGGATTCACTTTGTTAGGGAGAATTCTCTGCAAGGCTAATTTCCCAAACCTAGTGAGTCCCCCAGCAGCTTTGCTGGATTTTTGGGGTTTATTTTTTTCTCTCCTGCTAAGAGTGAGAATTTTTTGCTCCCACTCTTAGACATGATTTGAGGTGTTCCTTTAACTTTCCATGTGTTTTATGGGCTATGGGGTCTTTTACTCCATATGGTCTCATGTGTTTTTGATATGGGTTACACAGCACCCTCCGTGCCGTAACCCAGGGGTGTCGTAGCGACCCCCCAACATAGACTCCATACCCTGGGACTGACTACTGTCTCCCAGGGCATGTAAAGTCACCATTGGCTTTACTAGTCCCAAATTATGAACAGAAACCAGTACAAACCATCATATTGTGGACGTACTGGTCGGGGCAATTCGATTGCCCGGGGGTCTGTTGTTCGAGGGGGCATGTCTCCATCCCCCCTGATCGAGTTTTGGCTGGTGGCAGTGGATACTACTTTTTATATTCAACCGCAAATATATCTATGGGATTTTCCCATTGTTCGAGGCTACCAACTTTAATTATTTAATTCTTATAGCCTCGAACATACCGCTGGTTTATTTATTTAATATTAATTCACCGTTTGGTATTTTTTGCCAGAACTTGATTCTAAAATGGCGTTTGTGTTCTCTTCTGTGACTCCAACCCAAGTCGAGCCCTTTGTTCCACTTTTTGGCAGGCTTCTCCACAGAAGCCTCCAAAAGTGGTGCCACTCTGTCAGGGTACCACAGGGGGTGTGGCAGGGGGTTTAGGCACCCTGGACTGAGTTACCTTGGTAACTCAAGTCGCACTCTTGTGTGATTGGCCCAAGTGGTGAGCCGGCCGGCTCACCACTTAGCATGTTTGATTGACAGCTAGGCTGAGTGAATGGGGGTGTGCTGCATAAAAGCAGGACTTTGGGGACTGAAACTTCAGAAGTCGCCACAGGACCTAAGAATCCGAGGAGGGAGAAGCTGAGCCGACCTGCAACGACGACACCACCGGTGGAGCCCTGCTGAACCGTCTCACCACTTTTCCCGACGAAAGAGGAGATCTCCAGTCCGGAGAGTCTTCTTCCTTTGACTGGTGGGGATAACCAGTTTCGCCTTGTTTTCACCTTCCTGGAGCATCTCGTGGCCGCCTTGCCTGTGCCAAGCACCCCGGCAACCGGAATACCACAGTTCACCACTACCACAAAGAGAAGGGTAGTGCCTTTTAACCAGAGAACTCCGTGGCTGGTTTCTTCCCTGGCGAGACCTCTTCTTCCTCTGGACGAAACACCGACTTGCACCTGCTGCCAGGAACAACTGCCCCCGCTGAAGCTTCCTTCACACTTCAGGTACTGTGTCCCGCCTGGCTTCCCTTGCGACAGATCGTTCGGGGTGACAGTAAAGCCTCGAGTTTCTAACCTGGGCTAGCCTGGGACAACCTAGCTAACGTTTCCTGACTTTAATTTCATCCTTTTTGTGCGAACTATCTACAAAGACTCTTTGGGCATAACCCCACTGTGTGAACCTGGACCCCTTCTGCTTGCTCTCTCCAAGAGTGGGCCTTGCAATTGACTTCCTTGCTCTCCAGTAGAACTCTGCCTATCCTGCCTTACTGTGGTTCTTGAAAAAGTATTGAAACTTGTGTGCTTCTTTAACTCTGCCTTTTTCCCTCCCTTTCTTTACAACTTATTAGAGTGTCAGCTTATGTTAAGCGCTCACCTCTGTCTGAAAATAAGTGGTGTTTCTCACTAAGACTTGTCTAATAAGTGAATAGGGTTGTATATATATGATAGTGACTGTGTGCTGAAATTACTTACCTCGTTTTTGCTAGTGTAAATCACAAGTGTGTTTTTAAATAAATAATTATATACTTTTACACCAAAGCTCTGGTCAGTGTTTGCTTGTGCTACTGTGTCCCTGTACCTATTGTGTATACTCTGCATACTGCCTAACTCTTCTTAAGGGAAGTCTGACTGCTCAGCCACAGCTACCAAGTGAATCTGTGTGGTACAGACTGCTACCAAGTGGGTTTACTGCCAAACACCTGTAGGCTTAAATCTTTTGCAGTGGTCCCTACGGGAACTGCACAGGTTTCTGCCTAACACACTTCCCTTGGCTTCTCAATGTCTTTTTGGACAGTTCATAGTGGACATGCCTCTGTCGGGTTCACGTTTGTAAACACACTGTTTCAGAGGACTTTAGACTTAGCCCTTGTTCTCTGGCATCCCTCCTTCGGGTTCACTCTTGCCGCTCATTACTTTCACAGTGTTCTTATACACAATTCAATACTTGTGGAATTCGCTTCCCTTACTTTCTAACATTTTGTAGATCAAAGACTTGTGATTGTACAGGGATTTTGCTTGACCTCCTGTATGACCACTTTGACCTATCTTGGCAGTGCTCTTCCGGCCTTCTGGTATCTGTAGTTTCACACGGACGGGGATTGACCAGAGTCCCTCGAATTATCACCCACGTGTTGCCATTTCCCACTGCAGCTGGTCTCCCCCTCTTAACACTCTTTACAGTTTTTTTAACTCCCTTCAAATTGGCACTTTGCGATTTTCATTTAAAACAGCCCAGTTCTTATCAGTTCTTCCCTCTACTTACCGGCTGTGATGAACCGCTTGGCTTTTCTGTTCACTGGAGTCAAGGCCAGTACCATGGTTGCAGGAGCTTCCCTCGCTCCTACTTATCAGCATAGGCTTGCCCCGTGTACCGTTGACATCTGCTGCAAGACAGTTATGCTATTTTTTGCGTTCTTATGTCCTCTTCCACAAAGGTTCTGCGAGTTTGGGATGAAAAAGGGCAAGCTTGCTTCTCTCCTTTTCTCCTTCTCGATTCCCCAACTCCTTTCTCCTTCTCGTGAACTGCTGTGCTTGGTTAGCTGCACCGCTGTGCTCTCTACCATGCTCGTAACTGTGCTCTCTTGCTCCACCTTTTATCCCTCTGGGGAAGGGAAAGGGCCATCAGCTGTGTGTGGTTCTAATCAATTGCCTGACCCTTGTATTGGGACATGTCAGGTAAATGGCTCTGGTGTTAGTCCGTTCCCGTGTGCATCGTGCGAAAGTGTTTGGGCCTCATTAAACGTTTGCCGGTCCGGAAACAACAGTGCCGGTAAGCATACCGGCACCGTTGTTTCCGGACTGGCAAACTATGAGTTCTGCAGGCGGGTCCCGTCCTGCCCCCCATGTCCGACCTGGTGGGCGGGACGGCACCCACCCACAGACTTTGACGGAAGCACCTGCACTGTTGCGCACATTGCCGGTGCTTCCGTCCTCCCCATTCCCATGGAGTCCTATGTGACTCCACAAGAATGGGGATTAACAGAATTTCCAGCACCGGATTTAACAGACCAACGGTGCTGTAATGCCTGGTTAATCTAGCAAGTTCGGCATCAGTAAATCACAACGTGTTCGGCGGCAGTCTGCCAGTTTTAGAAGTAGGAGGAAGGTGTGATGCTGGAAATGCTTTGGAGGGACAGGGTCTCCATGTTCTTGTCCTGTATTCCTTTTTCATGTGTATTCTGTGTTGTTTTCTGCCCAGGAGTCAATGTGGGACTCCTGTCATTGCAGCTCTTCCTCTTTTTGGTTTTGGCGAACAGACCCTTGGAATACCCTTATGGCACCCATGGGTGGCGGTACAACCATGTACCCCTAATGTATGTTTTTGGGTATATGTGTGTGGCCCACAGAGAAGGGTATGAGCTGGTGGCAGCTCTGTGCTAAATTTGACAGGTGCTCTGACTATCCTCCATTTTGGAATACCCAGACCCTGCCATAGGAATCAGTTGATTCCTAATAGGAGACAAGATGGCCCCTGTGACCTCTTACTTTCTATTTCCTGCTACCTTATTTTCCCAAAGTCCTAGGAAGCCCTGACTCTGTCCCTACCCCTAACTGGCTGTTGGGTGGAAGTTCCATATATGGTATTGTGGAGAAGTCCAGGCCAGACTGGCTGGAGCCCCCCAGGTGATTGTATGTTGTGGGTACACCCTTGGGTTGGGACCTGGGTGAATGGAGTGTCTGACCAATATGCACTTCATGTTATGGGTGTCTGGTTTCTGGTGTGTGACAATGGGCCTCATTACAACCCTGCGTTGGACTATGGTGCTATTAGCACCATGGTCCATGCCGCATTCCGCCATGGTGGATGGCGGATTTACCGCCCTATTCCAAGGTTGGCGGGGCGGTAAATCCCCATTCACCATGGCCCCTTCCCCATTCCCATTTTTGCCCCATAGGGCTCAATGGGAATGGGGAAGGCGCTAATTACGGCACCGTAAATTGCGGTGCCGTAATTAGCATCAAGGTCCCTTAGCGGGTTGGACTTTAACGCCTGCAAAAAGCAGGCGTTAAAGTGTGAATCGGGCGTTAAGGGATTAACGGCGCTGCAGCCATTTACGGCGCCATTAAACCCTTAACGCTAGGGTTGTAATGAGGCTAAATGACTGAGATAGCCCTGCCCGAAACTGCTATGAATGCAGTGTGGAGTGCTGAATGGCTGGGTGCTTGTCCCAATCCACATTCCTTGTTGTGAGTGTCTGGATGTAGAAGAATGGCCTTAATGCACTGTGAGCCTGATTGGCTGCCTGCCGGCTGAACGTCCTTCTGAATGATTGGCTGCTGAGCTTGGCCCAGCAGTGTGAATGAGAGACAGAACATTATATCTGGAGACCTCTCTCTGACGAGAATCATTCAGAAGCTGAAGTCGAAACTTGATGCTTAACCTTGATGTCCAGCTGGAAGAAAAAGGCTTTGTTACTGCTTTCCTTCAATGCAATCCAAAAGATGTTGTGTCTCCAAGAACTGATCCAAGATAGGACCTAGCTAGGAGACGTCTTCCCGAGCTACGAGGGAACATCATGCACCAGCTAACCTTTAACAAGGCTCCCTGGAAGTCAGTTCTCGAAAGGCTGCCGAAAAGAGACAGTGACTGCCAAGGAATCTGAAGTTTAGCACCCGGACGTGGAGACCGTCGACGACCATCACAGTCGACCGAGGTTCAGAAGACCGCTGAAGCCTCACAATGCTCCATTGCCTAAAACACTTTGAAATCAAGGACTCCCTTGCCATCACTGTCGACTGCTTTGTCCCACTGGAGAAAGTCAAGGTCGCCAACGAACCGAGGAGAATCCGCCGGTACGTTTTCTGCCACCCGAAGTCCACAAAGATGCTGATGAAGATCCAAAAACCAGCCGTGGTCGAGGAATCTCGATGGCCCGTGGCTCCTGCCTTAAAGGGAGTTCACTCAAGAAGGATCTGTTGATGACTAGTCGAAAAACTCTGCTAAACTAGTTACATTGGGGTGTAGAACATTTTTAGAAGGAAACAAGACTCTGCTAAACAATATATGGACTGGGCTTGTTAATATACTTTATTTACAGGTTCCCCAGGTGGGGGCATCCTAACACAGAACTGTGTCTGGTGGTAGGGACCAAGTATTCTGCCAATTGTTTAACCCAACTTGTTTTCCTCTCATATCTGGTGTTGGTTCACTTTGCTAATAGACTTGTTTGTCATGTACAGTCAGCAGTTGGTGCATTTTAAACTCATCTGTTGTACTACATAGATAGTGTACATATTTATCATTATAGTATTGCCTGAGCACAAAGTGTGTTATTGATTGTGTACATATTCTGAACCTTATTTATATGAAGAACTGTGTTATCACCTAGCATAGTGTGTGGACATTTCTGTTTGGGGGCTTGGGGACTACACTGTACTTAAGAACTAGCCTGTATCACCTCCTGAGAGAATCTAGACTGGGGTGCTCTGTGCTTCTACTCTGCCATATAGAGGGCAGGAGTACAGATAACCCCTCCAGTCTTTACAGAAGGAAATAGGGCGTTAAGTAGATTCTATGGGAAATGGGACCCAGAGCAGTGCCTGTACATGTTTATCGAGTGGCAGATCCGAAGGGAAGTTTTCTGGTTGGGTTGAGGTGGCCAAAGAGGCATATGAGAAAAGGTGTGGCCAAGCGTTTCCACCTACTTTCAAGTCTCTACAGTTCTGTCATTATGAGTCTTGGCAAGCAGGTAGAACCTGGAGCATGGCTTGGCTTCCTCCAGAGGCTCTACTGTCACTACCTTCCAGCAGTCTCTCACTTATGAGTTTCCAGAGGTGCAAAAGGCCCATGCCTTTTTCTAGCTCAAGCACGGTTTGGTAGACCCTCCCTGCATTAGCAGAAAGGTGGGGAAAGGCAGTGGTCGGAAGCGTACAAAGAGAAGAAATGGAACAATGTTTCTTTCTGGCCCATTCCCCACAAACCACATCACCAGGCCCCCTCGCACATGCAATACAAAACCCATACCTGGGTCCCGCCTTTCCTCCATTCCACCCCCACCACTGTGTAAGGGCTGAAAGAAACACAGTGAAATAAAATGTAATATGTATTTGAAATGTCCCCATTACCTTTATTCAGACAAAATGCAGCTTTACGCACCCTCTTGTTTCTAATCACCCACCCTGTGTACTTCTTAAGGGGCTTGCTAAATATTAAAGCCACCCACCCTTTAACTGCACATGAAGCTGTCCCTGCAGTATGTTCACGTTAAGTTGCTTAAATGCAAAAGAATAATACTGATGACTGCGGAAAAAGGACTATGATGGGTCTTGGGAATGGGCTTTGTCACAAGGAGTACACTGAAAGAAATAACATCTAGATAGCAGTTCCATGGTAGCTCACCGTGATGTGAGGTTGGAGCTGATCCAGCATGTGCCAGACCGACTCCCCAGTAAGTCCCTGGTTAAGGGAACATCGTACCTCTGGCAGCATTTCTCCCAACGCAATGCAAAACTAAAGTGCAAGTTTCAACTTCTTCCGACTTTTATATTAAAACAAAACCATTCTGGAACAATCGCTTTTTAAAATAAAAGTAGAGGAATGGTAAAACTTAGCAACAAAAAAGTAAATGAGCACTGCTCCCGCCCACTTTGACCACTGGGTGATGGGTTCCCCTTTAAGCAGGGGACCCTCTATCTATGGCTGTGCAGTATTCCCACACCATTATCTTAGAAGGTCTGGCATACAATGACACCTAGCAACCAGAAGAATAAAGGAGCCCATTATTGCTTTGAGAAGAGATTTTTAGTCTTAAACATTTGCTTAATACTGGCAAGTCTCTGAGACACGTTATAATACAGACTGCTGCTGCTTTGCCACCTATCTCTGATGCTATCTAAGGGTTAAAGTCACTTGGCCTCATTAGAAGTTTGCTTGTATCCTGGCTGGTATACTGCCAGGATACTGGCAAACAGTAACACCGTTACCGACACGTGATCTGCCGTAATTACTGGCAGATTACAGGTGCCAATCAGGGCATTGAAATCCCCATTCCATGGAGTCCTGTAGGATTCCATGAGGGGATTACCGGCACCTTTATTACTGGTGGGGTGTCTGACTTACCAGCAGCTCTTGCTGGAGGAAAATCAGGCCACCCTAATGGCAAACTTGTACTTTGCCAGTCCGGAAATGTGCTGGTACACAGACTTACTGGGTACTGGGACGTTCTTTCCGTCGCAGCAAACGTATAATGAGGGCCACTGTCTATCTGTGTAAGAGACAAGGAAAATCACTGCCTGTTAAGCAGCAATGGATCAGGTACATCTGATAGTGGGGCCAACTCAATGAGGCAGTTTTGCTGCATTTATTTGCCTCATTTTACAGGGGTGGAGCCGTCGATACCCACCTCCTATGCCTTCACCCCTTCTCCCACCCTTAGAAATTAACAAAAAAGTTCCCTAACTCTGCTACCCTCACCCCATAAAAATGCAGAGAAGAAATGCAGCAAAAATAATTCAAGGGAACAGGCGCAGTGACTTGGACTGGTAACATGCCATTAGGCAGTCTTGATCCTCCTTTTCTGTAATGGACACCAATGACATCAGTTCTTGCGGAAAATAAATGGATGGTGCATAAACAAGTAAAAGTGGTTTTGTATAATAATAATAAATAATTTGGCATTTATATAGCGCTACGAACCCTCAGGTATCTGAGCGCTGCTTATTATTACCCACGGTGTGTGGTGCTCATTTATCGACCTCGAAAGGCTGAGTTTGGCCCCACCGGGATTCGAACCTGCGTTAGCAGGCTCTGCATGGATGACCGTTCTGCCATTTCTGTTGGTGTTGCTGTGCATGAATCTTGTAGGGTAACCTCACAACAACCAGACACAGAAAAAACAAGCTGCTAGGGAAAAAGGCTCGGTGCACCCTTTTTCGAGAAGAACAAGAGATTTATTTTGTGAACAAAAAGGGAATGGCAACCTTCATCAAAGTGAACATCATATTATAAACATAAAAATCATCATCCATGACTCATTCGATATACAGTGTTCACCCCCATCCTCATTGGCTACCACCTATTTACATGCTTATATTCACGTATAGACCCTTCTCCCATTGGCCGTGTCATCTTCTCTGCCATGTTCTTCGCACATGGGTAACAGCCTCTTCACCGCAAGTTACTGCAAAATGTTTGGTCAAACTTTAAAACGCACCACCCTATCTTAAAACCCAACCACGTGATGTGCACTTGGTCGTCAACATGAGTTCGGAAGATAACTTCGAAGTCAGCCTGGTCCTTGCAAACAAAGCACCTCTTTTCTCATCCCAGACACGCAGGTGCCCCCCTCATGCCTTCCCGCTGCAATCTTATGAACATTGGCATCACCATTTCTCTCCCAGGTACAAATCACAGACGTTGATGTTCTCTGCTCCCCCATTATCAGCTACTCTTCCCAAGGGGTAGGCCTGGAATCCCTGCATGTCCCACTAATCCATCCAATTCATGTAGGATAAAGGAGTATTATTCATGGGCATCTGGTAGTTCAAACGGAATGACCATTATTCTGGGGGGGGGGACTGGTGTCCTAAATCTCAGCCTGTGTTTTGGCTGCTCACATTCCTGCCTAATTGTTGAAAGGGCTAACTGGATAAATGTATATGTGTGTGTATGTGTGTGCTCCCTGTTCTGCCTGGGAATTGGAATGTGGAAGAGGCCTTGTTGTTCTGTGTTTCCAACATGGCATGTGAGGATTCAGGTTTACACTTCAAAACCGTGTTAATTCATGTTATAAATGTTGTGCGGATGCAATGTATTCTACATGACATTGTCACAAAGCAAATGGTTAGTTCCCCTTAAATACACATATATATATATATATATATATATATATATATTACACAGCCCGCGGAAGCGGCTGTGTAGTTATGGTTAAGTTGCTAAACCCATAGGAAGAGCACTTTTTGGGTGGCTTATAACTTCGCTCCCACTGGACGAATCCTCACCATATACTTTCTTTGGAAAGAAAGCATATGGCCCACTCTGTATGTATTTGCAAAGTTTGGTGAGGTTTGGTCCAGGGGGGGCAAAGTTATGGGGGGGACCCAAAATTTCTATTTTTCTCATAGACTGAATGGTGAAAACATTTCTGTCACACCTACAGTCCAAACCGCTGAACGGATTTTCACCAAATTTGCTGCAGGAGCGGCGGCTTGGTCCCGAAAGTGAAAATCCATCCAGTAGTTTTTTTAAAACAACCAAAAAGTAGGTCTAAAAAAATGAGTGATATGTATGTCCGCTCCACGGACACACTTCCCTGTTCGCTCCGCAGACAGGACACCGATTGGATAATCGGCTTACGTCATGTCTGCTGACATGCAACATGCTCTCTGATTGGCTGGGATGAGGCATGACGTGCGTCAAATAGTTTCGATGCACCAGCCATATTGGATGCGCAGACATGCAATGGAAGTGAGCATAAATCCAACATTGGGGAGTGTGTTGGTATGTATGAGTTGTTGGAGCGGATGGGGGAGTAAGAGATGGGTCAAATGCTGTATTTGGTTAGGTGGGAGAAGGCTGTGATGTGTTCGCGGTCACTGCGGTTGTCCGCGGACATACTAGACACTGGGCGCACTACTGCTTATTTTAGTTTAGTATGGTGTTGGTTTTGGGTCGTTAGAAGAGCATTGGGTGAAGAGGGTATGTATTGAAGAGTTTGTACGTTGGTTGTAATTATTTTTTAGAATGTTAATTGAAGTGCACAGTTTTGAGGTGGATGTATTATGTTTTTGGGTTGTGGTCGTTTGGTAGGTGTTTGTTTCTATGGGTGTGTTATGCTGCTGTGGTTGTGGCCAGGGGCTAGAGTCTTACGTGCATGGCCAAAGGCCGAAGGCCCTGCACCCAAGACTCTAGGCCCTGGCCACAACCACTGCAGCATAAGTCTAGAATGCTACCAAATATTTTGATTGTGGTATGTGGGCTGCTTAGGGGAAATGTTTTAAAAAATGTGAGTACTGATTGGTAGTAGTGTAATAGTGTTTATAGGATAATGAGATGATGTGTGGATTGGTGAGGGGAAGCACTTACTTTTTTGGATGGAAAGAGTAGGTTGTTGTTACGCTCACCTGGTATCAACGGGGACGCCACCCAGCCCTGGTTGGATGATTTGCACTCTCGAACCCTCTCCTGGTCCCTTGGTAAGGCCTCTGATTAAAGATGCGTCTGCAATATAGGAGAGCTGGATTCAATACCAGATTGTCTTTATGTTTTCCCACCTCTCTTTAACCTCAACTCCCCCCCCATTGGGCCTTCTCCTGTTACGCTCACCTGGTATCCACAGGGACGCCACCCAGCTGAGTTACTCGCTGGTATGCTTCTCAGCTTTGCCCTGATGTGGTCTGTGGGGAAAGTTCTGCCTGAAAATACAGGAGGACTGTGTTCAAGACTGACCGACTGGGGTAAGTATCCTCCCTCCACCCCCATATGATTTCAGTCCCTCTGGTGCCCTCTCCTCACCTTGTGGTAGAATAAGGCGTGCTCTCCGTCCTGCCTTCTTTGCAGGGGCGCATTGTCTTTCATGGGCGAGTGCGGTCCAGTTACTTCACTGATGCCGGCCCGGATATTGTTCAGGTAGGTCTTATTGCTGTTCTTTAGATTTGTTGCTATCCTGCATGTCTTTCTTTGTTTAAAATGTCTCTTTTTTCTCCCTTAGGTATGCAGAGCTTCAGTGCGGCGAACTGGCTTGGTAGGTTGAGCCCCGCTGGTAAATGATGGCGCATTGAGAGCGCTATGATGCGGTAAGTAAGCGCTATGCGCAGCGCTGCGAAGTCTTGCCTTTGCTAACCTGTGTTTTCCTTCCTTGTAGGTCGCAGTGTTCTTCAGCGCGAGTGGAATGTCTGGAGTGGTTCCTGCCGAGAAGCGACCAGCCAGGTAAGCCTTTTGAGCAGTTCGTAATTTGTAAATGTCTCTACTGCTTTCTTTAATGTTGCCTCTATCTTCCTCTTTCAGGTCGTTCTGTCCGGGAGGCGTGCAGATTCGAAGAAGCTGTTCTCAGTAGCTGCGAGTGTTTAAAGATGAAGACTGCAGGTAAGATGCTGCTGCTAATGATGTTCCTTTTGTCTCCTTGCAGGTTCTGCTTCTCCGAGGTTCGAGGGGAATAGCTGGACATGGTGAGCGTCACGTTGCAAGCTGCAAAGTAACGCGAAGCGTGTTGTCTTGCTCGGGTGTGGTTTATATAGCCCCAACAAAATAGTCCAGGTAAAGTAGACCCTAGGCCACCACATCCAAAACACTAGACCGCATAGCTTGGTTCTTAGGAATCAAGCTATGTGGATGCCTCCATGTTGGCTGACAATACAATAAAGTAGTTCCCAAGCACATTGTTTTTCATGGTGTATAAGCCCGGCACCATAGGCGCCAGGACTGGCCCCATGAGGGCTTTTGAAGAGGATGCCAGGCTCTAGAGGCCCGAGTCCTGACTCCACCTTGCCAATGGGTTTGCTAGAGGGGGTTTTGGGCGAGGGTCGTGACATCTCCTCACCTTAATATTGTAAAAGGTGGATTCTCCGTCCTGCTCCACGTGGCAGGGGCGCGTAGATGTGGTGGGCAAGCAATGACCAAGTTACTTCAGTGGTGCAACCTGTGCAGTGCCCTTAGGGACCACTACACACAATTAAGATCACAGGTGGCAATACAACATTTACCTTTGGTACAAGCCTGTACTACTATGGTATAGTGGTAGCAGTGGCTGAGCAGCCATGCTTATCTCAATAGTATATGAGCAGTAGCAGAGATTACACAAAGGGACCACAATTACTGTGACTCAAGCAAACACTGACTCAAGGTTTCAGGTAGAAAAATATAAGTACATTTACTTTTAAACCGTTTGTTATAAACACGACACTTCTATTAAACTCAAACACAAACCATACGTAAAATACACTACAACTAACCAATTCACTTTGTACAGTAAATCTCAAGGTGAGTACCCTGTTTTTGAAGGGACCGGTGTTACGAACAAAACACGTTACCGTGAATTAGATTGCGATCACTTTTTGACAGACTGGTCTACACAATAAACGCGCATCCGTGACATGAAATGCTATCGGGGCAATAACACACTTAGCACCTGAGATATCCAGAGGGAGTTGGAGGAAAAAATCACAGGCAATATTTTGGTTAGGCAGACAGAATCGAGAAACACTCAGAGACAGGAGTTCAAAAGTCAAAGGGCCGGGGTTAAGTGACACCAGCAATCTATTGCCGAAGATCACACAGACAGTTCACAATTCAACGTAGCCAAGAGTACTTCGATATTGTCAATGTTTGGAAGCAAAAGTTATAAGAACGAGGCAAGACAAGGGCAAGCCTTGGAGGTGAAGAAAAGGGGGTCACCCTGTTTCTTCAAGCAGAACACAGTACCTTATTCCAATGGTGCAGCTAGTGCCCTGGCAGTTGTTCCTGTTGGTTTCCTGCAGACCCACGGTTCCTGGAGCTTTGTTGTGAAGGAGGATGTCTGAGGGGGCCTGCACCGTACAGGGATGAGGCAGGCAGCAGCGACAAGGAATAAAAGGTGTGGTCCTTAAAAACAGGAGAGGCTCTTCAGATGGCTATCCGGACCACTACAGCATTGTGCAGCGATTTCAACAAAGGAAGAGGATCCTCTGGCTGTGGAAGATGAGCTGGTTATCCCCACCAGGCTCAAGGGAAGAAGACTCCGGGCTGGATCTTCTCTTAGTCGTCGAAGGGTAGATAGCTCAGGACTGCAGCAGGGCTTCACCGTGGCGGGATAGTTGCAGCAGTCGCCGTTCTCTCCGCTTCTCTTCGGTTCCTTGTAGTTCCAGTGGCGACTCTGACGTCTAGCCCAAGAGACCTGCCTTTTATGCGCAAAACCCCCATTCACACAGCCTGGCTGTCAATCACCCAGCATGGGGGGTTGTCCAGCCTGGACAACCACCTCAGCCAATCATGGCAATGTGCGACTTGGGTTTCCAAGGATACCCTGTTCAGGCGGTTACTACATCCCTCCCTCACATACAGCCCACCTAGACACCGAGGCGCCTGGTGGAGGGCTTCTGTGCAGAAGCCCGCCAAAAGACAGTGAACAAAGAAGGCGAACCTAGTTTGCCATGCAAAGTAAACCACAAGAAGGACTTTATCGAAAAGAAATGGTGAATAAACCCAACCGGAGCTAAGAGAAAGACAATTTGGTCAAGCGGGTTTAAGTTGGAGGCTAATATAATAGCCAAGAACAATAGCACATTTATCTAATATAATCGCGGTAGAAAAGTTAGGGTATATACCACGTCCACCAGCCAAGTCTAAATGTTAAAAGAGCGAAACAATGCTCTAGGAGGTACAGATAAAAAGGGATACAAATTAACCCTTTCCAGTACTCCATGGAAGATGGGGTGTACTGGATCTTTGGTAGATTGACTAGGTAAAGTTAATGGTAACTTCACCCTTTTCTGGGAGACAGTAGTCAGCATCAGAAATGGAGTCGGGGGGAAGTTTCAAAGACAACCCTGTGTCACGGCACTGAAGGTGCTGTGTGACACACAAAAGAAGGGGGCTACTGAGGTGGTGTACTCCAGAGTCCACAATCTGAAAAACAGAGAAATATACTTGCCAAAACACAGGTAATAGTGGGGGAAAAGCTCACACTCTTACCAAGTGGAAAAAAATAAACTCCTGAAGTCCAGCAAAGCTGCTGGGGGACTCACTAGGTGAGGGAACTTAGCCATAAATGAGAATCCTCCCTAACACAAGCCCCCCTGTGGGAATCCAGGCCTGCTGCGTCTCCGTAGGTTTGCTGCTTTACAGTCTTTATATGCAGTTCTTATGTTCCTCTTAGTTCGAATAATAATGTGCTGCTTCGTTCCTTTTAGGTATGGAAAGGTATTTTGGTGTTGTCATGCAGTTCGAAGATGAGCATGGGCTGGTAGGCGAAAGCGCGGTGTGCGCGATGCTGTCCGGTGAGTAATGAGCGATACGCGGAGCTGTTTTGCCTTTTATATTGCTAACCTTTTCTCTCCTTGCAGGTTGCGATGTTCCTCGCCGAGCGCTGTAATGTTCCAGCAATGATACTGACCAGGAGATGTGTACCCAGGTAAAAATTGTGTGGCTTTCTTCATTCGTGAGGAAATGTGAGTAAACGTTTACTAATGCTGTCTTTCTTTCTCTTTCCAGGTTATGGTATTCCAGGATGCATGCAGTGCCGGATGATGGAGTTCGTACCTTCAGGTGAGTGGAACTGAAGTCAGCGATGGATTAAAAACAGGATACTCTTCCAGGTAAGTTTCGTGGTGTTCTTTCTCTCGCTGAGGGTCCTTGGTTTCAGGTAAACTGGCATCAAAGAACTGGACACAGTGAGCGTTACACTGCCCGCAGCAGAATAACGCAAAGCATGTTCTGCTGTTTGGGTGTGGTTTAAATAGTCTCAGGGAAAGTAGTTCAGGTAAAATAGTCCCAGGCCTGCCACACCCAAAGTAGTCCAGGTAAAGTAGCCGCAGGCCAGCCACACCCAAAAGACTAGACCATATAGCTCAGTTCCTTGTAACTGAGCTATGTGTGTGCCTCCATGTTGGCTGAACCCCCCCCCCAAGTTAAATAGTCCCAAGTAAATAGTCCCATTCTAATGTTGGTCTTCATGATGGTTATGAGCCTGGTGCCAAAGGTGCCAGCACTGACTCCAAGAGAATCTTGGATGAGGTTTTAAGGCCTTTGATGTGGCCCTAACTGGAAGACTGACTTGCCAGTGAGGGCCAGGGACAAGGGTCATGACAGTTGCTTCTGAGTTCTTGTTTATACTCCAGACACTGTTAATGTAGACATGGATTTCTTTGTTTTTGCAGTAGTAGTGCTTTCTGATAACTGTGCATACCATCTACATGCACTTTTCTTTGCCTATCTGTATTCTGTATATTTTTTTTACAATCTGTTAGTTGAATGTGCTTTAGAAATGAGTACAATAGTGAGTGCACAGAGCACACCTGGCTTCGTAAGGCAGTGTTTTTGGATGTTAGGAGATGTAATCGTATGCTTTGTTTGCAATTTTTACTGGGTAAATGGCAGGAACTGTATAGAAAAGTATGCAATGTATTTATTTGTGAAGGTGTGGGAAATATATCAGAAGGATTTGATGGGGTCAGCAGCATATTATTCAGTAGTTGATAACTAAAGTACTGGGTGATTCTGTGGTGCTTGGAGATGAGAGAGTCTGAAATAAAATAAGGGTTGCAAGGAAGGACCTGGTGCTTGTGTTGCAGACTGAAAGGAAGGGGGCAGATGTTGTATGTCTTGCTTTACAACATTGTACATAGTTGTAGATGATTTGATATATATGACTGCACCTGTGCATAGTTGAATGCTGTTGTGAAATATAGAACGGAATGGACAACCAGGTGGAATGAGGAGAGAGCTGTGTAGACTGGAATAACAGTTGTAGAGGCAGTGGTGTTGTTTAAGCTGGGAGCCTTTTAAATGATATTGGGTATCTGTGTGCATAAATAAAGATGCATGAACTCATCCTGGTTGTGTGTAATTTTATAACACTCTATAAAGCCTTTTTCCATAATTATACTGTTATATCTCCCATCTTTTAACATGAAATGACACTTGGCTAGACAGCTGTGTGTGTTGTCTCTGATTACTAACATAGTCATTTATAAAGGAAGTTGAAATGATAAAATGTATGTGAAATATGGAGAATGTATAGAAAGGAAATTGTATGTACATCTTATGCACTATAATGCATTAAATGCAATCATGGTTGAAATGTGGTTAAAAACGTGGCAGCGGTTACAGAAATGATAGAATGAATGAAAAAATAACAGTTTTCACATTGCAGTTAATAAGATGGGTAAATAAAAATCTGGAGAGCAGACAACTTTGGAAGTGACACTTGATGATAGTAGATGGGAGAAATGACAGTAAGTTTGTTTTACAGGTTACACAGGGTAAGTGTCAGTTACTCTGTTTATATGCATTTATACAAGAGATGTACATGTACCATACATGTCAATCCTCCGAAAATATATCTTTGCACAATGCATTCTTATGACACAAATGTTGTCTCCCAATTTTTCAGAGGCAATGTCCCTCCCAGGTGGGTCAGAATGTTGGCATGTATGATGTAATGTGTAATGTGCAAGAAATATTCATACCTGTATCTTGTGTCCATGCATGTGGATGTGCATGAATCTGCAAGTAGAAATGTTGGAGAGTTTACTAGTAGTTCCTGTAGGTGCTTTGTAGTCACAGCTCAGTTGTACTCGGAGTGATCAACAGTACATCTAAAGTGCTAAATTGTGATGATGGAGATATAGAGGTCTTGCATGTGATTGATGGATGGTTGTGTGACTTCTTAACAGTAGCCAATGAGGGAATGGTGCAGAGAGTGAAGTGGAAAGGGTAGAAGGGATGCCCTAGTGTTACTTACGTGCTCCGCGGACAGTGCGGCTGTTAGCAGCCAGGGCATGCCACATCCGTGGCTTCCGAGCATGAAATGGGAGTGTATTTGAGGATTAGCCAATCAGGTGTTGAGGTTCTGCTTCGTATTGAGAGAGGCTGTCTGTAGTGAAGATGGCGAAGGTGGAGAAAGTTAGGGTGGTGGGGCTTGGAGATATGTTTGTGAATGGTTTGGAGCAGTATGCTAAATCTAGGAATGTGGATAACCATTTTGACACAAAAGGAGTGGAAGTGATGTGGTGCATTGTGTCTGGTTTTAATTTACAGGCAATGCTAGAAGTCTGTCAGGATATGGCTAGGTATTATAGTCCACATATGGTTGTTTTGCACTGTGGTGCTTTGCATTTGGGCTATGTCAGTGCCCCTACTTTGTTGCAAGATCTGCAAAACTTGGTTCAGGCAGTCATGAAAGTGCTTCCAAATGCAAAGGTTATTTTATCTGCTTTGGTACCTAGGGCAGTATGGGACAATAGTTCTGTTTTTTGTCATCAGCAAAATGTTGGTAGGTGCTTAATCAACCGAGGCATGTTTGCTTTTATGACTAGAGCTGGCATGTTCTTTTGCAACAATGAGAACATTGGCTCTGGTAGTATTGATTACGTTAAAGAAGATGGAATGTCTTTATCTTTTATGGGAAACGCTATGCTGTTTTGGAACTTAAGGGTTGCTTTGGAGAAGCTAATGTGAAGATTTTTGGTGGAAAATAAGGAAAAAAACAAAAAATACAAAATAAAAGGTGTTTCTGAAGCATCTGCAAAAAAGGCTTTTTTCAGAGCCAACCTCAAAGGGGAAATGGGGCACACTACTTAAATTTTCATTCCCCACGCTCAGATTTTTCGATTTGTCCGTGGACACTGCGGTTGTCTGCGGACAGCGTGTATTACATACGGGGAATTTGCGGCTGAGAGGCATGCAAATGAGAAAGTGTAGAGCAAGGGATTGGTCAATTGGGTTTACTGGGTGTGATGTGTGAGCAGAGAGTTTGTCAGAAAGTCTATTTCCTGAGGGGAGAGGAGATAGCCATGGCTGTGTGTTTCAGAAAGCATACCGTCTGGATTCTGAAAGACTCATGGATAAATTGGTTGGAGGTGCATGCAGATCACTGTGGAGTGGCTGCACATCTTGGATTCCCTCATGTGGAAGTGCACTGGCATGGAGTGCATGGAGTGAAGTGGCTGAATTTGGTACCTCTTTGTGCTACTTAGGTGACACAGTGTCATCCAGACATAATTATTATTCATTGTGGAGGGAACAGTTTAGGACATGTCTTTGGAATCTCTTTGCAATTTGCAATGAAAGAAGGACTTGGGAAAGTCATGGACATGTTTCCAAAGTCCCAAGTAATTTTTTTCTCGTATTGTATAGAGACAAATGTGGCTGCATTCTTCTTCATTTGGTCGATGTTAGGCAGAAACCTGTGCAGTTCCCTTTGGGAACACTGCAAAAGATTTAGGACTGCAGATGTTAGCAGTAAACCCACTTGGTAGCAGTCTGTACCACCCAGATTTACCTGGTAGCTGTGGCTGAGCAGTCAGACTTCCCTCAAGAAGAGTTAGGCAGTATGCAAAGTATACACAATAGGCACTCAGATACAATAGCACAAGCAAACACTGACCAGAGATTTGGTATCAAGGTATATAATTATTTATTTAAAAACACACTGATTGAAACACTCCAGCACTATTATTGTAAATCACTCTGAACACATTTACTATTATTATATATACATCCCTTATTCCTTATCAGACAAGTCTTAGTTAACATCACTTATTTACAGACAGAGGTGAGCGCTTAACTATAGATGGCACTCCAATAAGTTAACGACAAAGGGAGGGAAAAAGGCAGAATGTAGGAAAATACACCACACTAATATTTAGGAACTCTTAAGCAAGGCAGGAAAGTCAAAAGTTACTTGTGAGCCAAAGTCCATAGGCCGGGCCCACCTTTGGAGAGAGCAGGGCACAAATGCACCCAAGATCACACAATGACAACAGGCTTAAAAAGTCTTGCAGGGAGTTCAGAAAGGTTTTAGTTAGGCTCAGAAAAGTTTAGCCAGGGTGTCCCAGGCTAAGGCAGGATCGAAAGCCGGGGGCTAAATCTACCCCGTACAGTCGGTTGCAAGGGAAGCCAGGCGGAGCACGGTACCTTATGTGGAAAGGATCCTCCAGCGGGGGCAGTTGTTCCTGACAGCGGGCTCAAGTCACGGCGTCGTCCAGAGGAAGAGAAGATCTCGACGTGGAGGAAAGATGAAGGTCGTTGCACTGCCAGGGAAGAAACCAGCTGTGGAGTTTTCCGGTTAAAGGTACTACCCTTTGATTCGCGGTAGTGGTAAAACGTGGTATCCCGGTTGCCGGGGTGCTTGGCACAGGCAAGGTAGCCACGATATGCTCCAGGAAGTGAAAAAGAAAGCAGACTGGTTATCCCCACCAGTCGAAGGAAGAAGACTTTCCGGGCTGGAGATCTCTTCTGTCGTTCGGAAAAGTGGTGAGACGGTTCAGCAGGGCTCCACCGGTGGTGTCGTCATAGCAGGTCGGCTCAGCTTCTCCCTCATCGGATTTTAGGTCCTGTGGTGACTTCTGAAGTTCCTGTCCCCAAAGCCCTGCTTTTATGCAGCATACCCCCATTCATTCAGCCTAGCTGTCAATCAAACATGCTAAGTGGTGAGCCGGCCGGCTCACCACTTGGGCCAATCACACAAAAGTGTGACTTGAGTTACCAAGGTAACTCAGTCCAGGGTGCCTAAACCCCCTTCCACATCCCCTGTGGTACCCAGACAGAGTGGCACCACTTTTGGAGGCTTCTGTGGAGAAGCCCGCCAAAAAGTGGAACAAAGGGCTCGACTTGGGTTGGAGTCACAGAAGAGAACACAAACGCCATTTTAGAATCGAGTCCTGGCAAAAAATACCAACCGGCAAATTGATATTAATTAAATAAACCGGCGGTATGTTCGAGGCTATGAGAATTAAATAATTAAAGTTGGTAGCCTCGAACAATGGGAAAATCCCATAGGAAAATATTTGCGGTCGAATATAAAAAGTAGTTTCCACTGGCACCAGCCAAAACTCGATCAGGGGGGACGGAGACGTGCCCACTCGACTAACAGACCCCGGGGCAATCGAATTGCCCCGACCAGTACGTCCACAATATGATGGTTTGTACTGGTTTCTGTTAATAATTTGGGACTAGTAAAGCCAATGGTGACTTTACATGCCCTGGGAGACAGTAGTCAGTCCCAGGGTATGGAGTCTATGGTGGGGTGTCACTATGACACCCCTGTGTTACTGCACAGAGGGTGCTGTGTAACACACATAGTAAAACCACATGAGACCCTATGGAGTAAAGGACCCCATAGCCCATAAAACACATATAGAGTCAAAGAAACACACTCAAATCATGCCCAAGAGTGAGGGTAAAAGAGTCTCACTCTTGGCAGGAGAAAAAAATAAACCCCAAAAATCCAGCAATGCTGCTGCGGGACTCACTAGGTTAGGAAATTCAGCCTAAACAGAGAATTCTCCCTAACAGTCGATAAATGGAGAAAGCAAGGTGCAATGTCAACAAGGCTGTTTGTGCCTTTTTGAGAGATGTTGTCATGTCCTCTTTTCACAATGAAAATATAATGTTTCGTAGTACACACATTTTTCGCAGAGATGGAGTATGTCTTACTCATGCTGGCAATCAGATTTTTCAGCAAAAAATACAAAATGCATTGTGACCCTTTTAGGAATTATAGCAATCCATTTTGCAGTAGGTGTTGATCATTTGAAGTTTTCGAAACACAAAAAACACCACAAAAAGGCTCTTTTCAGAGCCTCCATTTCCTCCCAGAGAAAAGTGCAATGGTTGTTACAGGACGGACAGCACTGCACAGTCCACAGACGTCTAAAAATGGACAGGGCCCTGCACATTTCATTGACACTTCTCTTTTTGAACTGTGAAAGGTGGCTCTGAAAAGAGCCTTTTTTTGTTTTTTGTTTTATATATTTCTGGGTTTTTTAAACACAACACACAAGGAAAGGAAGGGAAAGGAGGGTAAGGAAGGGGCACCAACCATGGGGACAAGAAAGGGCAGGTGGAGAGAGGAAGATGTAGGGTGGGCCATATTCAGGTAGGTAGCAGTTCTTCTGATGCTCCTTGTCCACAGTCTCAAAAGCACTTCGAAGGTTCTCCCTCCTGCAGCGTAGTGTGTTGCAGTACATGCACAATACTGTGGCCCTCGAAAGGTAAGGATCAACATCATCATGTATGGCCTGCGAGGCAGCTGGAGGGATGCACTTCCCTACAGGAGTGTCTATTGTGGTTGCAGGAGCTTAAAACGGAGGATGCTGCAGAGGAACTCAACCTACTACGTTTATCGCAAGGTACAACCTTACGAATATCCCCACTGTAGAAAGATTTTAGGTGTCGCTTCATTGTGGTAGTACTATAGCTATACAAACTCGGTTTCCCATGACTCAGCCCCATCTTGTACTGATTGCAGGTCACCTTGTGTGCATGTGCTCCATCAACAGTGGTAAATAACCTCCACACCCAAGATTCACGGGGAGAACTAGTAGTAGGGACTTCCACTACCTCATCCTCTTCATCCTCTTCATCACTATCCTCTGTATCCTGATGCCTGTTCGCCACTGCAGGCCCTAGGGGAGGTGTTGGTGGTGGAAGTGCTGGGGTGTTGCTGAGACAGCAGTAGCACAAGCAGCAGCCATGGATGCCATGAGGACAGCGGTTTCAAAGAGCAAGTGCAATCCAATGCAACAAGGAACAGTCTCTATCCTGGAAGCCCAAAAACAAAATTAGTAGCAGCTCTGGGGTGTGGTCTTTTAGAGGTGTGCGGGGGCGCACTTCGCAGACACCTGTGCTGTCCCAGGACACTCCGAACACTAAGAAAGGGCTAACATAATTCCAAAAAGTATGCAGCTCGCCAGGGACATAGTGTGGGACATGTGCCAGGGTGAACTTTCCCAGGAAAATACCTTGGATTGCTGAAGGAAACACTTGTAGGTGTCCGGTGGCCCGGACAGTGTTCTTTGCGCTTGGCGCTGCTGCGGTCAAATGATGACGTCGAGAACACATTGGCGAATGGGATGGCTGTCCGTAGGACACCAAATGCATGGGGTCAGGTCTACGCATGCGTGCAGCTCTTCTACGGACAGTGTTCCAGTCCCATAACTAATTAAAAGTGCGAGACACGTGTGGCGGACAGTTGCGCACAGGCACGATGTTCATAGGGGCAAGCGTGTGCTACACATGTGCGTGGGTGTTCTACGGACAGTGTTCAGATCCCCGAACAAAATAAATGTGCATCACGACTTTGCGGACAGGCGGACGGGCTATGTGTTATATGGACATATTCATTCTGGTTACGGAAAATGCGAACAGGGGCAATGTTCTTAGGACACTTTATTTTGCATAACTACGAACATGCAGACATCTTTAGTTTTCTGCGGACACACCCATTTTGACTACGGCCAATTCGAACAGGTTTAGGGTCCTTAGGACACCCCCATTTTGGTTAATTACAGACAGGCAAACATCTTATGTGTCCTAAGGACACTCCCATCTTGATTGAGGATAGTGCGAACAGGTATAGTTTGCTTAGGACACCCCTATTCTGGTTAATTACGAATAGGCGGACATCTTGTGTGTCCTAAGGATATCTCCATTTTGATTGCCAACAATGCAAACAGCTATAGTGTCCTTTGGACACCCCCATTTTGGTTAATTGAGGACATCCCGGACAGCCACACTGTCCGCGGACACCCTAACAGCCTTTTAATAAAAAAATAAGACACAGAGGAATGTACTGGCCACACACAATATTTTATATTTTATTAGTGGTTAAAAGTATACAAATTGTCGAAGAGAGGGGGAACCAGAAACTGAAACAAATATAGGAGAATTAGGGGTTTGCACATGATGGATGGTAGGGGAGGAAGGGAGTAAAGTCTCATCATAACATTTTTCTTGCTTGGGAGCTTTTGGGGATAGTTGGCTGGGACATGGAGAGGGGGAACACGTACACGTGGGACAGTGATATTTAGGGGGTAATTCATAGAATTCGGCACACAAGTGGCACACGCGGCTGTCGCACAGAGTGCGTGTGTGCAGTCTGCGCCAGCCGCCTGCGCCAAAACCCATTTCAGCGCAAAGCATATTCATGGATTTCAACATCCATAACCAGCCGTGGTGCAGAGCGGCGTAGCGACCCTGCGGCAGCACCAGTTGTGCCCCCAAATCCGTCCTGTGCGCCAAAAACATCGCACAAATCCCCTACATGGCGCAAAGGCCAGTGGACCAGTATACAGCCCCCCAACCAAGAAACTGTGTGGAAAACTCCCCACACACCCCTCGGAATATGCGTACCCCGCTCGCGCTAGCGAAAACGCATGTAAAAGTCCATGCGCACCCCGCTCGTAGTAGCGTCCACACGCACCCCCGGAATACATGTACCCCGCTCACGCTAGCAAAAATGTGTGTAAAAGTCTACACGCACCCCCGGAATACACATACCCGCTCGTGCTAGCAAAAACACGCATAAAAGTCCACGCCCACCCCCGGAATATATGTACCCCGCTCGCGCTAGCGAAAATGCGTGTAAAAGTCCATGCGCACCCCTGGAATACTCGTACCCCACCCACGCTAGTGAAAACGCGTGTGAAAGTCCATGCACATCCCTGGAATACATGTACCCCGCTCACGCTAGCAAAAACGCATGTAAAAGTAGTCAACGCGCACCCCCGGAGTATGTGCAGGCATCCACCCTCTCCATGCGCCACATGCTGCCCATCCACCCTCTCCATGCCCCGCAGGCAGCCCACACCACAGGGGGGACTTTTTTCATGCATTTAACCTGATGCGAGCAGGGTACGTGTATTCCAGGTGTGCACGTGGACTTTCACACGCGTTTTCGCTAGCACGAACGGGGTACGTGTATTCTGAGGGTGTGCGTGGACTTTTACATGTGTTTTTGCTAGCACAAGCGGGGTACGTGTATTCCGGGGGTGCGCGTGGACTTTTACATGCAATTTGGCAGTGTGTGTCCTCCTGGGGGTGGCCCCCCTCCCCATGCCCCGCAGGTAGCCCATCACCCCACACCATGCCCCACAGGCAGCCCATCATGCCACATCATGCCCCATAGGCAGCCCACATGGCACCATGCACTCAGGAGCACCGACACATGTCCCACACCCACCCCTATTGAAAGGCACCTGCCAGCAGGTCCCGACTTATGTCCCCCCACACTCAAACCCACCCCCATTGACGGACACCTGCCAGCAGGCCCTGACTCATGTCCCCCCACACCCTCACCCACGCCCATTGACGGGGACCTGCCAGCAGGCCCTGACTCATGTCCCCCCACACCTCCACCCACCCCCATTGACGAGCACCTTCCAGCAGGCCCCGACTCATGTCCCCCCACATCCCCACCCACCCCCATTAACGGGCACCTGCTAGCAGGCCCTGACACATGGCCCACCAGACAACATGTCCTAACAAAACAGGCCCATGGCCCTAATGCCAACACAAATCCTCCTTGCCCCCCAGTACAAGCATGCAACCATCACAGCACCCACTCCCAAATTACCCGTGCCATAACAGTTTTAAAAGAACCACCATGCCCATGCATAAATGCACAACAGAGCCACACAGTGGCAACACATGACTGAGGCAATGTTCATTTAGACATGCACAAAACCAAAGATAGAACACAACACCAATCATGAAGTTAGAAAACATTTATTAGAAACATAATGAAGTAACATAGAGGAAATCAAACTTGAAAATCAATATACAATGACAGATATAACTAAAAAAGTGGTAATCCAATGGAAAAAAAAGAAACGTTATGTTGAAAAAAACAAGTGGTCCATTGCCAATGTCAATAAGAAATAAATAATCCAAATAAAAGAAAACCATTGATCCATGGGAAAATTGAAAAAGAAAGTATTTACAAGTCTTCAACTATGTACAATCCAAGTCCAAAGGGTCCATGATCCCCAAAACAAATGAAACCTACAAAAAAGTCCTATGAATAAAAAACTATATACATGAAGTGGAGCAAAGTCCATCAACTCCAAAATAAAAGAAAAATCAAAGGAAACCTAACACTAATGAACTATGTACAATGGCGGCGGGCAAGTCCATGGGCTCACTTGTTGATGTTCCGGGCCAGGGCATCATCAAACTCCATGTCGATGTCCCTGAGGCGGGCCTGGCTTCTTCCCTTGCCTCGAGGCACTCAGCCCGCCTCAATGCCCTGCGCATGGAGTTCTCCACCCTGACCATAGTGAGCCGTGCCTCCTCCACCTGCCGCCGCTCTGCATCTATCCGCTGGTCCAACCACTGCCACACGGAAGACACTCCCAATCCAGGGTCCTCCTGCCCTCCGGCGGATTCCTGCCTCTATGATGTTGAAGGCTCCGAGCCATTATGGCTCCCACCCTGAGCCTACTGCTGCCGTGCATGTGCCCTGCTGGTCGATGCCTGCATGTCCTCCTCTTGCTGGGGTCCAGTTGTTGGGGTGGCCACCCCTGCTGGACCTCTGACTCCCGACTGTGGCAGGGATGTGTCCTCCACCAGCCTGGCCACTGGGTCAGGGGCAGCTCCACAGGGTGCCCAGGTGATACTTGGGCAGGAAGATGGCACGGAGGATGACTGGCGCATAGGGGGTTCAGTTGAGGAGGGGGTCGCTAGAAGATCCAGTACACCGAGGAACCCAGCCTGGGTGACCTGTCCTAGTAGGTCGACGTGGTCAATGAGGAATCCAAAATGACGTGCATTGTCCTCACGAGAACCCTGCACGTCATCCCGAATACCACCTTGATGCAACGCCACCCCAGCTAGGACAGGCTCAACCCGGTCCCGGATTGCCACGTCCGCAGGGAGAGGAAGGCCAGTTGTTGTTCGCGCATCCCCTCCCTGAAAATGGGTCTGGACGAAGGCATCCCTGTGGTGCAGGATGATGCAGTCACAGGATCGGGGACAGGATTACATACAGGCACCTCCGTGGCGGCCTGTGCTGCCTCCTGTCCCTGCCCTTGAACTGCACCACTAGCACCAGTGGAATGCCCCCCTCCAGGCCCCTTGCATGGGCCTTCCTCGTTCTCCTCCTCAAGCAAACTCCCCGCCAACCTGGATGGCTCTGTGTCATCTTCCTCCATAGGCCCCTGTGGGGGCTCAGCTGCCCGTACTGCTGCCGAGGAGTCCACCTCCAACCTCCGCCTCTTGGACCTTCCCTCGGCAGCTGTGGCCAGTGACGTGGCACCAAACTCCTCACTCCCAGAAGAGATGACAACGTGGGAGGAGAGCTGGGCCTTGCGTCTCTGGCTGGCGGTGGGATCCCTGCCTCTGTGCTCCACAGCACCGTCTCCGCCCTCTTCATCAGTCGACGCTGCAGACAGGGAGAGACAGAACACAGGCATCAGGGCACTGTACAATGGTCAGATACACATGTCAAAGTTGCACATGAGTGGCAGTGTCAAACTTCACAGATGCCATCACACTCCCCAACACTCATATCATTTGAACCCACACACATGCAGAATTTGACAGGAATCGTGCAGCAGGCAGCAGCATTCATACGCACACAACAGCATGAACATCCGAAGCTTGGCATGATGTCACAAGCAACATGGGGAGTGCCGAACACATGCAAACGCACCAACAGACAGACATGCATCTGGACATCTCCACTACCTGTCACAGTGCAATCATCGGCAACTATGTCACATCTGCCAATCGGGTTCATACATGTCCGTGCCAAATGCATCCATGTTGTATCACTGTCACACACGTGCAACCCACACATGCACATGTGTGCCGTGCACATACATGAAGGTGTAACCAGCATCCATGTGTCACACCCCAACCATGCCATAGTACATACACATAAATACCAACATGTGTGCATCTCCACATGCAGTTGTGCATCATGCTTTGGAACACATACACCATTAATGTGCATCTCTTATGACAGGACTCGCATGCAGCACGGTCATGTCCCTGCACACACATCCATACATGGGCATTTTCAAACATATGTCCAAGCTGCACACTCCTTGCACACCTCAACATGCACTGTGTCCAATAAGTACGCATGGACACTTACCGCTCGACTCCAGACTGGACTCCCTCTCAAGGACCTGGTGGTGAAGTGCTGGGTTAATACGTTCCAGGACCCTCATGTCGTTGGTGGTAAGTTGGATACAGTGCCTCACTCCATGCGCTGCACCCAAGAGGTGCTGGGCCTTCCAAAGGGTCCTGGACCTGAAGTCCTCACAGTGCTTACGGACGTGTTGTATGTTGCGGGTTGCCACCCCCTCCACTTTGATGGCAACCATGATGTCCAGTCAAATCCTCTCCCGTCCATCCTTGTCGGCGCGTCTTCTTCCGTAGAGGGCATCATAATGCCCTAGGATTTGCTCCACCAGGATGCCAACCTCTCCTGCTGAGAAGCTGGCAGCCCTCTGCCTCTCTGGCTGGGGGTTGCCAGTGGTGTCTGATGGTGTTTCCCCCGACATGGCTGTGATGCTGGGAATGCATCGGAGGAAGAGGGACTCTGTATCCTTGTCATTTACTGCTTTTTATTGTGTCGTGTATTCCGCGCAGGAGTTCATGTGGGACTCCTGGCAGTGCAGCTCTCTCTTTTGGTTTGATGTACAGACCCATGGGATACCCTTATGGCACCCATGGGTGGGGGTACAACCCTGTGCCCCTAGTGTATGTTTTGGGCTGGGTATAGGCTGGTGGCAGCTCAATGCTGAATTTGGCAGGTGCTCTGAGTATCCTCCATTTTGGGATACCAGGCCCTGCCATTGGGATCAGTTGATTCCTGATAGGAAACAAGATGGCCCCTGTGGCCTCTTGCTTTCTATTGCCTGTTACCTTGTTTTCCAAAAGTCCTGGGAAGCCCTGACTCTGTCCCTTCCCCCTTACCGGCTGTTGGGTGGACTTTCCATATATGGTGTTGTTGTGAAGTCCAGGCCAGACTGGCTGGAGTCTTCTCAGTGACTGTATGTTGTGTGTACACCCTGTGGGTGGGACCTGGGTGAATGGAGTGTGTGACGAATACGCATTCTGTGTTGTGGGTGTCTAGTTTCTGGTGTTTCACACAATGACTGAGACAGCCCTGCCCGAAACTGGTATGAATGCAGTGTGGAGTGTTGAATGGCTGGGTACTTGTCCCAATGCACATAACTTGTGAGTGTCTGCAGAGGAGTGAATGACCTGAATGCACTATGCACCTGATTGGATGCCTGCCTGCATGAATACCCTTCTGACCGATTGGTTGCCTGATTGTGACCCAGCAGAAGGAATGGGAGATCAACTAGTATATCTGGAGGCCTCTCACTGCTAGAATTCGCGTTCAGAAGCTGAAGAGTAACTGGAGTGAAACTGAAGCTTGACTTTGAAGCCCCGCTGGATGAGAAGAATTGCTGTTGCACTCCTTCACAATCTGAAAGCTGCTGTGTCTCCAAGAACTGACCAGGGAGAGGACCTGGTAAGGCGCCCTCTTCCCGAGCTATGAGGGACCATCGTTCTTTGCCAAAGATCCCTTGTAGACAGACATTCAACAGGCTGCCGACCCGAGACGGGGACTGCTGCGGAATCCCAAGGAGAAGCGCCCGGACTGTTGTCCACCACTGTCGACGACCGCCATCGCCGACCAGAGCTTCCGTGCTCCCGTTTGCCTAAGAATTTCATTTGATCCAAGGACGCTCTCGTCCGCATTGTCGCCGCTGTATCCTGCTGGAGAAGGCCTGACCGTTGACGTGCCGAGAAGCATCCGACGGAGGGTTTCCCGCCACACAAAGACAACAGAGACGCTGACGACTTGACACCCTTGCTGGGCCACAGTTCTTCAAACTCTTTGCGGTCCAGAACTATTGACACCGAGGTTCCCCGCACGCCTCTTTCCTGCAGGACGTTTACGCTTCCACATCAACGAGCACCACTAGGAACGAAGCTGCCACTTCACCATCGTAGCTCACCCTGTTCTCCGTCAGGCATTCGACGACCCGCGACTCTTGCCTTAAAGGGAGGGCACTCAAGAAGGGCCGTCAATTCCCCGCCGAGGAATGCAACAAGGCCAGGTATTTTGGGGCTGCAGAACTATTGGGAGGTGTATTGTGAACAATATATAGACTGGGCTTGTATCTTTATTCTACAGGTTGCCCAGGTGGGGGGATCTCCACACAGAGCTGTGTTTAACGGTAGCGACCAGTATTCTGCCAATTGTTCAACCATCTTGCTCTCCTTCCCCTCTCTACTGCTGGTTTCCTCTTTATTGATCTGTGTGACATTTTGACAGTATAGTTGATGCACTTTAATGAGATCGGATAATATTTATGGTACCACTGTGGAACTGTATATATTTACCATTGTTGATTTTCTGAGCACAAAGTGAGTTATTGTGATAGTGTACATAACCTTGAATATTAATTATATAAAGACTGTGTTTTAACCGATACAGTGTGCAGACATTCCTTTGTGGGTGCTTGGGGACTACACTGTACTTAAGAACCAGCCTGCATGACCTCCTGAGAAGTGTCACGCTCACCTGATTCCCATGGAGGCGCAGGTCTGGCTTCGAGTGCTGATGCTTCTTCAATGGTGAAGCGCAGGACTCTGATGATGGACAGGGAGGGCCCCTCTACTCTGGCTTTTCTGGCTCGCAGGAATATTCCCTTGTGCGTGAAAAGTGAGTATTACCTTAGGGTCTGGAAGGATGAGTTCTCCATCCTGCTTCTGATGCAGGGGCGCGTTGAAACCCAGTTACTTCACTGGATTGAAGTTTGATAGGAGTTCAAAATAAGCTTGACTATTCAGGTGAGGCGCTGTAAGAGTTCTGTTGCAAGTTCAAAAGTTCAAGCTTAATAATAATGTTCATTGTCTTATCGCAGCAAGCGCTAATGCTTATGTCTTTTTCCCCTTAGGGGCCAGGGTTCGGAATGCCGGAGATATGGCGCCGACCCGAAGTGTAAGTTCTGGATGAGCGTTCAGGTAATGTCTTTGCATTCGCTCATTCAATGTCTTTGTCTTTTTTCCCCATTGGGGCCGGGGTCCGGAATGCCAGGAAGCGGCAGGACCCGAAATGAAATGGGAATGACCCAACAGGTAAGTCTTAGAAGGAAACTGAGCTTTTCCTATTTCCCTTCCTTCTCTCACCTTGTTTTCTTGTCTTTTCTCTCTAGGCTCTGGGAAGTGGGTGCGGATCTGGATGATCGCTGCTGAAGATGGAGGCGCCCAGGAAAGGTGAGTGAAATGCAGCGCTGCAGCGATCGAAGTGAAATGCTTTTAAAATGATGTCTTCCCTTTCAGGATCATCGGTGTGATGTCCCCGTGATGCAGCTTTAGCAGGTAAGGTCTTCTTTCTCTCTCCAATTCTCTCTTATCTCCCTTTGCAGGCAATCCAGGATGCTGACAGGCGTGGCTGAAGTCCAGATGCAGGAGCTGACACGGTGAGCGTCCAGCTGCGAGGAGCAGAACAACGCGAAGCGTGAGTTGCTGATCGGGCGTGGTTTAAATAGCTTTGGAAGAAGTTCCAGGCATGTATCCTTCCACCGATCAGGTATGTATCCTTCCCCGACCACACCCAGGTGGAAAGTAGTCCCACAGGTAAAGTAGTTCCATTCAGGCCTCAAGAGGGCCTGGATGTAGCAGCATGGTCTGCATCAGGTAAGTGCACATTGAAACACTTGAACACATGTCTAGCTTTATGAGCCTGGTGCCTAAGGCGCCAGGACAGTGGTCCAACATGAGCCTGGCGCCTAAGGCGCCAGGACTGTGTCCAAAGGGCCCCAGCTTGGGCCCGCTGGCACTTCCCTGGGGGGAATGATGCCTGCCTCTGGGGTTGCTGGGTCGGACCTGGCTCCTTGGAGGTAGGCATCATGACAGTACCCCCCCTCAAGGCCCCTCCCAAGGTTGTTCCCACCGGGGGTTTTGGCTTGTTCGGAAATCTCCGGTGGAACCTTTGTATTAATCGAGGTGCGTGAACATGGTTTCTAGGCTCCCACGATCTCTCCTGAGGTCCATATCCCTTCCAGTCAACAAGATAGAAGAGTTTTGACTTTAACACCTTGGAGTCTAAAATGTCTTTAACTTCGAATTCTAATTCCCCTTCAAATTGAACTGGGTCTGGAGGCTTGGACAGTCGGGTCCCTGGTTGTACTGGCTTCAAAAGTGATGCATGAAAAACTGGATGAATACGCATGTTAGACGGTAAATCCAGTTTAAAGGCCACGGGATTGATTATAGCCTTGATGGGATAAGGTCCTATGAATCTGGGATTGAAGGTTCGCGGGCCCTTGAGGGGTAAATGTTTCGTTGCTAGCCATACCTGGTCTCCTACTTGGTAAGGAGGAGTTTTACTTCGGTGCAAATCAGCATTTTCTTTATACTTTTTCTTGGCTTGCTGTAAATGAGTTGCAGCTTCTTTGAAGGCTCGGGTTATTGTGGAATCCAGATGATTTACTGCGGGCATTTCCAGGGTGAGAGGTGGATCTAGGTCAGAGGTCCGAGGATGGTGACCATACAAAGTATAAAAAGGAGTTTGTCCGGTTCCAGAATGCACTGAATTGTTGTATGCATATTCTGCGATCCAAAGGATGTCTTTCCAATTTAACTCGGATTGGTGTAACATGCACCGAAGGTATTGCTCGAGAGTCTGATTGGTTCTCTCGGATTGTCCGTCGGTCTGGGGGTGGTGGCTGGTGGATAACCGCACATCTATTTGTGCTAGTTGGCAACATTTCTTCCAAAAATGGGAGATAAATTGACTTCCACGATCCGAGACTAATAAGGAAGGAAAACCATGTATGCGAACTATGTTCTCCAGAAATTCCTTGGCCAAGGTGGAAGCTGAAGGCAAACCTTTTAAAGGGATAAAGTGGGCCATTTTGGAGAATAGATCCACAATTACAAGGATAGTGTTGTAACCAGCAAAAGGAGGCAGATCTGTTATAAAGTCCATTGACAGGGTGTGAAATGGCGCCGGAGGAATATCCAAGGGTTGAAGTAGGCCGGCTGGCCTTTTCTTTTGAGCCTTGTTTTGGGCGCAAATTCCACAAGACAGTACAAAAGACTTTGGGCCTCATTACGACCCTGGCGGTAATCGCCCGTCATTACCGCCATGGCGTAATGAGCGTTTACGCCGTGGGACGATGGCGTAAAGAGCGCCACATCACGACCCATCGCGCACGAGCATTACGCCATGGCGGTAATGCAATTAACGCCATGGCGGAAAAGGCCCCTACCGGCATCGCTAAGCGAGCAAGGTGCCCTTCCGCCAGCGTAAGTAGCGGCCACCGTAATTTACGGCCACCGTAATTAGCGGCGGCCGTAAAAGGCCAAACCGGAAATAGCGTCATCGCGCCGGAACGGGAAGCAGCCCGTCGGCCATCTTTAAAAACACAATCCATCGCCATCCTACCAAACAACACCAGACCCAACCCTGACACCTGTCCCAACCAAACACCCACCCATCCAAGTTCCCGAAAATGCCAAAATCCGTGAAAAAGGCATGTGACCGCCAGCGCCAGGAGCGATTCAGCCGGGAGGAACTCTGCATGCTAGCGGAGACCCTGCAGGACAACGCAGGTGTTGTTTTCTCCCCTGAAATGACCAAGACAGCAATCGGGAAGAAGAAGGCCATCTGGGCCCTGGTGGCTGAGCGCGTCAGCGCGGTGGGGACCGTACCCCGCACCCCACAGCAGTGCCGGAAGCGCTGGGATGACCTGCGCATACGGGTCAGAGCCGTCATCTCAGCAAACCGCAACCTTGCCCAGGGAACCGGTGGAGGGTCGGAATCCCCCCTGAAACTCCAACCGTGGGAGGAGATCTGTGCAACCACCATCGGCATGGAATCCATCGAAGGCGTTGGAGGGATGGAAAGGGGAGCCCCGACATCAGGCGATGAAGGTAGGTGCCTCATACAAGACATGCCATAGTCACAGCAGTCCAATCATGTGTAGCACAAGGTTGCCCTAGAGTGTAAATGCAACACAAATCAATACTGCCCATAGCCACATGCGAGCACCACCCTGCATACACTGCTGGCACCCGCATACCTGCATCCACATACCACACTAAAAGGAGACAACCTGCATGGCACTGCCTGAAATCTGCCTCATCCACTGGCCAAAATAATGTCAACCATTGTCATTCCAAAGTCCGTAGACCCATCAATAACGCCCTCCCACCTTTGCTCCACCACAGGCACAGAATCACACCCAGAGGACCAGGACACCCCTGCGCCGAAGAGAGCGAAGTCCAACAACAACGTCCCTGCACCCTCAACCTCAGCTGCAGTGAGGCAGACCCCACGACAAGCAGGTCCCACTGCAGGCATACCGGAGGTCCCACCGGCAAGCACCCCTGTTGGCAGCAGGCCAGCAGCAGCTGCTCCACCGACATTGTCTGCCACAGAAGGCAGGGGGTCAGCGGCCAGCAGCAACATCGGGGAGACAGCTGCAACAGCTGCATGTTCTGATTCGGACATGGAGCAGGAGGTCAGAAGCCCCACTGACCAACTACATTCCCCCTGTTTCTCAGACGCCAGCCCCCATGAGGGTGACACACAGGGGCACACTGAGGCAGAGGAGTGGCCTTCCACCCCATGCCCTGTCCACACTCCACAGGAGGGGAGCAGCCCCTCCATCACTCCACCTGCACTGGCCATGGGCCAGCACGGCCAGCAGTCCCTCGAGGACATCACTCAACGGCAGCATCAACTGTCCGCAATGCTGGATGAGCATGCCGCGGAATGTGTGGGGGCTAGGTTTAGCATTGAACAGGCCACGGAGACACTAAGGGCCGAAGTGGCGCAGAGCACTGCCACCCTGAGGGATGCCATGCAGGCCATGTCCAGGGACATCTGTGCCGAACTTGCGGGCTTGCGTCGTGCGGTCACTGACCTCACCCACACAGTACAGGAGCTGCATGCACAGGGGCAGCCAGGGACATCCTCCACTGCCAGTTCTGCGCAGAGCAGCCCCGTGCGACGTTCCGGACGCAACCTGCGCTCCACAGCCAGGGGTGCCCCGGGGGCCGGAAGAGGGGGCTTGTGACGGCCTGTGGACACTGTCACAGGCATCTGTTGACACCTACATGGGGTGTGTTGGGGTGTGCAGGGGGGAGGTGGGAGGTGGGAGGGGGTGTGTTGGGGTGTGCAGGGGGGAGGTGGGAGGTGGGAGGGGGTGTGTTGGGGTGTGCAGGGGGGAGGTGGGAGGTGGGAGGGGGTGTGTTGGGGTGTGCAGGGGGGAGGTGGGAGGTGGGAGGGGGTGTGTTGGGGTGTGCAAGGGGGAGGTGGGAGGGGGTGTGACACGACAGTTCATAGTTCCAATACACTTTTTTCTTTCAAAAAAAGAAATGTGTGGACATTTTCATTGCGTATGTGTGCTTTATTGGTGTACAGTCCACAGTGTGCATGTCCCAGAGACACACAGTGCCCCAAGTGCAGTCTCCATGCGATAAACACCAGCCGTGTGTGCTAGAAGCAGTGGTCGATGATACTTTGGCGCATGGCACGCCCCTCCTGTGCATCGCCTCCTCCATGTGGTGGCGCCCCATCTGCACCCTCCTCATCCTCATCGTCAGGTGGTTGCAGTTCTGCGTCAGGGGGCAGGGGCACATTCCGTCTGACGCACATATTGTGCAGCATGACACATGCCATGACGATCTTTGCCACCTTCTCATGGCCATACAGGAGTGCCCCACCAGACCTGCTGAGGCTTCGGAACCGTGCCTTCAGGAGGCCGAATGTCTGCTCTATGACCACACGAGTACGTGTATGTGCACGGTTGAAGTCCTCCTCGTGCTGGTTCTGCGGGTTCCGGACTGGTGTGAGGAGCCACCTCTTCAGGGGATAGGCTGCATCACCTGTATGTAGGCGAGAATGTATGTGTCAGTCATGTTGTCTGATCAGGAACATGATGTTCCACCATGGCTGGCATGGAACTGTTACCTTGGCTCACTTCTACATGCACTAATTGATTCACACAATGCAACCAGTATATGCTCATTGCTGCCATGGACTGTTTTGCATGCCATCACCCTATGTATGCAGAGGGGTTGTGTGCATTGTGAGTGCCCTTCCTCTGTCTCCGTTCTCTGTGTTACTCACAGCCAGGTGGAGTATGCATCATCCCCCCACCCTTTCTGCCAGGTGGAGTATGCATCATCCCCCCCCCTTTCTGCCAGGTGGAGTATGCACTGGTACGTCATTCCCATGCCCACTTCCATGACATTGCACTCACCGAGTAGCCAGGATCTTGGGCCTGCATGTCGCTCCATGTAGCGTGGTATTGTGGAGTTCCTCAGGACCAGTGAATCATGGGTTGATCCGGGGAATCGGGCACAACAATGTGTGATGATCTTGTTGGAGTCACAGACCATTTGCACGTTGATAGAGTGGAACTGTTTCCGGTTGCGGTACGGTACCTCCATGGCACGTGGAACCACCAATTCCACATGGGTGCAGTCGATGGCACCAATGCAACCGGGTATGCTGGCTAGTGCATGGAAACCCACTTTAGTGTTTGCAATCTCCTGGGCAGTCCGTGGTAATGAGATGTGGTCGTCTGTGTGCTTGAGGAGGGCATCGAGCACTTGGATGAGTGTTCGTGAGAATAATGGTTGTGAAATGCCATGCAGGTGCCCCACTGTGTGCTGGTAGGTGCCTGTGGCCAGGAAGTGGAGTACAGCCACTACCTTCAGTAGGGGGGGGATGGCGGTTGGACTTTCTATCATGCTGACGATGTCGTTGTGTGTCATGTCTACGATGGCGGTGATGGTGTCCCGGTCCAAACGGTACAGGGTGTGGATCTGCTCAGCAGTGAGGTTGTTTGGATTGGCTCTGATGCGTGGGATTGGGGGCTGCCTGCGTGGTGGCACTGGCTGTGCTGGTGGGGCTTGCTGGGCCTGCCTTGCCCTCCTTCTCCTCCTGCGTCTCCTCTGTGCTGCCTGTTGTTGTTGTTGCTGTTGTAGTAGCACATGCATTGCTATCAGGTCCTCCAGCCCCAACATTGCTAGTCGTATTGGCATCATTGTGGAGTGTGACTGGGTGTGGGTAGGGGTGGGGTGTGCTCTTTTTCTACTCCCCTGAGTCTGTATTGCCTTCACCTGTGCTGTTTCTGTGCACCTGTGGCAGCTGCATTCACTTGACATGGCCCTTTACGGTTGGTTCGCGATGGCGTTATTTGCACCATGGCGGTAAGGTACTTAGCGGCCTCGGTGATGGCGTTAGGTGCATGTCCGCTTGGGTCGGCATTTGCGTACCTTTCCGCCATGGCGCTGAGTACGGTGTGGGCGGTCGCGTGCGCGCACCCTTAGCGCAGTTAGCGGCAGCGTTAACTACGATGCCGCTATTGGCATCGTAGTTTACGGTCACGAGTCATGATCGGACCTGGCGGAAAACGATGGCGGTAACCATTTACCGCCATCGTTTTTCACTTAGCGCCAGGGTCGTAATGAGGCCCTTTATGTCTTTTCTCCAAGAAGGCCACCAGAAGTGGCGTTTGATTTTTTCCTCCGTTTTAGCGATACCAGGGTGTCCTTCCATTAAAGATTCATGATGTAGGGCAATAACAAGTTCTTGCAATTCTTTACTTGGCAGAAACAACCGCTCCTGGAAGTAGGGTAAGTCATCCTTAACGGTGTAATGAGGACCCTTTTGACTCCATTCCAGTAAGGTTGAAGAGTCTAGAAGTTGTTTTACTTGCGTTTGAATATCCTCAAATGATTGCAATGAGGTTAAGCCTAAGATTCTTTGCTCAGGTATGATGGGCACAGGTTCTAAGCTCGAATTAGGTTCTTCCATGCCAATCCGGGATAAGGCGTCTGCTTTTCCATTCTTGCAGCCAGGGCGATAGGTAATTACAAAATCAAATTCCGCCCGGGTGGGAAATTGTGGGTAGGCTTCGCGTTCTGTAACGCTCACCTGATTCCCACGGAGGCGCAGGTCTGGCTTCGGGATTCTGAAGATGGACAGGAAGGGCCCTCTACTCTGGCTTCTCCGGCTCGCAGGAATATTCCCCTGTGCGTGAAAAGGGAGTATTACCTACTGACTGAGTTATGCTCAAGCCTCCCACTCTCTTCCAACCCTCCACGATACCCTTCCACGATTCCCCGTGAAGTCTCACCTTAGGGTCTGAAAGGACGAGCTCTCCATCCTGCTTCTGACGCAGGGGCGCGTTGAACCCAGTTACTTCACTGGATTGAGGCTGGATGGGAGTTCAGGTAAGCTTGATTATACTGGTAAGGCGCTGTAAAAGTTCTGTTGCAAGTTCAAAAGTTCAAGCTTTAAATAATAATGTTCATTGTCTTTTTTCAGGTGATGAATGAAGATTCCTTTGGAAACTCCTTGCAATAAAGCGCTGATGTTGATATCTTTTCCCCATAGGGGCCGGGGTTCAGAATGCCGGAGATATGGCGCCGACCCGAAGTGAAACGTGCAGTTCCAGTAAAGATCTGGTAAGTCATAGATGAGCGCTCAGGTAATGTTTTTGCATTCGCTCATCTAATGTCTTTGTCTTTTTTCCCCATAGCGGCCGGGGTCCTGCTTGGAAGCAGCAAGACCCGAAATGAAATGGGAATGACCCAACAGGTAAGTCTTAGAAGGAAACTGAGCTTTTCCTATTCCCTTCCTTCTCTCACCTCTTATTCTTGTCTTTTTCTATAGGCTCTGGGAAGTAAGTGGCTGTGTATCCGGATGATCGCTGCTGAAGATGGAGGAACCCAGGAAAGGTGAGTGAAATGCAGCGCTGCAGCGATCGTAACGAAATGCTTTTAAAAATGATGTCTTCCCTTTCAGGATCGTCGGTGATGTCTCCGTGGTGCAGATTAGCTGGTAGCTCTCTTGTCTCCCTTTGCAGGTGACCCAGGATGCTGACAGGCGTGGCTGAAGTCCAGATGCAGGAGCTGACACGGTGAGCGTCCAGCTGCGAGGAGCAGAACAACGCAAAGCGTGAGTTGCTGATCGGGTGTGGTTTAAATAGCTTTGGAAGAAGTCCAAAGTATGTATCCTTCCTCCGATCAGGTATGTATCCTTCCCTGACCACACCCGGGTGGAAAGTAGTCCCACAGGTAAATTAGTTCCATTCAGGCCTCAAGAGGGCCTGGATGTGGCAGCATGGTCTGCATCAGGTAAGTGCACATTAAAACATTTGAACACATGTCTAGCTTTATGAGCCTGGTGCCTAAGGCGCCAGGACAGAGGTCCAACATGAGCCTGGCGCCTAAGGCGCCAGGATTGCGTCCAAAGGGCCCCAGCTTGGGCCCGCTGGCACTCCCCTGGGGGAAATGATGCCTGCCTCTGGGGTCGCTGGGTCGGACCTGGCTCCTTGGAGGTAGGCATCATGACACCTATGTGTTCTTGCCCGGATGATCATTGTAGTACGTGTACAGGATGACAAAAATGTAATGGCATTTGATCATCCATTCCATGCCCACTCTGGCTCAGTCCTGCATCATGCACATGTTTAGGGTGTCACAGTCTGCGTGGGGCACAGGCCTCCCCCTGTTTCAGGCCCCCTGACTCTGTTCAACTAGTGTAGTGGCTTCTGCACACATGGGTGTACTACTGAGGGTTCATCATGTGTCCTGCTTACTGTCCCATTCTCATCTGCTGTGTTGTCAGTTGACTCAGATGATGCAATTGACGCTAGTCAACACTGTCTGCCAATGCACAGTTCTCTGGTCGACCCTTTCACTGCCATGCAATGTCTGCATGCATGTTCACTAAGGGGGCGGGGGGTTGCCTGTAGCCATGCAACCCATTGCATGCACATTGCACGTGATGCCTGAACTTGCCCTTACACTGCCTTCATGTTTATTGATTGACGTCCTGATGTACTTGTTCATGTAGATAGTGGGTAACGTACACATGTTCTGCACTGCATCAACCCACTTCTGAGCCGTGTTACACCATTCTACATGCCTACTCACTGCTGCAATGTCAAAGTGGCATGGCATGCATGGTCGGATTTTCCTCCCTTCACTGTCAGGAATGCCACGGGCACAGGTGCATCCTGTGACATATGTACTCAGTATTGGAACATCCTAGTGGGTGCTTAGCAAAGTTGATTGGTCAATCTGCAGCCTATACCAACAGGTTTAGGGCGCAGATTGATTGTAGCCTGCCAATCGGGTTGTAATGACTGTGGAGCTGCCTTCACGTGTGTATGTGTACACTTTCAGATACATCAAAGCAAGCAGCGTTGTAGTTGCTTGCTTTGCTGTACTGGATGCTGTTCAGGTTCACAATACAGTTGTATAGGGAAAGGGGTGTTTTTGCACACTTTCACATGTACATATGCAAGCAGCTTCAACGTTGTGTAGTGCAACATTGCGGCTACTCACTTATGTGTGTGTGAAAGTGTTCATTTACACATGTGTCTTCCGTAGCTTTTTGGTTGACTGACTAATATGTAGTTGATTGACGTTAATGCTGGGGAGATTTCAGCATTGCGCCTGTTATGTTCAACTGGCATAATCCGGAACGGAATGTGCACTGTTCTACAGTATGTGTATGCCCAGGCCCACTTAGCTAATATGGTGGGGCCTGGCCATGATGAATTTACACACGGAATAATGGAATAGGGCACATTCATAGCACAATGTGCTCAATCAGGCCCTGAGGGGTGTTTTGGAGGCTTCATGCCTTGCAGCTCGGACCGTACTGGGCGTTATGGTCCCTCATGTCTGGTTGCAGGCCCTTGCTTTGCTCGGGACATTCACTATGTCTACATGGCCAATGATGCCAGGCTGAGCTGCAGATGCATGAAGCTATATTGGTGATGATGGTTTAGTGATGCATGTGTACATGCATATTACGTGTGTTATTGTGTGTTTGGATTCACTTGCAGCTGTGGGCATTTAGCAGTTCAGACATGCTTATGGTATGTGTCATCTCTGTGTTGCCATCTGTCATTTCTGCCTGTGACATGTTCCTGACAGAGGTGGTGTGTGATGGAGGTGATATACTACATTTTGTACTTGTGTAGGCTTTTCTATTTAGACACATACATTTCTGCTTTTGGGATGTGTTTGCATATCAATGCCACTGGATGCATGCCAGATTCTCATTTGTGTGTGACATGTCTGCTTCATGTGTAGGTGTCGATGTGATGTCTATGTGTTTGTGGGTTATGTGCTTCCGACATGTGTACTCATGTTTGTTTTTTCCACTTTTCAGATTATGACACATTGGAGGCAGAGGATGGTGATGTCATTCCAGACACATGGTTGCTATCACACCAGCAACCTGGCACAAGCGGGGGTCGTGGGGTGGAAGGCCATGAGAACCCACTTGTGCTCCAGACCATCGTGTCTAGGGCTGGCAATGAGTCTAGCCCGGATGATCACTCTGACGATAATGTTGAGTTGGATGCGCATCATGTCCATTCGTCAACGGTGAGTGATTCTGATGTGGACGATCCTCTGTCCGTGACACCTGCACTGAGGGGCCAGACAGTGGTGGGACCTCTGCCTCTGGTGGATCGGGATGCACAGTCATACTCCACACCAGTTGCTGATGTACCTGGGGCATCACGTCAATGTGTCTGTGTTCCCTCTTGGACTTTGATGCTGCCTGAGGGTGCAGTTTTCCTACTGGACTACTGCTCTTTAACTTGTTTTTCACACTATGGTGCCTTTAGTCCCTGTTCTTCTTCCTGCTACCGTACTTGATACAGATCTTTCCGCCTGTCTGTCGGGCTGTTATTTCCACATGCTCTTACACTGCCTAGGTTTGCTTCTGTAGAATTCTGTTTAACAGCATCTTTCTGTCACTCCTCCTGTCTTTCATCTTTTACATCCATGCCTTTATGTTGGCTGTTGGCTTTTACCAATACTATTCAACTGTTGTGGCTCTTGACTTGCTGTCAGCTGTTTCCTGCTATCTCACATTCTCTGTGCCCTTCAAGACTTCTGCTGTCACTGCCTTTCTTTGTTCACACTATCTATGAATGATTGGGTTTCAGGTCAACCATCCTGTTGTGCCAGCCTCCTTGGTTATTTTCGACTCAAGTTCCAGCTCTACCTGTCAGGATACAGAACCTGGGGTTGTGTGGGAGGAGGTGCGATGTAGGTCTCAGACATGGCCCATTAAGAACCAGCATGAAGACACACACAGGAAACTTTCAATACTTATTGATGCCTTTTATGCCCTTTCTGCAGGAAAAGGAGCATCCAGACTACCTTTGCCAGCAAACACCGGTCCAAAAACTACTAAACCCTTACCACGTTGGTTGGGGCACACGTGTGCATCCAAACAGAAGCACAGGGCTTGTGCTCAGCTCAGATGTCCGACAGAAGCAGAACTGTTTCCAGGAGCTCCAAGCAAGGTGAGCAGCACGAGGGGCCATGCCCCAGATGACCTTCCTCCAGGCCCCTCACACATGCAAGCCAAGTTGAGCCAATGCTGGGGACATTGGCCAGGCGTTGAGGAAGATGCACACAGTACAGCTAAGCCGTGCTGAGGACAAAATGCCAAGAAGCTTTCCCAGTTGTCAGGGGCACACGCAGGGGGCGTCAGCCATATCCTCGAGTCCACCCTGCTCCATAGAAGCTGAGTTATTGGCGTAGTAGCGTTCCTAGATACAAACTAATACAGCACAAGTGGGGGTCCCCTGCACCATACAAACTTGAATGCAGTGCATATCATTAGCATATGCAAATTGCCACGTGTGCTACCTATAGAAATCCACAGCTGGCAGAACACAACTTGTACTGAAGTCACACCTCGCCACACGCATCTAGCAGCTCACCCAAGGACCATTCTATCATGTGTGATTCTTACCACATGGTCTTCCATTTACCACGGGGGCACGTGTGGCTGCCATAACACATTAACAGTGTATGCACCATCACGAAGGCGCAAGCAAGAGGATACGAATGAAGCAGTAGATAAGAGTGCTTGTTTGGGGAGGAGTCACTAAGTTTGAGGCATGAATGGTGTTCTGTGTGTGTGGGGAAAACACACACAGAATAGTAACTCACACTCTCTTTGCAGCATTGAACTGCTCCTGTTACCGGACCTGAGAGTGCGCAGGCAGGAGGCCAGCACTCACCCCAGAGATAAGACTCTCTTTGTCTCGGCTTTGAGCCATTTTGTACAATGTGCATGAGGAACATGGTTTCTCTGATTGAGTATGTGTAATTGTCAATAGTAGGATTTTGTCTTTTGCCTACTTTCCCTTGCCCATCCACCTCCCCTCTCCTGACCCTCTTTCCCCACCGGGGTCTCAGAGGCCTGTGTAAATTTGACCTTGCAGGCACCTAGACCAGTTGTTGCATCCTTATTGATTATTGTGCACTGAAAATGCTACCCATCCTGTTGATCCATTCTTCAACTGTGCTACCTTGGTAGTTCCTCTGTCATTCTGCTTGGACATGTGCTTGGCCATATTCAACAACTTCAAGTCATCTACTGGAGACTCTTCCAGGGTTTTTGGTGGGCTACAGGCTTTTTCCCAAGTTTGGGGGTTTGGCTCCTTGGAGTTCTCTGCGATTTGGTATTTTTACCAGTTATGGTGGCCTCTGAGGGGGCTGCACCCTATTTCCACGCAGGGTAGAACAAGGAAACCAAGGGGTAGGGAATCCTGAAGCCAGGTAGACAAGGAGGAAGAAGCCAACAGACCCCAGACACAGTTCTTCCGAACGTCATGGTGATGAGTACATGAGGGAGGGGCTTTTGTTTTCGGACAGTATCCTTGGGCTACAGTGTTTGTGGGTCACTTGATTTCACATGCATGTATTGCGTGCATTTCCCTACTGACACACACAGTTACACAATGCTCCACCACATATACAACCACCCTTCCATGCCCACACGTGCACACAGATTGCCTTCTCTGGCATGCTGTGTCCCTGCAGCGCATGATCACTTACCATTTGGGGATCCTGTACATGTGTCAATGGGTTATTTTTGTTGCTTGTCCTTTTTATATGATGCTCAAGGTGTATCTCCAACAGAATGTCTGCTCACTGTGCTGTGTGCTGAGCGGTGTGTTGCAGGAGACACACACAGCACATCGGTTAGGGATTTGCGGATTTGGCTTGGACAATGTGCATGCCAACAGGCATTCTGTCTTTTGTTGATGGTACCGCTGGTGGCATGCATTTGTGTATGACTTTATATGTGGGGGGGGGGGGGTTGTTGGTCAGTCATTTGACCTGATTCCATGTCAGGTGTGATTGTCTCAGGCCTGTTTCCATTTATCACATGTCACTTTGTATCTAATTGGTCATGTGTTGGGCTTTTGGTTTGCTCTTTTGCTGTTGCATGCCATGTCATGGTGGGGCAGACCAGGGTGATGTTGGTTGGGAGGGTTTAGGTGACATACCAGTGATTGTCATGGCCTGTTTTGCAGGGGGCTGGTGTGATGTATACCTTGCATGTGTTCCTTTTGGTCAAACAGGATTGGTTATGTTTAAGAAGCTAGGGATGAACACAATGTGGCACTTCCGTGGCAACATTCTCAGGGTGGTATTGTTGTGACAGTTGATTGTCTGTTTGTCATCATCGATTTTCACCTGGTATGTGCCAGGCCAGTGTGCACTCCGCAGGGGTAGGAGTTTAGGTGAAAAATGTGTCCACAAGCTTGGTCTGGGCTGCCTCGCCACATGCCCTTTCCCCTCCCATGGGTAGCGCCTTTGCCTGTGGTTGGGGATGGGGGGCACCACCATGTCCACCGGTACGCTCTGCTGTGTTGCAACACTGTGCAGGACACATGCTGCCACAATGATCATGCACACTACTGGGGATGCATATAGTAGCTGCCCGCCAGAGCGGTCAAGGGAAATGAAGCGTGACTTGAGCACTCCGAATGTGCACTCCACTATGCCCCTGGTTGCAATATGGGCAGCGTTGTATCTTACCTGGGGTGGTGTGGTGGGGTTCCGTATTGGCGCCATCATGTGGTTGCTCAGAGGGTAGGCACTGTCCCCTGGGGAGGTGATAATGGTTGTGATTAGTTGGGTTTGTGTATTTGTCTGTGTGTGACATGCATGCATGTGCACAGGCATTTGTACTCACCTAGGAGCCATGTGTCACCATGCTTCCCAGCTTCCAGGGACCAGCTCAGGGTGGACATTCTGTATATGAAACTGTCATGGGTAGACCCAGTTTAGCTTGCATAGACAGAGGTGATGATTCCCTTGGCATCGCATACAACCTGTATGTTGATGGAATGGCAGTGCTTGCGGTTTCAATAGATGTTCTCAGTGGCCCTGGGTGGATGTAGGGCCACATGGGTGCAATCTATGGCACCAAGCCCTTTGAGGAAGTATGCCACCCTGTAAAAGACCAGGACCACGGCCTGCCTTTCTGCAGGTGTTCTGGCCATGTATATGTGCCTGCGGACTGAGGGGCGTGCAGTCATGATTGCCAACACCTGGTGTAGGCAGCGTGACTGTGTGGCCTGTGAGACACCCCAACTATGGCAGTTGTCCGCTGAAATGACCCAGTGGCCAAAAAATGCAGGACATTCAGCACCTTTTCAAAGGGGCTCAGTGCTTGGGTGCACAAGGTGGGTGATGTGAGGTCATCCTCCCACTCAGTGACCAGGTCTAGGATGATACAAGGTGGAAACCTATACCTGCCATAAACCTGGTCATCAGGCATCCCAAAAAGGCTGGTCCTGGGCAATAAAATGCGGGGCCTGGCTATTCTCCTCCTCCTGCGGTGTCCCACGATCAGTGCTGCTACAAATGGGGCATTCATCATAGCTGTATATACGTGTTTGTTGTTTTCTTGCACTTTTATACTGCGCGGGGACGCTTCTGCCTGCCTTCGTGTGGCCGACGTGTTCACGCCTGTGCGTGTCTTTTGACGTGCACGGGTTTCCAGTATTCGATTCCATGAACACATGTTGTCCGCGTGCGTATGGGTGTTCCGTGTATTTCCCTGCAGTACTTCCCCAGTTATGCCTTCTTTTTCATGCGTTGTTCCCCATTCCGCGTGTTCTGCCCCCTTTTTAGTGTGTGCGCTGCCATTGTGCATTTTTGCTGTGCGCGTCACGCACAGCGTTCTGGATGTTGCAATGACATGTCCGCCCATGTGTGCTACCTGCGGATTTGGCGCACATCCGGGGAAAAACACGCAGGGCCTTCATGAATTGCATGCGTGCATGTGCGCTTGCTTTTTCACGCTTGCGCCAGCTGCGCCACGGATTTCGACGCACATTTGTTCCATGAATCGGGCCCTTAATGTTCTGTTTTATATGGTCCTCCACAAAGTTTCTTAAAAGATTTACATTTTTCGTTAACAGATCAATTTTTAGCTCCATTTGCTGCAGAGGATTTTCTAACGTCTCTGTTGGTATATTACTTTTTACATGTCTGAATGGTCTGTTAAAAAAAATTGTTAAGTACACATAAAGTAATGGTTATTAATTGGCTTACATAGAGAAGTGTAGTGTCTACCATTAGTATCATTGTCTTTACTCATTTCATCCCGAGGAAAATTGTCTTCCAGCCATTCCAAAGTACTGGACATTTCTGTGTAAAAAAAATAAAAATTAGTTTTAGTCTACCTAATACAGAAAGTGTATAAGTACATACAATAAATGTAGTGTACTCACTAGTTTCTTGCTAAGTTTTGCTGTTACTGCTGAGTAGGTGTCCTGTTGATTTTTGCTGTGCAATTTCTGGGAGGTAATTCTGTTGGAAACATATTTATTGTGTGTTGGTATATTCCACTATGTTGCATATGGTATGTATGATATGATATGATATTATATGATATGGCATTTATAACGCGCTTATACACAAGTGTTTCATGGCGCGACGAGGCAAGGGAGGGGGAACACGGGAAGAAGATAACGATCCTACTAGGCCAGGTATGATTCAGAACGCGCAAGTGCATGGGAAGGGGGAAAGGGAAAAGGGCGACAGTGCAGGGAGAGGGGAAAGTGCAATACATGGGATAGGATACGAATAAAAACCGGCCAGCTAGTGGCAAGTGCAAGGTAAGTGCAGGCATGAGTGCAGGTAAGGGGACTGTAAGGATACAGAAACAGTCTCCAAGTGCAGGGTTGCCAGGGAGGGAGTGCAGGTGAGCAACTGGCAGGGCCGGGCCTGTGAGCTGAGAGGGAGGCCATGTAACCAGTGCAGTTCCAGCCAGTAATCAGCAGGGGAGAGGAAGAGAGAAAGCAGAAGCAAAGAGGAAGGTTTTGAGGTGCTTCCGGAACCAGAGATTGTTCTCCTCAAGTTTCAGGGAGGCTGGAAGGCTGTTCCAGAGGGAGGCACTTGCCGAAGAGAGAGATCTACCCCCAACTCGTTGCTTGGAGAAGCGGCTGACCCTGAGGGAGTTGGAGGCGGATGAGCGAAGGGCTCAGGAAGGAAGATATTTAGGAAGAGAGAGTTGAAGGTATTTCGGCCCCAGCGCCCAGAAGGCATTGTGGACAATGCAAAGGGTTTTGAATTTAATCCTCGCAGCCACTGGGAGCCAGTGCAGAGATTTCAGTCCTGGAGAGATACGATCCCTGGGCTTGAGGCCAAGGACAAGTCTCACAGTCCTGCTCTGGATATGTTGCAGAGGGTGGAGAGTAGAGGCAGCCAGATTTAGATAGAGGCTGTTACAGTAGTCCAACATAGAGAGAACCATGGCTCTGGAGACAGTGAGCTTCTGGGGGAAGGTGAGGAAATGAAGAATACCTCTGAGGAGGTGCAGGTGGTATTGGGACTTCTTAGAGACATCAGAGATGTGAGGACAGAAGGAGAGTGTGGAGTCAAAGATGACCTCAAGGTTTTTTGCCTTACAGGTGGGAGCAGGAAGAGGGCCAAGAGAGGCAGGCCAGAGAGCTGCACGGAAGGATGGAGTGGGTGTGCTGATGAGTAGAATCTAAGTCTTACTGGCATTAAGGCAGAGGTCATTGGCTGCACACCACACCTGGATAGCAGACAGACAGTCACAGATGAGGGAAGGAGAGGAGGAGGCCGAGGGTAGCCTGAAAATGAGCTGGGTATCATCCACATACCACTGAAAATTTGGGCAGAGAGTGGCGATGCGGTGGGAAAGGAGTGCCAGGTATTGGTTGAACAGCCAGGGAGCGAGGTTAGATCCCTGGGCGACACCACAGGTAGAGTAAAATATATCAGAGAGGAAAGACTCAAGTTGGACCTGGGAGGGTCGATAGGAGAGGAAGGAAGTCAGCCAAGCCAGAGCCTGACCAGTAATACCCAGGTGATCACGGAGGCGGTTGAGCAGGATGGCATGGTTGACAGTGTCAAAGGCAGAAGAGTGATCAAGCAAGATCAGGACGCAGGGGGAGTCAAGGATGGAGAGCAGGTCTTTACGGATGTTCAGGAGAGCAGTTTCCATGCTCCTGGCAGCTCTGAAGCCAGACTGATGGTCATGGAGACAACCAACAGATTCAGTGTGGAGATTAGCTGGGAGATGGCCAGTTTCTCCTGGGCCTTGCCCAGGAAGGGAGTGATGGAGATTGGGCGATAGTTAGCCGGGCAAGAGGTGTCGGGAGAGGGCTTCTTAAGAAGAGGGTGCACAAGGGAGTGCTTCAGAGGGGATGGGAAGACTCCCGTGGCGAAGGAGTGATTGCAGAAATCAGCCAGGCCAGGAGCCAGGGAGTCGATGTGGTCCTTGATGGTTTTGGACGAGCAGGGGCGAACCTGTTTTGAGAAGACTTTCATAGATCGGATTTGTCTAGAAACATCTTCTGGGGAGAAAAGGGGAAAGGAAGAGAAGGAGGGAGGGAGTGGCTGCAGAAGGGCCAGAGGAGGAACAGGCGATAGGGGGAGGGAGGCGATAGGAGGAGAGTGAGGACAGGATGTCCTGAGTTTTAGAAATAATGTGAGAAGCCAGAGCCATGCAAAGGGCCTGGGAGAGGACAGGAGAGGTAATTGGACTGTTAGTGTTTTACATACACAGTTTCACTTCTTATTTATTATCCAATGTAATTTATTTATGTGCTGCTTTTTGAACATGTTTATTTAATTTTTTGGATGATATAACAATGTAAGATACCCCCTGAGTTTTTGGATAGTGTTGATGTTGTCCGACTCTGTCCGCGAACAGGTGCATGGTCCACGGATATCAGACCCACTAGCGCAGGTAGGGGGTTCAGTATGTTCTATGTTATATGTATATAAACTAAGGGCATCCTAGTAAACATTTATCAAATTTACATTATTTATATATCTATATTCAGTGAAAAAACTTTGTAACAGGAACGTTATGGTTAAGTTGCGCTACTAAAAACCTATCAAATTCAGTAAAAAAAAGTTGTTAAAGGGACGTTATGGTTAAATTGCGCTACTAAAACCTATGAAATTCAGTGAAAAAAACGCTGTTAAAGGGACGTTATGGTTCCAAGTAAAACCGAAAAACCCTTGAAATTCCCCAGTTATGGTTGCTACTTGTGCCACCACCGTGCACTACTAAGACTAACACCCAGGACATCAAAGATGACATCACAAAGTGTTAGGGAGAATTCTCTGTTTAGGCTGAATTTCCTAACCTAGTGAGTCCCCCAGCAGCTTTGCTGGATTTCTGGAGTTTGTTTTTTCCATCCTGCCAAAAGTGAGACTCTTTTTCTCCCACTTTTGGACATGAATGTGTGTAATTCCTTTGAATGTTAATGTGTTCTATGGGCTATGGGGTCTTTTACTCCATAGGGTCTCATATGTTTTTCTATGTGTGTTACACCGCACCCTACGTGCCGTAACACGGGGGCGTCCTAGCGGACCTCCGTCATAGACTACTGTCTCCCCGGGCATGTAAAGTCACCATTGGCTTTACTAGACCTAAATTTACTAACAGAACTAGTACAAACCATCCTATTGTGGACGTACTAGTAGGGGTTATTCGATTACTCCTGGATCTGTTACTCGAGGGGGCACTGTCCCGTCCCCCCTCGTCGAGTTTTGGCTGGTGGCAGTGGAAACTACTTGTTATGTTCGACCCCGAATATAACCCTATGGGATTCTTCCCATTGTTGGAGATTGATACTGTTTCTCATTAATCTTTAACATACCTCCGGTCTACTTATCTTAAATAAGTCTATCGGATGGTATTTTCTGCCAGAACTCGGCTTTTTAAAATGGTGTTTGTGTTCGTCTCTGTGACTCCTAAACCAGAGGTTGAGCCCTTTGTTCCACTTTTGGCGGGCTTCTGTACAGAGACCCTCCAAAGTGGTGCCATTCTGTCTGGGTTACCACAGGGGTGTGGGAGGGGGTTTAGGCACCCTGGACCGAGTTGCCTTGCCAACTCCGGTCGCACTCTGGTGTGATTGGCCCAAGTGGTGAGCCTCCCCGCTCACCACTTAGCATGTGTTGATTGACAGCTAGGCTGAATGAATGGGGGTTTTCTGCATAAAAGCAGGGCTTTTGGGACTGGATCTTCAGAAGTCGCCACAGGACCTAAGAATCCGACGAGGGTAAAGCTGAGCCGTCCTGCAACGACGACACCTCTGGTGGAGCCCTGCTGAACCGACTCACCACTTCCCGACGACAGAGGAGATCTCCCTGCCGGAGAGTCTCTTCCCCTGACTGGTGGGAACAACCAGTCCCCTTTGCTTTTTCTTCGCCTCAGGACGCAGTGGTCGAATTGCCCGTGCAGAGCACCTCGGCAACCGGATAGCCACTACCCCTGTACCGTGACCAAAAGATGGTGCCTTGTGACGGAGCACTCCGCGGCTGGTCTCTTCCCTGGTGGTGCACCGGACTTCACTTTTCTTCGACGACGAGATCATCTCTACTCTTGGCAAAGACCCGACGTGCATCCACCACCAGGAACAACTGCCCCCGCCGGAGCTGTCGCTCCACAATCAAGGTACTGTGTCCGCCTGGCTTCCCTTGTTGCCGGATAGAGTGAGGTGTCTTAATCCTCGCCTCTCCATAGGGTCGCCTCTAAGATTTCTCTAAGAGTATTGTTCTGAACTGGTTCAATCTTCCAATAACAATTTGCTACACAGACTCAAACGCATTTCCACAAAGAGACTTTTTGGGACATACCACCTTGCCTCCCTCCGAGTGGGCCTGGCCTCTGAACTTTATGATCTATTGTGGTTCTTGTCTTCTTGCCTTGCATTTTTCCCGTGAAGTATTGAACTGTGTTGATTTCGTAACCTACTATTTTTCTCTCCCGTCCTAACGAATACTAGAGTGCCATCTAGGTGGCAGCATACTCTGGAAAAAAGTGATGCTAGTAAAACCTATACTTGTCGAACTATTGTTAGGGGGATTAATCTTTTGCTTCGTAGAGTAATTGTAATTGAATTATTTGCCGTGATAGTGCCAGAGTGTTTTCTATAGATGTTCCGTTATAAATAAATACCTGTATATCTTTACACTGAAGCCTTGTTGCGTGTTTGCTTGTCTTACTGTGAAGAATTGCCCTATATTGTATACTCCACATACTGCTTAACTCTTCTTGAGGAAAGTCTGACTGCTCAGCCACAGCTACCAAGTGAATCTGTGTGGTACAGACTGCTACCAAGTGGGTTTACTGCCAAACACCTGTAGTCCTAAATCTTTTGCAGTGGTCCCAGAGGGAACTGCACTGGTTTCCGCCTAACACTGGTGTACAGCGGTGGGATTTGTATCGAGTATACAGTTTAGAGTGCTTTTCGACACTTTAGGATAACTAACCACAAAGCTTAGCACTAAAAAGCAACTTTCAAAAACATGTCTATGATGGAAACTTACAGTCAAGAATTCTTGTCAGGTGAAAATACTGAGAGTTTGCGAGCTCTCTGTAGGCAAGAGAATCTTTCTGTAAGAGGCAAGAAATTAGAACTAATAGAGAGATTGCTGGCGAACCAAAGTCTGGGTACTGGTTCAGAGGAACCAATTTCTCCAGCGAATGTAGATAACAGTGATGGTGTTGATCTGAATCGTGATTCTGATGATAGCGATGAAGAGGCTGAAGAGGAAGGAGAGGCTAACGAAACTGTCTCACCTACTCCTCTACCTGCCTTGCCCGCTGTACCTACGGGGCCCATACCAGGTCCCACAAGTAACCCTGCTTATTTTGAACTTGAAAAAGCGAAGCTCGAATTAGAATACAAACGGTTCTTGGCTCAATCTGAACGAAACCAAGAGCTCGAGTTCAGATGGATGAATGCCCAGGCTGAGCAGAAGCAAGCTGAGTTAAGACTCAGAGAAATAGAACTTAATCACGAGTTAGTGATGAAAAAGTTGTCTATGGAAAATGCTTCTCTCTCCTCTGGTTCCTCTAGGAGCTCCAGTCCCAAAAGACCCCGGATGCCGAAGGAATTAGTGGGTATGTATGAACCGAGATTGGATGTGTTGGATTGGTTAAAACTGTTTGAGTACAATCATGGGCTCCAGGACATCACCGGGAACGATTTACTTCCCTGGTTGTTCTCTAGGCTCCCTCCTGTTGCGACTGATATGGTAATGGAATTGGGGGAGGCGGATAAGACGGATTACGAAAGTGTGAAACTAGCTTTGATAGCTAGATTCGGGAAGACCCCTTTGCAGTATCTTAAGAGGTTTAGAACCCTCAAAAAGCATGATGGTACCCCTTGGGCTACCTGGGTGAGTGAAGGGTTGAAAAACTTAGAGGGATGGATTAAGGGTTACAAAGTGAACACTTATGAGGGTATGAAGAATCTTTTTATGTTGGAGTCGATTTATGATGCCTGTTCTCCTGAGCTCAGACAGCACTTGGCTGATTCGAAGGAATTAGATTCCCGGAAGCTGGCGAGGGCTGCTGACTTGTGGGTTTCCAACAGGGCCTCTCACAAGGATTCTGGGGCAACTCAGAAAAAGGATGAGGGGAAAACAGCCTAAAAAAGACTCAAAAGAGAATTCTAATAACTGAAATTCCAAAAAGGGCCCCAAACAAAACCAGAAGGGTAAGCCACAAGGAAAACCGCAGCAGAATAGTGTTTCTTCTGGTGTAAAACCGGAAGGAGGCCAGAACAAGCCACCATTCCAGAAAGCATTCGGTAAATGCTTTGTTTGTGGGTCGACTGACCACGTGAAAGGAGGTCCCAGATGTAAGGGTAAACCTTCAGGGGTCCAGCTTGTCTCCTTAGCCTTCGCTCCAGAGGAGGAAGTCCAAATGGCAAGTGGAAACTTTCTACTGCAAGCTGACGAACCCATTGGAGTCTCAGCCAGCGTTTCTTTAGTATCTCTGGGGTTGTGGGAACAACAGAATTTAGATGTCTATAATTCTATCCCCGATAATACTAAAGAGTATTATAAGGACAGTGTCCAGGTGAATGGTCAGGAGACGCCTGCCATTAGGGACACTGGGGCCCGCATAACTGTGGTGGATACATCGTTTTTTCAGGCTGAGGATGTTGCTAAGGCACCCAAATGCCTCACCAAGTTAGCTGGAGGGCCTGTGCAGATGCTTCCCCAATTACCAGTTCTCATCCAGTGTAACGACATGACTGTGAAGATACCTGTCAGCATACAGAGTGAGGTACCGGGATGCGTACTGTTGGGTAACGATTTGAAAACTCTCAGAGTTGTATCGCATACTCCCAGACCTCCTAGTAAATGGTTACAGGAGTTAACCAGACCCGCAAGAGAGAGGACCATGCGCGGTACTCTCCAGGAGATGATGAAGAAAGAAATCACTCCTGCTCCACTGGAATTATCGGCCGCTGTCTCAAAGAAAACAGAAGCGAAAGGGAAACCTAAGACTTCTGCCCTGAAACCCGCAGCCGGCATTTCAGTGCAGCCAACACGGACTTCCCTGCGGTTGTCCAAAGTTACACCCGTAACTCCACCTCCAGCTGAGACTGAGAGGGAGGTACAACCCTGTGTGGTAGAATTAGACTCTGAGGAAGAGCTAATAGAAGGCCAGGAACTCATTGGATATCTGGATCCTGTTGACCATCCTGAGCTGCAGTCTTTATTGGCAGAAGGTGGACCCAGCAGGGCAGACTTCAGTAAGGAACAGAGGGAATGTCCAACTCTGGAAGGTCTCCGCCACCAGGCAGAAGCTCAGGCTGAAGGGCAAGAGCCTGGGAAATACAGGTTGCACTGGGAAGATGGCCTCTTCTACAGTGAACCGACCGAGTCTGCACCTGGAGACTACAAATGACTTGTAGTACCCCAAAAGAACAGCCCACAGTTCTTGCAGTTAGCCCACGAGATTCCTTTGGCTGGTCACTTGAGTTTCAAGAAGACTAAGGAAAGGCTCTCGCTCTACTTCTATTGGCCAAAGATGGGGGCCGAAGTGGAAAAACACTGCAGGAGCTGCCACACCTGCCAGACCTCTGGTAAGGTTGGCTCCAAGAATGTGGCACCTTTAGCGCCTCTCCCAGTTGTGGGAGTCCCACTTGAGAGAGTAGGGAGTGACATTGTTGGTCCCCTTGATCCTCCAACCTCCTCAGGCAACAGGTTTATACTTGTTGTAGTAGACCATGCTACTAGGTATCCTGAGGCAATTCCTATGAGGACTGTTACAGCTCTGGCTGTGGCTAAGGCCCTCCTTGGTATTTTTACTAGGGTCGGGTTTCCTAAGGAAGTAATCTCTGACAGGGGGTCAAACTTTATGTCCCACTACATGAAAGCCATGTGGAAAACCTGTGGAGTTACTTACAAGTTCTCAACAGCTTACCACCCACAAACCAATGGGTTGGTAGAACGGTTCAACCGAACCATGAAGAGCATGATAGGTGCTTTAGAAGAACCCCTTAAGCGTAAGTGGGACCTTCTACTGCCATGCCTTCTCTTTGCTTATAGAGAAGTCCCTCAGGAGGGAGTAGGTTACTCTCCCTTCGAACTTCTCTATGGTCATCCCGTCAGAGGTCCATTGGCCCTGATTAAGGAGGGGTTGGAGAGTGCTCCTTCCCCCAAGCCAGTCAGAGTGACTGACTACGTGATAGGTCTCCGGAGGAGAATGTCACACATGATGACGGAAGCAAGCGATAACTTGAAAGCTGGACAAGCATTGGTCAAGCACTGGCACGATCAAAATGCTAACATGGTTGAGTTCGCTCAAGACCAGCTCGTTCTCGTTATGATCCCAACAAAGCAGAGGGCCTTGCAAGACAAGTGGATGGGACCCTTCAGAGTTGTGGGTAAACTCGGAGAGGTCAACTATCTGGTGGATTTGGGCAATCCCCAGGAGGCTCCGACAGTCTTTCACACCAACCGACTCAAAGCGCATGTCTCAAGACCCGATGTAGGATCGTTGCTTCTAGCATCATCGGAGGAAGAAGAAGAGAGTGAAGCTCTTCCGGAAATCCTCAGAGGCTTACCTTTAGACGAAAAAATTGAAGGAGTAAATCTCTCCTCCAATCTGACACCCGAGCAACAAGAAGAATGCAAATCTATGTTGAATCAGTTTGCCTTTCTGTTCTCGCTTTCACCAGGCTTGACCCCTTGGGGCCAGCACGACATACTCACTGGTGACTGTCTGCCCGTCAAAAGCAGAGGATACAGAATGTCAGAAAACGTACGAACCCACATCAAAGGTGAGGTCAGCAAGATGCTCGATCTCGGGGTAATAGAGCCCTCTACTAGTCCATGGTCTAGCCCAGTTGTGTTAGTACCAAAGGCCGGATCTAAAGAGCTTAGATTCTGCGTGGATTATAGAGCTCTTAATGCAGTCACCAAGACTGATGCCCACCCTTTGCCAAGAACAGATGAGTTGGTGGATAAACCTGGCGCCGCCAAGTTCCTCAGCACATTTGACTTGACGTCAGGCTATTGGCAAATAGCCCTGACAGACCATGCCAAGGAGAAAACTGCATTTTCTACCCCCTTTGGCTTATACCAGTTTAAAGTAATGCCTTTCGGATTGAAGAATGCACCTGCTACGTTTCAACGGATGGTAAACCAGGTTCTGAACGGGATGGAGGACTTCTGCATGGCATACTTGGATGACATCGCAGTGTTTAGCAATTCCTGGGAAGAACATGTAACCCACCTGAGAGATGTTTTGCAGGCTCTTGGACAAGCCAATCTGACCATAAAGGCGAGTAAATGCCAAATTGGACAGAGTAAGGTAGTCTATCTTGGATATGAGGTAGGAGGTGGAGAAATAAGGCCTTTGCTCAGTAAGATTGAAGCTGTGCAAAATTGGACAACACCTACTACTCAAACCCAAGTGAGAGCTTTCCTAAGCCTCACTGGGTACTACAGGAATTTCATAGAGAACTATGGGACCATAGCTTCTCCACTGAATGTCATCTCCTCGCCCAAATTTCCTAAAAAGGTTAGATGGAACGAGGAGTGCAATCAGGCTTTTGAAAACCTGAAAAAGGCTCTTTGCCAAGCCCCAGTACTCAGAGCTCCTGATTACCTCCAACACTTCATTGTGCAGAAAGATGCTTCAAATGTAGGAATAGGTGCCGTACTCAGTCAACTGGATGGGAAAGGTAGGGAGCACCCCATTTGCTTCATCAGCCGCAAGCTGAAGGATCCTGAAACAAGGTGGGCAACAATCGAAAGAGAGTGCTTTGCTATCGTGTGGGCTCTGAAGAAGTTTAGGCCGTACTTGTATGGTTCTACTTTTGTCATTCAGACTGACCACCGACCCTTGAGATGGTTAATGCAAATGAAAGGGGAAAACCCAAAACTATTGAGATGGTCGATCTGCCTGCAAGGGTTTGATTTCACCATTGAGCACAGGTCAGGGTGTCACCACCAAAATGCTGATGGTCTCTCTAGGATGTATGTCATCGACTAGAGGTATGAGATTCATACAGGAGTGCATTAAATCCTCCTGTCCCTTAGTCTGGGGGGGCGAGTGTTAGGGAGAATTCTGTTTAGGCTGAATTTCCTAACCTAGTGAGTCCCCCAGCAGCTTTGCTGGATTTCTGCAGTTTGTTTTTTCCATCCTGCCAAGAGTGAGACTCTTTTTCTCCCACTCTTGGACATGAATGTGTGTAATTCCTTTGAATGTTAATGTGTTCTATGGGCTATAGAGTCTTTTACTCCATAGGGTCTCATATGTTTTTCTATGTGTGTTACACCGCCCCCTACGTGCCGTAACACGGGGGCGTCCTAGCGGACCTCCGTCATAGACTCCATACCCGGGGACTGACTACTGTCTCCCCGGGCATGTAAAGTCACCATTGGCTTTACTAGACCGAAATTTACTAACAGAACTAGTACAAACCATCCTATTGTGGACGTACTAGTAGGGGTAATTCGATTACTCCTGGATCTGTTACTCGAGGGGGCACTGTCCCGTCCCCCCTCGTCGAGTTTTGGCTGGTGGCAGTGGAAACTACTTGTTATGTTTGACCCCGAATAGAACCCTATGGGATTCTTCCCATTGTTGGAGATTGATACTGTTTCTCATTAATCTCTAACATACCTCCGGTCTACTTATCTTAAATAAGTCTATCGGATGGTATTTTCTGCCAGAACTCGGCTTTTTAAAATGGCGTTTGTGTTCGTCTCTGTGACTCCTAAACCAGAGGTTGAGCCCTTTGTTCCACTTTTGGCGGGCTTCTGTACAGAGACCCTCCAAAGTGTTGCCATTCTGTCTGGGTTACCACATGGGTGTGGGAGGGGGTTTAGGCACCCTGGACCGAGTTGCCTTGCCAACTCCGGTCGCACTCTGGTGTGATTGGCCCAAGACAAGGTGGCTTTTTTCATTGTCAGTCAGGAATTAAAAAAGTAAAAAGAACTACATTTGAAGACCTTACCCTTCTCATATGTTGTTACACTACTTTCTTTAGGGTACAGTCATATGATACATATACATAGGAGAAGAAGGAATCCTGAAATACAAGAATCTTCTCTATGCATAAAGTTAGTTAGGTTATGAACACTTTCTGTTAATATCTGCAGTTTTATTGCTTACTTTACTTTCCATGTATATGCTTCTATTTCGATGCATTGTGGTCTCTTAATGTTTTGTGTGTAGTAGTACAATTATGTAGTACGTGAAGCATTGCTAGGTACTTATGTTTCACAGTATACAAAATTTTGAAATAAAGCATTCATCATTTTACTCTCCAACATGGGAAGATTTTTCATATTGCACCTCTATGGCACATGCTGCAGACAATGCCTACGTTTCTTCATGAGTTTGTTCATGTACTGAAAGAACTCAGTAATGCAATGGTATTTATAGCAATGTTCATTGCTTAATGAACAATTTGGCATAAGATAGTTCTTCAACGATCTCTGATACTTTTCTGCCAACATTATAGTGACAATCCCTTGTGGAGGCTGGGTATGAAAACTAAATGCACATGTGATGTCATCAGTGATGTCATCAATGACATTTGTGATGTCATCTTTGATGTCCTGGGTGTTAGTCTTAGCAGTGCACGGTGGTCACGTGAGTTATGGTTGCTTAGCTTAGCATAACTGGCGAATTTCAGGGGGTTTGCGGGTTTACTTGTAACCATAACGTCCCTTTAACAAAGTTTTTTCACTGAATTTGATAGGTTTTTAGTAGGCATCTTAACCATAACGTCCCTTTAACAATATTTTTTTAATTGAATATATATATATATATATATATATATATATATATATATATATATATATATATATATATATATATATATATATATTACATGGCCATGTAGTTATGGTTAAGTTGGTGTTTCCATAGGAAGAGCACTTTTTGGGTGGCTTATAACTTCGCTCCCCCTAGACGAATCCTCACCAAACTTTGCGAAAAAAGTATATGGCCCACTGGAGGATTCGTCCAGGGGGGGAAAAGTTATAGGGGGGGTCCCAAAACTTTTTTTTTCCCATAGACTGAATGGGAAAAAACTTTGCGCACGGCTACAGCCCGAACCGCTGGACGGATTTACACCAAATTTGCGGCAGGAGTGGCGGCCTGGTCCCGAAAGCGTGCTTTTGCAAAGTTGGTGTAAATCCGTCCAGTAGTTTTTTTAAAAATGACCAAAATGTAAGGCAAAAAAAATAGTGATATCTGTGTTCGCTTCGCAGACAGACTTCCCTGTTCGCTCCGTGGACAGCACCCCGATTGGCCCAGCGGCTTGCGTCATGTCCGCGGACATGCAACGTGTTCGCTGATTGGGCGGCGTGGTGCGTGATGCGCATCAGATTTTCTGTCGCACCCGCCATCTTGCATTTGCGGACGTCCGCAGACAGCGTGGTGAAAGTTTGTTCAAAATGTGTATTTAGTAGAGTGTGTTGGTGTGTAGAAGTCTTTGGGGAGGATGGGGAGTATGAGATAGGTTCAAAGTTGTATTTTATTTATGTGCTAGACGCTTTTGTTGTGTTTGATTTGTCTGCGGACAACACGGCTGTTCTGGAATGTTCGTAAATAAACAGAATGGATTCGGTGTCAACTTGAAAGTGTTCTAAGAACACTCGTGGGGTCTTGGAATGTTTGCAGGGGGTGTCCTGGAGACGTTGTCTGTATTGTTCGTTGGCAAGGTGAAAATGTTTTAAGAACAATCGCGGTGTCCTGAAATGTTCGTACATAAAGAAAATGGGGGTGTCCTGAGGACGCTGTTTGTATTGTCCTCTGGCAAGTTGAATGTGTCCTCGGACATTCCCCCTGTCCGTGGACATAAAAATGGTTGCAATGCTTGCATCTATGGGTGTGATATGCTGCGGTGGTTGTGGCCAGGGTATAGAATGTTTGGTGAATGGCCATTTGGCCATGCACCCAAGAGTGTATGCTGTTAGGGAGAATTCTCTGTTTAGGCTGAATTTCCTAACCTAGTGAGTCCCCCAGCAGCTTTGCTGGATTCCTGGAGTTTGTTTTTTCCATCCTGCCAAGAGTGTGACCTTTTTCCTCTCACTCTTGGACATGTATGTGTGGAATTCCTTTGAATTGTCAATGTGTTCGATGGGCTATGGGGTCTTTTACTCCATAGGGTCTCATAAGTTTTTCTATGTGTGTCACCCCGCACCTTACGTGTCGTGACACGGGGGCACCCTAGCTGGTCCCCCCACCATAGACTCCATACCCGGGGACTGACTACTGTCTCCCCGGGCATGTAAAGTCACCATTGGCTTTACTAGACCTAAATTTGCTAACAGAACTAGTACCAACCATCTTATTGTGGACGTGCTAGTAGGGGTAATACGATTACTCCTGGATCTGTTACTCGAGGGGGCACTGTCCCGTCCCTCCTCGTCGAGTTTTGGCTGGTGGCAGTGGAAACTACTTGTTATGTTCGGCCCCGAGAATAACCCTATGGGATTCGTCCCATTGTTGAAGATTGATACTGTTTTTCGTTAATCTCCAACGTACCACCGATCTACTTATCTTAAATAGGTTTATCGAGTGGTATTTTCTGCCAGAACTCGGGTTGTAAAATGGCGTCTGTGTTTTTCTCTGTGACTCCTAAACCAAAGGTTGAGCCCTTTGTTCCACTTTTGGCGGGCCTCTGGACAGAGACCCTCCAAAGTGGCGCCATTCTGTCTGGGTTACCTCAGGGGTGTGGGAGGGGGTTTAGACACCCTGGACCGAGTTGCCTTGCCAACTCAGGTCGCACTCTGAAGTGATTGGCCCAGGTGGTGAGCCTTCCCGCTCTCCACTTAGCATGTGTTGATTGACAAGCTAGGCTGAATGAATGGGGGACGTCTGCATAAAAGCAGGGTCTTTGGGACTGGATCTTCAGGAAGTCGCCACTGGACCTAAAGAATCCGACGAGGGTAACGCTGACTCGACCCGCACGACGACACCTCCGGTGAAGCCCTGCGGAATCGTCTCACAATCTCCCGGCGACAGAAGAGATCTCCCCGCCGGAGAGGCTCTTTCCCTGGCTGGTGGGAACAACCAGTCTTCTTCTTCTTTGTGCTTTTTGGTCGCCCAGGACGCAGTGGTCGAATTGCCCGTGCAGAGCACCCGGCAAACGGATAGCCACTACTCCTGCACCGTGATCGAAAGGTGGTGCCTTGTGACGAAGCACTCCGCGGCTGGTTTCTTCCCTGGTGGTGCACCGGACATCTTCTCTTCGACGACGAGAGCATCTCTACTCTTGGCCAAGACCCGTCGTGCATCCACCACCAGGAACAACTGCCCCCGTCGGAGCTGTCTTCCACAACAAGGTACCGTAACCGCCTGGCTTCCCTTTTCGATCGGTTCGTGTGAGGTATCTGATTCCTCTCCGTTCTGTGGGGTTGCCTCCAAGCTTTATTCACTCTTGTTCTGAACTGGTTCAACCTGTCGCTAACCAATTTGCTAAACGAGACTTGAATGCATCACCCGTAGAGACTTTCCAGGACATCGTGCCTTACCTCTCACCGAGTGGGCCTGGCCGCCGAACTTTAGTTTCTGGTGTGATTAATGCTTTCTTGCCTTGCATTTTTACCTGCTTCAGTACGAACCGTGTTGACTTCATTACCTGCCTTTCTCTTCTCTCCCTTCCTCACTAAATATTCGAGTGTCATCTGGGTTGAGGTATACACCTCTGTCTGAAAATAAGTGGTGCCGTAGAACCTAGAGTTGTCGATATTGCGTTTCGGGGGATTGAGCTTTATTGCATTCTGCAGAGTAATTGTATTTTGATTTGTTTGCCGTGGTTCACTTTAGTATTTTTCGTAGACGTTCTGTTATTAATAAATAACTTACTATCTTTATACTAAAGCCTGGTTGCGTGTTTACTCGTTTTGCTGCGAAGGATTACCCTATCTTGTATACTCCCTATACTGACCAACTTTTCTTGAGAGAAGTCTGACTGCTCAGCCACAGCTACCAATTGAATCTGTGTGGTACAGACTGCTACCAAGTGGGTTCATCGCAACACCTGTAGTCCTAAATCTTTTGCAGTGGTCCCAGAGGGAACTGCACAGGTTTCCGCCTAACACTGGTGTACAGCGGTGGGATTAGTATCGAGTATACAGTTTAGAGTGCTTTTCGACGCTATAGAACGACTAACCACAAAACGTTACAAAAGCAACTTTCAAAAAAACATGTCTACGATGGAAATGTACAGCCAAGAGTCTTTGTCGGATAAAAATACTGAGAGTCTGCGAGCTCTCTGTAGACAAGAGAATCTTCCTGTAAAAGGCAAGAAGTTAGAACTGATAGAGAGATTGCTGGCGAATCAAAGTCTGGGTACTGGTTCAGAGGAACCAAACTCTCCAGCAACTGTAGATAACAGTAATGGTGTTGATCTAAATCGTAATTCTGATGATAGCGATGAAGAGGCTGACGAGGACGGCGAGGCTAACGAAACTGTCTCACCTGTTCCTCTACCTGCCTTACCAACTGTGCCTACGGGGCCAATACCAGGTCCCACGAGTAATTCTGCTTATTTTGAACTTGAAAAAATGAAGCTCGAATTAGAATATAAACGAATGAATGCCCAGGCTGAGCAGAAACAAGCTGAGTTAAGACTCAGGGAAATAGAGCTTAATCATGAGTTACAAATGAAAAAGTTGTCTATGGAAAATGCTTCTCTCTCCTCTGGTTCCTCTAGGAGCTCCAGTCCCAAAAGACCCCGGATGCCGAAGGAATTAGTGGGTATGTACGAACCGAGTTTGGATGTGTTGGATTGGTTGATACTGTTTGAATACAATCATGGGCTCCAGGACATCACGGGGAATGCGTTGCTTCCCTGGTTGTTCTCTAGGCTTCCTCCTGTTGCGACTGATGTGGTAATGGAATTGGGGGAGGTGGATAAGACGGATTACGAAAGTGTGAAACTAGCTTTGATAGCTAGATTCGGGAAGACCCCTTCCCAGTATCTTAAGAGGTTTAGAACCCTCAAAAAGCATGATGGTACCCCTTGGGCTACCTGGGTGAGTGAAGGGTTGAAAAACTTAGAGGGATGGATTAAGGGTTACAAAGTTAACACCTACGAGGGTATGCGAAATCTTTTTATGTTGGAGTCGATTTATGATGCCTGTTCTCCTGAGCTCAGACAGCACTTGGCTGATTCGAAGGAATTAGATTCCAGGGCTCTAGCTAAGGCTGCTGACTTGTGGGTTGCCAACAGGGCTACTCACAAGGATTCTGGGGCAACTCAGAAAAAGGACGAGGGAAAACAGCCTAAAAAAGACTCAAAGGAGAATTCGAATAACTCACATTCCAAAGAGGGCCCCAAACAAAACCAGAAGGGTAAGCCACCGGGAAAACCACAGCAGAATAGTGTGTCTTCTGGTGCCAAACCGGAAGGAGGTCAGAACAAGCCACCATTCCAGAAAGCATTCGGGAAATGCTTTGTTTGTGGCTCGACTGATCACGTGAAAGGAGATCCCAGATGTAAGGGTAAACCTTCAGGGGTCCAGCTTGTCTCCTTAGCCTTCGCTCCAGAGGAGGAAGTCCAAATGGCAAGTGGAAACTTTCTACTGCTAGCTGACGAACCCATTGGAGTCTCAGCCAGCGTTTCTTTAGTATCTCTGGGGTTGTGGGAACAACAGAATTTAGATGTCTATAATTCTATCCCCGATAATACTAAAGAGTATTATAAGGACAGTGTCCAGGTGAATGGTCAGGAGACGCCTGCCATTAGGGACACTGGGGCCAGCATAACTGTGGTGGATAAATCGTTTTTTCAGGCTGAGGATGTTGCTAAGGCACCCAAACGCCTCACCAAGTTAGCTGGAGGGCCTGTGCAGATGCTTCCCCAATTACCAGTTCTCATCCAGTGTAACGACATGACTGTAAAGATACCTGTCAGCATACAGAGTGAGGTACCAGGACGCGTACTGTTGGGTAACGATTTAAAAACTCTCGGAGTTGTATCGCATACTCCCAGACCTCCTAGTAAACGGTTACAGGAGCTAACCAGACCTGCAAGAGAGAGGACCCTGCGCGGTACTCTCGGGGAGATGATGAAGAAAGAAATCACTCCTGCTCCATTGGAAATGGCGGCCGCTGTCTCTAGGAACACAGAAGTCAAAGGGAAACCTCAAACTTCTAAACCGAAACCAACAGCCCACATTCCGATGCACCCGACACGGACTTCCCCGCGGTTGTCCAACGTCACACCCGTAACTCCACCTCCAGCTGAGGCTGAGGGGGAAGTACAACCCTGTATGGTAGAATTAGACTCTGAAGAAGAGCTAATGGAAGGCCAGGAACTCATTGGAGATCTGGATCCTGTTGACCATCCTGAGCTGCAGTCGTTACTGGCAGAAGGTGGACCCAGCAGGGCAGACTTCAGTAAGGGACAGAGAGAATGTCCAACTCTGGAAGGTCTTCGCCGTCAGGCAGAAACTCAGGCTGAAGGGCAAGAGCCTGGGAAACATAGGTTGCACTGGGAAGATGGCCTCTTCTATAGTGAACCGACCGAGTCTGCACCTGGAGACTACAAACGCCTGGTAGTACCCCAAGAGAACAGACCACAGTTCTTGCAGTTAGCCCACGAGATTCCTTTGGCTGGTCACTTGAGTTTCAAGAAGACTAAAGAAAGGCTCTCACTCTACTTCTATTGGCCAAAAATGGGGGCCGAAGTAGAAAAACACTGCAGAAGCTGCCATACCTGCCAGATCTCTGGTAAGGTTGGGTCCAAGAATGTGGCACCGTTAGTGCCTCTTCCCGTTGTGGGAGTCCCATTTGAGAGAGTAGGGATTGATATCGTTGGTCCCCTTGATCCTCCAACCTCCTCAGGCAACAGGTTTATACTTGTTGTAGTAGACCATGCTACTAGGTATCCTGAGGCAATTCCTATGAGGACTGTTACAGCTCCGGCTGTGGCTAAGGCCCTCCTTGGTATTTTTACTAGGGTCGGATTTCCTAAGGAAGTTATCTCTGACAGGGGGTCAAATTTTATGTCCCACTACATGAAAGCCATGTGGAAAACCTGCGGGGTAACTTACAAGTTCTCAACGGCTTACCACCCACAAACCAATGGGCTGGTAGAACGGTTCAACCGAACCATGAAGAGCATGATAGGTGCTCTAGAAGAACCCCTTAAGCGTAAGTGGGACCTTCTATTGCCATGCCTTCTTTTTGCTTATAGAGAAGTCCCTCAGGAGGGAGTAGGCTACTCTCCCTTCGAACTACTCTATGGTCATCCCGTCAGAGGTCCATTGGCCCTGATTAAGGAGGGGTTGGAGAGTGCTCCTTCCCCCAAGCCAGTCAGAGTGACTGACTACGTGATAGGTCTCCGGAGGAGAATGTCGCACCTGATGACAGAAGCAAGTGATAACTTGGAAGCTGGACAAGCATTGGTCAAGCACTGGCACGATCAAAAGGCTAACATGGTTGAGTTCGCTCAAAACCAGCTTGTTCTTGTTATGATCCCCACAAGGCAGAGGGCCTTGCAAGATAAATGGATGGGACCATACCGAGTAGTGGGTAAGCTCGGTGAGGTTAACTATCTGGTGGACTTGGGCAACCCCAAGGAGGCTCCGACAGTCTTCCACACCAACCGACTTAAAGCGTATGTCTCACGACCTGACGTAGGAGCGTTGCTTCTAGCATCAGCCGAGGAAGAAGAAGAGAGTGAAGCTCTTCCGGATCTCCTCAGAGGCTTACCTTTAGATGAAAAAATTGAAGGAGTAAAACTCTCCTCCAATCTGACACCCGAGCAACAAGAAGAGTGCAAGTCTATTTTGAATCAGTTTGCCTCTCTGTTCTCGCTCTCACCAGGCTTGACCCCTTGGGGCCAGCACGAGATACTCACTGGTGACTGTCTGCCTGTCAAAAGCAGAGGATATCGCATGTCAGAAAACGTAAGAACCCACATCAAAGGTGAGGTCAGCAAGATGCTTGATCTCGGGGTAATAGAGCCCTCTACTAGTCCATGGTCTAGCCCAGTTGTGTTAGTACCAAAGGCCGGATCTAAAGAACTTAGATTCTGCGTGGATTATAGAGCTCTTAACGCAGTCACCACGACTGATGCCCACCCTTTGCCAAGAACAGATGAGTTGGTGGATAAACTTGGCGCCGCCAAGTTCCTCAGCACATTTGACTTGACGTCAGGCTATTGGCAAATAGCCCTGACCAACCATGCCAAGGAGAAAACTGCATTTTCTACCCCCGTTGGTTTATACCAGTTTACGGTAATGCCTTTCGGACTAAAAAATGCACCTGCTACGTTTCAACGGATGGTAAACCAGGTTCTAACCGGGATGGAGGACTTCTGTATGGCATACTTGGATGACATAGCAGTGTTCAGCAATTCCTGGGACGAACATGTAACCCACCTGAGAGATGTTTTGCAGGCTCTTGGACGAGCCAATCTGACCATAAAGGCGAGTAAATGCCAAATTGGGCAGAGTAAGGTAGTCTACCTTGGGCATGAGGTAGGCGGTGGAGAAATAAGGCCTTTGCTCAGTAAGATTGAAGCTGTGCAAAATTGGACAACACCGACTACTCAGACTCAGGTGAGAGCCTTCCTAGGCCTCACCGGGTATTACAGGAATTTCATAGAGAACTATGGGACCATAGCTTCTCCACTGAATGTCATCTCCTCGCCCAAATTCCCTAAAAAGGTTAAATGGAACGAGGAGTGCAATCAGGCTTTTGAAAACCTGAAAAAGGCTCTTTGCCAAACCCCAGTACTCCGAGCTCCTGATAACCGCCAACACTTCATTGTGCAGACAGATGCTTCCAATGTAGGGATAGGTGCCGTACTCAGTCAACTGGATGGGAAAGGTAGGGAGCACCCCGTTTGCTACATCAGCCGCAAGCTGAAGGATCCTGAAACAAGGTGGGCAACAATCGAAAGAGAATGCTTTGCTATCGTGTGGGCTCTGAAGAAGTTTAGGCCGTACTTGTATGGTTCTACTTTTGTTATTCAGACGGACCACCAACCCTTGAGATGGTTAATGCAAATGAAAGGGGAAAACCCAAAACTACTGAGATGGTCGATCTGCCTGCAAGGGTTCGATTTCACCATTGAGCACAGGTCAGGATGTCACCACCAAAATGCTGATGGTCTCTCTAGGATGTATATCATCGACTAGAGGTATGAGATTCATCCAGGAGTGGATTAAATCCTCCTGTCCCTTAGTCTGGGGGGGGCGAGTGTTAGGGAGAATTCTCTGTTTAGGCTGAATTTCCTAACCTAGTGAGTCCCCCAGCAGTTTTGCTGGATTCCTGGAGTTTGTTTTTTCCATCCTGCCAAGAGTGTGACCTTTTTCCTCTCACTCTTGGACATGTATGTGTGGAATTCCTTTGAATTGTCAATGTGTTCGATGGGCTATGGGGTCTTTTACTCCATAGGGTCTCATATGTTTTTCTATGTGTGTCACCCCGCACCTTACGTGTCGTGACACGGGGGCACCCTAGCTGGTCCCCCCACCATAGACTCCATACCCGGGGACTGACTACTGTCTCCCCGGGCATGTAAAGTCACCATTGGCTTTACTAGACCTAAATTTGCTAACAGAACTAGTACCAACCATCTTATTGTGGACGTGCTAGTAGGGGTAATACGATTACTCCTGGATCTGTTACTCGAGGGGGCACTGTCCCGTCCCTCCTCGTCGAGTTTTGGCTGGTGGCAGTGGAAACTACTTGTTATGTTCGGCCCGAGCATAACCCTATGGGATTCGTCCCATTGTTGAAGATTGATACTGTTTTTCGTTAATCTCCAACGTACCACCGATCTACTTATCTTAAATAGGTTTATCGAGTGGTATTTTCTGCCAGAACTCGGGTTGTAAAATGGCGTCTGTGTTTTTCTCTGTGACTCCTAAACCAAAGGTTGAGCCCTTTGTTCCACTTTTGGCGGGCCTCTGGACAGAGACCCTCCAAAGTGGCGCCATTCTGTCTGGGTTACCTCAGGGGTGTGGGAGGGGGTTTAGACACCCTGGACCGAGTTGCCTTGCCAACTCAGGTCGCACTCTGAAGTGATTGGCCCAGGTGGTGAGCCTTCCCGCTCTCCACTTAGCATGTGTTGATTGACAAGCTAGGCTGAATGAATGGGGGACGTCTGCATAAAAGCAGGGTCTTTGGGACTGGATCTTCAGGAAGTCGCCACTGGACCTAAAGAATCCGACGAGGGTAACACTGACTCGACCCGCACGACGACACCTCCGGTGAAGCCCTGTGGAATCGTCTCACAATCTCCCGACGACAGAAGAGATCTCCCCGCCGGAGAGGCTCTTTCCCTGGCTGGTGGGAACAACCAGTCTTCTTCTTCTTTGTGCTTTTTGGTCGCCCAGGACGCAGTGGTCGAATTGCCCGTGCAGAGCACCCGGCAACCGGATAGCCACTACTCCTGCACCGTGATCGAAAGGTGGTGCCTTGTGACGAAGCACTCCGCGGCTGGTTTCTTCCCTGGTGGTGCACCGGACATCTTCTCTTCGACGACGAGAGCATCTCTTCTCTTGGCCAAGACCCGTCGTGCATCCACCACCAGGAACAACTGCCCCCGTCGGAGCTGTCTTCCACAACAAGGTACTGTAACCGCCTGGCTTCCCTTTTCGATCGGTTCGTGTGAGGTATCTGATTCCTCTCCGTTCCGTGGGGTTGCCTCCAAGCTTTATTCACTCTTGTTCTGAACTGGTTCAACCTGTCGCTAACCAATTTGCTAAACGAGACTTGAATGCATCACCCGTAGAGACTTTCCAGGACATCGTGCCTTACCTCTCACCGAGTGGGCCTGGCCGCCGAACTTTAGTTTCTGGTGTGATTAATGCTTTCTTGCCTTGCATTTTTACCTGCTTCAGTACGAACCGTGTTGACTTCATTACCTGCCTTTCTCTTCTCTCCCTTCCTCACTAAATATTCGAGTGTCATCTGGGTTGAGGTATACACCTCTGTCTGAAAATAAGTGGTGCCGTAGAACCTAGAGTTGTCGATATTGCGTTTCGGGGGATTGAGCTTTATTGCATTCTGCAGAGTAATTGTATTTTGATTTGTTTGCCGTGGTTCACTTTAGTATTTTTCGTAGACGTTCTGTTATTAATAAATAACTTACTATCTTTATACTAAAGCCTGGTTGCGTGTTTACTCGTTTTGCTGCGAAGGAGTACCCTATCTTGTATACTCCCTATACTGACCAACTTTTCTTGAGAGAAGTCTGACTGCTCAGCCACAGCTACCAATTGAATCTGTGTGGTACAGACTGCTACCAAGTGGGTTCATCGCAACACCTGTAGTCCTAAATCTTTTGCAGTGGTCCCAGAGGTAACTGCACAGGTTTCCGCCTAACATATGCCCTGGCCACAACCACTGCAGCATATCACACCCATAGTGGCTTTTAACTTTGGGTCAAAAACTAATTTATAAGGAACAATGTTATAAGCTTGTATGGGTGTGATATGATGCGATGGTTGTATTTATCTTGTTATACGTACCATTTGGTTTAGTAACGGGAGTCCATGTTTTTCTTGTTCCATTTCTGTAATAAAATAAAATAGCATTAGTATTTTATAATGACTTATTACATTGTACAATCAACATTTTCTTCTTTTTATTGACCCTCATATTTAGTAGATTACAAACCAGAGTACTGTGCAATTTGCAAAGTTTCTGTGTTTGTTGCTAAAATCATTGGGTCTGTGGGAGAAAAAAAATCCATGTTGGATTAAAAAAAAAACCCTTTTTCTGTAATGCTACAGTTCATTTATTTGTTTGTTTTCCGCGTTTACTTGTTCTTTCTGCCTAATGCTTTATGCATTGGATTGTTCCAGTTTTTGTGAGCAGTAAGATATTAGGTATTTGTTTGGATATTGTAAAATTTTGGCCCAGTTAGATACCAGTAGGCGTATTCTAACTGTTTATGTTTTGATATAATTTCGTGGTATTGATTTATCTGTTTGCATATTTGTAAATTTTGGGACAGTTAGATACCAATTGGCGTATTCTAACTGTGTTTTTTTTGCTCTATTTGAGTGGTATTCATTTATCTGATTAGTTGTTGTAGAATCTTTGGGCAGTTAGATAGGTTTTGAAATATTGTGACAGTTTATATTTTTTTACTGCATGTGTACTTAAGGTTTAAGTACAGATCAGTTATCAAATTTTGGTTTTAAGAACATTTAATACGCGTTTGTAAGATTAGCTGGTAATCTCTGCTTTAGAGTAAGGGTACTATCATTACATTCAAACCATCCACAATTTTTTTTTATATATGCAGTGTAGTGCCCTGAGTTGGTTGTGGCTCCTGCGTGGTAGATTATACCTATTGTTGTGAAGGTTTTCCTACCAAGTGATATTTGACCATGTGTGAATCCAGTCAGCTTGCAGTTGTTTTTCGTACCATCTGCATTGTAACGTAGAAGCATTAGTATTACGTATTTACTATGTGTTTGTATTAGTAATGTGGAGCGATTATCCGAATTGCAGGTAGAACATAATCTACCGTGGTTTGCATTTTGTACAAGTTGCTGAAATGGAACGGATTCACAATTAGGTATTGATATATAGACAAAGCGCTCATTGGGGAATTGTTCTTGTGTCACATTGTTGCAGAGAGTGCATGTATGTTTCCACATGTATGAAATCTGGAAGATTTCATTTATAGGTATGTTTTTGTTTTCCAGTACTAATAGTGAGTACATTAGAAATTCTTGTGGATCTTCCTGTGAGTTTATAGTGAATTTCACCATTCCAGCACAGTAGTCCAATTGTTGTCTTATTCCATAAACACTATCAGGCCGATTCATGGAATAATTAGCGCGGCGCAAGTGGGCAAAAACGTGCGAATCGCAGTGGAATAGCGAAAATCGCAGTGCAATTGCGAAAATCGCACGAAAAGCAGCGCACGTCGATTCATGGAAGGCCGTGCGCGAGAAAACAAGCGGATGTGCGATAAAAAAGTGCGCGGCGCACGTTGGCGCACAGGCCATCTAACAGCGTGCGCCAGGTCACAGCGAAAATCGCACAGGGCACAGCGAAATTCGCACATAGCGCGGCGCACGCAACAAAAGTAGGCGGAACACGGGCGTAACACTCGGAATGGGGAACAACTTGTCAAAACGTGGGCGTCACGGGGGAAGTACAGGGCACAAGTGCGCGGAACGCCCACACGCTCGCCTACAACACGTATTCATGGAATAGAATAGGGCAAAAAAGCGCACGCTCAAACCAGCGCACAGGCACAAACACGATCGCCACAAGAAAGCAGGCGGTAGCGTCTCTGCGGCTGTAAGAAATGTGCGCCAAAAGGTGCGCCAACAAATAGCACCTATATACTGCCATGATGAATGTCCCATACTGTGGCCCTCCAGGAAAAATGACGTGCAAAGGGGTACCCACAAACACGGACACCCGCTGACAAAAAATACGTGTGCGTGTATACCGGGGTGCGCGGGAAGTCTAACACGCGATTTCAGCAGGGTACGTGCATCACAGGGGTTCGCGTGAAGTTATTCACGCGATCGGGCCTGGGGGAGCGGGCTACGTGTATTTCAGGGGTTCGCGTGAAGTTTCACACGCGATCGGGTCTGGGGGAGCGGGCTACGTGTATTACAGGGGTTCACGTGAAGTTCCTCACGTGATCGGGCCTGGGGGAGCGTGCTACGTGTATTTCAGGGGTTCGCGTGAAGTTTCACACGCGATCGGGCCTGGGGTAGCGGGCTACGTGTATTACAGGGGTTCGCGTGAAGTTCCTCACGCGATCGGGCCTGGGGTAGCGGGCTACGTGTATTACAGGGGTTCGCGTGAAGTTCCTCACGCGATCGGGCCTGGGGGAGCGGGCTACGTGTATTCCAGGGGTGCGCGTGAAGTTCCACACGCGAATAGCCTGGGCGCGTGTATTTCAGGGGTGCGCGGGAAGTTCCACACGCGAATAGGCTGGGGGCGCGTGTATTCCAGGGGTGCGCGGGAAGTTCCACATGCGAATAGCCTGGGCGCGTGTATTACAGGGGTGCGCGGGAAGTTCCACACGCGAATAGCCTGGGGGCGCGTGTATTCCAGGGGTGCGCGGGAAGTTCCACACGCGAATAGCCTGGGCGCGTGTATTTCAGGGGTGCGCGGGAAGTTCCACACGCGAATAGCCTGGGGGCGCGTGTATTTCAGGGGTGCGCGGGAAGTTCCACACGCGAATAGCCTGGGCGCGTGTATTTCAGGGGTGCGCGGGAAGTTCCACACGCGAATAGGCTGGGGGCGCGTGTATTCCAGGTGTGCGCGGGAAGTTCCACACGCGAATAGCCTGCGCGCGTGTATTTCAGGGGTGCGCGGGAAGTTCCACACGCGAATAGCCTGGGGGCACCGTGTATTCCAGGGGTGCGCGGGAAGTTCCACACGCGAATAGCCTGGGCGCGTGTATTTCAGGGGTGCGCGGGAAGTTCCACACGCAAATAGCCTGGGGGCGTGTATTTCAGGGGTGCGCGGGAAGTTCCACACGCGAATAGCCTGGGGGCGCGTGTATTTCAGGGGTGCGCGGGAAGTTCCACACGCGAATAGCCTGGGCGCGTGTATTTCAGGGGTGCGCGGGAAGTTCCACACGCGAATAGCCTGGGCGCGTGTATCTCAGGGGTGCGCGGGAAGTTCCACACGCGAATAGCCTGGGCGCGTGTATTTCAGGGGTGCGCGGGAAGTTGCACACGCGAATAGCCTGGGGGCGCGTGTATTTCAGGGGTGCGCGGGAAGTTGCACACGCGAATAGCCTGGGCGCGTGTATTTCAGGGGTGTCCCCCTGCACCCCCACCCCCCGGCAGTGCAGGGTCACCCTCCACCAGGCCCCCACTCATGTCTCCCACCACCCCCACCCCCCAGCCACCAGGGGCACCCTCCACCGGTCCCCCACTCATGTCACCCACCACCCCCACACCCCAGCCACCAGGGGCACCCTCCACCAGGCCCCCACTCATGTCACCCACCACCCCCACCCCCCAGCCACCAGGGGCAGCCTCCACCAGTCCCCCACTCATGTCACCCACCACCCCCACCCCCCAGCCACCAGGGGCACCCTCCACCAGGCCCCCACTCATGTCTCCCATCACCCCCACACCCCAGCAGTGCAGGGTCACACTCCACCAGGCCCCCACTCATGTCTCCCACCACCCCCACCCCCCAGCCACCAGGGGCACCCTCCACCAGGCCCCCACTCATGTCACCCACCACCCCCACCCCCCAGCCACCAGGGGCAGCCTCCACCAGGCCCCCACTCATGTCTCCCACCACCCCCACCCCCCAGCAGCGCAGGCTCAACCTCCACCAGGCCCCCACTCATGTCCCCCTGCACCCCCACCCCCCGGCAGTGCAGGCTCACCCTCCACCAGGCCCCCACTCATGTCTCCCACCACCCCCACCCCCCAGCCACCAGGGGCACCCTCCACCAGGCCCCCACTCATGTCTCCCATCACCCCCACACCCCAGCAGTGCAGGGTCACCCTCCACCAGGCCCCCACTCATGTCTCCCACCACCCCCACCCCCCAGCCACCAGGGGCACCCTCCACCAGGCCCCCACTCATGTCACCCACCACCCCCACCCCCCAGCCACCAGGGGCAGCCTCCACCAGGCCCCCACTCATGTCTCCCACCACCCCCACCCCCCAGCAGTGCAGGCTCAACCTCCACCAGGCCCCCACTCATGTCCCCCTGCACCCCCACCCCCGGCAGTGCAGGGGCAGCCTCCACCAGGCCCCCACTCATGTCTCCCACCACCCCCACCCCCCAGCAGTGCAGGCTCAACCTCCACCAGGCCCCCACTCATGTCCCCCTGCACCCCCACCCCCCGGCAGTGCAGGGGCAGCCTCCACCAGGCCCCCACTCATGTCTCCCACCACCCCCACCCCCCTGCCACCATGTGCAGCCCCCACCAGGTCCTCACAATCCCCAATCATGTGCGTAATGGTCAGCCTCCACAGCCAAAAAGCCCTACCAAGTAACCCATTCACCCACATGGAAATGGAAATCACATGTTACACCCCCAATGTACATGAAGCAAATGAACCCATGTCCGTCACACACATATTTTCCAATTGAATGGGAAAACACACAACATGACATGCATGAAACCAATGAGATGAAACCACACAGTGAACAATGGAAAAAAAAATGTATTGAAAAAAATACGAATGCCAAAGAAAGAAAACTAACTACAATGTAAATGTGAAAAAATAAGCTGCATGTCCGCATAAAAACACAAAACTAGAAAATCAAATCAAAAAAATTTTGTCCAAAGTGAAATGTAAAAACTCTCCATGCAACAAAGAACTATGTACAAAAATAACAAGGGTCCATCATCACAACTGAACTAAGGAAACCTCCTAAAAAACCTACCTAAATATCAACTATATACAAAAAGTGGAGCAGTGTCCGTCGACTCCAAATCATAATAAGAACGAAAGGAAACCTAAAACTAAAGAACTATATACAAAGGCGGCGGGCAAGTCCAGCGGCTCACTCTGTGGTGTCCCGGGCCAGGGCATCATCGAACTCCTGTTCGATGTCCCAGAGGCGGTCCAGTTCCATGGCCCCGAGGGTCCGCAGGGACGACGCTGTGTCCTCCTCCAACCCCCTGCGGATTGCCTCGAGGCACTCGGCCCGCCTCAGGGCCCTCCGCATGGAGTTCTCCGCCCTGACCATTGTGAGCCGCGCCTCTTCCGCCCGCCGCCGCTCCGCACCTATGGCGTGGCCCAACCGCTGCCACACGGAAGACACTCTCTGTCCTGGGTCCCCCTGCCCTCCGGCCGATGCCTGCCCCTCCGATGTTGAAAGCCCCGAGCCTTCATGTCTCCCACCATCTTGCTGCTGCTGCTGCTCTGCCTCTGCCCGTGCACTGCCTCCTGCTGCCTGCACATCCTCCGCCGGCTGGGGTGCACCTGTTGATGTGGCCACCCCTGCTGGACCTCCGACTCCCGACTGTGGCAGGGATGCCTCCTCCACCAGCCTGGCCGCACTGTCAGAGGCAGCTCCACAGGGCACCCAGGTGACTGATGGGTGGGAAGATGGCACAGAGGACGACTGGCGCGTAGGGGGTCCAGTTGAGGAGGGGGTCGGAGCAAGCCCCATCAGACAGCGGAATCCGGCCTGGGTGACCTGTCCCAGCAGGCTGATGTGGTCAACGAGCCATTCGAGATGACGTGCAGTCTCTCCATGAAAAGACTGCAGGTCACCTCGCATGGCCCGTTGACGCAACGCCACACCAGCCAGGACAGGCTCAACCCGGACCTGGATGGCCACGTCCGCAGGCAGAGGAAGGCCAGTTGACGTCAGCTCATCCCCTGCCTGAAAACGGGTCTGGACGTAGGCATCCCTGCTGGTGCAAGATGATGCAGGGACAGGATCGGGGACAGGATTGCACACAGGCACCTCCGCGGCCGCCTGTGCTGCCTCCTGTCCCTGGTCCTGCACTGCACCACTAGCACCAGTGGGATCCCCACCTCCAGACCCTGTCTCTGGTGCTTGCGCGGCCCCCTCCTCCACCAAACCCCCCACCAACCTGGATGACTCTGTGCCATCTTCCCCTGTTGGGCCCTGTGGGGTCCCAGCTGCCCCTTCTGCTGCCGAGGAGTCCAACTGCAACCTCCGCCTCTTGGACCTCCCCCCGGCAGCTGCGGCCTGGGACGCGGCACCGGACTCCTCACTCCCCGACGAGATGACAACACGGGAGGGGAGCCGGGCCTTGCGTCTCCGGCTGGCGGTCGGATCCCCGCCGCTGTGCTCCACAGCACCTTCTCCGCCCTCTTCATCAGTTGACGCTGCAGACAGGGAGAAACAAAACACAGGCATCAGGGCACTGTACAATGGACACATACACGCATGGCAGTTGCACATGAGTGGCATTGGCAAACCTCAGACATGTCATCACAATCCCCAACACACATGTCATTGCAACTGGCACACATGAGCCATACCACAGCCATTTTGCAACTGCCACCACCATCCCTACACATACAACAGCATCAGCAGCCAAAGGGGAGCCAGACATCACATGCAACACAGGAAGTGCACCACACATGTACACACACCACCACACTTGCATGCATGTCTACACCTCTGTCAAGTGTCGCACTGTTCAGACGGGCATCCATGTCACATCTGCCAATCAGGCTTCCACATACCGCTGTCACATGCATCCATGTAGCATCACTGTTGCACCCTTGACATATACACACACATGCACATGTACACAGTGCTCATACATGCAGCCGAAAACAACATACATGCCTGACATCACGGACATGTCTACTTACATACACATTCATCCAAACATGTGTGCACGCACAACTGCATTTGCCATGCAAGCCCAAACACACAAGCACCATCCATGTCTCACACATTACAGCCCTCGCATGTGTCAGCCCCACGGCCCTGTACACCCCCACCCATACTCCACCCCATACAAACAGATGTGCAACCGGCACAATGGGGAATGATCACCACACGCCCTGCTCACAACCAGGATGCATGTACACTCACCGCTCGACTCCAGACGGCTCTGCTTCTCTAGGACCTGGACGTGGAGCGCTGGGGATATGCGTTCCAGGACCCCATCTGTTCTTCCGACAAGTGGCCCCGGCGCCCCTTGGCATCCGCTGCCTTCAAGAGGCGCCGGGCCTTGTTCAGGGTCCTGGACCTGAAGTCCTCCCAGCGCTTCCTGACATGTTGTAAGTCCCGGACTGCCACCCCCTCCGCGTTGATGGCAGTCACAATGTCAGTCCAGATCCGAGTCTGTCCTTCCTTGTCGGCGCGGGAACTTCCAAAGAGGGCATCATACTGCCCCAGGACTTGCTCCACCAGGACACCAACTTCGGTGGCACTGAAGCTGGTGCCCCTCTGCCTCTCTGGCCGGGGGTTGTCAGTGGTCACAGATGGTGTTAGCCCCGACATGACAACCCCAGAGGCAGGAGTGGGTGGGCAACTGGGTCCTGGGGCTGGGCTGTGGAGCGATGGAATTCCAGTCGGGAGTCTTCTGTTCCAGCAGGGGTGGTCACAGCAACAGCACCCCTGGCTGATGTGCAGGCAGCAAATGGCAGTGCACGTGGGCAGCAGGCAGTCAGGCAGCAGCAGATAGCAGGTGGGAGCGTGCTCGGGGCTCTGGGGGGCAGTAATTCGGCCTTCTGGGCAGGAGCGTGGTCTCCCGTGTGCTCACGCGTGGCCAGCTTGGTACGGAGTGAATTGGCACGTGAAAATCCTGCACGTCAGCGTGAAAACCGAGGAAAGGCCCTTGGCGCGTAAGCGCGTCAGCACGCATACGCGATTCCATTGGACCAAAGGCCCTCAGCGCGTAAGCGCGTCTGTGACGTGACCCGCACGGGTGTTTCCCACACAGCACGTGATGACAGAGCACACGTGGAAAGACTGCACGTCAGAGTCTCATTGCGTGTGATTGGTGGAAATGGCCGTACACCGGGATACAGGTGCGCTGACGTACTTGCGTGTGTAAGTGTCCGCGCACACCTCATATACACGTACATAGGCCAATCGCGTGTACACGCACTTTTGTCCAATTACACGCGATGAGACTCTGACGTGCAGTCTTTCCACGTGTGCTCTGTCATCACGTGCTGTGTGGGAAACACCCGTGCGGGTCACGTCACAGACGCGCTTACGCGCTGAGGGCCTTTGGTCCAGTGGAATCGCGTATGCGTGCTGACGCGCTTACGCGCTAAGGGCCTTTCCTCGGTTTTCACGCTGACGTGCAGGATTTTCACGTGCCAATTCACTCCGTACCAAGCTGGCCACGCGTGAGCACACGGGAGACCACGCTCCTGCCCAGAAGGCCGAATTACTGCCCCCCAGAGCCCCGAGCACGCTCCCACCTGCTATCTGCTGCTGCCTGACTGCCTGCTGCCCACGTGCACTGCCATTTGCTGCCTGCACATCAGCCAGGGGTGCTGTTGCTGTGACCACCCCTGCTGGAACAGAAGACTCCCGACTGGAATTCCATCGCTCCACAGCCCAGCCCCAGGACCCAGTTGCCCACCCACTCCTGCCTCTGGGGTTGTCATGTCGGGGCTAACACCATCTGTGACCACTGACAACCCCCGGCCAGAGAGGCAGAGGGGCACCAGCTTCAGTGCCACCGAAGTTGGTGTCCTGGTGGAGCAAGTCCTGGGGCAGTATGATGCCCTCTTTGGAAGTTCCCGCGCCGACAAGGAAGGACGGACTCGGATCTGGACTGACATCGTGACTGCCATCAACGCGGAGGGGGTGGCAGTCCGGGACTTACAACATGTCAGGAAGCGCTGGGAGGACTTCAGGTCCAGGACCCTGAACAAGGCCCGGCGCCTCTTGAAGGCAGCGGATGCCAAGGGGCGCCGGGGCCACTTGTCGGAAGAACAGATGGGGGTCCTGGAACGCATATCCCCAGCGCTCCACGTCCAGGTCCTAGAGAAGCAGAGCCGTCTGGAGTCGAGCGGTGAGTGTACATGCATCCTGGTTGTGAGCAGGGCGTGTGGTGATCATTCCCCATTGTGCCGGTTGCACATCTGTTTGTATGGGGTGGAGTATGGGTGGGGGTGTACAGGGCCGTGGGGCTGACACATGCGAGGGCTGTAATGTGTGAGACATGGGTGGTGCTTGTGTGTGTGGGCTTGCATGGCAAATGCAGTTGTGCGTGCACACATGTTTGGATGAATGTGTATGTAAGTAGACATGTCCGTGATGTCAGGCATGTATGTTGTTTTCGGCTGCATGTATGAGCACTGTGTACATGTGCATGTGTGTGTATTTGTCAAAGGTGCAACAGTGATGCTACATGGATGCATGTGACAGCGGTATGTGGAAGCCTGATTGGCAGATGTGACATGGATGCCCGTCTGAACAGTGCGACACTTGGCAGAGGTGTAGACATGCATGCAAGTGTGGTGGTGTGTGTACATGTGTGGTGCACTTCCTGTGTTGCATGTGATGTATGGCTCCCCTTTGGCTGCTGATGCTGTGGTATGTGTAGGGATGGTGGTGGCAGTTGCGATATGGCTGTGGTATGGCTCATGTGTGCCAGTTGCAATGACATGTGTGTTGGGGATTGTGATGACATGTCTGAGGTTTGCCAATGCCACTCATGTGCAACTGTCATGCGTGTATGTGTCCATTGTACAGTGCCCTGATGCCTGTGTTTTGTTTCTCCCTGTCTGCAGCGTCAACTGATGAAGAGGGCGGAGAAGGTGCTGTGGAGCACAGCGGCGGGGATCCGACCGCCAGCCGGAGACGCAAGGCCCGGCTCCCCTCCCGTGTTGTCATCTCGTCGGGGAGTGAGGAGTCCGGTGCCGCGTCCCAGGCCGCAGCTGCCGGGGGGAGGTCCAAGAGGCGGAGGTTGGAGTTGGACTCCTCGGCAGCAGAAGGGGCAGCTGGGACCCCACAGGGCCCAACAGGGGAAGATGGCACGGAGTCATCCAGGTTGGTGGGGGGTCTGGTGGAGGAGGAGGCCGTGCAAGCACCAGAGACGGGGTCTGGAGGTGGGGATCCCACTGGTGCTAGTGGTGCAGTCCAGGACCAGGGACAGGAGGCAGCACAGGCGGCCGCGGAGGTGCCTGTGTGCAATCCTGTCCCCGATCCTGTCCCTGCATCATCTTGCACCAGCAGGGATGCCTACGTCCAGACCCGTTTCCAGGCAGGGGATGAGCTGACGTCAACTGGCCTTCCTCTGCCTGCGGACGTGGCTATCCAGGTCCGGGTTGAGCCTGTCCTGGCTGGTGTGGCGTTGCGTCAACGGGCCATGCGAGGTGACCTGCAGTCTTTTCATGGAGAGACTGCACGTCATCTCGAATGGCTCGTTGACCACGTCAGCCTGCTGGGACAGGTCACCCAGACCGGATTCCTCCGTCTGATGGGGCTTGTTCCGACCCCCTCCTCAACTGGACCCCCTACGCGCCAGTCGTCCTCTGTGCCATCTTCCCACCCATCAGTCACCTGGGTGCCCTGTGGAGCTGCCTCTGACAGTGCGGCCAGGCTGGTGGAGGAGGCATCCCTGCCACAGTCGGGAGTCGGACGTCCAGCAGGGGTGGCCACATCAACAACTGCACCCCAGCCGGCGGAGGATGTGCAGGCAGCAGGAGGCAGTGCACGGGCAGAGGCAGAGCAGCAGCAGCAACATGGTGGGAGCCATGAAGGCTCGGGGCCTTCGACATCGGAGGGGCAGGCATCGGCCGGAGGGCAGGAGGACCCAGGACAGAGAGTGTCTTCCGTGTGGCAGCGGTTGGGCCACGCCATAGGTGCGGAGCGGCGGCGGGCGGAAGAGGCGCGGCTCACAATGGTCAGGGCGGAGAACTCCATGCGGAGGGCCCTGAGGCGGGCCGAGTGCCTCGAGGCAATCCGCAGGGGGTTGGAGGAGGACACGGCGTCGTCCTGCGGACCCTCGGGGCCATGGAACTGGACCGCCTCCGGGACATCGAACAGGAGTTCGATGATGCCCTGGCCCGGAACACCACAGAGTGAGCCGCTGGACTTGCCCGCCGCCTTTGTATATAGTTCTTTAGTTTTAGGTTTCCTTTGTTTTTTCTTATGATTTGGAGTCGACGGACACTGCTCCACTTTTTGTATATAGTTGATATTTAGGTAGGTTTTTTAGGAGGTTTCCTTAGTTCAGTTGTGATGATGGACCCTTGTTATTTTTGTACATAGTTCTTTGTTGCACGGAGAGTTTTGACATTTCACTTTGGACAACATTTTTTGGATTAGATTTTCTAGTTTTGTGTTTTTATGCGGACATGCAGCTTCTTTTTTCACATTTACATTGTAGTTAGTTTTCTTTCTTTAGCATTCGTATTTTTTTCAAATACATTTTTTTTTCCATTGTTCATTGTGTGGTTTCATCTCATTGGTTTCATGCATGTCATGTTGTGTGTTTTCCCATTCAATTGGAAAATATGTGTGTGACGGACATGGGTTCATTTGCTTCATGAACATTGGGGGTGTAACATGTGATTTCCATTTCCATGTGGGTGAATGGGTTACTTGGTAGGGCTTTTTGGCTGTGGAGGCTGACCATTACGCACATTGTGAGGACCTGGTGGGGGCTGCACATGGTGGCAGGGGGGTGGGGGTGGTGGGAGACATGAGTGGGGGCCTGGTGGAGGGTGCCCCTGGTGGCTGGGGGGTGGGGGTGGTGGGAGACATGAGTGGGGGCCTTGTGGAGGCTGCCCCTGCACTGCTGGGGTGTGGGGGTGGTGGGAGACATGAGTGGGGGCCTGGTGGAGGGTGACCCTGGTGGCTGGGGGGTGGGGGTGGTGGGTGACATGAGTGGGGGCCTGGTGGAGGCTGCCCCTGCACTGCTGGGGGGTGGGGGTGGTGGGAGACATGAGTGGGGGCCTGGTGGAGGGTGCCCCTGGTGGCGGGGGGGGTGGGGGTGATAGGGGACATGAGTGGGGGCCTGGTGGAGGCTGCCCCTGCACTGCTGGGGGGTGGGGGTGGTGGGAGACATGAGTGGGGGCCTGGTGGAGGCTGCCCCTGCACTGCTGGGGTGTGGGGGTGGTGGGAGACATGAGTGGGGGCCTGGTGGAGGGTGACCCTGGTGGCTGGGGGGTGGGGGTGGTGGGTGACATGAGTGGGGGCCTGGTGGAGGCTGCCCCTGCACTGCTGGGGGGTGGGGGTGGTGGGAGACATGAGTGGGGGCCTGGTGGAGGGTGACCCTGGTGGCTGGGGGGTGGGGGTGGTGGGAGACATGAGTGGGGGCCTGGTGGAGGGTGACCCTGGTGGCTGGGGGGTGGGGGTGGTGGGAGACATGAGTGGGGGCCTGGTGGAGGGTGACCCTGGTGGCTGGGGGGTGGGGGTGGTGGGAGACATGAGTGGGGGCCTGGTGGAGGGTGACCCTGGTGGCTGGGGGGTGGGGGTGGTGGGTGACATGAGTGGGGGCCTGGTGGAGGCTGCCCCTGCACTGCTGGGGGGTGGGGGTGGTGGGAGACATGAGTGGGGGCCTGGTGGAGGGTGCCCCTGGTGGCGGGGGGGTGGGGGTGATAGGGGACATGAGTGGGGGCCTGGTGGAGGCTGCCCCTGCACTGCTGGGGGGTGGGGGTGGTGGGAGACATGAGTGGGGGCCTGGTGGAGGGTGACCCTGCTGGCTGGGGGGTGGGGGTGGTGGGAGACATGAGTGGGGGCCTGGTGGAGGGTGACCCTGGTGGCTGGGGGGTGGGGGTGGTGGGTGACATGAGTGGGGGCCTGGTGGAGGCTGCCCCTGCACTGCTGGGGGGTGGGGGTGGTGGGAGACATGAGTGGGGGCCTGGTGGAGGGTGCCCCTGGTGGCGGGGGGGTGGGGGTGATAGGGGACATGAGTGGGGGCCTGGTGGAGGCTGCCCCTGCACTGCTGGGGGGTGGGGGTGGTGGGAGACATGAGTGGGGGCCTGGTGGAGGGTGACCCTGGTGGCTGGGGGGTGGGGGTGGTGGGAGACATGAGTGGGGGCCTGGTGGAGGGTGACCCTGGTGGCTGGGGGGTGGGGGTGGTGGGTGACATGAGTGGGGGCCTGGTGGAGGCTGCCCCTGCACTGCTGGGGGGTGGGGGTGGTGGGAGACATGAGTGGGGGCCTGGTGGAGGGTGCCCCTGGTGGCGGGGGGGTGGGGGTGATAGGGGACATGAGTGGGGGCCTGGTGGAGGCTGCCCCTGCACTGCTGGGGGGTGGGGGTGGTGGGAGACATGAGTGGGGGCCTGGTGGAGGGTGACCCTGGTGGCTGGGGGGTGGGGGTGGTGGGAGACATGAGTGGGGGCCTGGTGGAGGGTGACCCTGGTGGCTGGGGGGTGGGGGTGGTGGGAGACATGAGTGGGGGCCTGGTGGAGGTTGACCCTGCACTGCTGGGGTGTGGGGGTGGTGGGAGACATGAGTGGGGGCCTGGTGGAGGGTGACCCTGGTGGCTGGGGGGTGGGGGTGGTGGGAGACATGAGTGGGGGCCTGGTGGAGGGTGACCCTGCACTGCTGGGGGGTGGGGGTGGTGGGAGACATGAGTGGGGGCCTGGTGGAGGCTGCCCCTGCACTGCTGGGGTGTGGGGGTGGTGGGAGACATGAGTGGGGGCCTGGTGGAGGGTGACCCTGGTGGCTGGGGGGTGGGGGTGGTGGGTGACATGAGTGGGGGCCTGGTGGAGGCTGCCCCTGCACTGCTGGGGGGTGGGGTGGTGGGAGACATGAGTGGGGGCCTGGTGGAGGGTGACCCTGGTGGCTGGGGGGTGGGGGTGGTGGGTGACATGAGTGGGGGCCTGGTGGAGGCTGCCCCTGCACTGCTGGGGGGTGGGGGTGGTGGGAGACATGAGTGGGGGCCTGGTGGAGGGTGCCCCTGGTGGCGGGGGGGTGGGGGTGATAGGGGACATGAGTGGGGGCCTGGTGGAGGCTGCCCCTGCACTGCTGGGGGGTGCGGGTGGTGGGAGACATGGATGGGGGCCTGGTGGAGGGTGCCCCTGGTGGCGGGGGGGTGGGGGTGATAGGGGACATGAGTGGGGGCCTGGTGGAGGCTGCCCCTGCACTGCTGGGGGGTGGGGGTGCAGGGGGACATGAGCAGGTGTGCAGGGTAGTCCCCTGTTTTGTGGGCTGCCTGCAGGGGCCGTGGAGGGTGTACAGGGAACACCTGTGAGGACCCACCCAGCCTAATTGCGTGTGATAATTCCCGCACACCCCTGTAATACACGTACCCAGCCGAATCGCGTGTAGAACTTCCCGTGTACCCCTGTAACACACGTACCCAGCCAAATCGCGTGTGATAATTCCCACATACCCTTGTAATACACGTACCCTGGCCAATCGCGTGTAGAACTTCCCACGCACCCCTGTAATACACGTACCAAGCCAAATCGCGTGTGATAATTCCCACGCACCCCTGTAATACACGTACCTGGCCAAATCGCATGTGAGAATTCCCGCGCATCCCTGTAATACACGTACCCAGCCGAATCGCGTGTAGAACTTCCCGTGTACCCCTGTAATACACCTACCCAGCCAAATCGCGTGTGATAATTCCCGCGCACCCCTGGAATACACGTACCCAGCCAAATCGCGTGTGATAATTCCCGCGCACCCATGGAATACACGTACCCAGCCAAATCGCGTGTGATAATTCCCGCGCACCCCTGTAATACACGTACCCAGCCAAATCGCGTGTGATAATTCCTGCGTACCCCTGTGATACACGTGCCCTGGCTAATCGCGTGTAAAACTTCACGCGTACCCCTGATATGCACGTTACCCGCTTTGCGTTCCTTGTTTGGCAGCCCAGTGGACTGGTCCAGGGTTAGCGCTGCCCTTTGCGATGATTTAGCGATTTTGATGGCTTTTCCTTGCGCGAGGGCGTTCTTGGGGGCGTTACTGGCGCTGCTGCAGGGTCGCTGCGATACTCTGCGCCACGGCTGGTTTGGGAGCCTGAAATCCATGAATACGCTGTGCGCGGAAATCGGTTTTAGCGCACGTGCCTGGCGCAGACAATCGCACGCGGACACTCTGCGCCAGCCGCTTGCGACACTTTTCTGTGAAATTCTATGAATTACCCTGTAAACGTGTTGTCAGGATTGTTTGCTGCATTTCTGTGAAGTACTAACATTTGCAAACACAATGGGTCTGTACTGTGAAAGTAAATGTTGTCAACAATTGGTGGTAATTGAAATAGAATATTCATTGCTACATTTGCGTAGCAACTTACACCAACTATATTTGAGAATTTAAATGGTCCAGGTAGTTCTGTATCTAACTGCTTCCTTCTTTAAAGAAGTACCTGGTTTACTTTCCCTAATTGATTCTTTTTTGGTTGTGGTACTTGATGAAGTTTTAGTTTCTTTTAGTCTCTTTGGAGGATTTGCAGTGACATCCTGTTGCATTTCTGTTTGATTTAGTTTTCCTTTAGAACATTTTCCTTTTTGTGGAACAGGATATGTTTGTAGATGGGGGGTGTATAGTGAACAAAATCTATTGTATTCTAAAATGCAAGGAATATCAGCGTTTACTTTACTTGCATCAAAGTTTATTAGAAATAGACCGTCAATTGTACGTAGGCGTGACAGTGCTACGTAGCTCATGCCTTCTTTAAAGACTGTGTTATCAATGTCTATCATTGCTTTGTCTAGAGTAAGACCTTGTGATTTATGAATGGGGACTGCGTATGCAAGAGTTAGAGAAAATTGTTCTCTGAGTACATACATGTCTTTGAAGAGAAGGAATCGTGCTGTTGAGCGTCCTATTCTTTTTACTTCTGAAAGTTTGTCAAAGAGAATATTGACAAACTGAATTTTGTTGTCACGTGGGTATGTTTGAAAGCCAACAACTGTAACCAGTGCTCCATTAACTAGTCCTTGGTCCACGTCAAGGTTACGTTTAAGCATTACTCTGCAATTTAAGGATAATTTTAATATCTTTTCCAAGCCTGCTGTGTTTGAGATTGATTTTTCTAAACTATTAAGGGGTCGATTCATGGAGCAAACGTGCGCCGAAAATCCCAGCGCAAGCAGTCGCAAGGTAGCGCAAGCTTAGAAACGCAGCGCACGCGCACGTGTGCGATTAAAGGAAGACGCTGCGCGTGTTTCCCGCTGTCCGTGCGCCCAATCCTGCCATGGCGCACGCAGGCACACACGGCGTGCGCTACGTGCACAGCAAAAGCGCACATAGTGCGGCGCACACAACCAAAGTTGGCGGAACAGTGGGCGTAACACGCGGAATGGGGAATAACGCGTGAAAAAGAAGGCGTAACTGGGGAAGTACTGCAGGGAACTACAGGGAACGCCCACACGCACGCGAACAACCCGTATTCATGGATTCGAATACGGGAAACCCGCGCACGGCAAAAGACGCGCACAGGCGTCAACGCGTCCGCCACACGAAGGCAGGCGGAAGCGTCCCCGCGCACAGTATAAAAGTGCGCGCAAACAACAAACACGTATATACAGCTACGATGAATGCCCCATTTGTCGCAGCACTGATCGTGGGACACCGCAGGAGGAGGAGAATAGCCAGGGCATGCATTTTCGCACCACGGACAAGCCTTTTTGGGATGCCTGACAACCAGGTCTATGGCAGGTAAAGGTTTCCACCCCACATCATCCTAGACCTGGTCAGGGAGTGGGAAGATGACCTTACATCCCCCACCCTTTGCTCCCAAGCATTGAGCCCCTTGGAGAAGCTGCTCAATGTCCTGCATTTTTTGGCCACTGGGTCATTTCAGCGGACTACTGCCATAGTGGGGGGGGGTCTCACAGGCCACGCAGTCACGCTGCCTACACCAGGTACTGGCAATCATGACAGTGCGCCCCTCAGTCCGCAGGCACATATACATGCCCAGAACACCCGCAGAAAGGCAGGCCGTTGTCCTGGATTTTTTCAGGGTGGCACACTTACCCAAAGTGCTCGGTGCCATAGATTGCACCCATGTGGCCCTACGTCCACCTAGGGCCACTGAGCACATCTACCGAAACCGCAAGCACTGGCATTCCATAAATGTACAGGTGGTATGCGATGCAAAGGGAATCATCACCTCTGTCTATGCAAACTACCCTGGCTACACCCATGACAGTTTCATATACAGAATGTCCGCCCTGAGCCGGGCCCTGGAAGCTGGGCAGCATGGCGACACCTGGCTCCTAGGTGAGTACAAATGCCCTTGCACATGCATGCATGTCACACACACACACACACACACACAAATAAACAAACCCCAATAATCACAACCATTTACACCTCCCCAGGGGACAGTGCCTACCCTCTGAGCAACCACATGATGACGCAAATCCGGTACCCCACCACAACACCCCAGGTAAGATACAACGCCGCCCATATTGCAACCAGGGCCATAGTGGAGTGCACATTCGGAGAGCTCAAGTCACGTTTCCGCTCCCTTGACCGCTGTGGCGGGCAGCTACTCTATGCACCACCAGTAGTGTGCAGGATCATTGTGGCAGCATGTGTCCTGCACAATATTGCAACACGGCAGGGCGTCCCGGTGGACATGGTGGTGCCCCCACATCCCCAACCACAGGCACAGGCGCTGCCCATGGGAGGGGACAGGGCACGTGGCGAGGAAGCCCGGACCCAGCTTGTGGCCACATTTTTCACCTAAACTCCCACCCCTGCGGAGTGCACACAGGCCTGGCACATACCAGGTGACAATCGATGATGACAAAGAGACAGTCAACTGTCACAACCCTACCACCCTGAGATAGTTGCCATGGAAGTGCCACATTGTCTGCATCCCTAGCTACTTAAACACAAGCTATCCTGTGTGACCAAAAGGCACACATATGACATGACATGATATGGCCGATACACAAGTATTTCCAGGTGCGATGAGGCAGGGAGGGGGAAACAAGGGAAGACAGACAACGGTACTACTAGGCCAGGTGTCATTTAGATTGTGCAAGTGCAGGGGTAGGGGGAAGGGAAAAGTGCAAGGGGAAGGGGAGAGGGGGGAGTGCAGTACAGGGTAAGTAGACCAAAAAACAAATACATAGGCCAGCTGGTGGCAACTGCAAAGGTAAGTGCAGACAAGTGCTGGGAAGGGGGGGCTGTAGGGATAGAGAGACAGTCCCGCAGTGCAGGGGTTGCCAGGGAGGCAGTGCAAGTGGAGAGTGGCTGGGCCAGGGACCGAGGTCGGTGAGAGTGGCCCAGTTGCAGATCCAGTGCAGTTCCAGTGAAGAATTTAGCAAGGGAGAGGCAGAGAGAAAGCAGAAGCAAAGAGGAAGGTCTTGAGGTGCTTCCCAAACCGGAGATGGTTCTCCTCAAGTTCCAGTGAGGCAGGAAGGCTGTTCCAGAGGGAGGGCCCTGCCGCGGAGAGAGATCTACCCCTAGCTAGTTGCTTTGAGAAGCGGATGACCCTGACATGCAAGGTGTGAATCACACACACCTGCAAAACAGGCCATGGCCATCACTGTTATGTCACTCAAACCCTCCCAAACCACAACATGACATGGCAAGCAATACCCATACACCAACACAGTAACAATAAGGTACACATTGCCATGTCCAAAATGTACAGTGGCATCAGACAATGATGCCTGACCTGGAATCAGATGAAATGACTGACCAACAACCTCCCACCCAAAATAAGTAATTTCCAAATGCATTACAAGAGTTGTAGACGTAACATAACAATGAATGCCTGTCTACATGCACATTGTGCATTGCAAAATCAACACTGCAGCTTCTGTGTGCTGTGTCCTACTCCTGCAACACACTGCTCAGCGCACAGCACAGTGAACAGCCATTGTGTGTGATGCACACCCTGAGCATCACATCTAAGCGACAGACCACATCAAAAAGCAAATTAGGCATGTACAGGATCCATAATTGGTCACAGAACATGTGCTGCAGGGACACAGTGGGCACCAGAAGGCAAACAGTGTACACATGGATATGCAAGGGTGTTTGTACATGTAGTGCATCAGAGTGCAAGTGTGTGGGTCAGCAAGGACATGCAATCAACATATGCATGTGCAATCAAGTGACCATCAGTGTTCTCTACACATCACATGTGAACATTCACCATGTGTACACCCCAGCATGTCAAACCACAACTATCCCCTCGCACCTGAAAGGTAAACACAACACATAAACAGGCATTGATCAGCAGAACACAACATGTACATAGGATACCACCATTACAATGTCAGGGTTCCCATCACACTGCAGGGCAAGGCAACTATCAACAACAACCCCCCACCCTCCCTCACAAATGACCATGACCCACTGAACAACTGCACCTGGGTCATGGAGCCTTCAACCCTCAATTCCACCTGGCCACAGGATCACCTTTCCCCTTTGTCACCATCTCCCACCTTGTGTGTAAAAAGGTGCCTGCATCCTCAGAATCCACACTCATTTCCAAAATCACAAAATCCAAGCCAGAAAAATGAACCAGAACACCCTCCAGTAGATGACTTGACGTAGCAGTACCTCACAAAGGCCAAGTACTACCACAATGTTGCAACAACCAAGGTAGCACAGTAAAACAATGTCACAACAGGATGTGAACCATGTGTGGTACATAACATAGAATGATGCACCATGAACGGATGTGTACTGTCACAGGTCCCGTGTACAGGCGCGGGAGTGTCACGAAACAACCACCCCCACCGTGTCCCGGGTGCCTGCAAGGTCAAACTCACACAGGCCCCTGAGACCCTGGTGGGGAAGGAGGGTCAGGGATATGCAGTCGGGACAGGTGTTGGCACACTGGATAACTGGAATGAGTGGCAGGAGAGGGGAGGGGAGGAGGAATGACACATGAAAGTAGGGAATGCACGAAAATGTACTACCTGCATGAACACATACACAATCCAAACAAACTTGGACATCATTGTCATGGCCTTCTGTAGTCCAGGCTTAGGAGTGGCACTAACCAACCACCCCCTCTAGGGTTTTGGCGCCTGCAAGTTTGGGGCTTACACAGGCATCCGCAACCCCAGCGGGGAAAGAGGGTAAGGGATTGTTGCTTGGATAGGTACGGGAAGCAGGAACACCGTGTAGAGGCTACAGGGTTCAAAATTGCATAGGATTCCGGGTGATTAGGGGGAAAAAAACATACCAAATTGAATTACACATTCATCCATGCATTAGTGCACACCCCAGCAAGCCTATGCAGAGCAGTTTGAAAGAAAAACAACAAGACACTTAGCTCTGGTGGTTTTGAGTGCTGGCCTCCTGCCTGCGCACTCTCAGGTCCGGTTACAGGAGCACTGCAATGCTGCAAAGAGAGCCACAGCCAACAACCTGTACGTGCCAATTACACAAAAACACACCACCAAACATGCCCCATATCAACAAACTACTCTACAAAGAGACAATCTGGTGTAGATGCTTCGTACCCACCTTTTTTTTTTTTATTTATTATTTGTTTTAGCTGGTAAACCAACTTTTCAAATATTTACACTCATTATCATATTTGTAGTTACATGTCTATACTTACAGCAATAAAAGAAAGTGAATTATTCTTTGTATCTCATTGCAAATCATTACAAGACAGCATGAAACAGCGAAATGTATAATGTTATGACTACCAGATTGCCATTCACTTTACATAGATACAAGCAGACTTCGTATCAGGAAATATTTGATTAAGAAATTGCACAATTGCAAGCTGTATTGTTAATCTTGGGTTAGAGAATAAAAGATTTCATAGCTGTCTGTGACTAGTACCACTATGGACCAACAATTTATTTCCAAAGCATTTTGTTCTAATGCTATGCAGGGCAGGGCATTCAATTATAAGATGTTGCAATGTTTCACATTGTCCTTTATCATTACAATGCCGACAGAAATTCTGATCCTTTGATATTGCTCTCCTTCTATATAAAATCTCATTAGTTTCATATTGATTTAGTCTGAATCTTAGATATCTCTGACGACATGCAGGTGATGGGTATTTTAGTAGATACTCTGATGTTACCCCATGCCTTTTAACACCAAATGCTTCGGAGTTAAAATCTTTAAGTTTTGAGCAGATTGCCATGTTGAAAATCCAGTCTGCTTGGTGAATTTTGTTTTTTGCACGATCAGGATTTGTCAATAGGAGCTCGATCGTTAATGAAGCATCAGCAATCGCATTTAGCGTATGATTTTTCCACTTTAAAGGCATACCAATTTTGGTGGATAATAGATTTTGGGCCAATACATGTAGAAGGCTACATTTCCCCATACTACCCAACATTTTTCAGAGAAAAGCACATTGCTTCCATATTACATGGGTATATAGGGAGATCAGACCCAATTCATATCGCAATATGGCCAAAGGTGTTCCTGGCGAAAGTGTTAGAACTTTTTTCCAAAATCTAGCTTCTATGCTATCCCAAAATTTACGATTTTGTGGAGCTAGGGCCTCAACACCATATAGCAGAATTGGAATTACTTTGGCCTTGTAGAAGTGCACAACATGTTTCACTGTGAATTTCCCATATCTTCTAAGAATGATTTTTGCTTGTGAAATCAAGGAGTTTAACTTCACCCTAGTTTCAGCTGTCATGGTACTTAGGGTTTTTTTATGTTCAATATAAACTCCAAGATATTTATATTTGGCGACTCTGGTTAATACACAGTTTTGAAGGGACCACTCAAAGTGATATTTTTTTGTGAAGTTATTCTTACACACTAATATTTGGGATTTAACTGTGTTAATCACAAGATTGTTTGATGTGGCATATGTGCCTAGTTGATTTAGCATGTTTTGTAAGCCTATAGGTGTACAGGATAACAGCACCAGATCATCTGCGTATAGTAGATAGGGAACCCTTTGAGAACCTATACGAGGTGCATCTGTTACACAATCCCTTAGTACGGGGCCTATATCCAGAATGTAGAAGTTAAATAGAAAAGAGGCAAGGGCACAACCCTGCTTCACTCCTCTGTGGGTCTGGATGGCAGGTGATAGTCTACCACCCATGTTTAATTTGACTCGCATAGATGTAGAAGTGTGTAGTAATGCCGCTAGATTTGTGAGAGAAGTTGGGCACCGATGCTGTCTAAGTTTGGTTATTAACATGTTTCTGTCAATATAATCGAAGGCAGATTTAAAGTCAATGAACCCCAGATATAAGGGGAGTCCACCATTTGCTTGCTCCGATTGAATCATTGAGAGTGCTAAAATGTTCGGTGTTGTGCCCATGCCTTTAACAAAGCCTGACTGAAATAAGTCTCTTAGACTGTTTTGATCTACCCACTCATTGAGCTCTTTTAGTATTATTCTACAGAATATTTTCGCCGGAGCGTCCAATAAAGAGATTGGGCGATAGCTCGTTGGTAATTGGCGGTCGCCTTTTTTGTAGATCGGAACTGTAACGGCTTCCGTCCATGTTTTAGGTAATTTCTGATGTTTATTTATTGTGGCGAATATCTTGTAGAGAATTGAGCTCCAAACTTCAGGATGTTTTTTCATTAGGGTATTTGAAATCCCATCGGGGCCTACTGCACGCGAGTTGCTAGAGGTCATAATTAGATGTTTAATTTCCTTCTGATCAATATTCAACCAAAACCCCATCGCTTCTTGTTCATTTAGTGTCGAGATCGTGTTTATGGGTAGGGCATATAGGGATTGGAAATGATCTACCCACTGATGTGCCTCAACCACTGTGGATTGGAGATCTAACTGTCGGGTATTAATGGTTTGATTTAATATTGCCCACATTTTTGAGATGTTTTTATCAGCCAGAGTCGACAACATAATGGCTCCATCTTTTTGATAAAGATTTGCTCGATGTCCTTTGACCCAGTTATTGTAACTCAAACGTGCTTTTTTAGTTAGATCTAGTTTAATGTCGATAGGAAGCCTTGCTAGACTTCTTACCTCGGCACGATAAGCCCTTTTCCTAGTGAGTATAGAACTGTCGAAAACATGAATATGGCTCTCTCTTTTGGAATAACCCGCCTTCTGTTGGCTGAATAGCTGCATTGTGTTGCTATATGTCAATCCTATGTCTGAGGATTGCCAATTAATAGAGTTAGTTGAATCGTGTAGAATTTGATTAAAGTGCCATAAGGCGTTCTCTAACATTACCCCTGTGATGGGTCAAACACAGTCAATGCAGTAAGTCAGCTGCCGGTGGGAGCGTGGCAAATGGAACACCAATGTGTCACAATTCACACAACATGCAATGTTCCCTGGGTAAGCAGACATACCCATATAGCAAGCCATGACTTCAGAGCAAGTTGTGTACCACCATGACCGAAACAAAGTTGGCAGTGCATTTATCAAAATGTACATGGAAATGAAATGCACTGCACCCGAGTATGTCCCTTGCTGTATGTCCCTGTGAGCTGCCCCTTTCCATGTCTCGGAAGGCTACATGGTTGATACAAGTGCCTCAATGGACCTTGGTGTACCGGAGGGTATGTGCCACTGCCCCTGCAGGTGTCCCAGAGAACCTTACAATCAACAGCAATCAGTCCACCAACACATCTGAGCTGTATTGTGTGCTTCAACACCAATATTCGTCCAAGCTCACCCTCAGTGCTGTGACTAAGCCTGCATGTGCAACTCGCCTGGTGCAAGCTTTGCTGTGTTGTGGCCCCCCTGTGCTGCTCACCTTGCCAGGAGTTCCTTGGAACACGTCAGCAGTTCTAGGATGTAGGTCTGCAATCCCTGTGCCTCTGCTTGTGCACACATGTGCATGTGGGCACCAACAAACGTGTCCAGAATCCGACGTCCAATGGGCCATGTCTGCTGGCAAAGGTGCTCGGGAGGCTCATCCCCCTGCAGAAAGGGCATGAAACACATGATTAATGCTTCAAAGTCATCTGTGTGTGTCTCTTTAGGCATCTCATTACTTGACCATGTCAGAGAGTCACATCAGAAATCACACCATCAGTCCGTCTTTCACATCCAAAGTGTGGAACACTATCTACGGCATGAATTGCAACAAGCACATGTACAGTAAAGATAAGAAACATACTACAGAATGCATAGCAATGAATGTACACATTAATCATGAAACACCCCATCTAGCAAAAGCTGAACAGTGGACAATAACACCAAAATCATCCCCACTAGGGGTGTAAACACAAGTCACACCGCACCAGACATGCCACAGATATGACAGTCCAAAGCCCTTGTGTAAAAGGTGTGACACCGAACCATCCTTGCAAGCCCATGGATAAGGGAGGCAGGAGTGGCATATGTGAGTCAAGGACCCCAAGCAGCAAACACATACACAAGACAAGCCTGAAGGGCCCAGCTGGAACAGACAGTGGATGCCTTCAAAAGCCACAAAGCACCGCACCGTCACATGAAAGCACAATAGACAAGCAATTTTAAACTATATTAACTAATTACACTAACTATGGAAAACCTACATTACCTAATTAAACTAACAATCAAACAGAAACTTAACTAACTAAACTGTCATGATCTCTGCTTCCAAAAGGTCAGGGTTTTCCCAACTCCCTTGGAAGCAGATCCATAACCCAGGTTCCGAGTGCCAACCAGTCCCAATTGGGACTTTTTGGACCCAGTCATGGCGCCAGTGGCACCAGGCTCATAAATATGCCCAGTCCCAGCGCTGGAAGCGCCGGGCTCATAATGCTTGGGTGGACTTACCTGCAGCAGACCATGCTGCTTACTTGCCTGCCAGTTGAGCCTCTGATCCTCTTCTGTTTGGAACTACTTTTCCTGTTGGGTGGGGCAGGAGCCACTCCCTAGGTTCAGAACACTGGAACTCTTCTGGAAAGCAGGAACTCTTTTCTTACCTAGGCGTGGCTATGGAAGGAGACACCTAAGCACTACAGGAGGCTATTTAAACCACACCCGATGGATGAATCTTGCTTTGCGTTATTCTGCATCCTCTGCAGCAGAACGCTCATCGTGTCTTCTGCATCTGATCCTGGGCCTAAGGAAAAAGGCTTACCATCCTGAATCCAGTCTTCAGCAACACCTATAAAGACAAGAAAGAACAGGTTAGCATTACGGTCTTCAGTGACAGCTCTTCACTTACCTGGTCCATCAGCTGTCACCAACGCCTCGCGCTGCATTCCGGCATCTGAAAGACAAAGGCTTACCTACTCTTCGTGCGCTCCGGAGGTCTTCGCACTGCTTTCCGGCATCTGAAAGACAAAAGCTTACCAACTCTTTGCACGCTCCGGAGGCCTTCGGCGCTGCATCCCGCATCTGAAAGACAAAACAAGGTGCGTTTAAAGACATTGGGGAACTTTAAAACTCACGTGCCATTACTCCTTTCCACATCTAACCCAGTGGGTATTCCGTCACCCTGCAGCCGCTCCGAACTTGTACCTGCAAAATAAAAAGACAGTTAGAGCGCATCATGAAGTAGGCAACAAGCGCTTACTTACGTGCTTCCAGGCGCTTCTATTCATCACATGGGCTCCATCTTCAACTCACTTCAGCCCGTCATCCGCCATCGCCGGAACCCTGCAAAACAAGAGACATCATTACTAAAGACTTTTAAAGACATTAGGATTACTCGAAACTTACCGTTCGTGCAGTCAACGACTGACAGCAGTCCTCTGAAGTCAAGAGGCCTGCTCCCCTTATAGAGGTAGAGGTCCTCTTGCCGAGCGTGAAAACCAGTTCCGTGACCTCGCATTTCGTGATACCTATGGTCCTCATTAGCCCTGATAATCCGGATCGATTACATGCAATTGAAGCTTACGTCGATGGCGGTGCCATCGGCAATTATGTGGATCATGAAATGGTTTTGAGGATGAATCTAACTCTTTGTCCCAAGGCTGTAAAGGACGTCATTACTACGGTGGATGGAACGGAGATAGCCTCCGGACCAGTAACGCATACCACTCAAGAAGTGACGCTAGTAAGTCAAGATGGACACCATGAGAAGATCGTGTTCGATGTGATCAAGGCTCCTCAGTTTCAAATTATTCTAGGAATACCTTGGTTAGAGAAACACAATCCTCTGATCGATTGGCGAGCAAGAACGGTCCAGTTTCCAGAATGTGTCTCTACTTGTCACCCTCCACCTGGTGTTGCACTGGCAGCAATTTCTTCAGAGACTCCCCAGTTACCTCCCGAATACCTAGAATACCAAGATGTTTTCCGGAAGGATCAGGCTAACTCTCTACCTCCTCATAGGTCTTATGACTGCCAGATAGACCTGATACCTGGATCTACTCTTCCTTGTAGTAGAATTTATGCCCTCACCGAGCCTGAGAACCTTCACCTTCGACAATACCTAGATCAATACCTGGCAAATGGGTTTATTCGTCCTTCCAAGTCCCCTGCTTCTTCAGCTTTGTTCTTCGTTCCAAAAAAGGAAGGAGACCTTAGAACTTGTATAGATTATCGCTCCCTGAACCAGATCACCGTCAAGAATAGATATCCGTTACCTTTGATCCCTGAACTCCTGGACCAGGTCAGAAAAGCATGCATATACACAAAGCTGGATTTTAGAGGAGCCTACCACTTGGTACGAGTAAAAGAGGGCGATGAATGGAAGACGGCCTTCCGGACCAAATATGGGCTATTTGAATATCAGGTCATGCCCTTCGGACTTTGCAATGCCCCGGCCGCCTTTCAATATTTTATGAACGATGTCCTCAGAGAGCTCATAGACGTGTGTGTTGTTGTTTACATTGACGACATCCTCGTTTATTCTTCATCGGAATCTGAACATCGGAAACATGTGAAAATGGTCCTCGAAAGATTGCGTCAACACAAACTTTTCGCTAAGTTGGAAAAATGTGTTTTCAACGTGACTGAAGTTGAATTCTTGGGATTCATATTATCACCTAGCGGAGTGCGTATGGATTCAAAGAAGGTCGATGCAGTTCTCAAATGGCCATCACCATCCTCCGTAAAAGGTGTGCAAAGCATGTTAGGCTTCGCTAACTTTTACCGCAGGTTTATCCCCGAATTTTCTCGAATAGTCCAGCCCATCACTGCCTTGTTAAAGAAAAACAAACGTTTTGAATGGTCTACCGAGGCGGAACAAGCTTTCCAGGATATGAAGACTAAATTTATCTCTGCACCAATCTTAAAACACCCTCGCCCCGAACTCCCCTACATCGTGGAAACTGAAGCTTCAAGCCTTGCCATGGGGGCAGTTCTATCACAAAAGGACCCGGTAACCAATCAGTTGCATCCTGTGGCATTTTGGTCCCGCAAATTCTCGCCTCCTGAAATCAATTACACGATTACTGACAAGGAACTTCTGGCTTTCAAGTCTGCCTTTAAGGCTTGGCGGCATTATCTGCTGGGGGCCCGACACACCGTTACTGTGATTACGGATCACCGAAACCTGCAATATTTGAAAACCGCAAAAGCCCAATCCTCTAGACAACTCCGTTGGGCATTATTCTTTGCCGAGTTTGACTTCATAATTACTTATCGACCTGGTACAAAAAACAGTAAAGCTGATGCCCTTTCTCGGATGGGAGTGGAAGAACACTTGATCAACCCTAAACCTGTACCAATCATTCCCGAACAAAGAATTCTGGGTGTAATCGCCACACAATCCATAGAGGAAGTTAAGGATGAAGCCAGGCAACTTGTAACTCCAGCAGACATACAGAATTGGCATCTGCAGGGAAAGGACTTTGCAGTAAAGGACAACTTATTGTATTTCCAAGAACGATTATACCTGCCCAGCACAGATTTACAGAAAAAAGTAATCTCTTGTTATCACGATTCTTTAATGGAAGGACATCCCGGTATGGCCAAGACCTCAGAAAAGATCAAGCGCTACTTCTGGTGGCCGTCTTGGAAAAAAGATATCAGAGACTTTATAATGTCCTGTGGAGTATGCGCCCAAAACAAGAGTCAAAAGGAAAGACCAGCAGGCCTCTTACGCCCTATTGACATCCCACCTCGCCCTTGGCATACGCTTTCTATGGACTTCATCACCGATCTACCTCCATGCTCCGGATACAATACGATTCTTGTAATCGTGGACTTATTCTCCAAGATGGCGCATTTCATTACGCTCAAAGGCTTGCCAACAGCAGCAACTCTGGCCCGAGAATTTCTCAAAAACATCGTCCGATTGCACGGTTTTCCTTTGGTTCTAATTTCGGATCGAGGTAGTCAATTTATTTCTCATTTTTGGCGAAGTTGCTGTCGGTCGGCTCAAATTGATGTGAGACTATCGACCAGTCACCACCCTCAGACCGACGGACAAACCGAGAGGACCAATCAAACTCTGGAACAGTATTTACGCTGCATGCTGCAACAAACTGAAAAAACTTGGAAAGACATCCTTTGGATAGCCGAATATGCCTACAATAACTCTGTCCATTCGGGAACTGGGAAAACCCCGTTTTTTCTTTTATACGGCAGTCATCCTCGAACCTCAGAGTTGGATCCCCTCCAAGATCTTGAAACACCAGCAGTAGACTACCTGCATTCTACAATCACCCAAGCCTTTAAGGAAGCTGTTTCTCACCTTCAAAGGGCTAAAGAACAATACAAGAAAGGAGCAGATCAACATCGGAAGGAAGCCCCTCAATATCAAGTAGGGGATCAAGTCTGGTTATCCACCAAATATCTACCTCTAAAAGGGCCACGCACATTCAACCCAAAATACCTTGGTCCCTATTCCATCACTACCATAGTAAACCCAGTAGCGGTCAAGTTGGACTTGCCCCCGCACATGAAGATACATCCGGTCTTCCACGTCTCTCTATTAAAACCCGTGCAACCTCAAACCCGACTAACTAAATCTCCAAAACCCATCCTAGTTGATGGAGAACTCGAGTTTGAAGTCAAAAGCATTCTGGACTCCAAGATCTCCAAATCTAAACTATTTTACCTAATTGACTGGAAAGGCTACGGCCCCCAAGAGAGATCCTGGGAACCTGCTGAATATGTCCACGCTCCTCGCCTAATCAAAAGATTTCACCGAACATTTCCTGACAAGCCAAAACCCCCGGAGAAGCCCGGTTTGGGAGGGGCCTTGAGGGGGGGTACTGTCATGATCTCTGCTTCCAAAGGTCAGGGTTTTTCCAACTCCCTTGGAAGCAGATCCATAACCCAGGTTCCGAGTGCCAACCAGTCCCAATTGGGACCTTTTGGACCCAGTCATGGCGCCAGTGGCACCAGGCTCATAAATATGCCCAGTCCCAGCGCTGGAAGCGCCGGGCTCATAATGCTTGGGTGGACTTACCTGCAGCAGACCATGCTGCTTACTTGCCTGCCAGTTGAGCCTCTGATCCTCTTCTGTTTGGAACTACTTTTCCTGTTGGGTGGGGCAGGAGCCACTCCCTAGGTTCAGAACACTGGAACTCTTCTGGAAAGCAGGAACTCTTTTCTTACCTAGGCGTGGCTATGGAAGGAGACACCTAAGCACTACAGGAGGCTATTTAAACCACACCCGATGGATGAATCTTGCTTTGCGTTATTCTGCATCCTCTGCAGCAGAACGCTCATCGTGTCTTCTGCATCTGATCCTGGGCCTAAGGAAAAAGGCTTACCATCCTGAATCCAGTCTTCAGCAACACCTATAAAGACAAGAAAGAACAGGTTAGCATTACGGTCTTCAGTGACAGCGCTTCACTTACCTGGTCCATCGGCTGTCACCAACGCCTCGCGCTGCATTCCGGCATCTGAAAGACAAAGGCTTACCTACTCTTCGTGCGCTCCGGAGGTCTTCGCACTGCTTTCCGTCATCTGAAAGACAAAAGCTTACCAACTCTTCGCACGCTCCGGAGGCCTTCGGCGCTGCATCCCGCATCTGAAAGACAAAACAAGGTGCGTTTAAAGACATTGGGGAACTTTAAAACTCACGTGCCATTACTCCTTTCCACATCTAACCCAGTGGGTATTCCGTCACCCTGCAGCCGCTCCGAACTTGTACCTGCAAAATAAAAAGACAGTTAGAGCGCATCGTGAAGTAGGCAACAAGCGCTTACTTACGTGCTTCCAGGCGCTTCTATTCATCACACGGGCTCCATCTTCAACTCACTTCAGCCCGTCATCCGCCATCGCCGGAACCCTGCAAAACAAGAGACATCATTACTAAAGACTTTTAAAGACATTAGGATTACTCGAAACTTACCGTTCGTGCAGTAAACGACGGACAGCAGTCCTCTGAAGTCAAGAGGCCTGCTCCCCTTATCCAGTGAAGAAACTGGTTACAGCACCCTGCCCCAAGGCAGATGGAGAGCACGGCGTTCACTTACCTAAGACATCTTACCCTTCGAGTCAGACATACAGTGCACAGAGGTCCAGCCCAAAGAGCCAGCCGTGTGTTACACATCACCTTTGAAGATACGGTACACGCCCAGTCAAGACCGGCGCCTCTACGGGAATCAGGTGAGCGTTACATAAACTAAAAGAAAAATAAAAAATGGCCACATACGACCCGGAGGGGAGGGGAGGCACCCAGGAGGGGGGAGGTACAGGGTGCTGCTCAACATCCACATGCGATGATGCTGAGCCAAAAAAAAAAACCTCCATGGGCTCAACGCCTGCACAGCCCGACCTATGTGGGAGCTAGATGGTCGTCCGAGTCTGGCTCATCCTGTAAAGGAGGACGTGGCACAGTAGCCTGGCCACGCCTAGCCGCAGCTTGCCCCTCGTCGGCAGCAAGTCTGCCGGACGGGTGAGCCTGGTTCTGTGTGGTTATGTGACGTAGGTCTGCATGCAGAACCTCACGTGATAGACGTGCTTCCTCTTGCAAGGTAGCACGTGTAACACAGAGTTCCTCCTGCAAGGCCTGGCTGGACAACCGCTGCACCTCCCGGCAAGCCTGTAGCTCAGCCGAGATGGTACGCTCAAGCTGTGCAAACCTCTCCTCTGCCCGCTGCCTCTGGGACATCATAAGGACACCCAGAGTGGATTTGAGGGAAGCATACTCCTCCCTCAGCGTGAGCAGCAATTTCTTGACACAGAGACGACATTTCAGCCTGGCATGCCCTGTCTGAGGCCGCCATGCCCAGCCTGAGCGAGCGGGCCGTGGACTGTGCCGCCTGGAGAAGCACCTGCCTAGCAGGGGGGAGCACAGATCGGGCTACACGCTCCATGCTCTCAGCGATGTTCTCCATTGCTGCCCCCTGCCGTTCGGAATTGGCAGTCATGTCTTGCTCCCACTCAGTATACTGCGGTTGCGCGCGGCGACCGCGTTGCCGGGCTTGACCCCTGCGGGACCCAAGGACCGGGGGTCCTCGCTGTGTTGGCACCGCCCGCGGCTGCACGACTACATGCCCTCATCGATGTGATGTCCCAAGCACATCAGTGACTGGTGTGGAGGGTGACCCTGCGTCCCGATCCACCACGGGCGGAGGAACCAAGACTGTCTGATCCCTCAGTGCAGGTGTCGCGGACAGAGGAGTGTCCAAATCAGAATCACTCACCCCTGACACATGGACTTGATGCTCATTCCACTCAACATGGACGTCAGAGTCGTCATCAAGGCTGGACTCATAGGCAGCCAGAGACAAGATGGACTGTAGCACTTGGGCGTTTTTGTGGCCTACCACCCCACAACCCCCACGAGTGTCGGGTTGATGTAGTGGTAACAACCCTGTGTCTGGCATGACAACACCATCCTCCGCCTCCATTGCGTCATCACCTGAAAAATATAGAGAAAAAAGGTCACTACACATGTCAGAAGCACACAAAACACACACACACACTGACAGCAAACACATCAGGCAGACATGTGACACACAACATATAACCTGGCATGCATGCTGGGTCAACTTTGAATTGCTTCTGTGATCAGACCTGTTGAAAGGTGGCAGTTTCCATGGAAGTGGGTCTATGCAGTGCAGAAAATGTGTACGCCACTCACTACCTACATGTACAAGGACTCCATGGTGTGTGCCAGGAAATGTGAAGGCATTGCAATGTCAAATTCAGACATCACGTGCATTGTGCATTCAATGTGTACCATATCTAGAAGCCAAGCACCCCTCCACCCCAGTACCAAAGCAGGGATGCCTAGCATGGTATCAAAAGGCTGACCATACACCTGTGTATTGACAGGCAGTGTTGACTGGCATCAACAGCTTAATGTGATTCAAGTGACAACACTGCAAATGATGCTGGGACAGTAAGCAGGACACATGATGAAAACTCTGGATGCCGCCCATGTGTGAAGAAGACACAACAACAGTTGGACAGAGTCATTGGCCATTGAACAGGCTGAGGCCTGTGAGCCACACAGATTGTCAGACCCTAAACATGTGTGCAACGCAGGACTGAGCCACAGTTGACATGGGAAGGCTGATGAGATGCCAGGTAATGTATGTAACAAAGGACTTGTATTACAGTGATCATCCAGTCAAGGACACATAGGGGCATGCGTGCAATGCACATGGAGCATGAATGGGCACTCAAGTCCCTGCGGGACATCTCACCTATGCACAGTACAAGTGAGATACCCTGCATCAAGTACTAAGGCTGTACCACACGGCATATGTCTGGCAGATTCTACGCTGGAAGTTAGCATCTACACAGGACGCATGAACAAGAAAGTACACATTGGCAAGATTGAAGCAGACCAGTGCAAAGGTGAACTGGGGTGCAGAGTGGCGGAGGAGGGGCAAGGGAGCATGCCTACATGGAGTCCCCACATGCAGGCAGAGGAGACATGCATCACGGAAGCATTGCATTACTTACACATCAGAACCATGTACAAGTCACATGTAGTGGCAATCATGCACAACGCATCCCACAAGTGAAACACACACGTCCTCAACAAACATGCATCAACACTCACTGGACTGGGCATCAAAGTCCAGCATCTCTCCCACTCCTTCGACCAATTCAGGTAGTATGAACTCCGCAACAAGTGCCTCATGCGGAGTGAGCACTTCCTCCTCTGGTGCAGGCCCACCGCCAGTCACCAGAGTCAAGTTGTAATTAGAGGCACGCTTAGCCTTAGTGCTGCGTTTGATGTCATTCCAATGCTTTTTGCACTCTTGCGCCGTGCACACCTCATGGGCGAATGAACTGCCAATACCCCCGCCCGAACTGACATGTTCCGCAACATGCTTCCAGTGGGTGTCACGTTGGGCAGCCGTAGTCTGACTATTGGTACCCACTAGCATGTCACGGCTGTGGCCCCGAACGTAATCCACGAGGAAGTCCAGTTCCTGCTTGCAGAAAGGCTTCTTCCTCGACGTGCAGGAGGTCGTGGCTGTGTGTGGGGTCCCAGCCTGTGCTGCAGGTGCAACCTTCCTCCTCTTGGACTGTGGCGCAGACCCTGGCTGGCTAATGCCACCCTGACCAGTATGGCCAGTGGGTTCGGCGGATTGAGCCAAGTGAGTGGCAGGTGGAGGGACGACCAAAGGCCTGACTTGTGTCAGTGGCAGCTGGGTGCCCTCTAATGGACCCTGCGCAGCAACATCAGCTGTGGCAGGGTCATTGACCGCAACAGTCCTGGTTGGCAGACTCACAACCGGGGTGTTGTTGGGTGCATCTGCCCCTGCACTTGCCAAAATCCGGCTGTTCGGGGCAGCAGATGACATGACTGCCCCAGGGACACGTGTCTTGGTCTGAGCAGCCCGGCCTGCCCCTATGGTTTCCCTCCTGGCCTGTTGGAGATCTACCAAGGGCTCCTCAAGTGCCAACGCAGCCTGCGCTGGCAGACCCTGAGCCTGGGTGGCGGTGTCCACAGCTGCACCTGCAGCTACCACTACCCTTGGGCCCATGGCAGTCGATGGAACAGACTTCCGGGTCACACGGGCGCCAGTGCCAGATGCAGAAGCTGCATCCCCCGGAACCACAGTGGGTGGTGGCATGACTGCACCGACACATGGCACAACATTGTGCTCAAGTGGCGCATCCCTGCCTCTTCCCCCTCTGTGGCCGCCCTGGACACCCTGGAGTCCCCCTACACCCCGGTCACCACGGCCACGTCCCTGACCACGCCCGCCACGAGGAGTACGCCCAGATGAGGCGCCCCTCACCTTTGGTGGCCTCCCAACCATGGCACAGATGTAGTAGTGCCGGCACAGATGGAGTGGTGCCAATGGGAGGTGTACACCACAATTGACCTGGGCAATTGGGGCGAAGGGGGTGGGAAGCAAGATGTTAACAGCCCCCCTGCACCTGCAAGGCTGTATGTGACCCGGTGATGTAGTGACGGGTCACGCAACGCTCAGGCACCCCAAAACTGCAGTAAAACCGTGCACGCAACCCTGCAACCTACGTGCGTGGATTCAACCTCCCGCAGTACGCGGTGGCACCCAGTAACACGAATAACGCGTATGCGTGGGACACGCAGGCTACTATGACATCGAAAATGGGTGCGATACACAGGGGCACCCGCAGTGGGAAAAAGAGCGTGTGCGACTCACCGTCTGACTAGCGTGATGCAGAAAAACACGCGTAGCCAATACCCCCGCCAAAAGAAGAGATATGTCCTTGATAGCTGTGAAGTTGTGATGGCGCGCGAAACAACAGGAAGCAGCAACACACGTCGGTCTCCACGAAAGGCACGTACAGCGAACTGCTGGGCCCGCTCACCTCTAACCCGTGCTGAGGGAAACACCCACGCGCGTCACGTCACTTACGCGCATGGGCCCTTTCCTCGGATTACACGCGGACGTGCAGTTTTTCACGCGCACTGAAACGCCCATGCACGCCTGCACGCGTCACGTCACAGGGGCGCTTGCGCTTGAGGGGCCTTCTGTCCAATGAAATTGCGTATGCGTGCAGACGCGCTTACGCGCTAAGGGCCTTTCCTCGAATTACACGCTGACGTGCAGAATTTTCACGTGCCAAATCACTCCGTATCAAGCTGGCCACGCGTAAGCACACGGAAGACCACGCTCCTGCCCAGAAGGCCGAATTACTTCCTGTGTTGCATGTGATGTCTGGCTCAGCTTTGCCTGCTCATGCTGTTGTATGTGTATGGATGGTGCTGGCAGTTGCGATATGGCTGTGGTATGGCTCATGTGTGCGAGTTGAAATGACATGTGTGTTGGGGATTGTGATGGCATGTCTGAGGTTTGCCAATGCCACTCATGTACAACTGTCATGTGTGTATGTGTCCATTGTACAGTGCCGTGATGCCTGTGTTTTATTTCTCCCTGTCTGCAGCGTCAACTGATGAAGAGGGCGGAGAAGGTGCTGTGGAGCACAGCGGCGGGGATCCCACCGCCAGCCGGAGACGCAAGGCCCGGCTCCCCTCCCAGGTTGTGATCTCGTCGGGGAGTGAGGAGTCCGGTGCCACGTCCCAGGCCGCAGCTGCCGGGGGAACTCCAAGAGGCGGAGGTTGGAGTTGGACTCCTCGGCAGCAGAAGGGGTAGCTGGGACCCCACAGGGCCCAACGGGGGAAGATGGGACGGAGTCATCCAGGTTGGTGGGGGGTTTGGTGGAGGAGGAGGCCGTGCAAGCAACAGAGACGGGGTCTGGAGGTGCGGATTCCACTGGTGCTAGTGGTGCAGTGCAGGACCAGGGACAGGAGGCAGCACAGGCCGCCGCGGAGGTGCCGGTGTGCAATCCTGTCCCTGATCCTGTCCCTGCATCATCTTGCACCAGCAGGGATACCTACGTCCAGACCCGTTTTCAGGCAGGGGATGAGCTCACGACAACTGGCCTTCCTCTGCTGCAGACGTGGCTAACCGGGGCCGGGTTGAGCCTGTCCTGACTGGTGTGGCGTTGCGTCAACGGGCCATGCGAGGTGACCTGCAATCTTTTCATGAGGAGACTGCACGTCATCTCGAATGGCTCGTTGACCACGTCGGCCTACTGGGACAGGTCACCCAGGCCGGATTCCTCCGTTTGATGGGGCTTGCTACGACCCCCTCCTCAACTTAACCCCCTATGCGCCAGTCGTCCTCCGTGCCATCTTCCCACCCATCAGTCACCTGGGTGCCCTGTGGAGCTGCCTCTGACGATGAGGCCAGGCTGGTGGAGGAGGCATCCCTGCCACAGTCGGGAGTCGGGCGTCCAGCAGGGGTGGCCACATCAACGACTGCACCCCAGCCAGCGGAGGATGTGCAGGCAGCAGGAGGCAGTGCATGGGCAGAGGCACAGCAGCAGCAGCAACGTGGTGGGAGCCATGAAGGCTCGGGGCCTTCGACATCGGAAGGGCAGGCATCGGCCAGAGGGCAGGAGGACCCAGGACAGAAAGTGTCTTCTGTGTGGCAGCAGTTGGGCCACGCCATAGATGCGGAGCGGCAGTGGGCGGAAGAGGCACGGCTCACGATGGTCAGGGCGGAGAACTCCATGCGGAGGGCCCTGAGGCGGGCCGAGTGCCTCGAGGCAATCCGCAGGGGGTTGGAGGTGGACACGTCGACGGCCCTGCAGACCCTCGGGGCCATGGAGGAGGACCGCCTCCGGGACATTGAGCAGGAGTTCGATGATGCCCTGGCCCGGGACATCCAAAAGTGAGCCGTCGGACTAGCCCGCTGCCCTTGTACATAGTTCTGTAGTTAGTGTTAGGTTTCCTTTGGTTTTGCATTTTTTTTTTACCTTTTGGACAATGGGCCACATTTTTGTATATAGTTTTTTTTTATTAGGTAGTGTTATTAGATAGGTTTCATTTCTTCTGTTGGGATCATGGACCCTGGCTTGTTAATCTGTACATAGTTGACTGTTGGATTTTCTTTTTTTTTTACAATTTACCCATGGAGCAATGGCTTTCAATTATAATTTTCCATTGGATTTTCTTTTGTGGACTGTGACTTTGGACACCATTCCTTTGGATTATGATTTTTGGTTTTGCATTTTTTCACGGACATGCTTCTTTTTATTTTTTTACATTCCCATTTCTGTTTGTTTATTTTTGATTCAATTTATGTTTCCTTTAATACATATTTTTTGTTCAAACTTCAATGTGTAGTATCATCTCATTGGTTTCATGGATATCATGATATGGGTATTGAGATTCACTGACACCCATTGGGTGTATGTGAGGGACATGTGTTCGTTTCCAAACTTGCAATTGGGGTTCTATCATGTTATTGCCATTTCTAAGTGGGTGGATGCAATACTCGGGTGGGTGTTTTGCATTTGGAGGCTGACCATAGGGACCAGGGATCTAGATTGTGATGACATGTTGGCTGGGGAACATGAGTTGGGGCCTGGTGGGGGTGCCCCACAGTGCTGGGGGTTGGGGGTGCAGGGGAACATGAGTTGGGGCCTGGTGGAGGGTGCACCACAGTGCTGGGGGGTGGGGGTGCAGGGGAACATGAGTTGGACATGAGTTGGGGCCTGGTGGAGGGTGCACCACAGTGCTGGGGGGTGGGGGTGATGGGAGACATGAGTGGGGGCCTGGTGGAGGGTGCACCACAGTGCTGGGGGGTGGGGGTGATGGGAGACATGAGTGGGAGCCTGGTGGAGGGTGCACCACAGTGCTGGGGGGTGGGGGTGCAGGGGAACATGAGTTGGACATGAGTGGGAGCATGCTGACAGGTGCCCCACAGTGCTGGGCCGTGGGGGTGCAGGGGAACATGAGTTGGGGCCTGGTGGAGGGTGCACCACAGTGCTGGGGGGTGGGGGTGCAGGGGAACATGAGTTGGACATGAGTTGGGGCCTGGTGGAGGGTGCACCACAGTGCTGGGGGGTGGGGGTGATGGGAGACATGAGTGGGGGCCTGGTGGAGGGTGCACCACAGTGCTGGGGGGTGGGGGTGATGGGAGACATGAGTGGGAGCCTGGTGGAGGGTGCACCACAGTGCTGGGGGGTGGGGGTGCAGGGGAACATGAGTTGGACATGAGTGGGGGCCTGCTGGCAGGTGCCCCACAGTGCTGGGGGGTGGGGGTGCAGGGGAACATGAGTTGGGGCCTGGTGGAGGGTGCACCACAGTGCTGGGGGGTGGGGGTGATGGGAGACATGAGTGGGGGCCTGGTGGAGGGTGCACCACAGTGCTGGGGGGTGGGGGTGCAGGGGAGCATGAGTTGGACATGAGTTGGGGCCTGGTGGAGGGTGCCCCACAGTGCTGGGGGGTGGGGGTGATGGGAGACATGAGTGGGGGCCTGGTGGAGGGTGCACCACAGTGCTGGGGGGTGGGGGCGCAGGGGAACATGAGTTGGGGCCTGGTGGAGGGTGCACCACAGTGCTGGGGGGTGGGGGTGATGGGAGACATGAGTGGGGGCCTGGTGGAGGGTGCACCACAGTGCTGGGCGGTGGGGGTGATGGGAGACATGAGTGGGGGCCTGGTGGAGGGTGCACCACAGTGCTGGGGGCTGGGGGTGATGGGAGACATGAGTGGGAGCCTGGTGGAGGGTGCACCACAGTGCTGAGGGGTGGGGGTGATGGGAGATATGAGTTGGACATGAGTTGGGGCCTGGTGGAGGGTGCACCACAGTGCTAGGGGGAGGGGGTGATGGGAGACATGAGTGGGGGCTTGGTGGAGGGTGCACCACAGTGCTGGGCGGTGGGGGTGATGGGAGACATGAGTGGGGGCCTGGTGGAGGGTGCACCACAGTGCTGGGGGGTGGGGGTGATGGGAGACATGAGTGGGAGCCTGGTGGAGGGTGCACCACAGTGCTGAGGGGTGGGGGTGCAGGGGAACATGAGTTGGACATGAGTGAGGGCCTGCTGGCAGGTGTCCCACAGTGCTGGGGGGTGGGGGTGCAGGGGAACATGAGTTGGGGCCTGGTGGAGGGTGCACCACAGTGCTGGGGGGTGGGGGTGATGGGAGACATGAGTTGGACATGAGTTGGGGCCTGGTGGAGGGTGCACCACAGTGCTAGGGGGAGGGGGTGATGGGAGACATGAGTGGGGGCCTGGTGGAGGGTGCACCACAGTGCTGGGGGGTGGGGGTGTTGGGAGACATGAGTGGGGGCCTGGTGGAGGGTGCACCACAGTGCTGGGGGGTGGGAGTGATGGGAGACATGAGTGGGGGCCTGATGGAGGGTGCACCACAGTGCTGGGGGGTGGGGGTGATGGGAGACATGAGTGGGAGCCTGGTGGAGGGTGCACCACAGTGCTGGGGGGTGGGGGTGCAGGGGAACATAAGTTGGACATGAGTGGGGGCCTGCTGGCAGGTGCCCAACAGTGCTGGGGGGTGGGGGTGCAGGGGAACATGAGTTGGGGCCTGGTGGAGGGTGCACCACAGTGCTGGGGGGTGGGGGTGCAGGGGAACATGAGTTGGACATGAGTTGGGGCCTGGTGGAGGGTGCACCACTGTGCTGGGGGGTGGGGGTGATGGGAGACATGAGTGGGAGCCTGGTGGAGGGTGCACCACAGTGCTGGGGGGTGGGGGTGCAGGGGACATGAGTTGGACATGAGTGGGGGCCTGCTGGCAGGTGCCCCAGAGTGCTGGGGGGTGGGGGTGCAGGGGAACATGAGTTGGGGCCTGGTGGAGGGTGCACCACAGTGCTGGGGGGTGGGGGTGATGGGAGACATGAGTGGGGGCCTGGTGGAGGGTGCACCACATTGCTGGGGGGTGGGGGTGCAGGGGAACATGAGTTGGACATGAGTTGGGGCCTGGTGGAGGGTGGCCCACAGTGCTGGGGGGTGGGGGTGATGGGAGACATGAGTGGGGGCCTGGTGGAGGGTGCACCACAGTGCTGGGGGGTGGGGGTGCAGGGGAACATGAGTTGGGGCCTGGTGGGGGGTGCAGCACAGTGCTGGGGGGTGGGGGTGATGGGAGACATGAGTGGGAGCCTGGTGGAGGGTGCCCCACAGTGCTGGGGGGTGGGGGTGATGGGAGACATGAGTGGGGGCCTGGTGGAGGGTGCACCACAGTGCTGGGGGGTGTGGGTGATGGGAGACATGAGTGGGAGCCTTGTGGAGGGTGCACCACAGTGCTGGGGGGTGGGGGTGCAGGGGAACATGAGTTGGACATGAGTGGGGGCCTGCTGGCAGGTGCCCCACAGTGCTGGGGGGTGGGGGTGCAGGGGAACATGAGTTGGACATGAGTGGGGGCCTGCTGGCAGGTGCCCCACAGTGCTGGGGGTGGGGGTGCAGGGGAACATGAGTTGGGGCCTGGTGGAGGGTGCACCACAGTGCTGGGGGGTGTGGGTGATGGGAGACATGAGTTGGGGCCTGGTGGAGGGTGCACCACAGTGCTGGGGGGTGGGGGTGATGGGAGACATGAGTGGGAGCCTGGTGGAGGGTGCACCACAGTGGTGGGGGTGCAGGGGAACATGAGTTGGACATGAGTGGGGGCCTGCTGGCAGGTGCCCCACAGTGCTGGGGGTGGGGGTGCAGGGGAACATGAGTTGGGGCCTGGTGGAGGGTGCACCACAGTGCTGGGGGGTGGGGGTGATGGGAGACATGAGTGGGGGCCTGGTGGAGGGTGTACCACAGTGCTGGGGGGTGGGGGTGCAGGGGAACATGAGTTGGGGCCTGGTGGAGGGTGCACCACAGTGCTGGGGGGTGGGGGTGATGGGAGACATGAGTGGGGGCCTGGTGGAGGGTGCACGACAGTGCTGGGGGGTGGGGGTGATGGGCGACATGAGTGGGGGCCTGGTGGAGGGTGCACCACAGTGCTGGGGGGTGGGGGTGCAGGGGAACATGAGTTGGACATGAGTTGGGGCCTGGTGGAGGGTGCCCCACAGTGCTGGGGGGTGGGGGTGATGGGAGACATGAGTGGGGGCCTGGTGGAGGGTGCACCACAGTGCTGGGGGGTGGGGGTGCAGGGGAACATGAGTTGGGGCCTGGTGGAGGGTGCACCACAGTGCTGGGGGGTGGGGTGATGGGAGACATGAGTGGGAGCCTGGTGGAGGGTGCACCACAGTGCTGGGGGGTGGGGGTGCAGGGGAACATGAGTTGGACATGAGTGGGGGCCTGCTGGCAGGTGCCCCACAGTGCTGGGGGGTGGGGTGCAGGGGAACATGAGTTGGACATGAGTGGGGGCCTGCTGGCAGGTGCCCCACAGTGCTGGGGGATGGGGGTCCAGGGGAACATGAGGTGGGGCCTGGTGGAGGGTGCACCACAGTGCTGGGGGGTGGGGGTGATGGGAGACATGAGTGGGAGCCTGGTGGAGGGTGCACCACAGTGCTGGGGGGTGGGGGTGATGGGAGACATGAGTGGGGGCCTGGTGGAGGGTGTACCACAGTGCTGGGGGGTGGGGGTGCAGGGGAACATGAGTTGGGGCCTGGTGGAGGGTGCACCACAGTGCTGGGGGGTGGGGGTGATGGGAGACATGAGTGGGGGCCTGGTGGAGGGTGCACGACAGTGCTGGGGGGTGGGGGTGATGGGCGACATGAGTGGGGGCCTGGTGGAGGGTGCACCACAGTGCTGGGGGGTGGGGGTGCAGGGGAACATGAGTTGGACATGAGTTGGGGCCTGGTGGAGGGTGCCCCACAGTGCTGGGGGGTGGGGGTGATGGGAGACATGAGTGGGGGCCTGGTGGAGGGTGCACCACAGTGCTGGGGGGTGGGGGTGCAGGGGAACATGAGTTGGGGCCTGGTGGAGGGTGCACCACAGTGCTGGGGGGTGGGGTGATGGGAGACATGAGTGGGAGCCTGGTGGAGGGTGCACCACAGTGCTGGGGGGTGGGGGTGCAGGGGAACATGAGTTGGACATGAGTGGGGGCCTGCTGGCAGGTGCCCCACAGTGCTGGGGGGTGGGGTGCAGGGGAACATGAGTTGGACATGAGTGGGGGCCTGCTGGCAGGTGCCCCACAGTGCTGGGGGATGGGGGTCCAGGGGAACATGAGGTGGGGCCTGGTGGAGGGTGCACCACAGTGCTGGGGGGTGGGGGTGATGGGAGACATGAGTGGGAGCCTGGTGGAGGGTGCACCACAGTGCTGGGGGGTGGGGGTGCAGGGGAACATGAGTTGGACATGAGTGGGGGCCTGCTGGCAGGTGCCCCACAGTGCTGGGGGGTGGGGGTGCAAGGGAACATGAGTTGGGGCCTGGTGGAGGGTGCACCACAGTGATGGGGGTGGGGATGATGGGAGACATGAGTGGGGGCCTGGTGGAGGGTGCACCACAGTGCTGGGGATGGGGGTGCAGGGGAACATGAATTGGGGCCTGGTGGAGGGTGCACCACAGTGCTGAGGGGTGGGGGTGCTGGGGGACATGAGTTGGACATGAGTGGGGGCCTGCTGGCAGGTGCCCCACAGTGCTGGGGGGTGGGGGTGCAGGGGAAAATGAGTTGGACATGATTGGGGGCCTGATGGCAGGTGCCCCACAGTGCTGGGGGGTGGGGGTGCAGGGGAACATGAGTTGGACATGAGTGGGGGCCTGGTGGAGGGTGCACCACAGTGCTGGGGGGAGGGGGTGATGGGAGACATGAGTGGGAGCCTGGTGGAGGGTGCACCACAGTGCTGGGGGGTGGGGGTGCAGGGGGACATGAGTGGGGGTGCAGACTAGTCCCCCGTGGTGTGGGCTGCCTGCAGGGGCCGTGGAGTTTGTGGAGCGAACACCTGGGACGACCCACACGGCCAATTCACGTGTAGTACTCCACGGAACCCCTGAAATATACTTACCCTGCTGATATCGCGTGTGAAACTTCCCGCGCACCCAAAGATACATGTACCCAGGACATTTGCGTGTGGAACTTCCAGCGCACCCCTGAAATACACGTACCCTGCTGATGTCGCGTGTGAAACTTCCCGTGCACCCCAAGATACACGTACCCAGGACATTCGCGTGTGGAACTTTCAGCGCACCCCTGAAATACACGTACCCTGCTGATATCGCGTGTGAAACTTCCCGCGCACCCCAAGATACACGTACCCAGGACATTCGCGTGTGGAACTTCCAGCGCACCCCAGTAATACCCGTACCCTGCTGATATCACGTGTGAAACTTCCCGCGCACCCCAAGATACACGTACCCAGGACATTCGCGTGTGGAACTTCCAGCGCACCCCTGAAATACACGTACCCTGCTGATGTCGCGTGTGAAACTTCCCGTGCACCCCGAAATACACGTACCCAGGACATTCGCGTGTGGAACTTCCCGCGCACCCCTGATATACACGTACCCTGATGAATTCACGTGTGAAACTTCCCGAGCACCCCTGATGTACACGTACCCTGATGGAATCGCGTGTGGAACTTCCAGCGCACCCCTGAAATACATGTACCCAGCTGAAATGACGTGAGGTACTTCCCGCGCACCCCAGTGATACACGTAGCCCGCTTGCCGTGCTGGTACAGGGTTAGCGCAGCCCTTTGCGCTGGATTGGGGATTTTGATGGCTTTTCCCTGTGCAAGGGGCGTTCTTGTGGGCGTAACTGGCGCTGCTGCAGGGTCGCTGCGCCACTGTGCGCCACGGCTGGTTTTGGTGGCTGGAATCCATGAATACGCTGTGCGCGGAAATGTATTTTGGCGCACGCGGATGGCGCAGGGATTCGCACGCGCACACTGTGCGCCAGCCGCGTGCGCCACTTGTGCGCTGAATTCTATGAATTACCCTCTAAGTCTTGTTGTGGCTTGGTCACACATGGGTAGTGTCATTCCATGTACATCTAGTTTGTCTGTGGCGCTAATTTCCATAATTGGTTGCATTTCTTTGCTTAACATTATTTCAGTGAATTTGAAACAGCTTGTAAGAGTTGGCATTAAGGCCATACAATTGACATTTTTGCGGGCTGATTGTTCCATAACATCTGTAGCACATGCATTATCACCATAAAGTGCATGAATGTGCCGGGTTTTCAATATTGCTTCTGCTTCTCTAGAAAGTATACCAACTCTGATACTTTTTAAGATGTTGCCATAAGTGAGATCTGCAGATTGGCGCATGTTTTCTGTTAATTCTCTGTATTGGAAATGTTGCCAAAGGTTGACATTTCCAATGCTGCCAACAGTTTTACGGCAGAGTTTGTGTCCTAATGTTTTAAAAATAGGCTCACCTTTTACAGGTGTCAATTGAAGAAGATCTCCGAAAACAATGATGTGTTTTCCTGCAAAGAGCTCTTCATAGTTTGTTTTGAGTACTTCTTGTAATCTGAGGTGAATCAAAACTAACATTAGGTTGGACACCATGCTCACTTCATCTATTAGTAGCATTTTCATTTGTTTCAATACTCTGCGTACTTCCATTGCAGCTTCTGCAGAACGTTTGTAATAATCTAACTTGTTTTGGTGTTCTACTGGCAGGAGTAGTAATCGGTGTAAAGTGACACCACCTATGTTGTAGGCAGCTAAACCTGTGGGGGCAGTGACAACAGCTGACAGTTTGTTGTTTGTCAATTGTTGAAGGAACTTACTGATGATTTTGATTAGGAATGTTTTGCCAGAACCAGCTTCACCACTGACATACAATAGTATAGGTTTGTAATTTTGGCAGGTGCATTCTAAGTTTTCATGTTGCACACCATGTGCAATTTCTTTTGTTATTTCTTGAAAAATGCTACGTTGCTCTTTGTTTAGTTTTGATTGTAGTGTAGTTAAGTCTTTTTTATCTTCATAGTGACACATGGTGTTTTCTACTTCTATCATAGCTAATTCTGCCTCATTTGTTATGAGTGGTTCTCCCAGTGGTTCTTGGCTTCCTGTGACAGAAGGTTGACTACTGTCAGGAGTGTCCTTATCTAGTTGGGCTTGGAGTTCCTCTTTGTGTTGCTGTTCATTGTGCAACATTGTTTTGTACTGTGCAAAGTTTACATCAGTTATACTGCTTTCATTGGCTTTCAAAGCGTCTTCATATGAGTCATAGGTATCTAGTATTTCTTCTTCTTTTTTCCATGGTTTGAAGAGTTGTAGCAGGGACATGTAATATATTTCTTTATGTTGAGGAGTCTTTAATGACAATTTGATATGATTAATTAAATTTGGTCTAGTGAGTTTAACTAAGCTGCCTTCACAGTTTGTCACTCTGTATTTACCTTTTTTTTCATCAGGTTTCATATTATTTTTGTATGTGTAGTTTTGGGCTATGTGGTATAGACACATGTTTTCCAAAGTATTACTTCTGTTTGGGTAGTATGTGTCCAATAAATTGTTTTTTAAAATGTCTTGGCTGTTGGGATCATGTTTGGCTATTGTTTCTATATCTTCATATGATTTTAGAACTCTTTTTCTAGATTTAGCTGGACCAAGACTTAGCCATACTATATTTTCAGATTTACCATACAATGCAGTACCAGTTAAACAATCAGCTGCTTCATATGATCCACATCCTCTATGGATGAGCATTTTTATGCCCAAGCTGTATAATTTCTGGGACACTGTTTTATCTGATGACAGGTCATTCCAGAGGTCTTGGAGCTCTGTTTTTTCTGATTTGGTTAAGTATGCTGTGACATATCGTGCAACTGCAGTATAATTGTCTGCAATGTACTGCACATCTATGTTTGCATTCCACAAGTGGGCAATGATTGCATTGTAATCATTGATATATTTTTCTTCTTCTTTTCTTTTTATGCAATATGTATTTTTAGGTGACTTACCTTTAACACTATGTCTAACTGAAGACATGAGGTTGTTCACTTGACCTGTATTTGTAACTGGTCCAGGGAAACCAAATCGGCATTTGGTGTAGTATTTCCCTTTGTTTTTGTATTTGCGACGACAATATTTGCCACATTTGTGTCTTTGGAATTGTAAGATTTTTGCATGAAGACCACTATTTGTGGATTCTGATGGAATTTCACAAGTGACATATTTTTCAAAAAACTGTAAAACAGTGGCATCACTGTCTTGACCAAATTTAGGAGCATCTTTAATCCATAAAAGCATGTGGACATGTGGCGCTCTTCTGGCTTGGTATTCTTTTCTCCAAAAGAAGTGTTGCACTTCTCCAAGGGGAGGAACAGTTTTATTACAAATAAAATGTAGCACAGCAATGAAGCGATGGTGAAAATATCTAGAAACATTAACAGGATCCTGAGAACAAAGTTCTCCAGGTGTTAGTATATCTATGTTTGTTTTGTTTTCGTTTGATATGCGTAGGAAAGCATGTAAATCTTCCCATGCATATTCTGCGCAACTTAAGGTAACAAACCAAGTGGGTGGGCCAAGGTTTCTGATCATACAACGTACATCTCCATGGCGTCGAAACCAGTACTCTTTAGTACCTCTCATATTTGCTAAAAGATTTGTAAGATTTGCCTGTAAAACCTCATCTTTTTGTTGAACTTTTTGTAATAATTGTGTGGCTGTCATATTTTGAAAGTGTGATCCTGATTTTAATATGTGTGCAACTCCGTAACATAAAGTTGCTAGTTCACTTTCAAAGAGTAGGTGGAATATGTATTCCACATTTTGTCGAAATCTGGGATCTTCAGAATAGATTCGTAATGAGCGATATTCTGATGCTGATATTTGAACAGGTCTATCATCGTATCTTCCTCCTTTGCCAGTAGGAAAGAGTAGAGGAAAAGCACGTGCTTCTAAAAATTTTTTGCCCATATGCTGATTGGTGATCCTTTTGTTTGACGCATTTGGTACCTTTCCAGTGCATCTTCTATGGTGTCATTAGAGTGCAATGGGTGAATTGTATAATGGTCTAAAGTGTTTGCTATTGTAGCAGGATCTAGGAGCTCAAATTGACCAGTTTCTTGTGTCTCTTGAATTATTTCAGTTGTATCTTTCAAGTTTTCTTCGATATTAATTACTTTGTAATAATAATTATTCTCTTTGAGATATTGCAGGGCTTCTCTAACTTTATGTAAATCTACCAGTTGTTGCCAAATTTTTTTGTCTTTTGTAGGTACTCCATTTACCAAGATAATTAAAGATTGTTGCATTGGACGTTGCACTCCTAGAGTGTGCATATTTTCTTTATGATCTAATGGTAAATACACTACTTTTCCACGAATACCTTTCACTAATTCAGAGGGAGGTAATTTTGCAGTTTTTGGTTGAAGGCGTATTATTGCTTGAAATGGATGAACTGTTTGAATTATGATGCTCTCATATAAATTAAGTTGTTGAAGGAGTTTTGGTAGTGGATGTAATTCCAAGTTATTTGAGATAGCACGTGAAGGAGTTTGGTTGTTGTCAAGTTTGGTAGTGCAGTAACTGCAAAGTATTATGGGGTGAGTTATTTCGTATTTGTTTTCTGCTATAAGGTAGAGAGCTAATTCAAACCATTTAGAATCTTCATTGTCTTCTATTTTGTATGAAAGGTCTATAGTTTTTGTGTTACTTTTATAACACGTTCTGCGGCAACATACACACACGTGGTTTGGTACTTCAGCTGAAGTGCTTTGAAATTTTAGTATTTCTTTTTTGTATGTGTGTAGTGAAAGGTTGCCATGTGCAGATTTGTTACAAAGTTGGTTGACAGCTAATTCATCTTGTAAGTGGGTTTCATTTCCAAAATATTTTTCTATATATACTCGATTTCTTCTAGTAGGTCTTTTGGTGTACCATGTAGAAGAATGTTATTTAAATTGGCTAGTGCTAAAGCATGACTTTTTGCATAATACAGTTTATAAACTAGACTTCTTATACTTGCATGATGTGTTGATATCCTTTTGATATCATGGAAGGTTGTTTTGCAAGTAGCTCCTGATATGGAGGCCAACGAATGTCCTTGAAGTCCTGTGTGCTTGCGTACTGGACAAGCATCCATACTTTGCAGTATTTTAATTTTGAATTTGCCTTTGCTTTTCACATATTGATTGAGGAATAGGCGTAAATATTTGAACATTTTTTTGGGAATGTTACACATTGACGTGCATGGCCATGTGTAAATTAGATGTTCTGATTCAGTCGAATGGAGGGGTAAATCTAAGTTTTCAGGGCATATTTTTGTAAGGAGTACTTCTTGTTCCATTATGGTATTATTAACTTTTTCATAACCTCGACCACTGCTATGTATGGCAATTGTATTTGTTTGCTTTTGTTTGTACGCTTCTTCATTAAAGTATGGTTCTGTGCTTGTAGTGTGACTCCATTCACCTCCACAGATATTTAAGAAGTTATTTCTGTTCATATTTCGTTTATTGAGAAGTCTTTTTTGAAATTTAGTTATTAGTTTTGTTAGTGGTTTAATTCTGTTTAACACAACAATAAATACGTTTCTTTTGAGAAGAATTGCACTGTCTATCAACGCTTCTAAGATTACTTTCCTACGATAGGTTTGAAGTGTTGAACCTGGTTTCTCTCCTGTTTTTATCAGATTTTGAAGGACTTTGTGACGGAACATTTTGGCTAATATACTTTTCTTGGTATGCTTACTTTGTACTATATCAAGATTTATAGAAGACGTTTTATTTGTAGTGATAGTTGATTTTCTGTTAATAGTTTTTTGGGTTGTTTTACTTTGTGATAGAGGAGGCAAAGTTTTTGCACTAGAAACTTCTTCTGTTTCACAACATGACTGTATTAGCTGTTGTGTTTCAACGTTTTTTACAAATTCTGCTATAGATGGGTGTTTATGTTGGAGACTTTTCTTTTCATTTGCTCTACTTCTGCGTCCCTTTCTATGGAGTTGCTTTTTGGTGGGCAGTCTTTAGCGTCTGTTGAAAAAAATACAGAAGGTATGGGTTGGGGTTTTCTGCAATGCATGTGTGTTGTGTGCATGATTGTTTGAGTAAGATGATAAAGGTGTATGTAATGGTGTGTGATTGTGAATTGGGAAGTTGAACTACTAGGGATGGGTATTCTTCAATTAATGTGTTACTAAACTGGGGTTCAGATGACAGAAAAAAGTAAGCCGGTGGTGTGGAGAAGAATAAATAATATAGGTAAAGCTATACAATTAAAACAGTTGTTTGTTCTACAACATCTACATTCTAGCGGCTGAGTTGGGTAATTTGTGTGCCGAAAAATAGGAATTTGAGGGCCATTCTGACAGGAGATCACTGTTTAAGACGGGGGGATTTTTGGTCAGAATGGTGCAGAATGTCTATTTTTAGGCACAGAAATACCATGAATGCACCGTACAGTGCGTGTGAGTTATAAATCAAATATTATGGTAACAATCTACTTACTTTTTTTTCAAAAATGAGTAGTTTGCTTCTTAGTTGTTCTTTGTAAATCAAAATCGGCTGCTTCTATTCAGGAGAATGGGCTTCACTGCAATTGTAAAAGAAAGAAATTAGTAATTTGGTTGCTATATAGCACTGTTTTCATTTTAGAAATAGATTTTTTTAAATTGAAATGCTCAGCGCCATCCTGAACACCATTAAAACTATATTATGACTAAGAGTAGGAAAGAAAATATCTTTACTATGGTTTGTGGAATTCATAATCTACCAACGTATACCACTATTCTTGTAACTAAGCTTTTCCACGTAATAGTGAGTCATTGTCATCATAGCTCTCAACCATGTGTGTCGCAAAGGCGGGTGAAATCACCTTATTTTGTTTTTGGCGGGTGAGACGCCCATTGGAATGAATGGGCGTGCAGGAGGCTTGGCGGGTGAGTCAGTCCTTTACAAGGCGGGTGACACCCGCCAAAAGCATGTGAGTTGAGAGCTATGTGTCATAGCCTGCTTTTGCACGTAACAGTGAGTGAATGTCATAGTCTGCTTGTCCTATATAAATGTATGTAAGTACTTATATAAATGAAAAAAATTAAAACCAATTATGTGTTTGTACAAATATTATTGTTTGAGATTTGATCATAGAGTGTGTATGTTATTTTGTGTGATTACATGTCGTGTATATATTTTATTTCAAAAATGTTAGTTTAATAGTATTGGCATGTCTGTGTGTGTATGAAGAAATTAAACGATATAAAGGTTTGTAAGTGACAGGTCATTTTAGGACAATGAAGCAATGATCGTCCATTCATTTTTCAGATTATAGAAGGTAAAAGTCGGTTAGAAAATGTGTTCATGTACTGTGTAGAAAATATGCATACCTGTACTTTCTGTTCATGTATATGGATATGGACCAAGCTGCAAATAGAAATATTGGAGATTTGTATAGTATTTCTCGTAGATCGTGGTTGTCAATGGTATGAGACTTGTACTCCGAGAGATACACTGTACATTTGTAGTGCTGCTCTATGATGATGCAGTTACATGTAGAGTTATTGGATTTGATTGGTGGATGGTCATGTGATTGCTTAGCTACATCCAATGAGGGAATGGCACAGAGAGTGAAATCGAAATGGTAGAAGGGCTGTACATGTTACTATACGTTCGCGGACATGGCGGTAGTTCTAGGACACCGCGTATTACTTCCGGGGAATTTGGGGAGGGGAGGTATGGAAATGAGATTGGATGAAGCAAGGGATTGGTCAGTAAAGTTTAGTGAGTGTGTTGTGCTAGGAGAGGTTTTCTCAGATATTGTTTTTGCAGAGAGAAGAACAGATAGCTATGGCTGAGTGTTTCAAAACACAGATTCTATGGATTCTGGGAGACTCGTGGATTCATTGGTTGAAGGTGCATGCAGAAAGCTGTGGAGTATCTATAGATCTTGGATTCCCACATGTGGAAGTGCACTGGCATGGAGTGCGTGGAATGAAGTGGTTGGACTTGCTACCTCTCTGTGCAACTTTGAAGATAGAGGAACATCCAGACATAATTGTAATTCATTGTGGAGGGAACAGTTTAGGACATGTGTCTGGAATTTCTTTGCAATTTACAATGAAAGAAGGACTTCAGAAGATAATGCACATGTTTCCAAACTCTAAAATAATGTTTTCACGGATTGCGCAGAGACAAGTGTGGCTTCATTCTTTCTCATGTGGTCCACACATGGAGAAAGCAAGGCGTAATGATAATAAGGCTGTATGTGCCTTCCTAAGAGATTTTGGCATGTCCTCTTTTAACAATGAAAATATTTTGTTTCGTAGTACATACATTTTTCGCAAAGATGGAGTCCATCTTACTTATGCTGGCAATCAGATTTTTCTGAGAAATGTACAAAATGCATTGATACCTTTTTTAGAAATACAGCATTAGTTTTGAAGTACGTCTTACGTAGTTAAAATGTTTTACATTCAAACACCTCCCAAAGGCTCTTTTCAGAGCCACCACTTCCTGTTAGAGAAAAATGCATTGGTTTCAATAGGGTAGCAATGCAATTGTTTTTCTGGTCGCGGACCGTCCGCGGACTTTCACGAAATGGAAATGGCTATGCTTTATGTATCTTCACTTCTATTTTTTAACTGTGAAAGGCGGCTCTGAAAAGAGCCTTATTTTTTTTTTTGATTTTTGTTATTTTGTATTTTTTTTGTTCTTTTTTATACACAACACACTAGGAGAGGAGGGAAAGGAGGGTAGAGGGAGGGGGACACCAACCAAAGGGATAAGAAAGGGCGAGCTGAGAGAGGAAGATGTAGAGTGGGTTTTATTTGGGTAGTGAGCAGGTCTTCTGGTGCTCTGAGACGATCGTCTCAAAAGCACTCCGAAGTCGCTCCCCCCTGCAGAGTACTGTGTCACAGTACACACATACAACTGTGACCCTAGAAAGGTAAGGGTCATCAGAATTCTGTATGGCCTGTGATGCAGCTTGAGGAAGACGCTGTCCCACAGAGATGTTCCTTGTGGTGACAGGATCAGAAACGGAGGATGAAGTAGAGGCAATCAACCTACTACGCTTCTCGCAAGGTACAAACTTGCAAATGGCCCCAGTGTGGAATGAGCGCAGGTGTCGCTTCATGGTAGTGGTCCCAAAGCTATACGAACCATGCTTCCCGTGACTGAGTACCATTTTGCACTCATTACAGGTGACACGGTGCGCATGAGACTTAGGACCGTTTCCATGAACGGTAAACAACCGCCACACCCAAGATTCACGCCGACGGCGGGTAGAAGGGATTTCCTCTACCTCATTCTCGTCATCCTCTTCTTCCTCCTCTGTATCCTCACTCCTGTTCCCCTCTTCAGGCCCTTGGGGAAATGGTGGTGGTGGAGGGGGTGGGGGCGGTGCTGAGGCAGATGTAGCACCATGTGGTAATAGTCGAGCCATGGATGTCATAGGCTTGGAGATGGAAATCTCAAAATCTGCAAAGTATGCAGTAAAATGCAGTGTGCTCTGTGGAATAGTCAGAAACACAATGAGAATGCGCTCTAGGGCGTGGTCTTATATCGGGGTGCTTGTGCGCGGGTCGCGGACATGCGCGCCGTCCGCAAGACAGATCGAACATCAAAAGAGGTTCAAAAAGTCACAAAAACTATGTGGAAAGTTAGGATTAGTATGTGGGATTTGTGGTATGGTGATTTTTTAATGAGAAATATTGTGGATTACTTGGAAATGTACTTTTAAACTGGTCGGGGACATGAACAGTGTTCGCATTTAGAGCACGAGATGAGCATGGGCGCGGTCACATGATTGTTTTGTGAGCATGTTCGCTAAGGTAGCGGTCGTCCGCAGGACACCCAATGTACGGACATTGTTTTGCGCTTGCGTGTTGATGTTCTGCAGACAGTGTTCGGGTCCTGAACTAATTAAAAGTGTGTCACATGTAAAACGAACAGTTACTATCATGATGCCTACCCCTGGAGCACCAGGCCAGGCCCAGCACCCCCGGGAGCAGGCATCATGCCCCCGGGTAAAAGCCCAGCGGCCCCTTATAGGGGCTCTTTGGACTCTGACCTGCCGCCGTTGGTGCCAGGCTCATGTTGGACATCAGTCCTGGCGCCATAGGCGCCAGGCTCATAAAGTAAGGTGTTTTGTGCACTTACCTGATGCAGACCATGCTGCAAGATTCAGGCCTCCATGAGACCTGAAAGGGACTATTTTTTCATTGGGACTATTTTGCCACTCGGGCGTGGCCAGGGAAGGATACTTACCTGGAACTACTTTGGGGGCTATTTAAGCCACGCCCAGACAGTAGCTCACGCTTCGCGTTGTTCTGCATCCAAGCAGCTGAACGCTCACCGTGTCTGCTCCTGCATCTGGTCTCCAGCCACGCCCGCCTCGATCCTGGAAAACCTGTAAGGAAAGAAGAGAAGAGAAAGGTGAAAACCAAGAATTTTATCAAACTTCTTACCTGCATCCGGAACCTTCACGCCAGCGTTCCTGAGAAAAGACTTTCATTTAAAAGCACCGCGTTGCTCGCTGCAGCGCCGCGCTTCACTCACCTGTCCTCAGGAGTTCTTCTGGCTCCACCGCGACTGTCTCCACCGGTCACCACATCTCTGCGCCTAGGGGAGAGAAGAAGAGACAAAAGGTGAGCAGAAGGAACATATGAGGAAAGCCTAATTTTCCGCCATAACACTTACCGGTCTTCTGTTGGTGGACCATTCCTCATTTCGGGTCGGCGCCGCTTCTTTGGCAGGTACCGCACCCCGGCCCCTATGGGGAAAGGACAAAAGCCATTACTGGGGGAATATAAAGACATTAAGAGGGATCGCCCCCATCGCTAACTCACCTGAATTTACCATTGGCAATTCAATCCCTCAACGCATCGCCTTCATTCTGCACCTGAAATAAAGGACAGATCACAGGTTAGGAAGGCAACAGAAAAGGAGGCTCAACACTTGAACCTTTGTAATCTTCATACTTATGGCGTTCCGCTCGGAAAAGTCAAGTGGATTTTGCCAGCGCCATTCTGAAAACCAGTGAAGTAACTGGACAAACACGCGCCCCTGCACCAGAAGCAGGATGGAGAGTTCATCCTTTCAAATCATAAGGTGAGCTTCAACCGGGGATTTCGGAGGAAGTTAGAGAGGAACGAAGGGGGTATGGGGGGAGCAAGCACACTATTCTGCAGACTGTTAATCCCCTTTCTCATCTGCAGAAGATAATTCCTACGGGCCAGCCAAGCAAGATTTGAGGGTACTGTTCAGTCGGTGTTCCGAGTTCTGCGCATCACGCTCGAAGAGGCCACAGCAACCCAGACTAGACCAGCGCCTCCGTGGGAGTCAGGTGAGCGTTACAGAACGCGAAGCCTTCCTACAAATTCCCACCCAGCCGCTATGGAAACTTCTGAGACTGATCAGTTGGCCGAACTACTGGGGGAATTACGGGCCGAAGTACACGCCGCTCGTCAAGAGACTAATGCTCTCAGGAGGGAAGTGATTGTATCAAAGGAAAGAACTGATGACCTGGCTAGACAGTTTTTGCAAGGTCAAGCTGGACACACTCCTCTACCCGGTTCCGGGGGGAACCCCGCTCCTGTGGTTCCCAGTAACCCTGTGCAGATTAATCTACCTGAAAACATGCCACTAGCCCCACCCGAACGCTTTGCTGGGGATCCCAAACGATTCGCCGTATTCATGAATCAGTGTTGTTTGCACTTCCTATGCAGACCTGGGGCCTTCCCTAATGACCAGACCAAGGTAGCCTTTGTATTGTCATATCTCAGCGGCTGTGCTGGCGATTGGTCAGTTCCACTGGTTACTCAAGATGACCCGATTCTCCGTGATTTTCAAGGATTTCAAGCAAGCATGAAAAGGTTATTTGCTAGACACTCTCAGGGGCAGGCTCTGGATGACGAACTCCTATCCCTGCAACAGGGCAATCAGGACCTCCTATCCTACATTGCAACCTTTAATAGACTAATTGTGGAAACTGGGTGGCCAGAGGATAAAAGAATCACGTTATTTTATCGAGGTCTACGCGGAGAACTTAAAGATGTCCTGGCCCAAGTTATAAATCCGCCCCAAGAATGCACAGAATATATAGACTTAGTGGTCCAATTGGATCACAGACTTCAAAACAGAAAAGCAGATCGGTCCAAGTTTGAGACCCGGGTGTTGGTCAAGACCCACGCTAACCCCAAGGGTGCTGATGTCTCTGAGCCTATGCAAATCGGAGGGGTTAGAGGACCTTTAACTCAAAAAGAACATGAAAGACAGCAGATACAATTATGTCTTTATTGTGGGTCCTCTGGACACTTTCTACGAGATTGCCCGGAAAAACCGCCCAAGAAGGTGGTAGGAGTCGCTTATAAAAACCATGAAGACTCTGTTTTGGGAAACGACCACGCCCGACAAGCGTAGGGGTCCGCTTGCCGAGCTTGAAAACTAACTCTCAGACCTCACATTTCATTGTGCCAATGGTCCTCGTAGATCCGGAACAGCCTAAGCGGTTGCATGCAATAAAGGCATACATCGATAGTGGGGCTATAGGAAATTATGTGGATCGTGATATGGTCTCTAGGATTAACCTCCCTCTGCGTCCTAAAACCAGCAAAGATGTCATCACCACAGTCGATGGAACCGAAATTGCCTCTGGACCGGTAACACATTCCACTGCTGAGGTGACACTTATAGGTCCGGACGGCCATCGGGAGGCAGTTGTGTTTGATGTAATCAAGGCTCCACAGTTTCAGGTTATTCTCGGAATCCCTTGGTTAGAGACACATAATCCTCGAATTGATTGGCGAGCGAAGAGAATAACCTTCCCGGATTGTGCACAAACCTGCTACCCAGAAAATCTGAAGATTAGTCTAGCGTCTGTAACCTCTGTCTCCATGCAACTACCTCTGGATTACCAAGACTTTCATGACGTCTTCCAAAAGGAACAGGCCAACACGTTACCTCCCCACAGATCGTACGATTGCCAAATCGATCTGGTGCCCGGTGCACAACCCCCTTGTAGCAGGATTTATGCCCTTAATGAACCTGAGAATCTGCATTTGAGACAATATTTAGACCAATACCTAGCCAATGGTTTCATTCGCCCGTCAAAGTCTCCGGCATTCTCGGCTTTGTTCTTCGTGCCCAAAAAAGAAGGCGACCTTAGAACTTGTATCGACTACCGCGCATTGAACCAGATAATTGTTAAAAACCGTTACCCTCTGCCTCTGATCCCTGAACTCCTTGACCAGGTGAAGGACGCTTGCGTATACACCAAGTTAGATCTCCGGGGGGCTTATCATCTGGTGCGAGTAAAAGAAGGCGACGAATGGAAAACGGCCTTCCGTACAAAATATGGATTATTCGAATACCAGGTGATGCCTTTCGGGTTGTGCAACGCACTTGCTGCCTTCCAATTCTTCATGAACGATGTCCTTCGGGAACTCATCGATGTTTGTGTTGTCGTATATATCGATGACATTCTTGTGTACTCCTCTTCGGAATCTGATCACAGAAAGCATGTCAGGGCCGTCCTTGAGAAATTGCGCCAGCACAAACTGTTTGCAAAGCTGGAAAAGTGCGTTTTCCATACCACCGAGGTTGAGTTTCTTGGATTCATCCTGACACCTAAAGGGGTCCGAATGGACTCACGAAAAAGTGGATGCCATCCTCAAATGGCCATCACCTAGTTCGGTGAAAGGTGTCCAAAGCATGCTTGGTTTTGCTAATTTTTATCGCAGATTTATCCCGGAATTTTCACGTGTGGTACAACCCATCACTGCACTCTTGCGAAAAAATAAACGCTTCGAATGGACCGAGGAAGCCGAACAGGCCTTTCAGGAATTGAAAGCTAAATTCACGTCCGCACCTATTTTGAAGCACCCGCGTCCCGATCTCCCATATATAGTCGAAACCGACGCGTCCAGCTTAGCCATGGGAGCTGTCCTGTCTCAGAGAGACCCTGAAACCAACCAACTGCACCCCGTAGCATTTTGGTCCAGAAAGTTCTCGCCGCCTGAGGTAAATTATGCAATCACCGACAAGGAATTATTAGCCATTAAGTCCACCTTTAAGGCTTGGCGGCATTATCTTCTTGGCGCCAGGCATACCATCACCGTGATCACTGATCACCGAAACTTACAATATTTAAAAACTGCCAAGGCTCAATCGTCACGACAGCTCCGATGGGCTTTGTTCTTTGCTGAGTTCGATTTTGTAATCACTTACCGCCCCGGCTGTAAGAATGGCAAAGCGGACGCGCTATCCCGAATAGGAAAGGGAGAAATAGACACAAACTCAGAACCTGTGCCGATAATTCCCGAACAAAGAATTTTGGGGATAACCTCTTTACAAACCCTTGAAGACATTCAAGCACGGGTAAAACAACTCCTGGACTCTACAGCCTTGCAGGATTGGAACCAAAGGGGGGTCTTACTTTTCGGTCAACGATGGCCTACCTTACTTCCAAGGACGCTTATTTCTGCCAGAAAAGAAATTGCAAGAACTGGTTATTTCCCGTCATCATGATACCCTGATGGAAGGACATCCTGGCATTGCCAAAACTGAGGAAAAAATTAAACGACAATTCTGGTGGCCTTCCTGGCGAAAGGATATTCAATCTTTTGTGATGTCCTGTGGAGTTTGCGCCCAAAACAAAGGCTAAAAGACAAAACCTGCTGGTCTTCTTTAGCCTTTAGACATTCCACCAGCACCTTGGCACACCTTGTCACTAGATTTTATCACGGACCTGCCCCCTTGTAATGGGTACAATACTATTCTGGTTGTGGTGGATTTATTTTCCAAGATGGCCCATTTTATTCCGTTGAAAGGATTACCTTCAGCCTCTGTCCTAGCCAAGGAATTCCTCGTAAATATCATCCGTTTGCATGGATTCCGGTCCATACTAGTCTCCGACCGGGGAAGCCAGTTTATTTCTCATTTTTGGAGAAAGTGTTGTCAACTGGCAGAAATCGACGTAAGACTCTCAACTAGCCACCACCCACAGACCGATGGTCAGACGGAGAGAACGAACCAGACCCTTGAACAATACCTACGATGTATGTTGCACCAATCGGAGGGTAATTGGAAGGATATTTTATGGGTGGCCGAATATGCATAAAATAACTCGGTACACTCTGGAACTGGACAAAGCCCCTTTTATACCCTATATGGACATCACCCTCGTACTTCAGACGTGGACTCACCTCTGAGCGTTGAAATGCCCGCAGTGGACCATTTGCATTCCACGATAACTCAAGCTTTCAAGGATGCAACTGCACATTTGCAACAAGCGAAAGGGAAATACAAAAAGAATGCGGATCTGCATCGGAGTGAGGCGCCTCCATACCAAATAGGGGATCAAGTATGGTTGGCTACCAAACACTTATTGCTCAAGGGACCTCGAACTTTTAATCCAAGGTATTTGGGCCCTTACTCGATCAAAGCTATAATTAACCCAGTGGCAGTCAAGCTCGATCTACCAGCTAACATGCGGATTCACCCCGTTTTTCATGTGTCACTTTTGAAACCAGTGCAACCAGGAACCAGATTAATAAAGCCACCAGAACCAATCCAGATAGATGGGGAGCCTGAATTCGAGGTGAAGAACATTTTGGATTCTAAGATCTCAAAATCAAAACTTTTCTATCTAATTGATTGGAAAGGATACGGGCCTCAGGAAAGGTCTTGGGAACCCAGCGACCACGTACATGCACCTCGGCTGGTAAAAAGGTTCCATCGGAATTTCCCAAACAAACCGAAACCTCCAGAGCGAACGACCTTGGGAGGGGCCTTGGGGGGGAGTGCTGTTATGATGCCTACCCCCGGAGCACCAGGCCAGGCCCAGCACCCCTGGGAGCAGGCATCATGCCCCTGGGTAAAAGCCCAGCGGCCCCTTATAGGGGCTCTTTGGACTCTGTCCTGGCGCCAGGCTCATAAAGGAAGGTGTTTTGTGCACTTACCTGATGCAGACCATGCTGCAAGATTCAGGCCTCCCTGAGACCTGAAAGGGACTATTTTTTCATTGGGACTATTTTGCCACTCGGGCGTGGCCAGGGAAGGATACTTACCTGGAACTACTTTAAAGGCTATTTAAGCCATGCCCAGACAGTAGCTCACGCTTCGCATTGTTCTGCATCCAAGCAGCTGAACGCTCACCGTGTCTGCTCCTGCATCTGGTCTCCAGCCACGCCCGCCTCGATCCTGGAACACCTGTAAGGAAAGAAGAGAAGAGAAAAGTGAAAACCAAGAATTTTAACAAACTTCTTACCTGCATCCGGAACCTTCACGCCAGCGTTCCTGAGAAAAGACTTTCATTTAAAAGCACCGCGTTGCTCGCTGCAGTGCCCCGCTTCACTCACCTGTCCTCGGGAGTTCAGGCTCCACCGCGACTGTCTGCACCGGTCGCCACATCTCTGCGCCTAGGGGAGAGAAGAAGAGACAAAAGGTGAGGAGAAGGAACATATGAGGAAAGCCTAATTTTCCACCATAACACTTACCGGTCTTCTGTTGGTGGACCATTCCTCATTTCGGGTCGGCGCCACTGCGTTGGCAGGTACCGCACCCGGCCCCTATGGGGAAAGGACAAAAGACATTACTGGGGGAATATAAAGACATTAAGAGGGATCGCCCCCATCGCTAACTCACCTGAGTTTACCATTGGCAATTCAATCCCTCAACGCATCGCCTTCATTCTGCACCTGAAATAAAGGACAGATCACAGGTTAGGAAGGCAACGGAAAAGGAGGCTCAACACTTGAACTTTTGTAATCTTCATACTTACGGCGTTCTGCTCGGAAAAGTCAAGTGGATTTTGCCAGCGCCATTCTGAAAACCACTGAAGTAACTGAACAAACACGCGCCCCTGCACCAGAAGCAGGATGGAGAGTTCATCCTTTCAAATCATAAGGTGAGCTTCAACCAGGGATTTCGGAGGAAGTTAGAGAGGAACGAAGGGGGGAAGGGGGGAGCAAGCACACTATTCTGCAGACTGTTAATCCCCTTTCTCATCTGCAGAAGGATATTCCTACAGGCCAGACAAGCAAGATTTGAGGGTCCTGTTCAGTCGATGTTCCGAGTTCTGCGCATCACGCTCGAAGAGGCCACAGCAACCCAGACTAGACCAGCACCTCCGTGGGAGTCAGGTGAGCATTACAATTACGGACAGCCGTTTGTTCTTAGCACAGTTTAATTTATTTGCTAACAATACGGACAGACATAGCGTTTCAAGCACACCTCCATTTTCGTTTATTTACGAACAATTCAGGACACCACAAGTGTTCTTAGAACAGTTTCTGCTTGCTATCGAACACTACGAATAGGCATACTGTTCTTAAGGACACCTCCATTTTCGTTTATTTACGAACATTTCAGGACACTACGAGTGTTCTTAGAACATTTTCAACTTGCATGAGAACATTACGTACAGATGTAGTGTCCTCAGGACAGTTACATTTTCGTTTCTTTACGAACATTTCCGAAACAACCGCGGTGTCCGTGGACACCTAAATTGGTTTTATCACAAGGAACTGAAAGTAATTACAACACAATATAAGAAAAGTAACTTTATTTCATATATATATACAATTATGACTGGGAAGGTGGGGCAGAAACGGAAACAAAAACAGGAGAATTAGGGATTTCTAGATAACTGGGATCAGGTGAAGAAGGGAAGGAAATCTCATCGAAACGCTTTGGTCCATAGACAGGGTTTGGGGTTAACTGCGTGGGATAGGGTGAGGGGGTACAAGTGCAGGTTGGACAATGGTGTGCTGTTGGGGGTTTCACATAATTTTCCACAAAGTTTTTCAAATCCATAAAATTTTGCATCAGGTCATCCATTTTTTGATTAATCTGCTGTAGAGTGATATCCTCTGATTGTTGTTGTGAGATGCTTGGAATTTGTGTATGGTCTGTAATAAAAAAAATGTATATGTTAAATGTATACAAAATAATATTTATTAATTGGTTTATATAGTAAAGTGTGTACCATTAGGTGGACTATTTTCTAACATTTCCTCTCGTGGGAAATGCTCCTTTAGCCAGTCGAGGGTACTACACATTTCTGTGAGAAAACAAAAAAGTAATATGTTTTTTTTTTCTAATATAGAAAGTTTATAAATATATGAGTAAAAAGAAGTGCACTTACTATGTCTGGTGAGATATGTAATCAGTAGTGTATACGTCTGGTCTTGCTGTTGGTTGTGGAGCGTCTGTGAGGTAATTATGGTGAAAGCCACTTTATCTTCTTTTGGTATATTCCATTTTAAAACATATTGTATTTACATGAATGGTTAGTGTGTTACATATATGGGTAACATTTTTTAAGTATTGCTACATATACTTTGTATGTGTGCTGCTTTGTGAATTTGTTAAATGTTCCTATGTTATGATATAACTATTACACATACCTCCCCAGAGTTTTTAGGTGGTGGTACTGTTGTCCAAACATGTCTGCGGACCGTCAAATTCAGTAGAAAGGGTTCAGTATGTTCCATATTATATTTACTTAAAGTCAAAGCTATTATTGTTAAGTTGTGCTACTAAAAAACTATGAAATTCAGTAAAAAAACGTTGTTAAAGGGACGTTATGGTTTAGTTGCGCTACTAAAAACCTATGAAATTCAGTAAAAAAACTTTGTTAAAGGGACGTTATGGTTAAGTTTCGCTACTAAAAACCTATGAAATTCAGTGAAAAAACGTTGTTAAAGGGACGTTATGGTTCAAAGTAAAACCGAAAAACCCCTGAAATTCGGCAGTTATGGTAAGATAAGCAACCATATCTCGCGCCGCCACCGTGCACTGCTAACACTAACACCCAGGACATCAAAGTTGACATCTTACTTTGAACCATAACGTCCCTTTAACAACGTTTTTTCACTGAATATATATATATATATATATATATATATATATATATATATATATATATATATATATATATATATATATTCTTCCACCATATATGTGTCTCCTGCCAGTCAATTCTAACCATATGACACCCCCTCCCACTCTGCCACACTCTACACGTTCCTCACGTGGTAATTTATTGTTCGCAATCTAAAGCGTTTGTGTTGGACTGGGATCTGAATGTGCATCCCAACATTCCTCCCTTTAGTTAATCCATCATTAACTACTTTTCCTTTTCTCTCTCTCTATCCACTTCATCCTTGGGGACCCATGCCCTGCACACATGGCACAAACTGACCCATCTCAAGCTTACTTCTCTGGGGTACATCTAAGGTGCAAACCCTGTCACCCATTAAGTCAACCTAATGTTTAGTGTAGGCTTCTAGATCTGGTGGGAGAGAGGTCAGTGTCCCAAGGGGGTATATGGGTCTTTCAATTATGACCATAATTGACTTCTTTTAGTCTTCAGTTTGAGCCTGTCTACCCTTTTTACCTGAGAGAGCCATCCCTGCCCCAATGGTGACCATCATCAATGCAGTATTCAGGATAGTCTTTGCACAGCATTGAAGCACCCCCTGGCACATGCAAAGCCACCCCAACAGGCGCACCATGATCAGAAACAATATCTTCACTACTGCCCTGAGCCAGGATGGCGCCCTTGAAAGCAATGTGTTGAACCAAACTTGGGCCTGCACTCCCACTTCACCTACCATGCCAGTCCTTAACTTGTGCAAGGCACCAATAATATGTGTCAGGGACCCATTCTCTGCATCATTTGGGGATCATACGTGCAACAGGACAATCCTATCTTTTTGCACACGCCTCCCTCCATCATCGTCAGAAGATCTAGGATTTCCGGTTTTGGAGTGTCATCAACTGGATCGCCCTCAGATCACTCTTGGTAGCATTTAGGCCTTGTTCAGTGTCATTTGCCAACTGGATCACCTCCCACCGGACAATCTGTAGCCATTTTGCGTTTGCTGCAGCCCGGACCCCTGGTGTCAGGCGAGATGCAAAAAAAACCTCCATCTTGGTGTACTGCCGATATTTGTCTGGAATTTCCTTGAGCAGCTTACATGAATCTTCTGACAGATAATTCAATCTCTTCCTCTGCAACTTCAATGATTGATTCTTCCCCCTCCCATGGAGCTGTATTTCAACACACTATGCTTAGATGCATATATAATGAATGGTTATAATATCATTACTAAAGAAAGAGTATTGTTTGAGCAGCTTATTACTTTGGCGTTGTTCGAGGAATGGTCACCAAACTTTGCAGAGCTGATTGGATTTTTGAAAATGTGAGGTGCGTCATACTTTTTTAAAAGATCACCATATTAGATGGGCACATCAATGCCTCTGTCCGCGGACAGCGTGGTGAGGAAAAGAAGTCTGAAAGTTATATTTGGGGTTATTTTGCAGACGAAAAAAGGGAAATGGGGGGAACTTGATATAGAGATTTTTTATAGGTGGAAAAAGCTATGCAGGTGCTGGCGTGTCTGCCGTGAATTTTCCTGTCCTTGGACGTTATTGGAATTTGGGGGTGGGGGTCTGGGTGAACCATGTTATTTGAAGGTATATTGTACATACTTGTCATATGGTTTAATTCTATTGTGGTGGTTGCGGCCAGTGGCCACATACATTATAGTAATATGTGTATAGTTATTATAGGTACTCTAGGGGGAGTATACCATATTTGTAATATGGTGGAATTATATAATTGAAATGTATATGGTATTTATGATTGTAGTAGAATTGAGGATAGTGCTCCTTGATCTCTCTTGCGCCGTTGATACGATCAACCATTATATCCCCATTAAACGGCTCTTTGATACCTTTGGCATCATGGACCGGGCATTAGAATGGTTGACCTCTTTCCTCACTAAATGCCCTTCCCAGCTACAACTGGGCCATTTCTCCTCCACCACTGCATTCCACAGGGTTCTAGCCTATTGCTGAGGCTTCTCTTCTCATTCCCAGTGCTGTGCCGATAACACATAGCTTTCCTTGAAACTTCTCTCTACAGTTTTCGCCTCCCCCACTCTCATCCCTGATTGTCTGACTGCCATCCAGGCATGGTGTGCAGCCAAGGATCTCTGTCTCAATGCCAGTAAGATGGGAATCCTTCTTATTGGTATACCTGGGCCATGTTTCCCTCCTACCCTCTGGCTGCCCTCCAATCATGCTGTTGAGCATCCTATCCTTTTAATTTCTGAAAGTTTGTCAAAGTGGATGTTGACAAACTGAATGTTTTTGTCACGTGGATACATCTGGAAGCCAACAACTGTTCCAAGTGCTCCATTAATTAAACCTTGCTCCATGTCAAGGTTAAGTTTCATAATTACTCTACCATTTAAACACAATGTTAAAACTTTCTCCAAAACAGCTGTGTTGGAGATACAGTTTTCTAAGCTATTCAGTCATGCTGTTCTTTGTTGACACAGAGGGAGTGTCATGCCATGTACTTCCAGTTTGTCTGTGGAGTTATTATGCACTATTGGTTGCATTTCCTTTTTTTAACATTGACTCATTGAATTGCATACAGCTTGCTAGGTTTGGCATTAACGACATACATTTCACATTTTTGTGTGTTAATTGTTTCATGACATCAGGAGCAGATGTGTCATGCCCATATAGCTCATGTATGAGTCGACTATTTAAGATAGATTGTGCATCCTTAGAAAGAAGACCAATCCGAATGCTTTTTAAAATGTTAGCATAGGTGACATCTGCAGACTGATGCATGTTTTGAGTTAGTTCTCTTTATTGGAAATGTTGCCAGAGATTTACATTTCCTATACTGTCAAGTGTGTTACGGCACCATTTGTGTCCTAAGGTTTTCAAAATAGGTTTACCTTCCACTGATGTTAATTGTAGGAGATCTCCAAAAAACAATTACGAGTTTTCCTCCAAAGAGTTCTTCTTAGTTAGTTTTAATGACCTCTTGAAATCTGAGGTGAATCAAAATTAGATTGGAGATCATGCTAACCTCATCTATTAGGAACATTTTCTTTTGTTTTGAAATTCTGCATAGCTCCATAGCAGCTTCTCTTCAAAGTTTGTAGTACTCTCATTTTTTTTTTTGGTGTTCTACTGGAAGGAGCAACAGTCGGTGTAAAGTAAAACCTCCTATGTTGTAGGCAGCTAAACCTGTGGGGGCTGTTACAACAGCTGAAAGTTTGCTGTTTGTTAATTTTTAGAGTCATTTGCTGATGATTTTCATTAAGAATGTTTTCATGAACCAGCTTCACCACTTACATAGAGGAGTAAAGGTTTATAATTTTGACTGCTACAAGTTTTACTTTCATGCTGCATACCATGTTCAATTTCTTAAATTACTTCTAGGAAAATGCTACGTTGCTCATCACTGAGTTGTGATTTCAGCAGAGCAAAGTTTTCTTCTGATTCCTCATATTGACACATGGTGTTTTCTACTTGAGTCATGGCTAATTCTGCTTCATTTATTATGAGTGGCTCTCCAAGTGGTTCTTGGCTTCCTGTAACAGAAGGTTGACAGCCCTCAGGAGTGTTTTCATTTAGTTGTGGTTGAACTTCTTCCTCTTGTTAGCATTCATTGTCTAACATGTTTTTGTTCTGCTTGAAATTGATATTTGTTATAATTGTTCCATTTTTCAGTGAAAGCATCATCAAAGGAGTCATGGGAGCCTAATAAATCTTCTTCTTTTATCCATGGTTTAAAAAGTTGGAATAGGGACATGTAGTAAAGTTCTCTATGTTGAAGAGTTTTAAATGATAGTTTTATATGAATAATTAGGCTGAGTTTGGTAAGTTTAACAAAGCTGCCTTCACAAGTTTTGACTATGTATTTACCCTTTTTTCATCTGGTCTAATGTTGTTCTTGTAAGAGAAATTTTGGGTAATTCGGTATAGGCACATGTTTGCCAAGGCACTACTTCTGTTTGGGTAGTATGTGTCCAATACATTCTTTTTTTCAAAATGCCCTGGCTTTTGGGATCGTTCTGGTTATTTTTTCTATGTCTTGGTAGAATTTCAGCACTCTTTTTCTGGATGCAGCAGGACCAAGGCTTAGCCAGACTATGTTTTCAGATTTGCCATATGAGGCTGTTACTGTTAAATGGTCTGAGGCTTCGTAGCATCCACATTCTCTGTGGGAGAGCATTTTGATGCCAAAGCTGTACAATTTTTGTGCCAGTGTTTTGTCAGATGATATGTCATCCTAGCAGTCTTTTAACTCTGTTTTCTCAGCTTTGGTGAGGTAGGCAGTGACATATCGTGCAACAGCAGTGGAATTGTCTGCAATGCACTGTATATCTATGTTTGCATTCTACAAGAGGGCAATTATTAAATTGTAATCATTGATGTACTTTGAAGCTTAATTTCTTTTAATGTAATATGTGTTTTAGGTGAGTTGCCTTTCACACTGTGGGCCTCATTACAAGTCGGGCGGTAACGTCACCAGTAAAGGTGCCGGTGCCGTCAACCCCGTACCGCCCGATTCCGATTTCCCCTCGCGGGACCCTCTCTGCACGTCTGGTCTCACCAGACGTGCAGAGCGGGTCCCGCGAGGGGAAGAGGGAGCAAACAACGGGCCTACTCGTAATGGCCCGTTGTTTGCTCCCTCTCCCATTCCCATTTCAGCCCTATGGGGTCTGAAATGGGAATGGGGAAGGACCGGGTCTGGGTCCTCGGAGGGAGGAATTACCGGGCCTTCCGACCTCAGAATGGCCCGGTAAGTCCTCATTCTGAGGACCCAGACCCCGACGCGATTTCAGCAGCAGCCATGCCGCCAAAAGCGGCATGGTTACCGCCGAACTCGTAATGAGGGCCTGTGTCTAACAGAAGACATGAAGTAGTTTACTTGTCCCTTTGCTGAAACTGGTCTAGGTAACCCAAAGCGGCATTTGGTGTAGTAATTGTTTTTGTATCTGTGTCGACAATATTTGCCACATTTATGTCTTTGGATGTGTAAAATGTGTGTATGTAACTTACTATGTGTGCTTTCAGAAGGAATGACACAGGTTACATATTTGTGAATGAACTACAAAACAGTGGCATCACTTTCCTGACCAAATTTAGGAGCATCTTTTATCCACAAAAGCATGTGGATGTGTGGTGCTCCTCTGGCTTGATAGTCTATTCTCCAAAAGAAGTGTTACACTTCTCTGAGGGGAGGAATTGTTTTATTACTGATGAAGTGCAGCATGGCAAGAAAGTGGTGGCGAAAGTATCTTGATACATTTACAGGGTCAAGAGAGCAGTTCTCCTGGAATTTTTATGTTTATCCCTTCTTAGTTTTGGTTTGCTATGCGTAGGAAGTTGTGCAAGTCATGCATATTCTGCGCAACTCAAAGTGACAAAACATGTGTGTGGCCCAAGGTTCCATACCATACACCGTCCATCAGCGTGACATTGGTACTCTTTTGTACCACGCATGTTTGCTAAGAGATTTGTTATACTTGACTGCAACACTACATCTTTGCCTTTCATCTTTTGAAGTGGTTTATAGTTAATATTTTGAAATTCATAATTTCGAATGCAAAAATGTTGAAATAATAATACTGAAAAAGAAATGTTGAATGTCTATTTTTTGTTATTTTTTGTTTGAAATGGGGGATTCCCCTAACCCCCCCTTTTTAATTAAACCCTTTTTTTACTCATGAAACCCAAAAAAACATGTAATTTAAAAAAATAATAAATTAGATTTTTTTTTCGGTATTTTTTTTTTTACATTTTTGTCATTCAACATTTTAATTTCGACATATTAACTGGATGCCTTTTGAAGCAGACATGTTTAAAAAATTGGCACCTGTTTTCAATTTGTGTGCAACTCCATAACATAGAGTTGCTAATTCACTTTCAAACAGGAGGTGGAATATGTATTCAACGTTTTGTCTGAATTTGGGGTCTTTGGAATACATTCGTAAAGAGCGGTATTCTGATGTTGTTATTTGGTTGCATCTTTCATCATACCTTTCCCCTTTTTCAGTGGGAAAGAGTAGAGGAAAGGCTTGTGCTTCTACACTTTTTTCCCATATGCTGATTGGAGATCCTTTGGCTTGCTGCGTTTGATATGTTTCTAGTGCATCGTCTATGGTGTTCAAATTCAAATTCATAAGTTCAAATTGGCCAGTTGCAGAGGAATCCTGAATTATTTATGTGGTTTCCCTTAGGTTTTGTTTAATGTTTATTTCTTTGTAGTACTCATTGTTCTCTTTAAGATATTGTAGCACTTCTCTTACTTTGTTTAAGTCTACTAGTTGTTGCCAAATTATTTTTCTTTCATAGGTACACCATTAACTAGGATAATCAAAGATTGATCTATTGGCCTTTGCACTCCTAGAGTGTCTACATCTTCTTTAAAATGTAATGGCAAATAAACTACTTTGCTATGAATGCCTTTCAGTAATTCAGAAGGAGGCAACATGGCTGTTTTAGGTTGAAGTCATATCAGAGCTTGAAATGGGTGTACTGTTTGGATTATAATGCTATTATATAAATTAAGCTGTTGGAGAGGTTTCACAAGTGAGAATTTTCCAAGTTATTAGTGATAGCCTGTGAAGGCATTTGGTTGTTATTAAGCTTTGTATTGCACAATGTGCAAAGTATTGTGGGGTTAGCAATTTCATATTTGTTTTCTGCTGTAAGATAGAGAGCTAATTGGAACCATTGGGATTCTTCATTGTCTTCTATTTTCTACTGTATATCTACAGTTTTGGTGCTTTTTGCGAATAAGCAGTTCTGGGACAATACACACATTCTTGGTTTGGTACTTAACCAGATGTGCTTTTAAACTTTGCTATTTCTTTTTTGTAAGTATGTACTAGAAGATTGGCATGTGTAAGGTTTTCGCTACTCTTCTCTAAAGTTAGTGGATTTTGTAAATGATCTTCACTTCCAAAATATTTGCTTTGGATGTGGTCTATTTCCTCAAGGAGTTCTTTGGCTGTGCCATGTAGGAGAATGTTATTGAAATGTTGCAGTTCTTTTTGCATAGGACAGTCTCTGGACAAGATTCCATATAGTGGAATGGTGTGTTACTAACATTTTGATGTGGTGGAAGGTGATTTTGATAGCAGGTCCAGAAATGCGGGCTAATGAATGTCCTTGCAGGACTGTGTAATTGTGCATTAGACAGAAGTCCATGGTTTGCAAAGATGTTATTCTTATTTTCTCTTTCACTTTCACATAGTGATTGAAGAATTGCTGTAAAAATTTGAAGGATTCTTTTTGTACATTACACATTGAGGTGCAGGGCCATTTGCAGATGGGACGGATTGGTTTGATGGAATGGAGAGTTGAATTTATGTTTGTTGGGGACATTCTTTCAATTAGGGTTTCTTCTGCCATAATGGTGTTGTCTACCATGTTATACCCTCTGCCACTGCTATGTATGGCAATTGGGTTTGTCTGCTCTTGTTTGTTTGACTCTTCATTGAAATATGGCTCTGTGCTGGTTGTGTGAATACACTCACCTGCACAGAAGTTTGGAAAGGTATCTATGTTGACATTGTGCATGTTGCAAAGTACTTTTTGTAGTTTACGGATTAATTTATTGGTGGTTTAATTTTGTTTAAAATGAATATAAACAATTTTCTTTTGAGGAGCATTGCACTGTGAATGAGAGCTTCCAGGATTAGTTTTCTGCGGTAAGTGTTAAGGGTTGAGCGTGATTTCTCAGCTGTTTTTATAAGATTCTGAAGGACTCTACAGTGAAACATTTTTTGTTAAATACATTTTTTGGAATGTTTAACTTTGGCTACTTCAACATTGGTAGATGCAGTGCTAGCGCTACTGGTAGTTTTATTCTTCTTTATACATTTTTTATTTTTACATTTTGGAAGAGGGGCCATACTTTTTTTTACCGGCTAGCTAGTTCAGTTTTGTTTGGTGACTGTATTAGCTGTTTTGTTTGAACATTTGCTACAAACTCTGCTAGAGGTGGATGACTATTGTGCATGCTTTTTATTTTATCTGCTTTATTTTTTAATTTGTTTTCTACAGAGTTGCTTTTTGGTAGGCATTTTCTTCTGTCTGTTGGCGGAAAAAGCAAAGTGTGGGTTTCAAAGTTGTGTAATATATTTGCATGCACTGTGCATGAGTGTCTGAATATCAGGGCAGGCATAAATGGAAGGGTGTGGTATTGTGCAATAGGCTGTTACTTCTGGTTGGGAAGGTTGTACTAGTCGCTGTGTGTGTTGATGTGTGAAAGATTTGCTTCATTGCCCACCACAGTGCACTGTGCATGAATAAGTAAGGACATTATGATGTTTTCATGATACTAGTGGGTGTTACGATACTGGTGTTCAGATGAGAATACAAAGAGTGTAGCTGCTGAGGTGCAATGAGTAAGAGTGAAGCAAATACTGTTGGATTGGATAGAATGTTGTAGGCTACTATAAAACAACACTACACTGTATGAGTAACATCAATAATACCACTACACTGCTGCACTTACTTTGTTGGATGTGAGGAGAAGTTTTCTTGTGGGTTTTATCTTCTGGTAGAGATGTTTCTGTCTTTCATGAGGCTGTTATTCACTGCAATTATGAAAGAGGAACACTAGTGGGTATGTGTGGTAATGGCAAAATAATTATACTAGGAGAACACATTATTTTACACTGTAGGATGATTTGTTGGGAAGAAGAGTTAGTAACATTGTATGTGATTACGAGTATAACTGTAAGACTGCTGTTGGTGCAGACTGGTTGCCACTAGATTTTTATACTTGTTTGGCAGCAAACTTCCCAGTGTCAGGAGGATATTACAGGCCATGGTGGCCTGGAAAGTCAGGTGTTGGAAAATGTCAGTCTGCATGTGTGTGCAATTGTACAGCACTGTATAGGAATGGGAACTTGGGAGCATCAGCATCATTGGTATTGGGGCCGGTGGTCCTGTCATAAGTGTGTCCTATGGGGCTGCAGTTTTCCAAGTGTGAGAGTTGTTGCACTATTTGTTTTCGAAATGGAGTAGTGCAAGTCCTAGTAGGCTGGGGAAAAAGGCAGAAGCCCAGAAAGATTTAGAGCTAAAAAGAAGATTGTTAGTGCGTGCAATTTTATTAAGTTTCCCACACATAGATGCTTGCCAGATGAGCGCCATTGGAGTTTGTTCAAGAAAACCTTTCCTGTTCATTTCATTTATTTCTTAAAATCTACAGATAGCACTGTTGCAAATTTACACATGCATTTATTTGGTTTGCTTCAAATAGTGCTGAAATTAGTAGTTGTTAACGCAGTGCATTTTGTTAATTTTGCAATCTATGTACTTGGCATGCTTTGGTAACATACATGCACTTTTAATTTTCTGTGTGTATTATGGGTGTTTTACTGCAAGTGTGTTAATGGGAGAAGGGGTTGTAAAAGTGACAAAATGAAAGAAGAAAATAAGGGTTTGCACATTGCAATAGGTGATATGGGCAAGCTTGCTTGTTGTAATATATTGAAGTTTCACATAGGATCTGGCACTTGAACATGCTCTGGAAATGTCCTCAATGTGGTTTTCTTTTTTTCTTTTACAAAAAAATCACAGAGAGTGCTGCTGAAATTGAAATATGTGACTTGAAACAGTTATGCAAGTGGGCATTAAAAGAACATTTTTAAAGCACACAGTATTGTAAGTAACTGCCACTTGATGTCAGGAGATGGGACAAATGAGAGTATGATTATAGAGTAGGTTATTCAGGGTAAGTAGCAGGAACCCTGTTGAAATGAATTTGTAAAAGAGTTGCAAAGGTACTCTACAAAATATATGCATACCTGTAGTTTGTGTTGATGGATGCAGATGTGGATGAATCTGGAAGTAGAAATCTTGTACAGTGTCACAGTAGTTTTTTATGCAGGTGCTTGGGAATAACAGGAGACTTGTACTCTGAGTGTTGAACAGTACATCTGAAGTGTTGAACTGTGATGACAGAGTTAAAAGTAGAGTTATTGGATGTGATTGGTGGATGGGTGTGTGACTGCTTAACCGTAGCCAATGAGGGAGTGCTGCAAAGAGTGAAGTGGAAAGGGAAGAAGGGCTGCCCTGTGTTCCGGGGTCTGCAGACACTGCGGTAGTCCGCAGACAGAGTGTGCCACATCCAGGTCTTGTCAGCATGTCTGGCATGGAAATGGGACTGTGGGGATAAGCCAATCAGGTGTTGAAGTTGTGCTTTATAGGAAGAGAGGGTAATACTTTTATTTTCATTGCTGTCTGTTGTGAAGATAGCAGAAATGCAGAGAGTCAGTGTGTTGATGGTGGGATATTCCTTTGTAAGTGATCTGCATAGGTAATCAAAGGAAAGAGACATTTCTGCCAATCTTGGATTTGAGGGAGTGGAGACTTTGTGGTGCGATGTGCCTGGCTGCAATTTGAAAGAAGTGCTTGCACTTTGCAGAGATATGGCCACTTTCAGTACTCCTGATGTTGTAGTGATGCCTTGTGGAACACTGCATTTGGGTTATATCAGTGCACTTAAGGACTTGGTGAAGGCACTGATGCTGTTTTTTTTCCCAGTGCAAAGTTGGTTTTCTCACACACACCACTTAGAGCAGTATGGAATAACCTGCATGTCCTCTGTCCTCAGCAAGATGCTGGAAGGTTTCTTGTAAACAGAGGCATGTCTGCATTTTTGTCTAGTGCTGGGATGTTCTCTTTCCAGAATGTGAACATTCATTTTCTTATTGTGAACATTTTCACTTCAGAGGGCATTTCTTTTTCCACCACTGGAAATGCCATTTTACAGGTAAGACTGTATAAAAAAAGAGAAAAGGGCCAAAGAAAAACAACAAAAAAAGGTGTTTGTTTATAAGCACCTTAGCAAAATGGCTCTTTTCAGAGCCACCACTAAAGAGGAAATCTCCTACCGTGGATTACATTTCTGACCCCACCCCCTTGAATTGGACGATATGTCTGTGGACACTGCGGTAGTCCACGGACAGCACGTGCCACATCCAGGGCTTTCGAGGTTGGCAGGCATGGAAATGGGACTTTGGAGGCCAGGGGATCAGTCAATAAGGTTTCCTGGGTGTGGTGTGCAAGGAGAGACTGTGGCAGAAGGTCTGTTTGCTGAGAGGAGTGCAGATGGCTATGGCTATGGCTATGTCTTTCAGGAGGCAGAGTGTGTGGATTTTGGGGGACTTGTGGATACATTGGTTGCAGATGTATGCATAGCACTGTGGAGTGGCGGCACATCTTGGATTTCATCATGTTGATGTCTAGTGGTATGGAGTACACAGCATGAAGTGGGTGGACTTGCTTCCCCTTTGCACCACTTTGGTGACGTGCCATCATCTAGCCATTATTATTGTTATTATGGAGTGAACCGTTTAGGACATGTTACTGGAATCTCACTGCAGCTTGCACTGAAGGAGGCATTTGGGAAAGTCATGGACATGTTTCCAAACTCCAGAGTAATTTTTTCTCGCATTGCCCATAGACAGATGTGGCTGCGCTCGAGTTCATTTGTTCCACAAATGGAAAAAGTGATGCGCAGTGCCAACAAGGCTGTTTGCACATTTTTGGGAAATGTTGACATGTCATCCTTCCACAATGAAATCATTACATTTCGTAGCACCAATATTTTTCGCAGAGATGGAGTCCATCTTACTGATTCTGGGAATCAGCTTTTTTTTGCAAAATATCCAAAATGCTTTGCAGCCCTTTTGCAACTGTATCAAGCATTTTACAGTAGGTGTTGCCTACTTTACTCTAAACCTTGAAAACAAATTTCCAAAAACAAACAAAAAAAACAAAAAAAGGCTCTTTTCAGAACCACCATTTTCTCCCGCAAAAGAGTGCAATGGTTTAGATGCTGCCACCACCCACATGTTTTGGATGTCTGCCCTGTCTGCGGATTTCGCAAGCTGTGCAGGGGCCTGCACCATTTTTTCAGTACTTCTATGTTTCAACTGTGAAAGGTGGCTCTGAAAAGGACTGTTTTATTTTTGGTTTCTTGTTGTTTTATGTTTTTGGGGTATTTGTATACAGGACACACAAGAAAGGGAAGGGAAGCAAAGGGAGGGTAGGGAAGGGGCAACAATCACAGGGACAAAGGGGCATGTGGAGAGGGGAAGGTGTTGGGTGGGCCTCACTTATGTAGGGGGCAGTCTTTCTAATGCTCCAGGACCATAGCCTCAAAAGCACTTTCAATTTGTTCCCCTTTGCAGAGTACTGCATCACACTACATACAAAGTACAATGACCCTTGAAAGGCAAGGGTCCACTGTGTTATGTATGGCCTGTGAGGCATGTTCGGGGATCCGCTGCCCCACAGGAGTGTCTCTTGTGGTGACAGGAGAAGATGTCGAGGATGTGACATAGGAACTCAACCTACTACCACTTTCGAAGAGGATGCCCCGCTGAACTGCTGCCGTTTGGTTCGACCTCAGGTGTCACCACATGGAGGTAGTCCCATAGCTGTACAACCAAGGTTTATAGTGACTGAGTACAGCGCAGTGAACTTGGCCGCATGCGCATCGGGTACCCCCAACAGTGGTAAAGAGCCTCCATACCCAAGACTCACACTGGCAGCAGGGACTTCTACTACCTCATCCTCTTCTTCTTCTTGATCCTGCTATACATCACCACACATATTAAAGGTGGCTCTGGGTGGCTACCCAGGCCCTCCAGAAGGTAGTGGTGGTGGGGGGTTGGTGCTTAGGAGGAAGCAGCAGCCATTGATGCCATAATGTCCAACAGCAGGATTCCGCCACCAGCAATCTCAATGTCAGCCAAATGCTCTGTCCAGGCTAGCCAAAAACAGAATGAGGAGCAGCAGTGGGGTGTGGCCTTTTATAGGGGTGCGCTCCATGGACAGTCACATGCTCTGCAGATACTTCAAACCCCAACCAAGGCTCAAAAACTTTCAAAAAGTCTCTAGATCGACCAGGGCATTGTCTGGGACCTCTGCAGGGGTGAAGTGTTACCTTAAAACCCCTTAGCTTGCCCAAAAATGCACTTTTTGAGTGTTTGGGGGTAAGGATAGTGTCCGCGGATAGGCCTGATGCTCAGCATGGGTGCAGTCACATGGTGACGTCCCCGAACGTCCATGAATGGGACAGCTGTCCACAGGAGACCTATTGCACGGGATGCAATGTGCACATGCACCTAGGTGTCCGTAGGACAGGGGTGGGATCTCCGAACAAATTAAAAGTACAACACGTGCAGTGGACAGTTCCGGAAAGGTGCAGTGCTCAGAGGGCACAGGGGATCAGTTGTGCATGCGCTCAGGTGTCCGTAGGACAGGGGCGGGATCCCTAAACTAATTGGAAGTGTGCCACAAGTTTGACATCTGCAGACAGGTGCAGTTTTTGGAGGGCACAAGGGATCAAATGTGCATGCGCCCAGGTGTGCATAGGACAGAGGCGGGACACCCAAACTAATTAAAGTACATCACGCCTGTACAGACATCTGCAGACAGGCACAGTATTCGGAGGACATAGGGGATGAGATGTGCATGGGCAGGTGTCTGTAGGACCAGAGCGGGACCCCTAGCTAATTAAAAATATGCCACAATTTTACTGACATCTGCAGACAGGTGCAGTGTTCAGGGGCACAGGGGATCGGATGCGCATGCGCCCAAGTGTCCGCAGGACAGGGTCTCCCTGATTCATATAAAGGTGTGTAATGATTTTGCAGACATGTCCAGACTGGCGCGCTATTTGGGGGTACCTCCATTTTGGTTACGGACAGCCCGGCCAGTCGCGCTTTTTGGGTTTGTCTGTGCCTATCCTCTTGCACATTTGCTGGTAATTCTAGGCCGCTTTCTTCATTTGCGCTATGTACTGTTAATAAAGTCATGTTTCAGTGACATGTGAAGCAATTTACATTACTTTTCCTACTTTAAAAATTGTATTGTGTACCATTAGAGTTACATCCCTCGCTCATTCTATTGTGGGTCAAATTTTCCACTAGCCATTCCAAGGTGCTTGCCATTTCTGGGAAAAGAAAACAATACTTTTTACAACTCATGTACATAAAACAAACTCTAATGTTACAGAAAGAAATATAGTTTACTTACTATTTTTTATATGCGTTTCTTCTTAGTAAGTTGGAATTGCCGGTGACAGTTGCTTCTAATTGTGGAAGCAAGGCTGCACTGAGGTAATATTGTTAGATGCACAGGTCACTTTTGTGCTTGGTGCATTCCATTATGTTGCGCAAGGTATATAATTGCACCTCTGATTTCATAAGTACAGAGTTTCCAGACATATTGAATTTTTTATTGTGCTCCAATTTCACTTGTAACCATAATATCCCTTTAACAAAGTTTTCCCACTGAATTTGAAAGGTTTTTATTAGTGCAATTTAACCATAACGTCCCTTTAACAAAGGCTTTACACTGAATTTGATAGGTTTTTATTAGCGCTACTTAACCATAATGTCCCTTTAACAACGTTTTTTCACTGAATTTATATATATTACACGGCCCGCAGAAGCGGCCATGTAGTTATGGTTAAGTTGCTCAACCCATGGGAAGACCACTTTTTGAGAGGCTTATAACTTTGTTCCCCCTGGACGAATTTGCATTAAACTTTGCAAAAAAAGTATATGGCCCGCTCTGAATTTCTTTGGGAAGTTTGGTGAGGTTTCATCCAGGAGGCGAAAGTTAAAGGGGGGGGTCCCAAAAAATAAATTCTCTGTAGACTGAATGGTGCAAAAACTGCGCTCGTGTACAGCCCAAACCGTTGGACGGATTTTCATCAAATTTGCGGCAGGAGTGGCGGCTTGGTCCCGAAAGTGTGCTTTTGTAAAATAATCTGTCCTGTACTTTTTTTTAAAGCAGGTAAAATGTACGTCTGAAAAAATGTGTGATATCTGGCTCTGGGGTCCCATTTCCCTGTTCGCTCCGCAGTCAAAAGTCTGATTGGCCTGGAGTGTGGCGATATGTCGGCAGAGATTGGACGCGCCCGGTGGTTGGCTGGAGGGAAGCGTGATGTGCGTCATAATTTTGGGTAACGTCACCATGTTGTATCCGAGGATAGTGCAGTGCCGAAAGGGGCTGGAAAACATGCTTTCCGGCATCTGGTGGTGGGAAGAGGGGATGGAAAGGTTGGGGGAGTGTATCTGTGCATACTGAGCCAATTTGCGGGTACCTCCTCAGGCGACTACCTTGTGTGGTGATTGCAGGCAGCCTTCATTATGGCAGGATCGGTCCTGAGGCAACCTGTTCCTGTGGTGAGTGCTTACAGGCTCAATTGAGATGGGGAGGCGATTGCACAGGACCTGAGCATTTTCACATAAGGTGTACTATGCTGTGTTGTGTGTGGTAAGCCTGTAGTACCTTGGATGCATGGCTGGGGGCCTTACACGAAAAAGTATATCCACTGGTTGCAAGTATGTTTCACATTGTTGTCTTGTGTGTGTGGCTTGCATGGGTGTGGTGATTGTTAGCACATCCTACAGTTTTGGGTGTCCACTGGGTGAAGTGTTAGAATACTGTGTGTATAGAAGTGCGTAGGGTTCCAGGGGATGTTTTATGTGGTTGAGTTGTGGCCATTGCACAGATTACTGAGTACTGTACTGTACTATGATTTATTGGTTCTGTGTACTTAATAGAGTGCTGAGAGCAGGGGCAATGTTCTGAAGATGTTGTGGTTTGGTTGGCAGTAGTAAAATACTATGTGAATGCAAGTGGATAGAGGTGCCAGAGGCTGTGTTATGTTTGTGGATTCTGCTAACTGCCTAGATTTTTGCATGCATGGCTGTATTATGGTGCGGGGTTGGGTAGGAGTGCCAGTGATTGTATTACATTTGTGGGTTCTGGTACCTGGCCACATGTTCGCATACATGGTTGCATTACGTTGCGGTGGGTGTGGCCAAGGACTAGGCTCTTGGATGCATGGCCAAAGGATGTAATGCAGCCATGCATGCTAACACTGTGTTACTGCTATATGGATGCCACAAATATGTTTATAGGGTCATTTCTTTTTTTCCTTTTGCTCCTTAGGATAAGTTGTTTTAAACATACGTTGCTGCATCGTACAGAGTTTTAACTCTGCATCTCTCCGAGGGTGGTCAGCTTAAAAAGAATGAATGTGGAGGGCATTTTAGATTTGGTAGAGCACCAGACGTGAGCTGACATGCGTATTCTACCGTATGGTGTAGGTTATTGCATTTGTTGCACATTAGGGAACGATTGTCATGATGCCTACCCTCGGGAACCCAGACCAAGTCCAGCAACCCCGGAAGCAGGCATCAAGTTATACTAAGCAAGCCCAACAACCCCTGCTAGGGGCTATTTGGGTGCAGTCCTGGCGCCTATGGCGCCAGGCTCATATGGAGAGTCAGTCCTGGTGCCATAGGCGCCAGGCTCATAGATTAAAACTTATCTGATGCAGACCATGCTGCAAACTCACCTGATGCAGACCATGCTGCAAGAGCTCCAAGCCAAAAGAGGCTTGGAAGGGACTACTTTACCTACCTTGGGTGGGGCTGGGGAGGAATACTTACCTGGGACTACTTTGGAGGCTATTTAAACCACGCCCCGAAGAGCAGCACATGCTTCGCATTATTCTGCATCCAGCAGCGTAACGCTCACTGTGCCTGCAAGTCTGCATCCAGTCTTCTGCCACGCCCGCCTCGAGTCCGGAGCTCCTAGAAAAAGGGAGAAAGAAGGAGAAAAGGTTAGAACAAGAGCAATACCTTAGATCCTTACCTGAATTCCCGATTCATTGTGCCTTCAAGTTGGAAGAAAGAAGTTATTTTATGCGCGTCGCCTCGCCTGCAGCAGCGCTGCACTGAACTCACCGGCCTTCGCTGCATCTTCACATTCCACCGCATCCTTCTGCATGCTCCCGCCGCACTCCGGCACCCAAGAGGAAGACAAGAACAGCAAAGTGAGCCAAGGGAATACACAGAGGCAATATTAGTTACCCCCCATAGACTTACCTGATTTTACCACCGGGGGTACTATTCCTCTTCACGGGTCGGCGCAGCTTCCACTGCATCCTCGCCGAACCCCGGCCCCTAAGGGGAAAACAAAAGAACAACAAGGTGAAACAAAGGGACACACAAGGGGAAACCTCCTCACCACAATAGACTTACCTGATTTTACCACCGGAGGCATTATTCCCCGAGACTTCATACTTTCTCTCAGCGCCGGAATAAGGGAGAAAGCAACAGGTTACATATTGACATTATTTTATCGAACTATGTTAGAAAATACAAATCCTTACCTGAATATTACCGGTTGCCACGAGGAACTCTTCGCTAGGTTCAAGCTGCAACCTGCAAGGAATCGGACAAGAGTGAAAGTCAGACATTTGAACTCTTACGAACTACATACTTACGGCGTCTTGCCGGGAATCTCAGAGTCAATATTGTTCTGGAACTCACCAATTCCTTCTAGCCAGTGAAGCAACTGGTTAGCTACGCGCCCCTGCGCTCAATGCAGGATGGAGAGCTCATCTTTCCAAACCATCAGGTGAGACTATAAGAGGGGACATCAAAGGTGATCAGTGGAGAGAACAGCGGGAGTGGGTGGGGGTTAACGCTCAACTCCACGGGTGGTTAATTCCCTTTCTCCATTTGCAGAAGAATATTCCTACGCGCCAAGCAAACAAAGCTAGGTGGGCCAGCCCAGTCCATCATCTCGGCACTACGCGTCACATTGGTGGAGACCGCAGCTGTCCAGTTCAGATCGACGCCCCTGTGGGAGCCAGGTGAGAGTAACAACGATATGCCACAATTTGTGTTTGCTATGGTTTGCCCCTGATAAGAAAAGAAAAAGGGATCAGAACTCAATCTGGCCCTGGGTGTGCTCTCCCCTGCTCTCCAAACAGAGTGACTCAAATTTTGAATCAGAAGTAGTGATATTTATTTCAAAGTCATCACTCAGTACTCATTAGTAAAATCATGAAGAATCTTGTCTTCTGTTTTATTACTGAGGCTTAGGCATCCTTTATCCATATAGCGCCTTTTAGTGTGTTATGCCAATGCATTTCGGACATAGTCCATCATCAGGGCTCTAAGCGCTATCGCCATCATGTTACATTATTATACAAAAATGAAGCAAAAATTAACCAGCAAACATTTATCATGTCCAAAAAACAATTTTTGCCACAATCCGTTGTTGTATTCAAAGGAAATTTTAAAGACATTCACATCATGTCATCGTTGTCTATAAGCACATATGTACCCATATTGCAAAGTGTCAGCAGTATTTAAGTCATAATAGTTTAGTGATCACCATCAAGTAAATGTAAAAACATACAATTTTTGCAGATTTTCAGTTATTTCAAATCCCAGGATGTGAATCACCACAGATAAACAAAAACGAAAAGCAAGTAAGCTACATTGTCGAACACATGTTTAAAGTTAATGGTGCTCTTCAAATATGTTGTGTACCTGTTGTGGTACTATTGGTCTCCTCCATTACGCCTCAGTGTCATACTCTCATGGGTAACCTGTGAAAAATCACCATATTCATGTTTATGTGCCCCACCTGCGTTATCCATACACTTCACGCGATACTCCTCGCTACGAGAAACTTACGTCCTCGCTAGATGCTGGTTTTCTTTGTTTGGCTCCTGTTAATAGGTGACCCGCGCGTGTGCGAGTCTGCAAGTGAAAGTTACTTTCACTTTCTCGCCTTAACCACGCGCGGGTGTTGCCGCCGGCTTTTGTTACATTTAAAGTGACAGCATTATCAATCTATTCTATCTACACGTGGTAATGATGTGTATAGTTGTATTATGGACCCAATGTAAGTAAGCAACATGCAATGCAAATTACTGGTAAATGCCACCTGTGAACACACCTTCCATTGATATTTTTCAGAAACAAACTCTCAATGATCTCAAACAGATTTCCTATAAGCGTCCAAAATATAGTAACCTAAAACCAAGTGAGTTGGACATACTCGGGGATTAATTTGCAGATGAAAAAATCACCATTAGACCTGCAGATAAAGGGGGAGCCCTGGTTATTATGAACAGTACAGACTACGATAGGGAATGTAATAGACAACTTGGTGATACCAACACCTATGCTAAACTAGAAGGAGACCCGACCACAGAGATTATGCGACAGCTGGAGAGATTGTTGGACAAGGCAGAGGAATTGGAGTGGATTAATGACAAAACCAAAGCTTTTCTACTAAACAGGCATCCACGGGTACCGAATTTCTATACACTACCAAAGGTACACAAACATCCTACGGAGCCACCTGTCAGACCTATAGTGTCTGGTATAGACAGCCTACTACAAACCCTTGGTCAATATATAGATTTCTTCCCCCAACCGCTGATACAAAAAACATGTACTTATACCAAGATACCATACACTTTTTGGACCGCTTGAAGGACACCAGCTATATAAACAATTCAATCATGTTTACAATTGATGTCAAGAGCCTCTATACATCGATCCCTCATGATATGGGGCAGGAAGCAATAGAATGGTTTCTTGTGAATGAAGAAGGAGAAATTAAAGTAGTAAAGGAGTTCATCATGGTTCTACTGGAATGTATTGCAGAGAATTCCTACTTCCAGTATAAAAATACGTTATTTCTCCAGACCTGTCACGCTCACCTGAATCTCCGCAGGAGCATTGGAGTTTGCCGACCTCGGCCCTGCCCTTTTCTCACCCGGAATACTGGGAGTTTAACCTGGAAGGAGAATGACGGGTTAGTGAGTAGTGCTACCCAAACCCAGGTAACCCCCTCTCCCCTCTGTGTGCTGCAATATAGTGTCTCCGGGCTCACCTCTTAGTTTGGGATGGCAGGCTCTCCGTCCTGCCTCTGCAGGGGCGCTACGGTGCGGGACCAGCAGGCTGTTGCGCTGACTTGGTGCTGTTTTTCCTGGTTGCTGCGCTGGTTCGGCGATGTAAACTCCACCAGTTATTTGGAGTTCTGGAGCTCCCAAAGAGTGTCCCAAGGCCAGTTACCTCACTGGAACCTTCGTACTGCAGAAATAGCAGATGTGCACAAAAGGAGTCCTTTTCGGAATAAGGTAAGTGCTATATGTCCTTGGAGTCCCAGTTGCTTCACTGGGTTAGCGCGTGTGAAAGAGTTCAGGTTCATATTGTCTGTGAAAGGCTTTGCCAACAAAGTGGCTTTAAGTCCTAACCTGCTTTTCCTTTGTTTTTTCTCTTTGCAGGTTGCCGGTGTCACTCGGGGATGGAAAAATCTGTAAGAGGTTGCAGAGAAGATGAGCGGGAGTGACTTGTTGGTCCGCAAGTGGAAAAGGAGTCGGAAAAAGGTAAGTAGAAAACCACTTGTCAGTTTAGGTTTCTGTCCTTCTCTTTTCAGGAGAGGTGATCGCAGTGAAGAAGACTGATCTGCCGGTCACAAGGGCTGAAGAAAGCTGTAGAAGTCTCAGGAACCAGGTAAGCATGTGCTCAAAGCTACAGAAAGCACACGAAGCATGGGTTGCTATTTGGGCATGGCTTTTATAGAAAGCCACGCCCGAAGACTAGAGTGTTCAACTTAGTTCCGGGTTGGCACAAAAAGGATCCATACTAGTGGAAACAGGAAGTCTCATGTTATTCTATGGGAGTAGGGCACACTAATGGATGAAATGGATATTAACCCTATCCTTGCTCGCCATGCTCTCACCCACAGTGCTCCTGTCTGTTTTCCCCTCTTGCCATGAATTGAATATGAAGGTGACTTGGAAGTGCTAGCTACGCTAGTGCCCATGACAAGATCTCAGGAACATCAATGGGGGCAACTATGGCCCCACCTATGCAAACTGTTTCATGCATAAATTTGAACAGGATCTTATTTTATCATAAGTGAATTGGAAGGAGAATATAGCACTTTGGACAAGGTATATAGATGATATTTTCTGAATATGGATAGGGTCACCTGATACACTAAAACAATTCTTTATATACATGAACACCGTAGGCCCAAGAATACAATTCACTTATGAGAGCTCCTTAACAGACATTCATTTTTTGGATGTAGCTATACACCTCAATGAAGGTAGGTATGATACGAATATATATCGCAAAGAAACAGATTGTAACAACTTGCTGCACCGACTCAGCTTTCACCAGCCAAGTCTACTCAGGAACCTACCGTACAGTCAAATGAGACGAGTGAAACGTATTGTTAACAATCCCACAGTGTGTGACAAAGAAATTGAAATAATGGGAAGGAAGTTTGAAGCCAGGGGCTACAAAGAGGCAGAGATTACAGCAGCAAAAGAACGCCTGTCATTGCAGATGCTGGAATCACAAGGAAGAGAACAACCTAAGAAATTGAATAATCCTATGGTGTTTGTATCATGCTATTCACTACAGAGCAGTCAGATAAAAGCTGCCTTTCTTAAGAACTGGCAAATACTGAGGAATGATAGAGTGGAACATCTATTCAAGACAACCCCATTTTTGCATATAAGAGGATTAGAAACCTGAGAGACAGACTGGTCAAAACAAGACCTATGATGCAACAACCTATAACACAGAGAACGGGTACATACCCATGTCTGCACTGTAGTAACTGTAATTTTACCACTAAGGGGAATATTATCAATCACCCTCGCACAGGAGAAAAGATTCAATTAAGGAGTTTCACAAAATGTGATACACTCAACATAAATTATGCTATTATATGTCCATGTGGCATTTACTACGTGGGACAATCAACGTGATCCAGCCGAATCTGATGGAATGAACATAGATCATGTATATGTACAAACAACAAGAATTCCGCAGTAGCAAGACATTGGGAAGAGAAAAAACACAATATCAACCAAATCAGGATTCAGGTACTGGAAGTGGTTAAACCAACAGACACACATGAGGACATCACTAGGAGACTCAAACAACGAGAGTCCTATTGGATAGATAGGTTGGACTCATTAAAACCTGGCAGAATTACCGAAGAAATGAATTATGTATGCTTTTTGTAGCATCCAGCAAATGAAGAACAATAAATGGATAAGGCTCTATGGACTGTGAGCATTGATTTAGCAAATTGGTTGATCCTTTTGATGTTTGACAATTTTTATCTTAACATCAGAGAGCTGTAAGGTTGAATTATGTTTACAGTATCTATTATGGAGTGACATTCCTGTTTGAAACTTCAATAATTGTTGCAGTATCTATTATGGGGTGACATTCCCGTTCGAGACTTGATCTCAAGCAGGACCCAAGGCAGGGACAGCGTCTCCTGCCATAGCTCAACCTAGAATTGTGAATTATATACTTTCATAATATGAGATTGCTACGCTTTTTTGCTTTGGAATATTTAATTGTTTTTTGACAGCTCATGATGTTTCTTTGCGTAACAATGAAATGAAGCACTTGGTTAACACACACAGAGAGGGGAACCTTTTATCTTATCCACGGGATCTGGTAATTAAACAGCGAATTGCCCATGAATACTTCCTTTACCATTTACCAGTAATTTGCACTGCATGTAGCTTACTTACATTGGGTCCATAATACAACTATTCACATCACTCACACAATATAGATAGAATAGATTGATAACGCTGTCAATTTAAATGTAACAAAAGCCGGCGGCAACGCCGGCACGCGGCGAAGGCGAGAAAGTGAAAGTAACTTTCACTCACAGACCGCGCACACGCGGGTCGCCTAGTAACAGGAGCCAAACAAAGAAAACCAGCGTATAGCGAGGACGCGGGTTTCTCGTAGCGAGGTTTATCGCGTGAAGCGTATGGATAACACAGGTAAGGAAGGTTAATGGCAAGGTAATCAAGAGGCTTAGAGTTACGTGGGGCACATAAACATGAATATGGTGATTTTTCACAGGTTACCCATGAGAGTATGACACTGAAGCATAACGGAGTGACACAGAAGGGGAGACCAATAGTGCCACAACAGGTACACAACATATTTGAAGAGCACCATTAACTTTAAACATGTGTTCAACAATGTAGCTTACTTGCTTTTATTTTTTGTTTATCTGTGGTGATTCACATCTTGGGATTTGAAATAACTGAAAATCTGCCAAAATGGTATGTGCTTACATTTATTGGATGGTAATCACTGAACTATTACAACTTAAATACTAATGACACTTTGCAATATGGGTGCATATGTGCCTATGGACAACAATGACATGATGTGAATGTCTTTAAAATTTCCTTTGAATACAACAAGGGATTGTGGCAAAAATTGTTTTTTGGACATGATAAATGTTTGCTGGTTAGTTTTTGGTAAATTGTTGTATAATAATGTAACATGATGGCGATAGCGCTTAGAGCCCTGATGACGGACTATGTCCAAAATGCATTGGCATTTCACACCAAAAGGCGCTATATGGATAAAGGACGACTAAGCCTCAGTAATAAAACAGAAGACAAGATTCTCCATGATTTTACCAATGAGTACTGAGTGATGACTTTGAAATAAATATCACTACATCTGATTCAAAATTTGAGCAGCTCCTTTTGGAGAGCATGGGAGAGCGCACCTAGGGCCAGATTGAGTTCTGATCCCTTTTTCTTTTGTTTATACTTTACCTTGTGCCAGGGTTCCAAGGTGTGCCCCACATACATAATACATACATATGGATTAAGTTTATAAAGGAATTTCAATTGTTGTAATTTGAATTTCAACAAGCACAGCAGTGCCCATCCCTCCCAATCCAATCTTGCCCCTGATAAGACCCTTTCTTTTGGAAGTGCAGTAAGATATTGTGCCATGAAAGGCATTCCACTGCATTACACATTTAAAAAATGGACATGTACACAGCCACCCACATAAAGTTGAAGGTGTACTTCATATACCCATTCATGAGATATGTTCTTTATGGAAATGCTTTGGAAACAAACATATCCCATTGCAACAAAAGGAACAATTCACAATGACCTACCCTTCCACTACATAATTGGTTATACAAATCTCTTAAGCTACATGCGTGTGCTGTTATTCTGCCCCCCCCCCCCCCCATCCAGCATCAATCCTCCAGCATCCACCATCTACACAGTGCTTCTGGGACTCTTGTAATGATTGTTCCACAATCCGTTTGTTGGCAAGTGGAAGGGGTTAAACGGCCAGTAAGGTATCAGGTATCTGCGAATGCAGAAGAATAAGAATACATTTCAGTAGCCAGTTTCACTGGCAGCGTAAAGGACAAGGGCTCTGAGGGAAGGATGTCACACAGGGCCTTAGATGGCCGGTTCATGAACCATATGGTGAGGTACTGTGTGTTAATGAGTACCGTTGGATGTTCACACACAGGCTTACTGTCTGTTTTGGAAGTGTCACTCTCGTTCCACGGCTACACACATGCATATCGTCTTTCAAACGTTGCCAACAGACCCTTCTTTCATGTGTTTGCTTTTCACAACAAATGTCACTGGCAGCGAGTGTCATCAGACCTACGGCACATTCTCTTTGTGTGGGCCCAAACAAACATAAAAAACAAAATAATTTTTCTACAGGACTGCTCTGACTGCAGGACAGGGCAGGAGGTGTTTTTCCAACCCATTCAAAAATAAAATATAAGCTGTCTAGATCTGAGTGCCAGCCGAATGCTATATGCGCCTCTGACCATTATTATTTTTAATACAATGAAGGCGTGTAAAACTGTTAAGTGTTAGAAAGGTCATTGTAAAGACCATACCGCAAACCTTTTACCACACGCTTGAACATACGGTTTACTGTTTCATTGCAGGAGTTGCGTTCATTTTCACTGTTGTACTCCATACATAGGTTTGAAGGGTCTGGAGAACCATGTGAACAAAACAAACACCAATCATAGTGCTCATTTAGGCTGTATGCTGTAGAAATGCTACTTTAATGCAGCCTGCACGACTATTCTTAAAAAACCACTACATTGCAAACGGACAAAGTGTACGGCATGGTACATGAATAGTTATGCACACAGATCTGCATCCTACTACATTTTAATCCCTACTCACATGTTATGTACAGTTGTACTTACATAATTTCGGCAAATTCCATGGTTACACTGTGTCTCCAGGAAATCGCACTGTACGGCCTACTAAACACTTGTAGACTACCTTTATGGAAAATGTGCGCTGTGACAACACAAAGTCACCTTTTATTTTCTCTCTAAATTGCATGGAACCTCTACATTTGGAGCAATTCATGCGTACCACTCAAGCCTATTTTACAATGTGCTTTTCCCCTGTTGATAGAGAGGTATGGTAGGTTTCCATTTCTGCCCACCATGCGGATACAAAAATAAAATCAGGTGGCAAGCTCTTACCATTTCATCGTGCATTTCCGATGCTAAGTACTCCAGTCACGTAGAACTTACTTTTACATACATGGAGACATGCTTGTACCTTATACATGGTGCAATAAATGTTCAGCTGACACAATATATAAATGTACATTTACGGCACCTATCTACTATTTACATGTGCCGTGCCTTACGAATCAACAGTGTATGTTGGCAGACTGTGTGTATAATGGCTGGGCATACATGGATGGCAGGGCCATCTTACGTACTTTAGTGCCTTTGGGGAAGGAGGTGTTGGAACCTCTCCTTCATGAAAGGAAACAAATTCCTTTTTAACTTCTTCAAAGATTGTACATGTTTTCTAATGAATGCAGTATATTGGCTGACCGGGCTGTGTCACCTGTGTGGTACATTATGGCTATTGGTGTGAAGGATGTGTTGCCAAGTCATACCTGTCCATGTGTGATGATAGTAAACTTGCAGTTACTTTTTTTCCATCTTTATTGTATGTTTAAAGCATTACGTATTGCCTATGGGATTGTATATGTAAAGTGGAATTATTATGATTGTCAGAATTACAAGGCCCACACAATATGCTATGGTTTGCATTTTGTACCACTTGTTGAAATGGAATGAAATCACAGTTAGGTACCAATAAATAGAGAAAGTGTTGTTAGGTTCTTGTTCCTGAATGACATGATTGCAGAGAGTGCATGTATGTTTTCACATTTAGGAAATGCGAAATATTTCATTCATACGTATGCTTTTGCTTTCCAATACTTGTAGTAAGTACATTACAACTTCCTGTGGATCTCCTTGTCTGTTTAACATGCATTTACCATTCAAGCACAGTAGTCCAATTCCTGCCTTATTCCTGAGACACTGCAATTGTTTCTAGGATTGTTTGCAGTATTTCTGTGCAGGCCTATTATTTCTAAGCACAACTGGTCTGAGCCGTTTCAATAAATGTTTTCAACAATTGCTGCCATTTGCAATACACCATTGCTTGCTACATTTGCATAATAATTTACACCACTTGTATTTGAAAATTTGAAAGGACCAGGCAGTTTTGTGTCTGAGTACTTTTTGCTTACTACACTTTGTAAACAAGATTTTTTACACTACAATGGTGTGTTGCTAACATTTTGATATGGTGGAAGGTGCTTTTGCAAGCAAGTCCAGAAATGGAGGCTAACAAATGTCCTTCATCGTTTGTAGTATTTTCCTTTTTCCTTTGTTGTTGCCTTTCACATGGTGCTTGAGGAACTGTGGCAATGACTTCACAGAGTTGTGGCTACAGTTACAATTTGATGTGCAAGGCCATTTGTCGATGCACCACATTGGTTCGGTACCATGGACAGTGGTATCTAACTTTGCTGGGGATATCTCTGAAAGCATTGTTTATTCTTCCACTATGCTATTGTCTACCTTGTTATACCCTTGTGCAGTGCTATGTATGGCAATTTGGTTTCTTTGCTCTTGTTTGTATGATTCCTCATTGCAGTATGTCTCTGTGCTGGTGGTGCACCTCACTCACCTGTACTGATGTTGCCAAAGGTATCTATGCTGATATTGTGTTTGTTTCGAAGTAGTGGTGGTAGTTTACAGTTTAATTTTGTTAGTGGTTTCATTCTCATTAAAATTAATAGAAATAATTTTCATTTCAAGAGAATTGCACTGTCTACAACTGTTTCCAGGATTACTTTTCTGCGGTAAGGTTTAAGGGTTGAGCGTGATTTCTCCGGTCTACTTAATCGGTTCTGAAGGACTCTGTGGTGGAACATTTTTTGTAAAATTACATTTTTGGAATACTTCCTTGTGGTGACATTAGCATTTGTACAAACACTGTTACCAATAGTGACAGTTGCAGTCTTTTCAGTAACTTTCACTACCTTTGTTTTCATCTCTACATTTGGACAGAGGCATTACATTCACCTTACTGGTAGGTGCTTTCGTTTTCATTAGTGACTGTATTAGCTGTTCTCTTTTAACTTTCTGTACAAAATCTGCTAAGGGTGGATGGCTATTTTATATGCGTTTAGGTAGAGCTGGTCTATTTCTGCGTTGTTTTCTATGAAGTTCCTTTTTGCTAGGCATTCTGTAGCAGCTGTTGGAGAAAAAAGGAAAGTGTAGGTGTTCACATTTTGTGATGCATATGTGTGCATCTGTCCACAAATGGATGCATATGAGGGGAGGAATACAGATAGAGGTGTCTTGATTGTGCAATGGTGTGTTAGTGTACGGTGGGAACGCTATATTGTTATTTGGGAGTTAATATAATGGCGGCGACATGATACCACAAAATGAGCACCTTCTGAGGTGCAATGAGTAAGCATGAAGCAAATACCAGTGGGTTGATGCAATTCTGTACCTTAACATACAAGAATAATGCACTGTCTTGGTAAGAGGTGCACCTCCATGATAACATTGCACTTACTTTGTTGGCTGTCGAGAGTAGGCTTCCTCTGGGTTGCATTTTCTGGTTGACACGCCACTGGCTTTCAACACAGAGGTGGTTACTGCAACTGTCAAAGAAGAAAGAAAATATGTTTGTTAATGGCATACTGACTGCATTTGGAGAATACATTACATGAAAGGGTATGGAGATGTGTTGACAGGAAGACTTAGTGTGTGTGAGTGTAAATGTATGGCTTTGTATATGAATGGGGGACCTATCACAGTCCTGGGTTGCACACTGTTGACACCCCCTGTCATCAATCACTTGTACTGTATATTCGTGCATCACTGTGAAAATTGTTCCTCCGCAAGAAAAGAGGACGATACTCATTTGTATTTCGCAAAAAAAAGAAATATCTGTCCACCTAACCTTTCGTGCTTATCGAAAGTTGTGTAAATGTTTAAATATACTAATCTGTGCAAAATCTCTTTGAAGGCGAAATAAAATAGCTTCAAAAACTTGACAGCTGCTCTCGGATCTCTCACCCTGATTTCTATCTATTTACCTACAAGTCTCTTAGAGGCAATTTTCTTTTGGAGGGTGGTGATTTTATTAGTCAGGGCATTTTATATGCTGGTGCACCAGTCTTTGTTTCTCGGGTGAGAGTCATCAGGGGCTATCAGTGATTCTAATTTCCTTAGAATTCCAAATAGTTCCTTGATGCTAGAGTTGGCATTTTGGATCCTGTCATTGTAAGTTTACTGTTTAGTTTTTACAATCTCTGCTTCGTAACGAGCAGTGATTTCTGTGACTATGGGCCTCATTACGACCCAGGCGGTAAGTTACCGCCTGGGTCGTACCTTTACCACCATGGCGTAAACTACGTTTACGCCATGGTGGTTGGCGGACTTACCGCCCCATTCCGAGGTTGGCGGGGCGGTAAGTCCCCAATCCCCATTTACCCTTCCCCATTCCCATTTTTGCCCCATAGGGCATAATGGGAGTGGGGAAGGCGTTAATTACGCCACCGTAAATTACGGTGGCGTAATTAACATCAAGGTCCCTTAGCGCCATGTATTTTAACACCTGCTAAAAGCAGGTGTTAAAACCTCCATGGCGCTAAGAGACCTCGGAATCAGGCGGTAAGAGTCGGCGCTGTTTACGCCGCCGTAAACCCCTTACCGCCTGAGTCGTAATGAGGCCCATATATCTTTGTTCTCCTTCGAGGGTAGGTTTTTCCAAGTTACCTCACATTTCCTTTTTTCACCCTCAAGGCTTTCAATTGTGGTGTATACCACCTGTTGGGGTGATCTTTGGGTTTACTCTTACAGAGTTTCAGGGGAGCGATTGTTATGGAGAATTCTCCAGAATGGATAATTTCCCTTACCTACTGAGTCCCTCAGCAGCTTTGCTGGATTTCTAGGATTTATTTTTTTCACCTGGTAAGAGTGTGAACCTTTTTTCCCACTCTTAGGTGTTTTTTTTCCTGTGTGTGTTCACATTTTTGTGTTCATAGACTGTGCAGTCTCACCTACTCCATAGGCATCATCTTTTTACTGTGTGTCACACAGAACCTTTAGTGCAGTGAAAAAGGGTTGTCTTTTTCAGGCTTCCCACTTTAAACACCGTTTTCTGGGATTGATTACTGTCTTTCAGAGCATGTAAAGTTGCCATTGACTTTATTAGTCTTTTTAAATTCACAGACCCAGTACAAACTATCTTCCATAGAGTACTGGAAAGGTTTAATTGTTATCCCTTTTGTCTGTTTCCCATGGAACATTATTTTGTTCCCCTTTCTTAAGATTTGGCTCGTGGCAGTGGTATCTACCACCGCGGACTATGTAAATAAACTTGGTACTGATTTAGGCTATGTTAGTAGCCTCGAACTTTAATCCGCTGGACTCCTTTTAATTTTATTTGGTTCGGGCTGGGGTAATTCGCCATTTCTTTTTGTAAAGGTCTTTCCCGTGTTTTACTCTGCGTGCCAAACCAGGTTTGGTTCCTTTGTTCGCTGTCTTTTGGCGGGATTCTGCACAGACACCCTCCTTAGGTACCTGAGTGTCTGGGTGGACATATGAGGGAAAGATGTTTTAGGCCCCCTGCACAGGGTTTCCTTGGAGACCCAAGTTTCACTCTTGTTTGATTGACTAGGTGACTATCCTGCCAGGACAGTCACCCTGCTGATTGATTGCCAGCCAGGCTGTGTGAATGGGGGAAACTGCATAAAAAGCAGGTCTCTGGGACTTGGAAGGCAGAGTCGCCACTGGATCGAGAGAACCGAAGAGAAGCTGAAGGAAGAGGACTACTGCAACTATTGAACCTCCCGGTGAAGCCCTGCTGTGGGTCAGAATCTGCTAAACTTCAATGACAGAGAAGATCTGCAAGGAATCTTCTTCCCTTGAGCTGGTGGGACCAACCAGTTCACCAAACACCAAGCAAGGCCTCCCTCCCCTGGTTAAATTAGCTGTGCATCGCAGCAGTGAACCAGATAGCCAGGAGGACCAGGCCATGTTTGGGTGTTAAAGAGCGCACCTTTTATTCGTTGCTTTGCTATGCTGCTGGTTTCTTCCCTGGGCAGTGCAGGACCCACCAGTCTTCCTCCTTCTTGTCAGTCTGACAGTCGCTTCAGGAACCGTGAGCCTGAAGAACTTGCCAGTAACTTCGACCTCAACTACAGCATTCTTCTTCAAATCCGGTCGTTCATTCCATCCGACCACGCTGAAAGCGTTTGAAATCTTTCGCTAATCCGAGTGCTTGTTCTTCTCTACTCTTTTAAAGAACTTTTCTTCCGACCAACCTCGTTTCGAACTCTTGGCAAAGCCTTAAACGTGAACTACTCTGGACTGTGTAATCCTCTGCAAAGACTGTGACCCATTAACATTGGCCCAGGCCAATTGATTTGAATCCTAGTTGTAGTAAGCATTTTCTAGATTGCCATGCCTACTTACGTGTTGGTGCTGCTTGATTTTGAATAACCTTGCCCCCTCTTCAAATTGCTGGTGTGCCATTTTGCTCAAGCTTCATTTTGAGCTTAACTTGTCCAGAATTCATTGGGTGGGTGTAGTGTATTAAGATTGTGATTTTCTGCTGCTTTATATTAGTTAACTGTTTTATAATTGATGTTGTAAATAAATGTATATTCTTTTACTCAGAAACCTTAAGTCAGTGTTTGTTTGAACCATAGTGATTGCTGTCCTTTGTGTAACTATTGATACTGCTCACTTTACCATTGAGATAAGTCTGGCTGCTCAGCCATCGCTACCACTTTACTGTGCAGTACAGGCTTGTACCAAAGGTGAATTTGTACTTGCACTTGTAGTCTTAATTGTGTGTGGTGTTCCCAGAGGGTACTGCATGTGATTCTGCCTAACACTGGCGTACAGTGGTGAGGATAAATTATAGTGATTACACTTAGAGTGCTGTTATTACCTTGGCTCAACTAACCACAAGGCTAAACACTACTAAAAAAAGCAATTTTAATCATGTCTGATATGGAAAGCTACAGTCAGGAGACCCTCCATAGTTACACTGTTGATTATCTGAAAAATATGTGTAGAGAAAGGAATGTCCCTGATAAAGGCAAAAAGTCAGAATTAATGGAAAGGTTGTTAGAGAAACAAAGTCTGGAGAGTGGGTCTGAAATACCTAACCCTCCAGCAAATGTGTAAAATAATGAGGATGATAATATATCAATTATTATGGATGAGTTCGATGAGGCAGATGTGTCTCACAATGTAGGCCCAATTGCTCCTCTAACTGGTCAACCACCTCAACCTTTGTCCACTGGGACCCCTTCACGTCCTACACTCAGCCCTGAATTCATTGCTCTAGAAAAGATGAGGCTTGAATTGGAATTCAAACATATTAATGATCAGATTGAACAAAAGCATCAAGAACTTAAGCTCAGAGAAATTGAGATGAACCATGCCTTAGAAATGACAAAGTTGTCTATTGAAAATGCTTCTCTCCCAGAGTTTTCTAGGTCTTCTTGTCCTAAGAGATCCTGTATGCCTAAAGAAATTGTTGATATGTATGAGGCTAACCTTGATATTTTGGATTGGTTGACAATGTTTGAGTATAACCATGGGATTCAGGACATTACATGGAATCAGTTGCTTTCTTGGCTCTTCTCTAGGCTACCCACTGTTGCATCTGATGTTGTGATGGAGTTGGGAGAGGTGGATAGGATGGATTATGAGTGTGTGAAGCTAGCTTTAATTGCTAGATTTCGGAAGACCCCTTCCCAGTACCTTAAGAGTTTTAGGACCCTCAAAAAGCATGATGGTATCCCTTGGGCTACCTGGGTATGTGAATGTTTGAAAAACGTAGATCGTTGGGTTAAGGGTTACAGAGTAAACACTTATTAAGCTACGAGAAATCTTCTTATGTTGGAGTCAATTTATGATGCCTGCTCTCCTGAGCTCAGACAGCACTTGGCTGATTCTAAGGAGATAGATCCAAAGAAGTTAGCTAAGGCTGCTGACTTGTGGGTTGCCAACAGGGCTACTCACAACAATTCTGGGGCAGCTCAGATGAAGGATGAGGGAAAGCAGCCAAAGAAATATAACAATGAGAATTATAATATCTCCAATCCAAAAGAGGGCCCCAAACAAAACAATAAGGGTAGGCCACAAGCGAAACTGAATCAGGCTAGTATACCATCTGGACGCAAACCAGATGGAGGTATTAACCGAGTGCACGTGTCTCGCAAAGGGAAGGAGAGGTGTGCATGTGCACTAGGAGAGAAGTGTCCTGACGCGTGTGTAGGAAAATGAATGCGCATGTCAGGCAGACGGAAAGAGTAGTGTCGTGTCCCGCAATGGCAGGAGAAACGGGAGGTAAGCCTACCAAGGAGATACTACTGTCACTGTGGAGATGGTGTCACGTGGGACAGATGGTCCGTTGTTGGAGGCTGTTTTGTCCAATATTTTTGTTGTGTCAAAAACCCATTGCACAGCTAATGATGTTCGAGTACATGGAAACAGCGACTGGAATACTTTCTTCTACGACCAGGCGCAAAAATTACTTGCTCATGGTAGGTCACCATTTTTGCAGTTTTTAAATTTTCCTTGACACAATTTCCAGAACTAACACAGTCCCCTATGACCCTTAGGTGGACATCCACATCTCAACATCGACCCGACCTTAATCACCTGTCCTGATGACCGTTCGGTAACATCTCAGCAGCGCTGTCCCAACCTATACAGCCGCTGCCTCCAGCAATTAAATACCGGACCAGAAACACATAAATCGTGTGTCGACGATACTAGACAATGTCAAATGTATTGCCACTTTTAACAATACATATGCAAGACAATGTTAAACCATGTAAAATGTATTGCAACTACAAACAATACACAAATATTGTTGATCACTATGCTTACTAATCCACAAATATTGCCGACGATACTAGACAATGTCAAATGTATTGCCACTTTTAACAATACATATGCAAGACAATGTTAAACCATGTAAAATGTATTGCAACTACAAACAATACACAAATATTGTTGATCACTATGCTTACTAATCCACAAATATTGCCGATTACTATGTGTCTAGTAATGCTTTCTCTCTTTTTCCAGCGCAGAGGCGCAGTGTGTTAAATTGCTTTTGTTCTCTGTTAATGTAAAATAAACAAAACCCTTTTTCTTTGTGGTTCTCCACACGCCTGGGTTTTGTTCTCTGTCCCTTTTTTGAGTTAGTATTTACCTAGCTCTACTGCAAAAACTAGGTGACCCTATGTTACGCCTTTAGTCTGGGTAGCTTTTGACTCAACCCCCTCCTCTCTATATTATTTACCCTCCTGAGTCAAGCCCCATACAAAAAAGAGGGTCCGCCCTATTATTATTACTGCAGTCACATGGTGATTTAACAAGGGGGGTCCTGGGAGTCCCTCTGCCAGACATTAGTCCTGGTTACGAGAGACTTACCCAGAGTCTTTAGCTCACTATCTTTCACAGAGAAGAAATATCCCAAACATATCAGTCTTTGTCCTGCCCTGGGGCAGTCCAGCACCGAAATGCGAGGCAATTCTCCTCTGAACAAGAGTACCAACAGAAACCCCAGACACGTGTTTCGGTCTAGTTGGACCTCATCAGTAGGGTGGATCTGTGCCTCTCTAAGAATAGTGAGCAAGGGGTCCACGTCTGGATTCCCCTAGTAACTTAGGGTGAGACCCAAAGTTACTTAAATATGCAGATTTAACAAGGGGGGTCCTGGGAGTCCCTCTGCCAGACATTAGTCCTGGTTACGAGAGACTTACCCAGAGTCTTCAGCTCACTATCTTTCACAGAGAAGAAATATCCCAAACATATCAGTCTTTGTCCTGCCCTGGGGCAGTTCAGCACCGAAATGCGAGGCAATTCTCCTCTGAACAAGAGTACCAACAGAAACCCCAGACACGTGTTTCGGTCTGGTTGGACCTCATCAGTAGGGTGGATCTGTGCCTCTCTAAGAATAGTGAGCAAGGGGTCCACGTCTGGATTCCCCTAGTAACTTAGGGTGAGACCCAAAGTTACTTAAATATGCAGATTTAACAAGGGGGGTCCTGGGAGTCCCTCTGCCAGACATTAGTCCTGGTTACGAGAGACTTACCCAGAGTCTTTAGCTCACTATCTTTCACAGAGAAGAAATATCCCAAACATATCAGTCTTTGTCCTGCCCTGGGGCAGTCCAGCACCGAAATGCGAGGCAATTCTCCTCTGAACAAGAGTACCAACAGAAACCCCAGACACGTGTTTCGGTCTGGTTGGACCTCATCAGTAGGGTGGATCTGTGCCTCTCTAAGAATAGTGAGCAAGGGGTCCACGTCTGGATTCCCCTAGTAACTTAGGGTGAGACCCAAAGTTACTTAAATATGCAGATTTAACAAGGGGGGTCCTGGGAGTCCCTCTGCCAGACATTAGTCCTGGTTACGAGAGACCCACCCAGAGTCTTTAGCTCACTATCTTTCACAGAGAAGAAATATCCCAAACATATCAGTCTTTGTCCTGCCCTGGGGCAGTCCAGCACCGAAATGCGAGGCAATTCTCCTCTGAACAAGAGTACCAACAGAAACCCCAGACACGTGTTTCGGTCTGGTTGGACCTCATCAGTAGGGTGGATCTGTGCCTCTCTAAGAATAGTGAGCAAGGGGTCCACGTCTGGATTCCCCTAGTAACTTAGGGTGAGACCCAAAGTTACTTAAATATGCAGATTTAACAAGGGGGGTCCTGGGAGTCCCTCTGCCAGACATTAGTCCTGGTTACGAGAGACTTACCCAGAGTCTTTAGCTCACTATCTTTCACAGAGAAGAAATATCCCAAACATATCAGTCTTTGTCCTGCACTGGGGCAGTCCAGCACCGAAATGCGAGGCAATTCTCCTCTGAACAAGAGTACCAACAGAAACCCCAGACACGTGTTTCGTTTTGGTCTCACCATAGCTTACTAGGGGAATCCAGACGTGGACCCCTTGCTCACTATTCTTAGAGAGGCAGAGCTCCTTCCTACTGATGAGGTCCAACCAGACCGAAACACGTGTCTGGGGATGCTGTTGGTACTCTTGTTCAGAGTAGAATTGCCTAGCATTTCGGTGCTGGACTGCCCCAGGGCAGGACAAAGACTGATATGTTTGGGATATTTCTTCTCTGTGAAAGATAGTGAGCTAAAGACTCTGGGTAAGTCTCTCGCAACCAGGACTAATGTCTGGCAGAGGGACTCCCAGGACCCCCCTTGTTAATTTGCATATTTGAGTAAGTTTTGGTCTCACCATAGCTTACTAGGGGAATCCAGACGTGGACCCCTTGCTCACTATTCTTAGAGAGGCAGAGCTCCTCCCTACTGATGAGGTCCAACCAGACCGAAACACGTGTCTGGGGATGCTGTTGGTACTCTTGTTCAGAGTAGAATTGCCTAGCATTTCGGTGCTGGACTGCCCCAGGGCAGGACAAAGACTGATATGTTTGGGATATTTCTTCTCTGTGAAAGATAGTGAGCTAAAGACTCTGGGTAAGTCTCTCGCAACCAGGACTAATGTCTGGCAGAGGGACTCCCAGGACCCCCCTTGTTAATTTGCATATTTGAGTAAGTTTTGGTCTCACCATAGCTTACTAGGGGAATCCAGACGTGGACCCCTTGCTCACTATTCTTAGAGAGGCAGAGCTCCTCCCTACTGATGAGGTCCAACCAGACCGAAACACGTGTCTGGGGATGCTGTTGGTACTCTTGTTCAGAGTAGAATTGCCTAGCATTTCGGTGCTGGACTGCCCCAGGGCAGGACAAAGACTGATATGTTTGGGATATTTCTTCTCTGTGAAAGATAGTGAGCTAAAGACTCTGGGTAAGTATCTCGCGACCAGGACTAATGTCTGGCAGAGGGACTCCCAGGACCCCCCATGTTAATTTGCAGTCACATGGTGACATCACGAACGTTCGTGGATGGGACAGCTGTCCGTAGGACACCAATTGCATGGGATGCGGTGTGCGCATGCGCCGATGTGTCCGCAGCACAGGGTCGGGATTCCCAAACTAATTAAAAGTACAACACGTGTAGCGGACTTTGAGGACAGGCACAGTGCTCGGAGGGCACAGGGGATCAAATGCGCATGCACCCTGGCATCCGTAGGACAGGGCTGGGATCCCCCAACTAATTAAAAGTATGCCACAACTTTGTAAACCTTGCCGACAGGTGCGGTGTCCGGAGGGCACAGGGGATCAAATGCACGTGCGCCCAGGTGCCTGTAGGACAGGGGCGGGACCCCGAACTAATTAAGATTGTGACAAAACTTTCACGAACCTTGCGGAAGGTGCAGTGTTTGGAGGGCACAGGGGATCAAATACGCATTCGCACAGGTGTCCGTAGGACAGGGGCGGGACCCCTGAAATAATTAAAATTGCAACACAACTTTATGGACCTTGCAGACAGGCGCTGTGTTGGGAGGGCACAGGGGGTTAGATGTGTATGCGCCCAGGTGTCTGCAAGACAGGGTGTGGGTCCCTGAATCACATAAAGGTACAGCATGACTTTGCAGACATGTCTGGAGAGGCCTGGTGTCTGCAGGACACCTCCATCTTGCTTGCAGACATCCTGGACAGATGCAGAGTCCATGGGACACCTCCATTTTGATTGCGGACATCCTGATCAGATGCGGTATGCGTAGGACACCGCCATTTTAATTACGGACAGGCCAGACAGTCGCACGTTCCACAAATTCCTAGCAGGTTTTTAAAAAAAGAAAACACACACACACAGCAACAGTAAACACATACAAATGTATTAAGAAAGATCAAAAATGTAATTAGGAAAGGGAAGGGGTGGCGGAAATGGAAACATACACAGGGGAATTGGAGTTTTGTAGAGGCTGGTTATCAGGAGAGGAAGGGATGGAGTTGTCATCATAGCGTCTCTGACTACAGGGAATTTGTGGGGATGGTTGCCTGGGACAGGGGGAAGGGGTACAGGTACAAGTGGGGCAGTAGTGCTTAATATTTCCCATTATACGCCTTTCTACAAAAAAATCTAAGTTGTCAAAATTGTTGTTTAATTGGTACATTTTTGCCCCCAGGCTCATTAGTTTGTTTCCCACACTGTCAGTTTGGGTCTGTATGTGCCCATCAATTTAAAGAGCAGCTGGTGCTTCTGGGTTATTACCTTCATTTGTAGTATGTACTGTTGAAATAAATTCAACTAATTCTCCTCAAGCCACTCCAGGGTGCTTGCCATTTCTGTGTAAAAAAACAAGAAAATGCTTCTTACTAGTCACGTACACAGAACAAACTGCACAGTTACAGGAAGACAGGTAGTGTACTTACCTTTTTCTTGTATGGTTCTGCTGTCACTACATTGCACTTTTCTGTGACAGTTGCTTCTCAGCGTATGTGGAAGCAGCACTGAGGTAAAACTGTTGTATGCACAGGTTATTTCTTTGCTTGGTGCATTCCATTATGTTGGACACCCTATGTAACTGCACTGCTGCTTCCATAAGTACAGAGATTGTACATCTACTTCATTTTTCCTTATAATACACTTATGTGCTGCTCTTTAAACATCTTCACATTCTTTGCGGGTCGCTACAACAGTGTAAGACAACCCTGCGCTTTTGGGCAGTGTGGATGCTGCCCAACGTCCGCTGACAGTCGCACAGTTCACAGACTCTGCGGCGATCATATTGGGCCAGGGGGGTGAGTACATTGTCTGGTACATGTACACAAATTAAGGGTATCCCAGTAAAGAAATATGAAATTCAGTGAAAAAACTTTGTTAAAGATGTTATGGTTAAGTTATGCAAAACCTGTGGAAAAAGTGTGTTAAAAGGATATTATGGTTACAAGTCAAATCGAAACACCCCATTAATATGCCGGTTATGGTAAGCAAAGCAAGTTAAACTCACGCCACCGCCGTGCACTGCTAACACTAACACCCATGACATCAATAATGACATCACAAATGTCTTGCTGAGTTCACTGATGACATCACATGCGCATTTACTTTTCCTCAAAAGTCCCTACAAGGGATAGTGATTGTAATGTTGGCAAAGAACTGTCAGTGGTGATCGGGAGATGCATCATGAACTACATACTTCAGTAAACAATGTAGTGCAATAAACAACATTCCAGTGCAGTGTTCTTTGTAGTACAGAAACCTACTCATACAGAAATATAGGCATTGGCTGCAGCATGCACCATAGAGGTGCAATATTTATTATCTTGCAATGTTGACTAGTAAAATGATGAATGCTTCGCAGGGGCATAGGAGACACATAAAATCGGGGGGGACAGGGGACATCTTGGGGACTTTGCTTTATTTATTGTGTTTTAGTCAAAGAACTCGACTTTCCACAAAATTAGAATTAAAATAGCAGTACGTATTAAATTACAAATATCACTGTATAAAACAAGAGAAAAGAAGAAAAGAAAACAGAAGAAAATTAAAGGATGCATCAGCAAAGGACATGTCTTTGTATGTTGCATTTCTGGATTTTTCATCTGACTATGCGCTCATGGTAAGAGAGAGGAAGTAACAATTACTTCCAGTGGGCCACAGCTAGGATGCCAGCTTGTTAAGAGGCACATCACCTGTAAGTGGACTCCTGCCAAATAAAGGAGTTGAAGCCTTTGAAAGGCCAGAGGGACTCTTTGAATAATGTAACAAGGCAGAGGACCCATGCTCTGCTGTCCTAGTAACATATGAGAGAATCAAATAGATCAGGCTTTGCAGCAAATCTTAAACGAGAAAGAAACAGGGTCCAGCTCTGCATTCAGAATAACAAAGGCAAATAAAGGCTAGGCTCTGAAGCCAGCATGAGATGGAATAAGAGGGACCAGACTCATCGTGAGAGGCTGGCCCGGCCCTTGCAGGGGCACTAGAGGGCAGGCCACATAGCAGGCTGCCCTCTGGCCACCCCCCTGGGTCCACATACACCCCACCTACGAAGCATCCCCCGGGTCCGACACATCCGGCCGCGGACCTGGGGAGTGCTTATAAGGGGGTGGGTTTGCAATCGCTCATCCTCCTTGTTTGCTGTACCCCCCCACCCAGGAGGACAGTCAAAGCAGCAACATCACACACCTGGTCCCTCTACTACCATAGCAGGCCTTACTCAGAGGTACAAACAAGATTTCCTCTTTCCTTGTCTCACTGCCTGCTTGCTCAATACATACCTCCTTGCTTGAACACTCAACATATTCTCCCTTACACAGCAATGGCAGCTGCAGTCTGTCTTAACTTCTATTTGTTCCGTGCCTTGAATTGGCCTCTTATTTCCGCTTTTCTGTCTGCAGGGGAAAGGCATTTGCCAGTCACTGCCATGATGGTTCTTCCTGGCTATAAGAGGGCAAAAACTAGCCAATATTGGAAGAACATGGCATATTATGCCAGAGGCTGGCAACTGCCTTCCTAATGCCTACACAAGAGACACAACTCTTGCCTTTGTTTCTAACAGTAATTCAGTGGACGAAGAAACGCGAGAACACACATATTGCTTATAAATGAAGGGGGTGATGTCACACTTGGTCAAGACATTTTGATCACGCCAGGAGCTAATTTCCAGCTGCAATTAAGCGATTACCTTTTATTCTTCTGGCTTTAAATAATGTTAGTATCACGTGGAAAGCACAGGGTTGCTCAACAGGGTTCATGGAGCACAAGGGGTATCCTACTCGTGGGCATGGATGATTGGAAGGCATCCCTGCCCTGGTTTAGATCCTGGCCCCTACAGCCATGATGGGTGAGGGACCTATTACTTTTGGTTGTACGTACCCTTTGAGGGTGGGCAGACATTGCCTCCTGCTTTAGCCCACTAACAGCTCTGCTTTGCAACTTTATCACACATACCTGTCAGGTGGCATGTAACTCAATGCTACTAATGTTATCAGCCTCAGAAGTCTGGAATCCTTTGCCACATCAACTAGGGTACAGGCTTGCCACCTGAGATTTACCCATGTCTGAGTCGGCATCTGTCGCCCTGTGGGGAAGACACACACACAGAAAGAGCAGGGCACAGTGCCCTTGTGGGTTTTTCACACTTCTTCCTCGGGGTAGGCACAATTCACTCCACAGAGAATGTGGCACATGCTGGGCAACATTCTCCCACTTTGACAATGTCATCCAAAGAGCAAAATTGGCCATTTGAAATACCTCTGTTGACTTATTATTGCGCAATCCACACTGATGGGTTTAAGCACCTGCTTAGCGCGAGATGGCAATTAGGGGCATTTGCCAACGCACTCAAAAAGCATAGGACACCCTCTTACCAGCGACATACGATGCTCACTCATTCTGATCATGAATTGGCATTTATCTGGGGTCATGTTAAATGTATTTATTTATTTTTTACATGTGTAGCATCACGCAAAATCCCCAAGCATCAAGGCGCAAAGTAAACTGCATGGAGTGGACCACTTCCATTGGCGCACGTTTTTACTTTTCCGCCAAAATTGAAGATTTTAGCGTAAAAAGCAGGTGAAATCACATTGCTTTTCCACTTTGGAAGAGTGTAAATACCTCGCGCAATTAGCGATTGCTGGCCGAATTGACAATGGCTTCCTCTGGACTCTGCCTGCTTTTACCAGTTTTCATTTCCAAGCAGATCCCAGAGGAATCCCTTTCCTTATTTCCAGCATGATAATCCATGCTGGCAGTAACGCTGCATTTGTATGGTGGAGCGGGAAATACAGGGGGCCCTGGTGTGTCCACTCGGCTCCCGAACTCCACCCAGAAAATGCATGAAAATCTGGACAATTAGAAAAAGCGACAGTAATAGTGTTTTCCACCTCTTTTTCTAAACCAATTGACCTGGAAAATGCTGTGTTGCATCGCAAGCTGAATGCATTCACTCTGACTATTATTCCACCGGAAGACTAAGCCAGGTGCTGAACACAGGTGTCACATATTCCTGTGCACAATATACATTTGGAGAATTAACTAACTGAGCTACGTTACAAATGATATCTCCTCTGGGGCTTTACCATCTTAACCCCTTAACTGCCATGGATATTTGCCCCCCAGTGCCAAGGCCTTTTTTGGTGATTTCGGTATGTCGTCATTCAATCCCTTGTAACTTCTTTGTTACATGAGATATCTCAGCCAAAGTTGGCCCCTTTTTCCCCACAAGTAGGCAGTCATAACGCCACCCAGGAATCCTAATTTTCTGTAGGGGGGTGAGAGAAAATAACCAAAAAGGAGAACATTTGGGTTTTTTTCAGATAATCCCAATAAAATGTTGTACAAAGAAGCCTGTGATGTTTTCCTTGTCAGAGCTAGCAACAAATGGTTTGCTGTGCTGGATTCACCGATTTCCAGGGTTTCAAGAACAGATTGAATGGAAACCAAATTAACATATTTTGATATGCTAATCAGCCATTTTGTGAGGGATAGGCGATTTTGGCGTTTATTGTCTAATAGGACATGCGTGGACGGAATGGAAGAAAAGGGTAGGAAAGCTGAATGGGAAGTCAGAAAGGCATACATTTCTGGAAAGTAGACAATATTCCAGGTTTAGGAAGGGGTGATTTGCACAGGTCAGGCAGCAACTATGTAGAGAAAGATTCCATAGTTTGGGGGGAAATTGGGAAAATGACAGAAAAAAACCCCACAATTTCTGCACATTTCACTCTGGTCACCCACCGAAACACGCAGCCAACAACACATGGCCTACCTTCCCACGATCCCGCAGGTTTCCAGATGAAAACGGTACCTCACATGTGTGGGTGCACCTACCTGGGTGCAAAGGGAAAAGCCTAAAACACTGGTAACCCCAATTCTTTTCGCACAGTAGATTTTCAGGAATTTTGCTCATGTGGCCAACCTAACCAACTGATAACCCCAAGCCTTTTCGGCAAAGCAGATTTTGCTCATGTAGACAACATACAGATTTGGGCCTAGGGTGTCGAAGCCACCAAGGAAAACAGAGAACCCCATGCATTTCCGAAAAGAAGACACCTGTGGGCACCCCCCTTTTCACTAAAAACATCCCTGGTGGTTTTGTGACCCCCACACCCACCCAAAACAAGTTATCATTTTTTTTATGTTTGTTTTTGTTTTGCCTCTTTTCTAGGGGCAGATTGTGCTAGCAATCTGCCCCCAGGGATGGCTACATGTGATGCCCCCCATCCATTTGGGGTGGAGGGGAGAGGGCCACCCCCTTTCCACTAAAAACATCCATGGTGGTTCAGTGGCCCCCCACACCCACCCAAACAAGTTATAATTTGTTTTGTTTTTGTTTTGCTCCTTTCCTAGGGACAGATGGGCACATGTGTGTGGCCATCTGCCCCCCGGGGGTCAAAACGTACTGCCCCAGACTTGGGGGGTGACTCTGCCAATATTTGCAGTGGCCTCTCCCACCCCAAATGGATGGGGCATCTAATGTACCCCTTCCTAGGGGCAGAAATATGCCCCCAGGGAAGGCTACATAAGCTGTCCCCATCCACTTAGGGTGGGGGGAGAGGGACACCCCCTTTCAAACACAAAATACCCTGGTGGTCTAGTGGGCCCCCCACCCAAAACAAGTTATAATATATATATTTTTGTTTTGACCTTCCCTATGGGGCAGACGGCACATGTGTGTGACCATCTGCCCCCAGGGGCTTGGCAAAATGTACTGCCCCAGGCTTGGGGGAGTGGGGTGGCTCTGCCATTATTTGCAGTGGCCTCTCTCCTCACCCCAAATGGATGGGGGCATCTCATGTACCCCTTCCTAGGGGCAGAAATCTGCCACCAGGGAGGGCTACATAAGGTGCCCATCATTACACTTAGGGTGGGGGGAGGGCCTCCCCCTTTCAAACACAAACAATCCTGGTGGTCTAGTGGGCCCCGCACCCCCACCCAAAACAAGTTATAATATATATCTTTTTGTTTTGCCCCTCCCTAGGGGCAGATGGGTACATGTGTTTGGCCATCTGCCCCAGGGGGGGTCTAACCGTACTGCCCTAGACTTGGGAGGGGTGGCTCTGCCAATATTTGCAGTGGCCTCTTCCCCCGCTCCAAATGGATGGAGGGCATCTCATGTACCCCTTTCTAGGGGCAGAAATCTAGCCCCAGGGAGGGCTACATAAGGTACCCCCATCCACTTAGGGTGGGAGGGGAGAGGGCCTCCCTCCTTGAAAAAATCCCTGGTGGCTAGTGGTCTCACCCACACCCACCCCACCCAAAACTATGTTTTAAAAAAAAAAATGTTTGCCCCCCTTCCTTGGGGGCAGATAATCGCCCATCTGCCCCCAGGGTATTGCCCCCATGCTTTGGGGGCCAGGGGATTGAGGGCAGCTTTCATAGTAAGCAGCTCCTCCCCCCACTTCAAAAACAGACTCCTGCACGACGCACCAAACACATATTCTGGGGGGATTAATGACATTACACCCCCCCCACTTAAAATTGTGAGGGGATTTGTCCCCCCCATGTCCTACGCCCATGAACATATATCCGCCTGGGGCTAACCTCCGAGAACACCTACAGGAGGCTCTACATGATATATTTACACAGTGGTCTGTTGGTATGGCTAACAATGATGTGATGGTTATGGGAGACTTTAACTGTCGCATGATTGGGAGGGAGGGGACCTCGACTAACCCTCACCTAAAGCTCAAATGTACTATAATCCAGAATGAAAATTATCTAGAGGGCCAATCCTGGTTAGCATTTTTTGAAAACTGGGAATTGGAAATGGTCAATGGGAAAACAAAAAATGACTATCCTGGGCACTATACCTGGAAAGGTGGGAAATCATGTTGCACTTTAGACTATGCATTTGTCAGTCCAATGTTAGCATCTCGAGTCAAAGATCTAAAGGTCAACCAGAATGACTGGAGTGACCACGACTCACTCACACTAACACTACAAACTGAGAATTGCTTGCCCCATATTAAATCCTTGGGGAATATGTATACCAATCATACAGGGACTCGTATCAGCTGGTCAAAGGTTAACATCGAACAAGCTGCTGATGCACTGTATGGAGAATGCAATTTTGACAACTTTCAATTTAAAGATATGTCGCCGGAAGCAATAGAAAGTTGGATTAGTGCATTCTCCATTACCCATGCAACTATTCCAACAGGAACTTTAGAATGGTAGTCAAATAAGAACTATCTATATGATAGATATATAAGAGATATCAGAAGAAAACTAAGAGCCGATATTCGTAGGGCAAAGAAAACGAGCGCTACCTATGAGATTGTCCGTGAAATATCTAGAGCCTTGAAAAACAAATACAGAGCTAAGCTTAAAGCCAAGAGGAAAGAAGATACTATTTCCTATTGCAATTTGCTAAAAAAACACCAGAAGCATCTGGGAAATTCTCAGGGAAGCAAGAGGAGGGGGAAAAACCTAGATGATTAATCCGATTGGTGAACACCAATGGATCGATTTCCTAAACAATCGGAATAGCTGGACAGCTCTTGAAAATACTGACATAGGAATTCAGCCTCCTTAAATCCATGAATCAAAATTACGTTCGATCAAATTTTGATTAAGCTCAACAGCCAAAAAACATCTAGAGCCCCGGGACTCAATGGGTTAGCCAATGTGGTGATCAAAAGAAGACCGGAATTTTGGGTAGGCCTTCTAGAGATCTTGTTCAAAAAAATATTAGCTGAAGGAAGAATACCTGCTTCCTGGCAGAAAGCAATATTAATTCCGATCTACAAGAAAGGTAACAAATTGGACCCGGGGAACTATAGGCTCCTATCCATGCTTGCTTGTACGGGCAAAATATTTGCATCCTTCTTGGTAAAAGAGTAACAAGCATGGATAGAGGGGACTGGAATACTGAGTCATTTCCAATCAGGATTCAGACAAGGCTACTCGACTACTCATAATTTGATAATTATTGATACCTTACGAACTAGAGCAAGAATGAAGGGCAATCCCCTGCTATATGCTCTGTACGTTGATTTTAGAGCAGCATTTGATCTGATCAAGAGGGAAAAAATGTGGCTAAAGTTAAAAGCTATGGGCTGCCCTCTGGGACTCTTGTATTACCTACGGCTATTACACCAACACAATTATGTCTCTCTCAGATTGAATCAACAAGGGAATCAGACTGGCCTTGCAATACAAAATTGAGGGGTAAAGCAGGGATGTGTCACTGCGCCAACTCTATATAATCTGTTTGTTTACGATCTGCCAGTGGCAATATCTGCTGTACATAATTGCCCACCTAGAATTGGAATTACCCTGTGTCCAGTATTAGCCTACGCTGACGATCTTGTGGTAACGGACCACACGTTCTGGGGTTTACGTAGATCAGCAGAAGCCCTCTGGGCTTATGCAGATGAAAATTGGCTAATAATCAATAATGAAAAAACGCAGCTGCTGATGTTTTGTAACAAAAAATGCGATGCTTGAAATTGAAGATGATGGATGCGGAGATATTTTATACACCACAATATAAGTATCTGGGGTTTGAAATAGATATAAAAGGAGACTATCTTACCTGTAAAATGTACGTAAAATCAGAGCAGTCCAGGTCACTGCATTGATGAAGCGGTTTTCAATCAAATATGGTGGCTTTACTCTCTGGGAGGCACACCAATTATACATACAGGTATTTGCACCCATGTTTACATAAGGACTTGATTCCCTTCTCACAATAGATTTACATTGGCTTCAAGTCATAGAAGGCAAATTTTGGTGGAAAATTTTGTGCCTCCCCGCATGCATTCCAATAGCAATAATCCACTTGGAATTAGGATTAATATCTCTGAAGGCCATCGTCTTGAAGAAAAGGGCAGAACTCCATCTAAAAATGTGGAATAACACTAAAAATGGTTTATTGGCCGCCATGTTACAGGAGACACAGAAGGAAAGTACATCTTGTCATATGATGGAGTCAATCGAAAAGTTCTATAAAGAAATTTGTTGGACCCTGAGATGGGGCAATGTAACAGCAGAAATGCAACGCTCGCTGATTAAACATATTGAACTTTGGGATTGGCTCAAAAATTACGATCACCTCAGTAGTCTGAAAACATATCAGTTTTTGACATATGTCTTGTACACTTTCAAAAGTCCCCAACTATTTTTTAATCAGTGCCCATCCGTGAGACTACGTCATTTTATCCTATTGTTGAGAATGGCTCATCTTCCTGTTCTTACAGTGACAGGTATAATTGATAAAATACCTGTACAAGACCGTCACTGCAGAATATGTAACAAAAAGGATGGTTTGGAAACAGCTGAGCACCTTTTAACTAAATGTTCTGCTATGCAAAGGTAGATATGTACATAATCTGGAAAGCATTGGGGAGAAGCAATTTTGGTATAACAGCTTCAACACCACTAATATCAAGGTGTATCTTTCCTTATACAAAGTCTGGATGAAGACTGAAAGTCTGCTGGGCATTAAGATATAAACTTCTGAACGTGTATAAGACCTAGAATAATCTCAAGAGACATTTGGTGTGATGTAGTGACTGAGGATGGAAGTTGCCTATAAGGCCATTAAGAACTCAATGAGAAGTAAGAAATGGGAAATGTATAGCCCCTGGGTCAATTAATAGAGCTTAACTACGTAATACTCTCCAACAGTTGGACGTTAATGACTTTTAGTATGCTGAGAATGACCACCTATTTTTCAGTTTGGTTTAGTCTGGATAGAATGTGGACCTTGACACCTGCATCCTATTTATTTTATTTTAATTCTATTTCATTATATTGAGATTCTTTTTCTCAATATGAACATGAATATGAAGAGGTTTATACCGATTATGGTTATGGTAAGATATTTGAAAGTATATCAAGGCTTACTTCAATTGATTAATTTCATATATTTTATTGTTAAACAATATATTTTACTCATTACATTTGTATGTTTGTAAGTTTAAATTTGTGTATTATTATGTTGTTTTATGTGTACAATTTATTTGATATGTGTAAAGCTTAAATTTAAACTATATCACATTAATAAATAAATAAAATAAATAAAATACATTTCTTTGTTTGGACATTTTATAGTGCAAATGCAGCATGAGCACTCAGAATATCCAGATGGGCATGTGAACTAGAGGAGCACATTGTGTGTCAGTGTGCACGCTATAACAGCAGCCAACCAGTAACAAGATATCCTTTAAAACTGATGTCTCGAGGGCAGTGTGTACCTTTCAGGTCAGGAGAAAGTAAACAGGCTCAGCAAAATACGTGCAAATGTGCAGGTGAGAATAGGGAAAGGAGGACAGCAGATTAGATCACAAAGCCCCCTGCTTCCCTCATCAAGGCTGGGGGCTAGGCTGTGAAACCCTTGTCAGGGGCAAGCTAACCGCCAAGACCCCAATTTGAATGTCAACAATCGGCGGCCGGGCCGGCCCGATTGTTGAAACTTAAATTGGGGTATTTTTTCACTGTGCCCTCACTGCCTCATGGAGGGCAGGGGTCAGGGTTTGCCTTTTCACCTAACTGCGCATGTGTGAGCATGCATGCACTAGCAATGGCAAGCCCTGGACTCCGACTGCTGACGTCACACCTGTGCCACTGTTCTGTGTGCACCATTATGGTACGTTCTTCACTGCATTTGCTGTGCCCGTAGCCAGCCCTGGTGGCTAGATTGAGGTACTGAGTATTGCAGCACTGTGTGTTTGCCTTGCGGGCAGACCACAGGCAGCACTGCAGAGAGAGTAGCTCAGATAGGGGAGCAGGGGAGTATCCAGCATTGCAAGAGTATGGGGGGGGGAGCCATGAAAAAATGTCCTGCTACTTTGCCCCAAAATGCAGTGCACCCAATTCCATATGGTCTCATTTGTGCCCCCAAACTGCGCAGACATGCCCCATTCTACTTTATTGGTAACATTAGTAGTAGATGGCATTTTAACACAAAAACAAAAAAGAAAACTCTAGAATCATTGCAGATGCCGGAAACTCATCTATTAGTGATCTGTCCAGGTGCTATGGGGAAAAGTACATGCTAACCTCTTAGGGGCTGATTCATAGAATTATTTGTGCCAAAGAATTGAGATTTGTGCACCATTCTGCCCGCAAATCCTTGATTAACAAATGGGGATTTGTGGCCAGAATGGCGTACAAATCCCTGTTTTTCGGCGCAAAAATTCCATTAATCAGCCCCTAAATCCCTTAATTTGCATATGGATTGCACAAACAGAAATGAATTCACAGAAATTGACATGGCAAGAAGCATCTGTAAAGACCCGGAGGCGGTGTCTGTACTTCCGCTCTCTATATGGTAGAGGAGAGGTACAGAGAACCCCAGCCAAGATTCTCTATTATTGGTACGTGGTCGAGCAATCAAGGCCTAGCTTCTCAGGAGGTGATGCAGGATGGTTCTTAAGTACAGTGTAGTCCCCAAGCCTCCACAAAGGAACGGCCGCACACTGTATTGGTTAAAACACACTCTTTATATAATTAATATTCAAGGTTATGTACACTATCACAATAACTCATTTTGTGCTCAGAAATCAACAATGGTAAATATATACAGTTTTAAAGTGGTACCACAACTATTAGCAGATCTCATTAAAGTGCATCAACTGTACTCAGGTTAAATGTCACACAGATCAATTTAATAAGGAAACCAACAATAGAAAATAGGAGGAAAGCAGTTGGTTGGAACAATTGGCAGAATACTGGCCCGATACTTAGACTGTGTGGAGATCCCCCCACCTGGGCAACCTGTAAAGCAAACCTGTATCACAAGCCCAGGCCATATATTGTTCACAATAGACTTCCCAATAATTCTGCAACCCCAAAGTACCTGGCGTTGTAGCGTTCCTCGTCGGTGAATTGACAGCCCTTCTTGAGTGCCCTCCCTTTAAGGCAGGAGTCACGGGTCGTCGAACATCCGACGGAGAACAGGTTGAGCTACGACGGTGAAGTGGCTGTGTCGTTCCTAGCGGTGCTCGTTGACGGAGAAGCGTAAATGTCCTGCAAGGAAGAGGTGTGCGGGGCACCTCAGTGTCGATAGTTCTGGACCACAAAGAGTTTGAAGAACTGTGGCCCAGCAAGGGCGTCGAGTCGTTGCGTCTCTGTGGTCTTTGGGTGGCGGGAAACCCACCGGTGGATACCCCTCGGCATGTCGACAGTCAGGCCTTCTCCAGCAGGATACAGCGGCGACGATGCAGACAAGAGCGTCCTTGGATCAAATGAAGTTTTTAGGCAAAACGGGAGCACAGCAGCTCCAGTTGGCGATGGCGGTCGTCGACAGTGGCGGACAACAGTCCAGGCGCTTCTCTTTGTGAGTCCGTGGCGGTCCCCATCTCAGATCGGCAGCCTGTCGAAGGTCTATCTACCAGGGAGCTTTGGCAAATATCTGCTGGTGCACGTTGGTCCCTCGTAGCTCGGGAAGAGGGCGCCTTATCAGGTCCTCTCTGGCTCAGTCATTGTAGACACAGCATTTTTCAGATTGTGAAGGAGAGCAACAGCAATTCTTGTTGTCCAGCAGGGCTTCAAGGTCAAGCTTCAGTTCCTCGTCGTAGTGGACTTCAGCTTCTGACACGATTCCTAGCACTGAGAGGTCCCCAGATATACTGTTGATCTCCCATTCATTCCGCTGGGTCAAACTCAAGCATCCAATCACGACTAAGGGCATTCACGCAGGCAGGCAGCCAATCAGGCACACAGTGCATTCAGGCCATTCACTTCTCTCCAGACACTCACAACAAGTTATGTGTATTGGGACAAGTACCCAGCCATCCAACACTCCACACTGCATTCATACCAGTTTTGGGCAGGGTTGTCTCAGTCATTGTGTCGACCACCAGATACTAGAAACTCACAACACAGAATGCGTATTCGTCACACACTCCATTCACCCAGGTCCCACACACAGGCGTACCCACAACATACAGACGTTGAGATGTCTCCAGCCAGTCTGTTCGGCACTTCCCCACATTACCATATATGGAACATCCACCCAACAGCCAGTCAGGGGGAAGGGACAGAGGTAGGGCTTCCCAGGACTTCGGGAAGATTAAGGTAACAGGTGATGGAAGGCAAGAGGCCACGGGGGCCATCTTGTCCCCATCAGGAATCTACTGATTCCAATGACAGGGCCTGGGCATCCCAAAATGGAGGACGCTCAGGGCACCAGTCACTTCAGCACAGAGCTGCCACCAGCCCGTACCCTGCTCTGTGGATCACAAACATGTGCCCAAAAACATACACTAGGGGCACAAGGTTGCACCCCTACCCATGGGTGCCATAAGGGTATCCCATGGGTCTGTTCGCCAAACCAAAAGAGAGAGCTGCACCGCCAGGAGTCCCACACAAACTCCTGTGCGGAAAACACAACAGAACACACGATAAAAAGAAGTAAAGGACAATGATACGGAGGCCCTGTCCCTCCGATGCATTTCCAGCATCACAGCATCATCAGTCTTTGATACTTGGAGGCACCACGGAATTGGTTTTTGAATATGTTGCCATAAGTAAGCCAAGTGGCAAATAACTTTGCGGTGCAAAATACCTAAATTGCACTATAATTATATATTGAGCAACTCTGTAGTCATTAGGCTTTTTTTTAAATAACAGCATAATATATTAACATAAGCTATGAAGTTAATCACTTAAAGAGCTGCAGATAAGACACAGAGCGATGAAATGATTGGCCAAGGTTCACACACTTTGGTTAAATGGTGAAACCGGGACGTGGACAATTTAAGCAACTGAAAACATCCTCCCAGGTTTAGTTGATATAGATATTTATTAGGTTTTGCTTTGCATTTCATGTGCTTAAATACTACTTTATTTATAACAATGCCTTGTAGGCAAACCACATTACATAATTAACTAGCCTTTCATAGTAAACTAACTATACACTATATACATTGTCATAGAAATATGTGGAGCAATAAGAGTATGGCTTTAGTTTTTTTCTCCCCATCCTGCATGCAAAGACACAATAGCATCATTTACATTAATGTGAGCCTAAGAAATCCCCCTTGGGTTTTACAGCCATAGTCATTTCATAAAGCATGCAGCATCATGCACCCTTCTCCCTTATGATCACTCCCTCCCATTCCCATTATAAAGGTAAAAAAGTCCCTGCTAATAGTCCCCCAGAGCAGCGTGAGAGCCCCTCTGCTGCCTGGAGCTGTTTAGAATATTGTCCTGGCAGCGTGACACCTCTCCAGTTTGGAACGAGTATGGAGTCCTGCTGCCAGGACAATGAGTGCGCTGAGCAGGAATTGCTCAGCACACATTGTTGGGCCAGCTGGACACCTTCCTGGGTTCCTAAAGGGAGAGGTGTCCCACTGACAAATACCCTAGTCTTGCCCTCCCTGTCCCCTCCCCCCACTGCTCAGTACACCAATTTAGTGGATGGGGGAGCAAAGCAGGGCTCAGGATGTCAGAGGAGGGGCCTCCCCCCACAGCAACGCCACTGTAATACCCAAGTCTGGTGCAGTTGTCCAGTTCAGTACTGCTCTCTGCACTCCCAATCGCAGGTGTTTGTGTGAAGTGACTACTTTGCTTTGACAACGTTTTACTTCACTTAACGCAGATAGAAAAGACCAAGAGTCCCGCCATATTGGCCTCACTGTGACATGATGGGATCATCTCGCCCAGCACCAACGAAGTGCGTCACTGGCTGACGCCTAAAGCGCTTATGCACGTGGCACATGATTGCTGCCACTGCCAGAGGGCCAGAATGTTTGGGAAGAGATGCCAAGGGATTGGAGAAGTTTAGCAGCCCAGAGGCTTATCTGAATTCGTGTGACTCGGTGTCGCACAGTCTCCTTCCGACACTGGACCTTCCTCGAGCTGTCATTCACTGCAGGTGATCATTCGTCCAAACGACACCACCACTCAGTTGAAGTAAGTTAAATAAATGCAAAGCAGGCAAGCAGCATTAGAAGCATAGTGGCCGCAGGCCTGGGACAGAAGGAGAACATCACAGAGTCAGTCATGGTCAGGCGTGGGCTCGGTGTGGGGGGGGCTAGTTGCGTAGGCCACCCCTCTTGATCCTTCCCTCCTGTCCCCATTCTTCTCCTTGACCACTCTCTGGCTCTATTTTGACAACTGGGAGCCCAACTGCCTATATTTGATTTATCATCGTCGCCCACTCGCCTTGAGTTGCCTCATCTCCCCTCCTGGCTGCCCAATACTTCCTCTCCATTTCCGATCCATCTTTCCCCCTTATTCTAACGTGCCCCCCCGCATCACTTCTTGTTCCACTTTCTTTCTTCCCCTTTGATCCTGTACTGTCTCTCCATCTCACTCAGGTCCTGTTCCTCTGTTCCTCTGCTCAAGTGCCCGATCTTCATATTCTATTCCCAATCCCTCCACCCCTTTCTCGCCCTCCCTCTCCCTGCTGTCCTGGGGGAATCCGTGCCCTTGCATACCCTCTCACCTGTTGACCTTCTTCCTCCCTATACACCTCGCACTCTGTTCCCCTAAAATCCCCTACCTTCTCATTCTCCCGTGCTTCCGTCCACCCTCGTTCCACTGCATCCGTCTCTATCTCGCCCTCGTTTATTTAAACTCTTTCCTTTCCTCTCTCTTCCTCTCTCCAACTCTCTGCCCGTTTCACCCTACCTTAAGTTGACTCTCTCTCCCGCTCCCTCTTTCACCCACCTCCCCCGATTCCAACACCCAGTAGTAGGCACTGCCCCGGAGTTGTGATGGGTTCTCTCGTGACATGGAACATTTGCTCCAAGCTGGGATCGTGTTTGGCTTTCATTTGATGTAGGAAATCGTAACTGCAAGACTCTCTCAACAGTACTGCCACATAAACCATGGGCATTGAGGAATATATTAATCATAAAACAAGGGTGACTGTTAACCCATGCTGAATGGAAGACTACAATAACTAGAATGCAATTCGTCTAGGGGAACAAAATGGCTTGGAGGTTATTAAATGTACTTTCTAGAGTTAAACTCACAACAAAAGGTAACCTGGTTGTTTTTCTTTCTTTGACAAAAGCCTGCTTCATATATGATGCAAGGATAATCACGTGACAATGGACTTAATAATACACGCTTTATAATGTCAAGCATATGTGATAATGAAAGGGAGAGTTTAACACTTTGCTTAAGTGGGATTTATTTGAATTTTCTTAAAAGAAATCATACATGTGGGTACCTAAATAGTGCTTTGTGTGCGACTAGCATTAAAAGAGTCACTTTTGCAGTTTGTATTATCAGGTAAACGATACCACTTACAAAAGGCTGGCACTGTTTTGAAGGTGTGCCCCTGGCTGTGAAACCGTTTCCTTTCCTTCCTTCCTTCCTTCCTTCCTTCCTTCCTCCTTCGCAACAAAATCTTCTCAAAAGTATCTATGTGCCAAATATGAGCGGCGAAAAATAAATGTGATGTGACTTGGGGAACCCAGCCGGGAATAGTGTATGTGAACTGACCCCAGATGAAGCACACTCGGTGCACTCTTAATGCCAATGAGAGAGCTTCTGCAGACCCTGGCACCAACAAAAAATAATGTGCACCAACAGCTCGCGGCATATTATGATCTGATCAAGCCTTACCTCCAGGTTCCCGGGGGCTCTGCTCTAGGTCTCTCTTCCTTGGGCACTGAGCTGTGCAGAAAGACCAGCTCTGGAAGCTCTGTTGTGGGTTTTTCCTTTGGGTCTAGGCTGGTGTGCTCTGAGCATTGTGTCAAAGGGGTGTTTTGCGCCATGGGGCTAGTAGGAACTGGTCTCCAGGAGATGATGGCAGTCTCGTGCTTGGATGGTTGTGTTTGATCGGTAGGTGTAGGTCACATACTATGCAGCAGCTGGGTACCTGGTCTCCACAGAGCTTCTCCACAGGCCTGTGCATATGGCATGTGTTAGGCAGAATCCTGTGCAGTTCCCTTAGGGAGCACTACAGAAGATTAAGACTACAGGTATGAGCAATAAATCCCCTTTGGTATCAGTCTGAACCACAAAGATTTAGTTGGCAGCTGTGGCCAAGCAGTCAGGCTTATCTCAAGAGGGGGATGAGCAGTATTCAGGGTTTACACCATAGGACTATAATACTATGGTACAAGGAAACACTGACCAAAGCTTTAAAAAAATATATATATATGTTTATTTTACACATTTCTAAGTTAACACATTAATCACAGTTATTAAAGCAAGTTAAAATCAGTCAAGAAAAGTATACACAACTCCCTAGTTTAAATTGTAGACAAGCTTGTGCAAGAGTGAAAACTGCGCAAAACGACACAGTGAAAACCAAACACAAATGGCACTCTAGTAATTTCGAACAAGGGAGGGAAAGCACAAGTTATGCAGGAATATATTCTTAGACACCTTAGCAACACTTCCCATAAGTTTGTGAACAAGTTTAGGCAAAGCAGTACTTTAGCATGTATAATACTTAAATGAAAACCGAGCAAAATGGCACTTTGCAAGTTTTAAAAGTGGGAAGAAGAAGGTGGTTATAAGAAGTGGGTGCACCAACACAGTTCTAGTTGAGAAGCAACCAGAGTCAATAGTCCTGTACAGTGTCAGTGGTACAGGGCAAAGAGCCCAGGAGCAAAATGTTCTTGTAGCTGCAGTCAAGTCTTTATTAAACAATTCGAAAAGGTGGATACAGAAGGTGAAAGACAATGTTTGAGGATAGGGGCGGCCAACCCAACAGGTAGGTAAAGGATTTAAAACACCTTTAGCACTACCAGGCGGAAAGGAAGGCCTGGCGGAACAAAGTACCTTGAAATGTAGAAGAGGCTCCTGCAGTGGCGGTTGTTCCTGTCAGTTCCTGCAGTTCAGGAGATCCAGCAGAGAAAGAGGGGCTCTCGTCGTGGAGGAAGGTTCGAGTTACTGCACTGCCCACGGATGAAACCAGCCACGGTGCTGCCCAACAAATAAAAGGAACACTCCTTTAAATCGTGGTGCGGGTGGATGGATGCCTGGCTATCTGGTCTCCGAGTACAGGGTACTGGCGATTCAACCAAGGCAGGTCCAGCAAGGCGATTGGCAAACTCGTTGGCCCCACCAGCTCAAGGGAAGAAGGCTCTTGCAGATGAAGATCTTCTCTCGTCATGTGGAGAAAAGTGGTGAGACGCTGCAGCAGGGCTTCACCGGTGGTTCAGTTGTTGCAGATGTCTTTGGCTACTCTCCTCTTCGGCTTCTTAGTTCCAGTGGCAACGTCTTGCTTTCCAGTCCTCAGGACCCTGCTTTTATGCAAAAAGATCCCCATTCATACAGCCTAGCTGTCACTCACACAGTGGAGTGGTCATCCTGGCGCGAGACCCTCCAGCCTATCAGGGCAGAGTGTGACATGGGTTGCTGAGGCAACCCTGTCCAGGGGTCCTACTCCCCCTCCCACACAATGGATCCACCCCAGACTCAGTGGCGCCGAAATGAGGGCTTCTTGGCAGAAGCCTGCCAAAAGGACGACCAAAGGATCCCCGACCTGGGTTAGGAGTTTAGAGAAAGACACGAGAAAGAATTTCTATAAAAGTTCTGGCAGATAAAACCTACCGGAGTAAAGTTAATATAAAAATAAACCGGCGGTATGTTAGAGGCTGTCAGTAAATGTGGTAGCCTCGAACAATGGGAAAATCCCATAGGGAAATATTTGCGGTCGAATATTTTTGGTAGTAACCACTGCCACCAGCCAGAAACGTTTGAGAGAGGGACTGTACAGTACCCTCTCGAAAATTATCATAAGGGAAAAACTATTAACCCTTGCCAGTACCTCCATAGTAAGATGAGTTGTACTGGTTTTGTTCATAAAGATTGAAAAGTAGAGTCAATGGGGACTTTACATGCCCTGGGAGACAGTAGTCAGTCCCAGGGTATGGAGTCTATGTTTGGGGGTCGCTACGACAACCCTGGGTCACTGCACGGAGGGTGCTGTGTAACGCATGTGGATAAAGATGGTTCCTATGGGGGTGAGATAAACCCCATAGACATTAAACCCACAAAATAGCCTAGAACACACATAGCAAATATGCCTAAGAGTGGGAAAAAGAGTCATACTCTTAGCAGGAGAAGAATACAAACCCTTCAAATCCAGCAAAGCTGCTGGGGGACTCTATAGGTAAGGGAAATTAGCCATAGAATGAGAATTCTCCCTAACACCATGTGGCTGCAACGCTGTGCATATGGCATGCGGCTGCAGAGCTGTCCATATGGCATGCGGCTGCAAAGCTGTGCGTATGTTGTGTGTGCATGCAAAAGCACAGCCCACACATTCCACAGACATCCTTAGCCTTTTATGTATACATCTATAGGAAAGAATACCTGGTGAACCATGTCTTTTTTTACTTCGTTTTTATAATACACAGCACCCTAGTTTTGGGTAATTCAGCCTTTCTATATACATCTGTTTTCTCTTGACATATTGAGCTTGCAAACTAAAGCAAAAGAATTAGGAAGGATCCTTCATTGTCCATTGGCATCCAAAGAAGGTCTTCTTTCGAATTTAGGCTAAAAGGCGTATGTATTTATTTGTGCCTGTTTAGGAGAAACCACTTTTTCTTTCTAGTTAGATTTTTTGAATACCCTTTTATGTATCCCTTACTTATGTTTGATTAAGGATCCCAGCACAATATAGAATTCTAAATGCATACAGATATATTTACAGGGACAAACCTCATGTAATTCCCTTAGAGTTACTATCTATTAATCAAAAATATTTTTCTCGCCAGTTTATCAACAGCATGAAGTGCATATTTATTTATTTATTTGGATTTGTAGAGCGCACTAACAGCCCAAAGGCATTGAGGTGCTGTTGCATGAAGTTGTCTTAGTGGAAGGAGGTTGTCTTAGTTACATTGAACGTTAGTTGCTCCTAGTTACATTGAGCTTGCGTACGGAAAAATTCAGCTCACAAGAGAATGGACAATAGGAAGAAAGAACAAACATATATGGTTTACAACTTACAGTATATTGTTTGAATACATTCTACATTCCCTGGAGGCATGAGAGGCATAGACAGGGTGGAGCCTGAGCAGGGAAGTCCCACCCAAAATCTGTAAATGCCCACTCAGCAGCGCTGTGTTGGCATTTACAGATGTTAATGTCACTGCAGTGGGCCCAACTACATTAGCTTCAGGCCCCACTTGTTAGACAATCCTGGCTACGCCTCTGAGTTGTGTTTGTTCTGGAAGCCCATACTAAGATCACAATAATTCCTTGAATATGCTCTACAAACATGGTACCTACATGAAAATTAACGGATTTAACCATCTGATTGACACGTAGATTTCAGTCCAAGCTAGACTGACCGCCAGATACCACCAAGATTCTTTACTGTGTCAGAAAACATTGTAGGAGCACCCACAAGGATGGACAAGGAAGAGATTGTAGACAATTTGTTACCTTTCTTTTGGAGCGGAATACAATATCCACCGTTTTTGATGGGTTTAATTGGACCTTATTTTCCAGCATCCAGGTTTTTATTTTATTCGCACTGCATAGGACTCGATCAATTGCCTCCAATGGTTGCTTGAGCCGTACATAAATTTAGGTGTCATCAGCATTTATTTATTTATTTTATTTTATTATGAGTGATAACACAAACCAAACTCAGAGAAAATGTTCAACAATGGCCGAATGTAAACGTTGAACAACAACGGGGACAAAGAACATGCCTGAGGCACCTCACAGTCCACAGACAAAGAGTCTGAGAGATATATACCAACTTTGACCTGCTGGGTGAGGTTGGTCAAAAAGGAGTCAAACCTTTCCAGGGCTTGACCTGTGCCACCAATGACAGTCTGGAAATTAGAATCTCTGAACCTAACGTGTCGAAGGCCGCTGACAGGTCCAGCATGACCAGCATGCTGATATCTCCTTTCTCAGCGGCGCCCAGCAGATCGTCCCAGACTGCCACAAGGACCATCTCAGTAGCATGGCATGGTCTAAATCTTGGTGTGTGGTGTTACATGACAGGTGTTTAGATATAATGGTCCACACGCTAAGTAAACAGAAACAGTACAAACTACCAGATCACAGTCTGTGGATATGCACAGTGTTCGGGCATATTTGGTATTTCGCATTGAACAGATCTACAGCAGGGGTGTACGGTAACGCGCCCTCACATCTTTGTACAAGGGGCAGATAAAAAGAAAATGTACAATATCTTCTCTAGAAATCAAACAGGACACACACCTTTCCTATTTTGGCCCCAGACTAACGGACGATCATACAAAGTAGTATTCCAAGCCAAAACTTTATACATAGTGAAGGTGCAAAATGGGGGGAAAGTGTGTCTAAATATTTTCCATAGCACATTTCCCTTTTGTTAATAATCCAGTACTGGGTTGCCTGTTTCGATATATAACAGGCAATAGTCTACCTGTTCTGCAGCATGATGGCATACATATCGGCTAGAGTTGATTTTGTAAAAGGGGTTATTTGCTTCGGGTTATGCCAAAGGTCACTGAGTTCCAATTGATTTAGCATAGTTCTAAAGTGATTGCACCATTTTAACGGCATCCATCCACTTTGAGATAGAAGATCAGTCATCGCCTCCCTATATTTGTTTAAATAGGGAGAAGTCAATAGCCGAAGCCACTAACGGACTGGGGTGAGTGCTATCACGTCGGCAATCAACAGCTGATTAAGTTCCAGTCGTAATGTGGTGTTCGGGATGCAGGGAGGTGCACCCAGTGCTTTTTTGAGGAATTTCTTTTCGATTACACCTATCCTGGTGGTGCACGATTGTCCTCAAAAGTCAGCCCCAAACCTAGCGCATGATCTTGCATGGAAATTATACAACTGAAGTGCGGTGGAGGGTGCCCCATTGCCATGTCTCAATGTAAACTTTAGTATTGCGTTACTCTGCCGCTTCAATGTTAACATAGCCTTGTCTACCTGGCTGGTCCTGGTGCCACTACTGGTAAATTGCATGCCTTGGTACCCAAAGCACAGCATCTGCTCTATTAGATGTTCCTCACTCTTAACGCTAAGCCTAGGTGTGCTCCTGGAACATGGTGAGTTAAATACCATACACTTTGCCTTGTCAGGATTGATCAACAACCCACTGTCCATGCAACCATTGTGAAAGGATGCCACTAATGTATGCAAATCGCTGGGCCCTAGCAAACAAAAGCAGCGGTATGCTTCCCCTCCCAATGTGTGTGCGGCTGTTTGCAGGCAGGGTAGGGTTGAAATAACCTTGTTGATGAACACGCAAAACAAGGTAGGTGCAAACACACAATATTTTCTCACCCCGGCATTAATGCTAATCGGAGCTATAACATCATCAGCAAGATTCCAGCATATATTGGCGGTGTTGTGGTTATACAAACCCCGGATCCCATAACTTAATGCAGGCGATATTTTATAATCACTTAAAGTCTACCACAACGTTTCACTGGGCACCCCATCAAATGCGCTCTTTAGGTCGATGAAAGTGACATAGATTGGGTAACATATTTCTGGGTCAGCAAATACACGGCTGTGTCGACATTTAGATGGTTTAAAGTAAGAATCTAGTTGAGTGATGGACTAAGAGGCCAAGATGATCAAAGTTGTGCCTGGTTGAAACATTTCAGGCAACTGTTTATTTTGTATGTACCAGTCTGTCTGAACATTCAGGGAATGTGCAATATTTGGCAATAGGCAGAGGGATTGTTATAGTGCAAGATGTCACTGAGAAAAGTGATAAAGTAATGGGCAGTGATTTTAGACTGCATGCATTTACCAGGTCATTGTGGTACTAACCCCTATCATGTATTAGTTGTTGTAGTACTGTTTTTAAAATTTGTTTTTTCACCAATGACCCAATTTGTCGATGTATGTTGAATAAAGCGGATGTATTTTGAATAGATACAGTAAGTGGGATGAGTGGTGCTTTGAGAAAGTACGAGCAGCAGTAAGGGAACTCCCGATAGGAGCCTTTTATTTCCTGGTTTATGGTGGCACCAGTAACTGGAGGTGGTAGTAAAATTGCAACTCTCCCGGATGAATCCTTCACCTGTACATCAGACAGAGGCAAGACTCTATTGGTAGTGGTTACAGGATATTGCATTTCCTTGCTGACCGGAGCTGGCACAGAGTAATCTTATATGATGGATTGGGCACCTATGGTGCTATTCAAGCTCTGCTCGTTAGATGGACAAGCCTGGTCAGGTTCATTGTTATCATCACAGTGAGGCTGATCAGCGATGATGGAAGGCGTGGCGGTCTGCTCGCTGTTGTTGGGTTGATGAGCCAAAGCGAGTACATAATAGCATTTGCCAGCTTTCTGTTCTTTGTGCCCTGCGATTTCAAACTTGGCAAGGGGATCCACTATTTATTTGGGGATGTTGGAAGTGGAGATAGTTGATGTTGTTGCAGTGCGGCCTGAGTTCAAACTCTGTGGCGCTTTGCTGAGGCACAATGTTGGCAAAGGCAGCGTGGGAGGTTTGGGCTTCTACAGGGATGCAGAGATCATCAATTATGATATTATATTGTACTTTCTGCCCTAGTGTAGATCAGGATCTACTGCACTTTATGATGTTTTGTCCTGTTTACACAGACATAGGAGAAAGAAGGCGGAAGCCAATTCTCAAAACCACTGATTTTACTCAATGTCGACCAGCTCGTGGGTGGATGGATAACCCTGTACTCGGATGGTACATGTGGTCATATTTAAGATGAACTATGTACAGGAGGAAGTGTCTTGATGTTTGTGCCACCTAATTGAGATTTTTTGTCCAAACTAATATTTAAGGGTGTACTTGTAAACCACTTAATGACTTTTGGTAGATTGTGATGAAATATTGTATTCAAGTTAACATGGACAGATCAAATTGAGCATTGTCCACCACCAAAAGCAAATGAGGTTCTGTATATGAAGACTTGTCCCGGTGTGGAACCATTTGTGATGTCTGTTGAAGCCTTTTTTAAACATTCTTAATTATTATGCCTTATGAACAAAGTGATGGGAGTGGTCTGGTTTGATACGAAGGCTTTTTTCTTAATTCAACTGTAATGGTTGGTGATGTATTTTTAACTATTTTATTTTATTCATAATGTTATGTAATTTTACTTGTGCTTTATTTATGGATATAACTTTATCTGGAATAAACTTAGACTGAATTCATTTGGGTAAGCAAATTAGCTCAAACACATGTGTGTGCTCTGTAAAATTATCTTTGTGTTTTAATGCAGTGTTATTTTGCACATGAAGTTATCAAGCTAAGACAGACAGCGCTCAAAGATGCAGACAACCACATACTTGACCCTATTTACAGATCACCAACGTGGTAGAGTGTGACATATTTGCAAAAGCCCTCCTATCTGACAATCGAAGAGTAGAATAGGCCATGTCACCCACTGAGCAACGTGGGAAAGTAACATACCACAAAAGCATACTTTCCCTCCAGAAAATTGCCTTTATCTTATAGGACAGTGCTATTTACTTTACAAATGTGTTTTTCGTTTCTTATTGGTTTAGCAGTACCATAGGAACCCCAGCTAAACCTATCAGTCTTTTATTTGCGCTTGGTATTTACAGTCTTGAAGGTATATTTTCATAATAGGGTGTGGGGGTGGAGGGGGCCAACTCTTTGTTCCTCAAGCGCCGTCCCAGCCCTCCCAGCCTTGCTCACCAGCTCCAAACCACACTGTCAGCCTCGAGTTGTTCTGTTTTTGTTGTGATCTATTTTACCATTTGTTTAAGTATTAAAGGTGGAGATGTGTTTGCTTAGTTATATTCACTAAAAAGTATTTTCACCTCTTCATGTTAAATATTCTTCTTTTTTGCAGCATTATTTTGACTATGCACCATTTTTGGAACCTGACTCACTGAGAGGTACAGTGCCATAGTAGCTTACACATATTGCATTTGGGCTAGGGTTACATTCTCATTTAATTTAGTTTCCTTGTTATCATAAGCAGTCAGGGCCAAGTGGGTATGGTTTGTTGGTCGGGGCCATCCCTGAGAGTCTGTCAAACCTTGAGGTCTCATCTGGATCGAGATAAGTTACCTTCACCATCTGACAGTGGTTCCACCCCAATTTTGGTAGTTTCTCCCTTTGTTGGGTTACTGTTATGTGTCTTGACTGGGCCCTGTTCAGATTGTGTCTTGATAGCAACCTGACCTGGCTTTATGTATGACCCTGAGGGCAGGTTACCGGTAGGGTACTGAGCCTGGATTTGCAAGCGGCATCCCACCTGACTCAGACATGGACCTATACTGGCCGGTGGAAAGCAGAAAGGCAACCGAAACCACTGACCCTGAAGAGACAGGGTAAAAACATCAAGTTGAGCTCAGCGGCCTGTCTTCATCTAAGCTGTGGAATATTCTCTCATACTGTTCACAGCCTGGGCGAGCCAAGCTTGGCTAGCTGATGCCCGCCAAGATTGCTAGAATGAAGGCACATTTTATGCCATGCTATTTGATGTCACTTAGGACTATGTGAGGCAATCTTATGTAATCCTTGTCAGTCTTTACCTAAGCGATAACAATTTTGTCAGATAGGCAACCTTGAGTACGGATTACACAATGAACCCCATTTTCCAATTTGAGGGAAAATAATCATATTTATTGCATATTATGATGCCAAACGTGTTCTTTCTTGGGCTCAGAACCTATTGTGTGTTTACCACTGCAAGGGCAGGAAAACAGACATAAATGCATCCGCCTATTTTTTTTAACGCATGCTCGATTTTGCTTTTCTGTCTCTGTGAAACGGATGGAAATCCACGTGGAAAGATGCAATGCATACTATATATGTCTTCTGTGCATTGCGTCTTCCCCTGCAACCATCACAGGGCAATATTTTGCTTTTCCAGATATTTTAATGCACATCCCTTTTGTGCTCGTGGGAAAGACCAGAAAAGCCCCCTCACACTCACGCACAGACACACAAACACACAAACACACATGATGAAATAGAACACATTATCAGCATTCAGTTCATGAAGAGGACCCCACTGCCTAATGTAGACCTGCAAATGTAAGCTGGTAAGGAGACTCTGCCTCCCCACCCCCTTCTGAACTTAAGATTCCTTTGCAGCCCTCTAGTAACAGAAAAAGAAACTGCAGCCCATGTTGGGAAAGGTAGACAAAGCTGGATTAAGCAGATTCACACTCAGATGAGCACACACCACAAGAGAAATCCAACCTCCCACACCAGCATTCCCATTCCCATGAAGCCCTTAGTAGGCCTCAAGAAATTCCAGGAAGCCCGGTCTGGAGCCTTGCTTGTAGTGAAGCCACAGATCAAAATGTGTTCCCATTTAAGCGTACTCAGAGTTCCCCCAAGTTTTCCTGTCTGTGGAACCTTGCCATTCATGGCTGCTCAGGGCCAAAGATTCAATGGACGAGTGTGTCTCTCCTGCTCTATCAGGCATCATTTGAATACATCTAGGCAGTGCAGGAAGCCCTCAAAGCCTGTGCTTAAGGTGCCTGACATCCTTTGCATACAGACCTTATAATGGACAGTTACCCTCCTAGAGTGGTGTCCTTAATGTGAATGTCTCTTTTGACCTAGCCAGCCTGCCATGCATTATTTTGCAACCTTATATTGGATCCTCTCATACTGCATTCCAGAGGCTTATTTGCCAATTCACTACATACAAGGGTGGCACTCATCCTCCACACAAGGCAAATCTGGTATATCTCAGCGTGGAAGAGATACTTTTATAAAACTCTCTGAGGCTTTAGCAGAACCTACTCTTGTTCCTTCTTTTGATTACATTTTCATCTGCCCATCATACTGAAAACTGTCCATTCATCCTAACAATCACTATCTCGCACCCTTTTCATTACCCTTCATGCTGTGGGTTAGGTATGTTTTTGTGTCCATGACTTTTCCCAATCTTTCGGTTTTTGCTTTCTTTGGCCCGGCTTCCTTTTCATCCCACAGATCACTGTCTGGCTGCTATCCTCGGTGGGGCCAAAGGCGTCTCCTCGATTACTTCCTTATAGCTATTTGAAAATGAGCCATGTCACTCAAAAATATTGGCAGGTCGCCTGGAGGCTTGTTAAGACAACACACCATAGAGAGGCACCTCCTCTTTTCTTGAAGCCTTTTCTTGAAGTATGTTGTCAGTGCTTTCTTCCTTCATGGTTTTACCAACCAAACCTTATCACCCGCCTCGCTAAAGGCCTCCTTTAAAGAGATTGAAGCTATGAGTCCCAAATTGGATATTAGCAGAGAGATTGCACTGGACTGTATACACTTATCTTTTCTACATCTTTGCAAACTCCCCTAAAGAATGTAGATCTTTGTACATGGTTATGCCATGTATTTTGTGCCATTTTGACAAAGTACAGAATGAATATCAAACCTGCGGATGTGCAGTAAAAATCCTTGCTATGACACGCAGTATTCATACTGATAGATTGCACTCAAGGCATTGCTTCAAGGACATAAAAGCAGTAAGGTCATTAAAGAAAATACTCCCTTGAGCCGATTTTCATAAAGCAGTTACTCTCACATACCCTTCACTCCCTCCTAGTAAGTCAGGAAGTAGTCAGAGTTACTGACAATACGTTATTCGTGAACTTAATCATCCTCTCATGGTTTAAGTCTGGAGCATTTTAGAGTTACTGATAGTAAATTCTATGTTAATTGAATAACCATCTCAAGACTTAAGTCAAGAGTAATTCAGAGTTACTGGTGGTAATATAATGAATCTAATAGCCCTGGCAATGGCCAGGAGTAAGTCAGAGTTATTCATAATAACTTATTTGTGAATTGAAAAGCCCTCTTAAGGTTTAAGTCAGGACTGAGTGTGAGTTATCAATAGCAACTTCTATGTGATTCTGTCCCTGTGTATTGTCGAAGCATTGGTCATTAAAATAAGGAATCATTTGATGTAAAGTGCATTCTTTTACCATCTAATTTAGCCAGTAATTGAGATTTGGGGCAGGGGTTTAGGAGGGTGTTACTGCTTCTATAAGCTCAAGATATCACAGGACCTGCTGATAAGATGTCTTACGAGATAAACAAATGGTTACATGTTCATGGTCTATGTAGTATAACTGAGTAGGTGTCCCAAAAGACTACTTGAAATTACACCTCTCCCTTCGTCATCAACACACACTGCAAAACTGGCCAATCAAAGTGCAAAAATATGTTTATTCTCAAAATGATTCAATTCATATATATTTGTTTGTTTCATAAAATAATTATTGAATTATTTCACAATCTACTAGCTCATTGATACCCTCCCATTAATGTGTTAATGTAGTACCCTCTATATCAGTCCTAAATACTTCCCACTAACTCTAATGATTTTATGAACATTTTGACATTGAGATCACCAGTGTAAAGTGCAACAAAAGACAGTTCTACTCAATGAATTCATTCACATCCTATCACTTTGCTACAGAAACAAACCATTCTCTACAAACCACCACACTCTCGACTAAGAAAAACCTAAAGGGGTACAGTGTCCAGTCTCAAATATACCGTACAAAAACCCCCGTGTGAACAATTGACCATTACATCCCCATATGTAAAGTGCAGAAAAATAGCTCTACATGTCATGTTTCTGTTCTCCCATTTTTACTCTAGAACATTCCCCAGGAGCATATTTCTTGTAGGTGCATGGTTTATCCTTTAGGTTTCCATTTCAATGAGTGCTGTTCCATTTGTACTCGATAAGCCTAATCTGCAAGTGGCCCAAAAGAAAGAACAATTATTGTTGTGAAATTGCCAAAAACTACGCTTTATCAACATCATTTCCTAGTACAATATTTATGCATGTTTTGCCAAACCTCATCTGTTTACCTTTTTACTAGGTTTGTGGGTTATTCCAAGATAGTAGTTTCTATCTATTGTTCTTTCTGTGGACGACACAAAAAAAGTATTTATATATATGTGGTCAGCCCCCAAAGTTGATTCCTACAACGATTCTAAATGCCCTAGGTGGCCATACTTTTCCCAGCCTTTATAATGCTTACCGGCACAGTGGTCACCTTCTCTGCATGGCCTCGTTATTTCATGGAGGTATGATGAATAAACGCTTTGTGTTGCCCACAAATTGATGGATGGTACCTTGAAGGATATAATAAGTGCTTATGGTGAGTGCGATACTACCTAATTCAAAATGCCCAAGTCTAGCCTGCCTTTCCCGCAGTATGCAAGAAGAGTACCTGGAGACAAGGAAAGTTCCTTGTCTGTTTTCTGGTAATTGCACATACTGCCACTGGTTTTCCGATATTGTCTCACTGGGGGCAGACGTCATCTTAATTGTTGCCGTATATGAGACTTCCGACCCGTGTGAGTGGGTCCAACAACCCAGCTCCCAGGCTTGGTCATACTCTGAGGGTGAGCGGCCCATTTTTCCCAAGGTGCAGCCATTTTTACATTTATTTTTCTTTCCCCCCCTCGCCATGCGTTTCCCAGTCTCCCTGTGCCTCCTCTTCCCCAATCCCCTCCAACGTCCTTAGCCAATGTACTAACCACCCCTGATCCCGCTCCTCTCCTGCAACCTTCACTGCACCACACACGCCCTAAGGGCCAGCCGAACTACACGTGAAACATGCAAACGCTCATTCAACATAAAGGTGAGCACCTGGAGCCCGTGCAAAAGGTAATGGTGTGCAGAATAAGTCAACTTAACATAAGATATGGGCATGCCGTGTAATTAAACACGGGTCTGGCTGTGTATTGCAACCCTCTCTACAATGGGGAAATTAGTAGAACAAAGATCTCCAAATTTTGTGCAGGTGTCTCCGGGCGCCATGTTGGAATGATCAAAAATGCATGGGAATCACTGACCATTCATTGGGTGCCTCTTGGTACAGCTTTCTGTGTGTCAAATTATAATCAATATTTGAAGAATGTATTTCTGTTCTGGTGAACCTTTTGGTACATCTCACCAAGATTACATTTCTTGCTAGTGAGTGTTTATTTTGTTGTTATTCTCTGCTTGCATACATATGTGATAATGTGTTTTTTAATGTTTTATGTGTGGCTGGTGTGAGAAACCTGAAGGTGTCTCCCTGTCTAGTCCTCTGGGATCTGTCATCCAGGTGGCCAGGACATGGCCATCGCTATTGGTTCCAGTTCCTGGGGGTGGACCAGGGACCAAGGATCACCGGGATGGGGGGGTTCTCGGGGAGTGGGAGTGGGACACCGGTTGGTGAGATGCGGTATCCCCCTTGTTTCAACACCTTTTCCCCATCCTGCCACATAGGACATTCAGAACCATGGCCCCCCTCTTTCCCAACATGAACACTTTCACACGGCACACAAGAGAAAGGAATAACACCAGAGCCGTTTACCTGGTTGATCCACATCTGAACGAAAATACCAGAAGGCCATAGGAGGGTTGCCGAAGTAGGTTAAAGTGGCCATACCGAGGGTCAAGCAAAATCCCTGTACAATCGAAAGACTTTGATCTACAGACTGTGTGAAAGAAAGGGAAGTGAATCCCGCATAGAGAGAATCCCGCACTCTGAGAAAACTGGGGGAGCAGATCCGATTGTCATTTGGGGGTCAGTGCCCAGAAGTGGGGGGACCGAAGGGGGTGAAGCCATCACCCAAAGTAGTGTCTGAAGGGTCTCTCCCAGCAGAGGGGGACCCAGGGGTGAAGCCGTCACCCAAAGCATTTGTAAACAGATCTGTATGTTTGTTTGTTGGAATTATCAGGCCCTCAAGGGGAAGACACTTTTTGATGATAAGAGACTTTTTGCCCATCGGAGAACCCGATAGCTGGAGCAGAACTGTTGGCTCGAGCTGGGAAGGATTGAGTGTGTGCTGTGCTCAGGTGACCCACCTTGTCCCATGCTGAAAATGTGCAGAAGGGAGACCCCTGGCAATCACAGCTTGAATTAGGGTTTGAGAACACTTCTTTCTTTATTTAAAATCCTATCCCACAATTATTTTGTATTTAGCGTACGGAACTGGTAATAGGTTTTGTTAGTTTAGGGCTTTTATTTTGACAAGATGCCACAGGGACTGCCTTAATTTTCATTTGATGGTCAACGCTTGCTCCCATTTTAGATTTAGGTTTAGGCTAGCCGTTTTTCCACCCTGCATTCATTGTTAAATAAACACCCTTGGACTGTGATCACTTGTGTCTGTCTTTACTGTTTTCACCATGAGTTCCTTACATATGGTGTCAGGGGTGGGATGTGACTCAATTGAAATAAATTGGGTACCCTACAATTTCAAAAAAGTAGTCAGACAGAATCTAACCCTTCCGTTGCCACCAAGGAATCAATAGGGTTTGATATCTGCGGTAGTAGGGAAGCTACTACCACCCCTGGGAAAAGACGAATGATTCTTCAAGATTTAGTTTTGATACCCCCTTACATACGATTAGCACCAAAGACTCGCTTAGTATGGAAGTTCAGGATAGATGTCTTGGTAGGCATTATTGATCCTGAATTCCAGGGAGACGTGAAGGTTCTCTTTCAGAATCATGGGGAAGTCCCTTTTGAGGTACATCAGGGAGATCAGATTGCTCAGGGAATTTTGGAAAGAGCCTTGTTCCCTTACTTTAAAGAAAGTGAACCAGATGAGACGGAGCGAGGTAACTTAGGCTTTGGGGAGGCTAACACATCTCTCAAAAGTAAGGAAAGGAAGGGAGATGAGCCTACCTTCTATCCCGACATGGCCTTTTCCCAGCGAAATGACCTAGCCATCACTGAAGCTTTTTTACAAGCAATTCCGGAAGAAGAAGCTAAAGCGAAGGGTAGCACTTTTTTCTTTTTAGAACAAGGGTTACTCTACAGGAAGGAAACCTCCACTGAGGGCTTACTTAAAACCCAGTTAGTAATACCTAAGAGTCATCGAAAGGTTATGCTAGAAATTGCGTATTCCTATCTTACTGGAAGGCATTTGGGCCAAGTTAAAACACAGGCACATATTAGTGGGACATTTTATTAGGCGGGTCTCCATGCAGATATAAATGCTCTCATACAGACATGCGAAATATGCCAGAAGACTAGCCCCCACATCCTATTGCATGCACCGCTGAACCCATTGCCGATCATAGAAGTCCCCTTTTTGAGAATTGGCATGGACTTAATAGGACCTCTAGAAACAACTCAATTGGGCAATGAATATATCCTAGTAATCGTAGACTTTGCAACCCCATATCCTGAGGCATTCCCAATGCGAAATAACACCACTCAGCAGGTCCTTAAGCATCTTCTACTTTATTTCTATAGGTTTGTTTTCCCAAAGAAATACTCACAGGCCAAGGGTCAAATTTTATGAGTAAGCTTATGGCTGAAGTCAAAGAGCTACTTCATTCACATTAGTACGATACAAACTTCGGTATACCACCCACAAACCGATGGTCTGATAGAAAGATTCAATAAGATGCTAAAACAAATTTTACGGAAATTAGTAGATAAGGGTGGGAAGGAGAGGGGCCGGATGATCCCATGGGCATTGTTTGCCATAAGGAAAACACCTCAAGCTTCCACAGGCTTCTGTCCCTTTGAGTTGCTCTACGGGAGATAGCCTGAGATGTCTTAGACATGCTCCGAGAAACTTGGGAAGAATGAGAGGAGGCCCCTATCCCAATCTCGCAAACCGCCACTTGAATGCGAGAACACATGAAAATGGTCCGAGACTTAGTTAATACTCATATGGGAAAGGCTCAGAATCAGCAAAAAACTGCTTATGATGAAAAGGTAGATTTAAGATCATTCTCCATAGGACAGAAAGTACTGGTCCTTTCGCCCATGTCAGAAAACAAACTTGTCTCCAATTGGCACAGACCGGATGAGATAATAGAACGAACAGGACCTTGTACGTATAAAATAGCCCAATCAGATAGGAAGCAGAAAGTCCACTTATACTATATAAACCTTTTGAAAGACCGGAAGCAGAACCCGTGAGCCACCCATGCCAAAGTATTAGCCTGTCTAGTTCCGGAAGACATAGACAATTTGGATTTAATTCCTTCTGATTTGTCCGCTGAACAGCAAGAAGATCTGAAAGATGTAGCAATCTCCTTTCCTGACGTTGTCTCAGAAAAACCAGGGAGAGTAAAGGTTACAGACCATTATATCAGAACACCAAAAGATAAAGTGGTTCATCTAAAGCCATATCATCTACCAGAGGCCGGAAAACAGATAGTGATCGAGGAAGTCAACAAAAGGTTGAAAGCTAATATCATTGAGACTTCCTCAAGTCCGTGGTCATCTCCAATCACATTAGTCACTAAGCCTGATTGTTCAATGAGATTCTGTATATACCTCCGTCAAGCCAATTCCATATCGGACTTCAATGCCTATCTCATGCCACGGATCGATGACCTAATTGATACACTCCGAACAGCCACCTATTTATCCACCGTAGATTTTACAAAAGCATACTGGCAAGTCCCCTTGTACAGGTTTGATAAGGAAAAAAAAGGCATTACCAATGCCCTTAGGACTATTTCAGTTTAAAGTCCTCCCCTTTGGCCTACATGGTGCACCAGCCACTTTCCAACGCCCCATGGATAGAATTCCACAGCCCTAATCCGATTCTGTGGAGCTTATATTGACAATATCATCATTTATAGTAAAACTTGGGAGGACCATCTCTTCCACCTTTATACCATCATGAAAGTCGTCTGAAACGCTGGCCTAACTGCTAATCCTGCTAAGTCCAGACTGGCCCATACAGCCGTCAAATATCTTGGCTTCTTTGTAGGGAATGGAAACTTGCAGCCCCAACATGAGACGGTAAAAGCCGTTTTAGATACACCGACCCCTAAAACCAACAGATACCTTAGAGATTTCCTCGGATAATAGGGTATTACCGTAGGTTAATCCCAAACTATTCAGATAAAACATCCCGGCTGACCGATAAACTGAAGAATGCCGAACCTCAAAAACGTCATTGGAATGACAAAGACGAGATATGCTATAACATTCTGAAGCAAACCCTGTGTCAGAATCCGATCCTGAAGGTAGTTAACTTCTCAAAGGAGTTTGTGTTACAAACAGACGCCTCCCTTACAGGGTGAGAAGCTGTTTCATCCCAAATCTGTGACAGTCTAGAGCATCCCATACTATACACCAGTTGCAAGTTATTCCCACTTGAAAAAAACTACTCTGTGGTAGAACTAGAGGCCCTAGCCATCTAGACCTAAAACCCTATTATTTCACAGTGGAACACAGAAAAGGAAAGGACCAGGGAAATGTAGATTTTCTTTCCCGGTTCCCCAGCGAACCAAATGTGGCTACATCGCATGTAAGGGTATGTGAGAAACCTGAATGTCTCTCCCTGTCTAGTCCCTGGGGACCTGTCATCCAGGCGGCCATGATACAGCCATCACTATTGGATCCAGTTCCTTGAGGTGGACCAGTGAGGGAGGATCACCTGGATGGGGTTCCTTGTGGAGTGGGAGTGGGGCACCGATGGGTGAGACGCGTTGTCACCCTTCTTTCAACACCTTTTCCCCATCCTACCACGTAGGACATTCAAAACCACTGCTCCCCCTTTCCCAACACGAACACTTTCGCACAACACACCAGAGAACAGACTAACACCATAGCCGTTTAGCTGACATTTCTCAATACAAGGGTCAGACAGAGTCAGGCAATTGATCAGAACCACACACACCCGATGGCCCTTTCCCTTCCGCAGAGTGATAAAAGGTGGAGCGAGAGAGCACAGTACAAGCACGGCAGACAACATGATGGCACAGCTAACCAGGCACAGCAGTTAAAAAGAAGGAGAAAGGCGGCAGGAACCTAGAGGGTTGCGAGGGGAGAAGCGACCTTGCCCTTTTCGTAGGCCTGCAGAACCTTTGTGGAAAAGGACAAAAGACTGTGAACAATAGCACAAGTGTCTTGCAGCAGATGTCAACGGTACACGGGGCAAGCCTACGACGATAAGCAGGAGCGAGGGAAGCTCCTGTGGCTGTGGTACTGGCCTTGACTCCAGAGAAGCCAAAGGTCAAGCAGTTCATCACAGCCAGTGAGTCGAGGAGAGAACCGATAAGAACCGGGCTGTGTTCAATGTAAAGCACAAAGTGGCAAGTTTGAACCAAGTTCAATGAACTCCTAAAGAACTGTAAAAAGTGTCAAGGGGAGACCAGCTGCAGAGGGAAACTGGCAACAAGTGAGTGCTAACTCAAGAGACTCTGGTCGATCCCCATTTGAACGAAAATACCTGAAGTCCATAGGAGGGCTTCTGAAGTAGGTCAAAGTGGTCATACAGAGGGTCAAGCAAAATCCCTGTACAACCAAAAGACTGTGATCTACAAACTGTGTGAAAGAAAGGGAAGTGAATCCCGCATCGAGAGAAAGCAAGGGAAGTAAATCCCGCATTGAGAGAAAGCAAGGGGAGTGAATCCCACACTGCGAAAAAACCAGGGAAGCGAATCCCGTTTTTCATCCCAAGGGGGAGAAGCCATCACCCAAAGTAGTGTCTTAAGGATCAGCGCCCAGAAGAGGGGGACACAGGGATGAAGCCGTCACCCAAAGCATTTGTAGAACAGAACTGTATGTTTGTTTGTTAGAACTATCAGGCCCTCTGGGGCAAGAGACTTTTTGTTGGAAAGAGACATTTTGCCCAATGGAGAACCTGATAGCTGGAGCAGTACTGTTGGCTCATGCTGGGGAAAGCTCAAGTGTGTGCTGTGCTCAGGAGACCCACCTTGTCCCATGCTGAAAACGTGGGCAAGGGAGACCCCTGGCAATCACATCCTGACTTATGATTTGAGAACACTTCTTTCTTTATTGAAAACCCTATCCCACACTTTTTCGTATTTAGCGTAAGGAACTGGTAATAGTTTTTGTTAGTTTAGGCCTTTTATTTTGACAAGATGCCACAAGGTCTGCCTTAATTTTCATTTGATGTTCGACGCTTGTGCCCATTTTAGATTTAGGTTCAGGTTAGCCGTTTTTCCACCCTGCATTTATTGTTCAATAAACACCCTTGGACTGTGATCACTTGTGTCTGTCTTTACTGTTGTCACCATGAGTTCCTTACACTGGCATCCCTGAATCATGACAATCTAAAACATGGGTTTTAATAGTGCTTTCTAATTTTGTGCCATTGCACTTCTTCATTGAGACCCTTTCTCCAGCTGTCTGTTAGATACATATGCTAATGTTTCCATCTTAAGAGCTTATCCTCAATTTCTTTCTTGGAAGAACCCTAGATTTGTTTGACAACTCTCCAAGTAAAATCTTGAAAATTGTGTAATTTATCCAAGAAATGTTTGACTAAAGGTGCATTCTCTATTTTGTTTTTTTGCAGCTCCTGTGTTCAAATATTCTCGTTTTGACCTTTCTGCAGGTTTTTCCTAGGTATCGAAGTCCACAGGGACAGGTTATCAGGTATTCCACATTCTCTGTGTTGCAATTCGTGAACTTCTCCTGAGAACAAGGTTTTGCCAGACCAATGTCTAGTTTCGTTGCTACGCTGTGTGAGTTTACATACCCAATACTTCCTACAGGGATGGTGTCCGATGATATGTGCCAACCCCCAACTCTCTGTGATGCTCTTGGATGTGTGTGTTTCCACTCTCATCTGTTTTTGGTTACACTATTTCTGATAGATTTACTCTTTTTGAAATCAAAAACGGGCCTGTTAATTTCCTCATATCTTTTATGGAATACATTTCAGTGTTTGTTTGTTTGTTTGTTTGTTTCTTTATTTGTAGCACGCGCCAGACCCGGAGGTATCAGGGCGCGGAGACAAGGATATTTTAAGCTTACAGGTTACAGAATATGTCACAGGAATTTACATCATTTACAAGTTGCATAATTATTACATATGGAATGTACAGTGTCAAAGAGTGTGTCACAGTGAATTTACAACATTTACAAATTACATACTAAATTACCAAAAATAAAATACAGGTTATAGTACAGGTGCTGGGTAGGAGGGAAAGGAAGACAAGAGGAGCTCATAGTCGGGAGGAGAAGTTAGATGGCCTTCTCTCTCATGTCTGGGTGGCTTTAGATATCATTTGATTTTAACCAATTGATAAGATTGCACCTGAAGTGTTGGTATGTTTGGTTTTCCCTTAGACGTGGGGGCAAGAAGTTCCTTAGTTCGGCAGGTTTGACTAGGAAGCTGTTACCGCCTATGGTAGCTCGTCTGAATAGGGGAACTTTTAGGCAATTTGAGTAGACCTTTCTGGTTGGTCGGATTGTCGGTCTTGGGTTAAACCTCTCTGTGAGATAGAGAGTTGCTGCATTGTTAAGGGATTTGAACATTAGGGAGGCAGTTTTCAGTTTAATATTATCAGTGGTGCATAGCCAATTGTTGTTTCTCCTCTCTGTGAAGATTTGCTCTTTTTTTAGATATTCCGAGCGCCGCTCTCAAGGCGTTGTTCTGGAGTATTTGAATTTTCTTCGTAATGTAATTGTTAGCTCCGATGTAGAGAGCATTGCAATAGTCCAGCTTGGAAAGGACCAGTGCTCTTGCCAATGTGGTGCAACTGCTAGTTAAAGGAAAGGTTTATCTGATCAGTTGGCACGTGTAAGCCGTGGCGGATGCCATGGCATTCACTTGTTTTGTCAGAGTAAGGCTGACAAGATACAGTCTACTATTTATAATATTCTTGATGTGCAGACTTGGATCAGAGAAGGTGCTAACACATACCATCCTGTTGGTCTTCTATTTATCTCCTTGTTTTATACCGAGCGAGGCCTCTCTGTGGTTGTTGTAGGCTCTTTTGGCTGCTCTGTTAATTCATTTCTTGGGGAACACCTGTTTATTAATTTTGGTTTAAAAAATGGGCTTCTCTCTCATAGGACTCCCTTGTGCTACTGATGGTTTTTATATTGTAATAAGGAATTATTCTCCATTTCTTTATAAAACTGTCTTATGAGTAGTTCACCTTGATGGTGAAATGTTGTAATGTCCAGAAAATCTATTTCTTCTGCACTTATGCTGTGTGTAAACTTCAAATGTACATTCTATTCATTTAGCAATTGAATGCACTTGATTGTTTCAACATGTGTTCCAGAACAAATAAAAATGATGTCATCTATGTATTGTTTCCACACTTTCCCCCTCACCCTCTTTCAACCTCTAAATGAAAGGGTTGCATTCTGTGTACGCTTTAGCTTTTTCTAAGTTTTCTACATAGATGTTGACCAGGATGGGAGCCATGATGACTCCCATGCCCGTACCTTCTAATTGGAGATACAAGGTACCCATGAACTCAAAATAATTATTTGTCAAGGCCAGTTTGAGACACAAAAGTATAAATGAGTTGGGGACTGGATCTGGATCCTTTCTGTCCCATAATGACTCTTCTACTACATCTAGGGTTGCTCTTTGAGGGATTTCCGTGTACAAAGAGACAATGTCCAGGCTAATGAACAAATCCCCATTTGGATCAAAGTCGATATTTTCAATTACTCTGATAGCATCAACTGTGCCTTTGATAAAGGAGAGCATTTGACTAATCAAGGGTTTTAAAACATGGTCTGCAAAGGTGGAGAGTGGTTTTATCACCGAATCGTTTCCGGATAGTATCCGTTGCCCTGGAGGGTGTCCTATATTTTTGTGAATCTTTGTAAGACAGTAAAAGTATGGAATCTTAGGTTTGATTTTGTTCAAAAAAACAGCTTCTTGTCTGGAGATCCAGCCCCTTTCAAGAGTTTTGGATTTTTTCAATTTGATTTGTTGCATTAGGGAGGTGGTGGGGTCCTGTTCTAATCTTTGATGAATAATATCATCCTGAAATAGTCAGTTACATTCAGCAATATAATCCCCCTTGTTCAGGATCATAATTGCTCCATCCTTGTCTGCATTTATTAGATTGAAAAAAGGTATTATTTTGTATTTATTTATTAAGCACTCAGTTTAAATAATATCCTGTGTTGGTGTGTTTGAGCCCCCACCCTCTTTGTCTGCCGTGATGTTGTTTTTGAGCTCCCCACATCCCTCTGTCCCCCTTGATGGTGTGTCATGCTTCCACCTCCTTTGATGTTGTGTTGAGCCCCCCACACCCTCTCTGTCCCCAGTGATTTTGTGTTGACCACCCCCCACCCCCTTCTGTCCCCTGTGATGGTGTGTTGGGCCCCTCACCCCCTTCTGGTCCCCCTTGCTGTTCGTCTGTGCCACTCCGCACTTCTGCAGGAGCTGTCTTGATACTTTTGCGTCTTGTGGCCAACACTGGGATTTCTGACTTTTATGGACTCATGGTCTCATGATGCTTCACCCTCTTTCAACTTTTATGATGGACTTCCACTTCATTTCATATTCATGGTGGCCCTGAATCATGTTGTGACCTTCTTCATCTTGAATCCTGGTTTGCATTTGATTGTTCTCCTGCAACATTATGTGTGATTTTTTACTCCTGCAACTGTATTGACTCTCTCCTCTTCTTCTCCACCTCTCTCTACCCACCCCTCTTGCCCCCTGTGATGACCTTGTGCCCCCCTCGCATCCCCTCTGGTCCACGGTTGGCATGAAATGTCTGCCGACTCACATTTCCCCCTTCCTGCGGGTCCCCCTCTTTCCCTCTCCACCCCTCCCCTCACCGTATTCTTAGCACTTACGCCTTTCAGATATGTCGCCTGATCTGTTTGTTAGTTGCTTGTCTGTCCCCTCCCTTTTTGTTTTCTCCTACCTTGTCCCCTCCAACACTATCTGAAATGTCGTCAGGCCTAGTATGATTGTCGCTTGTTTTGTTCCTCTCCTTCTCCCTTACTCCAATCCCCCTCCCTACCCCCCTCCTGTTGAATTCCGGCACTACCTCAATTGTCATCAGGCATAGTAATGTAGCCGATTGTCTGTCTCATTCTTGCCCACCCCTCCTCCCCTCCCTATCACTGTCAATAGCTCTTACATTATCATTTAAGGCCCCTGACTTATTTGATAGCAGCTTGTTTGTCTCTCCCTCCCCCTTTTTTGTTTTCTCCTCCCTCTCCACCCCAGCACTATCTGAAATGTCATATGGCCTAGTGTTATAGTCACTTGTTTTGTTCTTCTCCTTCTCCCTTTTACTCCAATCCCCCTTACCCTCCCTCTTCTTGTTAAATTCTGGCACTACCTCAATTTTCGTCAGGCATAGTAATGTAGCCGCTTGTCTGTCTCATTCCCTCCCACCCCTTCTCCCCTCCACATCAGTGTCTACAGCACTTGCACTATCTGAAATGTCACCAGGCTGATTATGATAGTTAATTTTCACATTCTGAATGTTTCATGAACTTGTAAGAATGTCACTGTTGTCTCCCATGTACCCTCCCTGCCTTGAAGCACTTTGAAGCACATTGTGTATAGGCGCTATATAAATAATCAATCAATCAATCATTTCTCTCCAGTCTGCAATTAGTTTTAGACAAGATTAAAATGGATTTCACTTAGAATACAGAGAATCATAAAACAATGTCTTGTAGTTCACTCAGATGTTTGTTTATAAAAGCCTAATAGCCTATGAGTCCAAATGGTCGACCCGCCAAAACCGTTAAATTGTACTCCAAGAGGAAGCCTTGTTATAAAATCATATTTCGGGAACAGCAAGGACTTCATGCTCACAGTCAGCAAAATCTTATTCTGACAATGAGTGGCCCATCTCCAGTTGAAACAAGGGCTCATTTTATCGCAAGCAGAAACATGCTGATAGGACCAATATATAGGCAGAACTCTGGCCATATGGCTATTTTATTTATTTGAATTTTTGTTTAGTGCTGGTCCTACCCAGAGGGTCTTGGATTGCCTTTCATGGTTCCAATTTGTAAAGGTGAGAGTTGAAATAATAAGTTACAAAATGTTTTCAGGAAAGGATAGGACGATTAGGATAGACAAGCAATATCAGTGGAGGTGAGCAGGGTTATGTGAGGGGAAACAGGTATGCTTTGAAGCTCTTTCTGAAGGAGTGATGGAGAATGCAGTGCATACGTGAAGAGGTATGGTGTTTCATGCCCTGGGTGCCAAGTGGGAAGGAAAATGCTTGTTATTGTGTGCATGTGAGTTTGCAGAGTGGAATGTGAAGAAAGTGTTGGCTGGCTTGTCTGGTGTTCGTGTGGGTAAGGACTTTCAGTTTGCCATGAAGATAAGATGGAGTTTCCAGGTGGATGACTTTGAAAACAATGCATAGTCCTTTGAAGGCAATTCTCTGGGGGATGGGGAACCAGTGGAGCATGGCAAATTGAGTGGGTGATGTGTGAATGCTTGCTTAGATGCATGATGAGTCTGGCTGCTGCATTCTGTATGGCTTGCAGGGGGGCATGGGTGTTTATGGGGAGTCCAGTGAGAAGAGCATTTTTATAGTCCAGTTTAGAAGGATCCAGTGCTTGGACTGCTGTTGTGTAAGGCGTCAGGATGAAAATCTGTCTGATTTTGCATAGGAGGTGTAGTTGTTGATTGCATGTTTTGGTTACAGTGGCTATGTGGTGTGTGAAGGAAATGTAGTGTTTGATGGTGAAGCCAAGGGATTTGACAGGTGTGGAGAGGAATATGTGTGGGTCCAGGGGATAAAGGCAGGTGTGTGCTTTGGGGACAGATGAGGAGGTAATCTGTTTTGGAAGGCTTGAGTTTGAGGAGGTGGGTGACCATCAAGTTGGTGATGGTGGAGAGACAGGTTTTGAGGGTGTGGACTTGAAAAGGGGATGACATTGGAAGTGTATCTGTGTGTCTTTTACATATTGGTGGAAATGGATGAGTACAGTGCCATTCATCCTGCGGGCTAGGATATTTAGTAGAATGGTGTAATCAATGGTGTTGTAGGCTTCAGAGAGGTCAAGGAATACAAGATGTGCTAAGTGCCCTTTTTTAAAATTTTATTTTTTTATTGTTTGTGGTTCAAACAAACCTTTACAAAAATAGACATCTCACATACATTTACAAATATCAATACAAACACAATACAAGTTAACAAAATAAAAACTAGATATGACAGTCTACCAACAACAATCAGTCACATCATCAAGTATAAAATACTCTTAAAGATCTAAAATCTCATTTTCAATTATTCTTAAAAAAGCCACTAAAGCGAAAATTTACACTCTAGCATATCCTTGCATTAGCTGGTTGCAAAGAGACTCCATGCAATCTTCATAATTCACATTTACAAATTGCTTTAGAAGTTTCGTTCTGGCATCTCTAAAATGTGAGCATTCTAAAATCAAATGTTTAAGTGTTTCATTGGGTTCTACGCATTTTGGAAATCGACATTTAGTAACACCATTATTGTGACTGCGATTGCTCCAATGCTTTGTTCTTTGGAAGGTATGGAACTGATTTAATCTAAATCTCAGATAGTACATTCTGCCATTATTACATGGAAATATGGCAAGATAAGCACAACAACCAACTTGTTTGCTTCGAAATTTAGCGTATTCTTTATAGGTACTCAATGTGCTTATTTCATCAATCGTTTTACACCAGTCCTGTTCAAAAAGCTTGTGTTTCACGTAACCCGGTCGAATATATAGATCTTCATGATCCACTCCTAAATCACTCAGGCTTTTAGTCATTTTTAAATAGTAGGCAATGAAGGAACTGGAGGAGCATCCCTTGGTAAATTCAAAGAAATCTTGATATAAGAAGTTACCAGGGAAGTTAAGTATTTTACTATAATTTAATAATGCCCACCAAGTCCATCTAGTGGATAAGGAGATCAAACCCATCTCATGTCAAATGGCACAGTTCGGGATTGCTGGAGATACATGCAGGGTGGCCTTCAACAAACCACCCTGAATTGAATCTAGTTGTTTATGCAAATCACATACGCAAATGTCCAGGGCACAGAGAAGTATCGGTTCCACTTTTAAGGTAAGAAACTCAAGTAGTGGTATCAAGGAAAATGTGCAATGTTTTGCAAAAATAAATTTCATTTGACTTCTGAGACGTCTTACTTTCTGTTTCAGATAGTCAACCCATGATTTAATTATTTTCACGTTACTTAGCCGGTATCCCAGGTAAATAGTTTCTTTTAGTACATGTATAGTGTCACTCTCAATATTCCAACAAAATTTCTTAGGTTTATTGCCAGCCTTAAAGATCATAATGCAGGTTTTAGAGGGATCAGGTTTAATATTGTGCTGGTAAGCAAATCCAGAAAACATATTTAATTTAGATTGCAAACCAAACAGGGTCAAATCAAATAAAATAATATCATCGGCAAAGGCTAGCCAATGCAATCTTAAAGAGCAAAGCCTTGCCGCAAAAATATCTAATGACTTCCAAATTTGGTCGATGTCGGATAAATATATATGTCCTTTGTGATGCTGTGAAGGTCATCGAGGATATGAACAGTAGCAATCTCAGTTCTGTGACCAGGTCAAAAGCAAGATTCAAAGAGGTTGAGCAGGTTGTTTGTGGTGATGTGTGGTTGCAGTTGGATAGTGAGAAAACGTTCCATGATTCCAGCTAGGTTTGGAAGGTTAGGAATGGGGCAGTAGTTTTCAGGGAACATGGGGTTGAGTGATGTTTTTTCGAGGAGCAGTGAGATTTGTCCAGTTTTAAGTGCAGTGGGGATAGTACCATTTGAGGGAATGGAGTGGATAATGTTTGGTCAATGGGGAGCTAGGGTGGTGATGCAACTGGATGAAGCTTGAGGTGCGCATGCATCATAAATGAAGTGTGCAGGTTTTGTTTTGGCAGTGATAGTGATGAGGATGTCAGTGCGGAAGGTTTGGATGGTGGTTTTGAGAGGGACTTGGAGCTTTTGTAAGTAAGGGGCAGCTTTAGCATTGAGCATGGCTGTTTTGTATTTGTTGCATCAGTGTCTGAGGGGTGTCCTGGTTGAGGGGTACTGGTTATTTTGCAGGGCTCTTTCTAGCCATCTGGCTCCCCGCTTGATGGAGAATAGGGAACCATGGTTTGCACTGGTTGTTGTGGGGTTATTGTAATTTGAGGGGTGAAATTTTGTTGTGTGCATGTGTGATGATGATGTTGTGTTGGTGGAGTAGAATGGAAGGATGTGTGTGGGGAGTTGAGTTGTATGAGTAGTGCTAAGGCTATTTCTGTAATGTGTTTGGTATTTCTGGGTGGGGAGGTGAGGGGGATGTGTAGCAGGTGGTGGTATTTTGTGTGGTAATGTGAGTGCGAAGGGGATAGCAAAGTGGTAAGACCACGATACCCAGACTTGATTATTCACAGAGACTTGATTTTAATTGCGATCAAAAGGTCCAGGGTGTTACCAGCAATGTGTGTGGGATATGTGATGAGTTGTGTGAGGTCATAAGGGGTGGGGTGAGTGGGGTGAGTATACTCTTTAGTATATGATTGGTGTTTGGAAGGGAACTACCGGGGGTTGAAATCACCATGGTAGATGTTGTTGCAAGGGGAGGTGTGGTTGCTAGCATTAAAGTCAGTAGAGTTAGTGTGGAAGTTGGGATTGTGTGTAGGAGGGCCCTAAATCATGTGGAGAAAGGTAGAGTCTGGGGGTGATGGAAGAGAGCAAGTGAGACAGTGCTTCAAAGGATGTGTATGGGTGTGTGTGGGATCACTAAGTGTGAGTGTGTATTTTTGTATAATGGCAATGCAATTACCTTGTTTGTTTGGGCAGTCACTGTGGTGGATGAAAGAGTGCAGGGAAGCATGTCAGGGATAATAGGTGTGTGGTAGGGTTTCACAGTAAGGAAAAGTAAATTTGGGGAGTGTGTGCTAGTGAGTTCATTAATTTCAGGTGTGTGGGCAAATGCACAGTGGCAGTTGAGAAGAATGCAGGTGTAAGCAATTAGTAGTTTCAGTTGAGTGTTTTGTTGAAGTTTTATTTGCATGTTTGTGTGATGTATGAGAGGCATTTTTGTGGCAACCTGTAACAAACAGGGGCTAACAGGGAACACAGAATGAAATAGAGAAAGCCTTGGCAGCAACCCTCAGCTCTGGCTTCCCTTTGCTATGGACGCCTAAATGATAGTACTTATGTACCCAAAGTAACACGTAAGTAACTTTGTCAGAGGTCACATGAGCAGTCACTAGATCAATCCTGTTTGAAAGTATTACGAACAGTCTTAGCAGATTCAGGCGCTTCTTCTAATATATATGCTTTTTTCTTAAGACGTGGAAGCAGCAAGTCGAAGACCTATTGCCTTGAGACTGTACAGGGAAATAACCATTGAACATCACAAAATTATAAATCTTATCATAGCTCCCGCTAACAAAAACTTGCAATCTAGGAAATAAAGTTCACGTGAAAAAATGTTGTGGCTCACCTTAGCCTTTCTTTATTTCAATTGTTAAGATGATTTCTTCATTGAATTGCGGTCATTTAATTATTTCATATATAGTTCACAATTGGTACATCTTAAGATTTGCTTTGTATTGATAGCATGACTCTTGCTACAAATTCATCAATTTAGTGCTTGTATTTTGCAGGTTAAGTCATTCCAGAATTGTTGGCATAGTGCATTTGAATCTGCAAAACAGTATAGCTAAGTTGCTTAATACTATTACTTCCTATCCTTCTCCCGACACGTGTTTACCCGTCTTGTGTCTGACGGTTCCTCAGGGGTCTGGTGGCTTAAGTTTTGTTTGTGAAACTCCTCACAATTCATTTGTTGCGCAATAAGGAGAGAACATGAGTAAAAAACATGTATTAGGGTCTTAAATATCTCCCAAATCAGTCTATTGAGTGGGTAAAACCAATTGAGATAACTTACATTTATTTAGCATTTGTGGTGTGAGGACTTGTGTTATGCTTCTTCTTAAAATGAAGCATATGTTGTAGATCTCGGTATGTTCCAAAGCTTGTTGTGTCTGTAATAAATGTAAATATGAGCGTATAAGTGCTCGGTTTTCCAAAGGAGATTTAAATGTATGTCTCATCTGATTCTGTCTTCTACTGGTCATATCAAACTATTTGTTGAATCTCAATTTGCTTACCTCGTTTTGTTGCGATCTACCAACGTATCCAGTTTAACACCGTGGTACGATTGCCAGCGATGTTATGTACAGCGGTGATCCTGCACTTACACATTTTCAATAAAGTTTATTCAGATGTGCGTAGCTTGATGACATCAGACGTGGGTTCTAACTACACTCCAGTATTCCATCTACCGTTATATAATGATGTTTGAAGAGGGTAATTAGATCTCATCAAATAGTCCGTTAGGACGTGAAGTCAATCCCCATCTTGGGTTGGGATCTAAAAATATTGCATGTGCACCGATTGGTAATAAGTAATGGTATTTGAAGGCATGGTTAGAAATGTTCAAATTGTACAAATCGGCAGATGTAACTGCTCTTAATTTTAACTATATAAATGAAGCCCTTTGAATAAAAAAAATAAAAACATTCTTAGCTGTCAGCAAGACCCATAATGCATGGTTTCCTCATGCTCCTAGGCTAAGGTGTAAAGCCTGGAAAAAATAATAAATAGAGGAGGCTAATCCCTATGGTCTCATAACCCACCCAAAACATTATTATAACAGTAACTCATTACCCATTGTGTGTTAGAATGTAGGGTTCATTTGCATTTTATACTCATTAGGTCATTCCTGTGTAGCACTTATGCATATTTTGTCGAATATACAGATAAACTGAAAAGAAACATTAATCGCATACAGTCAAACAATGACCCGACATAAGTTAAACTAGTATGGCGTCCATAATGCAAATCCAGAAAGATTCTCTTTTCCGCAATGTTGTTTCCAAGTTGCCCCCTCTGGCTGGGAGGGAAAGACTTTCTATTCCAAAACATTTGATCTTTGGCATGTCTGAATCAAGATGTTGATCATGAAAGTGGGTTGCTATTGGGGATTTCATATCTTTGTTTTTGATTGCTCTCAGGTGTTCCCCTTTCCTAGTTTTTAGTTTTCTTATCGTGCTGCCAATATATATCTTGTTGCATGCACATACTATGGTGTATACAACATATTTACTGTTGCAATTGATATGTTGCTTAATCTTGGTGCTTGTTCCATTAGGTTTGAGACACTCCTTTTTAGCGTTGCACATGTGCAGGCATAGATCAATCCTGGATGCTTCTTGTAGGTCTCCTGACCTCTAAAGGTAGCCTAAGGCAAATGGAAAGAGTGGTTATGATTGGTTACAACCATTTCAAAGGAGAACTGAATTAAATAAATGTTGACTATACCTCCACAGTCTCGGAATGGCATCAGTGGCCGAATACACATGTAGACAAATGGCATAATCAACATTAGATGGAAATATTGGCTAAATCACAATAAACTATTTAGCAACATTGAATGAAAAATAAAATGATGTACTAATATTAGAAGGTTTCTTTTTGTTCTGCAAAAATTGGGCCTTTTCGCATGGAACTCTAACAATGTTATAGAGCTGAGAAACTGATATTGGGCACTGGGACAAGCATTACCTGGACAGCACACATATCGGCTTACTTTGCAAACACTGTGGGGGTCGGACGAAGGATGCAGACACTGTGATGACCTTTCCAAGAATTAATTATTAACTAATAAATATAAAGCTTATCTTTCCCTATTGTTATGAATGTGCCCTACCTATATAAATAACTAAGGTGGTAGACAGATGTTGGGAAATTTCCTAATTAAAGAGTCTGCTGTTGGAATTTCGAAATCGTCATGTGGAAACATCCACGTCTTTCACATCTGCTTTCCAACCTGACAGCAGACTGCTTTGTGCACTGCTATCACTCGTGGGCTAAAAGCACTCATAAGCATACTGATGCGCGTCAGCCCGCACGTCGATCAGTGTGGTTGGAGTGTGCCTTAGTGCCTGCAATGCTTGTTGGAAGCAGCTTCTAGCTTGTACTAAGGGACATGGAATTTCAAAATTGTTGTGTGGAAACATCCTCTTCTCTGACATCTGTGTTAGGGAGACTTCTCAATGTGTGCTAATTTCCCTTACCTTTTGAGACCCCCAGCAACTTTGCTGGATTTCTAGGATTTTATTTTTTTACCTGGAAAGAGTGTGAGCCTTATCTTCCCACTCTTTCATGTATTTTTATGTGTGTTTTACTTTTGTATTCTTTGGTTATGGAGTCTTAAAACAACTCCATAGGCATCATTTTCTGTGTGTCACACAGCACCTTCAGTGCAGTGGCACAGGGTTGTCTTTCAGACTTCCCAAGGTTTAATCACCTTATCTAGGACTGACTACCATCTCCCAGAGCATGTAAAGTTAAATTGATTGACTTTACTAGTCTCTTTAAATTTACTGACCCAGCACACACTATCTTCCTATAGAGTGCTGGGGGGGTTGCCTAGCTTCCCCTGAATCAAAACACTCATGTAACAGCAAAATGTTACCCTTTTCTATTTTAAATGGCTGATGGCAGTGGTTTAGATCAAACTACCATGATTTTTCTTGACTGCTAACAACGGTAGCTAAAAATCAGGTCAGCCATCTTTTTCAATATGGCGCCAAAGACCTACCTGTAAAAACAGACTCTGTTTTTCGGCATTTCTTTTAGGAAAGGTCCTTCTTGTGTTTCTCTCTGCGTGCCAAACCAGGTTTGAGCCCTTTGTTTGTTGGCCTCTGGCGGGCTTCAGTGCTGAAGCCCTCCTCTGGCGCCAGGGTGTCTGGGGTGGACAGGATGTGAGGGAGGTGCCTGAAACTCCCTGTGCTTAGTCTCCTAGGAGACCTGAATGCACTCTGGCGTGATTGGCTGGTTGGCTGTCCGGCAAGGACAGACATCCTCCTATGTGACTGACAGCCAGGGTGGAATGAATAGGGGGAAACTGTTTAAAAGCAGGTCTCTGGGACTTGGAAAGCAGAGTCGACCACTGGAACGAAAGAACTGAAGACGAGCTGAAGGAAGAGGACTGCTGCAACTCCTGGACGACCGGTGAAGCCCTGCTGCCGAATTGCCTGAAACTCCATCGACAGAGAAGCCCTTCAAGGTTAACTTCTTCCCTTGAATTTGGTGGGAACAAACAACTCGCAAGCTACCTGGACACTGTTCCCATCAGGTCGAATTTTCATCAGAGTGCTGTTGAAAACCGGATAGCCATAGGGAAGCAAACCAGCTCATGGACTTTAAGGCACTCACACCTTAAACCGACGTCTTTCTAAAGGTTTTTGGCTCATCCCTGGGCAGTTCAGGAACCTCCCAAAGTCCTCCTTCTTGTCCCCACGACTGAAGCTCAGGAACAGCGAGATCTGCTCAAACTGCTAGGAACAACTGCCTCAGCTACAGCTCTTCTTCATTAACAAGGCACTGTGCAAACCCGGTCCGGAAATCTTTTCGGCCATTGAGAAAGTGTGTGAAACTTTCCTCAACTAGGAAGGCTTGTTCTTCCCTTAACATTCGTCAAACTTTTCACCTAGCCAAATTCTTATAATCTCTGTGGCAAAGACATAACCGTTATCTACCAGAACTGTGCTATCCTATACAAAAGACTCTGAACCATTGACTTTGGCCCAGGCCTGTTGAGAAGAATTGGTGGTTGTATTTAACTGAAACCCTTTGCCCTGCCAATGAATGTATTTAGGCTGTCTATTCTTATAACCTTGTCTTTTTACCCCTTTATTAAGAATCTGAAGTGCCATTTTGCTCCCACTTCAGGGGAGCTAAACTTGTTCATTTACTTACCGATTGAGTAATTGTGGTTTATTAGTGTGTGCTATTGAGCTGCTTATGCTAGTGTAATGTTTTCTAACTGACCGAGTAAATGCATGTATATTCTTTTACCAAGAAACCTTGAGTAAGTGTATATTTGAATCACTGTATTGGTTGGTCCTTTGTGTGACTTGTTCTATTGCTCACTTAAACTCTTGAGATAAGTCTGGCTGCTCAGCCATCACTACCACTTTACTGTGTAGTACAGGCTTGTACCAAAGGTGAAATTGTGCTTACACTTGAAGTCCTAATTGTCAAAGGGTACTGCGAGTGATTCTGTCTAACAATCTGCTTTCCAACGTGATAGCAAACTGCTCTGTGCACTGCTATCACTCCTGGGCTAAAGGCACTCATAAGCATACTGATGCGGGTCAATGCGTGAGTCCATCATTGCGGATGGAGTGTGCCTTGGAAGCAGCTTCTCCCTTGTACTAAGGGACCTGGAATTTCGAAATTGCTGTGTGGAAACATCCACTTCTCTGACATCTGCTTTCCAACCTGACCACGGGCTGCTCTGTGCTCCGCTATCACTCCCGGGCTAAAGGCACTCATAAGTATACCGACGCGCATCAGCGTGCACATCGGTGACTGCTGTTGGAGTGTGCCTTGAGGACTTGTGGCTTTGTGAGTGGCTTGTTTTTCTACAAAGCACTATTTGCAAATAAATTTACTTTGGATTTGGAATACCTGCGCATCGAGGAAAAATCAATGTCTGTCCTGTAAGTATTGTTGATTGTGGCATACTTTGATTCATTGAAAGCCCCTTCTACCCATTAGTGATACATTTTTAACGATGCTGTGAAACGTTAGACAAAGATCTGACAGCTACAACTTACGGCACAAGACTCTGTATTGCAAAAACAAATGTTTGGCACTTGGCGATCTAAATAAAATGACGTCATGTGAATTTGCAGATGATACTAATAGACCGACAACCAGCTCTGCTGCCAAAAATAAACAGGTTGAGAACAAGAGCAGTAATAGGAAAATTACAGCTTTCTTTGCCCCTGATTTGACGGCCGCAGGTAAGGTAACAGCTGCCTTAGTTGAGTCAGGGGGAGCACAGGGAACGGATCAGAAGGGAAATAGCATCATTGACTAACTGATGCAACCTCGGCATCAATCGATAATAACTTCTTGCTATGGCTGTGTTATACCCTCCAGAAGACGATGGGAAACAAAACCACAAAGTCTCCTAAGGTTGAATCCTTAGGAACAGTAGAAAGGATGCCAACAGCTGAGGCGGAGCCCTTGAGGGATTTGCAAATAAATTCCCAAAGACTGTCGGCCTCACCAAATCTCTGAGTAGAAACATCTGTGAGCAGCACATTTTGTGCCTCTATTGCCAGTAGTGTTTCCCGAATGGAACTGCAAGCTATGCTGACATCAATGCAGATTGCAATGAAGGCTCTGTTGAAAATGAGTGGTAGAGGTTTACAGAAAGTGACACACAGAGTGGCTAACAAACAGCCAGATTATGCGGAGGACGTTGACCTAGATGCACTAATAGCAGAAGTTGAAACTAACGTGAGCATAGAGGTTGCAGTAAATGATGAAACTATGACAGCGATGATTGAGTCTAGGAAAAACACAGTGCGGCTGAACACCAGCGACCAAGAGGAGACAGAAGCAGACTGCAGTAAAGCACAACAGGATGACGCTGATCTAGCAGAGGCACTACAAATATACGAGGACTCATTGGACCTAAAGATGAAGAAAGCAAAGACTGTGAGTACCACGGACAACAAAGACTCTGAAGCCGTTAAAAATCCTATGTCTTTAAACATTAAGTGGCTTATGCATACCAAAACCAAAGATTGTTTAAATCGCCCTGGTCTCTAAAACTGCTACGTTTAATACTTCCAATACGCGTCCTTGAATCTGCTGATTTCGATCTTGTGGAACAGTTGGATTGTCCTAACCCAAATCTATCACAAATCCAAACGGATTCGTGACTATCAAGGCAGATTTTGGGAATTGGAATATGAAATGGATGCAAAATAGGGGGAACAAATGATAGACGAAGAGTGGAAAGCTCAACATCTAATGGAGTGCACTAGAACTTTTAGCAGTCCCTCTGAAATAAAGGGTCCTAGCGAAATTGCGCAGGACGATATTAGAGGGATTCTGAAATGGCTTCTAGATGCTGTAACTATAATGTGTCCTGTAGAAGCCTGGACCTGTTTGATTGCTACCTGGAATACACGTGGCTTCATACATCTTCTTCATGAAACGGGGTCACCGGGATTGTTAAATGTAATGACATGTTTATGTTGCAGGAATGTCGGCTGACTAAGACTCTTCATATCGATGGTTACCAAATCCATAAATAATTGGCAAATAAGGGGAGCAAAGGGGGCGTCCCTGTGGAGGTTTGATTACCGGGATTAAGAATCATGAAAGCTAGCATTATAGAAAGTACAAAAGATGACTTGAATGTACTGGCATGTGCAGTCAATGTTCCAGGCAGCAGCGGTCGACTAGTCATTCTCAATATATATGATCCCCGATTCTAAGATCCCCCTCCTTAAAACCTGGTTATTCAACAAATATTGAATCCCACATATGCCCAACAGGCCTGCCAGACTCTGTGCCCATCCCTGTTTCGGTAGTGACAGCCTCACCACCTGAAGTCCTCACCCGCAGACTGGAACTAACAGGTAGACTTAAGGGGCCAGCCCCAGGTCATATCCAGCACTTCGCACTGGTTCATTCTCCTGTATGCCTTTCTTTGTTTATATTAATTACCATGCTACTTCTCATTGCCTTCATTTCTCTGTATGCTTTATTAGTTACCACATTATCCCTCGGGGCATCCATCCTCGGGCTGCCCTCTCTTTTTCTATATTAAGTACCATGGTATCGCTCATTGTAATGCAACTGTAAAGTTAACCATGAATATGTATAACCCTATGTACCTGCAACCACCAAGTTTCATACCAAGTATTTCATGTACAAATTCTTCTATGCTGTGATACCTTAGGGCTTGGGCGTATAACAAATGCAATAAATAAATAAAAAAAAATAAGTGCATCACTTGAACAAAAACTAAAAACATCGATTTAGAATGACCGCTCTGTGACCGCACAGAGTGGTCATTCTAAATCGAACTCTCGGCCGCTGTCGCACACAAGTGCACGCAGGGGCCGACAGGCTGACAGATGATTGTGTGTGTGTGTGTGTGTCTGCGTGAGTGTTTGCATGAGTGTTTGCGTGAGTTTTTGCGTGTACGGATGTGTGTGGACATGTGTGTGTTGTGGTGGGAAGGGGGTGGTGGGTGAGGAAAGAGGTGTTTGTGGGGATGAAACCACCCTGTTTTCCATAACAACTGGCGAGAGAGAGTGGGGATGGGGAAGGGATCACCTTGGGGGCGGGAACATGTCATATAGCCGCATTTTAAAGCCGAAACAAAAAAGGCCCCAAAAAATGTTCTTTTTTATGTTTGGTCTTTAAAATGCGGTAATATCACATTGAACAGATTCCCCTGGGGTAGATTCACAGAGGAGATAATGGAAACTATTGCTGAGTTAATTCTAAAGCTACTATATGTGTGGGGAAATGTGCCACTAGTGATCTGTGCGGACTTAAATGCACGTTGTATTTGTAGAAATTAATTCTTAGAAACTGACCATATTACTAGTAAACGTGTAATGCGACAGGCTACTTCCAATATTCAGGGACATGTAGGGTATGAATTTCTTTATGAATGGGGGTATTGTATGATAAACGGAACAAATTCCATGGATTGCCAGGGGCAATACACGTGGAAAAATAGGAACAAACTGGCCACACGGGATTAAGTGTTTGTAAACGAGAGTTTAACAGCTCACGTGAAAGTGCTTAATGTAAAGAAAACGAATTTAGTGACCATTCCATCCTCACTGTAAGTACTGATGGTTGTGGGATGCAAGAATCGGCAGAATGAATTGGTGACCTTAATGTTAATCATAGCGGAAATAGGATTAGCTGGACAAGTAAGAACCTGGAAAAGGACCGCAATCTTGCTAGCAGTGTGACTAGTGAAAAGATTGAGTATCTCTTAAGTCTAACGGCGGACAGAATAGACACATGATTAAAACTGTTCATTAGAGAAATAGCAGTACAAAAAGGCAGCTGTACAATTCTGAATAACCCTAATACTCACTATAGCTTCGATAGGGAAGTCAGAGATAAAAAGAGGGAAATGCGTAAGGCTATGTGGTGCTGGTTGATTCCCAGGCTGCTTTCTATATATGGTGGACAGAGGAAAACTATAGACACAATTAGAACAACTAGGATGTTGCGTGTAATAAAGTATATTTGGAGTAGTAAAGCTGAGACTCGGGACACAGACCTGCTGTGGAGTCATGGTGTTTGATCCAGGCAGCTTTATTTACATAGTTACAATTGAACATCATCCAGTATTTACAGTAGACAGGAGACAAGACATAACTGTAGAGCATAGAAAACCCACCGTCCATCCTTCGCACTCCAGCTCAGGCCCCCAACTCCCACTCACAGAACATTCACTCACTCACAGATACACCCAACATTCTCCTGAGCTGCGTTCATGCATCGACATTCTTACATCAAGCAGTCCAGGCCAGTGACATAAGACAAGACTACATTATAACATCTCCCTTTCATACTTACCACTGCACACAAATGTATTAACCTATCCGCACCCTCATACCTGTCTGATACTCTAGTCAGATCGCACTCCACTAGACGAACCAGACAATGCCACACCAACCAACTTAGGGTCCCACGCATCAAACGAGCTAGAGCAGGTGGAATAAGCTTCCCATACATTGCCCCAAAGCTATGGAATGCACTACCTAGCACACTCAGAGCAGAAACCTCTCTCACTGCCTTCCGAAAAAAACTGAAAACCACCTTGTTCAACTAGCTCCTCCTACGAAATCATCTACTCTTCCTCTCCTATCTTCTCCTTACTACTCTCTTGAAACTAAGTAATGGCTTCATTGTATGTATAACAAGTCATGTCTGTAACAAGCGCCACGATGCCCTCCGGCTGCATGTGCGCTTAACAAATGCGAATAAATAAAATAAATAAATAAATAAATAAATAATAATACCAGACTCAACCGCAACATCTCCCTTTCTCACGACACAAAACTTCCGACACAACAACATCCTTCCGTCTGGACCCGCCACATCTGGACACAGAGTCTGCCACACTCAGGCGCAACCCAAACCAACCAATGGGGAACATTCCAAACATACAGGTGGTGAACAGGAAGGGGGGGACCGTGGGTTCACACACTACGGACCCGGATGCAACACAAACAGTGAACAGAGCCAACGGAACTTTGTCCTGGGAATCCACAGACTAACATGCAGGAGAGGGGTGTTGCCATACCCAGACAACCGGCTTCCACTTATCGCCACACACACACCCCACAGATCACAACCATATCAAAAGCAATCCAACTTCCAACCACTCCAGCATCAGACACATGCACACTGCCTCATTCACTCAGTGCAGACATACGTATATGGGGATGGTGGGACAGAGCACACACATACAGTGCAACCTCTCAACAACAGGCGAGCACATACATCTCACCTGAACCACTTAAATCCTTACCAGTATGCTCATGCATGCGTCAATCAACCACAACCAAACCACAACACTACCAGACTCTCTCACAGTGAAACAGCATTTAAAACATATATGGTGCTCCTGGTAGCACTGCGAACTTTAAAATATGAGCTAAACTTTGAAACTTAACTAAATACAACCTGCAGGAGTTTACACATGTATACATTTTCTTTTGTAATTCAATCTACACATCAGCATGCAATAAACATTTTTCCATTTGACCTGAAAATTCAAACCTTTATGTTTGTCATTTTTTCCTGACTCAACACTCTAAAAAATTTTTTGGTTTGGTAACTCTTTCCCTTAAACTTTGAAATCTCAAACCTCTTTCTTCGGGGTCTTATTAATTTTCCTTTAAATTAAACTCCACTTACCACACTGCATTTTGAGCATACCAGTTACCATGTGTACCTCTAACTTGAGCATACACGTTCACCTATTCCAAATGGACCTCCTAACTGAGTGTACGAATTAGCCATTATAACAATACAACCTGACTTCAAGTATAAATATTGGTGCACAAGTTATACCTGGGATGACAATATTCACCCTACATTGGGCCACAACACTATACACACACTTGACAAAACAACGGCCCGACATAACTTTCAGGTTATTTATATAATCCTGTATAATATCTCATTTGACATCCAAAACACTATTCTTGAAATAGATTATACATAACTGAGGATGTCACCTCCATTGAGCCCAAACATGCCCTTATTAACATCAGACATGTTGCCCAACATACTTCACCAATTTGAATTGTAAAAAAAAAAAATAGCTTTTTCAATCCTTAAAATGTATGTTGTCTTTGCAATAAAATTGTTTTGTGCAATTACCCAAATTCATGGTCTTCTTTCCTTTCTTTTAAAAAAAAGAAAGTGCTACAAACATCATATGAAACCTTTAACTAAAAGAAAAACATGCTGGCTGGCCAAACCACACACTTTTCATACATCATTCCCTTTAAGAATTAGCAACTTAACCATATGTTTTCAAAACCCATAGGCAGCAACGTAACTGTAATTTCCTGCATCAAAAAAAACTTGCTATTAATCAACATTATAAATTCTGTATTTTTTTTAAAACCATGCTTTACCGTTCATTCCAAAGTGCATTTATTATTTTTTTCTAACTTGTCCGTTGCACTTCATTAAATAAGATACTTCCACCAGAAATGCTCATAATCATCATAAATCATAATAATAATCTTGCACACATAAAACTTTAACATGTATTTCGCTCCGTAACAATTGCAAAGCTGTCATGGAAAACACTGCCTCACTCATATTATAGGTGATTGTGAAATGACGTTTCGTTCCATTCCACTCCGTAATGATTGCAATGTATTCATGGTAATCCCAGTCATTTCCTCCAGCACTGTAGTGTATGCCGTTTTATGTGCAGAGCAAAGTTCTCTCTCATTATCATGCATCCGGATTATAGGGCTGTCTTGAGCACATCGTAAATATGTCCTTCCTTTTGCTAAGGAAACAGCTTGCATTGTAGGACAATGCGTCACGCCCGTGCAGTTCAGATTGATAATTCCACGTTTCACCAACACGGAAGGCCATTCCAAATACGTCATCATTACAACTTGTCAGCCATACGATTCGGACTGTCATGATTCCTGCCCCTCATGTTCCTAGCCCTCCAAGATGTCAGGCTGGAGCCAGGCCACGATCACCTACATGGCCCTTAAGGGCCTCTCCATCGCTCCAAAGACCCACTTGGAGTCAGACTTGGCGCTTGTCGCACCAGACTCTCTCACTCCCATAGGATAACATTGGGGATTGGACTTGTAGTGCATTAATGGGGACAAGATGGATGCCCCCACATATTTCGGTTCCCAGAACTGCATGTGCAGTCCAGTCTTTTGGGTTTGGTTCAGCCCAGAGGCACCTGGGATACCCAGAGACTATTTAAGCCATGCCCAGGCTGAGAAACATGCTTTGCGTTTTCTGCACCTGCAGCGTGACACTCACCGTGTTCGGATCGTTCTCCAGTAGGCCTGCATCTTTCTTCTGTGCTCAGCTCCTGCAAGAACAAGAATACGGTTAGGAACAGCCTTACCTTGCTGTGCTTCTGCCCATCATTCATCGCTCCTTCTGTTCTGCGGGCATCTTCGGCGGTGTCATTCCCATACCCGCACGCTGCTTCCTAAGGAAAAGGGAAAAGAACAGAAAAAAGGCATTAGTAAGCATTCAGCAAATCTTTGCTTATTTTTAAAGACTGTACGAGCTTCAAATGCTTACCTAAATCCCAGCCGCTCTGGGGGAACTCTGTCTCCGGAACTTCTCATGCATCTGCAAGAGGGAAAAGACACTCAAGGTTAGCGTGGAAACATCTAGAAGTGCCGCATACCGTGCTTACTCACTGCATTTCTTCCTCATAACCGGCATCCACAGGAAGGGTTCGAGGTCGTAAGAGGTCAGAACAGGCTGAGTGAAGTCCCCATGGATACCAGGTGAGCGTTACAGAACGCAAAGCCTCACATCAAAATCCACCTGGGCGTCATGGAAATGTCAGAAACCGACCAGTTAGCCCACATGTTGGGACAACTACGTTCCGAAGTACATGCACCCATGCAGCCAAGCAGGAGACCAACACCCTGAAGAGAGAGCTAATAGTAGCCAAAGAACGCACTGATGATTTAAGCCCGCAACTTCTCCAGTCACAAGCAGGGCATGCACCATTGCTGGGAAGTGTACCATCGATGCCAGCACCATCAGCCAATCCCGTTCAGATAACCCTTCCTGGGGCAGTTCCCTTGGCCCCTCCCGAACGATTTATGGGGGATCCCAAGAGGTTTGCAACATTCTTGAACCAGTGCCGCCTGCACTTCCTTTGTAGACCAGGGGCCTTTCCGAATGACCAATCACGGGTCACTTTTGTGCTATCATACCTGAGTGGTAGCGCCGTGGACTAGTATGTAACCTTTTTTTGGCTAAGACGATCCTTTGCTGCATGACCTCAGGGGCTTTCAGCAGGAGATGGAAAAGCTGTTCGCCCGTCGTACTCATGGGCAGGCATTAGACAACGAACTTCTATCCCTACGCCAAGGGAATCAAGACCTATTAACATACATAGCCACGTTCAATAGACTCGTAGTTGAAGCAGAATGGCCAGTGGAGAAGAGAACCACGTTATTTCATCAAGGGTTGCGGGGGGAGCTCAAGGATATTCTCGCACAAGTAGTGAACCCCCCGAAAGATGGCTCAGAATTCATTGACCTTGTTGTTCAACTGGATCATAGGTTGCAGGACCGAAGAGCAGATCGAACCAGATCGGACCCTCGCCCTATGTATGCACATTCAAAGGACAATATTGCCCGCACAACGGAAGGATCAGGAGAACCAATGCAAATCGGGGGGTCAGATCCCCCTTGACTAAAGCGGAAAGGGATAAAAGGAGACAGCAGCAGTTATGTCTGTACTGTGGATGGTCAGTTCATTTACTTAAAGAGTGCCCTGTGAAAAACCCAGGAGGACGGTAGGGGCCACGGACAAGGAAGATACCATCAAGGAATCAGAAAACTCCCCAGCCCGGCAAGTATAGGGGTCCACTTGTCGAGCAAAGAAAGTGAACTACAGAATTCCCATTTTGTACTATCTGTGGTCTTGATCAATCACCAACAACCATCTCGGATGCACGCAGTAAGAGCGTACATTGACAGTGGAGCCGTTGGGAATTACATCGACCAGGATCTTGCGGCAAAGATGGGGCTTCTGTTACACCCTAAATTAATCACCGACACTGTTACCACTGTCGACGGCACGGAAATAGCTTCTGATCCAGTATCCCAATGCACTGCAGCTTTAACCCTTCTGTGCCAGGATGGACACCAATAATCTATCATTTTCAACCTCATTAAGGCACTACAGTTCCAGTTGATTTTGAGAATTCCATGGTTGGTAGCTCACAATCCTCAAATCGATTGGCGAGCAAAAGAATTGGCCTTTCCCGAGACTTCCCACCCACACATGTTATCGCCAAGAGAAACAACCAATAGACACCAGAACCTCCACGCTTGCGACTGTGGCAATCGGCACCCTACCAAGTGAATACCAGGACTTTCAAGATGTCTTTCAGAAAGAACAGGCTAACAACCTGCCACCGCATAGACCATACGATTGCCAAATCGACCCCATACCCGGCGCACAAATCCCTTGTAGGCGAATTTACGCACTCATGGAACCAGAATACCAGCACCTGAAGGCCTATCTTGACTAAAACCTGGCCAACGGGTTCATCCGTCCCTCGAAGTCTCCAGCAGCCAGTCCCCTATTCTTCGTACCGAAAAAGGAGGGGGACTTGAGAACGTGCATTGACTATCGCGCACTGAACCAGATTACCGTAAAAAAATGCTACCCCCTGCCACTGATCCCTGAATTGCTTGATCAAGTCAAAGATGCCCAAATCTATACAAAACTAGACCTGAGGGGGGCATATGACCTTGTTCGCGTGAAACAGGGGACGAATGGAAAACCGCTTTTCGCTCCAAATACAGCTTGTACGAATATCAAGTAATGCCCTTTGGCCTTTGCAACGCACCTGCAGCATTTCAATACTTCATGAACAATGTCCTACGGGAATTGATTGATGTCTATGCTCTAGTGTACATCGACGATATTCTAGTATACTCCGCATCAAAGCAGGACCACGTTAAACACATCTGATCCATATTGGAGAAACTCTGTCAACACCAGCTCTACGCCAAGCTCGAAAAGTGCTCATTCCACGTCTCCGAGGTGGAATTCCTGGGCTTTATTCTCAGCCCAAATGGAATCCGAATGGATGTACACCAGGTAGATGCTATCCTGAACTGGCCATACCCAAATTCATTCAAGGGGGTTCAAAGTATGCTGGGTTTTGCAAACTTCTCATCCCAGGATTTTCACAAATCGTGCATCCCATCACGTCATTGCTAAGGAAAAGCAACAAAAAGTTCCAGTGGACAACAGAAGCCGAGGAAGCTTTCCAGGAACTCAAAGCAAGATTCACATCTGCCCCAATCTTACGCCACCCTGGCCCTGATCTCCCATACCTGGTGGAAACGAACGCCTCAAGCATGGCTATGGGAGCTGTCCTCTCACAAAAGGACCCCGAAATGGGCCAGTTACACCCTGTTGCCCTCTGGTCGCGTAAATTCACAAACCCTGAACTCAATTACCCTATCACAGACAAAGAACTCCTGGCCATTAAGTCAGCCTTTAAGGCATGGCGGCACTACCTCTTGGGCGCCAGACACACAATCACTCTAATAACTGACCACCGGAACCTCCAGTACCTAAAAACGGCAAAGGCCCAATCCTCACGACAACTACGTTGGGCTCTTTTTTTTGCTGAATATGATTCCGTGATTAAATTTCGACCAGGGGTGAAAAACGGGAAGGCCGATGCCCTTTCCAGTATGGGGGTGGAAGAGCAAGGGTATCAGACCCCTGACCCAATAGCAATCATCCCGAGTGACAAGCTCCTAGGAATCACAGCATCCATAACTCAGAAAGAATTACGTGAAGAAATCCAAAACCTGATGAGTCTGGAGCAATTACAAGCGTGGAGTGCACAAGGAGAACATTACATGATAAAAGATCAGTTACCCTACTTCAGGAATCGTTTATTCTTACCAAACCAAGAACTACGAGAACAAGTCATGTCCGGTTATCATGATTCCTTGATCGAGGGACACCCGGAATCGCTAAAATCCTAGCCAAGGTAAAAATAAATTATTGGTGGCCCGCGTGGCGTAAAGACATTATCCAATTCATCCTATCTTGTGGAGTGTGTGCTCAAAACAATTCATCCAAGCAGAAACCGTCTGGGCTATTACAACCATTGGAAATCCCACCAGCACCCTGGCACACGTTGTCCCTCGATTTTATTACTGACTTACCACCAAGTCAAGGGTTTAACACTATTCTTGTGGTTGTGGACCTATTTTCCAAAACGGCACATTTAATTCCTCCTACGGGGCCCCCAAATGCTTCCACTCTGGCAAAGGTATTTCTTGAAGGCATCATACAGCTTCATGGGTTTCCTTCAGTTTTGGTCTCAGACCGAGGTACTCAATTCGTATCTAACTTCTGGAGAAAATGCTGCTCTATGGCCCAGATCGACATCTGGCTATCCACCAGTCACCATTCCCAAATGGATAGTCAAACTGAGAGGACAAATCAGACGCTCGAGCAGTATCTGCGTTGCATGTTACACCAAGCTGAAGGAAGCTGGTTCAACCTATTATGGATAGCTGAATATGCTTATAATAATTCCCTACACACCAGCACTGGGCAGACACCCTTTTATACCATGTATGGCAGGCACCCACGTACTTCTGAGTTGGACATTCCTACAACCCTGGAAATGCCAGCAGTCAAAACCTTGCACACGACCATTTCTCAAACCTTTAAAAGGGCAGCTGAACACCTACTTCAAGCTAAGAATCGCCAAAAGAAGTTTGTTGATCAACACCGAGCAAAGGCCCCCAACTACCAAGTGGGAGACAAAGTCTGGCTGACGTCTAAACACGTGTCCATTAAAGGAACCCAAACTTTCTGTCCAAGATACCTGGGTCCATTCACCGTCACCTCCGTGATAAATCCTGTGGCGGTCAAACTAGCTTTGCCGTCAAACATGCAGAATCATCCTGTGTTCCACATGTCTCTCCTTAAACCTGTTCAATCTGGGACCCAGGTAGCAATGCCACCGCAGCCAGTAGTAGTCGCTGGGGAGCCAGAATTCGAAGTCAAGGACATCCTGGATTCAAAGTACGCCAGATCCAAATTATACTACTTAGTAGACTGAAAGGGGTATGGTCCACAAGACAGGACATGGGAGCCTTGTGAGTACATCCATGCACCTCGCTTGCTTAGACAATTTCATCAAAACCATCCAAACAAACCAGGACCAGACAGAAGAGCCACCTTGAGAGGGGCCTTGGGGTGGAGTGCTGTCATGATTCCTGCCGCTCATGTCCTCAGCCCTCCAAGATGTCAGGCTGGAGCCAGGCCACAATTACCTACATGGCCCTCACGGGCCTCTCCATCCCTCCAAAGACCCACTTGGAGTCAGACTTGGCGCTTGTGGCACCAGACTCACTCACTCCCATATGATAACATTGGGGATTGGACATGTAGTGCAATGATGGGGACAAGATGGATGCCCCCACATATTTCGGTTCCCAGAACTGCATGTTCAGTCTAATCTTTTGGGTGTGGCTCAGCTCAGAGACACCTGGGATACCCAGAGACTATTTAAGCCACGCCCAGGCTAAGAAACATGCTTTACGTTTTCTGCACCTGCAGCGTGACACTCACCGTGTTCGGATCGGTCTCCAGTAGGCCTGCATCTTTCTTCTGCGCTCAGCTCCTGCAAGAACAAGAACACCGTTAGGAACAGCCTTACCTTGCGGTGCTTCTGCCTATCATTCATCGCTCCTTCTGTTCTGCGGGCATCTTCGGCGGTGTCATTCCAATCCCGGCACTCCGCTTCCTAAGGAAAAGGGAAAAGAACAGAAAAAAGGCATTAGTAAGCATTCAGCAAATCTTCGCTTATTTTTAAAGACTGTACGAGCTTCAAACGGTTACCTGAATCCCAGCCGCTCTGGGGGAACTCTGTCTCCGGAACTTCTCATCCATCTGCAAGAGGGAAAAGACACTCCAGGTTAGCGTGGAAACATCTATAGGCGCCAGATACCGCGCTTACTCACCGTATTTCTTCTTCATAACCGGCATCCACGCTGAAAACGTCGTGGCACCCTAAAGACACAGAAAAAGAACTCAGTTGAATACAAATACGAAAAGGTCGCATCGCGCATCGCGCTCTCACTCACCTTCAGCGCTACTCATCTCAGCAGCACGTCGCCATCCCCGGACGCCGGCCATCATCTAAGGAAGGAAAGGAACGAAGTTAGAGAACTGTTCAAAAGACTCATTATACTTACCTGTCGGACTCTTGCCAGTGAAGTAACTAGGCAGCAACAAACCCGCATCAACGCGCCCCTGCGCTGAAAGCAGGACGGAGAGCACACTTTCCAAGAAAACAAGGTGAGCTGTGGATCAAAGGGAAGGGTGGACCCCGGGGGAGAAGGGGTTCAAGCACACAGAGACAATAGGGAGTTAAACTCTACCAATCCTGTGTTTCAGGCCCAGTCACCAGTCGAGTAGACTCCAGGGAAGGGTTCGAGGTCGTAAGGTCAGAACAGGCTGAGTGACGTCCCTGTGGATACCAGGTGAGCGTTACACGGACCTCTGAAGTGCCACAAATCCCAACCGTCACTTCGCTGCGCATCATTCAAAACAGCAAGTTCCATACCGTATTTCATGTCCACACTGTGATAATGCCCCAATTCATCTACATTTGCCGAACAAACAGGCATCAAAACACTAATATGGGAAATATTTGAATATTAAAAGGTGCTCCTTCATTACGGCGCACTGGCATCTTCCCAATAAGCACAGCCATTAATGCTGTTGTTTCTTTTCCATTCATTTCCGCTTATTCCTGAAGAAGAAAATAGAGCACCATCGCCACCTGCTGGTTTTAAGCAGACAGTGCCCATAAAATCTTAAATGTCTTTTACACTTTGAAACGTGCGCACCATTGTAAACAGCATTCATCTTTACTTTATTTCATAACCATACTCGACTTTAAATGTTACTTTATCCTTTCAGCTTCCTTTTAGTGGATTCCTGGGATCTATTGTACATTCAATGAGGGCCCCGTCCCAGGAAATCTTCTTAACATTATTTCCTCGTTTGGCTGGGTAGAATGGTATATTATTAATGTCATGGGGGAACGGTGGGTCTCTCATTCACAGCTGTTCCCCCTCCGGCAGCTCTCCTTACTGTCTTGCTGCAGCTCCTCTCACTGTCTTTCTGTCCTTTTTCCTTTCTCTTTTTCACCTTCCTTTAATGCAGGTTCTTTTTACCTCGTCGTCATTGTAATAAAGTACATTTGGAGTAGTAAAGCTGAGACTCGGGACACAGACCTGCTGTGGAGTCATGGTGTTTGATCCAAGCAGCTTTATTTACATAATTACAATTGAACATCATCCAGTTTTTCTTGAAGGTATTTACAGTAGACAGGAGACAAGACATAACTGTAGATCAGAGAAAACCCACCGTCCATCCTTCTCGCTCCAGTTCAGGCCCACAATTCCCACTCACAGAACATTCACTCACTCACAGATACACCCAACATTCTCCTGAGCTGCGTTCATGCATCGACATTCTAACATCAAGCACTCCAGGCCAGTGACATAAGACAAGACTACATTATAACATTGTGGGAGTCTGATGAGAGCAATCTGGATGCTACATGAAAATACCAGCGCACAGGTTAGGTTGGACAGCAGGGGGGCCATCACTGCACCAATCAGTACCAGTAGGAGGGTAAAGGAAGGTTGTGTGCTGGCCCCCTGTCTGTTTGATATCTACCTGGCTGATTTACTAGAGGCACTGAGCAGGGCTGACAGTTGCCCCCAAGAATAAATAGTACCAAAGTCATTTGCCTGTCGTACGTGGATGTCTTGGTAATCTTTGATTGCACATACCCGGGTTGCTTTAGAAATTCAGCACACAGTGGTTTTGAATGAATGCCCACTTCCATTCACTGATAAGTTCAATATGCAGTGTTTTCTGTTTAATTATAAAGTTCATATTCAGTTTGATTTTCTTTGGGCATTGATGTGGCTTAGAATCTTGTGCCTTTCACTTTAAAAGAACTTTGCAATACTCTGAGACTTTCTAAACCATTCTGCTTTAAGATACGGGACCGCTCTAATACAAAGTATTTCTTCTATTTTAACGTTCAACAATGGGATCAGTCTAGCCTTGTACACCTTCAAAAATGTGCTCTCCTAATGCACACGACCATGCCTTTACTAGATACAAAGTATTTCAGCACAATGGAAATGTTCATTCACTCGCACTTCGCGCACCAGATGTCTTATTTCATAGAAACTCATCGGCCTCCTTAGTAGCTGTCCTTGTAATGCAGAGCACACAAACTGCAGCTTCTGCTTCCATGGGCCCAACTTCTGCCCCGTAGACACCCCTGGGCTGGCTTCCCAGCAATGAGGAACACGCACTTTGATTGAAAGGCAAAGGTGCAGCCTTTCTACCCGGCTCCCTTATCCACCATCAGTTCGCTACACAGAGCTCCTGCTCCCACATCAGGCAGTCTCAGACCACCTCTCCTTGCAGTCTTCAGTGTCTCCCTGTGCTGTGTACCACATACCTTCCCACAGTAGTTCCCTCCAATGGCTCGCCTCTCTTCCAACAAGGTTCCCACCTGATCACACAGGCTCCCCTGCTGCTGCTCTCTGTGTTGCTTTGTCCTCCTCCTTTTATACACATGCAACCCTCTAACAGGTTTCAGGTGTGTTCTCTCAATCAGCCCTTCCTGTCCATGATTAGGAGGACATGCCTGACCTTAACACCACCTTGCAGGCATCGTCTTCATCCCAGTACCAAAGTGGTGAAAGTGTGTGGTGTTCATTATTTTAAGTTGTTGCTTCCTCATCTCAGTACTGTCAAGTTTCCCACATGATGAATTGCCGGGAACTGACTTAAAGGGATAGTCCAGTAAAACATTTTATTTAAAAAATAGATAGGCAACATTAAAAAAATAATACTAGCATTTTTTTTAAAAACTTCCTATGTAAAATTTTGAGCTATTCAAGCTCAAAATTCGCAAAAGCAAGCACATGGGCGCATCCATTTTGTGAAATGGATGCTCGCCTGTGCTGGCTTTTGCTTTTGCGGCACTAATGAAGGAAAAGCCAGCCAGCTGTAGTAAACAAAAGCTACCGCTGGGTGGCTTTTCCTTCATTGGTGCTGTACGCGGAGGACGGGGACCGGAGACCAGAGCAGGAAAGCTGCAGCTGAATCTCCGTAAGTGCTATTTATTTTTTTGAAAAAATAAGCACTAGCTGTGTTTTTTTTTCTAAGTTTTCCGGGCTGGAGGAGCCCGGAAAACTTAGAAATAAAACCGCAGCCTTAAAAACTTTGTATTTATGTTTGCGGTCGCTTTTGAAGCGACCACAAACAATAATACAGCGTTGTGTTTGAGGAGGAGCCTGAGAAACTCGGAAAGAAAAACCGCAGCATTTTCAAACACAACCGCGTTGTGTTTCTGCCTGCTGTGGCTATCACTTTGGGTCTCCGGTGGGGAGCCCGAGAGCCCCAAATGGGAAATCAGCTGTAGGCAGAAACACCGCGGCATGTAAACACAACCACGTTGTATTTCTGCCTGCCTTGGCTTTCACTTTGGGGGAGCATCGGAGACCCAAAGTGATAGCCACAGCAGGCAGAAACATAAGGGATTGTGTTTGAAAACGCTGTAGTTTTTCTTTCCGAGTTTCTCAGGCTCTTCCGAGCCGGAGGAGCCTGAGAAACTTGGAAAGAAAAACTCAGCGTTTTCAAACACAACGTTGTATTTATGTTTGCGGTCGCTTCAAAAGCGACCGCAAACATAAATACAACATTTTTAAAGCTGCGGTTTTATTTCTAAGTTTTCCGGGCTCCTCCAGCCCGGAAAACTTAGAAAAAAACCTGCGCTAGTGCTTATTTTAAAAAAAAAATAAGTAGCACTTACCGAGATTCAGCTGCAGCTTTCCTGCTCTGGTCTCCGGTCCCCGTCCTCCGCGTACAGCACCAATGAAGGAAAAGCCACCCAGCGATAGCTTTTGTTTACTACAGCTGGCTGGCTTTTCCTTCATTAGTGCCGCAAAAGCAAAAGCCAGCACAGGCGGGCATCCATTTCACAAAATGGATGCACCCATGTGCTTGCTTTTGCGAATTTTGAGCTTGAATAGCTCAAAATTTTACATAGGAAGTTTAAAAAAAGTGCTAGTATTTTTTTTTTTAATGTTGCCTATTTATTTTTTAAATCAAATTTTTTACTGGACTATCCATTTAAAATAACCCATAAAGGTTGGGGGATACCATGTCTCGCCTGAGGTCATCCCACACCCAATCCTCAAGGACCCACCACCCAGGTGATCCTCCCTCGCTACGCCGCCTCCAAGGTTACGATCCAAAAGCAATGGCCTTTCCCTGGCCACCGGTGCAGATGATCCAAAGGGTTTAGGAGTGAGAACACCCTCAGGATTCTCACAGAGGCCACAACTTTTCTGAAGCAACCAGCTTGGTGAGGGGACCCATTTCCAGGAGGGCTTTGCCCATAAATGAAATATTGCGCTTTAGCACAGAGCACCACAGAGTGCTTGTGAGTGTGCAGTTGAGTGGCTGGAGCTTTTCGGAAGCAGTCTGCCTGGTGAGCGGACCCATTTACAGACAGGCCTGACCCATAATTAAAATACTGTGCTTTAGTGTGGAGCGCTGCAGATTGCCAGTGAGTGTGCAGTTGGCAGGCCAGAACTTTTCTGAAGCAGGCTGCTTGGTGAGCGGACCAATTTCCAAATGGACTCAACCCATAATTGAAATACTGCACAGCACTATGGAGTGACAGTGGATGTGCAATTGGGAGGCCAGAACTTTTCGGAAGCAGCCTGCTTGGTGAGCGGACCCATTTCCAGGCACACCTGACCCATAATTGAAATACTGCACTTTAGCGTAGAGTGCTGTAAAGTGCTGGTGAGTGTGCAGGTGGGAGGCATTTGGAGGCAACGGATGCAAATTCTATGCAAGGTAACTGTTATGGTTTATTTGTTGATTCTGCCCACGTTCTACTATTTAATTATGTACAATCTTCAGAGTAAATCCATGGCTGCTGAAACAATACTGACCCCTTTAGAGGGGATCTTGGAAAATATATCTGGACAAAGCAATAATGCCAACAGTTACCGAAGCTAAGTTTTCCTCTGACCTAAACAATCAAATTGTGATTGACTCTCCTTGCACTTCATTGGCCAGCTCCTCCCCAAACATGGAACGTCATTATGCTCTCTCTTTAACTTCCAGCTAAAGGAATATTACCGATTTTATTCACACCAAAAGTGCCAGTAAGGGAGATCTGACAAATGTAAATTATGACACATTGTCCAACCCTCTTCCAGAGCTAAATAAGGAAAAGTGCAGAGGGACAACTTCAGCACTCCAGAGGGTGTGTGTCCAAGACCATTGCAATGCTAATCTGCAGTCTGTTTCAGTATTGCCAGTTCATGGAGAGGGTCTCTCCCTACGATGATTGGGCTCACTCTCCTCAGATACTCCTGATGTATTTGCTCACCAAGCATCATTGAATGTCTCTAATTTGTATACCTTATCTTCTCTTAGTTCTGAAGAGAGTGATAAACCAAGAAGGCAAGAAGATATAAAGGAATTGGGGGCCTCACCAATATCTTCATTACATTTTGTTATAAACTCCATAGTAAAACTCTATGACAACATCAGTAATGAAGTCGAGTCTCATACCATCTTGTTGAACTGGAATCATACCAAAATGTTGCCATGATTGTGATGACATTACTAATACAGCGCCTGAGCGCAATACAAAAATCCTGCCCCCATTATACCAACTAAGTTGAGCGGAGATTGTGGGGTTGTGCCCCACTCCCTTTAGTCAGTGTATTTGGGGGTTGGGAGTTGCGGGGGTATCCCCTGCTTACCATTATGGTAAGCAGTGGATAAAAAAAGGACCCACCGGCATCAGCACTGCCCCACGTAAGTGCGAGGAACTGATGCCGCAGGTGTACAAGGCAGTCGGTGGTGCACACAGAGGTGCACCGCAGTAAAGGTAAGTGGAGGGGGTGCAGGTTGGGGGACTGCAGGCCGTAGCTGGAATTACGTGCAGCTCAGTGGCCACATAGATACATTGAACTCAATTGAAGCAAAGCTGGATTTCTGTACATTTTACTCTCTTGTCCCCCAGGCGATTAAAATGACTACATCTGCCCGCTCGGGGAATAAAAGTCAATGCCCTGAGATGGGGAGTGTTTCTAATATTTCATTGGAAAATGCAAATATGCCTCCCTCCTGTTTTACTTTATGGACGATATAAGACTAGATGACCAAAGAGAAATTAAGAACCCTGATTAACATTTATCACTCTCTAACATGAATCTTAAAATTAAAGGGAAAAAAGGAAAAGTTAAGATTCAGGCTAAAAAAAACAAAAATCAAACCAATACTGATACCAATCAGAAGTCATCCAGAAAATGTTTGAGATCTCTTCCCCCTTAAGGAATTAAATCCAGTAGGCAGATGTTCCAGTGAAAGAAAATTAGAGGTCTGTTGCCACTGGTATTCTTCCACCCAGAGGCAAAAACAACTTGTTCCAAAAAAGGGAAGAAGAAAAACAGAACAAATAACACATTAGGCGAGCAACAAGCTCAATGTTTAAAACACGAAACAGTGACAATCTTTTTTTGGTATTATTTATTGTGAAATACATTCTTTGAAGATTGTTTCACAAAACAAGAAAATGAAAGACAGTGACAAACAATATCACCTTACATGATTTTAAGAAAAATACAAACTTGCTTCCATGCCACATGTGCTGCAGCAGACAAAAGGCCAAACTCATATCGTAACACGGTTGCAGGGACACCTGGTGGCAGTGACAAGACCCAAGTGATTTTTGAGTTTACGCCAATTAATCATCGGCTAAAAGAGTAACATTTCTGCGCCATATACAATAACCGGGAGTACTACTTTTTTTTATCATAAAACTACACAACTGGGGTATTCAAAAATGACCAAATTGTTTGTTAATGAGAGAGGCTTTAACAGCCAGAAATGTAATCTTTGCCTTTTGTTGGAGAAAGTATTCATTGTGACTGTGACCCTTGAACAAGTAGAATCCCAAGTAAACAAAATTAGGCACCTGTTCTTTTATGGAGTTTTCAAAAAACCACCTACATTTATAGTGTCTTTTTTTACCAGCCCTAAATTAGAAGACCTTAGACTTATCAACGTTAATCGCCAGTTTGTTATGTCCTGTGTACTCCGCCAGACCTGTCAGTTATCTTTGTAGGCCAATTGGAGTGCAGTCCACAGGACAAGGTTATCGTCATATAGGAGGTAATTTGCCCTGCTGTCTGCTAAATAGGGCAGGAAGGAATGTATGTCCTTAAAAGTACACCTGAAATGTCAGAAATAAAAAGATTAAAAAGGAGTAGGGCTAACACGCGCCTGCTTTGGATCATGCTAAACAGCGCACCATTGGTATTTAGTCTTAACCTGAAAGATGTGTTAGTATGCAGGGCAGTTATCATGTTCAGAAGGCCTTCCGGGCAACCCCAATCAGAGAGTTTCTGCCACAAAAGCTCCCTGTCGACGCTGTCAAAAGCCATCGAAAAATCTATAAGAGAAATAAACATAGGTTTTGACTTTATCATGGCTTTACATTTTAGAAAACTCAAGACAAAACCATTTGCGTTCGTCCCCATTCCTTTCATGAAACCGGTTTGTTGAGGATCTAACCTACCTGTGCCTTTTGCCCATGCTAGCAGATCGCGTGACAAAATAGAAGCAAAGATTTTTGATGATGCATCCAGCAGTGTAATGGGGTGGTAATTAGCTAGATTGTCCCACTGACTTTTGTTTATGGTTAGGGACCAGGATTGAGATCAACCATGAAGCAGGCAGCTTATTTCTCACCATGACTTTTCCTAAGAGATTTAATAGAAAATCAGCCAAAAGGGCGGGTTGCCTTTCAATACCATCACAGACAACCCATCCGGACCTAGTGCCCTTGAGTTAAAGCTACCGGTGATAAAACCAATCAAGTCTTCCTGGTCTATATTCAAACACTAAGGCTATCGAGTGGACCTATCTTCACACGAACCACCATAGATCTCACTAAAGTGGCCCACCCACTTATATTCAGAAATAGGGTTTACCTGAAGCTTAGATTGTAAGTCAGAGTTAAGTAGGCTCCAAAAAGATTGGGTATCCTTAGAGATCATACCTGGCACATTCTCTGTGAATCCTTCAATAACTGGGTGTACCTATAATTTCAGATCCCATTCCTATGCTCAAGTTTGAGACATCTACCATCACTCAAATCCGTAGGAAGGATGTAACACAACGTTTTATGTAAAGCCTTTTTTTCCCTTGTAGCACAGGATAATTAACATGCTTGTGAGCTGCACAGGGTTTACTACGAGGCTGCATACAATTGAAGACGACATTCAACAGTACCACTTATGATACACTCCCTAACAGATCATGATATGATATGATATGATATGGCATTTGTAACACGCCTATACACAAGTGTTTCAAGGCGCGACGAGGCAGGGAGGGGGGAACAAGGGGAAGACAGACAACGATCCTACTAGGCCAGGTGTCATTCAGATCGCGCAAGTGCAGGGGTAAGGGGAAGGGAGAAAGTGCATGGGGAAGGGGAGGGGGGAAGTGCAGTACAAGGTAAGTGGAAAAATAATAATAAAGGGCCAGCTGGTGGCAAGTGGAAGGTAAGTGCAGACAAGTGCTTGGAAGGGGGGGCTGTAGGGATACAGAGGCAGTCCCGCAGTGCAGGGGTTGCCAGGGAGGCAGTGCAAGTGGAGAGTGGCTGGGCCCAGGACTGAGGTCGGTGAGAGTGGCCCAGTTGCAGATTCGGTGCAGTTTCAGCAAAGAATTAGCAGGAGAGAGGGAGAGAGAAAGCAGAAGCAAAGAGGAAGGTTTTGAGGTGCTTCCGGAACCGGAGATGGTTCTCCTCAAGTTTCAGGGAGGCAGGAAGGCTGTTCCAGAGGGAGGCCCCTGCCTTTGTCATTGAGAAGGGTCACCAGAGTGTCATTAAGGGTTCATATATAATAATCATTCCACACCAGACGGTTTCTGACAGAATGTACCTGTAAAACCAGTGGGAAGCCATCTGAGACAAGGCCCTATCCAATATTCTCCAATTCAAATAAAGAGGAAAATAATCACTCATATTTGTAGACTTAATTTTAAAATGCATAACAGATGGACAGATCCCTTCAGAGACAAAAAAGTAATCAAATACATTTCTCTGAGAATCTTTTCCCAGGTGTGATGTGGCAGATCATCTCCTGGCACATCACCAATAATGATACATAAATGATATGCTTCCATCGGGGACAACAATTCCACCTCACATTTGACAACAGCAGGTTCCTGTATTCATGGTTACTAGTCGATAAATGACTGCATAAAGCGTTTAAGTCACCACAAATAAGGATAGAATTAGAATTCCTAAGGGTTTGCCAACTGAACAGGACCTCTTCTATGGCATCAAACAAGTGTATTTTTTGTATTTATTCAATATGTTCATAGCCATCACTGGCTTTACATATACAACACAATACAAATACATACTTACTTCACTGACTAAAAACTATTCTCATCAAATCAATTAAAATACAAAAATACCAGCAGACAGCACTAAATATGAGGATAGGAGGGCAAGTAAACCCACCTCATCACGAACTAACAACAGTGAAAGCTGGACCTGGCTCTCAAATGCCTTGACTTCGGACCAAAATAGATAGCAACTCGAACTGGAAATTCAGAAGCAAGAGCGGCTAAAAGACGAATCCCAACCTAACAAACTGGTTTTTGCCTCATGGAATACAAGAGGATTTTCGCACTTGACAAAACCTAGCACCATACATTTGGGGAACTTCGACATTTTATATCTGCAAGAATCATGGTTAATGAGAAAGCCACATTTGGACGGTTACGAAATTGCCATATCCCCAGGAGGAAAAGGGGATAAAGGAAGGCACACTTCGGGATTAATTATGGCCATCAGAACTAGAGTAGGTTTGGCATTAAAAGAAACCGCAGTGTGTCATTCTTTTATTCTGGCATCCTTGATAACCTGGCAACAACAATCTAATCCTGTTTTGATCAATCAAAAACTGATACCAAGGATGGCGAGTGGGGGAAAGTTCTATCATAGTAATAAACGTATATTGGAACCCAAGAGCATTGAATAATGAAAATGTTTTGAAACTCGTTGAAAAGACCATTGATGAGGCCCAGACAATACACCAAGCAAATTAAACAATTGTCTGTGGTGATTTGAATGCAAGTTGCAGGCTGTATCTCAAGATAAAGTTGAGAGAGAAAGTGAAACAGCATCAAACGTCATAGGAGCCGCTTGGTTAAAAGGAATGGCCTCTAGAGATCTTCACAATCTGCACTTATTGGATTCCAATCAATCACAAATACCGTCTTAGGAAAGGGAAGGACAAAGTGCAACCCTTGATTATATTTTCACATCAAGAGAATTCCTTCCGTACATTACATCTTTCCAAGTCGTAAAAACAGCAAAGAGCGATCACAATCTTCTTAAAACCACCTGGAAATCATCAGTAAAGCAAAGAGAGAGAATGACAAGCGCTACAAAGAACTAGCAAACACAGATCTGTGCATTGATACGGGACTGGTGGTGGATTATCAACCATTATTGATGTATTACCAATGCAAACCCGATCGCTCTAAAACAAAAGTGCTTAAACATCTCCAATGTTTTCGACGAACTTGTTGCGGAAAAAAGGAAAATAATAAGGCGCGAGAGATGACAAGCACTGAAGAGTGGTTTATCAGACTCAATGGAAAAGGTAGCAAAAATTACAAATGCCTACAAGAACTGGATAATGTTCCATAGAAGGAAACTCTATCAGGCAGATGCAGAAAAGATCCCAAGAGCAATAAGCGGTCGAAAAACTAGGGATTTTTGGTCCTTGATAAGGCAAACAACTTCAGTAAAGTATGAAGCCTTACAAAACAACGTCTGCGAAGAAACTTGAATCTCTCATTTCCTGGGTCTTTTCTCTACCTCAAACAAAAATGATAATAAAGAATCACCTGAGTCAGTATACTCTTGGAAGGTCCCGCATGATGAAGAACTGATTAAAAAAAAAGATATCCCAACTGAACAGATCCAGAGCTCCAGGGCCCGAGGGGATCAGAAACATCGATCTGAAAGAACCTCAAGAAAAGTGGGCTCTTATGTCGGAGATCTTCAAAAAATCTGTGCAATCAAAATCAGTACCTAAATCATGGAAAAGCGCAACAGTGGTCCTGATATTTAAGAAAGGTTCTTGTGATTGCCCTTAGAACTACTGTCCAATAGCGCTTCTGGACGTAATAGGGAAGCTATTTGGATCATTCTGCTTGGACGACCTTCAAGCGTGGGTAAAAACGGCAGCCTGTTTGGATCCGTTCCAAACAGGATTAGTAAAAGATATTCGAACAACTGCATATATTCTTCTACTCAGCTCCCTAAAGGGAAAGATAAAAGATGGTAGCCCAAGGATTTTTATTGCCTTCATAGACCTGGTCCAAGCGTTTGACCAGGTCAACCGCGAAAGACTATGGCAAAAACGTAATGGGTTGAAGTGCCCAAAATTGATATTGACGTAAGGCTGCAGATTTATGGGATTCAGAGAGCATTTTTCAACCTACTCCAACCTGCATCAGAGTAGTGCGAATAATGTGGATGCCGATCAGCAACACAGCACCCTAGCCTATCTAAACTGCATACCGAAGAAGTTATAAATACAGTGTGAGACGCGGTGACTCCAGTCCTGAGTGATAGGATAAAAATCCTCAGAATTGCGTTTTTGAGATGTGTTGAAATTGAAAACACCACATCTTTCACCTCCTTGGCCCCTTGAATAGGAGATGGTGTGGCTCAAGCCAATATATGCACAAGAAAAATGGTTGTTTGTCCTGAAGAAGGTTGCCATACATATAGAGCACTACTGATGATGCTCACGGAGAGCAACTGAAACACATGTCGACGTGAGAATCTGTGGGAACTATACAACACAGATTTTTTTGCTATCCCAAATAGATGGGGCATTCTCTTTGTGAACCACGAATGTTCTAAGACGCAACAGATTGACCACTGTTTTCTTATGTAAAGACCATTTTTTGAAAAAAACCAGTGTGATAGTTTGTTGAGGAAAGTGTGAATGTGAATGAGTGAACATGAATGAGCCACAATGTCTTATTAAAATTGTGTTTAATAATTATTTTAGACTTGTTTTTGAATAAAATAAAAATCTTGGAAATACAAACCAAGTTACAAAACCCTTTGCGTCCCACTATTCCTCTTCTTTGTCTAGTAGTCCATCCCCCTGTTGTTTCTTGTTTCTAATCCTTCCACGACCTCCTGTGAAGTTACTGATATTACCATCCCGTTCAGTCCAAGTTCAAATTGGTCAAGCCCGATAGGCTGGTTACCTCCACACCCTTCCCCCAATTAATTTGTTTGGGTCGCGCCATGGGAGACCGGGGGCGCATCCCTAGGGGAGGGTGGGAAGCCAGGGGTAGGGTTGCTATTTCTTACCACCTTTTAGTTTTTTAGTTTCTATTCTCAAAAACCTCTCCCTTCTTACTTCTTTTCTTGTTTTTCCTCTTTTGAAAGATTGAGAACTCCCCCCTAACATCACTCCCTCCAGCTTTCCCCTCCACAGTTATATTGACAACAACATCTACTCTCTGCTCCCCCTCGGCCAGTAGGTCATCAGCCACCTGCAACATGCTTTCACTTAAGAGAGAAGTGGTAGTACAGGGAATCACCTGGTCAATAAAGAAGCTTTGATCAACCAAAGGTATGTTTTCATTTTGGGGCGGTTCTCTCCGACATCCCCCCTATTAATCTAACACTACTCCTGACCTCCCGCACCCCTTATATACCCTTCCTTACAGCCCCTCTATTTTTTCAATGGGTTTTTTGAGAAAGGAAATTGGCATGGCGATGAATGAACCTCATACTGAACAGGGAATAGGTGTATCCTCAACATGTATAACCTCAGCTATTTCTAAACGGTGTTCAGATCCATTATTGGCACAGTTAGGCTTCGCTGCCTGAGTTACCTGCAGTGTCACTCGGAGGGCCGGAGGCATCGCCCCCTCAGCCCACCTCACACAACACCTGTGAGGCAGACAGGAGTGATCATCACCCGTAACGTATCCTAAAATATATGAGAATCTATCATTCAATGTGTTAATAGCAAGCACCTGTTAGCTTAGGACACAACCCACCCTTCCATGTGCATCAGTTAATACTTTAAGAGCCAAGTTTAGGCTAACATGCAGGATAGAAATTAGAGATAGCATAGAATCATCCAGAATGACAGATCCATGCTACCTAGTTAATGATAATGATGTGATATTTATATAGCGCCTTGATCCAAAGCACTTTACAGGGCACATATTTACATACAATATCGCCCAACCGAAATTGGTACTCATTTATCGACCTCGGAAGGATGAAAGGCTGAGTTGGCCTTGCTGGGATTCGAACCTGCGACCTGCAGATCAAGCTCAGATCGCAGCAGCGAACGTTCAACCCGCTGAGCTATCTTACCGGGATAGTTGTTGGTGGGCTCAAGGCAGGTAGAACTGGGGAAGCCTTGCCAAACTGTAGGGCTGATGGAGAAAAGGGGCTCAGATCTCTGTCAAATGTCAAATCCATCCAAGGGCTGGCCGTTGGTTTAAGGATGTGAGGCTTGTCTTTGTTGGACACTATAGAGAGGGGTGCCAGCAGACGACCTTTAAGGACACATGAAAAAAGAGGGGCAACTTTTTCTGGCGAGCTGACTAGGCTTGTTATACGTGGCTTAGAGATGACCAGTGACACACTTAAACCAAAAGCCCTCAAAGCTGCTGCCTCAACGTCCACAGGGCAATCAATACAATATCCAGACCACAATGCAGCTGTATGTACAATGCCCGATGTTGATGCAGCACTTGAAGAGTTCACTAGACAAGCATTAGTTGCTAATACCTTTGAAATTCCCACTGCCACCCCTCCAGGTTGCAAGGCTGTGTCGTCATAGTGTGATAGGATTTGCAAATCAGTGATTTATCGAAGCAGGCCCTTACTAGCTGACACTAAGACCCAGAAAGAATTGTCTAAAGCTGCTACTCCCAAAGCTACTAAAGCTGGCAGAGAAAGGCGGGCCGTAATTGTAGCGGCCAATTGTGATGAACATGAAATTGATTCTGTGTCCACCGTAAGAAGGTCGTCGATCGAAACCCCTGGTCCAGATTAACCAAAAATAAAGACTGCCGGTTTCACCGTGTGTGTCCCAACAGCTGACTGGACAAGCGAGGCAGGTGATACAATCAAAGTTTCGGACCTTCTTGACTCCAAAGGGTCCAAGGGGAGGAGATGAGGAGTTGATGCTTGAAATCTCATGACTTTGCAACTGGATAAAACAGGGGTGGCGAACACGGCAGTGGGAACTACCTTAGAATCCTAAAGGAACTCGGGGTGTGTACTCATGTAACAAATGTATGGGTGCTTCCTCTATCTAGTCCCGGGTAGGGGTATATTGTGAAAGAAAAAGGAGATAGAGGCAAATCTGTAGGGGGGTGAATTAAAAGTGGGGTTGCTTTCAGGGTGGTTAAAAACCATTGTAATCATCATATTAAACACTATACATTATACAAGTATCTCATAAAAAATTAATAAAAGACCAAAGCATAGATTGATGGATCATTAGTCAAAGACATTCACAAATTGCCACCTCTGTGGCCAGGGTATCATCACAAACATTAGTTAGATTAATTGTTGTCCTGTGTTTTTTCATTTCTTTTCACAAACTAAAGGTTCTGCATAACATTTTGTAAATGATTGCAACAGTTTTGCAACTGCATTCTCATTAGACAGTATGAAATCTCAACATGTTTCAGTTCATGAAGGTAGTCAATCCAGAATATTCATCAGGAGTAAAACCCTGGTATTTGTACAAGCATATGGCCTGTGCTGTTGTGTCAGTGAAGGGATCTGCATGGGATAGCGTCCTTCCCCTATCAGACAAGACAAAAAGCAAAATACTGTATTGAGTTACTAATTCTCTATAATCCAGTCATACTCACTAAACGAGAGAAACACCTATTACAGGTTTTAGGAATTACCTGTAGTGGTATGTTGAGAGGGTGAAGTTGTTCGTAATAACAATCAGGGATGCTTGTTGCGTCCTTCCCTAGGCCTAATCAATAGAAAAGCATATAAAGAGTGTGCTTTTAATTTTGCAAAACAACAAACCAAAGGAATACTTTTCCTCTATTCTACACAGCTCAATGGTACATCCCTCTTTGGAATCGACCCAAATTCAAGTAGTGCCAACATAAAAAGTCTCACCTCTCACTGCGAGGTTCGAAGCTCTGTTGTGGTACAGAGGGCGGCGTTCGTATGGATACTGGTCCGAGTTCTCCAATGTGCCTGATCGTATATTTACTCAGGATTGGTTGTGTACAAAGCACCATAATCAATCTGGAGAAAGCAATGAATTACATAATGGGTCAGAATTTACTCCCTCTATTAGTGCGGAGCATTTGGTGCATAGTATTCAATAGGGCAATGGAGATTTACCTTCAGCGTGAGCTTGAGCCCCGACTTCTTGTATGGGCTATATTAGGTGCTCACAATGTGTTCACAAATGTAGGCAGAGGCGCTATATGGAATGATAAATTATTTTAATATTTAGTAATCCATAGCCAGCTGATAAAAATGTTGGGTACAGTATAAGCTAAAAATTAGCTTACCTACCGCGCTGTAGAATGTCAGCGATTCTGGGCGGCCAGTTGTGAAGCACGGAGGGAGCTGTGCGGGCTTCCTCAAGCAGATAGAATGATTAGAAGTGCATGCATTAAATGGCGGTAGCACTGTAAGGGAAGAGAAGCCAGCTGTCATAAGCTATGACTCATATGAAGCTGTTATGGTGCGGGAAACTAACCTAACCTAACTAACCTAAGCTGTGTATTCGCTTACCTCTCGTGCTGTCGTCTGTCAGCGAAGCTCGCCGTACAGTTGTTGCGCATGGCAGTCGATGCCACAGGCAAGCGTTATCTCCTCAAGTTAGCAACCATCATCATGGCGATGTGTACACTAATACTCAAGGGAATGTTTTCTATGTCGCCAACCCTACTACTAAGGCAGCGCGCCATATTGGAAGTGTCTGGTTTTCTCTGCGACAAATTTATTAACATGGGATTTCCCTTGTGTTCTGAGTAGTACGCTGTAAATCTCTCCTCTGTATGGTGGTTCTATGTGCTTGTGCCCAATCATAAAACCCCTTAGGTTGCGGGTTGTGGTGTTTAGTACATTGTTTTTGAGGATACATACATAACAATATAAATAAGCTTGCGGCCTCAATCATGCTGATTATGATCATAAATGCATGTTGCATCGGTACAGGAAACATCATCCTCGCAGTCTAACACGTTTATAAAATGTATAAAAATGTATACGGTGACCATATTCGGTGCCCTCCTATGCCATAGATAGCACTGTGAGGCCCTCTGTGTGTTCACTGAAGGCTGTAGAAATATAAAGCATTATATAAGGGCATACCCCCTACTGGTGGGCTGGGGCAACAGGGAGGACTAATGGGTGGATGTATGGAGGTAGAGGAGTGTGCTCCGGACCCCAGGCCTTTAGGTTAGAGTGTTATTGTTTGATTTTATGCCATTCGATGACCTTGTTAAGTCCTTGCACATCGCTTTGTATGATGTAAATCATCTCCTGTTCCTTTTTGAATAATACATTCTCAAGCTGAACCGTATTTTCTCCCTCGAGAACTTGTAGTACCATCCGTGTAAAATCTTCAAAATTGCGATATTTTTCTTGAAAATGTTTGACAATGGGGGCCTTTTCTGTTTTGTTTTTGAGGTTACTTTGATGTTCAATTATTCATGTTTTAATCTTGCGATTAGTTTTCCCCACATATGGTAGACCACATGGGCATCTTATCAGATAAATCACGTGGGTGGTGTTGCAGTTGGAAGAACTCTGTTGTGTCCATTTCCTGTTTGTCTCAATGTCTGCTTCTAGGCTCTTCTTTGTCATCTTACACACCCCACAGGTGCCACAGGGGTGGTGTCCCATGGGTTTCCCCGTGTTCCAGAGGGTAGAGTTGTCACTGAGTCATTTCAATTTTAGTTTACTGGCACTGATCTTGTTTCCGATGGAGGTACTTTTCTTGTATGCAAAGATGGGACATGCAAGATATACCTTGGAGGTGTCAAATACTTTCCAGTGCTACTGGATCACATTTCTAATTTTCAGACTCAGATCCGTGAAGGTGTTTACACATACCAGTCTTTCGTCTGCACTTTTCACTTGTTTGGTTTCCAATAGTGCTTCCCTATTGTTGTTGCTGGCTCTTTTTGCCGATTTACAAATCATTTTCTTAGGATAGCCTCGTTTCTGTAGTTTTTGGCTAAGAAGCTTGGATTCTTCATCATATGTAATATTCTGGGAGCTATTTATTTTTAACCTCAAAAATTGTCCAAAGGGTAAATTGTCTATTGGTTTTTTAAAAAGGTTTAACTAGAAGTTGCACACTTTGATGATTAAATATAGTTAGGTCCAAAAAATTGGTTGTGGTATTATTAACTGTCATGGTAAATTGTAAGTGTGGATTTAGTGCGTTGATCCAGTTGAGGAAAGTCGTAGTATCTTCTGGTGGTCCTTCCCATTTGATCAAACTGTCATCAATATATCTGGTCCATTTAAGGATCTTCTTCTTGAAAGGGTTGGTATCGGGATATATGTACTTCTTTTAAAAAAACTCCACAAATAGATTTGTGAGACTCAGGGCCATCGTTGCCCCCATTGCAGTCCCTTCTATCTGCTGATAAAATACTTTTCCAAACTCAAAGTAGTAGTTTGTCAGTGCGGCCTCTATGCAACATAAGATGAAGGATGATGGTACAGGGTCTGTGTCCTGTCTGTTAAGAAGAATTTCCTCCACTGTATTGATAGTGGCTTGCTGAAGAATGTTTGTACACAATGATACAATGTCCATACCCACCAGTAGTTGAGTGTTGCTATTGAAATCAAGGTTTTCGAAGTGTTTAATTGCTGCCATTATATCTTTCAAATAGCACTGCATGTTTTAACATGTCCCTTTAAGTAATGGTCCGCATATTTAGATAAGGGTTCAAGAACCAAGTTAATGCCTGATACAATTGGTCGGCCAGGTGGTTTGTCTAGGGTTTTATGAATCTTGGCAGGCAATACAATGTAGGTGTTTTTGGTTTCTTATTAGACAGGAACCCTGCTAATTGTCTTGAAATCCCGCCCCTCTCTTGTGCCTTTGCTGTTTTTGAAGCAATCATATCCTGTAATATTTTAGTCGGGTCTTCCTGTATTTTTTTACAGTAGGTTGTGTTGCTCAGTTGGTTCATGCATTCATTTACATAATCCTCCCAGTTCATCATAACGATACTTCCGCCTTTGTCTGCCTTCTTGATTATAATCTGTTGGTTCTCAGCCAAGCATTCAATTGCCTCTTTTTCCAGTCTGTACAGATTTTGGAAGGGTCTGGATTTTTCCTGTTTCAGTTTCTCCATCTCAGCCAAAACTCTATTTTGAAACACTAGGGACTCAGCAGAATAACTGCTGGTTGGTGCACAGAAGGTGGAGGGGTTCCGCAACCTTGTATAGTTGACATTTGCATTAGTGTCACTTCCAGTTTCCGTTCCGGCGAAGAATTCTTTCTGATGTATAGTTCTCATCAATTTGTTGAATTTGATCCTGAATTTGAAGGAATCATGTTCCTTTGTTATGACAAACCCCAGTCTTTTATTAATGACTTTTTCTTCCATTACTGTGGGGGTATAGCTGGATATGTTTCTTAGGAGTGGTTGCCGTTCCTGGTTTGTCATTTGTTTTGGTCCCAGTTGCCTCTGGGTTGGCCTGGGTGTAAAAAAGGCCTTGTAGATTGTTTTCTTCCATTGTTCCCTTGTCGTCTAGTTTCTTGGCCTCTGCTCCTTGTAGGTGTTTTATTGGTTGAGGTGCCTTTATCAGGATTGTCCGGGTCACTCGAGTCATTGCTGGTACTATAGGAAGTACCCCTGAATCTCACGCTGCGATTGGAGCCATTTGGAGCCCCTGGTTGCTGGAAGTTTGGTTTGCAGTCATTCTTAACATAAGGGAAGATTTGTTCATGACTGAACCGTGCCAGGTCTTTCTTGAATCTTTGTATTCTTTCTTGTGTATTATTAGTCTTGAAGTTTTTTATCTCTTTTTCGATTTCTTCGATCTTTTTTTGTGCATGTCCAGTGAGACAAGTTTTTTAATGTCCTCTTCTATTTTTTTAAGATCAATCTCTATTTTTTCACTGGTTTCCTTGGCTGGATCGATGATCAGAATAAGCTAATCTCTTCCGCACCGGTTTGCGATGTAACTCAACAGTATACGGAATTTCTCGTTTTCCAAAAAAGACGGGGTTCATTGTGGACTACAAGACCTTGAGGAACGACCACCATATCAAAGCAATTCCCAATTCCAGAGTTAAAAGTCATAAGTGGAGAATAAAACAGGAAGGGCTTAAACTTGCCCTTACACTTAAGCTTAGAATCAGATCGTGGAACATTTTTATAACAGTTGCTTGCTGCGGCCAACATAACCGTGACATCTGCCATTGTGTCCTCCCCAGGCACTATGTTTCGAGCAGGGGGCACAAAACATGCCTTACCTTGAAGGCTACTCCCGCTCCTGAGGCCATAGATGGAAGATGGCATCCCTGGACCTCCCAACGGCCCAAGGAAAGTAGATTGACAGTGGGACTGCAAAGTACAAGGCAGGCAGTACTTCTTCTTTGCAAAAGTGGCAAACAATATCACCGGGCCGAAGGCGCCACACTTGTCAAACTGCAGAACTGTTTTCTATCACTGCACGCACTCCACGCTATTCTGGGGTATTTAATGTGTAGCCCTGAGACAACAGTGTAGACACCAAAGGCAGACTGTCTTTCCAAACACACTGCCTCTCCTGCAGAACTCTATTCTCACACTACCTCACACCGCGCATACACCATGCTATTCCAGGGTCTTTAAGGTGGAGCTTTGAGACAGCAGTGTAGAGACTGAAGGCAGACTGCCATTCCAAACACACAGCCTCTCCTACAGAACTGTATTCTGACACTGCCTCACACTGCACTGTGACAATCTATGTAGCTACTTCTCCCTTATGGAAATTAGTAACTTCTTTTCCATCTAAATCAATTTGCATAGAGAAAAGTGTTGTGAATGAACAGGAACAGCGACATGATCTTCCATCCAATATTCCATTGCTTTTCTCATATAGTAGCAAGGAATTTCTCTGTTTGGAAAACCCCTCTTGAGGATTCTTTTTTTTCAGATGACTCTGACAATGGGCAAGCTGCTAATTTAAAAGGCATCCTCACACAATCAAAAGATGTTTCATCGTGTTTAATTTTGGAAATTCTTTTGGCATCAGGATCTGGAATTGTGTTAAATAGAACCAGTATTCTTGCATTATCTCATGAAATCCCTGGTAACCAGTTGATTTAATCAAGAAACATAGAGCTTGTTGACTTTTTTGAACCCTGAAGGATGGACTTAGTGTTGATAGTAATACCTTCAGAAATCATTTGTGACAGCTTATTGTTGGCTACAGAAGCACCATGCTTAATGGGCTATGACTTGGCTTATTAGAAAGCAGTTTGATCAGAAATGTGAGAACAATATTAACATATCTTGTTATGGTGGGTTAAATTATAAATGTACAGTACATTTAATAGGGTTGAATGTGTCCTTATCAAATTCTATGACTGATTGGTCATGGTTATCCTCAGTATTGGGGATCTCATCACTGAGAGAGCAACAATTCAGACAGGGCCTTTAGCTGGGTATCCAGTTACGGAATATTGTCTTGGAATACTTCAAATAATCAAAATCTGGTGAATAATTCTGCCCGTGTCAAAAATTTAAAAAGTGCAAAGTTATGCTAAAAGATTCTTGGCTTATTGATAATGTTACTTTTGATGGCTTTTGCACCTGCTCTAAATAAGCCAGATGAGACGATTTGGGGCGACTGTTTGGGTGCCTGTGTATTGCTTTTCAATCTAGCTCGGGGTCTGGTACCTGGGTTTTTGATCATTCATATTTTGGAATTTTAGCTGCACATGCCTATTGTGCCCCCTTAAGATGCAGGTTATTATTAGTTAATTATTTATTGGAACAATTTGCATCCCGATTTAAGTTCCTTTGTAAACTACCTGTCGAATTTATTGGAGAGATGGTATGTTATGTTTTGTTGATTACCATGCACCGCATTTATATGATTTATATGAGACCACAATGAGAGGAGAAATAATTATAGCAGGTGATTTTAATTCAAATTGCCTCCACAAACAAATCTCCTTGCATGTCAGTCCATCCTTTACTCTTACAACATCCGAGAGACTAGAGGAAATATTTCTCTAGACCACGTGTGAACAGCCCTCTAAACTTTGGTACGATACATTATATTCACAGGGTCACTTGTTTCCCCTGAACCATTTGTGTCTATTAGCTTTTGCATGTATATTATGCATTAAGGCATCACATACTATTCTTTATGTATCAAAAATATCTTTTTATTTGTATTAGAATCATAAAAACAGTGTACACAGTCCTCTTCTATCTCGGAATATGTATACAACAATCTAAAACAGACATTATATTTTCAACAATTTTGCACTGTATTATCACACTTTTTTGTGGTATCTTAATTCATCAATGTTTTAATTCTTTCATTAAATCAATTCACAACATGGATCATAGATTAGAACCTCCTCTAAATGAGACGGCCCACCTTAGTCCGTACCGCTTAGAACTTCTCAGTGCTCACTCCACTCATTCCAGTCATTCACACTGCATTCAACCATATTCCCAACATGTTTCTTTCCTTTAACTATTAATAATTATTTATCGGAAATTCATCAGGGGTAAAAACCACATTCATTTGTGATATACAATAGTCTGTTGTCCTCTTAGAACCATTGGGGGATCCACATCTAGTCCCTTCTTTTGTTCCTATCTTCAAGCTCAGACACCGAATGGATAACCTAATGACCGAGTTCCAGTTGCGTGGTTGCAGCTTTACTGCTTACTCAGAATATTAATTCACCGGGGATCTCTTCTTCTTCCAGTTACTACATCTGTCCCAACCTTCTTAGGGCCTCTTTGGACTATTCCAAGGCTGGGCGTTATCCCCTTCTTTGTGTTGGTCTATGAACTGTAATTCTTCCTCTAGATTAGAGGGCGCAAGTCTCTACGTTGTTGCTGACTCCGCTACTCTGGCTGATCAGCAGGAGTACTTTGCTGTCTTTTAGCAGTTCCCCAACCAGGTGTTATTCCCTGCCTTTAGCTGGGCTGTGGGCTACAGCTTCTCCTCTGAGTCTGGGAATACACGTCTCAAACTTATTATTCTTTCCACTGCACTGGCTGATCCACTGTTCTTTCTTTTTTACAGCGTCCTTAATGTGTCTTCCTTTCCTCGGTACGGCATTCGCGTCCATCCTTTACTACCACCACCAAACTATATTCCCAGGCTCGAGGCCTTTTCTGCTTGCACGCCCCTTCTGGGTGCAATATCCATCAATTAAATGGGAATGTAGAAGGGGGTTTGCCCCCTAGGAATACCTGGAATAGAAATAATTTAAAATCTTTCTTAGACTATATGTTTGTCTGAGAATCACTTTTTGTTAAATGCAGGTCATTTACTGTAATTGAATCCAATGATAGTGATCATAATATGTTAATGGCTACATATTGTGAAGTGCCGTAAGTAGTGAATTTCTCTGGTGCATCTGCTACAGTAGTTTCGACTGGTAATAATAGAATTTCATGGTACCTGAAAAATATTTCTACATTTAATTAAAAAATCCAACAAGATTTTTATTCAATTTTGAATGAATGCAATTTTGTCCTAGGCAACATCCCTATTTTTAAAATACTGAAATTCAAAACAATAAAAGAATAATGAGAAAGAACATTAAGGAAGCTCTTAAGTGTAACATGCAATGGGATGTTAAATTACAAATAATTAAGTTGATTCATCAAATGTGCAAACATGTTATCAAATCATTACAATACAGACTAGTCCAACATGATGTTGAAATGTATTACTAATAAATCAGATGTCAACTTTTGGATGTTGATAAATAATTTAGAAAAGAACCAGTCGATTGCCTGAGAAAATCTGATAATGGAATCAATCTGGTGCCTGCATTTTATAGCTCTAACGCCAATGATGTGGTGCTATTTGATACTACTCAGCTGGGCCTTCAGAGACTTATCAATGCCTTCCAGGATTATACTCTGTCAAACGACCCAGTGATTAATGCCAAAACGTTAAAGATTATAAGGTTTTCTTTGAGTAAAGACAACTCTAGGCTTCAACTTGGAAACTTGGTGGCAAAAATTTGAGGTTGTTAATGAATTGAAGTATCTTGAATTTTATATTTCTGGAGGCCCATAGGAAGAATGGCTTTTGAGTATTAATAAAAGGCAATTTTATTTTCTGCACAGATGAAAATAATCAACCATAAATATGGTACATTTTCTTTATTACCAGTTAGTATAGTCTATGATGCAAAAGTTGTTCCAACACTAATTTATCGGTTAGAAGATCCCAATCTCCTCATTGACAGACTTGATCTTGATCTAATTGAGGAGTTTGGCTGAAAGTGTTATCCCTCCACAATTGCATGTCCATAGCGGTGATTCGATTTGAACTTCGTTCTGGTTTCACTAAACTCCTGACTTATGTGGAAGAGATTTTTATTGTGTAGGAAATGTGTGTATCCTCTGAAAAACACACTATTTGAAGAGTTTTAGAGAAAAATTCACAACAGGCTTAGCCAATATGTATAAAAATGTGAAACATCCCTGGAACTGATTGGTGGATCTTTGGATACTTTGATCCAAAATCTTAGGTCATTGAAAAAATAATGTGGCAATGGGACTGTTGCAATGCCAATTGTGAGGTTAAAAGCCATACACTCTATCAACAACTAAACCATGAACATAAGAAGCTTGGAACTGTGCTACTGTATTTAACTTAGTTACTCATTGCTAAGGTTACTTTTCATGAGATTTCGATTCAATCTTCTATTACCTAGAGACATCATTGACACCAGTGAGGGGAAAAGCAAGAAACCAACATGTGTAGATATTGTCATGTAGATAAAGAAACCTTGTATCATCTTGTATTGTCTATGAAGGATATCTCAGGGGCAAAGCGCTCAACTTGGAAGCAGGACGATGCGTAGCAACACAGGCTCGATCCCCGGGTCCACACTTAGAAACCTCTGCGTATTAAGCGCATTATAAATATCCAATTACAATTGCAATGATCTGCCCAGTTTTAAAGAGCTTGTGTATTTTACATGTTGGTCAATTTGCCCATGATTTAAATTTTATTTGTACTGATAATTTAGGGAAAGACTAAGCAGTTGAAGTTTTAATTTTTAATTCTTTAATGTTTACAGTATTGCAAGTTTTAAAGAGATTACATCTGATAGATTCTGAATATTAGTAACATGGATTTAATGATCTTATCATGAATGTTTTTATTTTTATTTAGCCTTGTTGCATCACATGATGAAATGTTAGTAATCTGTATGAAATTTGTGTAATTTAATTTTGGGTATATGATTGACATATTTAAATGTTTATGTATGTTTTTTTGGTTCTTATAAAAGCCATATGCACAATAAAAAAAAGTCATATGTGGTCTCTCTTGGAAGCAGAAACATAGACAACCAATGTTGAAGAACAGAGTAAACCAACCTCTGACCAAATACTCCAGGGAGAAATGGATAGGAGATCTAAGATGGAGGCCTACTTTTTTGTATAACCTCCCCTCCCTGTACCAGGTGTCCGGAGGTCACAGACTGAGAAAGCTGGGGATTTAGGTGAAGTTAAGCAAAAGTAGACCAATGAGATCCTTGAGGTCATGGGACTACCTACCATGGGTTGTAGACTTGGCAGGTATATGAGGGGGAATGTAAGACAGCAGTGGGTGAGAATGTGTTGCGACTAGAGGAGGTGAGACAAAAGTGATAGCTGCAGAAACCTTAAGGAGAGAGAACCCAGGGAGTGCTATTAGTTGAGGAGTTCTGAACTTGCTGTGGTTGCATCAATGTGTAGGACTGGAAAAGAAAACCAAAGGAATGCAACCAGTGGGCTTTGGTGCCTGGAGACTGTTAGGGAGAATTCTCCAGGATGGCTAATTTCCCTTACCTACTGAGTCCCTCAGCAGCTTTGCTGGATTTCTAGGATTTATTTCTTTCACCTGATAAGAGTGTGAGCCTTTTTTCCCACTCTCACATGTGTTTTGCTGTGTGTGTTTGACATTTTCTTGTGTTCATAGACTGTGGAGCCTCACCTACTCCATAGGCATCATCGTTGTACTGTTTGTTACACAGCACCTTCAGTGCAGTTTTAAGGAGTGCACCTTTTATTTGTTGCTTTGCTATGCTGCTGGTTTCTTCCCTGGGCAGTGCAGGACCCTCCAGTCTTCCTACTCCGTGTCAGTCCGACAGTTACTTCAGGAACCATGAGCCTGCAGGAACTGCCACGAACGTCCGTCTCAGCTACATCCTTCTTCTCCATTTAAGGTATTGTTCAAATCTGGTTGTTCCTTTTGTCCAGCCGCGGTGAAAGTGTATGAAACCTTTCGCCAATCTGAGGGCATGTCCTTCTCCATTCTTTAAGCCAACTTTTCTGCCGACCAACTTCGTCCTGAACTCTTGGCAAAGACTTAACCGCGAACTACCCTGAACTGTGTGATCTTGAGCAAAGACTTTGGTCCATTGACTTTGGGCCAGGCCCCTTGAATTTGATTTCCTCACTGTAGTTCCTTTTGCTAGATTGCCCTGCTAACTTACTTGTTGATGCTGCTCAATTCTTGTCTTACTTTGTCTTTCCCTCCTTTTAAATTATGGGGAGTGCCATTTTGCTCACACTTTATTTTGAGCCTAACTTGTCCAGAATCTATTGGGTGTTGTATAGTGTATTAAGAGTGTGATTTTTCAACTGTTTTACTTTAGTGAAATGTTTTACAACTGATGTGTAAATACATGTATATTCTTTTACTCAGAAACCTTGAGTCAGTGTTTGTTTGAATCATAGTAATTGCTGTCCTTTGTGTGACTTGTTCTACGGCTCACTTGCTCTTCAGATAAGTCTGTCTGCTCAGCCATCGCTACCACTTTACTGTGTAGTATGGGCTTGTACAAAGGTGAATTTGTACTGTCACTTGTAGTCCTAATTGTGTGTGGTGTTCCCAAAAGGTAATGCATATAATTCTGCCTAACAGAGACCCTTGTGGGAAAACCAGCAGAAAGACTAGACGAGAACAGCACCCAAAGATTTCAGTCAGAGACATGGAATTCCCAAACGTCAGAGCTGAGAGATCTTCAACATGAGCTTAAAAGATGTAATCAATATCTGGCGAGCAGAGTGTTATGCTGTGAAAAGACACAGAGCCCACCAAGTGAAGAAGTTGTTAAATGAAGGGTATAACATGGGAAGCTGTGAACTGGCGGGCCTATCGATTGAAGATGGAAAGACACTCACTATTGGGAAAATGCAGTATAAGTGCCAGAGATTCTACATTTGTGAGGAAAAGAGAAATAAAATGCATTCTGAGAACAGTATCAAACCATCCAATAGGTATTGGGGCTCTTTATACATATGGTGGTGTGTTGAAATAGTACCAGTAACAGAAGTACCACATTAACCACAATTACCACCATTAACAATGTACTTTACCATCAAAATACAAGTTTAAAGGATGAAAACGTGCGAATATATCCTGCTAATCACAGGAGCTATTTCCTTGACATTACCTCCCAAAAACTAGAGGAATTAACAAGGGGGAATTACAACCTGCAATAATTCCTCCAAATTTACCATGGAGTCCTAGGGATTCCAAAACTGTGGATTAACTCCTCTATTCTGCCATTTGTAATTGAGTGGATGGAACTTGCTGACAACTTAATCAAAGATAGGGGTTTGAGCCCAGGCTTCTGTCCCCGTCCATGATCCACCAGGACAGCTGAAAACTACAGTACAGTTGTGTGATTCAGAAAACTTTTACAGAAATGGAGCTACAGATTGCATTTGGTCAATAAAGGCCTCAACACATCGATTGAGTGGGGCCTGTTCCTTCATTAAATACCACTCGTAGATCCACATCAAGATTGGGGTATTGCCAACCCTACCGAGGTGGTAGGATACCGCTTTTTAAGCAGTCCTACCGCCTACCGCTTTATTGGCAACAAATACTGATTTATTTTATTTATTTATTTTTATTTTATTTTGAATTTTTTTAAAATATTTTTTTTGCCCACGCCAGTTCGGGGAAGTCTTTCAAGGGCTCCCCCGAGCTGGCGTAGCGGGAGAGGGCGCGGCATGCAGGCTTTTGATGTCAAAAGGCACTCGCGGCGGTGGGCTAAATGCGCCCCTCCGCCATGGGTGCTTTTGACAAAAGGCACCATTAGCCCCCCACAACGCCGGCTCGGGGTGTCTTTCAAGGACTTCCCCGAGCTGGCGTAGCGGGAGAAGGCACGGCATGCAGGCTTTTGATGTCAAAAGGCACCCACGGCGGTGGGCTAAATGCGCCCCTCTGCTGTGGGTGCCTTCGACAAAAGGCGCCATTAGCCCCCCACCACACCAGCTCGGGGGAGTCTTTCAAGGACTTCCCCGAGCTGGCGTAGCAGGAGAAGGCACGGCATGCAGGCTTTTGATGTCAAAAGGCACCCACGGCAGTGGGCTAAATGCGCCCCTCCGCCGTGGGTGCCTTTGACAAAAGGTGCTATTAGCCCCCCACCACGCCAGCTCAGGGGAGTCTTTCAAGGGCTCCCCCGAGCTGGCGTGGTGGCAGTAGGTGTGGCAGGTGCCTCATTGTGATTGAATGCACCTGCGGCGGCGGGCTCATTCAATGACAATGGGCTGCTGACGCGCCCTATTTCTATCATTACCTCCTCACCTGACTATTTTTGAAACTTTAAGATTCCTACAGATTTTTGGTCACAGAATGTTGGCATGTATGGATATTGTTGAGTGACTATGTTCAAAGATCATAAATCATAATGCAAATATCCAACCTTTCTGTCCTTAATTACACCACGTATGATGTGCACCATTGTTACATCATGCAAAAGGTTATGTACACAACAGTGTTAACAGTGCAATCTATAAGACACAATGGCCCTCATTACAACCCAGGCGTTAAGGGGTTAACGGCGCCGTAAAAGGTGGCGCGCCGTTAAACCCTTAACGCCTGATTACGAGGTCCCTTTGCGGGTGGCAACCGCAAAGGGACCTTGGTGTTAAGTACGGTGCTGCACTTTGCGGCACCGTACTTACCGCCTTCCCCATTCCCATTGAGCCCTATGGGGCAAAAATGGGAATGGGGAAGGGCCATGGCGGCATGGGGAATTACCGCCCCACCAACCTTGGAATGGGGCGGTAATTCCCCATTCCGCCATGGCGGAGTCGGTAAGTTACCGGCATGGACCATGGTGCTATTAGCACCATGGTCCAACGCCTGGGTTGTAATGAGGGCCAATTTCTCCCTTTTGATAGTGGAATATCATGGAGAGTATATCATTTTATTAAAAAAAAAAAACACAGGACTCTATACGTTTAATGCAAAGGTAGCTTCTGTTCATAGAGGCTATTTCATTTAAACAAGCATGAGCCTGGAATTGCAAAGTAGCGACGGCAATCGCAAGATGGCGCCCTTTGCTAGTTAAGCATTCCAGTACGCACACCCAAAGTATTATGGAAGTGTCCGCCACTTTTCAGAACACTGACGAGGCAGTTGAAGCTCCTCTGCGTCCCTGAACTTGAGGTAAGAGCATTGTTTACAAGTACAGACGAACGCTTGGAACGCTTGCTGTGACACCTAAATTCCCATCGATGCACTGCACTTTCCCCCCTCCCCCTTCCTTTGCACTTGCGTGATCTGAATGACACTTGGCCTAGTAAGATCGTTGTCTGTCTTCCCTCTGTTCCCCCTGCCTTGCCTCGTCGCGCTTTGAAACACTTGTGTATAGGCGCGTTATAAATGCCATATCATATCGCCGTCTCAGTAATAGGCGACCATGCACAAAAACACCGCCCCATAGCCATCCAGGATTGCATAAACAATGGAAAATAAGTAGTCAAGCTTTAATATAGCTACAACGAACGGTCCACATTCAGTGTCGATACACAACATTGCGTCCGACATTCTTGAACATTACGTGGACAAATGAATAAAGTCCACACTGGAGGTGAAGCAGAAACACTAAACATCTCTCCTCTAGTCTGTATTTGGTTATTTATAACGCGCTTAATACTCAGGGGTTTCTAAGCACAGACCCAGAGATCGAACCTGTGTTGGTCTGCATCGTCTTGCTTCCAAGGCGAGCACGTTGCCCCTGAGCTATCCTCCCAGCCTGCCCCTGAGCTATCCTCCGGCCCGCCCTATAGATTTCCTATAGATTCAGGAGGGCTGATTGTCAGAACACTTGGAACAAACGTCTGGCACCTTCCTGCTGGAGAAGGCAACTGCCCCAGGCCCAGCACACAATAACGACATGCTGGCTCTGTAACTATAATGATACAGGTATCTGTCAGCCTTTTTTGCCATTAATTGAATCTGGCAGTGCAAAATTTAGAAATGTGCACTTCTATGAGAATATAAATAACCGGAGATCTCCCGCACCTATTCTTCTCTTTAAGTATAGGTAACTTTAAGACACTGAATAGCTAGGTGTGATAAGCAAGCGCTCCGACACATCTAAAAGAAACAAAAGGTGGGTGAAATACTATAGTATTTAGATAGTGCACAGAATTAAACGAGCCTTTGGTCAAGTTTTAAAACAGTTCTTTCTGTATTTTGTTTGCAGTGATTTTCAAAATCGGCGTCCCCCAACAGGGTACCTGACTGTTACACACTGTCAGGGTAATTCATAGAATTCAGCGCACAAGTAGCGCACGCGGCTGGCGCACAGCGTGCGCGTGCGATAGTCTGCGCCAGCCGCGTGCGCCAAAACCGAATCCGGCGCACAGCGTATTCATGGATTTTAGGCTCCCAAACCAGCCGTGGCGCAGAGTATCGCAGCGACCCTGCAGCAGCGCCAGTAACGCCCCCAAGAACGCCCTCGCGCAAGGAAAAGCCATCAAAATCGCCAAATCATCGCAAAGGTCTGCGCTAACCCTGGACCAGTTTACAGGGCTGCCAAACAAGGAACGCAAAGCGGGTAACGTGCATATCAGGGGTACGCGTGAAGTTATACACGCGATTAGCCAGGGTACGTGTATTACAGGGGTATGCGGGAAGTTTAACATGCGATTAGCCAGGGTACGTGTATTACAGGGGTACGCGGGAAGTTCAACACGCGATTAGCCAGGGAACGTGTATTACAGGGGTACGCGTGAAGTAGAACACGCGATAGGCCAGGGAACGTGTATTACAGGGGTACACGTGAAGTAGAACACGCGATAGGCCAGGGAACGTGTATTACAGGGGTACGCGGGAATCATCACACGCGAACAGCCAGGGTGCGTGTATTACAGGGGTAGCGGGAAGTTCAACACGCGATTGGCCAGGGTACGTGTATTACAGGGGTACGCGTGAAGTAGAACACGCGATAGGCCAGGGAACGTGTATTACAGGGGTACGCGGGAATTATCACACGCGAACAGCCAGGGTGCGTGTATAACAGGGGTAGCGGGAAGTTCAACACGCGATTGGCCAGGGAACGTGTATTACAGGGGTACGCGTGAAGTAGAACACGCGATAGGCCAGGGAATGTGTATCACAGGGGTACGCGGGAATTATCACACGCGAACAGCCAGGGTGCGTGTATTACAGGGGTAGCGGGAAGTTCAACACGCGATTGGCCAGGGAACGTGTATTACAGGGGTACGCGTGAAGTAGAACACGCGATTGGCCAGGGTACGTGTATCACAGGGGTGCGTGGGAATTATCACACGCGAATAGGCTGGGTGGGCCCTCACAGGTGTACCCTGTACACCCTCCACGGCCCCTGCAGGCAGCCCACAAAACAGGGGACTACCCTGCACACCTGATCATGTCCCCCTGCACCCCCATCCACCAGGGGCACCCTCCACCAGGCCCCCACCCATGTCTCCCACCACCCCCACCCCCCAGCAGTGCAGGGGCACCTGCCATCAGGCCCCCACCCATGTCTCCCACCACCCCCACCCCCCATCCACCAGGGGCACCCTCCACCAGGCCCCCACCCATGTCTCCCACCACCCCCACCCCCCAGCAGTGCAGGGGCACCTGCCATCAGGCCCCCACCCATGTCTCCCACCACCCCCACCCCCCATCCACCAGGGGCACCCTCCACCAGGCCCCCACCCATGTCTCCCACCACCCCCACCCACCAGCACTGTGGGGCACGTGGCCAGCAGGCAGTCAGGCAGCAGCAGATGGCAGGTGGGAGCGTGCTCAGGGCTCTGGGGGACTGTAATTCGGCCTCCTGGCCAGGAGCGTGGTCTTTCGTGTTTGGACGCGTGGACAGCCTGATAGGGAGTGATTTAGCACGTGAAAACCCCACACTCAGCGAATCGCGCGAAAACCCGTCACCACATATGTGCGTCTATAGTTACCTGCACGTGCAGTGTCAAAGCGTGTGATTGGTGAAAATGGAACTACACGCAGGAGTGACAAAGCGTGTGATTGGTGAAAATTGATCTACACGCAGGAGTGACAAAGCGTGTGATTGGTGAAAAGTGAGCTACACGCAGGAGTGTCAAAGCGTGTGATTGGTGAAAAAGGATCCACACGCAGAAGTGACAAAGCGTGTGATTGGTGAACATGGGCCAAGCACGTACACGCCGTAAGTGACGCTGTACGTGTGGGCCTGTATATAAGGTAGTGTTGAACACCATTTCCTTGTACGTGCTTTTCGTGGAGAGCGAGTGGGTGAATTCTGTACTTCCTGTCGTTTCACACGCGATTTACTTCACGGCGTTTCCAGTTCGTACTCCCTGTTACCTCTGACAGCTTTTTCTCTTTTTCCTCTTGTACTGGTTTACCTGGGCCTGTTCCCTCAAACAGTGTCCCCTTCTACTGTTGTCCTGTCTCCTCAGACAGCGTACACATCTTCTTTTGGTGGGGGTGTTGCCAACCAAACGCGCTCATTTTTCACGCTCTTTTACCTGGCAGACGGTGAGTCACGCACGTATCTAACTTCTGTGCTTGCCCCGTGTGTAGCCTACCCCTTCAGAGGTCATTCTAGGCTGCGTGTGACACGCATACGTTCATTGTGTTACTGGATGCCACAGCGTAGTGCAGGGTTTTCCATCAGCACACGTGGTCTAGGAGGGGTATTGTGCACGTTCCTTAACTTTTCTGGGGTGCCTGTGCGTTGCGTGACCCGTCATCTTTCCCCAGGGGTGTCATATAGCCTTGCCACTGCACTAGGGTACGAATACCATCTGGTACCCAACCCCTTTGACACCCAATTGCCCAGGACAATTGTGCACACCGACTCCCATACGCACAATAACATCAGTGCCATGGTTGGGAGGCGTGCAAGCCGTAAGGGTGGCAAAGGTGGCCGAGCCACACGTGGTGGCCGTGGAGGATCCACTAGGGGACGTGGTTGTGACTTGCAGGGTGCCCCTGTCCCCCCCAGTCTGGAGGACCAGTCAGGGACACCCATGCCCCCCCCCCCCAGTTGAGGGTCATGTGGCTGATACCAACCCTGATCAGCCCTTGTTGGACCAGCCCATTGTGGCAGCAGACCTGTCCGAGGGTGATCCCATCGCTGACATCCAGGTCAGCAGGTCCACTGCACGTGCACCGGTGCACATTGGTGTCATCAGGGCACGCGCATCTATGCCAGATAGGTCATCTGCTGGCCCCCGTATCCAGGGTGTGGCTACATCCACCCCACCTCTCATACACCCTGCCAAGACTGTGTCGGTCCTAGTTCATGCACCTCAGATCAGGCCTGACCCCATCCCACTACCCCCAATGCCTGCACCTACTCCCATGCTGAGTGTGCAATCCCACACACCCAGTACTGAGTCCACCACGGCTCCTGCCCCTAGTGTCCACAGCGGCGTAGGACACTCTGGATCCCCACCCCCTTCCAAGCGCAAGAGGAAGAGTGCACGTCCGGCACAGGCTGATGCCCCAGGCACGGCTGCACAGTCCGGCCCATCAAGGAAGCCAAGCTTCACAGACGCCGAACTGAATGCACTTGTTCAGTATGTGTCAGATCATGATAGGGAAATGGTCATCGTTGCAGGGTCCAAGACCACACATGCCAGACGCCAGGCACACTGGCAGACCATTGCTGACAGAATAAGTGCCCTTGGAGTAGTGAGGCGCACAGCTAGTGATTGCCAGAAGCGCTGGAATGACCTTAAGCGCAGGGCAAAGGATAAGCTGGCCTCAAGTCATGCCGCAACCTTGGTGACTGGAGGTGGGTCCCCAGCACAGGAAATAGAACTCACACCACACGAGTCCGTAGCTGGATCCTACGTCACCGAGGGACAACTCCAAGGTGTGGGAGATCTCCCTGATTACGAGGCATCATCCGGTGAGTGCACATGCATGTGTGTATTATCCATGTGCATGGTGTGTGTGTGAAGCATCCATGTTGGGTGCCTGTCAAGGGGGTGTGTGGCAGAGTAGATAGTGGCACCCATGTGCCTCATCCAGTATGTTCAGTGCAACACCATCTGCCCACAGCACTATCCCAACTGGCAACAGTGCACATATGGCCCTACACCATGGAAGTTGCCCTTGAATTGTCATTTTGTCACTACATTGTTGCTCATACTCCCCTGTCTATTCATCTGATGTCTTACATACCATTCCTATACTTTCCCCCAGCCAATCAAGTTTCATCTTCACATGCCTGACATGCAATGATACCACATGCTAATGCGTCCTCTGTATATAAATGCCAACCAACATGCTGTCATACTGTGGATGTTGCCTTGACATCCACCTCCTACCTGTGTGCTTTGGTACCGTCTGGTTTCGAGCCCCATTCCCTCACACTCCATGCTGCTCTTCATGGTCTATCTTCCCTGACTTCTACAGTTCAGACCATCGTGCCCTACTCACGACACCTGCTTGCTAACAGTCAAATGAGGGCACCCTGCCCTCCAATGCGACCCACCCTATTGCTGACAAGTGCATCTGAGCCTACTCAAAGCCAACTCTCACTGACATCTGCTCATACATGCCTTTGCCTGTCCCATAGACCCTTCACATGGTCCCTGTCCTCTCTCCTTGCTCCTCTTCCACCATCAATGGTGGGACCCGTTGGGGTGTACTCCTGGCCTCCTTCCAATCCTCAGAGGCCACAATTGATGTGCATGGTAATGGGAGCATCTCAGTCCAAGGCCCTTAGGCCAACCTCATTCTCCTTGAGAAATGCTAGCCACATCTCATCAACTTCCTTACCTCTCCTGCTGTCCCCCCTCCTCTCTCCTCATCAATCCTGCACTGCCTCCCTGCACCCTCCCATGATCCTTCTCCGCCTCCCACTCCAACTCCTACACATGCTGCACCTCTGATCTCTAGCACTCCCCGTAAGTCCTCCAAGGTTGTCAACCTCCTCCACAATTACACTCCTTTCACTGCGGCTGCATCAGGCATTCCTCCGATATCTGTCACTTACATGAGGTTATGCACCTTGACATCCTTGGTCTCATGGAAACATGTCTGACGGCCAGCTCTGTCTGCATCCTTCACACACTCCTACCTGATGTTCAGGAGACCCTCTCCTTTGCCCGCCACTACTGTGCAGGGGGTGTGTGCCCTTGGCTTCCCTGAGGGTATTCCTGCCACTGTCACTCCTACTTAGACCTACTCCACTCTGGAATGGCTTGTGTGACGTCTCTCTCTACCACACCTTGACATTCACAAACTGTGCGTACTGTGTCTGGGAAAACTGGTCAAATGTACTACTTCCTTTCTGAGTGTCCTCACCTCTCCTCCTCACTCATGTCCCCAGACACAGAAATCCTCTTCCTTGTTGCTGTACGCATCCACCTGCATGCTTGTTGACCCCCCCACGTGACCTTTCTGTGACCTCAGCAACTCCCTCTCACCCTCTAGACTCCCGTCTGTCCCTACTCATTCTGCAGGGCACACTCTTGATGCTCTGATCTCATCTGACTTTCCCCTCTCCGTCCATCTCTGCACTCCTCTCTCCTGCAGTGATCACATTCTCCTCTCCTCCCAGCTCACCCTCACCACACCAGAGGCAAAGCCACCCTCACCACTGTCACACACCTTCTTGGTATTCCAACCCATGAAGTGTGTGTCAGTCGAGGCTCATGCTGCCAAAATCTCCCCCCCATCCAGCTCCCCCTTAGGCTCACTCCCATCCTGACAGGGCCCACTCCATGCTCCACTCTATGTCAGGTACACTGGATGTCTTTGCCACGGTCATGACCACCTGTCTGAAGCCCCATGCCAATGCAGAGTCCTGGCATGACTCGGATCATGTGAACCCAGACCACAGGTGCCGGGTGGCAGAGAGGGAATGTCCTGCATCATGCTCATCCTCTGGCAAACTGGCCTGCCACATGCTCCAAAGGCAATAGCGCCTCACCCTTTTCACCAAGATGAGATCCCCAATCCAAGGGCACATATCTGCGGCATGTGACAACTCTGCAGGACAGATAGAAATCTGCAAGGACCTTGCCGAGCCAGATGCAGTGTGTACCTCCCCTGTCCCCTCCGAGCCCACAGCACTGCATGATTGTCTCTGTACCCCTATAGGCCACCCCCCCCAGCACTTGTCTGCGCCTAACACCATCTGCCCTTGACGTTAAGTCCTACTTACCTTGTACAGCACTTCCAGCCGCCACTTCCCCTTGCACATCATTGTGCCACCCACCCCTGCACTTGCGTGACATGAATGACACCAGCACCAGTAGGATTGTTGACTGGCATCCCCTACTGCCCCACCACCCCTCAGTGCTCCGCTGTACCTTCATACATTTCTGGACCGGTGCTTCACGAATGCTATATGATTCCTTTACAGGTGATGGGGAGGTGGAATCTCATTGTTTACTGCATTTTGTTGATGTAGACAAGGCACTGTGCATCGTGGCCAATTTGGACTAGCAGATCCATGTACAACATGTCAACTTATTGATGTGATGATGCAATGTCAGGACCAGAGTGGTAGAAATCCAAAAAAGTTGCCTTCCTCTCCCTCTTCACTTGGTGGCTATGTCACATGCCATGTGTGTGATGGCATGTGCCTTTGACATGGCAATCACCGGCCAATGTGTGATGGCAGTGCTAGGCAGCATGGTGAGCAGGCGTTGCTCTCCAATCTGTACATTGTATGCCCTGAGCCTCCCCTACAGACCCAGTGATGGTGAATGCATAGGAGGTCTCCCAGTCATGTGGGACATGTGTCGTAGAACTACTGCCTCTGTTGTTCATCAGCCCTTGTTGCATGCCATGGTGCTAATGCCTGTTTCCATTTTTCTCTTTCATGTCTTTGCAGGGGACGAAGCACTTGTTGATGCTGGGGATGTGGTGGTTGAGCCGTCCCAGGAGGGCAACCCGGGCCGACCTTCCACAAGTGAGGGACGTGGTGTGTTTGTGGGTGAAAACCCACAAGTGCTGCAGGTCGTGCTGTCGAGGGGTGTCTCTGGGGGTTCCTCCCCCGAGCAGTATTCAGGTGTAGACTCGGAGGATGACACCTATGTGCAGTCGCAGGTGAGTGTTCTTGGGAGAGAATCTCCTCTGTCCGACCCACCTGCAGCCGGGCCATTGCCCTCAATGGGGATGTCAGTGTCGGCAGCTCAGCCTCCGGTGGTTACGGATGCAGGGCCACACCACACAATCTCTGATCCTGTTCCTGGGGCTGCAGATCAGAGAGGGAATGCAGTCCTGCAGCCTGAGGCCTTGCCGGCACAGCAAGGCGCAGTCCGCCTTGCCCCAGGCAGGTGTGGTGCCCGTCAACGTGGTGGCCGTATGCCACCTGGCAATACCGCTTGGGAGCAATCCATCTACGGTATGGCCAACCAACAGGCAGCATCATCCGAGATGATTGCACAGGCCATGGATAGGGTGGCCACTTCCATTGTCCCCCCAGAAAGGCTGATGGAGCGACTGGAGCAGGCTACAGAGTCCATCAGCCAGGCACACAGGGAGGATATGTTGGCGTCCAACAAGGACAGGCGGGCGGCACTGGCGACTCTGCGGGAATCACTTTCCATGGAGTCCCAGCGCCACAGGGAAGGCCTGAGGGAAGAATTCCGTCACCTCAGGTCGACCCTGTTAGAGCTTGAGGCTTCATCCCATAGAAGGACAGAGGAGCAGCTGGAGCGTCTGACACGGACGCTCTCGGCCGAGATGCAGGCAACTCGTGCGGAGGTCAGGTCATCCCGGGAGTTACTGCATGGGGACCTCCGCATGATTATAACCCAGAACCAGAACTACCAGACCCGCCTGCTTGCAGCCATGGAGGAGCAAACTCGTGCTTTGCGTGGGCTGCCTCCCATTGTCACACCATCTTCTGAGGCAGCTCCCCCACCTCCTGAGTCAGCTGCAGGGTCTGGCCAGAGCGATAGCGACTCATCTCCCACAACAGAGTAGCCGTGTGGGCCACGAGCCTATGGGGTGTTTTAGTTTCCCATGATCCACACAGGTGGATTGTGGCATGCATCCTGTCCTCGGACCTCATAGGTGCCCCCCCCCCCCCGCCGGCCCTTTCATGGCCATTTTTTCTCAATTTTCTTTTTTCTTTTCCAAGAGTGTTGCCTTGTGTGGGTACCTGGGCATACACTGTATTGTGGCTGGGCACATGCAGGCTTGTCCTGAGTTTGGTTTAGATGCTTGGGTAGCAGACATCCACACCCCTCCTGCTTCCGTTTCCATGGGCTTGCAAAGGGTGTGCCCAAGTGACAGCAAATTACACGGTGACATTGGACTCCCATGAGCTGTTGGCCAGTCCATAGTCAATACTGTGTAGACATTCATAGTGTACATTGTTGTTGCACCTAACTATGCATGATGGTTTGATATGTGCCTCTACTTACATATGTTGCTCATGTTTTGCAGGTATTTCACACAGTTCTTCACACGGGCATACTCTCTGGAGTCAGACTACATGTCGGTAGATGTGCACTGACACTTTTGCGTGGCGCCATCACTGTACATCTGGACGGTGAGGACATACCAGCAGAATCAGGTAATGAGACTACCATTGATTACATGCATTGTGTCTTGTTTGGGTGGGCTTCAGGGTGGGTTGGTGTGTAATTTGATTGAAATTACTCTTACACAGGTGTGTAGTAGTGGCTCCAGCGCGGTTAGCTGTTCAAGTGCGGCTATGTTCCATTTGGGGCACTGCTATTTGTGACACCGGTGTCATGTTGTGATGGCCAGTTTGTTTGCTCTCACATACCATGACATGGTGTCCTCAGTGGCGGGACTGTGAAGGGAATGGGTGACATGGCAATGTTGTCATGTAGTGAATCGCCTGTGGCAATGCATATTTGATTGATGGAGTTGTGTCTTCTCGTTGTGATGCATTGCTGGTGTATGTGTAGGTAGGGGTGCACACATAGTGACACTTCCATGTTAACAATCTCAGGCTGATGTGTATCTGACAGTTTATTGTCGAGTAATTTTGTGACATTGTCAGGTAGTGTCATCATTGATTGTCAGATGGTATGTGCCAGAGCAGTGTGCACTAGCCAGCACTGTGATTCCTAGGTGAAGAAGTTGGCCACCAGTTGCGTACGGGCTGCCACCCCCCGTGCCCTTTCCCCTCCCATGCGCAGCGGGCGTGCATGTGGTTGTGGATGTGGGGGCACCACCATGTCCACGGGCAGGCCCCGGCGTGTTGCAACGTTGTGCAGGACACATGCTGCCACTATGATCCTGCACACTATTCGGGGAGCATATAACAGCTGCCCGCCAGAACGGTCAAGGGAGCGAAAGCGTGACTTCAGCACTCCGAATGTGCGCTCCACTATGCCCCGTGTTGCAATGTGGGCTGTGTTGTACCTTACCTCGGGTGGCGTGGTGGGGTTCCGGATTGGGGTCATCATGTGGGGGCTGATAGGGTAGGCACTGTCCCCTGCGGAGGTGGTGATGGGTATCATTAGTGGTGTTGTGTCATGACCCAGTATCTGACATGCATGCATGTGCAGTGGCATTCATGCTCACCAAGCAGCCATGTATCTCCATGCTGGCCAGCCTCCAGGTCCCGGCATAGTGTAGACATTCTGTAGATGAAGCTGTCGTGGGTGGACCCGGGATAGTTGGCATATACTGATGTGATTATTCCCTTGGCATTGCATACAACTTGCACGTTGATGGAATGCCAGTGCTTGCGGTTTCTATAGATGTGCTCTGTTGCCCTGGGTGGACGTAGAGCCACATGTGTGCAGTCAATTGCACCAAGCACTTTGGGGAATTGAGCCACACCATAGAATTCCTGGATGCACGTCCGCCTTTCTGCATGAGTCCTGGGGAGATATATGTGCCTGCGGACTGATGGCCGTGCAGTGATGATGTTCAAGACCTGGTGTAGGCAGCGTGACTGCGTGGCCTGTGACACACCACCCACTATGGCACTTGTCCGCTGAAAGGATCCAGTGGCCAAGAAGTGCAGTACATTCAGGACCTTCTGCAGGGGGCTGAGTGCTTGGGAGCACAGGGTGGGTGATGTGAGGTCATCCTCCCACTCACTGACCAGGTCCAGTATGATGTGTGCTGGAAACCTGTACCTCCCATACACCTGGTCATCAGGCATCCCGAATAGGCTGGTTCTGGGTGTGAATATTCTGGCCCTGACTCTCCTCCTCCTCCTCCTTTGGTAGCCCACTGCCACTGCTGCTAGGAACGGTATGTTCATCCTGGCATCTGGCTTGTTTATTGATAAGTGCGCAAATTAATGCCTTGTGCGTGTTCTAGGCGAGCGTGTGACCCTCGCACCCCTGGAATCTAGTTCCCACTCCAATAGCGTGTGGAAATTCCCACGCAGCAGGCATACAGGTGCGCTGACGTACTTGCGTGTGTAAGTGCCCGCGCACCCCTGTAATACACGTACATAGGCCAATCGCGTGTACGCGCACTTTTGGCCAATTACACGCGATGTAATACACGTACATTGGCCAATCGCGTGTACGCGCACTTTTGGCCAATTACACGCGATGTAATACACGTACATTGGCCAATCGCGTGTACGCGCACTTTTGGCCAATTACACGCGATGACACTCTGACGTGCAGTATTTCCACGTGTGCTCTGTCATCACGTGCTGAGTGGGGAACGCCCGTGCGGATCACGTCAGACGCGCTTACGCGGTGAGGGACTCTGGTCCAATAGAATCGCGTATGCGTGCTGATGCACTTACGCGCTAAGGCCCTTTCCTCGGATTTCACGCTGACGTGCAGGAATTTCACGTGCCAAATCACTCCGTATCAAGCTGGCCACCCGAAAACACACGGAACACCACGCTCCTGCCCAGAAGGCCGAGTTACTGCCCCCCCAGTGCCCTGAGCAGCCTCCCACGTGCTATCTGCTGCTGCCTGCCTGCCTGCCTGCCTGCTGCCACCGTGCCCTGCCATTTGGTGCCTGCACATCAGCCATCTGCAGGGGTCCAGTTGCTGTGTCCACCCCTGCTGGAACTGAAGACTCCCAACTGGGATTACATCGCTCCACAGCCCAGCCCCAGGACCCAGTTGCCCACCCACACCTGCCTCTGGGGTTGCCATGTCGGGCACTTCGACATCTGGCACCAGTGGCAACCCCAGGCCAGAGGGGCAGAGGGGCACCAGCTTCACTGCCACCGAAGTTGGTGTCCTGGTGGAGCATGTCCTGGGGCAGTATGATGCCCTCTTTGGATCGTCCCGCGCCAGCAAGGAAGGACGGGAGAGGATCTGGGCCGACTGTGTGGTTGCCATCAACGCGGAGGGGGTGGCAACCCGCAACGTCCAGAAGATCAAGAAGCGCTGGGAGGACTTGAGGTCCAGGACCCTTGTGAAGGCCCGGCGCCTCGTGGAGGGGGGCCGGGGCCGCATGAGTTCCATCCAGAAGAGGGTCCTGGAACGCGTACGCCCAGCGCTCCACGCCCAGATCCTTGAGAGGGAGGCCCGTCTGGAGTTGAGCGGTAAGTGTGCAAGCATTACTGTGTGAGACAGGGCATGTTGCGGTGTGCTGGTTCTATGATACTTGCCTGTATGTGTGCCATGGGCCATGTATGCATGTATGTGTGCAGGGACATCATGGTAATGCATGTGCGACCAGTGATGTGTGACCCACATGGTTGTTGCATGTGTTGAAATGTGGCATGGGGAGCCCTATGCAGATTTAGGACATGAGAGCATGCCAGTCTCTGTACCTGGACATGGATGGGGGTGAAGGATGGGTGCTGATGCCAGGTACATATATGGTAGCCATGTCTGTGTGCCTGACCTGCGTGTCTGTGACTTGTGCATGCCATGGATGCATGACACATGTGTGTGACAATGCACAGATTCTGTGACGCACCCAACTAACCCTTGTTTCGCCTGTGTTCGTTGTGTTTGGGGCCAGATGGATGTGACTGAGGTGAAGTGTGTGCATGTGATATGCATGAGCCATGATGCATGTGAGTCACATATCATTGAATGTTTCAAGAGTCAATTGGACATGCATGGAAATGTGCATGGCATGCACCATGCCTGTTACTGTGTGTGTTTTGCCTGGACTGACCCATGTGTTGTGGAGGGACATGATGGAAGTGTACTTTGACAGGGGTGCTCATCTGCTATTGCTTCCTGTCTAGGGGACCATTTTACAGTAGCCTGATGCTTGTGTCCTTTGTCTCCCTCTACGCAGCGGCTAGTGAAGAAGAGGGCGGAGACGGCGCTGTGGAGCAAGGCGGCGGGGATGCCCCCACGGCTGCAGCGGAAGGGGTGGGTGAGCCCCCACAGGGGCCTGCTACGGCGGGAGACGGTGAGGAGCCATCCAGGTTGGTGGTTTGCACAGAGGAGGAGGAGGCCGACACTGGTGCACACATGGGGCCTGGTGGGAGCATCCCTGCTGGTGCAAGTGGTGCAGTCCAGGGCCAGGGGCAGGAGGCAGCACAGGTCACCGTGGAGGTGCCTGTGCATGTCGCTGTCCCTGACCCTGTGAGTGCACCACCATGCACCAGCAGGGATGCCCCGTCCCAGGCCCGTCCGCAGGTAGTGGGGATGTCCATGTCAACTGACTCCCCTCCACCTGCGGCCGTGGGAACCCCTGGCCGCGTGGAGCAGGTCCTGATTGGGGTCGCGATGCGCACGGCTGTGATTCGTGATGACGTGCGTGCTTCCCGGGAGGAGCACGCACGTCATCACGAAGTGCACCGTGCCGACGTGGCCCAATTGGGATCGGCCATGTTCGGGGGGTTCCTGCATGTGTTGGCCAATCTGACGGCCCTCTCCTCCTCTGTGCAGGCTATCCAACGGTCGTTCTCCTTGCCGTCTTCCGGCCCAGATGCCACCATGGCCCCCTGTGGACCTGCCCCGACCAATGCAGCCAGCTCGGTGGGGATCCCATCCCTGCCACAGTTGGGAGTCGGAGGTCCAGCAGGGGTGGACGACACAGCAAGTGGACCCCAGCAGATGGAAGATGTGCCGGCATCATCGGGCAGGGCACGTGCACGACGGCGTCGGTGGTTACCATCAGCCTGGATGCCGTCGTGCTGGCAGAGGCAGTGGCGTCGGAGGCAGCAGCGGGCTCGACGTGGGAGGCATCATGGCTCAGGGCCATCAAGATCAGAGGGGCAGGCATCGGCCGGAGGGCAGGGCAACCCTGGCATGGCGGTGTGTTCCGTGTGGGAGGAGTTTGGCCAGCGGATAGGTGCGGAGCGGCAGCGGGCGGAAGAGGAGCGGCTCGCCATGGCCAGGGCGGAGATCTCCATGCATCGGGCATTGAGGCGGGCTGAGTGCCTCGAGGAGGCTCGCAGGGATTTTGGTGAGCACATGGGGTTGTCCCTGCGAGACCTCGGGGCCAGGACAGAGTCCCGCCTCCAGGACATTGACATGGAGTTCGAGGATGCCCTGGCCAGCATCACCAAGTGAGCCGCAGGACTAGCCCGCTGCCTTTGTATATAGTTTTTTAGTTAGTTAGTGCTAGGTTTCCTTTATTTATTTTTATTATTTTGGACCGCTCGGACAATGGCCACTTTTTTGTACATATTTATTTTATTAGTTAGTATTAGGTTTCATTTGTGCTGTTGGGCTCATGGACCCTGGAACATTCCTGTATATATTGATATATTTTGGGAGATACATTTTTTAAATTTTTTATTGTTTACACCATGACGTAATGGTTTTTCTTTGATTTCCTACTACATGGTTTTGCTTTGGACAAATTATATTTATTTTTTAATCCTTTGTTTTTTGGTTTATCATTTTTGTTCTCGGACATGGACCTTTTATTTACTTTGCCACATAGTTGTAAGTTTTATTGGTTTACTTGATTTGTGTTTTTAATACATTTTTATATTATCTTACACTTGTGTTATTTTCTCTTTGGTTTCTTACATGTCATGATATGGGTTTTGACATTCACTTGCACCCATTGTGTATGTGTGTGTGACAGACATGTGTTCTTTTGCATACTTGCCTTTGGGGTTGTGTCATGTGATTGCATTCACTATGTGGGTGCATGCAATCCTTGCCTGGGTGTTTGTGCTGGGTATGCTGGCTATTACTGCCATGATTGTGTATCGTCAGGACCTGGGGCCAGGGGGAAATGGGTGGGGGCCTGCTGGCAGGTTCCCCACAGTGCTGGGGGTGGTGGGAGACATGGGTGGGGGCCTGGTGGAGGGTGTCCCTGGTGGATGGGGGGTGGGGGTGGTGGGAGACATGGGTTGGACATGGGTGGGGGCCTGCTGGCAGGTTCCCCACAGTGCTGGGGGTGGTGGGAGACATGGGTGGGGGCCTGGTGGAGGGTGTCCCTGGTGGATGGGGGGTGGGGGTGGTGGGAGACATGGGTTGGACATGGGTGGGGGCCTGCTGGCAGGTTCCCCACAGTGCTGGGGGTGGTGGGAGACATGGGTGGGGGCCTGGTGGAGGGTGTCCCTGGTGGATGGGGGGTGGGGGTGGTGGGAGACATGAGCAGGTGTGCAGGGTAGTTCCCTGTGGTGTGTGCTGCCTGCAGGGGCCGTGGAGGGTGTACAGGTCATGCCTGGGAGCACACAGCCATATCGCGTGTGGGACTTCCCGCGCACCCCTGAAATCCACGTACCCGGCCATATCGCGTGTGGGACTTCCCGCGCACCCCTGAAATCCACGTACCCTGCCATATCGCGTGTGGTACTTCCCGCGCACCCCTGAAATCCACGTACCCGCCCATATCGCGTGTGGAACTTCCCGCGCACCCCTGAAATCCACGTACACGGCCATATCGCGTGTGGAACTTCCCGCGCACCCCTGAAATCCACGTACACGGCCATATCGCGTGTGGAACTTCCCGCGCACCCCTGAAATCCACGTACACGGCCATATCGCGTGTGGAACTTCCCGCGCACCCCTGAAATCCACGTACCCGGCCATATCGCGTGTGGGACTTCCCGCGCACCCCTGCAATCCACGTACACGGCCATATCGCGTGTGGTACTTCCCGCGCACCCCTGAAATCCACGTACCCTGCCATATCGCGTGTGGTACTTCCCGCGCACCCCTGAAATCCACGTACCCTGCCATATCGCGTGTGGTACTTCCCGCGCACCCCTGAAATCCACGTACCCTGCCATATCGCGTGTGGAACTTCCCGCGCACCCCTGCAATCCACGTACCCGGCCATATCGCGTGTGGAACTTCCCGCGCACCCCTGCAATCCACGTACCCGGCCATATCGCGTGTGGAACTTCCCGCGCACCCCTGAAATCCATGTACCCGGCCATATCGCGTGTGGAACTTCCCGCGCACCCCTGAAATCCACGTACACGGCCATATCGCGTGTGGAACTTCCCGCGCACCCCTGAAATCCACGTACCCGGCCATATCGCGTGTGGAACTTCCCGCGCACCCCTGCAATCCACGTACCCGGCCATATCGCGTGTGGTACTTCCCGCGCACCCCTGCAATCCACGTACACGGCCATATCGCGTGTGGGACTTCCCGCACACCCCTGAAATCCACGTACACGGCCATATCGCGTGTGGAACTTCCCGCGCACCCCTGAAATCCACGTACCCGGCCATATCGCGTGTGGAACTTCCCGCGCACCCCTGCAATCCACGTACCCGGCCCTATCGCGTGTGGAACTTCCCGCGCACCCCTGAAATCCACGTACACGGCCATATCGCGTGTGGAACTTCCCGCGCACCCCTGAAATCCACGTACATGGCCATATCGCGTGTGGAACTTCCCGCGCACCCCTGAAATCCACGTACCCGGCCATATCGCGTGTGGAACTTCCCGCGCACCCCTGCAATCCACGTACCCGGCCATATCGCGTGTGGAACTTCCCGCGCACCCCTGCAATCCACGTACCCGGCCATATCGCGTGTGGGACTTCCCGCGCACCCCTGTAATCCACGTACACGGCCATATCGCGTGTGGAACTTCCCGCGCACCCCTGAAATCCACGTACCCTGCCTTATCGCGTGTGGAACTTCCCGCGCACCCCTGCAATCCACGTACACGGCCATATCGCGTGTGGAACTTCCCGCGCACCCCTGCAATCCACGTACCCGGCCATATCGCGTGTGGAACTTCCCGCGCACCCCTGCAATCCACGTACCTGGCCATATCGCGTGTGGAACTTCCCGCGCACCCCTGCAATCCACGTACCCGGCCATATCGCGTGTGGGACTTCCCGCGCACCCCTGTAATCCACGTACACGGCCATATCGCGTGTGGAACTTCCCGCGCACCCCTGAAATCCACGTACCCAGCCATATCGCGTGTGGAACTTCCCGCGCACCCCTGTAATCCACGTACCCGGCCATATCGCGTGTGCAACTTCCCGCGCACCCCGGTATGCACGCACACGTTTATTTTTTCTCTCAGCGCGTGTCTGTGTTTGTGGGTACCCCTTTGTACGTCATTTGTCCTGGAGGGCCACAGTATTGGACATTGATCATGTCTGTATATAGGTGCTATTTGTTGGCGCACCTTTTAGCGCACATTTCTTGCAGGCGCAGAGACGCTACCGCCTGCTTTCTTGTGGCGGTCGTGTTTGTGCCTGTTTGTGCCTGTGCGCTGCTTTGAGCGTGCGCTTTTTTGCCCTATTCTATTCCATGAATATGTGTTGTATGCGAGCGTGTGGGCGTTCCGCGCACTTGCCTCCTATACTTTCCCGTGCCGCCCACATTCTTCCCCATTCCGAGTGTTGTGCCCCATTTTATTCCCCATTCCGAGTGTCCCGCCCTGTGTTCCGCCTACTTTAGAGCTGTGCGCTGCGCTCGGAGTGATAGCGCAGTGGCCGTGGCGCACGACGTTGATTGACCTGTGCGCCGGCCTGCGCCGCGCGCTTTTTCCACGCACGTCCTCTGCTTTTCTTGCGCACGGACTTCCATGAATCGACGTGCGCTGGTTTCCCTGCGCTTTTCGCTAATTTTCAGCGCAGCGCACGTATTGGCCCCTCTGCGCCGGGATTTTCGGCGCACATTTATTCCATGAATCGGCCTGTGTGTTGTGTCGACAGTCCTGAGGAAAGTTTACAAGAGCAATGTTCAGTGGGACTGATGTAATACACAGCTCTCCTTTTGAGCTGGAAACACCATTGTGTCGACCTGTTTAGGGAAATGATTCGACATTTACCCGTATTGAGAACTTTTCAGGCAATGTTTTGACATTCATCTGGATTGAGTTGGATTGTGTTGACGCTGATACTAACCCAACCAAACAGTCACGTTAGGAATTTGCAACCTTGTTGGACTACAATCCCATATTGGTTCCTGGGATACCATGTCCGTCACAATATATTTGTGTTGTGCTTCGCATCAATTCCCATACATGTATGAATATTTAAATATGTTTTGTGTTTTGCAACATGAATAAATGCTATGTTATTACTACACATGTTTCTTGATCGATTGTTGCGTCTGAATCACACAACCGTACTGTAGTTTTCACCTGTCCTGATGGTGTGTGGACAGGCGGGCAAGCCTCTGCTCAAACCTCTTTCTTTGATTAACGTTACTGTCCCTCATGAGACAGGCCCCCATGTACAAAAAAGAGGGTCTTAATCCCATTTTTTCTGACGATGACTTGCTGACAACTTGCAGTAGTCATTCAGCCAGTCAATAAACTTAATTGTGTGCAAAGCCCACAAAGGTGCAGTACGAGCAATACATAATGATTTTGAGGCAAAAGACTACATACACATTCATAATAGAGATACAATTAAAAAATAAGACCAATAAAAAAAGAAAAATGGTTTTGACTTGAAAGTGCAGTGCATGTATTACATACATTATACAACAAGATGCAAGACGAGTGATAATATACAGGTTCTTAGCATTGTATAAGTGCAATTTATGAATAAGAGAGGAAAGCTCAGGGCAACACGTTTATATAGGAAGTAAGAAAATGCAGAACATCACAGGTTCGAATTCCACTCCCCCGCTTAGAGACTGGTCTCCCGTATTAAGCGTGTTACAAAATATGAATTAATTAAATTAATTAATTGATAACAAAGATAAAAATGATGGTCCATCTACATATTAATAAAAACAGCAATTGGTTCAGGTAATTGCTTTTGACCAAATTCGCCAAGCAGTATACAGAAATCTAACAACTGTAAAAATGACATCCTCATAAACCGTGGATTTGCCCAGTCACATCACACATCAGTGATAGAACGTGCCTGGTATTTGAGCCAAATGGGGTAGAGCCATCTCCTCCTTAAATGAGCTTAAGCTGGGAAAATCAACATAAAGTGCATGTCAGATTCAATTTCCGTGGTACAAAATGAACAAATGTTAGAAGCGTCCCAAGACCATTCATTGTGAATGTTATGTATAACTCTCTTTTTGAACTTGGGAACATATACTTGAGATACGATTTGGGGTCTAGATTGGTTTTAAATATCAAATATCCTAGAAAACTTGATAAATTGATAGAGTCAAGAATCATAGTTTCCAGCAACAGAACCTCTGTTTTGGATTAGACTACCCCTCTTAGATACCTCCATAATAGTAATGTTGCATCCTTAGGTGTGTACTAAAGTCTGCAGTCGTCACATGCATAGTGCTTGGAGCATTTTAGCAAATCTATTACCAGGAGTTTTCATCATTACGAGGAAGAACTGGCCATTCTATTGGTTTTTCTGGACTGACGACTCAGTGCTCCGTACTCAGTGGATATATAACCTAAAGTGCAGCACGTCAGTTCGCGCATTCTTAAGTGCGTACTAAAGTGTGCAGTCAGCACACACACAGTGTTTGGAGCATTTTTGCAAATCTTTTACCAGGAGTTTTCATCATCGCAAGGAAGAACTGGGCTTTCTATTGGTTTTCCTGGATTGACAGCTCAGCGCTCTATATTGTGTATACGGTGGACATATAACCCAGGGTGCAGCGCTGGGTGTGTCCTTAAATGTGTACTGAAGTGTGCTGTCGGCAGTCTGCAGAGCTGCAGTGGCATGGAAGAAAAGAGCACAATCAAAAAGTGACCCTTGCATAAAAACTTATTGGGACTGTGATAAAGCATTCTAACTCCATGCCAGGAAAAGTAAAAGTAAAAGTGGGTTAGGGGGAAACGTGTGATGAAATGCACGGTTCTCTGCTTAACGCGTGCATCCTCATCTCCAGTATAGCCTTGCCGTGTTGCAGCTTGTGAGCACAAGACAACCCAGTATTGGATTCCCTGTAACATGGCAGCGGTAGTTCCAGTTACTGTTTCCGCTAATCAGTCTACCTCTCCTCAACAAGCCACGGCCCCTTTTGCAGGCAGTGTTTTTCTACCTTGGATTCCAACGCATCTACGCATTGCTACATGCATAGTCGCCCACGCTGAGTAAGTGCTCTTGCTATTATCTAACTTAAACTACTTCGATACTGTTCCGGTTTCACATCCCCTGCTGTCAACTCATACCTTCTCTGTTACTCTCTCCCTTATCTTGCCATCTCCTTTCTGTTTGCTGCATCGCATTCAGCACACATGCCGTACAGAGGTACACTCACCAGTGCTGGTGGCTTCCCATCAGTCTCGGGTAGGTTATTTTGCAGTTTAGGAAGAAGGGTTTCATACGAACGTTCATTACGAACCGACTTATACCAAACGTCCATCTGCATTTGTATTTAGCCCGTCTAGTTTAATCCAAGGCTTCCACACTGCAGATGACTACGACTGCAGAGACATGGCCATGCCATTCTTGGAGAACGCTCGGTCTCTTCAGGATGAGATCCTCCTTTTATGCCACGACTCCCATTCCGCGGGTCATAGAGGCATCACTGGCACAAGTGATCTAGTACACAGACACTTCTGGTGGCCTTCAATGGACAAGGACATAAAAGGCTACATTACCTCTTGTGCCACTTGCCTGCAGTCTAAGACTCTTTGTTCGTCCCCATTCGGTAAGATAGTTGAAATGCCAATACCATCAAAACTGCAGCAGATCATCTCCACTAATTTTATCGTGGACTTACCACCTTCAGGAGGTTGTTCAGTGGTGATGTTGTGATTGATTCATTTTCCAAGCTTGCTCACTTCATCCCATTGAAAAAGGTTCCTACTGCAGCCCGGATGGCACAGGTGTTCATCGAGCGAATATTCTCGCTCCACGGTCTACCGGAGGTCATCATATCTGACAGAGGCCCCAAATAATACACGTCACGCTACTGGAAACAACTTTGCTCCCTCCTCGGAATATCATGCGCTCTGAGTTAAGGATACCACCCACAGTTCAATGGACAAACAGAATGGCTTAATCAAACCCTGGAAGGCTATTTACGTTGTTACATCTCTGTAGCCCAAGACAATTGGAAAGAGCTGTTACCTACCGCTGAATGTGCGTATAACAATTCCTATCACACATCCATCAAATCCAGTCCTTTCTTTTGTACCTACAGTTACCATCCTGCATCTTTTCCTACCTTACCTCCCCAGGCTACCTAGTTCTCGGATATTGACGCACTCGTGGACAGAACCCAACAAGGCCATAAAACAGCCAGTGGCACACTTCAAGAAGTACAAGCAAGAAGGAAACATTTCGCTGACCAGCATTGAACTCTGTCCCCTAACATCAGAACAGGGGATCATGTGTGGCTGGTCTCCCGATTCCTTCCACGTCACCTGGTGCCATCCAAACTGTCACCAATGTACCTCAGACCCTTTTGAGTCTTGAAAGTAGTTGGTTCTTCAGCATTTTGTCTCCGTCTTCCAGACTCATGGTGCCGCATGCATCTGGTTTTTCACGTCTCGCAGCTTAAGCCAGACGTGCAAAACAGGTTCCACCCTAAAGTGACAACAAGACCACCTCCGGTTATCTCTTCTACCGGTCCAGAATACAAGGTGGAGGGGATATGCCACTCACATTACCGCAGAGGGGTCCCCAATACTTGGTAGATTGCAGCAAGTGCTTTTCTACCTTGGATTCCAACGTGTCTATGCGTTGCTACTTTCAAAGTCGCCCACACTGAGTAAGTGCTCTTGCTATTCTTACTAATCTACCTTAAACTACTTCGATACTGTTCCAGTTTCGTCCTCCCTGCTGTCAACTCATCCCTTCTTCGTTACTCTCTCCCCTATCTTGCCAGCTGCTTTCTGTTCGCTGCATCGCATTCAGCACACACGCCATACAGAGGTACACTCACCAGTGCAGGCTGCTTCCCGTCAGTCTCGGGTAGGTTATCTTATGGTTTAGGAAGAAGGGTTTCATACAAATGTTAATTATGAACAGACTTATACCGAACGTTCATCTGCATCTGTATATAGCCCGTCTAGTTTCAGCCGAGGCTTACACCTACAGCTGACTACGACCGCAGAGAAACGCCCATGCCATTCTTGGAGAACACTCGCCGTTTCCAATGGTACGTGGAATGACAGCACGTCTCTCTTGGTATTCTATATTTCTTTCTTTGACTATTGCTGCTTTCTTTGCTAAATCCTTCTTGGGACGACAGAGTCACCCATTATTTTAACGGTTCCCACAAGGAGTGGTATCAGCCATTGCTTTTCTGAGATCCCGGGCACAGCACACAGGGTAAGGATCACTCTGACATCTCCCATACTTAATTGTTCCAAACACCCTATAACCCAGATCCTCTCTTGCAGCTGGTATTCGGTTGTTAAGCTGTGGGGAAACTTCCATACGAGGGTTGACAGTCTGTTCCTGAGACCTGACCGGACTCTCTGCTCCCTAGCAGCACACCAAGGGGTTTCTTCCCCACAAGGGTTTGCCTGGAGACCACTTCTTGCTCCTGTCACTTACCCGGCAGCACTGAGTGTCGAACAGGAGGATTCTCTACTCAACAAACAGACACATACACCCGGATCCAGGTTGGGGGCATTCTGCATTTAACTATTGACCAGAATTCCTTTGTTTGTGTATTTATAACCAGTCCTGGCATAACAGCACGTATGCATTGCGCTCGAAAAGACGAAAAGGAAGAAATGTGCTGCCTGCATTGAAAAACGAGGAACCTGTGACTATTGTCTCTAGGGCCCACATGTAAATGCCCTGCAAGTGGTAACATTCCCTGGTTAATGGACAAATTAATGATTACTTTGGCAATGTTAAATTTCCTGTGTTAACAGAAGCCAATGTGACAAGTTTCACTTCGAGCGAAAAGTCGATTGTGGTAGATGATATTTCCTTGTTGAATTTATACAACTCCCTTCGTGCAGAAATCCAACAGTTGGAGACCACGGTAGTGGTGACTCCACAGGAGGAAGTAGCAGAAGTGGCAGAAAAGAAGGTTGACTGGTGACACATGACCTATGACAAAACACGGATCTGTTTGGTGAAAGGAATGATCTCTGTAAGGAAGGCATGGTATCGAAGTACGACAGATGCAAGTGATCACAGTTTAAGGGTGTTTATTAAACTGTAAAATGGGTGTGATAAACGCCTAATCTAAACCTAAATCTAAGATGGGAGCAAGCTACGACCATCAAATAATAATCTAGTCAAATAAAAAGGGCCTATACTAAAATAAAACTAATGGCAATCCTTACCTGGGTCCAAAATACCTTTCTACTATGCCTCCGTAAATACCTCCCTGTTCGAGCCCTTCACTTCTCTACTTCTAACTCCCCCAGGGTTAGTCGTTGTCTGTCTTCGGCTATTGCCTCCCTTTGGAACAGCCTCCCGGCCACCTTCTAACTTGAGGAAAACCATCTCCAGTTCCGGAAGCATCTCAAGTCCTTCCTCTTTGCCCCTGCCTTTGCCCCCCTTCTCCTCTGTTAATCTGTTTCTTCTCTTGGCATCGTGCACCTGGCCACCCTCTGTCATTTGGGCCCAGGTACCGGCTCACCCTGCCACCCTCCTGCACTGCTTCCAGGCCACCCTTTGCACTAGGGTTCTGTATCTGTACCCATACAGTCCCCCTCTCACTTTTCTTCTGAACTTATCAGATGTACCTTATCTGACTAACTTTCAGCTGCCACTTGCTGGCTGCACTACCATGGTTTATCACCCTTATTTATTTATTTTATTTAATATTTATTTTTGTTTTCTCTCTTCTGCTCTTCAATTTCCATTCCCTACTTCTGTGCACTTTCCCACTTTTCCCTTTTCCATGCACTTGCGCTTTCTTAAATGTCACTGGGCCTAGTAATATCTCTGTTTTATTTTTTGTTCTCCCTTTTACCCCTCCCTCTTTGCCTGGTCGCGCTCTGAAACACTTGTGTACGAGCGTGATATAAATAAAATATAATTTAATTTCATTTCATTTCATTTCATTACCACTATGCTACACAATAGTGTGGGATAATGTTCACAAAAAAAGAAAGAACTGTTCACAAAATGATAAGTCAGTATGTTATGGCCAGGGTCTCCCTTCTACACGTTTTTAGCATGGGACAAAGCGGGGCTCTTGAGCACAGCACACTCCTGGGTTTCTCCGGCTTATGCTTACAGTTCCCTTTCTCAGTATCAGGGCCTTCTATTCCCAAGCCTCTTCTCATGCACAATCTCTTGCTTCACAGGGCCTGATATGCCATTTAAAACAAAACAAACGTTCCTTCTGTATCTCCATGTCGGGTGAATACTCTTCACCTTAGGATTCCCCTCAGCCTGGCTCTGATCCTTCTTTCAGCTTTAACCTCCCAAAGTACTTGCCAATTTAAACAGAGACTTCCGAAGGGCGATCTCGTCTCACTGGGTAACTCTGTTAGCCTATGGCAAGGGCGGGCTTCACAAAATCCCAGTTTGCGTAGCCTTCCCATCAGCCGGGCGCAACCGCCTGTTTCACAATTCCCTCAGTCAGCTTCACAATTTCACAATCGTCAACCCCTTCTGCAATGTGTCAAGGACTTTTGATTGTACAAGGGGTTTGGCGTGTCCCTTGTATGACCACCTTGACACCTCACGCCGGCTTTCCCTATGGCCTTTTCGTCCTAGTAGTTTTAATACTTTTTTAGTTCAACACATTCTCTTGGTTGAGGTGAGGGGTAGCAGCCAGAGACCTTCTGGTAGTACGTTTGTTCACAAAACGACCTCTGTCTATTATTCTTCTTAATGTTGCCACTGCAACATTGAGCCTAACACAGTCTGGTCCAATATCAGGTTCTTCCGACCCACCAACTGTGTTGAACTTGTTGGCATTTCTTTTGCCACTAGAATCAAGTACTGTAACACGATGGCAACCGCGTCTCCCCACCCTGGCTATCAGTGCCGGAGGGTTCCATATGCCACTGACATCTGTCACACCATATGCCAGCTGCGATTCCCAATATTATGTGTACTTTGTTGGAGGCTTTGCGGGTTTGGGTTGAAAAGGGCAAGGGCAATTCCCTCCTTGACGTCCTTTCAGGACTTGCTGCCTTTCTCCTCCTTTTGAACTGCTGTCCTGGAATAGCTGCTTCCTCATGCATTTGGCCTTGCTCAAAGTGTGCTCTCATGCTCTGCCTTTTATCCCTATGGGGAAGGGAAAGGGCAGTCTGATGTCTGCAGTTGTCGGCACTTGCCTGACTCTGCCTGACCCTTGTGTTGGGACATGTCAGGTAAACAGATCTTGTGTTGGTCCATTGTCACTCACGGTGTGAGAAAATGTTCATGTTGGGAAAGGAGGGGCATAGTTTCTAAATATCCTACTGGGCGGGATGGGGAAAAGGTGTTATAAGGAAGGGCATACTGCGTCTAAACCCTTCAGTGTCCACTTGCACTCCCCGAAGACCCCCCATGCAGGTGATCATCCTGCACTGGTCCAACCCCGGGAACTGGATCCAATAGCGATGGCTGTGTCCTGGCCACCTGGATGACAATCCCGGGGACTAGCGGGTGAGACACCTTCAGGTTTCTCACTTCTGATTGGACGAAACAGATTCTAGTCAGGCTGTAACACCCACCCCAGAGCCAGTACTGCAATTCGCAATATACATTCTATAGAAATTGTCAAATCGAATACACACAGACCTGTGTGTGCAGAGCCAGGTGCAAAATCGCATTGAAATGGCCCTGAACAGCTAACCACAAATGAGGATGAAGTAGTGAAGGGGGGAGAGGTGCAGGTAACGCAGAAATTAAAATCAAGAAAGTCTCAGAAGAGAGCAAATTGGTGGGTTAAGTGGATGAAAAAACAGGTTGGCACATTTACAAGTTGGTTATTGAGTAACAACACAGATGGGACTAACACACAGGCTCCACTGCCCGGGGAGCAGCAAATTCAAAATGGCAGTAGTAATGAAAGTGACTGTGAATCATATTCATCTGACGTAGACAATGGTATACCGGATAGGTGTTCTATTCCAGACAAAAAAACTAAATATTGAACAACCTAGTAAAAGAAAAGGGAAAGACGCTCAAAGAGCATTGTTCAATGACTAATGGAGGAGGAAGGGGGACAAACTGTGTTAGGATGGACGGAGATCAGATGGTGGACCTGGGATAAGTTCATACCGAAACGCAGTCTCTAACAAATGTCAAGATATTCTGGAGACTGGCTCTGTTGGAAGGATCAATGCAAAGGGCTTCTCTATAATTAAGCTCTTTAAAGACAGAGAAGAAGAGTGGATAAACTGCTCATGTGTGATACAGCTATTCTGGGCTATCCCCTCACTACGAGTTCTCCAATCCGAGGAGTTGGATTGGGTGAAGCCTTTGGACTGTAAGCATGGGGAGGAGACAACCGTTTATTGCTGTTCCAGTGACGCAGTACATCCGATCAGGACTCAGACGACGGCTTTTCTTAAAATAGGATTTGACCTGAGTGGTTGTAGGGACTAGCAGCCCCCTCAGGAAATGAATACTTGTGATGATTGTATGCCAAATCTAATAGTGACTAAGCGTAAGGAGGGTTGAATGGTGGTTGGCTGCGAGGGAAGAGAGCAGGGTAGGAAACCTGTGGACTGGATTTGGCTTCAGAGTTTCCTGCCTGTTAGGGTGGAAAGACAATGGTGACATTTTAAGATTGTAACTTGGGACACCAGGGGCTCGGGCCATTTTCATTGCAGCAACAGTCTCTTGGCCTATCTCTTTGATGTTGACATCTTTTTTACCCAAGAGAGTTGGCTGACAGCAGACTACAAGCTTGACCTGTATATGTTTTTTTCAAAGTAAGGCCAGGAAAGGCCCATTAGGCCACCCTCCGTGTGGTCTATCGATAGGCATAAAGAAAACATTAATAGCATGTCAGATATCTGTCCCTGAATATGAGCATAATGTTTTAGTAGTTGAGGGGGCCATTTCAAATTGTGAGAAAAACAGCAGAATATTGTGTTTTAACATATATGACCCTCCATGTTGTTTATGTACGGAAGCAATACAGGAAACTGTACAGGAAACTGTGATGGAAGCAGTAATATGCTGGGTGGGGTTGGGAAACGCTGACCTGGTAAGTATTGGAGGAGATCTGAATGCCTGCTGTGTGGATGAGGCATTAATCGAGGGTTCAATTTATGTAGAGCGGGTCTGTTGAATGAAGAAACTGCACAACAACGAACAAGGGAAAAAATGGTCCAACTTTATGCTGATCTTTAGCTGTATTTCCACTTGTAATGCAGTGGGATTACCAATTTTGTTTTCTGTGCTAATTCCTCTGGTGGAATTAGCACCACAGGAATTACTGACAGTTTTCAACAATAATGCCAACAGTGCTAATTTCATAAAGGCTAATTCCTCCAGAGAAATGAGCGCCCATTTCAGTGACCCTGAATTTGTATTTGTTTAATATTTGTATCACGCACCTAACCCTGAGGTAACTGGGTGCTAAAATGTTACAGGCATACATACATAGGCATACAGGCGGGTTGACTAAAGATTACAGATAAGTTTAGTAGTCAATAAATACATTTAAGAGCATTGGTATTATTACAATGAAAAAACAAATACAGGTCAGTTGAAAGCAACTGTGGTCAGAGTGCAGACTATGGCTTCAGAGGATAGGCTTATCAGTGAGCCAGCTCTTTACTGTGGTTCTGAAAGCACAGAAGGAGGGTTCCATTCTGATGGTAGGAGGCAATGAGTTCCAGCATTTGGCGGCTTGAACTGGGAGGCTAGCTTCTCCAGCAGTTTGTAGGTTGAATCTTGGTACTGTGAGGCAGTGTGAGTGGAAAGATCTGGTGGGTTGGACTGGTTGGTATTTGGAGAACTTGTCCGACAAGTATTTAGGGGCTGACTTTGACAGGCGTTTGTGGGTAATTGCTAGAGTGTGTAATGTTATTCTATTACGCACCGGGAGCCAGTTGGTCTTCCATCTGAGACTCGAGATGAGGCTAGACCTAGGAATATTTAATGCTGATCTCAAGGAGTTGTTTTGTAGGACCTGTAGTCTATTGAGATTCCGTTCAGAAGAACCTAGGAATAGCATGTTTCATTAATCGATCTTTAATAGCGCTAAGTCTCTGGCTAGCGTAGTGCAACTGGTAGGGGATAACAATGGGGGTAATTCTCTTACTGTCACCTTTTTCCACTTACCGCCAAACTTGTTTGAATTACTGCCAAAGTAATTTACTGTTACTGCCACTCAGTTCAGTGGATTAACAGCGTGATTATATGTGGTGATACAGCAGTGTTAATCCATATTTGGAGTGGGGATTTTGTTGGATTTACTAAAAGCAGTAATTCCATTGTTGAAAATCTGATGATTTTGGAAGTGAAGTGAAGGATTTACCACCGGCTACATGCTGGATGCAAATCATCCCCTTTGCTTCAATCTCAGAGTTCGGCTGTGTGGTAAAATTCACAGAAATTCTTTTACCACAGGCAAAAAAGTAACAGTAAAGGATTAACCCCTTACATCTACTGTACAACTAAACAGGTAACAATGTCCATCGGTTGAGTGGCCAACACTAAATACTATCTCTGTGGCAAATGTATACCAAGGAAAAATAAATGCCCTAGCGTTGTTATAATAAGGATAATTTAATATAGTGCGATCAGATGTATCCTTCATCACAAAGTGTACTGAATCTTCAACAGGTTGTCCTGTCACTCACCTTACTTTTACTGTTTTAGTAATTGAGAGTTAATGCCTTGGGATTTGAATAGTGTTTTTTTTACAGATTTGAAGGATGTTTGCAGCAGGTGGTTTAATCTCACTAGATGTCTAACCAACTAGCCCCTCCGTGTGAAAAGCTAATTCCGAAAATAATGTATACCTTAAAAATTTAATGATACATATCTTTGCTCTGCTTTTATTCATGGCTTAGCCTTATTCATCTCTCGCTTCGGGCTCTCTGTTTTGCAGGGAGAGGTTCTTGTGAGGATAGCACAATAGCACTCATCTTATCAAGGGTGTAACGTGAGCCCTCTGTCATTGACATGCAGATCTAAGTGGACCTTTACTTCCAAACCCGTTATGGTGGATTCCTGCTTTGGAAGCGTTGCAATGCAGCTGGTCATTGTTTGATTAAAACTAAAATAAACTTTAGGGTTAATTTGCACCGATAAGTTAAACTTTTTTGTTTAAATCAAAGTTACAGCGTCTGCTGAATAAAAAGTTATGTCTGAGGCAGGTCATTTTCTTTTCAACAAACTACTGCAACGGCTTCTGAGAAGGAATCTCTTTGCATGTAAATTACATTTACACCTCTGCATCAGGGCAGGAACAGGCAGAAAGGACAGGGCTTAGTTTAAAGTAACTAAGTAAGTAATCGCTGTAGTTTAGACAACCTGGAATGTGTTTGATCACCTGGTGGATCTCCTCCTGGAAGATTTCCGTTGACGACGATATGCCGAAGTTCAGGCATTTTTATCGGTAGAGCACCATGTGGGTTACAAAAGTGTTGATGTATCGGGACTCTCCGCACTAGCTCCAGTTGATGGTGCCCTTGTTGAGGGCGAGCTTCGCGAATACAGTTGCACTATTGAGGAGGTCGATCATTTCAGTTATTCTAGGGGCCTGGTGTCACTCTCATTGTATTGCCATGTTAGGGCAGCGCATGTCTATGTGCAAGCAAATGGAGCCCTCATCTGATTTCTTAGGTACTGATACAATCGGGGAGACCAATGGGGTGGGTCCCACTGCCAGCTCGATGATGTGGAGGTCTAGTAGGTGTCTCAGTTCCTCTTCCACCTGCTTTTGAATGTTTATCGGGATGCTCCTGTAGTGCTGGGAAACTTGCTTGACCTCTGGATCAATGTGGAGTCTCACTTTGCAGTTACACAGTTTACCAAGACCTTTGAATAGATTTGGGTATGTTTTCATGATGTCTCCTTCAGGGGCCATATATTTGTGGGCCATCATGTTATATAGGATGTGGACAAGTCCCATGTCGACATCCGTCCTGAAGATCAAGATACATCCGCAGTTGGCCTCTGTGGAGAGGACATATAGTTGTATTCGGGCCGTGTGCCATTTGTGTGCGCAGACTGTTGTAAAAGTGCCCTTGCACTGGAAAGGTGTGTTGGAGCCATAAGGAAAGATATCGACTTGTGAGGACAGCAGTTTTGGCTGGTGATGCAGTCGATTATAGGCCTCCTCGCTCAGGACATTGACGGTTGCGCCTGTGTCAATGAGGAATTCTGTCGGTGTGATCTGTACTTAGAGTGTTAGGATGGGGATGTGTTCCTTCGCTGTCTCATTCCCTAGAGCTGATACGTATCCGTTCTTCCTTTAAATGTCATGTGACGAGAATGAATCAATCCGTGACTGTGATCATATATCTACGTAGTGGATGCTCCTTCAGGGTCTGTGAGAGGTTCTTCTGTCAGGGGACTGGAACAATCTTCTGGGGGTTTGGCGGTTGCTCTCGTCTTCCACAGGGCGATATCTTCTGCGCTCGTGGCTCGCTCTCCTTTCTTCTGGTCGGTGAGCGGGATGGCGTCTGCTGCTCCTTGGGGAGGTTGTTGGGACAGGCGCTGTTGGGGCATTTCTGCAGAGTGCTCTAAAGTGGTCATCACCCCTGCATGCTGCGCACTTCTGGCCACTTGCTGGGCACATGCCTTCAATTCGTAGACGATTTTGTTGGTTGTGTGGGTTTGTTGTGCTGAGCTGGTGTCAATTTCCTATTGTTCTCCTGATCTTAGTTGTCCGATGATATCTTCACCCGTCCTAGGTAAACCACCTGTTGTGTCACTGCCGAGTCGATGCGAGGCATCGCTAGTATTTTGTCAAGGGCCCTCTGTTTCTGGAGCAATTTCCGCTTGAATTCAGAGGTTTTGCATCTCACAATGACCTGGGAGCCTAAGGCTTCGTCATTTCAATATCAATGGAAAGCGCAGTGTTTCATGCAGATGCGCAGCCTCATAACATAGTTGTCCATGGTTTCCCCTTTCTCTTGCATGGTTGTGTGGAAGATGTGTCTCTCGTAGTCTACGTTGGTGTGTGTTGCAAAATAAGTGTCAAGTGATTTCCTGGTATGTTGCTGTTTTCTCATCAACCTGTTCGTAGAGAATATCTCTCACAGCAGCCCCCACTGCCAATGTAAGGATGTTCTTTTTTCTCTCCTCATCCATGGGGCCCATTGCCCCAACATACACCTTGAAGTCCTTCATCCATCAGACCCACCGGGGTCCTATGTTACCTGTGTCTCTGAGGTCGAACACCTGGGGTAGTTGGCACGGGTAGTCTCACCCAGGCCATGTGGAAATGCCTCCGAAAGCCTTCCAGGCACTGTGCTGGGGATGTCTTCCTCTGACATTCTCCTTTACCGTGTGTCTGTTTTGCAGGCAGGACACTGGTTTGTGCTTGCAGCATGTGTGTATTCTTCTGTGTATTCTTGGCCACACCCAACTTCTCCCTGTAAAGTGTCCATGGGCCTGCTGTGTTTGTCAAAACTCCTTTCCGGAGGGTTTGGGCCTTCGCTTCATGCTTATTTCATGTGTGGCCACCAGGAGGCACTGCGGAAGCCGTTGCAGTCCGAAAAGATCACTGCTGCGGCCCAGGTTGGAGCCTGCTGTGTGGACTGTATGTATTCCGCTGTCTCACCTGGGCAAGAATCACTGCCGTAGTCCCCGGGTCTGTGTGAACAGTGGAGGCGGGGCGTGCCTCCCACTGTCGTGCCGAGTGAAATGAAGATGACTCGGAGGGGGTCCGCCACCTTGTTGCCAGTGTTAGAGTGTTTGTACCACTCTTGGATGGGTGGCCGAGCTGCTCTGGTAAATGCGCAGCGCCGCTGTAATAAGGAAGGCCCAAACGGAAGATGTCCGGTCTCAACTCCTTCCTTACTTCAAACTAAACTCCTTCCCCTGTCCCAGATCACTTCCCCTGCCTTGGGTCCCGCGCCCAGTGGATAACTGGAAGTCCGAACATGACAACCCCATTAACTAGCCTGCATATTCAAGGCACAGAATGGGCTGCCTTTCTGCATGCATACAAAATACGCAGTTAGACTGAGTAAAAAAAACACGCATTCCTTTTGCAAGGTACATTATGTTATACAATTGTACTGCCACCGTTTTGTTCTTGATCATGAGGGCCTCCGCTAAACTTTCAAAGCCAAAGTTTATAATGACATGGGGCCTCATTACGACCCAGGCGGTAAGTTACCGCCTGGGCCGTGACTTTACCACCATGGCGTAAACTACGTTTACGCCATGGTGGTTGGCGGACTTACCGCCCCATTCCGAGGTCGGCGGGGCGGTAAGTCCCCAATCCCCATTTACCCTTCCCCATTCCCATTTTTGCCCCATAGGGCATAATGGGAGTGGGGAAGGCGTTAATTACGCCACCGTAAATTACGGTGGCGTAATTAACTCCATGGTCCCTTAGCGCCATGGATTTTAACACCTGCTAAAAGCAGGTGTTAAAAGCGCCATGGCGCTAAGGGACCTCGTAGTTGGCGGTAAGGGGTCGGCGCAGCTAACGCTGGCGTTAACCCCTTACCGCCAGGGTCGTAATGAGGCCCATGGAAAGGAACCAAGGGAGCAACGGAGTAATAGCACTGCATCTGAGAAAGGGAACAGCGCTGAATGTCAACTTGAGCGCACATACAGTTTTCCTGCCTGCAGACTGACATCCATCTCTTATGCTGGGATAAGGCAAGAGCTCATGGGGACATCTCCCTTCGCTGCTCCAACAGAATGCCTGACACAAGAATTGGCTTTACAGTCACAAGTGCTTTGACACAGCATTTTACTTTATGCAAAAACTGTGCAAAATGAAAGGAGCGTTTTCTTAAAATTGATAAATGCTGCTATTTACTAGATATGTGTGTCACTATCATGCTACTTAAATATGGCATGTATCTTTATTTTTCAAGGAAATACAAAAAAAACGTTCATTATCACTATTTCTCTGTCATCTGTATTACTGGCATAAACTGCCTCACTTTGCAGGACCTTCTTCTACGGCAGTGCAGTTCTTTCTTGTTAGGCAGTTCTACTGTAGGAATGTGATTCTTCAGTTAAATGACAACTACTTAATCTGTCAGCAGGTTTCCCTACACTGTGGTTCATTCAAACCTGAGCCCAGGTGTGACTTCTTTTTAACTTTGATCATAGTGCACAAAGAAATGGCAGCTGCTTTGCGATAGACGTCTTCACATTACATTACAAGGCAAGCTTTAGCTGATCCAGCTATATCAAGACATAAATTAATTTATGATAATTGTATGGCGACTCTTAGCTTGACTAACATAGTTCAGTAGCAATTCCAAAGCAAAACGTTTTGGCTTTGGCAAATCAATTGCATAGCTATTTCTCAGTAGTTGCCAATATATACCAAGCCCTTATATACCTAGGTACACACCATGTGTCAGCTGTTATTATACACCCATCTACTATAATCTTTTTCCAGTTGTTTTTCCATATGTGCCAGTACTCCTATCATATTCCAAGTATTACTATCAAAATTCAAGGGACTCTGACCGTTGACAGGTTTTTCTACGAAATCCCCAGGTGCACAATCCATTGTGGGGTATGTCCTCTAAATGCCCTTGCACTATCTCAGGTATTCGTACTTCCATGTTCCCTCCATACCCTTGGAAGGACAGCCTTTAAAATCTGTATGAATAACTGTAAGAGAGCACCTAGGAAGGAGCCACAGAAGGTAAAGTGCACACCAAGCACAGACAGCATAGGGGCGCTGAGCAGCAGAAGAGCCTGGCTAATTACGGCAGTTCATGTCAGCCATACAGCACCGTCAGGAAATGCCGCGTACAGCGGCGACAACAAGACACATCACTTACCTCCCAGCAGAGCCGAGCGGCCAGGGGGGTGACCCTAGCGGCCACTCCGAGACGGAATGAGGAGAGGGCAGGATCGGCACCGCGCAGCATCCTGCAGCATCCGCGGAGCAGGTCGCAGCTGTGGAGGGAAACCCGATCCCGGGGTCCGCCCATAGGAAACGCGGTCTTCCCACAGAACTCTGGATGCAGGAAGTATTGCACGCCTGGACGGCAGCCTTTGAGGGAGGCGGGACGAAGCCTCAGGAGCCAATGAATGGAGGGCTAGACAGGGGCCATGGTGATTGGTGGGGATTTGAAACTAAGGAAATGAACAAAAGCCCGTCAAATCTCGTTTACGCTGTCTGTTCTATTCACAGGACATGGAAGAGAGAAGTGAAGGAAGAATGGAGTCGTGGGCCTATCCGGACACCACGAGATAGGAGAAAGCTGGGAATTACCCCAGTATATTTTGGAAGGAAGAAGCACCGGTGAAGAAACCGTTTGAACTTTTATTCTTTATTGATATTTGAAGACCACTTCCCTCTCAGAATTAAATACTATTTCACCATCCACCTTTCTCCTGAGTCGTAATTACACAATAACGCATGGCCGTTTTTACCCTGGTACCATCAGTTAGCCGTAGCACAAATAAATTCCCCTGAGACTCTCAGACTGAGATCCTCAGCTAGCAAGGACACAGAGACTGCAAACTCGATAATGCTACCTTACTGAAAACTCCATCACATCCCCACACCCAAATTCCTTGTCTGTCACTGCCATCACACTGCTCTTCACCATCCTGCCACCGTGACGCCTCTCTGTGAGCTTTTCAAGACCAAGCCGCTGAAAGTTTTTTTTAGGAATCCACACTCCATCTTTCATCTTTGTTGCTCTATTGTGAAGAATCCCCTGTAGGGTTGCAGCATCGCTCTGATACCAGAGGCCTGGTGCCGCATTAAAACCTGGTGCTTTGTGGCCATTGTAGGAGGTGAAAGGGGATATTGTTTGGGCTGTGTGCGAAGAGTTTGGGGCTTGTGGAAGACAGCATGGGATTCTTGCACTTTTTATGTTCAACAGGCCTGACTCATGTCCTCATCTTTATGAGGTTGTTAAATTTAGTATCATTACATGTGGGTAAAATTAGCAGCTATTATTACAGCTCTTAGAAGCGGGAGTAATCTAGTTTGACTCACTATATTAAAACTAGATGGTATTACTGTTCATATGTACACATTTCTTTTACAATGCCTGATAGTTTTTCCAGATTGTCTTCAATTCAAGAATCACATCTGCTCATTTATCACAATACTGAACCCAGAGCTTTCTAGAAATAAAGATCAGTACACAAAAAGAGAAGGTAGAAAAGGACTACCAAGCTCACCTGGGCCTCTCATTCGACACCAGCGGTCGCATATGAAGGTCAAAGATATCCCCTCTGTATGAGGTGGCGTCAATGGGAAAAACAGAAGGGTTTTCCCTGTTTTTACAGCCCCATGATTATAGAACTGGTGGTCTTTGCAACATGCAATATTCCTATGAATACACCATGCAGAAAATACTGTCTTTTAAAGGTTAAAAATCTCATAAAATCCCTCCAATGTTTACTTCCATTGGAAAGTTGCAGCCAAAAATGGTATGCCACTCCCCTGCACCCCAAAGGTTTTAAAATGTTGATGGTTGGTATTGAACTTCAGATGCAAACGAAACATATGTATTCTTAACTCTAAACAATTGCAGACTAGATAACCAGAAAATCTAAGCTTAAATCTTAAAGTTGTTGTTTTGCCAGCATCGGCTTTGGGTCTGTCTCCCTACCTTCATTTTGCTTTCTTTTGGTGAAAACTTTGGCCTTACCTTTAGCCCAGTGCACAGGTGCCAACTAGCTTGTCATGTGTCAGTCTGACCCACAATTGAAAGGTGATTTGCACAAGTAAAGGTTCCCTTTTAAGCCACAAGTCAGGCTCACTAATTGTGCTATTGCTATTGTCTTGCAAGCCACAAGTCAGGCTCACTGATTGATGACAAGGCAGTGCTATTGTCTTGCACTGGTGGAGTGGCCTACTTTACTTTACTTTTATAATGTATATAGTGCATCCAAAAGACACAAGGGCATATGAGCGCTGGGAGAAAGGAAACGTTCTTGCAATGGGATAGTGTACAAATAACGAACAACAATAAACGGGCCCACCTGTTGGTCCTATAATACAACAAAGAGCCTACCAGATCTCACCCAATCCAAGGACTCACATCTTCTCAAATCAGCTGGAATAGTATTCCAGCTTTTTGGAGCAGGGACAAAGAACAAACTTTTGGTCACTAAGGCAAGCTTGGACCTGTGCACCTCATGCAAATTGGAGTTACTTGATATAGGATTCATAACTCCTCTTTTCTTTGTTAACCTTTCAGCCAGATAAAACGGGTAAAACCCTTCGAGACATTTATAGGTTATTGTGAGTAGTCGAATATCAATTCTGGCTTCAACAGGTTGCCAGTGAAGGCTCTGATACATGCTCATATTTCTTGTGCCCGACTATGGCTCGTATGGCACTATTCTGTATTACCCTTTCCCTGTCAGGAGACTACTGCAATTATTTATATTTTGAGACTATAATGGCTCTTCCTACCGTCTGACAACCCTTTTGTGATGATAATTGACAAATTTGAGTCAAGAGTCTAATATAACAAGATGAGGAGGATACAAGCCACTCACCAGAGCCTTCATATTCTAGTTTTTGTCCAGAATGACTCCCAGCATCTTGATCTTCTCCTTCGTCGCAATTTTTGCAGTCCACAATCTGAAAATTCCTATAATCTGGACTACGTTTTTTCAGTCTGGGGTTGGTGCCAATAGCCATGAGTTCAGTTTTATCACGATTAAGCGCTAGCATACTGTCCCGCATCCAATCCTAGATAAGACTGTAAGTCTGATTTGCAAAGCAGATCCTCCTATCCTCTGAAATAATGTAGCTGTGAAGATGTTATATAGTGATAGTGACAAGCATTCACCCTGCCTCCCCCTCCCCCCCATATACGGAAGTGGAACTGGTCTAGCCTCTGCTATGCCATGCCACTGCACACACTAATAGATCTATGTTCCAAAAATGAGCATATCTCTCAACGACAGGCCTCACCTTAGGAATGTCTCTGGGTAGAGATGCGAAGAAATAAGGCCTGTCTCCCCGAGAAGCCACCTTGCCTCTCTGGATAGATTCAGAGGGCTGGGGGCTTCCCTGGAAGCACAGCCCCGAATATAAGGCGCAAACCCCTTAAAGGGAGAAAACACCTCCTTAACTGTTGTCCTGGAAGGTGGGACTCTGGATTTGATGATAGGATGATAGGATGACATATATATGACTGTATATTTAGCATTCTCTGTTCTTGATTGTATGTTCTAACTGTGTGTCCCTGCGCTCTTATGTCCACGCGCCATATCTGCACGCATACAAATAAATAAATAAATTACTATTGACGGTAAGCTTTGCAATGAGTACAATGTCAGGACACAGGATTTCCAATAGATCGTGATAGGAAACTCCAAAGGGAACCTAGTAGGTAACTGAGTCCTAAAATACATTGGTGTGCAAGGCCCCGGTAGTTCAAGGAGCCCCACCATGCTAGCAATGTAGAGAACAGATAGAGAGAATATAAGCACAGGTGGCCAAGATAGGCAGAGCAGCAGCACAATCTCACGATAAGTGGAAAAGTGATAAAAGCCGTGGAGGCACGGAGGGAAACAGAGTAGCTGGGATTCTAGAGCATGTACAACATAGGAGCAGAGTTGCGATGCAGCAAGGCTTTTTGTGATGCCGCAAGTCCTCTCTGGCTCTGTTCTGATGGAAGCAGACATCTTGGACGTATGACATCACCACTTCATGCTGTGGATTTCTGGTATCATCGCCATCTTGGTATGGGACGGTAACTATGAAAATGCCAACGCTTCCACACGGAAGAGAAAGGGGGCAGTTTCCACGCAGCGTCAGAGTTGGGCAAATACCTAACAGTGTCCGGGAAAGCACCTGGTCACTAAAATTTGCCACTTCTTGTAATCTTTGTAGTAGAAGAGGATGTTCAACCAAATCGAATGCATCTGAGAGGTCTAATACCATGAGTAACATGGTTTGGTCCTCTTTCATTGTGTTTAACATATTAGACTCCAGGTCAAGGAGAGCTGATCTATTCCAAACCCAGGCCTGAAACCCGATTTCCATTTATTCAGAATGTTATGCTTATTTAGATGGTCTAGAGGCCTAACAGCAACTCTGGAGATTTCCCAGTTGCCCTGAACCCCAGGGTCCTCTCTTGTGTGGGTAACCTGGTTATGTGCTCCTCATATCTTCTCTCTGGGTCACCAAACCCAAAACAGATCAATGGACTGAAGCACTCACAAAGCAGCAATATCGTCCAGAGTACATCTAGTGCAACTGAAAATCCTACACAGAATTTACTACACGTGAACATTGCTTTTTAGATGTGGCAGAGCATGTCATCAATACTGCTTACAATGTAAAACTGTTGAGGGCACCTTCTTTCATATTATCTGGCAATGTCCCAAGGTACAGAGGTTTTAGCATAAGATACTTGACAAAATGACCAGGGTGCTGGTATGCAAAATACCGGAAGATATAAAATTGTTACTACTTAGCATTATGGGATGATTCCTCTTTTAATAGATATGACTCTCATTGCCACTGCTTTGATGATTGTTAAACGTGACATTGCAGTGCTATGGGGGAGTGGGAAAACACCAAGCTATGCAAAATGGTACTCTGACATTGAAGTCTGTGTGTTAATTGAGGAACATGTTTACAAAACCGGGTTGCACCTACAAATTCCAAAAGATCTGGGATAAATGGAGGATTGCTTGATTGGGCCGACTGTACTGAAATAAAAGGGGTTGTGGAATGTGTTAAATACACATACTATCTGTAGCCTTGATATTTTTCCGGATGCTAACGCCCATGAATGCGATGTTCCACCCAACGACTTGTCACATGAAAATGCCTTATCAAAAAAAAGAGCCAGCATGGAATAGAAGGGAGGACCAGAATGCAGATTTACTTTGTCTACAATGAGGAGTGCCAATGGCGACTTAGATGGTGGCAGTCTTAATGCTGCATTTTATGGAGTGGTAGCTGGATGATCTGTTTGTGTAGTTGAACAGTGAATTGTATACTCAAGAGCTTACAGATAAAAGGAAGGTAGTTGAAAGTGTGAAACTTTGATAGGTCAAACTGGTTCAGTGTAGAGTCCTTTAACAGGGGGGTGACTTAACCAGTTTTCCGTTTATCAGTAAAGATGCATTGAGTCAGGGAGGCATTAATAATGTAGAGTAGAAGATTGCTGTAAGATGGATGCCGGAATTATATGTCTTCATGGGATTTGGTGTTAAGAGCTGCAAAGATGCTTGTGATCACTTCCGTTGTTATGGTTCTGAAATCGACAGAGGGATACATATTTGAAGGTCTGCATTTATGAATATTGGACTACTATAAAAGTCACTTTATCAACCCTATGCAAACTATTCTATGTTTGAGGGTATTTTGAAAAATGTTTTGGTTAATATTGAAAAAGGAGTGCAAACATATTTACCTTGTAGCCATTTCAGAATTTCTACCATTGAGGTAATATTGAAAACTAGTAACACAATCTGTGAGAGACCTTCTTTTGGGAATGAACAAAACTAAATACACTTTTCTATAGGATACTGCCTTTCCAGGAGTGTCTACAGTCAGGTTTAGCGCTCTATACCATGCCAAACAGGAATAAATAAAAAATAATAACAAATGATGATAATAATAATAATGATAATAATAATAATAATAATAATAATAATAATAACAATAATAGGTAGAAGAATGGTTCCATGTGATCTTACCAAACCATATGCTACCGATTTAAAATTTATTTTAATTGGGGGGTCCCCCCAAAACCCCCGTTTACCTACACTTATAACCACCCACCCCCAAACCATCCCCCCACATCTTTTAACCCCTTACCACAACCCCCTATTTTTTTTCAGTATTTTTTTCAGTAAAAATTCATTCATTATTTTTGGTTTGGTAACATCACTGGATACCAGAAGAATGATATATAACCATTTGCATAAACATTTTTTGTTCAGACCTTAGTGATGTGGGTTGAAGTGTGGTCTTAAGACCCAATCACTGGGCAAAGAGAGAGTTTAAAATATTTTATGGAAGATGTTCGGGTTGTGGTCAGAGGAAGATCAGAAGAATTTTCAGAAAGTGAGGCGTGGCAATAGATTTTCCTGTCACTTATAATCGATTTTTCTGACTGATTTCTGGCCACTATCAATTCAATAGGTCAGCAATACATTTGAGTTGGTGTGTAATGATTAAAGGTAGGATGGATGGTAAGAGCGAAAAATTGTATGTGTAGTGCATCCCCCAGAGACCAGAATTACATGTTGCAATGCGGAACTTCAGCAACAGAAATATGGTCTTTCTTTTCTAAGAATATTTTTAAGTTGAAGATTAATTTATCTGTCTGATCTTTTGCTGTCTGCAGCCTGCCAATGACTTTCACAACAAATCAGTTGGGCATCGAATGCTTGTTATGAGCGTGCTGTCCATACATACATACATGAGCAAGGTGAATCACAAACAACTTATTTTATCTGCTGCCCAGTATGATAATGCCAATTTTTGCAATTTTCAGAAGGAGAGAACAAGTTTGTATCCATCATTATGTACATTTCATCACAGTTCATTTCGTCATTTGTATAGCGCCTTTTTTCCACCGCACTGTAGGTTGAAAGCCCTCAGAGGGTCCGAAATATGGGAAAGTTAGGAGGTGCTAGTATGCTTGTGTGAATAATGGCCTTTAAAGGTTATGAGGGCTTGGCCAAGTCCCTTCTAGTCACACATGTCTAATTGGCATGTGTATGGGTGGGGAGTTGTCCACGAGGGAAATAAGCTGGAGTGTGTGTGTGTGTGTGTAAGAGGATATTCAGTTATGTGTGTAGCAACAGTTTGAATTTTTTGTGATGAAAGGTAGCTACAATCTTATGGCAGAAGTGTTGTGCAAAGTGTCATTCGATTTGTATCTGAAAGCATTTGTGTGCGGGAGTGTGGCCGCGCCTTTGGTTAATTCCATAAGCGCAGAGTGCGAAACGAAAAATGCAATGGTTCTAATCAAATGAAAGCCTAAAATGGTAAATTCAGCAAAATTCTAAAACATCTGGGCTGATAAATTATGGTGGATAAATTCTGCATGCTCCAGATATCATCAAGTGTCTACATTCAAGACCCCACTTAAGCGTATAGGCAGCATTCTGCCAACACCTGTCTCCCCTGTAGTGGAACACATTCTACAATCACCTAGAATCCATATCCATAAGATGGTTGCCCTCATGGGCTTGACTAAGTGCAGCATCCTGGTCAACTGTGCAACCCTTGCAAGAGATCCTCTGGTGCAGGCTACAATCTGTGCAATACAATGACCAATCCTCTGAGAGCAACACCCAGGTCACCCTGCTGAAATTATTCAGAGTGCAGAGCAATTGCCAACCACACAAGTCTTCTAAGTGTAACATGTTGGCTACCCTAATGGGAATTCACAGAGCAAATACCTTGGCTACACTAATCAATCATCTAAGAGCAGAACGCAGTCTCCACCATTCTAATAATGTGGTTCAACACGTTAGCCATCCTCAGAAATACCTTGGGCCTCATTACGAGAAGCGCGGTAAAAACGGGTTCATTACCGGCATGGAGGAACTAGCGGGTCCGTGCTCGTATGAAGCCACTAATAGTGGGTGATTACGAGTGTGCAAGCATGCGCGAACCCCCATGCCGGTAATGGGCATACCGCCATGGCGCTAAAGGCCCTCCAACTCCCCATAGCGCCATCACGGGACCCGCCGATACCGCCTCCGCCTCCGCCTAGGAGGCACCCCTTAATACCGACCTGGTAAGAACAGCATGCTAATACCGGGCTCGTAATACCAGACCCGGAAGTAACATCATTGCGTCGGAACGGGAAATGAGGCGGCGGCCATCTTTAAAAACACAATCCATTGCAATCCTCCCAAACCACCAGTTGTGTTCAGGAGAGACCAGTGCCAACCCCTTCACCATGTCAAAAGCTACCCGGAAAACAACCCCCGCCTGCGCAAAAAATGTTTTTCAGATGAAGAACTGAATACGCTGGCAGACACCCTTGCGCACATGCAGACAAGATCAACCTGCAGAACTTGAAGAGGGAGGTGCAGCAGTGTTAGGGAGAATTCTCATTCTATGGCTAATTTCCCTTACCTATAGAGTCCCCCAGCAGCTTTGCTGGATTTGAAGGGTTTGTTTCTTTTTACCTGTTAAGAGTGAGACTCTTTATTCCACTCTTAGGCATTTTTGCTATGTGTGTTCTAGGCTATTTTTGTGTTTAATGCCTATGGGATTTTCTCTCACCCATAGGAACCATCTTTATTCGCATGTGTTACACAGCACCCTCAGTGCAGTGACACAGGGGTGTCATAGCGACCCCCAAACATAGACTCCATACCCTGGGACTGACTACTGTCTCCCAGGGCATGTAAAGTCCCCATTGACTTTACTAGTAAAATCTTATGAACTTAACCAGTACAACCCATCTTACTATGGAGGTACTGGGAAGGGTTAATAGTTTTTCCCTTGGGTTCATTTTCGGGGTGGTACCTTAAAGTCCCTCTCTCTAAAGTTTCTGGCTGGTGGCAGTGGTTACTACCATAAATATTCAACCTCAAATATTTTCCTATGGGATTTTCCCATTGTTCGAGGCTACCACTTTTACTGACAGCCTCTAACATACCACTGGGTTATTTTATTATTGACTTTACTCTGGTAGGTTTTATTTGCCAGAACTTTAATATAAATTCTTTCTCATGTCTTACTCTAAACTCCTAACCCAGGTCAGGATCCTTTGTTCGCTCTTTTGGCGGGCTTCTGCCAAGAAGCCCTCCTTTCGGCGCCTCTGAGTCTGGTGTGGGTCTGCTGTTTGGGAGGGGGAGTAGAACCCCTGGACAGAGTTGCCGCAGCAACACAGGTCGCCCTCTAAACTGATAGGCTGGAGGGTCTCCCGCCAAGAAGACCACTCCACTGTGTGAGTGACAGCTAGGCTGTATGAATGGGTCTCTTTCTGCATAAAAGCAGGGTCCTGAGGACTGGAAGAGCAAGACGTGCCACTGGAACTACGGAACCGAAGGGGAGAGAAGCCACAGACATCTTCAGCATCTACACCACCGGTGAAGCCCTGCCGGATCATCTCACCACTTTTCTTCGACACGACGAGAGGAGATCTTCATCGAAAGAGCCTTCTTCCCTTGAGCTGGTGGGACCAACCAGTTCACCCATCGCTTCCTCGGACCTGCCTTGGTCGAATCGACAGTGCCCAGCACTTGGAGACCGGATAGCCAGGCAGCTATGGCCCCGGACCGCGATTAAAAGGAGCATACCTTTTACACTTTGTTTGGCAGCACTGCGGCTGGTTTCATCCCTGGGTGACTCGAACCTTCCTCCACAACGAGAGCCTCTCTTCCTCTGCTGGACTCCTCGAACTGCAGGAGCTACCACGAACAACCGCCACCGCAGGAGGCACTTCTTCACGTTTAAGGTACTTTGTTCCGCCAGGCCTCCCTTTCCCCGTGGTAGCCCTAGAGGTGTTTTAAATCCTTTATCTACAGGTTGGGTTGACCGTCCTCTCTCTTAACATTGTCTTTCGCCTCGCATCTACCTTTTCAATATTCGTTTACCAAAGACTTTTCTGCAGCTACAAGAACTTTTCTGCAGCTACAAGAGCTCCTAAGCTCTTGGTCCTGTACCACTGACTCTGGCTCAGGCCTATTGACTCTGGCTGATTTGTTAGATCTGCTCTCACTAGATTGATTCTGAATGAGAAATGTGTTGATGCACCTGAATCTTTGAAACCCCTCTTCCTTCCTACTGTTTTAACTTGTGGAGTGCCATTTTGCTCAGTTTTCATTCATTATCTTTCTGCTAATGTGTTACTGTGCATTTCTTGTTCACAAAACTTCAAGGAAGTGTTGCTAGGGGGTCTCTGAAGATATTCGGTTCAACTTGTGCTTTCCCTCCCTTTTGTTAAATTGCTAGAATGCCATTTGTAGTTGGTTTTCACTGTGCCGTTTTGCTCAGTTTTCACTCTACCGCAAACCTGTCTACAATTGAATAGGGAGTTGTATATACTTTTCCTTAACTGAACTTAATTTGCTTTATCAACTGTGATTCATGTGTTGAACTAAATGTGTATAAAATAAATATATATTCTCTTTTTGATACAAAGCTTTGGTCAGTGTTTCCTTGTTCCATAGTGCTGTGATACCTATTGTGTAAAACCTGAATACTGCTCATCTCCCTCTTGAGATAAGTCTGACTGCTTAGCCACAGCTACCAACTAAATCTTTGTGGTACAGACGGATACCAAAGGGGATTTTTATTGCTCTCACCTGTAGTCCTAATCCTGGGTAGTGCTCCCTGAGGGAACTGCACTGGATTCTGCCTAACAAGCAGCGCAAAAAGGAGATCTGGGAGGAGGTAGCCTGCAACGTCTCGGCAGAGGGCACCACCCCACGGACAGTGAAGGACTGCAAAAAGAGGTGGGATGACCTCCGCCTCAGGGTTTGTAATATCCTGCCAAACTGTCATGCTGGGAGGAGACGGCAAGTACGTTTATTCAGATGGAGTCCATCGAGGGATTTGGGGAGATGGAGACAAGTGCTGCAACATCTGCAGATGGAGGTGAGTGACCCTGCAGATTCCTGTAGGGGAAACCATGACGTAGCACAAGTGATGTGAAAGAGAGTCTAGGCAAGGCAATGCATGTCCCAACACATACATGAACATATCCTTGTCCAGATGGAGACCCAAACCCTGCCACACTGAAATGCATGCTGAGTGCCAATTCCATTACCAACATACAGCCAACACACATCGGCCGTGCCCATGTAATACATCACACAAACCCCAATACAACGGCATGCCACCTGCCATGCAGCAAACACCAAAATGCCCCCTTCATACTACCCTGTGTGACACAGCTGTAAGATATGAATGCATGATAAATGAAATACTCCACAGCACCATATAATGCATCTAGCATGTAACACCATCACTGATGCCCTGCATCTCTTCTACCCCCCCAGGCACCGATGGAGAAGATGCCAGCGAGGATCCTACCACAAGGGCATCCACGTCCCGGCCAAAGACAACGGCCACCGACAACACCACCTCCGGGGCAGCCTCGCAGCCCACACCAACACCCAGGGCGCCTGACACCATGGACACTGAGCTGGCTATACCAGTGGAAGGCGAGGCCGTTGACCACTGAGCAACACTGATACAGCAGTAGAGGAGTATGTGGACCAGGATGGACTGACCCATGTGGCATGTCCACACTCCCCAAGACCTGTGTCCACCCCCCAAACCCACACTCAGCCCTCACCCATCTGCAGCAGTGTGGATCCCTTGCTGCATGACTCTGACCTCAGCAGCCTCCCCGAGGACAGCACTGCCAATGCAGGCCCGGTCACAGCACCCTCGACCACTGCTGCTCCCACCAACACCCTTGAGGCACGGCTAGCGAGGGTGGAGGCCAGACAGGACTCTATGTTGGACCTGCTCCGACAATATGTCGCAGATGGGGAGGACACGAGGCGTGAGATAGCCCAGGCCATAGCGGGGACCACAGCCGCCATAACAGCGACCATAGCCGCCATAGCGGCGAACACAGCCGCCGTCAATGCCTCGGCATTGTTGATGAGAGACAGTCTGGGGGCCATCACGCAGCAGCCACAACCCGCACCAGCCGTGCCAATCACCACGGCTTCAACCCCATCCACCACACCCGCTTCCTCTGCCCCCACTTCCTCTGCACCCTCCAGCCCTGTGCGTCTAACAAGACGGAGTGCGAGGCACACTGAAATGCTGCCCCTGGACATCAAGAAGTCCAGGAAATAGTGTGGGAGAACTATGGGAGTGGGTCAGATGGTGTTGGCGGTGAATGGGTGTATTAGGGGGAGTTCATTGGGGGGTTTTGGGAGTTCACTGGGGGGTTTGGGAGTTCACTGGGGGTTTTGGGAGTTCACTGGGGGTTTGAGGGGGGGTTGCACATTTCTGCAGTTGGTATCAATACACCCGTTGTGTGAAAAATCAATCAATGCCTGGACATTGTTCATTTCGTGTGTATCCATTTAATGTTTGACGGTGCACAGTGCCCAACTCCCCACATTCCCTGTGTGCATGTCCACATGGACCCAGTGTACAATGTGTTACTGACACATATCTATCAACGTCACTGTGGTTCAGAAGTATTCGTCAATCAGTGATTGGCATACTGCATGGCCATCCTGTGCATCACGTACTGGCAGGGGTGCTGCTTCTCCTCCGTCTCCATCCTCATCATCCTCACCCGGTGCATGCATGTCAATGTCAGGTGGCAGTGGCACATTTCTCTGGGTGCACATGTTGTGCAGCATGACATAGGCCATGGTGATCTTTGCCACCTTCTCAGGCCTATAAAGGAGTGTGCCACCAGACCTGCTTAGGCAGCGGAACCGCACCTTCAACACGCCAAAGGTCTGCTCAATCACAACATGGGTATGGGTATGTACCCAATTGTACTCCTCTTCATGGCTGTTCTGTGGGTTCTGCACAGGGGTAAGTAGCCACGGCTTCAAGGGATATCCTCCATCACCTGCAAGTTAATACAAATAGGTGTGTGTCACTCTGAGCTACCACCTTCAGTATTCACACTCATGGCCGCAGCTATTTGCTGTCAACATGCACATGTCCCTGTACGTATGCACAAATATTATTTAGATGCATTCTATACTGCAATATGGTGTGGTAGTCTGGATGGTGTTGTACAGATGATGCAGGGTGAATTCTTGCATGCTGATGCAGATGTACTGTGGTTGCAGGACGATGTTTTGCCTCCCATTTTTGCTGTATATACTGAACAGTGCGCGGTCACACTTGCCACATTGGCACAGTTGCAATCATGTTTAGTTATGCATTGCTAGACATACCCATGGTGGCCAGGTTGTGCGTCTTACATGTTGTCATTGATATATGTATTTGGTCCAATGTGTGCCAGTGATGTGTTATGTTGGGGTTGGGAGGTTCAGGTCAGGAGTGTTTAGCTCTGCATGCATTCTCCTTTCACCCTGCATTCCCACCCAGGTGGAGTATGCACCCCCCATCCCCACCCAGGTGGAGTATGCATCCCCCCCATTCCCACCCAGGTGGAGTATGCACACCCCCCCATTCCCACCCAGTCGGAGAATGCATCCCCCCACACCATTCCCACCCAGGTGGAGTATGCATCCCCCCATCCCCACCCAGGTGGAGTATGCATCCCCCCATTCCCACCCTGGTGGGGTATGCATCCCACCCCCATTCTCACCCAGGTGGAGTATGCTTCTCCAGCATGGGGTCTGGCATGGATTCACATGCTCATGAATATTCCCCATCGTCAGGCTGGGAATCCTCGGTAAAGAAAAAATCAGTATCAGTTTCGTTTCTGATCTGTCTTTCTTAGTAGTAACCAATCACTGATCTCTGGGTCATACTGCCCCCAGCCAATGACTGCCCTCTCCCTAAGCCCCTCCCCTGGCAGCCATCCTCAGATTTTTACCACACGTTCAAGTGTCAGAAGTCCTCGTGCTTTAGCTCTCAAGCTTTTACTTTGTTTTCGTGCTTTTTCAGGAGATTGTCTCATTTTTCCGGTTCAATCGAGCCTCAAGCTCCACCGTTTCCACTTCCGATAACGGGGACCCGTTTCGGAATTCTTCTACGCCCCTCAAGGGTGAAGTTTTTCTCGAGTTACGCTTCTTGGAGGTTTCCAGAAGATCTGAGGCCTACCTCAACGGACATGGCCCAGGACAAGGGAAGCTCGACTCCCGGATCCAAGCTGTTCAGGAGCTGCCCGGGATGCGGATTGCAAAATGTTTTCAAGGAGGACGAGCATTCGAGATGTCTCTGCTGCCTTCATGAGGACAAGACGCACGTGGAGAAGGAATGTGCGTTCTGCAAGAACCTGTCAGAAACGACCAAGCAAGATCGTCGTTCCCGCCTCGCCACCTGGCTAGAGAAAGGCACAGCAGGTAAGAAGGCGAAGAAAAAGTCTGATCGGTCTTCTAAGTCCTGTGAGAGCGCCCCGGCGACGGGGGCCCAACAGAAGGCCAAGCACCACAAGTCCGCGGGCATCGGGAGCGCCGAAAGGTCGGGCTCTTCGGCTGCTAAGCAGGGCGCGACTTCCCCGGCACGATCAACCACGAGCCAGCGCTCTGGTTCGGGGAAGAGGAAGTCCGAGAACCCGGGTAAGCTTCTGGAGAGGCCCCGGTCGATCTCGAAGGGAGCCGAGGGGGAGTGAGGTGATGACCCTCCCCCCAAAGCGAAGGCCCAGGACGCACCTAAGGTGGTGAGGGCCTTGATCCAACTGGCAAAGGCCTCTATCGAGGTTGTTGCAGCGGCCCTGGCGAAGCCGGCAGAGACTACGCCAGTGGAGGCGGCCTTAGTGCCCAGAGTTTCCCTGCCACCGCGCAGAGGGAATCCTCTTTCCAGCCCATCGTTAAGACCCCCGTGAAGACCCCGGTGGAAAAAGAGGGGGGGCCGGTGGCCATTACGGACTCGGATTCAGCCTCCGAGGAGGATCTGGTGGAAACCGTGAAAGGCCTCAACGAGAGGTTCGAGAAGGTTCGATCCCAGGGGAAGTTTCCTGCTGATGTGATCGAAGATAGCGATGATGGTGACGACGAGGGCCCAGTGGAGCAGCCATCCCACCCATCGCAGCCATTGCCAGAGCCCCAGGATAGCTCGGCGGCCATTTTGTTGGCAATCCAATCCTTATGTACTGAGATAAGGACGAGGTAACCACGGACCCCGACGGAGGATCCAAAACCAGGACTGTCAAGAAGCCCTCCGAACAAGCGGAGGAGAGTCCACCCCGCACTGACCTTCGTGCCCACGAGGCCTGTGGACCCCTCATCCCCCTCGCCGGACCCTCTGGATGATACGGCGACGGATACAGCGACGGGGACGGACGACGACGGTGGCGATGATACAACGGACATTGCTTCATTACCCCCTCCCTCGGGCCTCTCCGCCCGAAGAAATTGGCTCTTTCCACGCCATGATAGCCAGGGCATCCGAGCTCTTCCAGCTCTGCCCTGAGGAACAGAAAAAGGAAGGCTTACTTTACCAACGACGGGAGGCCAAGAGAAAGACGGTCCTCGCTGTACCGTTGCTCGATGACATCTGGGACGAGGGGCTGCTATCCTGAAGAACCCTTCCACGACACCCGCCAAAAGGGACAGGTACGAAAAGAAGTACCGGGTCCCTGATGCCGCCCCCTTGTGCCTCAGGGCCCAGCCTACGCCAGACTCGGTCGTCTCGGCAGCAGCCAAGAAGAAAGCGGCAGGTGCGGCGGCTTCAACTTCCACTTCCCCGCCGGACAGCGAGGGCAAGAAGTTGTACTCCATGGGGCGACGAGGCATCTCATCGGCGGCGACGACGCTTAAGACGGCCAATACCTTAGCGATTGTGGCCCGTTACGACAGGGAGCTTTGGTTCAAGATAGCTCCCCTGCTAGACTTCCTACCGGACGACAAGAGGGCGGAGGCCCTACAGATTCTGCAGGAAGGTGAGGTGGCGTCGGATCACGCCATAACGGTGGCAACAGACATTGCCGATACCGGATTTCGCCAGCTGGGCAACGGGGTTTGCCTTCGACGACGAGGATGGCTCAAGGCTATGGACTTTCGCACGGACGTCCAGACCAGAGTGTTGGACATGCCGTTTGACGGCAACAACCTGTTTGGGAAGACGGTGGATGAGTCCCTCCAGGCCATCAAGACCGACACAGAGACAGCCTGAGCCCTAGGAGTCCTTCAGCAATGGCGGCCCTTTCGGAGCTCCGGAGGCAGAGAGGGAGCCTCTAAGGGATCCATCGGTGGCTCTTCTACGTACCGCCAGGCGGCCCGCTCCTCGTCCCAGGAGGCCTACAGAGGTCACGGCAAGCAAGGAGGGTCTTGCCGCCGTCGTCAAGGAGGCCAAGGCGGCAAGGCCTCTTCCAAGCAGGACCATAGCGTCGGGCCCCCACCAAAGCACCCCCGTGGGAGGCAGGCTGACGAAGTTCGTCAGCGTGTGGGAATCCATCTCCACCGACCGTTGGGTGCTGGACACCCTGGCCCGCGGACACTTGCTAGAATTTCAAAAGAAGTGTCCTCGCATTACTCCCATGGCCAGGAAGGAGAATCACGTCCCTCAACTGCTGTTGAAGGTAAGGGCAATGCTCAAGAAAGGTGCCATCGAGCTCGTCCCCAAGACGCTCCGGGGCTCTGGAGTATACTCAAGGTACTTCCTCGTCAAAAAGAAGACCGGCGGTTGGCGCCCCATCCTGGACCTGCGTCGGTTAAACAAGTACATCAAGGCACAGAAATTCAGAATGGTCACCCTCCAGCACGTGCTGGGACAGCTGGAGGAGGGCGACTTTCTATCGTCATTGGACCTGGAGGATGCTTACTTCCACATCCCCAATCTAAAAGGACACAGAAAGTTCCTCAGATTCGTAGTCCAGGGGTGTCACTACCAATTCAGAGCCCTGCCGTTCGAATTAAAGTCGGCACCCAGGGTGTTCACCAAGTGCCTCGCACCAGTGGCGGCACGGCTGCGGCTGCGCCTGCAGGGGATCCACGTCTACCCCTACCTGGACGACTGGCTAATCCGTGCAAGGTCAAGAGAACTCGCCGTCGAACACACGGCGAGGACCGTCCGCCTGCTCACAGAACTGGGATTTGCCATCAACTACCCCAAATCCCACCTTGTTCCGTCGCAGGTGGCACTGTTTCTGGGAGCGAAGCTCAATACAGTGGAGCGATTGGCATCTCCGTCGGAAGAAAGGACGAAGGCCATTTTGGGCAAGGTGCAGCGCCTGTTAGCCATGGATGTGACCAGGGTGAGGTCCATCAAGTCCCTCCTCGGGATGATGTCCTCATGCATCTACCTTGTGCCCCTTTGCAGACTTCGGATGCATCCGCTACAAGAGTTCCTCGACGCCCGCTGGATTCAAGCGGCGGGCAGCTTCGAAGACAGGATCCCGCTCGTCGAGGAGTTCCGTCGGGCGATTCTATGGTGGCGTACCCGTGTGCACCTCACGGCAGGCACAGAGTTTCAGACCCTGACTGTGACAATGGACGCCTCCCTGGAGGGATGAGGGGCCCACACCGGAGATTTCCACGCAAGAGGCCTCTGGCTCCTCGAGGAGAGGTCTCTCCACATCAACATCCTGGAGCTACGAGCCGTGTTCTGGGCGCTCAAATAGTTCCTTCCGTCCCTCAAGGACAAAGTGGTGAGGATCTTCACCGACAACACCACCACGATGTTCTACATCCGGAAGCAGGGAGGCACTAAATCCCCTGCCCTATCCAAGGAGGCCTAGGATCTGTGGCACTGGGCCATCGCCCAGGGGATGTTTCTGGTTCCCTTCCACCTGGCAGGAATAAAAAACACCATTGCCAACTCACTCAGCAGGGAGCTGCACTCGTGCCACGAGTGGGAACTACGCCAGGACCAGGTGGATCGGCTCTTTCAACGATGGGGCAAACCCCAGATCAACCTGTTTGCGACGGCGATGAACTCCAAGTGCCAGAGGTTCGCCAGCAGGTTCACACAGCCGAGGAGCATGGGCGATGCTTTCTCGTTCCCTTGGGAAGGCCTGTTCCTGTACGCGTTCCCTCCGTTGCCGTTGCTGCTCCATCTCATCAACCATTTCAAGAGGTCCAGGTGCAGGATGATCCTCGTGTCACTGGCGTGGCCGAGACAGATCTGGTTCCCGGACCTTCTGGACTTGTCAGCGTCCCCACCTATCAAGCTGGCGACGGACGCGGATCTTCTCTCCAGAGAAGGAGGCGCCATTCTTCATCACGACCCGGAGTCGCTGAACTTGCAGGCTTGGCTCCTGCAGCACTAGAGTTTGGAGGATACCATATCCCGTCTGACTGCAGAGAGGTTCTTGCAAAAGCCAGGGCGTCCTCAACTCTCAAGTGCTATGGACATAAGTGGAAGAGGTTCTCTGTCTGGTGCTGTGCACAGAAGATTAACCCTCTGTGGGTTACGGCCCCTCAAGTATTGCCATACCTACTGTCACTGGCAAAAGCTGGACTGGCTCACGCCTCCATCAAGATACATCTGGCTGCCATCTCCCGATACACCAGAACTACAGGACGGGCGTCCTTGTGGTCTCATCGCCTGGTGAAGGAATTTATGAAGGGACTATTCCGATCGTTCCCGCCAGTGAAGGCCCCTGCCCCGGCGTGGGAGCTCAACGTGGTGCTGACCAGGCTCATGGGGGCCCCATTCGAGTCTATGAATTCAGCGCCGTTGAAGTTCCTGTCGTGGAAGACAGCATTTTTCGTGGCCATCACCTCCGCACGACGAGTGGGAGCGATCCAGGCCCTATCTTGCAAGCCTCCATACTTGACTTTTCACGACACAAGGGTGGTGCTGAGGACGCACCCCTCCTTTATGCCCAAGGTGCCGTCGGACTTCCACCTCAACGAGCCCTTGGTGGTCCCAGTTTTCTTCCCGTCGCCTTCTTCGCAGGCCGAGAGGACTCTGCACTCGCTGGACGTAGCTAGAGCGCTGAAGTTCTACGTGGACCGCACAAAGAGTTTTCGGAAGACATCACAGCTGTTTGTGAACTTTGGACCTGTGAATCAAGGGAAGGCTCTCTCGAAGGCTTCCATTTCCAGATGGCTCTCTGGCTGCATCATGCACTGTCACCGGTTGGCAAACCGACCGCTGCCCGGCCGTCCGAGAGCCCATTTGACCAGAGCAATTGCTTCTACCACGGCGTTCCTGTCTGGTGTGCCCCTGCTGGACATCTGCAGGGCTGCTACGTGGAGGTCGACGCACACCTTCACAAGATTCTACTGCGTCGATCGGGACTCCAGGGAGGGGTCTAGGGTCGGCCAAGCAGTGCTGCGCAACCTGTTCGCTTAAGGTGAGCCTGGTGAGGAGGTAAGAGATGCTTGATGTTGAGTTGTTGTATTGCTTAATGTTGAGCCTGTTGCCACCTCCCGTGGTTGTACATGTGTATACTGCTATGTATTCTTATATTCATGAGCATGTGAATCCATACCAGACCCCATGCTGGAGGAGGAACAAGTTACTTACCTGTAACTGTTGTTCTTCAGCATGGGTCTGGCATGGATTCACATGCGAACCCTTCCTCCTTCCCCTCTGCGGCTCTTCACTTGGTCATACTGCCACTTTACGTGCTAACAAATCTAAGGATGGCTGCCAGGGGAGGGGCTTAGGGAGAGGGCAGTCATTGGCTGGGGGCAGTATGACCCAGAGATCAGTGATTTGTTACTACTAAGAAAGACAGATCAGAAACGAAACTGATACTGATTTTTTCTTTACCGAGGATTTCCAGCCTGACAACGGGGAATATTCATGAGCATGCAAATCCATGCCAGACCCATGCTGGAGAAAAACAGTTACAGGTAAGTAACTTGTTACATTCCTCCCATTCCCACCCACATGGAGTATGCACCCCCCCATTCCCACCCAGGTGGACTATGCATCCCAACACATTGCTACCCCGATGCACTGTAATGGGCCAGTCAGGCAACTCACCAAGCAGCCATGCACGTGGTCCAGCATGTCGCTCCATGTGAAGGGGTAGCGTGGAGTTACGCAGCACCATGGCATCATGTGTCGATCCGGGCGCATCAATGTGTGATGATCTTGCTGGAGTCACATACCATCTGCACATTGATGGAGTGGTATTGCTTGCGATTGCAGTACACCGCCTCTACGGCATGAGGGACTACCAATTCTACATGGGTGCAGTCGAGGGCACCAACACAATTAGGCATGCCTGCCAGTGCATGGAAGCCTACTTTGGTGTCAGCTATCTCCTGGGCAGTCCGTGGTAGGGATATGTGGGTGCTAGCGTGCTTCAGGAGGGCATCCAGCACTTGGGTCAGCATGCGAGAAAATAGTGGTTGTGAAATGCCATGCAGCTAGCCCACTGCATGCTGGTAGGTGCCTGTGGCCAGGAAGTGGAGCACAGACACCACCTTTAGTAGCGGGGGGATGGCAGTGTGTATTTCTATGAGGCTGACGATGTCATTGTGTATCATGTCCACTATGGTGGTGATGGTGTCCCGGTCCACCCGGTATAGGGTGTGGATCTGCTCAGGGGTTAGATTAAATGGACTGGGTCTGAGGCGAAGGATTGGTGGCTGCCTACGAGGTACTACTGGCTGCACTGGTGGTAATTGCTTGGCTTGTCTCACCGTCCTTCTCCTCCTGCGTCTCCTCTGTGCTGCCTGTTGTTGCTGCTGTAGTTGTTGTTGTAGTTGCTGTGGTTGCTGTAGTTGTAGCAGTATAGGCATGTCCTCCAGCCCCATGATTTCAACAGCTAGTGGTATCATTTTGGTGTAGGAAGGGGTGTGGTGTGTGGCTGTACTCCTTTTATGCTGGAATAGGCTCCATTGACTCCACCTCTGGTGATTGTGTGCACCTCTGGCAGTTTGCTTCATTGCAGATTGCTGTTTACGGGTGGTCCGCGATGCCTGTATGGCTGCCATCGTGCAGGCCCTAATTACCGCCATCGGGATGCCTGTTATTGCATGCCCGCGTGGGTTGTGATGTCCTCCTATTACCGGCATCCCAGTATTTACTCCTCGAAGGGGCGCGTGTAATCACCAATGCTGGTATGAGGGGGCACGGTACGGGCAGTAGCGGTATTGGCGAGTTGTCGGGTCGTAATGCCCCAGACCCGTTAACGATGCCGGTAGTGCCATTCTGACTTCCTTTTTTCATTTCCTCCATTCTCGTAATGAGGCCCCTTGAATGCAATGCATTGCCGACCACCAACATCCATCGAAGTGACATACGTCGCCTACCCCCCAACATCCACCTAAGTGCAATACATTGTCCACCCCCAAAATCCATCCAAGTGCAGTACATTGCCCATCCCCAAAATCCATCTAAATGCAATATGTTGCCTACCCCCAAAATCCACATAAGTGCAATACATTGCCCACCACCAAAATCCAAGCAGTTATCAATAATGGTATTGAATGTCTCATTACCTCACCCGTTTTTCAGCCAGGTGGTGGTCAATGAACTCAACTATATAATGCACCTGGTTTATACAATTAGGTCCGACGATGTGTGCAAATACCGATTGAATAGTAGAGGTACAAGGGAGACCCATGGGAAATACTGTAACAAATGTTCCGCCTGGAAGATTTGATAGATCCAATCTGTATAACTGGCACCACATGGCAAAGAATAACGGGCACACTTCAAATCAGTCTTTGAGATTCCCATACAATCTCCCATTCTTTACTGTACAATGATGAGATCAACATTGTATAATTTTGAAATGGGTCAGTGAGAATCATAGTTGCCCATTGTCATTCATTTTGGGTAATGAAGAGTTTCTATTTTATTTTACTCATATACGTGAAGAGTGATTGTTGATTGTGGTATAAGCTATGCTGACATGTGAATCATTGACATGTGGCTTCCGATATCCGGTCATTATGTCGAAAACATTTTTTCGACATACAAATATGTCGAATCAAAAGTGCCAATTTTTTTTTTCTCGAATTTCTTGTTTTTTTATTTTTAAGGGTTTAGTTTTGCTTAGTTGGCCAAAAAAATATGTTTTTTTTTTTAAAAAAAACGGGGGTTTGGGGTGGAGGATACCCCCCAAGAAAATAAAAAATGTGAAAAAAGGCATACGAAAAAAAAAACGGCAATTTTGATTCGACATATTTGTATTTCGAATTAGTGCCTGTCGAAAAAGTCACTTTAAACGTTGCTTCCATGTGCAGTATTGTGATTGGGTATGGACGGTCTTTGATTGCTTATTTAGCTAGAATAATATTGATGGCCCTGAGTTTTTGGACTTTCTTCGAAGTGTTTGAATGTGGATAGAGTACACAGTAATGTGCTGAACACAGCTTAAAGGACAAGAAGTGACAAAACAGGGGAATGTATGTATATTTATTTTTATTGCACACCACTGACCCAGAGTCTTAAGGGCGCACCACAAGAAAAGACATAAAGCTATGAGATCAATGAATATAGGGTGGATATGTTAACATATAGGTAAAGAGGACAAGAGAATGTATAAGTGCAGGGAATGTGGACAAGGGCCTGGCCTAGCCCCTGATTCAGTTATTTCCCATAGGTAATTCAGCAAATGCTTGCAGCAAAAGAAAAATATCCACAATGCAAAGTTACTCCTAGTTCCTTGGTCAGCTCTCCATACTTGAAGCTGCTTGCTGTGGGGAATGATGTCATTGTCATAAATTTGGGGTATATTTTCAGACTGCCATCATTAGAGCCACAGCAAAGGGCATTCTCTCGCACATTTCCTCTGGGTGATCGTCACAGTCTCGTTCCACATACTGGGCTTCTTCTCCAAGGCTCAACCTGGGGGACATCTCCTAGTCGAAAATACCATCTTATCAGTTCATTCCCTCCCACATTCTCTCTCCCCTTTAGCAAATACTATTTTGTGTCAGCGATGGACTTAATCATGAAATTGTTACACCAAACGTGTGTGCAGGCAAAAACGCACTTGAGAAAGGAGTAATCCAATAATGAATTCGCATTACAGGGCCATTCATATCAGAGCAAAGTGTATAAATTGTTTAGAATAAAACTAAGTTTTGATTTTTGCAACACATACTTTCGAAACAAAATGACACATTTAAACACAAAACCATTATTGTAGGAATTAAACATGTTCGAAGTTAGGACAATATCTTTAAATATCTCAACAATTTGACTTGCCCACCATATCTATTGATGTTAGTTGTCCCGTGGTTGTTTGAGATATTCATAATGCTTAGTGCCATGACTCGCTTTGGCTTAAAGCGCTATATAAATCTAAATAAATACAAATACAAATTACTTTGTTTTACTCTTTACAATTCATAAAGTGTCCTCTTTCTCAAGTGCATTATTGATTACACAAACGTGGATGGTTTACTGATGGAGTGTGGCAAGTAGACCCATTGATACCAGCACAGAGACATTTATAGGAATTTGTTTTTGAAATATGTTTTAAAATACTTATAATATATTTTATTAGCATTTGAGTGAAGTCTTTTATTTGCATTTGTCAGTCGCCAGTGGATGACTTGACTTTTCCACCAGATTTGTTCCTCCTGTTGCTAATAGCGAGCTTCACTCTTGTTAGTTTGTTCCGGGGAATCTAGATGTGGCCTTCATCAACACTTAGCCCCAGGATTACCAGGCTTATGGCAGTCTCTGCGCAGCAACCTTAGCATATCTCAAGTGTAGCCCATCTACCACCTCCTTTCTCCTCCTATATTCTATGGCACTCTCTGCTTGGCCAATGTTGGCATTCTTTGGTTCTTGCTGTTGCCTATTGGGGCTAAAATCATGATCACTCTCACTCTTCTACTGTTCACCATCCTCCAGAATTTTGCTTCTCTTCCTTCTTCTGATTTGGCCTCCCCAAAATCTCAATTTTCTGATGTGTGCCTTCCCCCTTCCTGTAGATGTATTTCTTCTATTTGTCCTTCACCACCTCGCCCCTCTCAAGGTTTTCTCCTTCCTTCCACTTTCTGATCTCCCCTTGTTCCCTCTGCAACCTCACCATTAACTATTACCTCTTTTCTCCTTATTTTAACTCACTTCTCTAATTGCTTCTGCAATTGCCCTCCTTATTCCTTCCCTCACTACTCACTCTCACGTTTAATGTTTACCTTCAAACTCCCACAACTTGGCTTTGGTCAAACCCCTTTTTCTACAAAGCCTGTTTCCCATGTAAGTGTATTCATAGGTTTAACGACCCATACTCCAGTGGGCTAATGGTATAAGAAGTGCTCCACCATTTTAGAGTCAAGCAGTCCTGTCATGGTGTTTTTCAACAGGCAATGAGTGGTTTGGCTGCTCACGGGTCCCTCTACCCTGGCCTCCCCAAATGATTCTCTGGTTTCCAATACTCATGGTTTGCTCCTCGGATGACAAGTTGATTTGCGGAATGAGCCTGCTGGATCTATGTGACGTGGATTCATAGCCACATTGTTATATGACAGCATGTGCGCCTATGCACCTGAGGAAAAGGAAACAGTTCTGATTCTTGCTGGGACCCACTATCTAACAGTCCTTCAGTGACCAATAGGGTGGAATAAGCCTTGGGGAGATCTACCACATCCCAGTTGCTAACTGATGTCATGAAGTGGTTGGTTTCCCATTGCCCCTACAGTCTTCTAGTCCACTTTTCCAGGTCCAAACTATGTGACTTCGTCACAGTGGGTGTAGAGAGCATCTGGGATTTTGACACACTCATAGTTTTTTACACTTTTGATTAGAAGAATTGCTTTTTTGAAATGTTGATTTTCAAATAATGCATTTTCCCAGACTTTAGAGTTTGGTAGATTGAAAAATTGTTCAATATTTTAATTTAGTAATGTCTGATTTATTAATGTGGATACTATAGTACTCACTTTATCCACTATGGACTGCCCTATAATATCTTTTTGCATATTTCATTTTTATCAGTCTTGTTTTTGGACACCCGGCATTGCTGCTATCGTTTTCGGCACACTATTTACTTGCTGGAGAACTGCACATCTGATAATGTAGCAGATAATATGTGGCCTTGTTGAAGTCTTTTCTTTGTTATGTGCTGTGACCAAACCACATATCTTTATAATGTTGGGATTGATAACTTCTATCAAGGCTTTGGGTACTCTCATGGACAATCATATTGTAGTGGGAAAATCACTGAAACTGTCTACCTTGAATGGCCCAATCTTACTTGGAGTTGGAGGTCGTGGGCTGTCTGACAGATTAAGAAAAGAATGCCATTTGAGAATCATTTGGCCATACAGCTGGGGCTGCACTGCCAGAGTAGTTTATTTATTTATTTAATTGTTTTGTATAGCAACAACTTGCCACCAGAGTTAGCTTTAAAGTGTTTGAAAAGTAGCATGGTCATGGTGGTGATAGCATTGATAAGGTTGCAGAAGAAAGAGTAGTTGATGTTTGATGATCAGAGATTGCAAATTAACACTCGGTGTAACAGGCAATGAGCTAGGTGTTTGGGAACATTCACTAGTTTGGTGACCTCCAGAGTGTCCATGATGCATATCCGGCCAAATATCTGTTTAATAGCATGTGTGTTTGCGTCTAGGTTCAAATCTGCAAGAAGCAACATGTTCTGGTATAGAGTTTGCATCTGAATGTCATTTTCTAAACATTTCTCCAAGATGAAGTGACCATGTTTCAGTGTATGGTATACAACAGATGTGTGGAAAATCAGGAGCGCTTAGTCTACTTTGAACCCCTGTTCCTGATGGTTAGTTAATTGTTCTCTTGATCACTGATTATTTAGTTAATCCAAGTAGGCCATCACACTTTATTATATTGTTGCTTCTCTGTAGGCCTTAATCAATCCCTTCCTGGGATACTAATATATATGTTGAACTTACTTCATGGGGCCCGAGGACCTTTGTTGTTTCCATATTGTGACAAAAGTAAACATTGAAGAACATGGAAAGAGCATGAAATGATGTTGAGAGATTGTGATGCTGGAAATGCCTTATGGAGGGACAGGGCCTCCTGGCCTTGTCCTACCACTTCTCTGTGTGTGTTTTCCTTATGGTTTCTGCCACTGAGATCCAGCCTGGACCTCTGGCAGTGCAGCTCTTCATGTTTATCTTTTGGTGACCAATACCTGTGGGATACCCTTATGGCACCCATGGGTGGGGGTACACTCTTGTACCCATTATATGTGATTATAGGCACCTGTGTGTTGCCAACAGAGCAGGGCATGGGCTGGTGGCAGCTACATGCTGACTTTGCAGTGGCTCTGAGTGTCTTCCATTTTGGCATACCCAGGCTCTGCCATAGGAATCAATGGATTGCTACACAAAGGCAAGATGGTCACTGTGGCCTCTTGGTTTCTATTGCCCTTTACTTTGTTTCCCAAAGCCCTGGTAAGCCCTGACTCTATCCCTTCCTCCTGAATGGCTGGTGGCTGGAAACACCATATACGTCACTGTTGTTCCCTTTGCCCCTGACTGGCTGTTGGGTGGAAATACCATATTTAAATGACTGGAGCCTTCCCAGGTGTTGTGTGTTGTGGGTGCAGCCTAGGGGTGAGACCCGTGTGGATGGAGTTGGGAGTCAACTCAAATTCTCTGTTGTGGGTGTCTGGTTTCTATGTGTGACACAATGAATGAGACAGCCTTGACTGAAACTGACATGAATGCAGTGTATTGTGCTGAAAGGCTGGTTACTTGCCCCAATCCAGTGCTTCTGGACACCCGGATCTGCGAATGTTCCTAACTGCCGAAGAACATTTGAAAGAACATTGTTGCAGTCACCACTGATCACTTTTTTCTGCCGGAGCGAGCCCAGAGTTGTTGGGTGAGGTGGAAGGTCTGTCAGTGGGTTTCCCACAACCAGAAGCTAACGAATATGTCCAGAAGATCCAGACTTGGTGAGGGTCCCAGGTCCACTTGAGTGGTCAAGTCCAGGTCACCATAAGCCATCCAGAAGTTTGTGCTGCGGCTGCAGCACCAAAGAACCGAAGGTCGGAAAACCGCGATATTCCGAAACCCGACACCAAAAGTGATCTAAGCACTCGTAGCCGCCAGAAGTCATCGAACGGTCCCAGGGGTCCTACTTTTATCTACCAAGCCTTTAAGGAGCCCACAGCAAGTTTCATCTTCACAGGACTTCTTCAGTCAGAGAAATCGTCGACCAGAGGAGAGCACCACGAAGAGCCAAACTGCTGCACTTCAGAAACACGTTGGTTCATTTTTATTCTTGGACTCAGCATCCCAGTGGCTCCTTCTTCAAAAGAGGGTTAATCCTCAGAGGGAATCATTAAGTAAAGCCAAGAAACTATGCCACTTCCCCTGGCAAGGATCCAAAGGTACTGTGACGAGGAAGAGCATCTCCCAGCCTCAGGATTCATCTAGGGGTCCCGGATTCGTCTTGGATCCTGTTCTCCTGTGGCCTCTCAGGCACTTTAGGGTGCTAGAACCTTTTAAAAGAAAGCACAAAGTTAGTGAACAATATTGGACTGGACTGTAAAAGACAAAATAAATTACTCTCTATTACAGATTGCCAGGTGGGGGGATCCTCACTCAGAATCATTTATCTAAGCTAAATAAGGTATTCTGCCACTGTTCCCATCTAACATGCCTTTCTTTCCTATTCTATGCTGATACACCTTACTTATAAATTCACCTGCCTCTTTAAATCTGCCAACAGTTAGTGCAGCTATTACTGAATTTAAGTCTTGTGTGGTGCTACATAGAGTGTATATATTTGCCATTCACTGAATAAGTATTCCTAGTACAAAGTGTTATTATTTATGTGTCTCTATTTTACTGAACCTTATTTTATATGTAGGAGCTGTGTTATCACCTAACATAGTGTGTGGACATTCCTTGGTGGGGGCTTTTGGGATTCACTGTACTTAAACTGCCTACATCACCTCCTGAAAGCTTAAGCCTGGCTGCTTGTCCATTGCTACCAAATTGAGAGCCTTGCTGGGGTTGTTCTGTGCCTTTACCCTATCAGATAGGGGGTAGTAGTACAGATATCCGACCTACAGCCTTTACAAAGATGAACTCTAAGGTCTGTCTAACATCAGACATTCAAAGACCCGCAAATACAAAGATGGGCAGGAACTGATGAAAGCCAAATAAACCAAATATACCATCCTCCATTTCCTCAACTCTTTCTGCAAATTATCTTGCTCTATACTTTGCTTCAAAAATGTCTACCATTCACAGCATCCTCACCACTTTTCTTCTATCTCCACCTCCCGCTCACTTTTCTCCACCATTCTTACCCACTTCTCCAGCCACTTTGTCATCCTTTTCCCCACTTACTTCCCTACTGCTCCGGGCAAACCCTTCTTCCCCCACCAACTGACTGTCCCTGCACATCTTAAAGCTCATTGCTGCCAGTGTCGCTCCACTTCTTTCTTCCCTCTTCAACTTCTCACTTGATAATGCCACTTTTCCTTCTTCTTTTAAGTCAGTTACTGGCATCCTACTCCTCAACAAAGCTGATCTAGAGCATAACTGTCCTGCCAACTTTCATCCTCTCTTTCTCCTACCACACCATGTTAAAATCCTTGAGCGAGCGGTATTCAACTGTATCACTGAGTTCCCTGATGCACACAACCTCTGGGACCCTCTTCAATCTGTCTTCCTACCTCTGTATTGTACTGAAACAGCTTTCCCCAATGTCAGCAATTTTAACTCCTGTGCTTGTCTTGCTAACCACTCATCTTATGCTTCATGACCTCTGCGCTGCCTTTGATACTGTTGATCACTCTGCCCTTCTCTCAACATTTTCTCTTCTGGGCATCAAAGACAAGGACCTCACTTGGTTTGATTCATACCTTGCCGGCAGACACGTTTAGATGATCTGGAACAACCTTACCTCACCACTACCCCCTTACTGTCGGTATTCCCCAAGGTTCAGTCCTGGGTGCACTTCCCTTCTAACTCTATACATTTGCTCTTGGCGCCCTCAGCTCCTTTTAAGGATTTCTCCTATCACCTTTTCACTGACGACCCTCAGCTCTTCTCCGCATTTCCCTCCTTATCCGATGAACTGCTATCAAACATTTCAATCTACCTCTCTGCCATAAAATATCCGATGGTGTCTCACTCACTCATGCTCAACTCCTCCAATGCTAAAGTGCTCTATTTCTCTGCCAAACATGCTATCTCTTCATCTCCCCCTCAACTTATCTTCTCTCTCTCTCAGCCGATAAATCTGATGGCGTATGTAGAGAAAAGTAATTACAATGGCATATGTATAGAAAAGTAATGACAATGGATCGTCATTTGAGGGGTTTTATTGCCGTTCTTTTCCCTTTAAACCATGCCACTCATTGCTCAAGTTTGTCTGGCAGCTTTAGGCCGGGCAGCAAAAGTAGGACCCCGTAGCCATTGGTTTTAAATCAGACAGTCTACTAGGTTATGACAAGGAGCAAAATGGCTGACAGCAATTTGGAGCCCTGCAATAGGGCTATTAACAAGCATAGGGAAGGAATGAAATGGTGAGTGGAGCAGAGAAACAAGGAAAGTGGGGAGCCAACCAGAGAGAGGAAAGCATACAGAGATGCCTGTGTAAATAACCCACCCCACCCCACTTCCGCGATTGACCAAGCATGCCCTCCACTCCCTTATGTATCCAACATTACATTGTGTACAAACTTTGGTTCTCCAAATTTGTTTTGGCCATTCCCTTTTGCAGAACTTTGGTGCACCTAGGACTGACATGCGCCTATGACATCAAAATATTCTTTGTCTGTTTGTGGCATCTATTTTCCCCATACTGCTTCTTTCACCAGAGAGCCTGGATATACCTGTTGGGGTGCCACACACAACATGGTCAAGCTTAAGTGCTTAAACTGCCACGTTGGCAATTTTATGATTTGGCATTAAAACATAGTAGCATAGCAACGCCTAGGAAGTCCATCCCTACCTTTGTAGGAAGGTGATCTTCTTAAGCGTGTTTCTGTAAGGCATCAAAGCAGAAAAGTTCCAGTTAGTCTGTTAAACTACCTGACCCTAAGTGCAGAGGATCCCCTGACCCAGGCTCCACGGTCTGTATCCTGGTAGTGTAGCTGATTTGAGGGCTTTATGCCCAATGCAGTTCAGTGGGGATGGAATGCATATAGATTATCTTTTAAACTGACTTGCACCTCCATGGGATGGTCACTGATCACTGGATGAAGTTTCTGAATGCTCACCGATAGCAGGTTTGCGCTCACAGTTGTCCCTTGCAGATTGACCTGGGCAGGGTGGAGATGCCTCCATTTCGGTTCCAGGAGACATCTCCCTCATTCAGGGACAACTGATGTGAACCATGACTAGGTATGCAGGCCCTTGAGAGCAGTGCGGTCTGATTTTAGGTTACACAGGGCCTTTCCATGCTTGCTTGACTACCTTGAATAGATCCAGGACCTCCATTTATTCATAACTAGACTCAGCGGTCCAGTCTGGGGCATTCTACCACCTCACATTCTGCTCAGCAATATGGCATATCTTAATGTAAGACCTGGCATATGCCTTGCAGGGCTTCTCTGCAATGAAATTAACCTTCAGTTTATAGATAGACAGACACTGCATTTGCGCTGTCATCTCTCCGCCTTGAGCCAGATTTCCATATGTTCTGGAAGCGCCTTGAGACCTTCCTTTTCTCTTCTTTCTCTCTTTGTCTCCCCTGCTAACCTTCCCTTGCCCCTGCTTCATTCTGCTGACGGTCTGCTTGGTGTTCTTCTGAGTCTTACAGGACACCAGCCCCTCCTGTCCAGTGCCCCTGCACCTGCCTGCTGGCCTTCCTGCCTTCCTGCACTATCGCCTGCCCATCTCTGCACTTCCCAGTTGGGATTCCCCTTGGAGTCCCAGCCTTCCTTGCACCTAACTGAGGGCCCTGGTGCTCTGGGTGCACTTCTCCCCGTAGCCTCTCCGCTGCACTTCGTGTCTGTGCACTTTCACAATCTAAATTATACTAGCTCTAATAAGATCTCCCCTGCACTTCATGTCTGCACATTTGCACAATCTAAATGATACTAGGTCTGTTAGGATAATTTTTTTTGCCCTCCCTTTGTTCCCCCTCCCTTGTCTGGTTGTGCCTTTGAAACACTTGTGTTATAGGGGCATTATAAATGACATATCAATAGGGTTTCTGATTTTCTGTAAATTCTGAATAAATCCAGTATTTGACCCCAGGGATTGTTGTTTCTTTCCTGAGGGGGGGGGGCTCCAATAAACACCTGTATTTTGATCAATTTACCCTTCAGAGCTGAGTTCGAAACCCTGTTGCTTTGCGCTGTCTTGCTTCATAGACAGACACATTGCAGATGAGCCACTGCATCCAAGTACTTTAGGGTGCTCTTTTATTTTGTTTTCATTGGAGCATTTCGGAGTTTAGGGCCTCATCATGAGTTGGGCTGTATCCCGGCCCCGGCTGTAATACTGCCTGACTGTAATAGCCCTAGCACCGACCAGTCCGGCGGTATTACCGCCGGATCACGAGTTGGGTGTTAACGGTAAATCCCCATTCCCCATTGGGTCCATTGGATTCAATGGGGCATTTTCAGTGCTAATTATGCGGGCTAATACAGCTGTAATACAGCCGAAAACAGGGGATTTTCTCCTCCAGAGAAAGGCTGGAGGAAAAACATCCCATTTAGCGCCCAACTCGTGATAGGGCCAGCCCTTAAATGCAGCGGTAATACCGTTACCACCGCATTAAAGGGCTACATCCCAACTGGTGATGAGGACTTGTCTGCAGGAGCTCAGATTCAGAAAGCATATTTTACCTGTGTTTCCTGTCACTCATCTGTATCTCTTCATTGACATGAGGGGTTGCTGCACTTTGCTGTCTCTTGGCATTTACAGTCTCCTACCAGCAGGGCACATTCGGGACTACACAGCACCCTGCAAAATACTAGCCTGCACCCTCCCCCTGATACTGCAAATAACTTTTTCATGCTTTAGCACAAGTTTGGTGTCACCTGTACTGGCTCATTGATAACTACGGTCATGTTCGCTCACGTCCAAAGCTGCACTGCCAAAGCACATGTGTGTGACCTGCACCTGCTTGCACTCGGCTGGACACTTCTGCGTTATGCGACAAACGATGGAAAGTGGAGCAATTTCCAGACTTAACACTTACCTGTTTTGTATTCTGATGCTCTGTTGGAAAATGTGGCAAATAGGTAAAAATGACAAACACCACTCCAACCAGGGACGTCATTTTATCAAAACGCCAGTGGTTGCGGAAGTGATATCACACAAACCTTGACGTCTGATGACATCACAGGAAGGGATGTCATTTGACCCCCACCCTGAAGTGACATCACAGGAATCGCTAGAACACAACCTTTCACCCCTTAACAAAACTGGAAGTGGCATCACATAGCATTGTTCCTAAGTACACTACGCAAAATATGGTTACGATATCACTGTAATGTGATATACATTCCATACAAGAATGGATCACCATATGTATCGTTAATATTAGTATGTCTAGGACCTTATTACTCAATGTCTCTAGAGCTCTGGTTCTCTCCAGGCTGGACTACTGTAACAGCCTCTTCCTTAATCTGCCTCTTTCCTCCCTTCGCCCTCTTCAACTAACTAAGGACATCCTGTCATCACTCTCCTCTTCTCCCCTCCCTCTTCACCTGCACCTAAGCCTCCCATGGCCCCTCCCTCTCCTTCCCTCCTACTCTTTTCCTTCTCCCCCATAGCACCCGATGTGGTCACTAAGACTGTTTGCTCTATGAAAGTCTCTTCCAAACAGGTGCTTTCCTGCTCCTCTAGAACTATCAAGGACAATATTGCCACCCTCGCTCCCTCTCTGACTGAGTTCTGCAATCACTCTGTTGCCACCGGCTCCTTCCCTTCACCTCTCAAGCGCTCCCTTGTGCATCCCTTCCTAAAAAAGCCATCTGTGCACCCTTCCTGCCCAGCGAATTACTGCCTTATCTCTGCAACCCCCTTCCTGGGTAAACCTTTGGAGAAGTTGGTCATCTCCCAACTAATCTGTCACACTGAATCTGTTGGCTGTCTTCACGACCACCAATGTGGCTTCAGAGCAGCCAGAGGCACGGAAACTGCTCTCCTGAACACCCTTGAAGACTTACTCTCTAATCTTAACTCCAACTCTCCCTCTGTTCTCATCCTCCTTGATCTGTCCTCTGCCTTCGACCTGGTCAATCATTCCATCCTCTTCACCCACCTCCATGATACTCTGGCATCACAGACTGGGTGCTGGCTTGGCTGACCTCTTTCCTTTCAAATCAGCCCTCCCAGGTTCAAATGGGCCCTTTTCTCTCATCTTCCTCTCTCTCTTACTGTGGCACCCCTCAGGGTTCTATGCTATTGCCCTGGCTTTTTAACATTTACCTTGCTCCTTTTGCCCACCTGATCTCCACCTTTTCTCCGCATTTCCAGTGCTATGCTGATGACACTCAGCTCTCTTTTAAGATTCCCTCTACCTCGTCTCCTTCCTCTCTCATTCTCGGATGTCTGACCGCTATTCAGGCATGGTGCGCTGCTAATGATCTCTGTCTTAATGCCAGTAAGACTGAGATTCTTCTCCTTAGTACTCCTTCCTTCCATCCCCCATACTCTCTGCCCCCCCTCCTTCGGCCCCCTACCGTCAACCTCTTGTGAGGCAGAAAACCTGGGGGGGGTCATCTTCGACTCCTCTCTCTCCTTCTCTCTGCATGTTGCTGACCTTGCCAAGAATGCTTACTTTCAGCTTCACCTTCTCAGAGGCATTCGCCCTTTCCTTACCTTCCTCCAGAAACTCAATGTCTCTAGAGCTCTGGTTCTCTCCAGGCTGGACTACTGTAACAGCCTCTTCCTTTATCTACCTCTTTCCTCCCTTCGCCCTCTTCAAATAATCCAGAAAAGGACTGCAAGACTTATCCTTGGCCACAAGCCCAGGGACCGCATCTCGCCAGCCTAAAAGCCCTCTACTGGCTCCAGGTAAATGCAAGGATCATATTCAAGACCCTCTGCATCATCCATAAGGCTTTCTGGGGCCTGGGACCACACTGCGCCCAACTGTCTCTCACTAAATACCACCCAGCAAGAGTCCTTTGGTCCTCCAGCTCTAACTCTCTGCAGGTCAGACGTTTCTCCAAGCAGAGAGTGGGGGTAGATCTCTTTCTTCGGCAGGAACCACCCTCTAGAATTAACTCCCCGCACCTCTTAGACTTAAGCTGGATCTCCTTAAGTTCCATAAACTGCTCAAGACCACTGTTTTCTCCTCCTTCTTCCCTCTCCCCCTTCCTTGATAATGCCCCCCCCGCTAGTACGACTGGCTGCCTGGTCCCTTCTGAGTCATACAGGGGCTTAGCCCCCCTCAACCAATCTTCCTCAGCACCCTGCACTTGCCTTCGGGCCCCACTCCCTGATCAGACTATTGAGTCTGGATCATCCCCTCCCTCCTCCTTGCACTATCTGACCCTCGCCTTATCCCCCATAGCACTTGCCCTCCAGGCCTCACCTAGCACTTGCCCCCCAGATCTCCCCAGCACTTACCCAGTCCCAGGCACCCCTTGCCTCCTGCATCCCCCGCTGCCACTTCCTTTATCTTCCCCACTGCACTGCCTGTTTGCTGCATTTGCACGATCCAAATGTCACAAGGCCTAGTAGGACTGTTTATTGTTGTGTTTTATCCTCTGCGGTTCCTTTCCCCTTTAGTCTTGCTGTGCCTGGAAACACGTTCTGCTGTATAGGCGCCATAGAAATGTTCACTAAAATAAAAATAAAATAAAAATAAATACTATTACTGTATATCTTTGTCTGTGTGCGATTGCGTGGTATAACCAATAGTACGGTAGAACTGTCATTAGCGTCAAACGCTGTAACAATTGTAACCGCAAGCAACTACAAACGAAGCAGTGACCTTTGAAAAGTATCGCAAAGTTTTCTATGTGTTTTGGTTCTATGTACTAAGTATTTACAAACATCTCTTGTGTAAATATAATAAATATATATTTTATATACATTTATTTGTGTAAGTGTTTCTTCGAATTGCATTACTCAGTGGGTTCAGTGAACTTTCCTACAGCCCACATCTTACTCTTATGATAAGCCTGACTGCTCTGCCACTTTACCAAGGTTCCATGCGTAGTACAGACTGATAGTAAGAATTGGGGATCTAGTCACCATTGGGATATAAACAAGCATTGACAATGCCAATAGTTTGGGCTTTTGTTACCTGCCAAATGCCTAATACTTCTACACTAGCCAAAAATATTGGTGTTTGCCAATGTTTGTAACAAGACTCCAAAGAAGGATACACAGTGCTCATAAATTGAGTGGCTGAAGCAGTCCTAGTTTTGTTACTCCATCAGTGGGTTTACAACTCCAAATTAGGCCATTAAATCTCACACGGCAGCTTTGAAAAAACGCTGGCAGCACTTTGAGCACAAAGTTTGATGGTAAGGCTGGTTTAAAGCGAGCTCAAAGACTTCCTGCAAGGAGGTGTTTTGGGCAGGGAGGGGTAGGAACTGGGTGGGAATGGCCATAGGGAATGCATGCACAGTCAGTGGGTGGGCAAATAAAAAAACAACTAAAAACCTTGTGTCCCTCCTCATGTGGCATGTTTCCCTATCTGTACTCTAATCAACACCTATAGACTCTGTTCCCCTCCCATATGTCATTCCTCCCTATCTGTACTCCACTGCTTTAGTTTCGGCTTATAGATGTCGCACAAATTAAATGCACTAAATGCAACTGTACAGCGAGAGACTGCAGGAACCCGACCTGATGGTATCCCTTCACCACTGAAACCACTGCCTCAAAAGTGTGAACATAGGTGATACAAGAAACATACAACAAATGGGTATCATCGCTATTACCCACGTGTGCACCACAGCTGGTCAGGCAGATCCATCGGCGTACACCTGGCAGAACCATTACACAGCCAAATGCTTTGCACATTGAAGTAATTAGAAAGATCAGCCACTGAACACACACCGAAAAAAACACTGAGCTCTCTCGCTACAGAAAAATATCACCCTATCTCGCATGCACACACCGTGTGTGGATTGCATACGTATGCTATGCATAAATGAATAGGAGCAACTTTAAAAGTACAAGGTGACCCAGACCCAGTTCCAGCAACAGTTTCTACGTTTTCCGTTTCTGGCGTTGCTCCAATGTGATGATGTGTCAGCAGCCCTACAGATAAGGGGTGTATCGGCTACTTTACTCCCTAAAAATAGGCAAATACTCCCAAAACAAAATAGGCAGTAAAAATACTAAATAGGAAACAAGACAGGACCTTGTGCCTTTCACTCACACAGCTATATGGATATGTTTGGACCAATAGTGTACGTAGTACCGCAGGAAGAAACTACTGTTAAAGCCTGATCTGAAGAAATAAAGGTTTATTTTTTAATGTGTATTAATAACTAGGTGCAAAGAAATAATTATTACAAAACATTTCCGTGTTCCAGTTAAAACATATGTTTACTTGCTTATAAAATACTCCCATTGGGAACTGAACTTGTCTTCTTACTGCCTAAATAATCATTTTACTCCCAACTTTAAAAAACAGGGAGTAAAATCCACTTCCAAATCTTGTCTGGACACTGTGTGTCAGCTTTTACTAAGATTTCAAACTGCTGATTTCGGTCGGGTCCCTGAACCCGGAGACAACTTCAAGACATGGGCAGCACTGGGTAATTAGCAAATGACTGCTAGCAGGGCAGCCGTGCAATTAACATTAGCCTGCTGATTTTCAGTTAAACGCTCAGTAAATCGTATGGTGGGTGAGTACCTGGGGTGGACATCTGTCCACTAGTTTGTTGCATCAAATGCTAGCGCTGAAATCTTTTCCCTTTGGTATGTTATAATCTTTGTACCTTCTCCTCTGTATATAGTTTATTATCTACCGATTTACACTTCATAACGGTATGATAAAACCAGTGCAACGTTGAGTGTTGGTCAAAATGGTTTAAGGAACTGCATCAGCTAGCTGTTATTGACTTTAATCTGAGCTCATAGTGCACATACATGGGACAATAAGCATTCCTCAAACACACAATCAATTTGTGTACATGATGATTAACTCTAATGTTATTGTCATTTGTTGGTGCTGTTGTTTCTTTCTTCCTTACTTTAGTTTCCCGTTAGGTGCCTCTAATTTGTATGAATTGTGCATTTGTATGTGTATTTTTTCTACTAACACACGTGTGTGGTACGTTTTCAATTGTTACCTATTTATTCCATGTTTAACATTACACAAAACCTCTCATAAGGTAGCATTTATTATTTTACTATCGGAAATTACCAGATTCAAAATATTGTACTTCTATGGTGCATGCTGGAACCATTGCCTATATGTATTATGATATGTATGATTAGGTTACTCTACTAACAACAACATTAGAATATAATGATTTATTTACATGAGAACATTCTTTAATACATTAAGTAGTTCGTGCTAGTTCTCCAATCACCCATAACATCTTGTTTCCAACATTATAAACTCAATCCTTTGTAGGGACTGTTTATTAAAATTAATTTCATATGTGATGTCATCATTGACATTTCTGATGTCATCTTTCATATCCTGGGTGTTAGTCTTAGCAGTGCACGGTGGTGGCACGAGTTATGGTTGCTTAGCTTACCATAACTGGTGAATTTCTGGGGGGTTTCAGTTTTACTTGTAACCATAAAATCCGGTTAACAAAGTTTTATCATTTAATTTCATAGGTTTTAATTAGTGCAACTTAACCATAGCATCCCTTTAACAAAGTTCTTTCAGTGAATTTATAGGTTTTTATTAGTGCAATGTAACAATAACGTCCCTTTAACAAAGTTTTTTCAGTGAATTTCATGGGTTTTTACCAGTGCACGCTAATTTCCTACAACGTACTAATATTATACTTACCCCAATATAGCAACATTTTGGTCCAATTTGCAAAGTTTTGCCTTTAAACTCTGCCATTCCCCACCTTCTAGCGTCATTGTTAATACTTCTATACACTTTTTGCAACCTTTTGCAGTGTTTTTGTGTTTGTCGACGTCTGCAAACGTCTGACGTTATTGCAGACTTTCTGGACAGTGTCTCTTGACCACACATGCGTGCGCTGCATGATGACATGTCTGCAAACGAGTCTGCACTTTGCGAACGGGTGTGTGCTTTGTGAGCAGTTCGGAACAGCATTTTCTGCAGATCTAGAATCTGTACCTTTGCACAGCTCCTACACCTATTCTTACTTATTATCCATTAACAATCTAGCACAAAGCACATACTTGGAAGAATATTACCAAAACTGCTATTCATCGTAAAAATGGCATCAGCTATTGCCATCCCTTATCCCCAAGAGCCACCACCACCACCAGCTGGAGGACATACACAACAAATAAGAATGAAGAGGACCAAGAAGATGAGATAGAGGAAGTGCCTTCCTCTAACACCCAGAGAGACTCATGGGTCTGGCAGATTCTTTACCACTGTTGAAGTGAATGTACCAAAGGCTAAAGCTACCAAATTGAAATGTTGCACTCAGTCGTGGACTACCTGGACAGTACTCCATGCGCCGCCACACCAAATCCAAACACTGCAAAGCTCTCAGAAAGGTTGTTCCTTTCTTAGCAAGTAATAGGCTGTCTTCCTCCACCTCATCTTCCTCAATCAATACTATAACCGCAAAGCCTACTTCGGTGGGACACAAAATCCCACTAGCTACCTTGCAAAAAAAGAGGCTGTTGAGCCATATCGTTCGAAGACAACAGTACACTGTATATACTGCAACACACCACTTTGCAGGGGGGAGCAATTTCCAAGTGCTTTTGAAGCTGTAATCAAGGGGCATGAGAAACACTGCCCCCTACCTTAGATGAAACACACACGCAACATTTTCCCCTGTGCACCTACCCCTCCGTATTAATCATTGGTACCTCTTCTCTCATATCTCACTCTATCTTACTTTCTGACCTCTCCAGCAAATAATACAAAAAAAATGTTTGTTTAGGAACCACCTTCACAGTTACAAAATAGAACTAAAAGAAAAAATGTTATAGATTCGATCTACTTTACATTTCTCAATAAAGTACATAGACTCAATAAGATTCTCCAACATTTCCATTAGAATTTTGTGTTTTGCTAATGGAAATAATGTGGTGTTCATCCCCCATTATAAAGGCTGGAACGGGGGATAATGGCCCGGCAACCCAAGTTATCGGCCCAAGTAAAGCAAGGGTGAATAACAAGGTCTCTGGGCTGTTATCTCCCATTCCAGCCCTTGCAATGGGGTTTGAAGACCATTAGCACCCCAGGTTGCCAAAGCAGTAACCTGTGGTGTTTAAAAAAAAAGGATTTTCCAAGATCGTCACCATGGAAGGGGAAGGTGGGACTCCGTACGGAGCCGCTCTTCCCTTTCCATAGCGGCCTGCGGGAGGCGAAGAGAAAGGGAAAATGCAGCAGCGTCACCTGCCGCTGCTGAAATAGGGAAAGTAGGAGGGTTAGAAAAATAACAAATGGGACAGAGCGTGGCAAGGAAGATGGCAGCGGGGAGAGACGCCGTCAGCCAGCTTGGATCACAGGCTTGTACCGGCGGCTCAAGCATGTATTCCTAGCCACCTGACTGGCTAGCTCCCCCTCCCAGGGTGCTAATGGACAATTGTATACTAGAGAAAAATATAAAAGGACAGAAACATTTTTCTGTCCCAAATACATTTCTCTAGCATAAAATAAGGAACATAATCAATTGACCTTTATAACTATCCATGGTTTCCAAAGTCCCCTCTCCTGGCCATGGATTATCAAAACACCCAGATGGCACAAGCACACCATCTCACACGGCAGCCCTTCTACCCTTTTTAATTTGATATTTGTAAGACTCCCTCAATGCCTGCTTTCAAACAGTCACACATCCATCCACCAATCACTTGCAACAATTGTACATATAACCCTATGACCATATTAAGCTCACTCACACCAACTGCCACTGAACAACTTTCACAAATCTTTTGCATCTGTATTTTGGATGCCAAGGTGGGATGCCACTAACTAACTACTGGAGTAGAGGAGTCCAAAGGGTGCGAAGCATCTTAACCATAACGTCTCTTTAACAACGTTTTTTCTGTCAATTTAATAGGTTTTTATAAGTGAAAATGTTTCATGGTGTTACATCACTGTATATAATGTATTAATAATTCCTCTTTTCTTATATATGAAAAAACTATAAACCTCCTTTAAGAAACATATTTTTTGCAACACATACTAATGCCTGTCATTATCAGCAGCGCATGCTGGGGATGGAAATCATTGTTAAATTGCCTACGGCGTAAGGCTCCATCATGACCCCAGCCAAACCAAACCAAACCACACCTATTATTCACTGCACCTACCCTGCACCCTAGCTCAGTGTCCACTATACCATAATAATGTAAACAATGGCCAGTGCTCATGGCTTGCAGCCATGGCCAGTCTCCAAATCCATTGGACATAGGTTTCGGCCATGCCGCATTACCCAATAATCAAATCGAACTACACATTTGCATTTGCAGAGTGCCAGGCCCACGACCCACACACCAAATGTATATCACTAGTTTTTCTACTTACATTCTTACACTTTCATAAAATAAAACACAAGACATTTTTCCAAAAACATGCCTTCAGGTCCTTGCTAATGTAGGTCGCGCAGGTTTATTGTAATCTAGTCCACCAATTCAGGCTGTAACGTGAAGTAGAATATTTTTTCACATTCAAACCTACCGCTTAGGCTATGCCGCATGCCCCAATAAGCAAATCACAGTACACAGTTCTCCTTGCTGATGGCCAGGCCCATTGCCAAAAACACTATTGTTATATCACTGTGTTGTTTAGTTAGAGTTTACACTTTTGAAAAAAATAAAACACACGACATAGTTGCAAAACCGTGCTTTGAAGTTCTTGCTGACCCTCCTCATGCATATTTGCTGCAATCCCATACAGCGCTTCAACCTGTACCCACAAGCTTATTTTTTTCCCCATTCAAACCTATCCCAATTTCGGAAAAAAAAGGTTACCACATAGCCGGTCCCTGGTGGCCATGGCCACTTTCGGCCCATTGTTGGTTCCTCGTGGTGAGGGCCATTAGCCAGATTGTCTGGGTCATGGCCTTAAGCCATGACCGGGACAATCTGGTCACTGCCCATGGCCACAGGCTATACCTCAGTCATATATTGCGGTCCACGGTCCGATATGATGGTTTCGGGCAGATCATGAAGAGAAAAGATACGGTCCAAAAATATCCGTGCCATGATTGCCGCCGAAGGGACGGATGGTAGAGGGATGAAATTAGCCATCTTCGTCAACAAATCAATCGTGACCATGATTGTGGTGCATCCTTCGGATTCAGGAAGATCAGCTATGAAATCTGTGGATATGATATGCCAGGGTCTTGTTGGGAGTTGCATTCTTACCAGTTTGCCTAAAGGGGGTCTCCTAGGTGATTTGGTCGGGAGACAGATGGGACAAGACGCAACATATTTTTGAACGTCCTGTCTAAGTGTAGGCCACCAAAAATGTCTTTGAATTAGCTCTTGTGTATTTGAGAATCCATGATGACCAGCTACTCATGAATTGTGGCAAAGTCTCAGGATTTCCTTTTGTAGGTCTCTGTCAGGAATGAACATTTTCTCGTTCTTGAACAGAAGACCTCCGCTCCTTGTCAGCTTATATCTTGGTATCAACTCTGGTTGAGAGGATTTTATGTCCCTCAAACAGGCCTCTACTCTTCAAAGAAAGTTATGTATTACAGACACAATAATCGCTGTAGGGAACATGGGTTCTGTCTGGAAGGGAGACCTTTGCAAGGGGTCTCTTCGGACAAATCGTCAGCTTTTAAATTTGTTTTGCCTGGGATAAAAGTAAACTTTATATGGAAACTAGAAAAGAAATGCGCCCACCAAGCTTGTCGGCTGTTGCATGTTTGCGCATACTGGAAAGAGCGGAGGCTGTGGTGATCGGTTCTGACTTCCATCGGGTATGGGGCCCCGAGGAGCAGATGACGCCATTCTTCAAAGGCTCGTTTGATAGCTAGCAGTTCTTTCTCCAGTACTGTATAGTATTACGCTCATCTGGTCTCTGTGGAGGCATTGGGGCATGGTTGCAGCCCTCCCTGAACATGAATTACCCCCTTCAGGCCTTTCCCTCAGTAGAAAAGTTGTGAGCGGTGGCACGTGGTGATACTGCTCCTGCGTGGAGATAAGAGTATGTGAGTGCGCCAATCTGTGATTGTTGTACCTCTCAAACCCTTCATCCCAAAGTACGGTTTCTGTGAGCATACTCTGGCCCATAAAGCTCACCCGTGAATTATGGAAGATAAGCTCTCGGTCCTGCTGCTTCTGGCAGGGGCGCGTCGAATGGGATCTAGTTCCTTCACTGATCCCTCATAAGGATTAGTCCAGTCCAGCTGCGACTATGCTTCTCCTTATGATTGGTAAGTCTTTCTTGAGCTCTTGTGATGCTGTTCGTTCTGTTTAATGTCTTTATATGTTGCTCTTATTTATGCCCGCAATAATGTCTCTCTTATGTTTTCTTCCCTTAGATAGAAATGCAGCCTCAATGCAGCTGTGAGATGAGAGACGCGGCCGGATGGAAGATGGATGCACCGCAATGTTTGACAGCAGGTAAGTGATGGTTTAAGGATAAGTGCGAAGTACGGCGAAGCACAACCTTAAACTGACTGTTTTTTCGATGTCTAACCTTGTCTTCTCTTTTTCCTTGCAGGCGCTGCTGTCAACGATGGAGCATGTCGTGCTGCGGTGCCAAGATGAAGATTTCGGCGTTCCGCAAAGTGTAAAGATCAATGTCCAGGAAGCAGGATCTTCAAAGGTAAGTCTGACCTCAGGTGACGGTGAGCGTTACGCTGCTTGCAAGTGCAGAATAACGCAAAGAATCTGTCTTGAGGATCGAGGCAGCTTATATAGCTGAGATCGTGGGCATGCCCATTAAGGCCGGCTTACCGGCCACACCCTGCCACTCCTAGAGTGTGAGCATGTACAAAGGCAATCCATTAGCAGCCACACCCAAGAATACACTTGGGGCTGCTTAATGGATGGAATGTTCAAGGTTAATGCATCCTGCTTAATGGATGGAATGTTCAAGGTTAATGCATCTGAAGTGCTATGTCCATAATAAAAGCTTTCTGGTGCTAAATGGATGTTCTTGTTTTCTTTTGTTCATGAGCCTGGTGCCAAAGGCGCCAGGACAGTGTCCACCCTGGTCTCCTGTGCATGCAACCCCTGCATGCCTGTGCCCCTGACTTCATGACCATGACATGTAGTTGATCTCGGCAGGGGATAAAGTCTTAGATAGGTAAGCTATAAGCTATGGGCCGCTCGACATTCCGGGCATCCGGTTGAAGGAGCACAGTTCCCAAAGCTTGATGCGATGCGTCTGATTCCACAATAAATCCTCGTTGTTGGCCCGGCATAGCTAACATGGGTGCTTTGGTGAAGAGAGTTTTAAGTTCCTCAAAGGACCCCTGCGTTTCTGACGACCAATGGAAAGGAATCCCCTTCTTGAGGAGATGTGTTAATGACTGGGTTAGGGTTTAAAATGTGGTATAAACCGCCTGTAAAAATTGGCAAAGCCCAGAAATCTCTCGATGTCTTTGACTGATTTTGGATAGCAGAAACCTTTGTGGGATCCATGGAAATGCCCTTGCTGGAAAGGATGTAACCTAGGTAAGCGATAGTAGATTTTAGGAACTCGCATTTTTCTATCTTGCAAAACAGATGGTTTTGTTGCAGACGATGTAGTACTTCACCAACATGTATGATATGTTCCGACATAGTGGAGGAAAAGACCAGGATATCATCTAGATAGATGATGACGTAATGCAAAGCTATGTCTGCAAATATGTGATCCATAAATCTCTTGAAGACAGCTGGTGCATTGGATAAGCCAAAAGGCATGACTCGGTATTGGTAATGGCCGAAAGGAGTTCTAAATGCTGTCTTCCATTCATAGCTTGTTTTGATGCAAATCAGATGATAGGCGCCTCGCAAATCGAGTTTGGTGTAAATATTTGCGCCGCAGACTGCCTCCAAAATATCAGGTATACGTGGCATGGGATATTTGTCTGGTATTGTGATCTTATTCAACCCCCTGAATTCTATACATGGACAGAGTTCCAAGGTGTTTTTCTTGGGAATGAAGAATAGAGAGGCTGCTGCAGGTGATGTGGATTCTGTAATGAGAACGTTTTTTAAGTGGGTGTGTAAGTAGTCTTTCAGTACCTCTTTTTCTTTGGCGGAAAGGATGTACATTCTACCAAAGGGGAGAGGGCTGTCGGGAACCAGATCGATGGCGCAGTCGTCTCTGCGGTGTGGAGGCAGCTCTGAATACTCCGTCTGAGAAAAAACCAATGGTATCGCTGATATTCTGTGGGGAGAGCCGATATCTCGTTTACCACTGTACTTGAGGACCCATTGCTGTTTGCTTCGGGATCATCTCCTGGGCCAGAGGTGTTCTGGCACAGGCACCGGTGAACACACTGTTCAGAGCCCAAGAATAGACTTCCAGCCGTCCAGTTTATATAAGGATTGTGGATCCTCAACCTGGGGAGACCCAGAATGACACGTTAGTGGGCTGTCCTTATGATGTCTAACTCAAGCGCTTCTTGATGGAAGGCTATGGTCATGATTGGGGAATAGGTGTGATCTTTAATAGGACCCAACGTGAGGGGACTACCATCCACACTTTCGACAGGTATAGCCATGGTTTTGGCAGATCGAGGGATCCCGTGGCTTTTTGCCCAGTTATCATCAATAAAGTTGCCGGCAGCTCCACTGTCTATCAGAGCTGACATGTTTTCTAGACATATGTTATTCCAGGAAAGGAAAACCCCAAGAACTATCATAGAGTGCTCTGAAGGAGGAACCTGAGGGGTCGAGAGGGCACTATATAGGGAACTGGTCATTGAGTGTGAACCCTGCCCCGTGGTTCCCTTCACGGCCGGGCAATGGCGTTTCCCGCCTTCCTGGCAGGAGCAATGGGACATTCCTTGACTGAATGTGTACTGGTTCCACAGTACATGCATAAGCCTGGAGACTTACGTCTAGAGCGTTCCTCTGCTGACAGAGTGCCGCGGGTGATCCCTAGTTGCATGGGTTCCTCTGTCGTCACCGGTTTGGAGGGAGTAGGAAAGCTCCCTGGATTTGGTTTAAGACTCCGGCCCTTCCTTCTCTCACAATGTCTTTCCTGGAGTCTATAGTCCAGTTGCATTACCAAAGCTATGAATTCGTTCATATTGTGAGGACATGGGACTCGGGACACCTCATCTTTTAGTTCCTCTGAAAGACCTCGCTTGAAGATGGTCATCAGGGCGTCATCGGTCAAGGCAATATCTGCCGCCATCTGCTTGAATTTGGTGATATAAGACAATGGGGGTCCTTACGACGTGAGCGGTAAGGGATACTGGGCACCTGTAAGGAGACCGGTGCCGGTAATCCTTTACCGCCCTATTCTGAGGTCCCTTGGCGGGGACCGTAAGGAACGTGTGGTCTGACCACACGTCCCTTACGGGTCCCGCTAAGGGACCAGGGCACTAATAACGGGCTTGCAAGTCGCGAGCCCGTTATTAGCACCCTCCCCATTCCCATTGAAGCCTATGGGGTCTCAAATGGGAATGGGGAATGGTTTGTTCAGTATCTGCCGCCATCTGCTTGAATTTGGTGATATAAGACAATGGGGGTCCTTACGACCTGGGCGGTAAGGGATACTGGGCACCTGTAAGGAGACCGGTGCCGGTAATCCTTTACCGCCCTATTCTGAGGTCCCTTGGCGGGGACCGTAAGGAACGTGTGGTCTGACCACACGTCCCTTACGGGTCCCGCTAAGGGACCAGGGCGCTAATAACGGGCTTGCAAGTCACGAGCCTGTTATTAGCATCCTCCCCATTCCCATTGAACCCTATGGGGTCTCAAATGCGAATGGGGAATGGTTTGTTCAATGGGGATTTACCGGTCCCGCCAGGGTCGACTACACCGGTAAGTCCCCATTGAACAACACCGGACACGGGCACGGTATGGGAGGCAGCCATGGAGCTACTAGCTCCATGGCTACCGCCCGGGTCGTAATGATCCCCAATATGTCTTGACTGCCTTGTTTGAGGTCCATAAGTCGCTCTTGAGATGCTATAGTAATTTCTTGCCTGCCTGTTGTACTCCAATCATTCGCTCATACACAGGCCTCAAGAATGACACGGAGCCACTGCTGCTGTGAACTGTCTTTATTCACTCCCAAACACCAACTGCCGCTTTCCCCTCCAGCCCCCTCCCTTTCCTCTTTCTTCCCGCTCTTTCTTCGTAACTGCTCTTAAAGTGGCAGTGTCCCTTTTGTCCACGTACAACACCTCCCCCGTACTTAACACGGGAGTCCAATTACATCTGCTCGATGAGTCTCACTGGTTTCTTGATTGTCCTTGAGGGTCTTCCCGGTGATTCTCGACTTTCGCCAGTCGATTCCACTAGGGGCTCTGTTTCTTCTTCCTCGCTCTGGTTCTCATCGAGTGTCTCTTGCGTTTCAGGTTCTTCAAGGTATAACTTCCTGAAGAACGAGGAGTTGCGGGTAATGTCTCCTAGTTCTCCGGTTGCTGTGACCATGGGCCCTTTGATGGCTGTGATTATTCGGGGTTCTGGGCTGTATCGAGTGTCCGTTTTCTTACGTTGAGTTTGTCGCACCAAGACTGTTTGTCCGATTTCCAGTTGTTGTTCTTTCGCTCTCCTTTTGGTGTCAGCCCATTGTTTGGCCTTTCTCTTTTTCTCAGCGTCTCGTTCTCTGATTGCTAGGTCTTCTTCAGGTGTGTAGTCCTCCCATCTGGGTATGCGTGTTCTGGGTTGGTACCTCACCATGAGTTCAGCTGGCGGCTTTCCCGTGGCGTCATGTTGAGTGTTTCGGTAGTTTCGTAGCATGCTGCAGATGGCTTTTGGGTGAGGCGTCTGCTCTGCTGCTGCTTTTTGTCTGGTCAGTTTGATGGTGGCCATAAACCGTTCTACCATCCCATTGGCCTGAGGCCAGAGTGGCGTAATCTTTTGGTGGAGGAATCCTAGGTGATTAAGTTTGCGAATTCTCGTCCTTGAAAGGGAGCTCCGTTGTCTGTCTTGACAACATTGGGGATGCCCCATTCGCTGAATAGTTCATCTACTATAGGTGCAATCTCCATGAATGATGTCGAGGGTGTTTGCTTGACAAATGGGAATCTGGAATACTCATCTATTACTACTAATAGGTAACCTCCCTCCTCTAGAGGTCCATAGAAGTCCATTGCAACTTTTTGCCAGGGTCTGGTCGGGAGCGTGGTTAGTTGCAGAGGTATTGAGTTTGGTCCTTTAGCTGCCAGTTGGCAGGGTCTGCAGTGTCTGAGCATGTCCTCTACTATCGTGTCCATATATGGGACCCAGACATAGTTCCTGAGGAATCTTTTTGTATTGTCAATTCCTCTGTGCCCTTCATGTGCCAGCGTTGCTAGCGTCTTCCTTAGGTCCCTCGGTGCTACTAGCCTCTTCCCACGTAGCAAGAGTCCTTGGTCAGTTACTATGAGCTCGTCTTTAATCTTAGCTAGCCGGTCAAGTTCTTTCGGGTCTGCGTCTTCTACTTCTGTTCCTCTTGTGCGGCGTTCCTTCCATTTGTTGGAGCGGGTGATAGAGATGGCTCTGATCGTTGGGTCGGCTTTGCTCCTTTCTTCGAATGTTGAGGTTGAGATGGTAGGTGGCATGGCATTGGATGACAGGTATGAGATGTATTCAGTGGCCTCATGTGCCAGGGTGTCGTCTTCGTCTAGTAGGGGATGTCTGGATAGATAGTCCGCCGGGTTTGCGTCTCCTCCTGGTTTGTGGACAATAGTGTAATCGTACTCTTGCAGTCTTATTCCCCATCGCTCTATGCGGGGTGGCATTTTTGTTTTGGGGTTCCCGAAGATGGATATGAGGGCTTGGTGGTCTGTCACCAGGGTAAATCTCCTGCCAATGATGAAGTGGTGGTATTTATCGCATGCCCATACTGCCGCTAGACTTTGCCTTTTTGCTTGTGAGTATGCTTTTTCCGTGTGTGACAGGGCTCGGCTGGCGTAGGCAACTATCGTGTGATGGGCGTTGTCTGCGGAGTCGGTTTGGGCAAGGATGGCTCCCAGTCCTACTGGACTTGCATCAACTGTGATGATGGAGTGCCAATCTGGACGAAAGTATGCCAGTTGTCTGTTGCTAGTGAGTCCCTTTTTTATAGTTGCGAATGCTTCCTGGCAGGGTGCGTCCCATATGAATGGTTGGTTCTTCTTTAGGAGGTTGCGGAGTGGGTCAGTTGTTGTGGCGTAGTTTGGGAGGTAACGCGCACAATATCCCGCCATCCCTAACAGGGAGCATAGCTCTGCCGTGTTCATGGGTGCTTGGAGATCAGTGATGGACTTGATCTTGTCTGGGTCGGCGGTTATGCCTTTGTTTGAGAATATGTGTCCAAAAAATTTGAGGCTTGATTTGTTGATGTCGCACTTGGACTCGTTGAGTGTCAGTCCTGCCTCTTGTAGGATGGAGCAGATGGTATTTAGGGCTCTGTCGTGTTGCTCTTGATCCCTTCCAAATATCAAGATGTCGTCACTATAGTTTAGTGCGTTCATCTCCGACGCTATGAGGCGTCTGATGGTCTCCTGGAAGATCTCTGCCGCAGACGATATGCCGAAGTTCAGCCTTTTGTATCGAAATAGCCCGTCGTGCGTTGCAAACGTGGTGATGGGTCGTGATTCTGGGTCCAGGACGAGCTGATGGTAGCCCTGGTTGAGGTCGAGCTTTGAGAAGAACCTCGCCTGGTTTAGCCTGATCAGCATGTCCTCCAAGCTTGGGCCTGGGTGCCTTTCCCTCTGGATGGCGGTGTTTGGGATGCGCATGTCCACGCATATGCGGAGACGACCGTTATCCTTGGGAACTATTACTATTGGCGATACCCATGGTGTTGGTCCTTCTACTTTCACTATGATGTCGTTGAGAAGAAGAAGTTGGATTTCTTTTGATACTTGTTCTTGAAGGTGGAAACCCACTTTGCGTGGGTGTTGCGGTACAGGTCGGATGTTCTCGTCGATGTGTAACTTGATGTGTGAGCCTTTCAGCATGCCCACTCCCTCGAACAGCTTGGGGAATTTGTTCTTGAGATCTTCTTTCGCCAGTGGTCTGTCTATCATTGTTCTGATGGATTCGTGTGGGAGTGGTAGTCCTTCGATTACCTCCGATTGGTCGTAGTGTAGGTCAATCAGGGCACGGGCATTTGCCGTCCGATAGCTGAGAAGACAGCGGCCGATAGACGGGCTCCTTATGACGTGTATCGTGGCAGTTGTTGTGATGTCCCTGTGTCGTAGATCACATTGAAATTTTCCTTTGGAGGTCATAGGTTGGGCCGCTCCCCATTGAAAGATGTGTGTTTTGGATTTTTGTAGAGGGTAAGCAGAGGCTATCTCACGGTAGATGTCCTCGTTCATGACATTCACCGTCGCTCCTGTGTCGACGATGAATCTGTTTTTAATGTTTCCCATCTGGATTGTGACTCTGGGAGCTGAGGTGTCTTCAGCTTCCACACTGAGAAGGCATACGTATTCTCGGTCATATCCATCTTGTAGGTATAGAACCTGTTCTGTTCCTCCCATCTGGTATTGTGGCGGGGGGTTGAGGTATGACTCTCTGGCTTGCCCGAGGGGATTTAGTGTTTCCGTTTTGTAGTTATCCTCTCTCTCTAGCTCTTGCATGAAGTCGCTGTGGTGGGTATCGTATAGTTTGTGGTCTTTCCTATCCGGCTCGATCTGAAGTCCTTCCAGGGCTCTCACCGTGTTTGGGCGCTGATATGCATTCATGGGGGGTGGCGCGTTCCTGTCTGTCTGGCGATGTTGTTCCGGGTGTGTGTCCACCATGCGGGAGCCAGGTCGTGGGCGTGTTGTTCCTCCTTCCGGTAGTAGTTCCTTGCACATCACCTGGAAGTGATTTTCCATTCCGCATCTCATGCAGCGTTGCCCGATGGCGGGGCATGGGCCTCTGTGTGGATATTCGAACCCACAGCGATAGCATTGACGGTCGCTTTGTGTCCGTTGCGTTGGGTATCTCGGATTTGTCCTTGTCTGCGGGGGTGGTTGGCAGGCATAGGGGTGTATTGCTGCGATTACTTCTCCTTTCTTGGGGTTCTCAATGGCTGCTGCCTGAATGTCCACTCTTTCGTAAACTCTGGCTAGGTCCAATACCTCTTTTAGGGATAGGGGTTTTTTTAGGAGGTGTTTCCGGAACATCGAGGATACGCAACCCTCTATTATGCGTAATCTAACGGCTTCTTCGTCGTTAAAGTTTGCGAAGTCACACTTCGATATTTTCCGTTGGAGACGTATGACGAATTCCCCTATTGATTCGTGAGGTAGTTGGCCACATTGGTTGAATGTGTATCTCTCGTAGTCACGGTTGGGTGAGATGACTAGTTTCTCATTTATGGCTTGCAGGAGCTTCGCGTATGTAGTACGGTCCTGTGGTGCAATGGTGCGTATGATGTTTTTAATTTCTCTCCCTGCGACGTTTGCGAAGATGCTTAGTATGTTGGGAGGTTCTTGTGTGCCAATGGCACCCACAAAGTCTTCAAATTCCTCCACCCATTCTTCCCATCGTTGGCCCTGGTCATGGTGTGGGTTTAATGTGAATGGAGCGGGTCTCCTCATTAGGCTTGCATGAGATTATGGTGCCGCTGGCGGTGGTGGTTGGGTGTTGGGGTCCGCTGCTGCTGGGGCCGACATGCTGTTGCCACTTATTTTGTTCTGGTTGGGTATGTGGCACGTGGACGTTGGTCACGGCTGCTTTTGGTGCCGTGTGTTTCCGTGCAGGTCTCGGACGTGAGGCACAGGCTTTTTCTTGACGTGGTGTGGCTCACTCCGTTATATTCTAGTGTCCCTTGGAGGGGGGGGGCACGGGGTACCCTTCCTTCTGTTGTATGGGGGGGGTCCCTTCTTCTGGTTGATTTCTGTGGTATCTGTGGGTGTCACTTATGGGAGACACAGGTTCCCCTTTGCTGTTGTGGTAGTCTCTGTTGTCTGCTCCCTTTATGTGTCACGTGGGGAGCCGGGGATTCGTAATGCTACCCCCGTAACACTGTCTCATGGGGATACTCGGGGTTTCTCTTTCTGTAATGTTTTTTTTTTTCGTCACGTGCGGGGGACACGGGATTCCTTTTGTTTCCCTTTTAGTGCTGTGATGTCACCCCTTCCCCCGACACCTTACTTGTGGCTGTTGATGCGGTCCACGTTGTGGGCGCACGGGCCCCCGTTCTTCGAAGTGGACGTAGTCTTCTGCCTTCCGGTCCTGCTGCGTGGTGCTGGAGGGTAACGGTCGCTCACTCCTGTTCCTCGGGCGGGCTTGTCCGCTGCTGGCTCTTCTGTTCTGGGCACACAGACCTCTCGATCTTCTGGCGCTCTCCTGAGCTCCGGTCGGGCTGGTCTGCTGCTGGCGGGCCTCCGCTGCTGGGCTCTTCTGTCCTGGGCACACGGGCCCCTCGATCTTCTGGTGCTCTCCTGAGCTTCGGTCGGGCTGGTCTGCTGCTGGTGGGCCTCCGCTGCGGCACGCGGACCTCGGTGGTAGGGCTCACGGGCCCTACGTATTCCTGGGCTCGCAGGCCCTGTGGCAGGGCACACGGGCCTCTGCGCGTTTGGCCTGCTGGTCACGCATGCCCTCTACGGGCACGCCGGCCACGCGATTGCTGGGCGCACAGCCCTTTTTGGCAGGGCACACGGGCCGCTGCCCCTGGTAAGGCACACGGGCCTACCCAAACTGCCGGGCACGCAGGCCCTCCAACAGGGCGCACGGGCCGCTGTTCTGTTCCAGAGCACGTCGCTCCCCAAACCTGCTGGGCTTACAGGCCTACCGACAGGGCACACAGGCCCTTCTAAGATGCAAGGCACGCCGGCCCACCTCATCTGCTGGGCACACGGGCCCACCCCACCGACAGAGCACACGGGCCCCTCTGAACTGCTGGGCTCACCACCCTCCTTCCACTGCTGCCGGCACGCGAAGATTCGCATGGGCTTCGTCGCCAGTGTTGTACTCCGATCATTCGCTCATACACAGGCCTCAAGAATGACACGGAGCCACTGCTGCTGTGAACTGTCTTTATTCACTCCCAAACACCAACTGCCGCTTTCCCCTCCAGCCCCCTCCCTTTCCTCTTTCTTCCCGCTCTTTCTTCGTAGCTGCTCTTAAAGTGGCAGTGTCCCTTTTGTCCACATACAACACTGCCAAACATGTTTTTTACACAGTATTACAGAATGCAGGATAGGAATCCAAAATAGGATTATTGCTTATGACTAAAGGAGTTGCCCAAGCTAAGGCTGAACCAGTCATTTGGGCGATCGTGTGCCCACCTTGTCTCGATCAGTAGGACAAAAGGCCGCCTTAAAGGCGAATTGGAATGTGCATGACTCCAAATATTCTTTTACCAGATGTGGGTTACCGTCAAAACGACCAGAGGGCAGTGGACCCAGCGGTGCCTCAGAACTGTGAGCGGATCTGCCCGCATGATGCCTCAATGCCACATTTTCCTGTTTGAGCTGTTGCACCTCTGCAGAAAGTGCCTGTACAGCGGCAACCAGCTGCTGTACCTGTTGCTCCATTTCTGCCATCAACTACTCTATCACCTACAGGCTGGCACTGTGCGGTTAACCAATACCTTTCAGGTGTTGCTATCTGTTAACTATATGCTCCGTTGGTAGGAGTGATATCAATACACAATCTCACAGGCTTACAAAATGTATTGAAAGACCGCCACAGTGAATAGCAAGAAAATAATAGAATAGGAGGTACACCAACCTGGTCTTCGAGTTTTGAGTGTTGATTAGAGAAATCTACCTGATGCCCTCTGTCCCCGCCCAGGTAACAAGCGCTGAGAGAAAGCGCCAGGGATACCATCGTAGGGGAGAAAACCCTGCGAAGCTGGGGAGCACTGAATGGTTCTTCGGAGCTGCTTCCAAGGCTAGGGAGAGTTGACAGGAAACAGCAGCTAAGTGCAGTGTTGTGTTGAAGATCGTACCCCCGAGGGCGACTGTAGGATAGAGAGACACAGTTAATGAGGGAAGGAGAGAGCTTGATGTCCCTGTAGCATGTAGGAGTGTACCTTATTCAGAAGCCTCGGGTCTCTTATGAACGAGAGAAGGAGGCAGGGCTTTGTTAGCTCTAGCGGAGACCCGTCCTTTGGGAGAGACAACAGAACTGTGAGGGATTCGTATAGAAGAGAAAGTGAAGCGTGTTGTGGATATGGGTTAAGAACCTACCGGGTTTAGTGGATTACAATGAAGACACCAGCGTTGAGGTTTCCTTAATGAAACCGCGGGTATGTAGGACTGTGTAGTTCGAGAGAACACGAAGGCACACTCTCACTGAAATGAATAATGAGAAACTGTTACTCAAGGGATAGAGAAAGAAAAGAGAACCCTGGGGAGAAAGACACGTAATGTGTAAAACATTTATGCCGAAAAAGGACTCAGGCATATTCTGTTTCTGGATGTAACCGAATCGAATAGTTCAATAAGATTCCGCCAAGGAACAGAGATATGCTATAAGCATATGGAAGAAAGAGAAGTGTTAAAGGAAAGGCAAGGGTAAAGAAGATAACAATAGATTTATCTAAGGGCGCGATAACTCACAGAGCGTAGCCGCAGAAAGTTGTAGCAACGCACTGCAGTGCCGGATCAGCGTCCTGAAGTACCATATCTGGGTGAAGGGGAGGAGCTACATTCTCCCATTTCTTCTAGAGAACTGAACCGTAACCCGGCGTAATGGACACCAGCTTGGTAGAATGCATTTGTATGCTGGAAAGAGGACGCCAACGGCGCCATAATGACCAGCCCTGGCGACCACCTATGACAGAAGAAACATCATCCACACAACACAAATGTTCCTCCCCTTCTCCTGTAACTCATTCCTGATGTAAGAGTGTTTCCCTTAGGGAGGCCAAAGCCAATTTTTATTCTTTGAGGACAGGTATTCCCTTCGGGAGGAAAGATTTGAGTGCATAAGGGGAGACCAGTGTTACCTTAGTCCGTACTTCCTTTGGCCAATTCTTTGCATCATTGAAGGTTTTGTTTTATTGTGTTTTCTGTGAGAAATCAGGGTGAATGGCTAGTGGACCACTCCAGGGTTCCTCTTTTGTTTGATGGCCTGTTGTAAAAGTTTATCTTTGATTGAAAAAAGTGTAAGAAGCTTGCAACAATCACCCAATCATATTTTGAAAGGACCATATTCACAACCATTCCTCTCACCTCTAAAGGATTTTTCAATTTGTGTTCTATCTTCCAGGAAACGTTAAAGGCCCCAAGGTGTAGCCCCCTGAACAATTGTGCACAAATCTGAGTGTCTATCTTCTTACCCTCCAATTCCTCAAGCACCTCTTGATGGGCAGGGTGTTCTGTTAAGCTTATGAGTTAGGCAGTAACCATAAATCCAGTGGTGTTTGCCAAATACTGCCAAATATACCAACCTCCAAATTCTGGGTCAAACGCCACCGCAATGTTCCATGTGAAATACCGCTGGTGGTATTCTGGGCAGACTTTTTGCATACAGTACACCTATTTTTACCTTCACCCTGAAGTGGAAGTAAAAATTCTAAATTTCGCCACAATAACCTTCAGACTTTTTTTAATGCATATAAGTACATACACGTCGCTTCAATACAGTGTTAAACATTTTAAAACTGTACTACTGTTAGGGAGAGAAAAGGTGAGAATCTCTAATGGCCCTCTCCTATCCCATTACCCATGTAACGTATAAAAGGCTTACAATGTATCGTTTTGTGAATTAAAATGATGTACAATAGTATTCCAAACCACTGCTGCATGCTATCCATTCTCACCACCAACACAAAGGTGGAAATGGATAAAAAAAGAAAATAAAGAAAAAGACAGAGTTTACCTCTGCCAATGGTAAACTCTGAACAGAATGCGTTTTTAAAAATATCACCACAGAGATTGTAATTTCCCCTGAAAGTATTTCTTTCCAGAAATCTGCCCATATCTTAATGAGACCCTTGGAGTCCACTGAGCACTGCAGGAGGTTCCTGCAGCAGGTTCCTGGATCTCTGTATGTGCTCTAACTGTTCTCAGTTGCATTGCCTCGCTCTGTTGTGTGCATTCTCCACATCATTATCAGTTGCTTAAGGTCAGTAGTGAGGAGGGTCCTGTTTGCATGTACCTAAGGTATAGCCAGAGTTCTAGAACAGTTTGTCCTCTCTGTGTGATCCATGGGAATATCTATGTTCTATCCTTTGTGTTGGGGGAACCCAACGTTCAGGGTTTGTCAAGCATTCGGTTGCTCTTGAGATGCAGTATCAAGTACAATCTACATCTAGAGCCTAGAGGAGGAAAGCACAGCAGTTAAGCTGCCATCTCTGTTGAAGGAAGGTCCCAGAATATGAATGATTGCATATTGGTGTTTTGCTAAAATGTACTTTTCGTTGACTAACAGCAGTGGAGCAACTTTGCTGAAAATGTTGGGTGGGGACATGACATCTAAATGAAAGGGGGCCCCCGCCAAATGAGTGGGACAAAATGGTGTGCCACAAAAGTGGAGGGCGGGGCAAACACCCTTGTCCCCCCTAAAATGACACCCATGCCACAATATTTCACTGTTGCTTCTTAGCTTACCACTGTCATTGTGGAAGGGCACTAACCAAATGCAAGAAGGTGTAACCTTCCCCAAAAGCATATATCCTGATATGATATGATATAGCATTTATAACGTGCCCATACACAAGTGTTTCAAGGCGCTACAAGGCAAGGGAAGGGGAATAGAGGGGAGACAGACAACGATCTTACTAGGCCAGGTGTCATTCAGATCGCGCAAGTGCAGGGGAAGGTGGAGGGGGAATAGTGTGGGGGGGAGGGGACAGTGCAGTACATGGGATAAATAGAATAAATAAGCAATAAGTCAAAAGTACGGCCAGCTGGTGGCGAGTGGAAGGGTAAGTGCAGACATCAGGTGTAAAGTGCTGGTGGGGGACTGTAGGGATACCCCGAGTGCAGGGGTTGCCAGTGAGGCAGTGCAGCTGTGCAACTGGCAGGGGAGGGGATCTGGGTCCGAGATCAGAGGGTGGCGAGGTAACCAGTGCAGGTTCAGTTTCAGCTAGGAGTTCGGCACGGGAGAGGAGGAGAGAAAGCAGAAGCAAAGAGGAAGGTTTTGAGATGGTTCCGGAATCGGAGATGTTTTTGCTCAAGTTTCAGGGAAGCAGGGAGGCTGTTCCGGAGGGAGGCCCCAGACGAAGAAAGAGATATACCACCAACTCGTTGCTTGGCGAAGCGACTGACCCTGTGGGAGTTGCAAGCGGATGAGCTAAGAGCTCGAGAAGGAAGATATTTAGGTAGAGAGAGTTGAAGGTATTGAGACCCAAGGCCCCAGAAGGCCTTGTGGACAATGCAGAGGGCTTTGAACTTAATCCTCGCAGCCACTGGGAGCCAGTGTAGAGATTTCAGTCCTGGAGAGATACAATCTGGGCTTGAGGCCAAGGACAAGTCTTGCAGTCCTGTTCTGGATGAGTTGCGGAGAGTAGAAGCAGGCAGATTTAGAAAGAGGCTGTTGCAATTGCCCAGCCTAGAAAGAACCAGAGCTCTGGAGACAGTGAGCTTCTGGGGGAAGGAGAGGAAAGGAAGAATACCTCTGAGGAGGTGCAGCTGGTAGTGTGACTTCTTAGAAATGTCAGAGATGTCAGGAGAGAAGGAGAGTGTGGAGTCGAAGATGACTCAAAGGTTTTTAGCCTCGTAGGTGGGAGCAGGAGGACGGCCAAGAGAGGCCGGCCAGAGAGTGACAAGAAAGGAGGGAGCAGTTGTGCCGATGAGGAGAATCTCCGTCTTACTGGCATTAAGGCAGAGATCATTGGCGGCACACCACTCCTGGATAGCAGACAGACAGTCAGAGATGAGAGAAGGAGAAGAGGTGGCTGAATATCTTCCCCGATATACTGTGCCACATTAGATCTGCAAAGACATGCAACCCCCAGGTGTTTTGCTTTGCTTGGAGGTACGGACGCTTAGCTTTTCAGGCTGGACTGCTCCTTTCCTGGCAGGGTAGGACTGACTTGCAGACAGTTCGCCTTCTATTGTTATGGCATAACCTCAGCAAAAATGGTCAAATGCTGCTCCAAGTTACCCCATGGGGTTTACAAGTGTACATTTTAGCATTCCAAACATGGCTAAAGGTTTGCCCGGACATGGACGTTTTGCTTGCAGTGCTTAGACACAAGCTTCATCTCACTGACACACTACACAGCAGACAAACATCAAACACACTTTGCTAGCCTATGAAGGAGGTTTAAAAACTACAAGTTTCAAGCAGACAGGATTTTCTGGCCCTTGTCAAACTGATGTTCTTTTGGTTAGTTATCTTTTTTTAATGAACACACCCAAGCTAACCATGATGGCAATGTGCCAGTTTTATTTTCAGTGCTTTAGACACGTAGGCTTAAGCATTTCTATTTCATTTTAGTCAATGGTAATATTTTAATAGTGAAATCATATTTCTATGAAGCACATCATGCTCTATTCCCCTTCCTTCCAAGCGCTGCATCAATAGGTATTATTGCCCAATTGAAAGGCACTCAATGTATTGACCACAGAAAGATGGATATAAAATAGCCCTTCTGATATTTGAATTTGTGGTCCTAGGCTGCACATAGATCTCAGATGGCAGTGTTCAAACTCACTGATGTGGCAGACAAGATGAATGGATGGTAAGAGAAAATAGCCACCCCACATAAATGCCTGTTTTTGCCTGATAAATTAACTCAGTACACTTCCTTTGTTACAATTTGATTGCTAACAAAAACTGGCTCCATGGGACTTTCAGACTCATTACTAGTTTGGTGGAATTGGGCAGGCAAATTCTGGTGAACTCGAAGACTGTTGCTACCATTCAAAAAGGAGGTATTGGTGAGATATTTGTTGATATGTTGTTCTTTTCACCAAGTGCTAATCTCCTGCCTAACATTTCCTGGTATACACTACCACCCCACAATTCTGGGGCTAGCTTTTTTATAGTAAAAACTCGAATTTATTTAAATAATGTCAATGCAAAGGTGTTCTGCTTACTTTATGGATGGGAAATCACCACAATAAGATACATTAATGTTGCTAACTTATTCACACAATTATTTGGCCTGCCTGGGACCTCTCACCGAGAAACCGTGCACACATGCAGTCACACAACATAACCATTAATTATATTTTTGATTCTAAATCTAATAAAATAATCTAAGTTCTAAACACAATATTAGACCATAATTACAGCGCTACTGCTTACTGGCTAGTATATTTAAATTGTTTGAGTGGTTTATACATTGCAATACTTTCCTAATAATCAATCATCAATTTTCATTTTTTATTTTCTTCAGTTTTAAAAAACAAGCATTGGTGCTACAGAAGGTTTGCATAAATATCAATACTATTATCATCTGATAGGAATAATTCACCCAATGTAAATATGGTGCTGAGGGTTGCTAATGTGTGCATGTAATTTGAATGCAGGTTTGGGTTAGGAAAGCAGTGCTATCAATTTAAGGCGCACAGGTCATTGGTTCACCCACCCAACATCAAAAATGTTATTTACGATTTTATTTTTGTATTTACATATTTATTTTCTAATACAGGGATGAGCACCAGCTCCACTTGCCTTCACAAATCGGGCCCCACAGCTTCAAAGCCCTTACCATAATGTGTAGTGTAGAGAGAGGAGCAAACGTAATTAACATTGGCAACATTTTCTAAGGGAATGGAAGTGGCACAACTAAACTCCCGTCATCTCCCAATGTATTTTAATTATCTATAGCTTTCACAGGTTTCAAATTATCAAGGGCTTCTCCATTAGGCTATGAAATATTGGCCATTCAAATCACAACTTAAGTGGTTGACTTCACTTGTAAAAAAACACTCTGGGTACAATTTGATTGGACTTAGTTTACGAAAAACTACACTTTATCTGCACAGAAATGCTATCAGTTCTACTCTGCACTCACAGCACAGCATCATGTTATTGGTTTTCTTTGAAATTAACACCTTAGTTGGCTTTAAATGCAGTGAGAAAGCAAAGTGCATTTCCCAGTATATTATTAAAGTATGTTATTTGAAATGGGCTCCCTGTTGTGACATGTTCCATTCCTCTCCAACTCCAGGGACTTAAAAGAGCAATCATTCTAGGGGACTTATCAAATTACATGTGTGGTAATGTTCATATTCCCTTCTTTAAGGCACAAAGTGAGGGACTTTCAAGGCAGCTGGCCTCTCCTGGCCCCTTCCTCTCTTTTTCATGAAAGTAGGTCTGCCTCAGGTAAATAATCCATGGGGCATTCTCCTTCTATGTAGCTTTATATTCCAGAGAGAGGGATCCTCATGACCTGTGTGTTTCTGCTTTTATAATGGGTGATATTCTCACCCTTTTTCATGATGATATAACACTTTTTGATTGCTCAACTCTTTCCATTAACTTGGTTAATTACCAGCTAAAACACCCCCAGTTCTTGTAGGTTTATCATATTTCTGAACATCAGAACAGATGGTGGATGTATGTCCTTAACACATTTGATTGTACAATCATTTGTATTCCATATTTTATCATAGCAACATTAATGAAATGTGGATTTCTGGAACCTACGGCCCAGACCGACATAGGGACACCCAACATGAAATATGCATTAACATTTCATGAAGTTATTAATATTCATTATGTTGTTACTTATTAAAACTGTAGGCAATGTTGACTCATTTGAGAGAGGAGAATGACAGTCATAACACACATGTCCACTTATTTCTAAGTTGTATGGTTGTGGAGTTATGTTAAAAACAGTTTTAAATGCATGAGTAATGATAATTCAAATGGCCTATTATATTTCTGCAACTGGGTTCCAGCCTTAAGTTTCATTTGTAGAACCCGTAGATGCATCCTTGGTGGAATTTAAAAAATGTATTCATAATGCTATTCTTTTGAAATGATTCCACAAGGGTGGATCATCTCATTAACACAAAAGCCTTGGCCAGCATGTACTTAATGAGTTTTCATGATAAAAAAACAAATTAATCTATACACTCAAAATAGGCAAGGCAAGTCTCCTGCAAAACATCCCTTATCTCTCCCATCTGATCATGTATGCAGGGTGAAGTGGAGTTTAACTCTAGTTGGGCCCCCTGGAGAAAAAGCAAAACAGGCATTAACTCAGCCCATATTAAAAACATTGATTTCTAACACATTTAAATCCCTATTTTTTAATACTGCACGTACAAATCATATATTTGCAACAAGGCATTTAGTTATATTTATGTATGTTTCACTGTTATTTTGAATATATTTATTCTTGACATTAAACCAAGTTGCTGATGAAAAATGAAATGCACTGTTTGAACACAAGAATTTCTGACAAACTGGGCCTTTTCAAAAGATGTTCTTGGTGTGTGATAAATTCTGTGCCACTTGTAGAGTGCAGTTTCTCATTGTAGCAAGTAACTACTTACATCCCATAAGTGCATCCTTTTCCTTTTAGCTGGGGAGAAATGCACATCATGAACGAAGCAATGCATTATTCCGGCACCTTTTCACTTCAAATTGAGACCGTCTCCATGTATTTAAATGTTTCCCATAGGTAAATCCTCCATGTTTAGAGTTGCTGTTATTCCCCATTATGGAGTCACATGGTACTACATTGGGATTGGAGTCATTATTGCCAGAGGTAAAATTGCCACAGGTAATAATTCTTCAATTTCTTGGGAACAAATCCCATCAGCCATATGGTGGGGGTATTCCTGCTATTTTTGTCAAAATGTATCCTTTCAGAGCAAGCAGTATAAATGGCAGTTAATCCATTATTGTCATTTTTTTTAAACTACTGCCATACTCGAGTTAAGGCCCAATGTGGTATCGAGATTTTCATGGTAATTACTGGTTTTCTACAGATCAGGAAAACATATATCAATTGTGAATAGTTTTGCACTGTGAATGAATATGTATTGACAAATATCCATTGTCACAAGGTATATTAATTGCAAAACACTAGAGGGTACTAGAACATTCAATACAAATAATGGAAATGGAATGACAATGGGACCCTTTCTTGGAAAAGGAGTACGTTTCTGTGCTACCCGAAACAAAGTATGAACATACTTTGAATAAAGAAGTTATAAATAAAACAGTGACCACAATAAAAGGAAATATACATATGTGAAAAATTATTGAGAAATGCTAATTTTAAATGTCGGGCTCAATTGCTGCAAACTAATACTTTTCAACTTTTTTTGCAGGTAACCCAGCATGTCTTTACTGGTTAAAAATGAACGTAGGTGGTTAGTGGCAATCAATGTCATTTTCCTGATGATTGTTATCCGGAACAAGAAGTTAATGCAGGTACAAACACCCTCTACTCTGTATTATGCAGTTACTGGAGGACTGCCTCCTGGAGACTTGGATTTGTATTTATTGAGCAGATAATGTGTTTCACCCAGAAACACAAAGCAAAGTACCATATTTGGGGCAATCCTAAAAATAAAGGTGCACTAGAATAGAGGTGATAGAGGTGACAGGTGGTGCAAAACTGACCAGTTGGTTAAGTGGAATACAAAAGTAAACAGGCCAGGGACAAGACAAGTCCCAAAAAATGCTGCAGTTCCAGGGGAGTAATAAGTACAGCTTTTAAAATACACAAGAGTTTTGCACTGGGTAGTTAGGGAGGGAGGAAATGTGTTGGGGGAAATGTGTTGAGGGATCGCATAAGTGCCTCATGAGGTGATGGTTAAGTAATGATTTAATAGTGGATGGTAGGGCAGTTTTTGACATGGGATGAGAAGTTGTTGCCATGGGGGTAGTAAATTGCAGTAGCGCTAGGTGAGGGTAGGAGACGGAGCCAAATCTAGATGATGTGCAGGGCAGTTGGGGAGCTGAAGAATTAGGGAGCGTGCCATAGTAGAAGTTGCATTGAGGGACGGAGTGGGAGAAAGTGTATGCCAGGTACGTGGGTGCAAGACCATGCCGTGATTTGAAGACTAGGAGCTACCATGGAGGTGGAATGAAGTGGGGGAAGAGCAGGGAAGATTCCTAAAGGTATTGGTGGGAAAGTTGAGTATTTTCCCAAGCTGAGAAAAGGAATAGAGGAGGTGGCCCAGGAAGTGGCTGGCACAGTAGTCAAGACTACATGGTATAAGAGTTAGTATTAAGGTTTTGGTGGATAGCAGATGAGAAGTAGGCAGATTTTTCTGATATTAGGACAGTTAATCCTAGCCTCAGTGAAAGTGGTAGTAGTGAAGTGATGAAGCCTGAGGTTGCTTTCAAAAGGTATGTACGGTTTTGTGCCTTAGGTGGGGAGTAGAGAATGTCAGGTTGGTAAGAGCAGAAGAGGGGGGGCATTGGAAGCATGGACGTAGCTTACTTTGGTTTTGAAAGAGTTAAGCAGGAGGAAACAACGTTCTATCTAGTGATTGATAGCAGAGAGACGGTCAGGAATGGCCACATTGAGGTTCTGACTCAGAGTAGGGAAGGAGAAGGAGATTTGTGTATCTTTCACAAAGACGTAATAGGCAAACGCAAAGGAGTTGATGAGTTGACTAATGGAGGAGGTCTAGATGGTGAAGATGAAAGGGCCAAGGACAGAGACTTGCAGGACAACAACAGGAAGATACATTGGGTTGTAGGTGATGAGTTCCAGTCTATGGAGAAGGAACAATCAAACTGGTAGGAAGCCATCACACTGAGAGCAGTGCCCTGGATTTTAGGTTCAGAGAGGGTCTGGGTAATAGTGGGGTGGTCCACCATTTTGAAGGCAATTGAGAGGTTATGAAGGATTGGAAAAGAGGAGACATTATGTTGGCTAACAGAGGTCTGGAAATTATAAACCTGGTTAATGGCTGTTTCTGTAGAGTGGTGGCTGCTGTATTCAGATTGGAAAGAATCAATTAGGTAGTTAGTATCCAGAGAAGAGAAGATTGTATTATCGTGGGAAAAAGATTCCCTGGAGTATTTGGGGGTCTGACTAACCCGAAAATTGTATGAGCTATATGAAGTAAATATAAAGCCATTATGGAAGCAACTGCAGGATGATTTCTGGTGCTGGGACAAGCAGGAATTGTCTTGGTTTGCCCGAATAACTGCAGTGAAAATGACTCTCCTACCCCGTATGCTACACACTGTTAGTTCCCTTCCAATAAGGATCCCTCCGCAGACCTCAAAAGCCTTGCAAATAGCCATTTCGGCCTTTGTATGGAAAGGTAAGAAGCCCAGGGTACAACAAAAGCTCATGACACACCCCCCGCTACTGGGAGGCCTAGGATTGCCGGACATACAGAGATATATTCGGGCTGCACACATAGCACCCATGCTACACTGGGAGGCCCAAAATCCACACCTGGGTTGGACACAGATAGAACAGGAGGCTACCTGGATTCCACTAAAAATCTTGCGCACCCTTGCACTGCATAATCGACAAGAAAGACGCAAATTATTAGAAACTACCAAAGTGGCGCTCAATAGCTGGGACGATGAGCTAAGAAGAAGAAAAATTCCTTGAGGCCTGAGCCCACACTCCCCAATAGCCTATAATCCGGTGTTCTCCCCGGGTATTCAATCCAAGTTTAGGGAGGGTTGGGCAGACATGTAACAAGACGGGGAACCACTCTCCTTTGAACAGTGTAAACAGAAATTTCACGTGGGAGAGAGCCAGAGATACAGATATACTCAAATAAGACATTGGATCACTCACCCAACAGTCAGAAGGGCGGCCAATAGATCCCTTACAAGCCTCGAGTTATCTATACTGGAGGGTCTAACAAAAGGGGGAATTTCTAGGCTCTATAATTACTGGATAGGGCCCTCCCAGAAGACACATTGCAGTACAAGACGAGTTGGGAAAAAGACATAGGGGCCACCTTTCCGGGGGAAGAATGGGTAGGGATATGGGAGAGAGCTCACAAAAGCTCTAGATGTACAGCAATCAAAGAATCGGCATATAAGATATGTTACCGCTGGTACATGCCTCCCTCCAAACTGCATTAAATGAAGTCTAGATATTCCCCGCTCTGCTGGAGAAATTGTGGGGAGATAGGAGACTTCTTCTACATGTGGTGGACTTGCCCAAAGGCGCAGATATTTTGCAAGGAAGTTCTGGGACATATCAAAGAGATGACGGGAACTGTGCTCCCAGAAGATCCGAAGGTCGTCCTATTGGGGGCGATAGCCGAAAATCGATATGCGGCAAAGGGGCACAAGGCCACACTAATTACGTACCTGCTCTCGCATGCAAGACTGACCCTAGCCCAAGGGTGGAAAACAGAACAAGGTCCAATAATAGCGTGGTGGTGGATTAGAATATAGAGGGTTTTGGCAATGGAGAAGGTCTGCGCATTACAAGCTGGTAGTTACCTCAAACTTTTGACAATTTGCGAACCATTTTGGGAAATGGTAAAGGACAAAGAACTGCACTATTTTAGACCCAGGATACTCAGAAATCCGGATTCTTATTAAAAAAAAAAAAAAAAAAGGAAGAGGAGGGAGCTACTCGGAGCTAAACACCTGACTCCTCTCAATAGCAATGAAGCATGGAACTGAATGATTTGGGGGTGGGGAAGGGAGTGGGGAGGGAGGGATGGGGATGGGAAAGTTGTGGGGGGGGGAGTTTGAAAAGTTAAAACCCGAAGACCCAGCAGAGACTATTAACTGGAATATAAAGGTGTAACAACTGAATTTCTAAGATAATGATTTATGTATCAGTTGAAAACTTGTTCTCTGTATGACTCTGCAGAATAAATAAACCTTGATTAAAAAAAAGAAGGGTAAATCAGGATTTAAGAGTAGTGAGGGAGGCGGGAAACGAGCCAATAGCTGGGTTGTTTGGGTCAGTCGATGACGTTTAAGGGATCAGTAGGACAGTAGTTATCTTGAAGAAGGCAGAAAGATTTCACATGAGTGGCTAAAGAAGGTAAAGAGATGGAAGCATGTGAGAGATGCAAGTCCCATGATCATCTGCAGGCAAAGTGCACCAGAGAGGTACAGGAGGGGTTGGCTGACCTCAGGATGGGTGCCAGCTAAGTGGGAGAGGGTGGGAAGAATGAGCAACATTTATTAGTAGTAGGTATGGATGGGGGTGGGAGAAAGAAGTAAGAGAGGACAGAGAGATATGGGAGCAGTTTGAGTATCATACAGTTATATCTAGGGGCATGCATTAATTTCCTCAAAAATGTTTAGTGGCATTGAAGAACCACTTTGTACAGTTGGCACGGGCAGCTATTGGGTCTCAGAAAAGCACCAGCACCCTTAATGTAGAAATGCTGTGAAGAGGAGTAAGAGTCAAAGTAATGGTTATAGCTTGCAAGTCATCAGGCCAGGAATGGTCTGGTGGTAACGCACTTAAGCTAGATGGATGTTTGAAAAGTGTCAGTTTATTGGGGCATCGTTCCTGTTTTCACCATCTTACTTCGATGTTGCCATGAAAAAATGCGCTATCTGGGTTTCTGGCTAATTAAGGAAGTAGATCAAATTATGAATGTGAATCTATCATAAGTGACTGAAAACCTGGAAAAAGACTTAGGAAGAGGGAAGGAATTGACGCTAAGCCTTTGGGGGAGAGTGAATGCAATAAGGATGACGTCAACTACACGCATTAATTACCTTCTAAGCGTGATCCCCCAGGTGGTTAAAAAAGAAAGCTATAAAGAGGTTTTTATGCATGATACAATCGTTTCTGTGGGATGGTAAGCAACCTCACTTAAAACTCTGTAAACTTCAGTTATCATCGGAAAATGGAGGTCTGGGAGTGCCAGATTTTGAGGACTATCATCTGGCGTTTGGAACACGACGTCTGCTGCCTTTCTTAGCAAACTCTTTGGATGTCTGGGTGCAAGCTGGGACTAGTAGATGCACTCCTTTGGCACCCAGGGCTGTTCTGACATTGGAAGATGCAGCCAGATGCAGATCCTACACACCAAGAAAGAAGTCTCCTGTTCTAGTAGCTCATCGCTGTGGCTAAATCCAGACATTAAACTAGGAGGGAAAACGTTATTATGGCCAAATTGGCTATTGAGTGGGATCCAATGGTTGGGAGACCTATTTGTAGGTGAACAATGTATTCGTTTTCAAAGATTAACCAAGGAAAAGGATCTTAAAGAGTGCACTTTAGGGGAATACAGGAAACTAAAGAGAGCAGTGGAAGATAGGATACCAGAAAAAGGCAAACCCTGGCCTCAGTGGCTCCATGAATATAAATTGGATGGTCACATAGCCTCAAAGGTTTGCAAACATTTGGCACACTACAAGGAAACTAATAAAAAGTTACTGGACAAATAGTCAGAAGTGATTGGATCAAAGATGAATGAGAGCAAGCGGATCAATTTATGCATGAATGTGGCATTGACATCTTTGAATCTAGGGGAAAGAGCCAGACAAATCAAAATCTTGAACAGTGTGTACTGGACTCCGCAAAAACTATATGCAAGGGGCTTGTTGCAAACTGAAGCATGTTGGAGATGTAAATATAGGGTGGGTACTTTTGAGCACATGATATGGGAATGCATTTTTGGAAAGAGGTTATGTTAACAATGAACAAGGTATTGATGCTGGATATAGATTATGATTACATGAGTATTATTCTAGGGGAAGAGGATCTGGTAGAAGATCTGACTTTCCCTCAGCACTGCTGGTTTTTCAGGGCTTTGACTTCTGCAAAAAAGATTACTTTTGAACCAGAAGAAATAAGCCGGAAATCGAAGAGACTCCAAATATAAAAACAGGAGAACCGGAAAGAAACGATCATTCCAAATGGACATGGATTTCAAAGGCCATAGCTACAAAAAGCTAGCCACTCACAGTAGCATTTGGTAAAGGAGAATACACCCTGGGGAAACCATCAAAGGCCATCCAGGAGGAACACATAACAATGGGTTGCTGGAATACTAGAGGCTTTGGCCACCTTCAGGAACCACGTGATGTCAACTTGGAAGCTTTTGACGTTCTGTGTCTCCAGGACACGTGGCTGACAGAAAATCCCTTCCTTGATGGCTTTGAAACTTAACTCTCGCCAGCAGTATGTGGCCAGAGAGGACGCTCATCCTCCTAGTTACTGACCGCTATTAGATCAGGGAGCGAATTTCAATATATAAAACCAATGCAATGACAATGAACACTCATTTCCAAGTGTCACTTCTGAACTGGACTCTCCCAAACCCACACAACAAAAAAGATAGGGGAGACGCCTTGACTCTGATAAACACATACTGGAACCCTTTAGTAATTACAAACGATGAGTACCTAGAAATGGCAGAAAACATCTGAGAAGAAGTATAAGCAGACTGCCAACCGAAATGCATAATAATTTAGCAGAGATTTGAATGCTGTTTGCTCAAAAAAAAGGAACCTACAGAAAAGTGCAGTTAAACATGGTGCGCGGCCAACTCTGGATGTCACTGATGGCCTGCCGAGACATGCAAAACTTATCACCGCTAGCATCTAAAGCTAGCCTCCTAATTCCAACTTGGGAAAGAAACGATCAAAGAGCAAATCTTAATCACATTTTTGTCTCAAGAGAAATGCTGGAGAAACAGACTGATTACGAGATAAACAGAACTAACAACAGCGACCACAATCTCCTGAAGACCAGATGGACCTCAATTTGTGAGACCAGGTTAAAAATGGCTGCAGAGGTGGAGGCCTGCAAAGAGGGCACTCGGCTTAGACTGACAGCAAAGTCAGTCTTGGAGTTAACTGGCACCTACAATGACACCTGTAACAAAATTCAAGAAGCTGGTACAAATCGCACCATTGATTATCAACCGCTTCTAAAGGCTTATCAAATAAAGAATGATGGAAAAATAGCAATCAATCAACACATCAACATGAATTTAATAAACATCTAGTAGAGGAGAGGAAAAGATTAAGAAAGATAAACTGGCTGGCGAAAAAGACTAACTCTAGCATCTAGACTAGGCGAAAGCAGCAACTAGGACCTACAAGAACTGGCTGCGGTCTCAAAGAGAAACTTATATCAAGCTGATGTCGCAGTAATGCTGAAGACAGTTTGTGGTATAAAATCCAGAGAATTTTGGACTTTAATTAAAAATACATCAAAAGACCAAAATAATGCCTTAGATAACAATGTGGTAGAACAGTCCTGGAAACATCACTTCAGCACCCTATTTCAAAAACCTGGAAATGAAAGCACCACCAGAAGGAAAAGAACAAATAACCCCTGTATTGTAAACTGGGATCTGGAAGACATAAAAAGGAAACTATCCCGTCTGAACACCTCTAGGCCCCGGGCACGGATGGGATTACGAATGCGGATTTAAAAGAGCACTCGCCAGAGTGGGCCACTTTCATCTATGGAAACAAGAGCAATTCCCACTTTGTGGACTACAGCAACAGTTTTGCCCCTTTATAAAAGCGGTCTAAGAGACCAACCGAAAAACTACTGCCCAATAGCATTACTAGATGTTATTGGGAAGGTCCTTGGGTCGCTTTTACTTGATGTTGATACTTTATAGGAAAACAATCATCAGCAACCGAGAAAACGTACTAAGTAGTATCAACATCGAAACCAGGGAAAACAAAGCAAACTATTGGCAAACTGGGTACAAAGAAAGCAGAAGATTTTGGAGGAAATATCTAGTTCTGAAGAAGAACTCATACAAAATCCCTCAAAATCGAAACAAAAATTGAGTGAAAGCGACTGGATGCAGACGACTTCCTTGATGACAAGAAGCTCATTAACAAGCCATTTGCCACCAGCAACAAGGGGATTAAATGAACTGCCAACATACATGACAAAAATCACTAATAAGATCTCGAGGAACACTTTTCTATGAATACAATTGAATTTATTAATGACCAACGAGATCAGGGATATAAGACCGCTGGCTTTGGATAATACCTGTCGTTTCTGCAGAAATAAGGAACAAAAAGAGACAATCAGACATCTACTATCATGTACAGGGCTGACCCCCTTAAGAACCACCCGCATGAAACACATATTCCAAAACCTGCGGATATGGGACAAGGAGGAATGGTGGCTCTGCTTAATTGAAGGAGAGAATACCTGCTATGGGATAGCGGTCTCACAGTTCTTCCAGAATTTAAAACTCCAGGACATAAATTAGAAAATTAAAATGGAAGAGAACTGTTATTGATTGCATTGTTCGTGGTTTCTTCATAACGATGAGGACTTGGGCTAAGTACATTTAAACCTGCTTCAATTTTCAAGAACAATTTCAATTTTTCTTAGGAGGATGATCTTAAGGGATGAAGAACTTGTAAAAATGTCTTTGTAAATTAAATCAAGTAAAACAAAAGAAACAAATAGATTATTCTATGGAAATTGAAAAGTGAGCAAATGCCAGAAGTGTCACAGTGAATGTTAGACGTACAACAAATGCTGAGAATGGAGAGACTTATTCTATGCAGAGATAAGAAAAGAAGTTTGTATGAACAAATTTGGGAAAGATTTTTAGAATTGTGATATTCATTGCTTAAAATTCATGGTTGGGGTATGAAATACTTAGTAAATTTACCACAATTATGTGATTGGACTGTGAAGAAGGGTGCCTTATTTATTCTGTATATATGATTGAGTTTAATTGGAATGTTGAGTTGTTTAAGTTTAAATTTCAATAAATATGTAATTACTAAAGCGGTTGCATGAAGTTCTTGGTAAATAGAAGTCTAAAGGCATCATTATGAGTTTGGCAATAGTGGTAAAATATTCAGTATTTGAAAATACTGCATGTTTTACCACTCTAGGAGATCTGTTTCCAAAACTTTTCAACTCTGTCTGCTTTTTGTGGAAGGAATTACGGCCAAACAAAAACACGAGCGCATGTGGTATTACCACCTACAGCATTAAAATGGAGTCCCATGTGCACTGCATGCAGTAACAGTAAATAGGTTTACTGGTATTTCAGGGGTAATACTGCCAATCTCGTAATGAAACTCTAAGACTTTGAGCTTCATTGACCGTTTTAGTTTGTGCCTTTTTAATTTTTGTTTGTGCCATCAGTTTTGGGCCAGTTTTCATTTTCCATCAGTTTTCTTCAATTGTCTTTTTTAGGATTTTAAACTTTCCTGCAGGTGACATTCTTAGCCTCTTTTTCTTCCTTTCAGTTTTCCAGTCTGAAGGGAAATGATCAGTCATGCCCAACTGTCAAAGAGGAGCAAACTGCAAATTCAGTGAAGGAGCATAGATGTCAGTGAAGGCACAAGTGAAGACTCCAGTGACGGGACCACCCACTGAACTTCAATTAAACATTAAAAAAATTTTTGAAAAAATAGAGCGTTCCTTACCAAAGGTCACAATGACCAATTGGAATACTTCGACAAGTGGCAAGAATAGCAAAGGTTTCATAGCGAATCCCAAAGGCAAATACTGCGTTGGCGATGTATTGACTGTGCAGTATGACATGTACGACCACTTGGGCAACAGGAAGACCTATGGAGGGGACTTCCTGAGGCCAAGAATATTTACACCAGAAGTCAATGCAGGAGCGACTGGAAAGATGGAAGATTTTAACAATGGCACCTACCATATACATTTTACCCTATCCTGGGAGGGCCAAGTTAGGGTTTCCACTCAGTTATTTCATCCAAGTGAAGGAGTTGCTGCTCTGTGGAGATCTAGGCATGCGAGTTTGGGGGTCCTAGGTTTCCAGGGTCGTTTTAAAAGTGCAACTGCAGAAGCCATCACTGAATGTGGCTTTAAGCTGGAGACAGATAAGGAGGTGTGCGAGTACATTGACCAGAGAGATGAAGAAGCTTATTACTGCATCAAGCCCCCCAATCTGCCCTGCGGCTCCTTGAATGACATGAGGGCAGTGGACTTGCACAGTTCACACCTCAGTGCAGAGGAGCGACCGCTTTTTGAGAGGTAAGCATCCATATGAAGGGCTACATGCTTTGGTGGTAACAGTAAACACAGGCAGAATTTGCAAATATCACCTGTTTTACGCGAGAATGATGTATGGGGTATTAATCTACCAGGTGCACTATTCCTAGGAATGTCGCATGAAGTAAATATCGCCTGATTCTGAGGACAAATGCATGATGAAAAGTTCTCCAATTTAATTCCGGCCTAAAAGGTGGAGGTAATAATTGTAAATGACCCCTCCAGGTTTGATTATTTTCCTTCATGCTGTGTGGACCCTAAGAGGTGGAGGTAATAATTGTAAATGACCCCTCCAGGTTTGATTATTTTCCTTCATGCTGTGTGGACCCTAAAAGGTGGAGGTAACAATTGTAAATGACCCCTCTAGGTTTGATTATTTTCCTTCATGCTGTGTGGACCCTAAAAGGTGGAGGTAACAATTGTAAATGACCCCTCCAGGTTTGATTATTTTCCTTCATGCTGTGTGGACCCTAAAAGGTGGAGGTAACAATTGTAAATGACCCCTCCAGGTTTGATTATTTTCCTTCATGCTCTGTGGACCGTTTTGAGGGTGTGAAAGGGCCACTTTCTGAAAACTGTACAGTGGCAGCAAGATGTGCTGCTGTCCACCACACGTTGCCACTATTGAGACGCGGTTGGAAAGGGATCACATCTGGTTATAAAATAATGTCTGCAGACTTTCATAACTACTGTAGGCAGAATTTATGGAACCCTGCATCTATTACTGCCAACCTGGCAGATTTATCACCATCCCTGTGATTCCGAGAAATGTCTGAATGTGGTCATGATAATTACTATATGCAGCAAATCTTGGGGGGAAAACGTTTAATGAGGGATTTAGGTGTTAGAAGCAAAAAAAACTATATTCTATGGCATACAGAAGGTGAACACGGTCACTGCCATTCGATATATACATAAGGCCAAATGTAAACAATGTTCAGTTGTATAGAATTTTACTGAACAGATGTTTTATTGTATGTTTATTAACTTTTCATTATAGGTCTAACATTGGAGTCGAGATCACCCGCAACCTTGAGTCGATTGATGTTCATGAATGTAATAGTGAGTGCACATGTATTTACAATTCTTTTTGCGAATTAAAATTATTTGAAATATCGTAGTTCTGTTCATTAAAGCTTGATGTCAGGAAATCACCAGCTGCACCTCAAAGGCTTAACCCTGGAGATTAGTTGCAACAAATCACTGTTACTTTTAGGTCCATTTGGAGCAGTTACACGTTTTAACATGGTTGCTCTCCTGCCTTTCTGAATTTTCGAAACACTATGATTCCACCATTGTTTTATGTACCTATTGAGTGACCTAAACAATGTGCACAATGTTGTTGAACTAGATGGCCAACTATATTGCCTTTTAAGCCCACAATATGTCTGTCGTTCATTAGGTGGAACGAGTTTGTATTTGAGGAGGCAAGATTAAGGGCTTCATTGTGAGTTTGGAGGTAGAGGAAAAACAAGCAGTATTTCCAAATACCAGCTCTTTTCTGCTCTGGCTAATTATGTGTTGGGTAGGAAAACAGCCTGCTTATTAGAGGAGGCTTTACCTTCACAAAAAAGTAGCAGTAATGGTGCTGGCAGTATTACTGTTATGGTAATTCCACCCCTCCCCAATTAAGTCCCACTTCAGATGAGGAGCAACAAACATCCCGAATAGGGCAGTGATTTCCCATTGCCACTGGTGGTACTGGCAATGAGGTTTGCTAATACCACCAAACTCTTAGTGATGCCGACATTCTGGAAAACTTAATTCTGCTCCAGGTTCTCACTTATGGGCATGCTCGCTCTAATAGTGAAGGGGCGATTTAAACCAGGCACCATCTGCTTTCTTAATTTGCACTAGTGTCCTAATACAAACAGATATTCTTTCACTGAAATTGCACAAGGGCAGAATTTGTAATAGTAACACAGTTCTGCATTGGCATTAGGGCAAACCTTGCCATGGTGGATAATTGCATTGACATTTTTTTTTTTGCAGTAAGACAGTTATTGCCCTACGGCCAATGCCAAAATTGCACTTGCACGTGTGCAAAACATCTGTAATATGGTCCTAGAATTCGAAAGTTTAAATCTGTAAAGCGTGTAGGACTAGATTGTTGGACAAAGTTTGACTCGCTATCCGAAAATTAGAAATCTATATCACTGTAAAATGTTACTCTTGATGGATGTCTTATTCTTGCAATACTTGTTTTGAAATATCTACAGTAAATATTCAAAAGTATACGTTTCTGAAAACATGGATCTGAATAATGATTTTGAAAACCATTTTTAGCAGTGAGAAATACGGATTTTCCTAACTACAGAAGACAAGGGGGTACACATTTCAGACAATTTATCTTTAACAACACCACACCCCACCACCATGACAGATAAGCCTCTTCAAATCGAAAGTGAGAAAAAGGCAAAAACGTTGGATTCAGAACACATTGAAGCAGTATTAACCACCTCCACTAATGACTGGGACACTGAGACCGGAGGGGCAGAGGTTAGGTCATCAGAGAGTTAAGCTAGGAAGCAACAAATAATCAATTGGTCTCATTTTGAGTTCAGACATATTTCCTTTGGAAACAATGACCAATTCAAATAATGTTACCACAAGCACTAAAAAGAAGTCCCATAGGACTCCAATGGAATTGCATATTATTGCATCTAGGAATGGTTTTGTGTGGAAGAAATATCCTTCACACAAAAACAGGTCGTTTTTACAAGTTTCAATTTGAAAACACTACATTTGGCGATGCAGTAAACATGGCAGTGCTCCCGTCACCGCCACTTTTTTATTGCTTCGCCATCTCTAAAAGAAGCCCTTTGCAGTGAAATGGACGATGCAGAAATGTCCAGAAGCTTCCCATAACTATTATCCCCAAACACGCTACTTTCATCATATATATTTCCCCGACAGGCTGCCTTCACCGAGCGGCAGCCTGTCAGGGACCACTGCATTAAGGTAAAGAGAGGGATTGGGGAGGTGGGAATGCGTGTGTGTGCACGAATGTATGTGTGTGGGGTGCATGCATGTGCTTAGGAATGTTTATAGCGCTGGGAACAGGAGGGTGGCTTGGGAGTCCGGCGGCCGTGGCAAGGTTATCCTTGCCGAACAAGCAACAGGATGTGGAGGGAGGAGGGCAGAGGAGGGAACAGGGGCTACTGGGGGATGCACCTCGCATTGGGAGTGGCGAGGAATCGAGTGCACCAAGGGAATGATGTTTCCTCACAGTGGTGAAAATGGCCTGCATGGAAACATATTTGTTGCCCCTAGCCCCATTTTACAGCTCTCAACTGCTTCCTTGCTCAGTTTGCGCTACCGGAAAACCCCTACATGCCTTAGGAAGCTGTTTGGAAGGAGAGAGGGTCTTCCCACCCCCCTAGGCGGTACCAAATGAGAAATCAACGCTTCGAGAGCACATTCGGGGAGCAGGGGGGATGGGGATGCATATAGAGGAGTGTGCGCGACCACATTAGTGCATGCATTGCAAGCTATATGGTAGATGCGGGTGTAAACATAATCTTGGCAAACGGCAGACATCTTAGAATTTAGGCCCAGGCGTGGCGAACAGCATTATGAGTGTTAGTATTAGATCCCTTGCATGAGCGCGGACACCACCTCCACACTGTCCAGGATTCAGAGATCCAGAAAATCCTCTATTGTCCAAGAAGTTACATGCCCTCACGCCCTTGTAAGAATGCCACTTGCAAGGCCATGAGAAGGGAGCAGAGCGCCTCTTGGCAATACCATCCCACAGAATAGATAGCAAGGCCCTCCTGCCCCCAACGATCCCAACATGAGAAATACAGCTTTGCATTGCTTTCATCCTGAGACGCCCGCATGCCACAGCACCATCCCAATCCAGATCACCATCCAAAAAACATTTACACCCCTCGATCGATCACTAAAATCAGAAGGCAAGTCTATCACGCTTTCAAAAATTGGTCATGTGATTTGTGCAGCGATTTGCAGGATGGCGTCAAGTTATCCTCTGAAGATAGCTTAGGGGCAACGTGCTCGCCTTGGAAGCAAGACGACATGGAGCAACACAGGTTCGACCCCCGGGTCTGTGTTTAGAAACCACTGGGTATTAAATGCATTATAAATAACCTATCATATCATAGCCTAAAATGAGGGTGGAGGACCTTGGGGGTTGCTGATCTGTCTGCGAGCGAGTGGAGCATGTGAGTTAGTGTGACCCCGGCTCTCCCCGGGCTCATCCCTGTGTATGCCAGGTGCATTCTTACAGCGATAAAATAACATTGTTTTTGCAAGTAGCTAATTAATTGTTAGGCCAGCTTCACCATGGATGACGAGCCCAGTGATGCCCACGTGAACAAAGATGGACAGATGAAGTCGTACCAATGGCCTGGCATCCCATATGGAGGAGACCCTACATGTATAGGGCTCTTCCAACCCATATTGTAGAATTCTACTATATGTAATTATGTCATCAGTGATGTTGTTTGTGCTTATAACGTGCTGCACATGCCTACGGAGACCAGAATGTTTGGCGGCAGAAGAGTTCTTTGCTGATGCACTTCTATGTACAAATTAATACGTGTTATCCTTGCAATCGGTGTATTGAGCCTTATTCCCTAGTCGGTTGTATTGTTTCTGGTGTGAGCGTGCAGGGGTGTGCCTTCATTTGGTGACCCCAACGTGATCTCAGTGACCCCTGCACTGATGAATGCTTCCAGGCTGCTTCTCCGAAGGGGCCATGCTTACCTGCAGCGACACATGAGGGTCAAAGAGGAAAATGTAACTTTAAAAATGGTGGACAAATCTGGGATGGGTTTGGTCCAGCCCCCTTACCCCGAAGCATGGCTAGGTGCGCAGCTGGTACCCACTTATAAGGGACAGGTGTAGACCCTCACTGTAAGTGCAATCCTGGAGGAGCGGACGACACAGTATAAACGCACACAGCCCAGTTTATCAAGGTGAGTAGCAGGAGCAGGAGGCTCATGTTTGGAGAAGACAGGAAACTGGAGAGTGGTGGAAGAAGCAGAGGCCGGAAGGTCGGAGGAGGGTGAAGATGTGGCAGCAGTGTAGAGCAGGAGGAGGTAGAGTTAAGAGGGTGAAGCAGGACGTTATAATAGCAGAGGGAAAGAGTGGAAATGAGGTGGTGCTCTGGGCTAAGAAGAGAAGAGGAGGTGGTAATCTCAGGCGAAAGGAGTGGACAGGAGGAATTATCAAAGGAGGTAGGGATAACAAAGGAGGAGGTGGTGAGAGTTAAGAAGGTGAAGGAGGGAATTGGAAACATCAGCAGGGTGGTTGCAGGGAGATATGACGTATCAGGACACGGAAGTGAAAGTCAAAAGGTTGTGGTAGGAATCAAAAAGGAGTGAAGAACCCAAAGGGGATGTTGAAGGTGATAACCTCACAGACCATAAGTGATACAGAGGAAGCAACATCAGGGCGGAGGGAGTGACATGAGGAGGAAGGAACATCACAAGATGGAGATGGCAGAGAAGAGGCTGGAAGCATGACAGGGGATAACGAGGAGAAGACCATGCACAAAGAAAGAGGAGGGCTTGAGTTAGTCTCTGGCGGCCGAGACCAAGGTAGTTGATGTGATAGTTTTCGGAGAGGTGGCTGAAGAAGAAAGAACATCCGGTGGCGATGGAAGGACAAAGATAAGGGTGACAACCATCTTTTAGATAACAAGAGCAGGAAGGTTCTGTTGAGCCTTGTTGGACCCAGGCAGGGCCAGATGGTGAGAAGATGAATGAGTCAGGAAGATTGTTGTGAGGCCAGAGAGGCGGGGGGAGAATCGGGCGGAAACCCAGACAGCATGAACTGACTCACCTACCTACTGAGCTTTATGCCTGGGTGTACCTTGGAGTACAGGACCACAGAGAGCCCATATCTTGATCAGACAAGAGAAGAAGGGTTTATGTCATCCTAAAACCTGCACTGCTAGAAAAGGGGTTAGCAGCCTATCTTGAACTATACAACTGGACACTTGCTCCAGAGGCTATCAAAGCCTAGGAACCTGAAAGACATTGGATAATCTGTGGGTCTCTGAGGGGAAAACAACCTGATCCAATCTGGGAGAGAACCATCCTCACTATTATTTATTTTGGGAAGTTCCAATTTTCTTATAAACCTAGCCCTTTGTGTAACAAATTGTGACAGAGTCCCATCTGTGAGAGTCTAAAAACCTTAGCTTTTTTATTTTTATTAATAAAATGATGCAGGTAATTCTGTTTCTGAAAGGGAGGTCTACTAATCAGAAACCCTTCATAATGTTAATGTTAAAATGATAGTGCAATCATGTGCCTTTGCTAATACAGTCTCCTGACACTCCCAGCATCAGCCCTGCAGTGACAGCAGGACAGGATCAAGGGTCTCGTATGCAGTCCTGGCAGTTGCTGGAACACAAAGTTCCAACAGCCAGAGGTGGCTCTTTAATCATCTGCACCACTGATTCAAACTATAATAAAAGTGCATCCTTGTCAGTCTGGTGGCACGATCACATGTAATTATAAGCCTTGCCTGGTTATGATATGGTGGCTACTAGGGTCACACAAATATACAACTGCAGCCTTGGATTTCATATTAGTGTCAACTTGGTGAGCAGTGCTCAGCTCTGCCATGGCTGAAGTGTATTAGCTCTCTGGCTGTATGTCTCAACTACAGCTATGTAGGACCATGGCCAGGAAGCTGCCCTGTAATCCTTGTGAGGAAAGCCTACACCTTCCTTTCAGGACACGGGTACCCTCTCTTAGCCTTAACCTATTGTACATACACTGTATACATTCTCCCTGGCTTATGAAGCAAGGTCTTCTCCAGCCGATAACAAATGGCAGCATTGTAACACTAAAATTGAAGTTCCTCAAGGCCACCAATGAACCTTGTCTTTGCCCCTCATCCTGTCTTTCACACAGGTAGGAGTGAGGAATGTTGATCCCACACAAAGCCTGTGCCAAGCAATAATGTGAAGGGGTCATGTGCACAATATACACAAGGCCACTATCTTCATTCCAGTGCTGGTCTTTCAGCCCTCCCCAGGCAGTTAGTGGCCTAAAAGAGCATATCTCTGTGTTCCTGTTGCCATGACAAGCTAGAACTGGGATCTCAGTGACAGACCACCTTTTGTTTTGTGGGTGTGTGCGAGAGAACAGGTAAGAGGAGTTTGTGTGTGTGTTTAGGTGTGCGAGTGTGTGCAGATGTGACTATGAGGATAGTGACATGAACCGAGACTAATTTAAGACAGCTTGTTAGGCAAGATTGTATGCAGAACCCTTTGGGTGACTACAATAACTTTGACCTCCTGGCAATAGGGACCCAACCTTTGGTATAAGTCTGAACTACACAGGTTGGTAGTGTGGCTGCGCAGCCAGGCTTGTCTCAAGAGGGGTCAATGTGAGCAGTAAGGTTGTGACACAGAGTTTCACAGTAGCACTTATTCAAATAAACATTTACACTCAGGGTTTCTTGATAAAACAATTATTCATTTATTTCACAGTCAGTTTTATAAGCCTTCTTCAGAAGGGAGCAATATATGTAACAATTAAAATACACTTCAAAACACTCTGTTTCTCTGAATCAGATGATACCAATTGGGGATGGCACACAGCTACCTCCTACACCCTCAGGTGACTTAAATAGCTAGGACACTGTGGACATTGATTTATCACTGGTACTTTTAGAGCAATACTGAGTTTGGTGTAAAAGATACAATAGAACAATAAAACAAAGGTTAACAAATAATTCATAAACGGGGAAGTACTTTTTAAAAACTTCCAATGCAGAGTGAGTTTAACCCTTTCCTGCAAAAAGATAAAGCACAGAGTCAAAAGTAAAGAGGAGTCTTTCAGGGAGCCAGGACAGCCAATGTTATTTGCACAATGTCAAGGGGAGCTGAAGATCTTCTCTGCAGGTAGGTAAAAAGTCTTGCAATTTTTTTTTAAATGTTTGTATAAAATAGAACACTTGAAGGGCCACAAGCTGGGAGGCTTGTGAGGGGTGAAGCTTTATCAACCCTGTAAGTTAACCAAGACAGGTCTCGACAGAGAGCAATTAAGGCTGCACAACAAGAGGTAAGTTCTCTTAGACTTTACAGTACCTCTGGTTAGAAGAAATGGTTCCAGCTGGCTTCTGTTCCTGTTCAGCTCTGCAGATCCTGTTGTTCCTTAGTCTCAGTCGTGGGGACAAGAGGGAGAACATCTGGGGACTCCTGCTCTGCAATGGGAAGGCCAGCAGCAGCAATGGGCAAACTTCAATTCAGTGGTTCTTCAGTGTTTCAGCTCCTCGCGTATGACAGCAAATAGCAACACCGCGGTTCTCGGAAACCACTTCAGACTTTGCTTGCTTCTGGTGTCCAGCACTCTGTTGAGGTGGCTCAAGCTTGGTCACACCTGCATCAGGGAAGTCAGAAGCATCTTCCTAGCGCTCGGGTCTGACTTAAAAGCAACGCACGTAATCTGGAGTTCCTCTCCCTGGCACTTCGGTTCCAGCAGCAGCAGCAGTGGAAATACAACCAGCTTTGAGAGGATGTCCAGAGAGGCCTACTTTGGAGTTGATTGGTCCAACCAACTCAAAGGGCGAAGTCTCCTTGCAGGGCTTCTCTAGTCGAGGCGATTTCTGAGCTTCAGCACAGCAGCAGGGCTTCACTGGGCAAACCAAAGGGCCAGGAGTTGCAGCAGCCATCTCTTCCAAGTTCTTCTTCGGATTCCTTCATCCAGTGGTCGACTCTGCCTTCCAAGCCAAAAAGCCTCATCTTTTATGCAGGTTTTCTCCCATTCATTCCAGCCTCGCTGTCAATCACACAGCAGGGTGGCTGTCCTTGCCGGACAGCCAGGGAGCCAATCACCTTTGGGTGCATTCCTGTAACCAAGGGGATTAAGCACAGGGAGTTTCAGGCACCTCCCTCACTTCCTGCCCGTACCAGACATACTGGAGCCAGAGGCGGGCTTCACTCGTGAATCCTGCCAAAGACAAAATGAACAAAGGGACCAAACCTGGTTTGGTGCCCAGAGTAAATTGCAGGAAGGACCTTTCAAACAAGAAATGGAGACCAGGGCCATTTTGACTAAGCCTTACTGTGGCTGCAAACACAGCCTGAGGTAAAAACATGCAATGGTACTAAAAAGTAAACCACTGCCACCAGCCATTAATTGTAGAAAGGGTAACATGCAAATGTTACATGAGAAACTAGCCAAAGGGGATGTTAGTAACCCCTCTAGCACCCTGTGGTTAGATAGTGTGTGCTGGGTCTAGAAAGTTACAAAATGTAAGTAAAGTCAATTTCACTTCACTGCTCTTGGAAACAGTATTTTATTCAAGAGAAGGTATTTAAACATTTGGGAAATCTAAGAGACTTCCCTGTGCCACTGCATTGAAGGTGCTGTGTGACAGAATGTAAAGATGATGCCTATGCAGTTTGTCAGACTCCAAAGTTGAAAGAAACACAGAGTCTAAATCACAACAAAAATGCATGAGAGAGTGAGAAAAAGGGCTCACTCTCTCCAGGTTAGAAATGAAAAGTCCTGAAGTCCAGCAAAAGAGCTGGGGGTCTCTAAGGTAGAAGGGAATATGCACATTTATGAGAATTCTCCCTAACACAGCTTTTCATATCTCATATGAGAAAAGGTGCTCTTTACACAGACACAACACTTCAACATATAATTTAGTGTTTGTAAGCCCAGCAGATCAGCCAACAACCAGGAAATGGTGTGTTTCCTGCTCAGGCAGGTCAGCCGACCACAGAACTGTCACCTAGCAGCCTTTTAACCTCACACAATTAGGTGTTATCTCAGAACAGTAGTTTAACCTCACACGGTTAAGTGTTATATCTGATAAGGATTCAAGAACAGGAAATTGACAGACATGAACAGAAGCATTGTTCACATTCGCAAAGTCAAGGCCCATAGGTTACAATGGGCAGAACTGGGTAACAAGTGAGAAAGATGTCCCTTGACAACAGACAGCCAGTTAAGATAGCCTGCAGAAGCATACGATTCTGTGATGTTGCATAACTTCACAAAATGCCATAAGATTACAGTGAAGGCATTAACTAACAGGTACAGAGATTTCACTTTGAGATGCAAAAACCCATCTAACGTAGTTTCACATAGGAGTTCTACCTCGAACAAACAAAGTGACAGGCTAGCTCTAGCTCTCTCACTGTTCCAAACAGCGCATATGACAAACCCACATGTGCAGGGCCGCCCGGTTACTTGGTAGATATATAGCCCAGCACAAGGAAAAGGAGGGAGGGGAACGGCAGCAGACTTGCCAGTCCATTTCAAGCCAGAGGTGCTGGGGAGATGTGCAGAGCAGCAGCAGCATAAGAGCGAGACAGCCAGTCCCAGCTATGCAGAGCTCGTCAACCTTAGGAGGAGCGGTTTCATTTGAAGCACACTCTTGCTGTGTGCATGGAAACTGAAGGCATGTAGTGCAAAGTAGCTTAGTGAGATATATAGGCTACGCATGCTTTTAAACTAAACACCAACAGTTCTATTATTTACCCATTCAAACATGCTCTTTGCCTACATGGGAATCTTGTTCATAGGTGTGATGTTATGTCATGTTTTATCTGCTTTTGCTTTTGCTTATTTAATGAGAATGAGAACCCTCAGAAGATAGGGGGTCATATTAACTGCATTAACATGATAACTCCTGTGTCAAGTGTATAATTCAGAGCCATGCACCAGAGTGGTATCTTTTTGAGTCTAAGAACTTTAAAATTCCTGACTGTATAAGTTTAATCATGTTGATGAGCACATGAACCTAGGCATACCTGTCTTTTATCGCTGAGACACATCCTAGGGGGAGTTTTGACATGAGTGACTGATGACCAGGGTCTGTTTTCACAGCCTCAAATGAGGTGGAGATAAGAGGGTTGTGGCCACGACTAATCATAGGCAATCAAGACAATAGTCTCATGTATTTTATTGTACATGCAGTGCATGAAAAGGGGGTTCTACAGTAGCAATGCAGACCTATATCTCCGAGCCAGACTTCATTGTTTTCTCTGGACAGACACAGCATTAAAATCTGTCTAACAGCGGAAATACTGAGATATGCTGATTTTCTTTTTATTTTGACACACTCAACATGAAATAGTTTTTTTTTACAGTAGCAATGCTATGCACTGAAATGGAGGATTGGGGGCTGCCCCAAGCCTTGTAGAGCACACAGCATGGACACTAGCACAATAGTGTCTGCGTAAACTGCACAATTTGGAGCAAAAAAGAACAAATGCCAGCACACATGCACACTATCCTCATTCATACATCTGTGAGCATGCAGGGCTTCTACCACTCATGTGCCCACTCCAATACCTATAGCCACATGTTCTCAAGCTTTGAAGCAATCTGGGTCTGATGCCAGCACATGGCCGAGTGCTAGTATTATACCTGCTGCATTGGCTCCCAGTAGTCCCCAAATCCCCCACAAGATGCTTACCCTTACCTATAAATGCATGGCCGATAAGGCTCCTCAGTACATTAGCCATCATCTCTTAAAGGCCCCCACTCTGCGCACCCTTTGTACCAAAGATTTTAACAAAATGATTGTACTCAGATGCATGCTCAAACATTTCGGAGGCACCTGATTTCAAGTCTATGCCCCCACATTGTGGAACTCCCTCCCCCATATCTGCAATCTTCCCAGTCTGACCAGCTTTAAGAAGGCATTAAAAACACACTTTTATTTCATTCTAATGGCGAGGATCCCCCGCACTGCCCTTTTGTTTGGTCTGAAATCTTCTTCATCTTCCTGACTCTGTTCCCTTCTTCTGGCGCACTGAGGCCTATGGGCGTGTTGTGCACTAGAAATATTAAATAATAATAATAATAGGTCTATAAGCTGGACAGCATTTAAAACATAAATACTCCTACTAATAGCTAATACCTAATCTGCAAGTGCTGGAGTATGGAGTTGTGCTTATGACCATTAATCTTGCTTACAAATCTTTGTGTGTCTGAGGAATGGGACCAAATCAAATAGCAGATGTTCCCAAATACAAACCAACATTAGCAGTACATATAGGCATGCAGGGTAAGGCAAGTGGGCAGGTGAGCCAAGCCACAGGATTTTATGTGGGCATGCAGAGAATGAAAATGTGTTTTGCAGTAACAATCCTAGCATATATTGATGAGTCAGGTCACATGTTTTTCTTTGGGCACACAGAACATACAAATATGTTTTACAGTGACAAAGCTGGCCTACATTGTGGAGCCAGGCCACATTATTCTCTTTTGAGTACACCAGAGTATGGAAATGTGGTATACAGTGGCAAAGAGGGCATATATGTTTGAGCCAGACCATAGTATAGACATATTGGGGCTGATTATAAGTTTGCTGGATTCCCCGCCCGTATTACCGGAAGGATACCGGCAAACTGCACTTACCATCTCCGCCACCCCATATCCTGATATTACCAGGATATTAAGGGGCGGCAGAGTGCTGCTAAGTTCCCATTCCCATGGAGTCCTGCAGGACTACATGGGATGGGATTTACTGAATCCCTGGCACCGTTACTAACGGTAACAGTGATTCAAGCATTTGTTTCCTGGTAGGGGCCTGAACTCCCATCACGTCATGCCTGCCGGGTGATCCATGGCCCCCACCGGCAAACTTGAAGTGTGCCGGTCCGGCAAAAATGCCAAAGCCGGAATTGCCAACTTTTTTACCAGACCAGCGCACTTGTAATGAGGCCCTACATAGAGTAGGAACATGTGTTTTATTGTAGCAATGTTGGCCTATATTTTTTTTTTACCAGGCAGCATGAAAGGGTGTTTTTCAGTGGCACTTTTGGCGTTCACTGATGCTTGCTTGATTTTCTTTCATGCATCATTGAAAAAGACCAGTGACTTTCTTTGAGCACAGTCACAATTAAATGGGTTGAGCAATTCGACTGCTGGCCCGACATCAGTTGGAGTACTTCATGTGCTCCCCTACAGAATCATCTGTAAAAGTTATCTTTTTTACCTTGTTAAATGTGTGTGCTAAAATGCACCATTTCGACCAACCATTAAAAAACGTTTTCAGGTGAGATTCCCCCTGAATTATTTTGACTCACTCTCTGGACTCACTCACACAGCCAATTCAGGGAAAACAATTAAAACGCACGCATTTGAAAAGTCCCCAGCTGCCGCTGGTCAGATACTCACTGCTTGAATTGAGAAAAATGATGCGAGTGTTGAAGGCGAATACACGCGCCCAATCTCTGCATTCACAGCAACACTCCGGACCTGGGGCAAGAGTTATTGGTGAACTAAACAAAGTGAGGTTTTTCTCCTCACAATCCTCTCTAAGATAAAAAACAACTGGCATCGTTAGTAACTGTAGGAGCAATCTTCCTCCACTCGTTCCCAGAACCCTAGGGTAGGCTCTTGCATTGCATTACCACGCCTTAGACCTGGTCCTGGCCACATCTCACTTGTTTACAATGGATTTCACTTCACCCATGGGAACGGGAGTATGCAGTGAATACCACCAATTAGGAAAAGATAAAAGGTGATTTTTGTTTGCTGCCACGTACATGATAACATACCCATTTAATTGGGAAGATCAGATGTTCATCCAATGCTTTGTTTTTCATTAATCTACTTCTTGGCTCTTCCAATCCTGGATTCATGATAACAAGCAAAAGTATTAGTTCCTGAATGCAAATAAAAAGTGGACAGGAGGAGCATCTGGCGTATAACAGTGGACATTATTGGCGTGTACATGGTCCATTCACATCTAATACAGAACAAGGGCAGCTACATTTGGATGTATAAAACAAGATTTGTCACACATATTTCCAGTAGGAGATTGACCTATGGGATGTTGTACAGACTATACAGTTTTATGAAATATCTAAGAAAGGGACGATTACAATCAAAAGGGGGAGGGCTAGTCCGGCCTCCTATTGGCGTATCCCCATCCTAGATTCAGCCTTCAAAATATTTGACTGAGCTTTGTTGACCAAATTGGAAAATTGGGCTAACAGTAACTGCATTTTGTCAACTGTCCAGTTGGGCTTTCGCTCATGGGTGGGCACAGGAGAGCAGGCCTTAAAACTTTAGCTGCTGATAACTAAATTAGAATATCTAAAACAGGAACCAGTATATCTTGCCTTCATGGAGCCAAGCAATGCGTTCAATAAGGGAAACAGTCAGAAGTTATGGCAGGGGATCAGTTCTTGGAGTGCCCACCTGTCCTGGTAAACCTGTTACTAGGACTCCATCTTGACACAAAAACGTGTGAGAAGTGGTATTAATGGACAATGCACAGATATGTTTTCAGTAAACACAGGTGTACGCCAAGGCTGTGTATTGGCCCACCTCCTGTTCTCCACCTATGTCCATGGGCTTTATCAGGTTTCGGTGCGGACGGAGGCTGGTGTACCAAAAAGGGGCAATACCGTTCTCCCAGTCCTGGCCTACGTAGACGGTGCTAATTGAACGTACGCCACGTGGTCTCCAATGGCTAATTATAACTTACACCGGTCATGAACGATCTTAACCTTCAAATCAATGCTGGTAAATCAGCAGTAATTATCTGCCATGCGAGTGGTCGTCAACTAAAAATGCACTAGGTTTAGCAACAACAGCACTATCCCGTTAGTCAAAGAATTTGATTATTTGGGCATTTGTTTTACTTCTAAAGGGGGATCACGTATCTTACAACAACCCACCAGATTTAAACAAGCTTTAGGGAGTGTAGCTGGCTTTAATAGAATGTGAAATCCACAACCAATTAAATTGATAAAAAAGTGTACTATAGTAAAGCAGTGTCTATAGCCAAATATGGTGCCTCTTTATGGGGCTATGTGATACGAAAAGATTTACAAGTGGCAAAGAACACATTTTTCAAAGGTCTGCTGGGACTGCCAGGTTAATTTTGGCATACACCTGGAATTAGGTGCCCCATTTTTGGAAGATGATGTAATGGTCCAAGCAATTTTGCATTGGCTCTGCATTTGGACCAACCCAAAGGCTGGGTTAACACAACTAATCCTAATGGAGATAATAGCCAAACCTACGGCCCTGAACATCCCATGGCTCCATTATGCTAAATGCGGCCTTGACAAACTGAATGCACCACAGAAGTATTTTAATTCCTATAACTTGACTCTTCCAGTTGCAAGGCAAATGGAATCTCGGCTTATTTTGCACACAACTGATTAGAGGGAATTGTTGGAATTTGTTAAAGCAACCAATCATAAGTTTTCTGTCATTTCCGAACTTTCCATCCAACACTATCTAGTATTGGCCAATGCCCCTAACAAGAGGAACAATATCCCTAGAGCAAGATTTAATTGTTTTCTGCTCAGAGCATATTCCTCTAAATAGTCAGGTGATGTCAACAGGAAACAATGCTTGCTCTGTCAAACACCGCTGGTAGAGGACATCCTGCACTTTACCCTTCTTTGCCCAGCCTATTCCATGATCAGAGCAAGAACAATCAGCCCAATATTATGTGAAATGAGCTTCGCCCAATGCCGTTCAGCCTTAATGTACCTGCTATGGGTTAATTCACCTCGGTCTAGTTGAGCGTTATTGTTGTATTTGAAGCAGGCTCTAAACAGAAGAACATTTTTAATGGCTATTTAACTTTTTATGTCTTTTTTGTACTTTGATGTTTTTTTCTTATTGATTTTCTTGTATTTATGTTTTTAATGATGATTTGGTGTGCGGCTTGTTTTTATGGAATTTATTCCAAAATAAATATATATTAAGTCATTAAATTATGTATTCATTTTATTTTTGTTTTTCGTTTTTTCCTCCTCAAGAAACTAAATCCAGACTGACAGAAAAATGCAGAACCGGAATGGAATCCCCTTTCCCTAGCGGCTATTTCTTGCAAAATAAATGGTATCCAAATTTCTGCAATATGGTATTCTACAAAACCCGTGACGATTACCTCCACTGTTTGCAGGGAAAACGTCTCTTTCTGATTGGCGACTCAACGTTGCGTCAGTACATAATGTACTTCACAGAACATATAAAAAGTAGGTTTTACATCAAACTTTTAATTTTTACCACCTATACACCTTTCTTCCCTCATCATTGCAGGATTAATTGTGTTATGCACTAAATTATCAAAAATACATTTAACTTAAAACTGAAATATCAAACGCTGTCAGAAGGGAGGGATTTCGGTAGAGTGCTTATGTTTGTGTGCTTCAACTCTCTGGAAAGCCTCTGTGTGTAGAGGGTAGAGTCAGGAGCACAGTCTATAGAAAGTGTGTGTGTGTGTGTGTGTGTGTACTTAAGAGCCCTGTTTGTTGGCTGAAAGTCCTCTGCCTGTTATGGGTGTCTCAGCAGAGGGTGCCCTGCATTAGGGTTCAGAAAATGACCTTCTCCAAGTTGATGGTCTTCTGGAGTTCAGTGTTGCTTTGCTGCATGCTCTCTTTGTGCTTTAGGTGTCTCACCCGAGGGAGCAAAGCATAGGGGTTGGGAGTTTCATCTCCACCAATCTCTGGGTGTGACTGACAGTAGAAGTGCAAGGAGTAATGACGTAGTTGATCTACAGTACCTTCACCTATTCTGCTTTCCACCCCCGCCCCACAGTACTTCCTGTAGAAGGGTTGTTTAGGGATTGCACCAGCAACACCCAGTGATGTGTAGTTGGTGGTTTCTATAGGATAGCATTAGTTGGGTGGCTGGTTGGGGGTTTCTATCTTTTGCTGCTTCCTCTACTGAGGTGGCCATGTGACTTTCCTAAAAGGCACGTTTTGTTTGTGTGTTGTGGCCAGGAGCATTGCATTAGCCGGCAGAGGGTATTCTGGCTGCTGGATGGCTGTAATGATTTATAGGAGTGGTATTCAGCTGTCTATGCTTTTGAGGCATTTTTATTTATTGAAAGGGATGCAATATCCAGGTTCATCTGTTTTCACATATAAAAGACAGGAGCCGAAGAACTATGCCACTATGCTTGCTTTGCATTTGATTTAATTAATCAGTGACACAATCGTGCTAAAAGGCCCAATTTTTTCCATTGCACTGTAAATAAAGCCCAACCTTCATGCTAGCTTATCTTCAATCAACATATAAAGATCAATTAAAACAATTATTAGCGCAACATTATTGTCAAAACATACTATAACAATTATCTTTGTGCCCAATTCCATATGTTTTCTGTTGGCTACAAGCAGGTTGCGGTTAGCAAAGGTTGTGCATGTGGCTACACGTGAATTCCGGGTACATTTTGAGCCACAGGGAATCCTATATGAGCTTTTCTCGCCTTACCAGGTATTATAATAGATTTATTTTTCTGTGTCCCATGTTGATGTCATCTTTATCTTGATTACTTGAAAGTGTGTGAAGTCTGGCAATCAGAAATAGAAGAGAAGTCTTTTACCAGATTTTGAAGCAAGATATTTGCACTGTTTGGTTATCCAGTAACCGGAATGTGTCAAAACAGCTATGTATAGTCGCAAGCATCGGAATATTGCAGTGGGGGGCAAATGTCCGGAAGTGCATATGGATCAGCAGATGCAACTGGTCACACACTTAAAATAGTCAAAAATACTGCCTGCAATTATGTGAGTATCAACTAGGTGTTGCCTTTGATAGCAGAGATGTGGAATCATTTGCAACAGGATTCTGAACAACCATTAGTGATATTTATAAATCATCAGCATTTGTTGTACCGGGATACAACAATGTGTGGGAATCAAAGGCAGTTAAGATAAATGTTCTTTTCGCCCAGTATAATTTGTCTAGGAAATGGAAAAGAACATGCGTTTTTGGTGGGACATGACTACTTGATCAACATATTTACCAAAGCTTCGACTGGAAAGGGTCAAGGCAATTTACCATAGTGCACACTTGGTAAACAAGTGTGGTTTAGGGTGTTGGGGCCAAGTGTGTCAGGGCAATTATTCTACCTGTTTTTACAACTATGCAACTGCCAGTAAATATGTAAGATAACTTTTTGTAAATCATTCCCCAAAACAAAATGTTTATTACAGGGATACATAAAACTGGTGTTGATCCAACCAGGTGAGGGAGGGCAACTAGCTCAGCAGTATAGTGATTCCACAATGCAACACAATCAATCTCTCTACCATATGCAGGCCACATGTGTTGGTGTGTACATGCTGTTTTCTTTCTGTCCACATGGAGCCTAATAAAGATGTTTTCCCGAGTAAGTGCTGCCAAATCCCTGCAGTGGGGGCGGGCCCTACTGCCATTTTTAGTTTTGGCTATTAGGTGGCGCCGAAAGCGCTACCTATAAAGCCAAAACATTTGTCATTAAAACAAGAGCTTTAACAAGAGAACTTGAAATAGGGGCATTGGATGCAGGTTTGTTTTTATGCTTTTCAATACAGGTTGGCATATGAGGATGGATCTGTGTTGTTTGGCCTATGCGTCCCACCCATTTACGCCCATCTCTAAATTAAATCAATAGGACTTTCCTCCCATGTCCACCCATCTTTGGGCAAAACACAACCCTTTCTGCACTCTTTGGCTGATTTTCTACTGTGTGGTGAAGTTGTCAGCCATGTTTACTTCCTACATGTGGGCCGTCATGTGTAAATGTTATTAAAAAGTGATTTTACTAGATTGATGCTTTAAAATATATTTACTACAGATCTAATTGTATGTTAAACATTTTAACGTATTTTGTATTTAAAATAAACAAGTTACTGTGATAATTACGTTTTGTTAGAAAATGTCCACTACTTGCTTGTGGGTGTGGGTGTCTAGCGTTTTCTGCTGTTAGTACCTGATTGGATATGCTATATGTTAATAGGCTGTGATTTGTTCTGCAGTATGTGATTTTTTCGGGACAGTAGCCATCACCCCCTGACCCCTGCATTGAGAGTCTGGTTTAGAGCTTGTGTCTTGTGTCCTTGGTACTAGTTTTAAATTACAATGTCAGAAATATTTTCTCCAATCTGACTGTACTTGTAATTTATATTCCATTTAAACTGTTAATCAGAAGTTCCCATTTATGTAAACTAAACTAGAGCTTGTCTTGGCTGACAGAGGCAGTTTGGTTGCCTGGTGTCACGCCTTCCTCATTACACTCCGTTAACCCTAGCTGTTCCCTTGACACAGCTTCTCCCTTGTACCCAGTTCCCCCAGACAGCCCCCATACCCTGCGGTCTTCTGTGCTCACCCAGGGCGGCATCTTGGTGGACGGCACTTTGGCTCTCCCGTTGCAGAGGGCTTACTCATGCATCGTTCCCGGCAACCGTGGCGTCTGTGGCCACAATGGAGACTGCGGTTTCCGTGGAAACGATACGCAAGCAACAGTACCATTCGTAACAGCTGAGCAATGCGGACCCAATCACTCGACCACGCAATGCTCCGCTCACGTGATCACAACGGGACGCTCATAAGGAAGCGATGCCCTAGAACAGTGCTTATCAGCTGTTCTCTGCAGTTGCTACGCGATTTCTCGACCTTGTTATCTCTGATCTTTTGGAACTTTGAACCTCCGCTTCGCCCTTGGATTGCTTTTGCCTGACGTCTGGATTGATCTATCCTGAGCTACTGACGACCACGGACTGTTTACCGGACTGCTCTTGTCTTTGCCCTTATCTTTGATGTTTGGCTGCCGACCTCGAATTGGTTAACGGATTACCTCTTAAGTGAACTCTTGTTTATTACGGAAGTACCTCCTGCTGCCTTCTGTCCTTCACCGTGTATTGGCAGTACCTTTGTATTTTCTTGCTGGAACACGAAGCAGAATTCCTCCACTATATCTGCACACCATCATCAACCTGCAGTTGCTGGGTTGGCCTTCTTGTTCTTTAGTACCCCTTGGCATTTCACAGCTGCACACCAGGGTTAGAGACCCCTCATTTCCAGCGCCCTACAACACCCACCTAGGTAGGTGTCCATTGTCTTTTGCCCTGAACCCTGTTACCTAAGAAAGTTCTGTTAACTGTCTTACCATTGTATTTTCCTTGCAGCGGCCTTGGGTCCTGTGTTCCTGCTCTCAACTACCTGTGGCCCCAATAACCGGTCAGCAAGTTTTTTAGTAATCTTGCTGACTGGTGCTTGGGGACGGAGGTTTTCATAGTCTACGTGGTTGCGGTTTCCTGACAGACTGATAAGCCTTCTACCTGGACTATGGAAACTGCCGCAGGAGATGTGGTAACCGCTTTAGTTCAGGCAATTACGGTCCTGCGGGCAGATATGTCTGCCGCCACGGCGGCCAAACACCAACGACTAGATACCATTCAAAGTGAACGGCATGCCCTGCCAGCAGATCCGGAATTTGGGGATCCTCAACCACCCCCCAGTGCCCCTAGTGGTTCCAACCAGCCAACTCCTGTCTATGGCCCTCATTACGACCCTGGCGGAGTGGGTTTACGCCAGCGGTATTCGCGGCGGACCCGTCCCCCCTACTACGAGTTCCCGTAGCGCCATGGAGCGGTTTCCGCCTGGTTTTTCCGGGCGGAGAAATCCATGGCGCTACGGGACCTTGTTGTTAATTACGCCACCGTATTTTACGGTGGCGTAATTAACGCCTTCCCCACTCCCATTATACCCTATGGGGCAAAAATGGGAATGGGGAAGGGTAAAATGGGGAATGGGGATTTACCGCCCCACCAAGGTCGGAATGGGGCGGTAAATCCGCCAACCCCCATGGCGGTATCGGCAGCTTTCCGCCGTGCTCCATGGTGCATATTGCACCACGATTTCCGCCAGGGTCGTAATGAGGGCCTATGTCTGTTACACTGGCAACACATAGCTTGAAACAACTGCATCATAGCAATGCACCAAACCCATGCAGTGGCGCCGCATAAAAATGCTCAATAACACATGTCTTGCTGTACCACATTATATCAATGCACCAAACCCATGCAGTGGCGCTGCACTTCAAAACAAAAAAAAAAACATGCTATACATTGATCCTGTGCAGTGGTGCTGTACTCTGTGCTCCCAAAACATGCTAAACACTCCTACAATGTCCCTACCCCGTTTCCCTTGGAAGCTCCGGAGAAGTTCCAGGGTGATCCCAGGAAGTTCCGTACCTTTATCAACCAATGCAAGTTACACTTCCTTTGTCGCCCTCAAGCATTTCCAGATTCCACTACGAAGGCTGCCTTTACCCTTTCCCATCTGAGTGGCATTGCCGCCACTTGGGCCAATCCATTATTAGAAAGCAATAGTCCAGTCCTATATGATTTTGATAGGCTGTCACTGAAATGACACGTGTATTTGACACCCGCCACAAGGCGCAAACCCGCGACCTCGAATTACTAGACTTGATCCAAGAAAAATCCTCTCTGGTTGATTATATCACCCGATTCAACCAATTATCTGTTGAGACATCCTGGCCTGAGTGCAAGAAAGCTGTAGTCTTTTACCGGGGGTTAAATGACCATATGAAAGACGCATTAGCAGTGGTCCCCTCCTTACCTGCCCAATACCCAGAACTGGTTGACTTGGCTTTGCAAGTAGATGCCCAGTGCGCCGAGCGCAAATCCGAAACTGGTAGGGGTTCTGGGTGGTTCATATCCCCTACTCCTGTCACCACCCCCGGTGAACCCATAAAAATTGGGGGCATTAGAAGTCCGATCACGGTCACGGAGAGAGACGCCAGAGCTCCAATGCTTGCTTTTACTGTGGTCTGCAGGGACACTATGTTAGGGAATGCCCAGGACGCCCACGTCCCAAGCCACAGGATTTTCAGAAGGCTAGTCCCTAGATCCGGGGGCACGGACGAGCCCATGGCAAGCCCCTATGTTTTCTCCTGGTACCACGAAACCCATTATGGTTACCGCCCTCCTCTTGTCCCTGGATGACATGAAACATTCCGAACAGTTGGTTATCGATTCGGGGGCCACTGGTAACTACGTGGACATCACAATATGGGAGTGCTTGGGTGCTCATAAAAGACATCAGTCCTGGCGCCATAGGCGCCAGGCTCATTATGGGAGTGTTTGGGTGCACTTACCTGATGCAGACCATGCTGCAGGATCCCGGCCTTCTTGAGGCCTGAAAGGAACTACTTTACCTGTGGGACTAATTTACCATCCGGGCGTGGTCGGGGAAGGATACATACCTGATTGGAGGAAGGATACATACCTGGAACTTCTTCCAAGGCTATTTAAACCCCACCCGAACAGCCACACGTGCTTCGCGTTGTTCTGCACCTAGCAGCTGGACGCTCACCGTGTCTGCTCCTGCATCCTGACTTCTGCCACGCCTGCCAGCATCCTGGATCACCTGCAAAGGAAGAGAAGAAGAGAACAGAAGAAGCAAAAGTCCTTACCTGCTAAATTCCGCATCCCGGAGACATCTCGCCGACAATCCTGAAAAGGAAGACTTTTATTTAAAAGCTCATTGCATCGATCGCTGCAGCGCCGCATTCCACTCACCTTTACAGGGCGCCTCCATGTTCAGCAGCGATCATCCAGATTCGCAGTCACGCCCCAGCGCCTAGGGAGAAAAAGACAAGAACAAAAGGTGAGAGAGAGAAGGGAATAAGGAAAGCTAAACCTCCATGTTAAGACTTACCTGTTGACTCGTTCCCTCTTCATTTCGGGTCCGTGCCGCATCTTGGCATTTCCGGACCCTGGCCCCTAAGGGGAAAAAGAGACATCAGCGTTAATGAGCGAATGAAAAGACATTACCAAAAAACGCTCATTAAAGACTTACCTGATTTCTACAAGGATTTCACCTCTCATCTCGGGTCGGTGCCTGTTCCCCGGCATTCCGTACCCCTGCCCCTATGGGGAAAAAGACACTAGCATTAGTACATTAATGCATGGACACAAGGGGAACCTCTTATCAAAACACTTACCTGGAAGCCAAGCAAGTTTGATTCTCACCAATCCGAAAATCCAGTGAAGTAACTGGATACCAACGCGCCCCTGCATCAGAAGCAGGATGGAGAGCTTGGCCTTCCAGACCCTAAGGTGAGACGCTACGGGGAATCACAGAAAGGTTTCGAGGAGGGTGAGAGGGGAAAGTGGGAGGCCGATTGCATAACCCCGCAGACAGTTAATCCCCTATTTTCGCCTACAGAAGGATACTTCTGCGAGCCAGACAAGCCATATTTGGGGGCCCGGTCCAGTCCGTCTTCCGAACCCTGTGCATCACCTTAGAAGAGGTCACAGCAGCGCGAACCAGGCCAGCACCTCCGTGGGAGTCAGGTGAGCGTTACACAATAGCAGCCTCCTTGAATTTGCCCCTGCAGAATAAGAAAAGACCCGAATTTGTGCAGGCAGTAGATGGTTCTGCTCTTGTGTCAGGCCCCATCTTACAACAGACAGCTCCGTTAACACTTATTATTCAGGACACCCATAAGGAAACAGTGTCTTTCGATCTCATCACTACACCTCAGGTCGGCATGATATTGGGCATCCCTTGGCTACGTATCCACAACCCGTCAATTGATTGGTCTTGTGAGAGGGTGTTCTTTGAGTCCTACTATTGCCAGGAGCATTGTCTCACGACTCCAGACACCTTATCATCTCCATCCCTGGTTCTAGGTGCCTTGGCTCTTTTCACTTTAGGGGTAGACGACTCCCAACCTATGGATTCCGGCCCTCCTGACCATGTGATAAGAGCCGTGGTGCCCTGTATTCCTATGGAATACCAGGAGTATTCAGAGGTCTTTGACAAGGGTTGTGCTGAACACCTTCCACCCCATGGTCCCAATGACTGCCCTATCGACCTGGTTCCAGATGCGGTTGTCCCTACCAGTCGGATATACTCGTTATCTCCCTCCGAAGACCAGGCCCTTAGGGAGTATATCCAGCACGCCCTCTGTATTGGACACATTAGGCCGTCTCGTGCGGCTAGCCCCATCATCTTTGTGCCAAAGAAAGAGGGGGACCTCCGTCCCTGTGGGGATTATCAACGGCTTAACCAGGTGACCATAAAGAACCGGTATCCAATACTGTTCATCAACCCCCTTCTGGACTGTTTGACCAATGCCACGGTTTTTACAAAGCTTGACCTCCGGGGTCCCTATAATTTAGTCTGTATCCGAAGGGGCGATGAATGGAAAACCGCGTTCTGCACCCGACATGGCCTTTATAAGTATACTGTAATGCCATTTGGCTTATGTAATGCCCCTGCCACATTCCAGTGGTTCATGGATGACGTGTTCCACGACATCATTGACGCCTATGTCATCGTCTATTTAGATGACATACTGATCTTCTCATCCTCCTTCAGTGAACACATAATGCACGTCCGGGAGGTCCTTGCCAGACTCAAAGCCCACGCACTGTATGCCAAGCCTGAGAAGTTTCTTTTTCATGTGACAGAAGTAGATTTCCTGGGATTCCGCATTTCATCGGGCGGGTTATCCATGCACGCCTCCAAAGTCGAAGCAGTCCTTGACTGGCCTGTTCCCACTAATGTAAAACAGCTCCAATCCTTTTCTAGGGTTTGCCAATTTTTATCGGCGTTTCATCCCTGGGTTTTCCTCTATAGTTACTACTCTAACCGCTCTCACTAGTCTAAAAACACCCTTCTTATGGACCTCTTTACAACAGGAAGCATTTACCGCCCTAAAGAGAGCCTTCACCATGGCACCCATACTCCAGCATCCTAACGAAGACCAGCCTTGTGTTGTCGAGGCCAACACCTCCTCCGACGCTTTAGGTGCCGTTCTATCCCAGTCTTGCCCCACCACTGGTCTCCTCCATCCAGTGGCTTTTCATTCCCGCAAATTCACCCCTACGGAATCCCACTATACCGTTACCGAAAAGGAATTACTGGTGATCAGAGATGCTTTCCAGGCATGGCGGCATCACCTTTTGGGTGCCAAACACCATGTCACAGTATATACAGACCACCGCAACCTGCCGGACCTGGCTACCTTTCGATGTGTCAAGAGTCGACAGGTACGCTGGCGTCTGTTTTTTTCCGCCTACGACTTCGTCATACGTCACCGCACTGGCGTTATCCATGGAAAAGCATATGCCCTATCACGTCTACCAGGTGGTAACTCTCTTCCGGTTTTCCCTGAATCACTCTTAGGCTGACAACATGTCATCTGTTTATGTACCCCTCCAGACCATTTACTCACTACCATGAAACAATGGGCGTCCCGTAACCCTGACCAGATACAGGACTGGAATTTAGTACTTCACGATGGGTTACCGTTTATGCATGGGCTACCCACCCATGACACTCGCCTCTGTGCATTGGAATGGTCACATGAGGCCCCTATTAATGGACATCCTGGTCAGAAACGTACCCTGGCCTTGCTTCAACGTTGGTGTTGGTGGCCTACTATGCGCAGGGACGTATGTGGTTATGTCAATGGTTGTTCCATTTGTGGTCAATGCAAGAATCGGAGAGGAAAACCCTTGGGTCTGCTCCAACCTTTGCCCCTCCCGCTCCGTCCATGGCATACGGTATCCATGGACTTCGTAACAGACCTGCCTAAGATACAGGGTTACAACACCATATGGGTCGTGGTGGATTCCTTTACCAAAATGGACCGTTTCATTCCATGTACCAGTGTGCCCTCTGCTCCCACTTTGGCTGACTTGTTTTTTCGTTCTGTTTTCTGTCTATTTGGTCTCCCTACTGTCCTGGTTTCCGATAGGGGTTCACAGTTCACTTCACGTTTTTGGCGTGCCCTCAATAAACTTACATGCATCGATGCTCGATTCTCATCCTCCTATCACCCGGAATCCGATGGCCAACCAGAACGCGTTAATCAAACCCTCGAGCAGTACTTACGCTGTCTGTCCCTGCAGTTCCAACACTCATGGCATCGAGTATTGCACATTTCTGAGTTTGCGTACAATAATGCTTCCCACTCTTGCACTGGTTTTTCCCCTTTCTACGTTCTGTACGGTCAGCATCCTCGCACCCTGCCACTTCGTGACCTCCCTTCCTCGTACACACCTTCTGCCAATGCCTGCCTCTGGAATTCGTCCACCATTCATGACCAGACTTTGTCCCACCTCCGGGAAGCACACTCCCTTATGTGTCGGGCCGCCGACAGACACCGAACTCCGGCCCCTTCCTATCATGTTGGTGACAAAGTCTGGTTGTCGACTAGGCACCTGTACATCCCTGATTGCAGGTAGTTGTTACCTAATTTTGTGGGCCCCTATAAAGTCACTAAGGTCATCAATCCTGTGGCGTACGGCTTATCGGTTCCCAGCACCTGGAGAGTCCACCCTGTGTTTCATACCTCCCTTTTGAAACACTTTTTTCCCTCCACACGGGCTTTTCTGCGGCCATCTCCTGTCATACCGGGTTCCCCTGAGGAGTTCGAGGTCAGCGCTATACTTGGCTCTCGACTCGTTAGGGGGCGTCTGTTTTACCTTGTGGACTGGTTGGGGTTTGGCCCTGAGGAGAGGTCCTGGGAGCCCGCTGTGAATGTCAATGCCCCGCTCTTGGTTTCCTGCTTTCATAGGGACAATCCGTCCAGCCCATGGGGTTGTGGGCCTTCGCGGGGGGAGGTTCTGTCACGCCTTCCTCATTACACTCCGTTACCCCTAGCTGTTCCCTTGACACAGCTTCTCCCTTGCACCCAGTTACCCCAGACAGCCCCCCTACCCTGAGGTCTTCTGTGCTCACCCAGCAGCGGCATCTTGGTGGGCGGCACTTTGGCTCTCCCGTTGCAGAGGGCTTACTCACGCGTCGGTTCCGGCAACTGTGGCGTCTGTGGCCACAATGGAGACTGCGGTTTGCATGGAAATGATACGCAAGCAACAGTACTATTTGTAACAGCCGAGCAAGGCGGACCCAATCACGTGATCACGCAAAGCTCCGCTCACATGATCACAACGGGACACTCATAAGGAAGCCAATGCCCTAGAACAGTGCTTATCAGCTGTTCTCTGCAGTTGCTACGCGATTTCTCGACCTTGTTATCTCGGACCTTTTGGAACTTTGAACCTCCGCTTCGTCCTTGGATTGCTTTTGCCTGACGTCTGGATTGATCTATCCTGAGCTACTGACGACCACGGACTGTTTACCGGACTGCTCTTGTCTTTGCCCTGATCTTTGATGTTTGGCTGCCGACCTCGGATTGGTTAACGGCTTACCTCTTAAGTGAACTCTTGTTTATTACGGAAGTACCTCCTGCTGCCTTCTGTCCTTCACCGTGTATTGGCAGTACCTTTGTACTTTCTTGCTGGAACACGAAGCAGAATTCCTCCACTATATCTGCACACCATCATCAACATGCAGTTGCTGGGTTCGCCTTCTTGTTCTTTAGTACCCGTTGGCATTTCACAGCAGTATACCAGGGTTATAGACCCCTCATTTCAAGCACCCTACAACACCCACCTAGGTAGGTGTCCATTGTCTTTTGCCCTGAACCTTGTTACCTAAGAAAGTTCTGTCAACTGTCTTACCATTATATTTTCCTTGCAGCAGTCCGGGGTCCTGTGTTCCTGCTCTCAACTACCTGTGGCGCCAATAACCGGTCAGCAAGTTTTTTAGTAATCTCTCTGACTGGTGTTTGGGGACAGTGGTTTTCATAGTCTACGTGGTTACGGTTTCCTGACACCTGGGAACAGGTCTGTGTATGAGTAAAGATTACAAAGGATGAGTTTGCTTCAGGCTGACACCGCCACTCCATTACTCTGGATTGTATTTCATTCTCACAGCAGTTTCTTGAACCGCAGCCAGCCCTGCGCTGATATCATCAGTAGCCACCGCTGGCTTACCTCGAGAAAGCAGCTGTCTTCCATCTTGTATCGAGAAAATGTAACTCAAAGACTAAACTGTTTATGTTACGGTAGACGTGTCTGCGCGGGCTAGCGTGTTTGCCAACACAAGTCACATCGCGGTAGGCGTCTTGCGACTTAATTTTAATTTTTATTCTCGCTGCATATGAACCACCTCAGCTTCTAAAGTAAATTTACGATATTCCCGTTTCAGTAGCATCTCCACAAGGGCAACCCAAAAGAACAACACATGCATAAATCCCACGCCTTGCTACACAGGATGCACTTGCAGCTTGCTCGTCACGCCCTTTTTGTGCAAGACAGTTTTTTTTCTTCTTTTTTTTTTTAGGAAGAACCTAGTTTGAGTGAGGATCACGAAAGCCCCAGACTTTACAGGAATTCATTAGTTCTGTTCTAGATGAAGAAGGGTGCTATTCATATCCTAATCTTGTCTTTTTTTGCTGAAGGGGTCTTTGGAAACGTTTCCAAAAGTAAAATCCTTTTTTTTCCAGCAGCGTTCTGTTCCATCGTAAAGCGTAGTTCCACAGCTGTAGTTCCCATTGGAAAATGACTTTGTGGAAAAGGAAAAAGGGCAATCACGGTACCCCTGACATCAAAACAGTCAATGCTCATCTATTATGATAAACTATGTATGAGCAGGAATAGACGTTCACTCGCATTCTTTATAATGAAATCCCTCAATGAATCGTAAACAGACATAACCAGGCATTTTGTCGCATGGCCTATTTCGCCAGGACTGTGGGAAATGCATGCGTGCAGCAGGAGCAGTCAGAGAAAATCCGAATCTCGAGTCATGTGCTCCACTAGTGTTGGAATAAAAGAGCAGTCTGACTTATTTGAATGCTGATGTAATGGCCAGGTAGACATAGGGCCTCATTACGACACAGGCGGTAAGGGGTTTACGGCAGCGTAAACAGCGCCGACCCTTACCGCCTGATTCCGAGGTCCCTTAGCGCCATGGAGGATTTAACACCTGCTTTTAGCAGGTGTTAAAATCCATGGCGCTAAGGGACCTTGTTGTTAATTACGCCACCGTAATTTACGGTGGCGTAATTAACGCCTTCCCCACTCCCATTATGCCGTATGGGGCAAAAATGGGAATGGGGAAGGGTAAATGGGGATTGGGGACTTACCGCCCCGCCACCCTCGGAATGGGGCGGTAAGTCCGCCAACCACCATGGCGTAAACGTAGTTTACGCCATGGTGGTAAAGGTACGACCCAGGCGGTAACTTACCGCCTGGGTCGTAATGAGGCCTATAGTGTTATCATAGACATGAAACACGGTCTAGTACTCAATATTCCCACTTTGGCCCACCATCGTTTTGATTGAGGTAGAAAAAGACAAAAGGTGCCTGGCACAACATTCACCCCATTTTCATCAGGCTGGATTCTTGCTTTGTCCTTATGCCGCTATGTCCCGTGTATTAGCATGATCTCTTTAATGGACCAAGCGCACTTTTCCTGATTAAGGAAAAAGGAGTTGCTGTCTGTTGAAATCAACTGCCCAACGATGGCCACTATATTTGCTATGTGGGAAAGCAGGTTTGCCTTTGGCCGACCTCGGGTTCCAATACCTTTTAAACGCACGCATGGGTTGACTTCGAAGCCAATCTCAGATGTTTGCAGAGAGGATCAGCATTCAGACAAGCACTGGAAATGCCAACAGTTTGAGCTTTTGTGTAGGCATTGGGAAAGGCACTTGCCAGGCAGAGATGATATTAACTGGCCATTGATGGTAGCAGGTGCAAAATGGTGCGCATACCCAGGCATCTAATAGCAGTGTCTGGCAAATGCCTAATACTTATGCGCAAGTCAAAACTATTTGATTTGCCAATGCTTGTTGTATATTGAACGTGGACCAGCCGCGGTTGGTGGCAGGCACCTGTGTTCGGTGCAGTGATGCCCATATCAGCTTGTTATGGAGTGCTTCCTGAAAAGCCAGAGCTGGTCTTTTGAATATCTATAAAAAACTTTGTAAAGGGACGTTATGGTTAAGTTGCACTAATAAAAACCTATGAAATTCAGTAAAAAAACGTTGTTAAAAGGACGTTATGGTTACAAGTAAAATCGAAAACCCCCTGATATTCGCCAGTTATGGTAAGCTAAGCAACCATAACTCGCGCCACCACCGTGCACTGCTAAGACTAACACCCCGGACATCACTGATGACATCACATGTCTAGCCCCTTCTTTTTTGTTCACTGCCATATCTAGGCCAGGTGGATTTATTTACTGACAGTCAGAAACTTAACTTTCAAAAGGTATTACATTTATAGATATTGCTATTCTCACATGTTCTTACACTACTTTCCTTAGAATTTAATCACATCTTACGATGTACATGTATAGGGGAAGAAGCAGGCCTGAAACACAGCAATTATTTTTGTGCCTGAATACAATCATGTAGATTATACACAGTTGCTAATGATACTGCCTCTTGTTTGCTTACTTTACTCTCCATGTATAAGCCCCATATTTGTATGCATTGTAGTCTATTTATGTTCTGTGTGTATTAGTAGAAATATGTAGTAAGTGATGCATTATTAGCTACTTAGTATGTTTAACAGTACAGAAAACTCTGATAGAGAAGCATTCACCATTTTATTATATAACTTTGGAAAATTACAAATATAGCACCTCTGTGGTGTATGCTGCAGCCAATACCTACATTTCTGTATGAGTAGGTTCCTGTACTAGAAAGAACACTGCAATGGAATGTTCTTTAGAACACTACATTGCGTGATGAAGTATGTAGTTTACTACACATCTCCCGATAATCCCTGATATTTTTTGCCAACATTACACTCACAACCCGTTGTATGAAAAGTAAATGCACATGTGATGTCATCAGTGATGTCATCATTTATATTTGTGATGTCATTTTTGATGTCCTGGGTGTTAGTCTTAGCAGTGCACAGTGGTGGCGCAAGTTATGATTGCTTAGCTTACCATAACTGGCAAATTTCAGGGTTTGTTTTATTTTACTTGTAACCATAACATCTTTTAAACATTTTTTTACTGAATTTCATAGGTTTTTATTAGTGCAATTTAACCATAACGTCCCTTTAACAAAGTTTTTTCAGTGAATTTCATAGGTTTTCATTAGTGCAACTTAACCATAACTTCCCCTTAACAAAGTTTTTTCATTGAATTTCATAGGTTTTTATTAGTGCAACTTAACCATAACGTCCTTTTAACAAAGTTTTTTCAGTGAATTTCATGGGTTTTCACCAGTGCATGCTATTTTCCAACAACTTACTAATATCATACTTACCAAATATAACAATATTTGTGTCCAATTTACAAAGTGTCACCTTAAACCTCTGCCATTTCCCACCTTCTAGAATCTTTTTAACACTTCTATACAATTTTTGCAACTATTTTACATCTATGAACATCTGACTTCATTGCGGACCTTCCGGACAGTGCCACATGACCATACGCTGGCGCGTGGCATGATAACGTGTCCGAGAACCCGTCCGCACTTCACAATAAGATCCATCCTTCGCGGACAGTTCGGAACTGCATTTTCTACTGATCTAGGAACTTTCAACTTCAAAATTTCCCTTGCACACCTCCTACACCTTTTTGTACTCATTATCCATTACCAATCTAGTACACAGTACATACTTGGAAATTTTTTTATCAAAACTGTTATTTATCTTAAAATGGTATCAGTTATTGCCATCCCTCCTCCCCAAGAGCCACCACCACCACCAGCTGGAGGACCTTCACAACAAAAACAGCGCAGTACTTTCAAAGACAATGAAGAGGACCAAGAAGATGAGTTAGAGGAAGTGCCTACTTCTAGAACCAAGATCGAATCATGGGTGTGCCAGTTCTTTGCTACTGTTAGGAGTGTACCAAAGGCTAAAGCTATCAAAGTGAAATGCACTTAGTGCAATTTTATACTCAGTCGCAGACTACTTAGACAGTGCTCCTACAGGACCACCTCCATGCACCGCCACACCAAATACAATGACCGCAATGCTCTCAGAAAGGTTATTCCTTTCTCAGAAAGTAGTAAACTGTCTTCCTCCACCTCATCTTCCTCAACAAATACTGTAACCACACAGCCTGATGTCTGCGGGCATTGGTGCGTTATAAATAAATAAATAAATAAATAAATAAGGAGGGTTAGGGACCATTATCGTCCATTGCAGCCCCTAAAATGGGGGATAAAGGCCATTAGCACCCCTGGTTCCCAAAGCGGGAACCCCGGGTGCTAAAACATTAATTTGTTTTCCTAAAGCGGGATGCTGTAAGAAGGAAGGATTATCCTTTTCCAAGACAGCCAACATGGAAAGAGAAGGCGGGTCTCCGTACACAGCCCCTCTTCCCTTGCCATGGCAGCCTGCAAAACCCTATGAACATATTACCACAAGCACTTTTTTTCACTTTCAAACCTATCCTACCTTCGAATAACTTTACCACATAGCTGGTCCCAGGTAGACATAGCCACTTTAACACCATATTTCGTCCCTAGCAGTAATAGCTAGTATTCAGATTGTCTGCGTCATGACCTTATGCCATGGCCCAGACAATCTGGCTATTGCCCACGGCCACAGGCTATACCTCAGTCACCAAAGGGATATGACTATTTTTTGTACCTACATTATTACACTTGCCAAAAAATAAAACACGGGCACATTTGCAAAACCATGCTTTAATGTCCTTGCCAATACTCCTCATGAGTTTGCTCGAAATCTGCCTATGTTTTATTTTTTTTAAAGTGTCAAATGTATGTGCATACAATAGTCATATAATTTAGCCCCCCCACTTGACAAAATCCATTCAGTAATTACACAAACATTGAAGGTTGGGTCTATAATCTTTCCCTAAACGTTTGTCCACATTCGTCAAATAGCAACAAAGTTATAAGCCATCTAAAAATGTTAAGATCCCCCTCTAATTTCGCCCCCTCTTGAGAAAATCCCACCAAACTTTAGAAAACCCTTTAAATCTAGATCCAAATAGTTTTGCCAAATGTTGTGCAGATTCGTCAAATGACACCACATTTATATGCCTTTACAATATTTTGGGACCCCTCCTCTAATTTTGCCCCCTCTTGACAGAATCCCACAAAATGTATAGAATAAAATTGCAAAATTACATGCAGTTTCATTGAGTGGCGCAAAAGTTATAAGCCATCCAAAAACTGCTTTTCCCCAACCCTGTAATGCAGAAATAGGTACAGATGTCCTAACAGATGTCCTAAGACATCTGAAGTGTCCGCATACACCACAGGACTGTCCCGGGACATCTGGAGTGTTCGCGGACTTTCGAGGGGTGAAACAACCCATTTATGGCCATATCCAATCCAATCCTCATCCCCCCACATCCCCAGAGATTGTTTGTTGAGTTTCACCACCCAATCAGCGGCCGCGTCCCGATGTCCGCGGACCACGCAAAAGTCAGTGAATTTTCTGACCAATCAGAGGCCAGTCCGTGGACAGCACAGCCAATCAGAGGCCAGTCCGCGGACCGAACAGGTAAGTGAGTCCACGGAGCGAACACAGATATCACTAATTTGTTTGCCTTACGTTTTGGTCGTTTAAAAAAACCTACTGGACGGATTTACACCAAATTCACAAAAGCACGCTTTCGGGACCAAGCCGCCACTCCTGCCGCACATTTGGTGAAAATCCGTCCAGCTGTTTTGGGCTGTAGGCGTGAGCACATTTTTTTCCCATTATGTCTATGGGAAAAAAATACATTTTAGGTCCCCCCCTATAACTTTGCCCCCCTGGAACAAACCTCACCGAACTTTGCAACAAAATACAGAGTGGGCCATATACTTCTTCTGAAAGGTTTGGTGAGGATTCGTCCAGGGGGACCGAAGTTATAAGCTGCCCAAAATGTGCTCTTCCTATGGGTTTAGCAACTTAACGATAACTACATGCCCGCTACCGTGGCCATGTAATATATATTCAATGAAAAAACCTTGTTAAAGGGACGTTATGGTTACAAGTAAAAGCGAAAAACCCCAGAAATTTGACAGTTATGGTAAGCTTTTGATGTAATCCCACTCTTCACCTTCAATTTGAAAAAATATATTCTCAAAAGTTTACTTGATTAAATAATTGGCATACACATTATCTTCACAATTATTGCTGTCGTCCACTCTTGAACAAATCGTAACAGCCTTTAATGTGTACAGGATTTTCAAAGCAGGAATTAATTCACTTAACGCATTCCAATTGAAACCTTCTTCAGGAACTTGTAGCTTGTATTGCGTCCCTAACAGATCATTATGTTGCTAAAAATGAATTTAAGCAAAGTTGCAACCTGGTTTCTCCTTTCAACCCACTCTACTGTCAGAGGTGTTGAGGCATAGTCTGATGTAAGTAGGCAGAGAATTATGAGAACAGCACAACCACATTTTGTCATAGTCCTTGGTGTATACTGATGTGTACGGATAGCCATGCCTGCGGCCAGTGATGGGTTATACATACCTTGCCAAAATCGATGGTGCTTTGTTGTTTGAGCACCCGCTGAGGTATTTAACTTCTTCCGTAAATTCTATGATAAAAAGGTTAGCAACAGTTACAGTCTATGCTCCAAATATTTGCCACAAGAGGTGCCTGGGTTATACTTCCAGATTCTGACAGGCAGACAGTTGGCGAGTCTACCTAGATATTGAATGCTTACTTAACATTTTAAGCAGTTACCTTTACCTTGGCAGGCCCATTCTATGATTCATACATGCGCAATACCTGCCAATCCCCCATTCCTTCCGGAGCAATGCTTGGCTGGTTCTTGATTGCCCCCTGTAGTATTGCACAGGGGATCCCCACCTGACCTGCTGGGTCACGACGTGGCCATGGCGGCATGACCTCCCATGACAATTCCCCACATTGCATCACACCACTGTGCTTCTGACACTATGTTTAGGAATTGCCTGTTTTCCCATACATGCCAGGTCCAGTGCTTCATCAATCCTGTGACATTTCATATATGAGGGCTGTTATTCAGCTAATGGTGCTTGAGGGGAACAGGGTCATATTAGCTGCATGATAGTGTGTGACGTCCGGGCCGCCGCGGAAGCGGCCGGTGCCATATGGGTGGGTTGGTGGGTGCTTTGAGGTGTTACGGAGGTTTTCAGGATAATTCAGTAAATAGCCAGGTTTTGAAGGCTTTTTTGAAGGAGAGGTACTCTGCAGCAGGCGTGCAGATAAAGAGTGTTCCAGATGGTGTTAGCTAGGATAGAGAAGGACGAGCCGCCAACTCTGGTGGAGTGGTGGGGTGGAATAGCGAGGAGGAGAGCTCAGCCCGATCAGAGGTTTCTCGGGGGATGGTAGTGGATGATTTTGTCCTGATGGAACTCAGGTCCTGTATTATGGGGAGCTGGATGTGTGATGCACCTGGCTTTGAAAGTTGTTCTTAGGCTAACAGGGAGCCAGTAGAAAATTCTGACTGTGGGGGTGATGTGTTCTCTGGGTGAGAGGGCAAGGAGCAGTCTGGCTGCTGCGTTTTGGATATGTTGAAGTTTCCTGAGCTGGCGTGCATGGGCACCGAGATAGAGGGAGTTGGTGTAGTGTAGGCGGGAGATGATGATAGCCAGTATTGCAGAGACTCTTTGAGGGTAAGAGAGATAGGGACAGATTTGTTTTAGGGTGCGTAAGTGGAAGTGGCAGGTTGTGGATACAGAATGTATGTGTTTGGAGAGAGATATATCTGCATCCATGACGCATCCAAGATTTGTAACACAGGTGGAAGTGGAAGGTGGGGCACCAAGGGCAACTGGCCATGGTAAAGTTTGGGGGAGCAGAGCATTTTTGCTGCATATTAGGATCTCTGATTTGCCTGGTTTGAGAATTAGGTGGTTGTTAGTCATCCAATGGTCGACGTCCGAGAGACAAGAGACGAGGTTGAGAGGTGGGTAGGCTGGAATCTTGGGGATTTTGAAAATGATCTGGGAGTCGTCTGCGTAGTTGAAGCAGGTAAGGTTGTGTGAGCGGATGACAGCTGGCAGGGGGCTTAGGTAGAGGTTGAATAGGAGGCATTGAGAGCGATTGGAAATAAAAGAGGTGATCCAATTAAGGGCGGAGTCTTTGATTCCTGTGGTGAGGAGCCTGCTCCTGAGTATTGTGTGGTTGATGGCATCAAAGGCAGCAGCAAGATCCAGGAGGATGAGTGCAACACACCCCTCTGAATCGGCAGTTCTTTTTGGGTCATCTCAGATGGAGACCAGAGAGGATTCCATTCCACAGAGTGGTCGGAACCCCGATTGGGATGGGTCAAGGAGTCTGCTGGCTTCTGGGAAGAGGCCAAGTTGCTTTTATGCAGCATGGTCAATTAGTTTAGCAATGAAGTGGGTACTGGAAATTGGGTGTAGCTTGATGGAGAGAGTGGGTCGAGGCTGGGTTTTTTGAGAAGCGGTTTGACATGAGAGATTTTGAAGGCCTCTGGGAAAGTGCCTGATGAGAGCAAATTATTTACCATGGAGTGCACTACGCTGCCAGCTCAGGTGGAGGCAAGGATCTTTTTTGGAAGGGGTGGTGGGCAGGAATATCCTGGCTAGCCCGAGGGTTGGCTGAGTCCTAGTATTGGGAAAGAGGAGTGAAAGAATCGAAAGAAGGTCGAGAGGGCAAGTAAGAGTTCAGGATTGGGAGGGTTCCCGAAATCGATGGCAGGTCTGAGCTAGTTTAGTGGTGATGGTGTCTCAAGTGCAACATTATGAAATTGGTTTAAAAAAGTTAATTGCAGAGAGCTTGTGAGTTCAGGGAGGGGGTGGTTGGCAACTAGGGGAATTGAATTCCCCTAGGATTTCGTGGAGTTCCCTGCATAGATTTTTGGAGGTGAAGATTCTGTTGCCATAGTCTGTTTTTTTCCTTTCTTGATTTTGTACAAGTATGCCCTTTTCAGTCTTGCAAGAGCCATTTTGTTAAGAGGGGTGAGGGTGGTCGTCCACTCTAAGTGATGCCTGATGGTTTTGAGAGCTTTGAGGGAATGGGTGTACCACTTTTGGTGTGGGGTTGAATGTTGGGATGGTGTGAGGGGGGGTCTTTGCTTCGCAGAGCCATTGGTCGAAGAGGTCGATGGATGGATGTCCTTCTTTTGCGAGAGAGGACTGATAGTGTATGAAGTAGGGAATTGGCCCGGCCTGGGTTGATGATGATGATGATGATTCTATTCCAAAGAGAGAGAGTTGCAAGGGTAATTGTGGGAATGTTTGAAGGAAGTGGTGGGGAGGGAGCATGGTATTGATAGGAGAAAGGTGCAGCGTGGTGATTAGTGCAGATGAGGGGGCAGGCAGGAGCGGGAAGACTTGGCCAGATGTGCAGTAAAGTGCAACTAAGGTGTGACCTGCAATGTGGGTCCAGTGTGAGATCAGTTGTGTCAGGTCGAGAGCTTCCAGGTTGTCAGTGAGGGAGCGGGTCACGGGGTTGGGAGAGACATCAAATCAGATGTTGAAATCTCCTAAGAATGTTGGTGTGGGGTGCTGAATCAGCGCCGGTGAGAGGGAGTCACAGAAGAGTCCGCGAAATGTCGTTGTTAGACAGGTGGCCTATATGGGAGAAGGAAGCTATGGATGACGGAAGGGCAGAGGAGGAACTTTGTGTTGCATGGTAGACTCTTGGTGGATATTACTTAAAGGAGTTGTTTGTGGAGGATGGCTAGACCCCCACTCTGCTAGGCCTGTTATGTACAAACAGGGAGTAGCCAGAAGGGAAAGCCTCATGCGTGATGGGGTTGAAGTCATTGGTAAATCAGGTTTCTGTGATGAATCAGAAGTCTGGCTTTTCAGTCTATATGAGCTCAAACATTTTGTGTTTATTTTTGGCGCTGATGAGTAGGCAGGTAAGAGAAATGCATCATGAGTTATAGCGGTTTGGGCATATGGGGGTAGGTGCATGGGTGTCTGAGTGCATTGTTGGTCGTTCAGGGGGAGGGAGGTTTAGGGGCATATTGATTAGGGAAGGGTGTTTTGGAGGGGACATGAAAGGGCTAGGACAGGGCTGGGAGAGGACGGGGAAGGCTGCGGACAGTAGTGTTGGTTTGCAGGAGGTGACCTGGGGAGGAGAAGGGGAGAGCAATCTGTGGGTAGCAGTCTGCTCACAGTATGGCCTGAGCAGTTTGAGGAGCTCTTAAGGGGCACAGGTGTGTGCAAGAGCGTCGGAGGGTTTGCAGATTGGGCTGTGTTGGTCAGGGTGGCTCGTGATGCGCTGAGAGAGGAGGAAAGTGGGAGCTGGTTGTCTGAGGGGGTGGGGAGGAGGGTAGCAAGTTGGTAGCCGAGGGGTAATGTAGCATTGCTGCAGCTGGGGATGATGAAGGGATCAGCAGGGGTGGGTGGTTTATAGTGCGAGATGCACACTGGGCTGTAAAGATGGGGCTTGGGGTGCTTGCATGCCAGCGAGCTGCCCGAGCGGCCTGTGCTGCCTTATTTTTGTGCGGGAGAGAGGTGTGGGCAGAAGCAGTCAGTGGTGGGTTTGGACAGGTGGGGAGTGATGTGGGAGGGGGCCAGGTGGGTATTAATGGAGTTCTGGAGAGACGCGTACCAGCGGGCTGCCCGATTTGCCTTTAGCGTGGAGAAGTGTCAGCGTCTCCTGAGGGAGAGACCATTGGGGCGGGAAAACAGGGGAGAGGTGCTGGGTGTGGTATATCCGGGGCCAGCATTGGCAGGGCAAGGAGAGAAAGCTAGAGTGGCCTAAATACACTTCGGCACTGCACTCGAGAGACACACAGGTTCAACTTCGGGAAAGCAAACAAAACTACCTAGTGTAACTTTGGTCGAGTGATGGCAAATATTCGGATTTAACTTTAGCACTGTGATGAGAAACTGTCTAGAATCCATTTTGGCACAGTAGCAGAATGCACTTACATTTTACTTGGCAGTGAGGGAGCGCACTCAGATTCAGCTAGCTAGTGTAAGGAACTCATGGTGGCAACAGTAAAGACAGACACAAGTGATCACAGTTCAAGGGTGTTTATTAAACTGCATGCAGGTTGTAAAAACGCCTAATCTAAACCTACATCTAAGATGGGAGCAAGTGTCGACCATCAAATGAAAATAAGGCAGTCCTAGTGGTGTTGTGTAAAATAAAAAAGGGCCTATACTAAGAAACCTATTGCCAAACCTTACAACTACTAAAAAAAAGGGTGTGGGATGATTTTCAAGAAAAGAAAGAAGTGTTCTCAAATAATATGTCAGGATGCAGTAGCTTGGTTCTTTCTTTCCCCCTGTTTTGAGCACGGGGTAAGTTGGGATCCAATCCAGCTTTTCCAGCACGAGTCGACAGTTCTATTCCAGTTTATCAGGAGCCCGATGGCCAACTCCCATTTCTCTTCAAAGTCTCTTCCCTTCGAGGACCTTATGTATTCAAACTATGAACAAACGTTTCTTGAACAAATGAAAGTTTGTTTCCTGGTTTTACTTAGGGTGAGGGCTCTTCACCACTGGGCTCCCCCTTCTGGGTGCTGACCCCTGTTCCTTGTAGTGTTCGGTGATTGCTTTTCACCTCTTGGATCTCCCTCTTCCGGACTTGAAACCTAAAACAGTTGCTTTCAATGCTATGGCCTTCGGTGGATGGTGTCCTGGTTCCAAGGGCCGGATAGGTTTATCATACGAAAAACTAACAAACATAAAGTTCTGTTTTATGAATTTCTTGGGTGATGGCTTCATCCTTGGGTCCCCCTCTTCTGGGCACAGACCCCTTCTCTACTTTTAGCCTCCCTCCACCGGGTTAACTCTGGCTTTTCTTGGGTGATGGATTCACCCCCGGATCTCCCGTCGTTCGGGTTCAGACCCTTCTCAAATGTCAATGTCTTTTTGAATAGTCCATAGTGGACATCCCTCTGCCAGGTTCACATTTGTCGACACACTGCTTCTTGGGACTTTAGACTTGCCCCCTTCTGTTCAGCATCCCTCGTTCGGGTTCACTCTTGCCAACTTCACATTCATAATGATTTGCAGGATTCACTTTCCTTGTTTTCCCAAGTTCGTAGAGCAAAGGCGTTCGACTGTACAGGGATTTTGCTTGACCTACTGTATGACCACTTTGACCTAACTTGGCCGCTCTCCTATGGCCTTCTGGCTTCTGTAGTTTTACTCAGATGGGGATCGACCAGAGTTTCTTGGAGCAGCACCCATGTGGTGCCAGTCCCCCATTGCAGCTGGTCTCCCATTTACAATTTTACAGTTCTTTGAACTTTCTCACTTTGCCACTACAGTCCGGTTCTTATCGGCTCTCAGCCTGACTCACCGGTTGTGATGAACCGCTTGGCTTTGTTCTTCTCTGGAGTCAAGGCCGGTACCACGGTAGCAGGAGTTTCCCTGCTCCTGCTTATCAGCATCGACACGCTCCGTGTTTTCCGTTGACATCTGTTGCAGCACACTTGGGCTATTGTCTTCGGTCTTACGATTCCCTCTGCTGAGGTTTCGTGGTCTGCGTCAGCTCTTGAACTGCCGGGTCTGGATAGCTGACTCATCGTGCAGTCTGCCTTGCTCGTACTGCGCTCTCTTGCTCCACTTTTTATCCCTGCAGGAAAAGACAAGGACCATCAGGTGGGTGTGATTCTGGTCAATTGCCTGGCTTTGCCTGACACTGGGGTTGGGACATGTCAAGTAAACAGGTTGCATATAAGCCCATTGTCTTTCGTGTCGGGAAAAGGGGAGGGGTAAAGTTTCTGCGTGGTAGGACAGGGAAGAGATGTTATAGTGAATAATAACCCTCGAGTTAGAGGGTTTTTTGGTGATCTCAGAAGAATGGGTTTCGGAAGGTTTGTGAGGTAAAAAGAAATAGCTGGGATCGTGAAATGGACAGAGGGGATTGTGGGGATGGTAGTGTTTTATCAAGGTAGATGGAGGGTTCGGGAATGAATTATCAGACGGACATGAAGAAGAATTATTTGGAGTAGTCGGGTAGAAAACAGGATGACAGGGATTCTGAAAGAGATGGTTACTGAATGTGACAGGGTTTGAGATCCTAGGGGCTTGGTTATATACGGAGGGGATGTTAGATTTGGATAAGCTAGATTCAATGGGAGGAAGGTGGGTAAATGTATTCTAACATACAAAGGCCTCAGGTATGTCATCCTCCGCTCCTTCTTCCCTGGTACAATACCGCGTCTCACCTGGGGCAATTCCCAAAGCATAACCCCTAGGTTCCCCTACCCAGGTGATCCTCTCTAGCTCATCCACCCACAAGGTTGGGATCCGAGAACATCAGCCCTTCCCTTGCCACCCGAATAAGGGATTCTCAAGGCCTACTCGGGAGAATACCCCCAGGTTTCTCACAGTAGGAGCAGTAGAAAGCCACCTAGTTGGCTACTTATTGTCGAGCAATTTAGGCAATGATTTAAATTTGGCACTGCAGTGGAACAACACTCTGCTTCAGCTGGGTGGAAAGAAGTTGAGACCACTGTGAGAAAACTGAGGGTATTCTCACTCCTACTCCCCTTGGAGTCTCTATTTAAGTGGCCAGGGAAAGGCCATCGCTATTGGATCCTGACCCTGGGTATGGACACGCGAGGGAGGATCACTTGGGTGGAGGGTTCTCCGAGTTTGGAAGTGAGATGTCTTTAGGCAAGACATGGTATCCGCCATATCCACGTGATAGCCATCTTATCCCTCCCCCGACTATTATGGGTTTTTGTAAGGCAGTTCCTATGGATTCCCCCATTTTGAGTTATCTGACAGTGCTGATATGAGGATGAAACATGTGAGAATTTGGACCATTACACAAATTCCCCACTTTAGTACTTTAAATGAGGAAGGAGCAACTGAGAGTAATATATACCATTTACTCTCACCACTCTGGTACCGGGACAAAGAAGATGAAGGAAAGTCAGGCATGTCCCGATAATTAGAACCATGCAGCCCTAATTAATGAAGGACACATACAGCCCGTTACAGGACTGCAGGTGCATAAGAAGTGGACTGCAGAGGCAAAAGAGAGAGAGAGAGAGAGAGAGAGAGAGAGAGAGAGAGAGAGAGAGAGAGAGAGAGAGAGAGAGAGAGAGAGAAGAGAAGCAGGGGTACCAGATGACACAGCAGGAGGAGCCGTGCAGGAAACGGAGATGCTAGGATGCGGAAACGCCACAACACAGCCCAGGAGTCCTGCTGGTGGGACTCTGCAGGGAGAAGGTCACTCGAAAGGGAAGATGGGTAGTAGGAGCTGTCGGGAAGCGGAGGCGAAGCTGCACACGAGAGCCTGAGGAGGCGGAATACCATTCCCGGCGAACAGGCTTTCCCGGCTGGGGAAAAGCCACACAGGAAGGAGCTGCTGATGTGGGTAAGTGTCACAGACACCAGAAACACCAGAGCGGTCCATGGGAATGTACATAATTTATCGGTCCCTGAAAACTGGCAAAGTTGTTACTATTGAATACTAAAAGCTGCCCTTAATGAATATGGAAATGAACTAAAATCGGCAAAGTTGCATTTGAATGTTAACAGAAATAAAACAAACAAGCCTACGTTTGTTGAATATTGAACTGAATGAACCAGACTAAGTTGTTTTTATTGAATGCTGAATTGAATGAAACAAGAAAAGCTACACTTACCAATTGCTGAACTGAATGCAATGAATGAAACAAGCAAAGTTGTACTTGCCAACTGCTGAACTGAATGAAATAAGTCGCGTTGTCCTTATTGACTATTAAATTGAATTAAACCCACTACGTTATACTTATTGAACATTGAAATGAAAGAAACTCAGCAAAGATACATTTATTGATTACCGAACTGAATGAAAGATGTAAAACTTGTACCTATTGAAAGTGAAAGGAAAGCCAAAAGATTATCCATTTTGAATACTGAATGATATGAAACAGCACAACTACTATTATTGCTCCATCAACTGAAAGCAAACGGGAAAGTACACTAAATAAAAGGCTCTGAGTCAAAGGTTGGAGTCTAACTCAATAAACCACTTGTTTGGCGGAATATTGAATTATTCAAGGAAGCCTGGAAGTTCCTGGTTGCGGGACCTGTAATGGGTGGATTGTGTGTTCTAATAACTGCCCCCAGAACAGAGAACTATTACCTGTTGAATTTCAATCTGCTAAAAATGAATTCAAGGTTCCTGATTGCGTGAACTGTAATGGGTAGACCGTGTGGTCTAACAACTGCGCCAAGACCAGGGAACCATATATGCCAACACGGAATTGTACTGTTGGTTGGAAGAGGAAAACTATCATTGGCGCATACAAGGTTTGGTGAGGTGAACCCTGAACTGTAAAGAATTGTTGAAACGTCATGTAGAGAACCAAGCCTCAAGATACTTCTTTTTTGTGTCATTCTTTAATTTTGAACTTGGGGAAGGGAATCCTGAGACGTGTTGCCCTGGAACTATATTGAACTTGGGGAAGGGCATCATGGCCTGTATGAAAGATGGAACTTTTTGATTTCAAGTCCACCAGAAGGTAAATTGAATATTATAACAAACTTATTGATATTTGGGGAAAAGAAGCTGAAGAATAAGCCTGTGCTGGAAATAGCTCAGAACCTTCAGTTTAGAACACTGTTTAGTTTACGGTTGACATCCCAACACATTGCTTTGTTTTAGTTGTGAGGGCTAGCACAGGTTTTGGACACAGACAGACTTTTCAGTTGAACTTTCTGACACAGCGTTTCCTTAGTTTCTTTAGGTAGGTAAATTCCACCTTAGTGTAGGGAAAGTTAGGTCTTAATCCATCCTTACCTTTTCTTTAATAAAACATTTTGTTAAACTTGAATATTTTGTCTGTCTCCTTCCATGAGGCCAACCTCACACCACCTAGCTTCAACTGTGGCGCTGCAAAAGAAACAACTAGATTCGACTTTGGTGGAGTGGGTGAGAGGCCTAGATCTAGCTTTGTCAACAGCAATGGAAAACACTGAGAACTGACATTGGCACAGCAATGGCTACCCTGGGATTTAACTTTGGGACTGCAATAGGTACTCTTAGGTGTAATTGATATGGCTAACTATTACAATTTGGATTAAATGTGGCATATGGCCACATAAAACAAGCAGGCCAAACGCCGAGCACGGGCACCCCACACAGATAGGCTGAATGCAAAATATGGCCGACTAATGCAGCTGGGCTCAATTCCTGGTATGGGTAACTTAAACAATCAGACTAGATGTGAACAACGGCCACCCTACACAATTGGCTGATAGCAAATACAATTTAGACTCAATGTATATGGGTATACGATATACGGTAGTATGAGTGGTGGGGTTTTAAGGGAGTCAACTAATGGCTGTATTCCCTGCCCAGACCACACTTACCGTATCAGTTTCTGCTGGTTGACTGAGGCAGGCTTCCCAAGCAAACACGGGAAAACACAGACTGGAGCTACTTCTTCGGGAGCTGCCCTTTGCCTTGCGCCCCTTCGCGGATGGCTGCCAGGGAAGAGGCTGCCCTGGGTGATTGGTCTAAATGGATCTTTCTGGCCAATCACATGAGGTGGGAGGTCTGGGAGGAGGGAGCAAGTTACCAAGCAAGAAGCGGCAGTGGATGGAGCCAGTAAAATGGATTCAAATGCAGAGCGCAAAATAATTACAAATGACCGAAATATCTCAACCCACATCTTCACTTACATTCAAACCTCCACTTAAAACTCCGCTCACAGAAACAAATACACTTCCACTCTCATCTCAATTGATTTTTTTGAATCACATCTTAACTCTTCTCTCTACTTTCATCTCCACTGATGTTTCTGCTTGCATCCCTAAACCTCCACTTAGAGCTACACTCAAATCAGCGAATTTTCTCCATTCAAAGTCAAAAATGCACTGAGGCCAAAGCATGACTAACTTTCAGTTGCAACAACAAAGAGTATGATTTGCATATCTGACTGTTTTTGCTGTTAATCTTGAAAATAAGCTATAAATAATGTTTAATAAGGGTATTGCAAACTTATTTAATCTCCACCACTCATGGCTCCACTAACTCCTCTCCTAGAGCCACTCCTAGCACCACACCTTCACTCGTATGTCTACTACACTTACCATATCATACATGCTTCCAGTAACATCTTTATCCACATCTTCACTTGCATTGTTACGCAACTCGCTCTCACATATTTACATACATAAGCTCACATCTCCACTGTCACCAATCACATTTTCACATGTCACGTTTTACATCTCCACCCATGTGTCCACTAACACTAACAAGGCCACACATTCGTACATGTACAACTCCACAAACAGATCCACTAACATCCCCATTCACATTGTCACTAAAATATCCAGTCACAACCTCCCTTCCATCTGTACTTACATCTTTAGACCCATTTGTGCTTGAACATCAGCTTGTGTCCCCACTTAAACCTCCTTAAAACTCATTTAACAGAAAAAGGCTATCGCTCATGGGTCATGACCCTGGGAGTGGAGGAGCGAGGGAGAATCACCTGGGTGGAGGGTCCTTGAGGATTAGGAGTGGGGTGCCCTTGGACGAGACATGATATCCCCCTTTTCCTGTTCTCAACCAACCTTACTCTCCTGCAACCTTTGTGGGCTAATATAAACCAGTTCATCTCATACTTCCACATATAACCCTTGACAGTACTGGTTGAAGAAGAAACCACTAAGAGCAGTGAAGATTATACCTTTTGACCACTTTGGTACTGGGGCAAAGAAGATGCCTGCCAGGAGTTATGAGGGTCAGGAATGTCCCTTTAATTGTGGTCAGGCAGGGGTAAGTGGACAACCAAACCTGCAGATTGTCAAGGAGCTGTAGGTGTATAAAAGGAAATCAGCCAGACAGAGAAAGAGAGAAGGGGAGAAGAAAGGGAAGCAGCAGGAGACCCTTATCCAGAGGCAGCCATGGTGGGACCGGAGACTGAGTCAGGATGCTGGTAAGCATCCCAAAGGACTTGGGGAACCAGAAATAAATGAGCCGTACTTTTGACCCAGGTCTGGGAGTCCATCTCTCCAGGTGCGAACAGCAGGAGCTGCTGAAGAGGAGCCCAGTGTTGGGAGGACAACTCTCGCATTGATGAAGCCCTGGAGCCGGTGTGCAGGGAGAGAAGCACACGGCAGCAAGTGGGGCTCGTGCTGGTTGGATCCCAACTTCAAGAAGTCAGAGGAAGTTGGGGGAACCGTCGGAGGAATTTTGAAAGGCTGGTGAGTGACAGGAGGGTGTTTAAGACACCAGGGCACTCCTGAAAGACTGCAAGCAAATAGTTTTTATTTTTTTTATTACATTAGTTAAACGCCCAGACCCGGGGGTATCACAGCGTCGTTACAGACAATGGGAGAATGCAATCTTAGAAAGAACTCAGAGGTCCACAGGAATAGCAATCAGTAATATACAATAATATACAAAGCAGTCAGGAGTCAATAATATACAATAATATACAAAGCAGTCAGGTATAAACAGTTAATTGGAGGGGATTAGTGCTCTGGTTCAGTTAGAACTTATTGAAGAGCCAAGTGTTCAAGAAGCTTTTGAATTTAGGGAAGGAGGTTTCATTCATAATGTGGGACGGTAGCGCATTCCAATGTCTAGTGGTCTGCATGTTGAATACCAAACTAAGTGAAAACATATCTTTCATACAAAGAAACACATGTTGAAAACCAAACTCAGTGAAAACATATCTTTGACACAAATAACCACATGTTGAATATCGAACTAAGTGAAAACTTATCCTTGAAGCAAATAAGTGCATATTAATCGCCGAACTGAATGAGATCTTACAAATTAAGCAATATCAATGCACTTTGAATGTTGAACTGGAAATAAAACAATACCAAATGTATGTTACACGAGGACTCAACCTAAAACCTGAAGTTAAATATATTAAGGCTACAGGGAGCCCCCCAGTGAACTTTGATGAGCAATTGCATTGCAACAAGGCGAAAGCTTGGCAGGGGGTGTGTGATACATGGTGGCAGGACCCCAAGGCTACTAGGAAGTAGCTACAAAAGGGCAAGACCATACATATAGCCAAGAGTTTGACTTAAGGAACTAAGTGAAGGTGACTTGGTGCACAGGAACAAGTGCCAAGGAACCTGTGCATGTGCTGAGAAGTCCCAGGGCCATGGTTGCACAACCTGTAATGGGGGGACCGTGTGGTCTAACAACTGCGCCTAGACCAGAGATCCCTGAATGATGAAATATAGGGAAACCAAAGAACAGTCTATTGAAACCACTGCATATGAACTGGCGAAGCAAGCCAGAAGGAGGGGCAGGTTGAACCAGTGTTTTGTTCAGACTTTTTGGAAAGACTGTACCAAGTAGAAGTGGTGGAGCGAAGTCTTGGGGGAAGGGAACCCTCAGATTTACAGGGACCACACTTGTCGTTTTGAGAACGGAGTCTCAAGACCGCTTTGTTTTTAACTGTGTTGCTTGAATCTTGGGGAAGGGAATCCCAGGAAGTATCTTTTACGCTGCAACATCTTGAACTGGAGAAAGGTAATTGTGAGCCTTTTTCTTGGAACTTCCTTGTGGTTGGGGAAGGGGGAGCTGAAAGTAAGCTGTGAGCCGAAAGAAGCTCTGAACTTTGAGTTGAACACTATTTTTTGACTTTGACTTCCCTACACATTTGTTAGTTATAGTTGTGAAGGCAAGGATAGGTTTTGGACACAGACAGACATTTAAATTGAACTCTTTGACTCAGACTTCCCTTAGCTTTGTTCACGTAGCGAAATTCCACCTTAGTATAGGGCAAGTTAGGCCTTCAACCATCCTGACATGTAAGTTAATAAATATCTTTTGTTTGAACGTTAAGTCTGTTGTCTGTGTCTTACTTTGTGATGTCTTCACAAGAGCAATTAGTGTTGAAGATTGTTTAAGAGAAGTAGAGGAAGAAGACTTTAGCAGACAATGAGAAGAAAATAGAGAAACACATTATGGTCTAGAGCCGCGGTCTCCAACCTGTAGATTGCGAACCACTGGTAGCTCAGCGGAGGCTTCCCAGTAGCTCCTCGCATAAGACACCAAAATTAGCACTGTGTTTATTTTGGTGTCTGGCGCCCCTGGGCATTTTCCTCTGCCACCTCCCTCTCCTCTTCCATAAATCAGTAAAAAACTATGTGATGTGTTGAATCTTGGGATTGCGTCACTTCTCCCCAAAAGGGAGCCCTTTCCTTTAAGGCTAGGGAGGTGAGGGCACAAACCAAATATTCCCCTAGGGAGAGGACCACACAGTGAGAGATTTCCCTTATAATTATAATTGGTTATTTATAAAATGCTTAATACCAAAGAGGTTTCTAAGCATGGACCCGGGATTCAAACCTGTGGTGCTCTGTGTTGTCTTGCTTCCAAGACGAGCACTTTGCCACTGAGCTATACTACCTGTGCTGATGAGGACAAGGACTCTGGTTTCATGAAGGAACTCCCTAACCCTTTGATTCTTGAGACTTCATCGATAATACTACTGTGTGCTATTGCAATGTCCCTTCCCATCTTTCCATAACCCCTAACACGACACCTTCTCAGAATACCGTGAAGAAGAAGATTGAAGGAGTTATGCCGACTACTCCATTGGTTAAGATAGGAAGTACTGGGAAGAGCTGGCCCCAACAAGACCTGAAGAATACATTCAAGAAAAACAGATAAAACACTGCAATGCTCATCTGGGGAAGCCTCAGGCGAGAGGCATAAAGACTGACAAGGGACAAAGAAGCGGAGAACTGCAAGGGCTGAAGCCTGGCCAGTGCGCGAAGTTCAAATGTCGAAAGGAGAACGCATTCCAAAGAAGCTAGTTGGCCCGTTGCAGGATGCTTATGGCAGACTACCAGAGCAAGAGAAGAGGGAGCTAAAAAAGTAGGGTTTTCAAAGCTTTCCTAAAAAGAATATAATATGAATCGGACAGGCCCAAAGGGCAATCGGCAGGGCATTCCACAACATGGTTGCTCTAACCAAAAAAGAGTGGCCTCCCGTTCTTGCACGCTGGACTCTAGGGATGACCAAGAGGGAGCGGTCAGCCGAACGTAGTGCACGAACAGGAACAAAAGGTCGAAATTTCAACTGTAGATATTCTGGCCCAGCAGCATAGAAAGCCCTATGCACTAGGCAAAGGGATTTAAAAGACACACGCTTAGCCACTGAAAGCCAGTGGAGAGACCTAAGGACCGGTGAAATGTGCTCCCGATAAGGAGTACCAGTAACAAGACCAGCAGCAGAATTTTGTAACAACTGCGATGGATTAAATAATCAGGTTGAGCCAGATATAGAGAATTGCAGTAGTCAATCCTGCTGATAACCAGAGTGTAAACTACTGGGGCACGCAGACAGAGTGGAATATAAGGCAAAACCTTCCAAAGTATTTTAAGCTGGAAATGAGCAGCCTGGCAGACCGAACCAATCTGAGAAGCCATGGAAAGGGAATCCGATATTTTAATACACAGAGTTTTAACAGTAGGAACCGCCACCAGAAAAGTACCCAACGCAAATGGTCTGAGGCACGGAGCCCAAAGTGAAGGGGCATTATCAGCTCCCACAATCAGCACCTCTGTCTTATCTCAGTTGAGTTTTAGCCAGTGTTCAATCATCCAGAATCCCATGGCAGTAAGGCAATCTCGCAGCTGAGTGGCATTAGATGAATTAAGTAAATCAAGCCGGACCAAGATCTGTGTGTTATCAGCATACGAGTAGCATCTAAAGACATGGGATTGGACTGGAGCAATCAGAGGCTGAATGTAGATGTTAAAGGTAGGGCAACCTTGTGGAGTTAGAACCAGCGGTCCAACAACAGTGCCGATACCGGCTGCTCAGAAGATGAGAGGAGGTCATGCAGAGCCACAAAAGCAGATAGGCAACCCCAAGACTCCAGGTATAACAGTGACATGTGTTATGTTATGTTATGTTACTTTGCATTTATATAGCGCCTTATGTAGCATTGGTTTGGTCTCAAGGCGCTGGTAGGTTGAACGCCCTCGGGAACCGAAGTTCAAGTCAGTAGAGAGAATAGATAGAGTCAAATGTGCGTGTGCGCACCGGATATGTGTGCAGCTGGTGTGGCATTCGTGTGATAGCTGCTTCTTAGCGGTATGTGTGGTGGTTGGGAGATCAAGAGTATGTGTTTGTTCTGGTTTTTATCCAGACCAATTCTGGCTGTGTCAGGCCTGAGGAGAACGCCTAGGCTGGAGGGTGTGCAACCAGCAGTGTTTAGTTAGGGTGATGGGGAGTATGAGGCAGATGATGGTATGAGAATAGCTATACCGAATGGTGTCATAGTATCGCTGTGTTCTATTTGAGTGGTGGTGTAAAGACAAGAGTAAGGGTGGAGATGTGATATGGTTGGTTTACGTTAGGTGTTTGAGATCGGGCTCACTCCAATAGTTCCATGTACTCCATCCGTTCCATGTACTCTGACTGTTCCATGCATTACGACTGTTTCAAGCACTCAAAACCGTTCTTTTCCATGCTCTTTCAAACATTCCATACACTCCAAACCATTCCATGTAAGTCATGCCATCCTCTGCACTCCAATCCGTTCCATGCACTCCAATCAGTTCCATGCACTCCAATCCGTTCCATGCACTCCGATCCCTTCCAGGCATCCTAATCCGTTCCAGGCACCCCAATCCGTTCCATGCACTCCAATCTGTTCCATGCACTCCAATCTGTTCCATGCACTCCAATCCGTTCCATGCACTCCATTCTGTTCCATGCACTCCAATCCGTTCCATGCACTCAAATCTGTTCCACGCACTCAATCCGTTCCATGTACTCCTAGCTGTTTTATGCAAGCAGGAAGTGCTGGAGGAACGCAAGTCAGCCCATCACCCGGGAAGAACCAGCAACACTTCTCCGACACGCTACAGGTAACGGGAGCAGCAGGAGATCGGGGAGGGGTTTGGGGCAACTCAATCAAGACCCCTTGATTGAGTTGTCCCAACTCAAGGGAGGTTACTTCCATTGGGAGTAATCTCCCTCGTCACAGTAGTGATAACCAGAGAACCAAGAGTCAAGAGAGCATTGGGAGTAATCTCCCTCATCACAATAGTGATACCCATACAACCAAGAGTCAAAAGAGTATCAGGAGTAATCTCCCTCATCACAGTAGTGACCTCCCAAGAACCAAGAGTCAAGAGTGCATTGGGAGTGATCTCCCTTGTTACAGTGGTACCTCGAGTAATACTAAAGAGAATATTGAACAAGAGCTGTCTGGGAACAATTCGCATAAAGTCATAAGACATGGAAGGATTGCTGGAATTTTAAAACAAGTCTTCATGAGTCCTTGGGAGGAAGTAAAGAGACTTTTAAGAACTGTTGCAAAGGACTATTCTAAGACAGTCTATTAGGCAAGATTTGGTGCAGTACCCTTAGGGTGCCCTACAACAACCTTGACCTCCTGGCAACAGGAACCCAACCTTTGGTATCGGTCTGTACTACACAGGTTGGTACTGTGGTTGAGCAGCCCGGCTTATCTCAAGAGGGGTCAATGTGAGCAGTAGGGTTTTTACACAGATATTCACAGTGACATGTGTCCAATTAAACTCTTACACTCAAGGTTTCTTGATTAAACAATTATTAATTTATTTAACAGTCAGTTTGAATAGGCCTTCTTCGGAAGGGACAATGTAATAGTAACACACAAATACACTCCAAAATACACACTCTCTGTTTCTATAAATCAGCAAATACCCATTGGGGATGGCACACGGACACTTCCTACACACTCAGGTGACTTCAATAGCTACAACAGTGTGGACATTAATATATCACTGGTACATTTAGAGTAATACTGAGATTGGTGTCAAAGAAAAGGGTTATTAGAATATGACAGGAGATCACACACATATTCTGAAGCAGGTAGGTACTTTTGAACCCCCCAATGCAAAGTAAGTTAACCACTTCCTGGGAAGAAAGGTAAAGCACAATGTCAGAGGGAAGAATAGTAATTCAGGGAGCCTGGCAAGCCAATTGTGCAAAGGTCTAGGTGAGCTGAAGCACTTCTTGCAGGTCAGTAAAGGTCTTGCACAAAGTTTTAGAAGTCTTTGTAGAAAAGTAGAATCAATGTAGGGCCACAAGCTGTTAGGCTTGTGAGGGGTAGAAGATGCAAGCACCTCTACATAAGCAAACAAGACAAGTCTCAACTGAGAACAAGAGGTAAGGCTACAGGACAAGAGGTAAGTTCTCTTAGACTGTACAGTACCTCTGGTTAGAAGAAATGGGTCCAGCTAGCTTCTGTTCCTGTGCAGCTGTGCCGATCCTGTTGTTCCTGGGCCTTAGTCGTGGGGACAAGAGGGAGGACTTCTCGGGACTCCTGCACTGCAATGGGATGGTCAGCGACAGCAAAGTGAAAACTTCAATTCAGCTGCACTTTAGTGTTTCAACTCCTCGTGTCTATAGAAAATAGCACCACCGCGGTTTTCGGCTACCACTTCAAACTTTCCTCAAATCTGGGTTCCAGCACTCTGTTGAGTTGGCTCAGGCTCGGTCAGTCCTGAGTCCGGAGGTTCTTCCAGCAGCTCGGGTCCGACTTAAAAGTGATGCACTCAATCTGGTGTTCCTCTCCCTGGAACTTTGGTTCCTGCAGCAGCAAGGAAGTACAGCCAGCTTTGGAGTTGATTGGTCCCACTAACTAAAAGGGGAAAAGTCCTCCTTGCAGGGCTTCTCTAGTCGAGGCGAATTTGGAGCTTCAGCACAGCAGCAGGGCTTTACTGGGCAAACCAACAGTCCAGGAGTTGCAGTGGTCGACTCTGCCTTCCAAGCCAAAAAGCCTTGCCTTTTATGCAGGGTTCTCCCATTCATTCCAGCCAAGGCATCAGTCAAACAGCAGGGTGGCTGTCCTTGCTGGACAGCCAGCTGGCCAATCACCTTTGGGTGCATTCCTGTAACCAAGGGGATTAAGCACAGGGAGTTTCGGGCACCTCCCTCACTTCCTGCCCCTGCCTGACACTCTGGAGCCGCTCGTGAATCCCCCCAAAGACAAAATGAACAAAGGGACCAAACTTTGTTTGGCGTGCAGAGTAAATCTCAAGAAGGACCTTTCCAGCAAGAAATAGCGAAAAAAGAGGACCGGGGCCATTTTGACAAAATGGGCAGCCAAGGGTGCTTTACTGCAGCTGCAAACGCAGCCCGCTGCAAAAATCACACAACAGTAGTTAAAGGTAAACTACTACCACCAGCCATTAATTGTGGAAAGGGTAACATAAAAATGTTACATGACAAACAAGAAAAAGGGGATACTAAGTAACCCCTCCAGCACCCTATTGTAAGATAGTGGGCCTCATCACGACTTGGGCGGTAACGGTAACGCTATTAGCGCAGGCGGTATTAGCCCTACCGCCGAACTCCCCGGCGCTAATAGCGCCGGATCACGAGTTCAGCGGTAATGTTAGTCCCCATTCCCCACTGAGCCCATTCGGGAATGCCCCATTCCCCATTGGGCTCAATGGGGAATCTTCACGCTAATACCGCTGGCGGATTTCCCGCCGGTGGTAATAGCACGAATTTTCGGCGGATTTCCCCCCAGCTCAGAGCTGGGGCGAAATCCGCCGAAGCCCTGACTCGGCGGACCCTTAAATCCGGCGGTAATAGCGCTACCGCCGGATTTAAGGGTTACCGCCGAAGTCGTGATGAGGCCCAGTGTGTGCTGGGTCTAGAAAGTTACAATTGTAAGTAAAGTCAGTTTCACTTCACTGCTCTTGGAAACAGTATTTAAACCTTTGGGAAATCTGAAAGACTTCCCTGTGCCACTGCACTGAAGGTGCTGTGTGCCATAATGTAAAAAGATGATGCCTATGGAGTTTGTCAGACTCCAAAACCAAAAGAAACACAGAATTCAAATCATAGAAAGATACATTTGAGAGTGGGAAAAAGGTCTCACTCTCTCCAGGTTAAAAATTAAAAAGAGTCCAGCAAAAGTGTTCAGGGTCTCTAAGGTATAGAGGAATTAGCACATTTCTGAGAATTCTCCCTAACACAGTCCTTAATACTATGCAAAGTAGGTCAGGACAAGTGAGTCATTTTCCTGACCCCGCTCTATTTGTTGAACCAGAAACTAGTGCAAACGATTATTGGAAAAGAGATGATAAAGACTGAGCCAGTTGACCAGGAGGAGGGAGTCATTCTCCTGGTATTATTTTCAATTGGATGCTGATGTAGACTAGGGGTAAGGTTAGAGAACGTTTTTTGGGGACAGAGGACAGACACTTTTGGTTTGAACAAACATCCTGACGATGAGCACACAACTTATATTTGTTTATGTTGGGATAACCCTTTAGAGTTGCTGAAAGGTAGGTCTTTTCTCTACTTATTGAATACAACTTTGTTGAAATATACCCCGTTTTCCTACTCCTTGCTCCACCTCACCACACCCAATAAAGGAATTCAAGGGCTAATGGCAATTTTACATTTAAGTAAATGTGGAACACTACGAGCTGCATTGATTTCTAGTGCTTGTCCACTTACATTTAGAAAACTAAACAGGAATGTAAGATGACATGTAATATCAATGCCAGGACTTAGAACTCTAAAATCATGTTTGTTTAAGCCTACATTTTACGAGACAAGAGTTTGACTAAAGTAATTAGGTGAGAAAAGTGAGCAGTGGTTTGTATGTATATATTTTGATATGTATAGGATTAATATAGCTTAAACCTAGTTACTAAGTAACAGAGCCCTGTACAATACAGGGTGGTGAATACAGGGAGAGAACATTGAGGCGAGCCATGGGATGGGTGAACAATTAATAGGGTTGATCCCCTTTGGCAATGTGCACAAAACGGGAGCTCTACAGGGATTGGTGAGGGGGATAGCTCAGGGCCAACACGTTTGTCTTGGAAACAAGACAACGCAACACAATACAGGTTCGAATCCCTGTACCACGCTTAGAAATGTTTCTCTGGTATTAAGTGTGTTATAAAAGAACTAGTATAATTATAATCTGTGGGGAACCTTTTTCCATATGCTTACATTCTGGAAGGGGGATGTTCAGCCTTTTAATACTGGGTTGAAATTGTGCAATTTATGAGCACTGTTTTTGCAAAAGATTGGGCAAAACACCATGCAATTTACAAGCAATTCTCAAGCACATGAAACATTCCAATAGATGCCTGTTCACCAACAGTCTGCTGGATATGCCGGCATTGCCAATGTAAAACACATGTTGATGCGATTGCAAACAATATGTCATAATTGTCATTTTAAACCATTTTCTGAAGCTGGCGCTCTCAATATTTGTGAGAGCTGCACATGCAAACCAGGCATGGCCCACAGGTCATGCACAAGAATGACCGACAGGGAGAGGTAGCAATCCTGTAAGCTGCCTCCTTCATGGAGGGCAGATGGGTGGCAGGTTGCCACTCATTATGAATAAGTCGCCCCTCACTTACAACCATACACTTTGCTCAAAATGTTCATGTAATGATTCATATATTGTCTAGTTGCGTTTCTATATGATTTGTGCACTTTCAAGTCATCGCTTTAAAACTGAATGTTATTTTAGCACTATGATATTCAATTTTTGTGCATATAACTTTTATCATTATTATTATTATTATTATTATGGTATTTCTTGAGCACAGATCTAGCTTCGAGAAGCAACAGAGGTATTTACAGAGGTATACCACAGTAAAGATGCATTACGGACCACTTTTCAGAGGTAACAACAGAATAGATATACAGTGGGGGTAGGATAAAGAGGGGCACAGAGGAGGGGTACAGCTGTACTGGGTGGTGGGGAGAAGAGGGGCCGGCAGTGTCTAGTGAGTCAGGTGGCACGGGTGCAACGTGATGGCCTAGGTGTTGATCACAGAAAGGTAACCACTTCTCCTTGCATAGGGACACTTGCTGAAGGTACGGTCGCAAGCCCACACGCACCTGCCAACATAAACCTCTCGAACACACTTCACACAACACCTCTGCCATACGAATGCAGCTAACATTCACGACAAAGATCCGATACGTAGTTGCACACATAATCTCTATCTCACTCGCTCTTACTGCAGCTAATCCACGTGTTACCACCCTTCCACATGCCAGCTCAACATGGGTGTGCAGCTGGGACTTGGCCACCCCTCCGTAACTAAATACTAGCCAATATGCACACACGCATAGTAGCATCTTCTTAAATGTTCCCATACCTGGACTCGTGTCCCCCGAGGGCATTCAACCTACAGCCGGGTGGCACCATACTAATGGTGAAAGGCTCTATACAAATGACTTACTTACATGGTTTTCACAAAGTAGGCTTTGGTTTACATTTCCTTGGCTGAAAACGGTGAATTGGCATGTGAGCAATCTACATGAATTGGGGACATTTCTAAGCTTGCAATAGATTTTATTGACAAAGTAAAGCGTGGTATATGCTGAATTTCTTTAAAAACGTATAACACATTGATTGAAATACTCCTCAGATTGGTTTTGCCCATGCAGCCGCAACAGAAACAAATAAACTGCCCTTATTGAGATCCTGGATGCAGATGCACTATCCAACAAAAGGCAAACAATTGGCCTCATTAGGAGTATGGCGGTAAGGCAACAGTGGCGCCGGTATCGCTAACCACACCGTTGCTACCGTACTGCCATACTAGGACTTCTGCTCGCGGGTGCCCTTGCAGCAACCTGGTCTGACCAGGTGGCCGTACCGGCACCCGCGAGCAGAATATGATGCTAGCAACGGTACTGTCATAAACGGTACCGCTGCTAGCATCCTCCCCATTCTCATTGAGCCTATGGAGGCTCAAATGGGAATGGGGACGTACTGGCTCCGGCATCCACGCAAGGGAAATTACCTGGTCCGCCGAGGTCGGAATGGCCCGGTGATTCCCATTTCGCGGGTGCCGGAGCAGAATGCGAGTTTAGGGGTAGCCTTGCTGGTAAAACAGGCAAGGCTACCTCCAACCTCGTAATGAGGCCCAATGTACCATTTCCAGCTAGAGTGGGAAACTGATTTTTTTCCAGGGTAAAATGTGTATATTTCATCTATAGTGCCCAGGTTACAGTGGGAAAAAAGAGTAACGTTGAGAGGCGATATTGCACACACATTATGAAAATAACTTTCCAAAAGGAAGCTCTCTGAGATCCTAAAAAGTTGGAAATCTAAACACTGCAATCCAAATGCTGTTAGAGAGGCATCCTCCAAAAATTATTTGATGAAAAACAAATGTACTCTTACAGATGATACAATTGTGAAGGGTGAAGTGACTCCTGTGACTGAGTCTGTTGTAAGGGATTTTAAAAAACTGTCCTGAATTTGTGTGCCATGTCAGGTGCACCGTTAGGTGCACACACTATGGCAAGGTGGGTATCTGCACTATCAGCCAATGTGATTGCCTCTCTCTGTGAATCTGCCCTTTTCAGACATGAACTTCCAAAAATCAAAACTTTTACCCCATCTGACAGCATCTGAGTGCTGTTGCTGTTTCAAGCTAGACACCAGATTACTGAGCACTGGTGGATACCACGCAGTGTCATCCGTCACGTTAAATGTCTCGATTGGTTTCATACATTCTGATAACCTTGACCATTTTAAGGAGGCAGCTACTCAAAATAATGAAAGATGTTTTAAGTTATTAATATCAGGGTAAATGCATATATTGTTATGTTTATATAAAGAGCAAATAAACCACCCCAGCAAATCTTGGTACACATTCTCATACTCATGGACATCACTACTCCAGTAGGTCTCGACAGTAGTTCCTCCTGTTGGCCCTTAACTCCAAGTAGCTCTTGCTAACGTAAACATTGGAAACCCTTGGTCTAGAGGGTAGTAGAGTGTTTGAGGGGACGGGATTCAAGTGAGGAGATGAGGTCAGGCAGGTATCTCAACTTCATTGTTCCTAGTTAAGCTGTTAGAGCAGAGAGTGCATCCTTTGGGCCAAAAGCATAACTGGGGATTGCAAGAGTAAAGTGAGGGGTGTTTGGGTGTGGTCAGGAGAAGAGGATGTGGACTGAGAGACCAGGTAGAGAGAGGGACAGGGGAGCAGAGCGTTGAGGAGATTGTGGCAGAGTTTATTACAGGTAAAATGTTGGTGGCGTGACAGAGTGGTACAACACTGTGAGTGAGTGAGTGAGTGAGTGAGTGAGTGTTTGGTGGGTTGAATGAGAGGGATTAGGTGTAGAGAGAGAGCGAGAGGAGCGTATGTGAGTATGTGGAAGGACAGAAAGAAGCAGGGTGACTCTGGAGGCACAATATTGACAATCCTTTGCGGGGGAGTGGTAGGTTAGGGAACCCCTTATAAGAAAGCCAGAGGCAGTCAGATTGACATGACTATGGCCGCCAGGCCCTCATATCACCCGGCATTTATATAGTGGGGGTTACCCATCACTACTTATCCTACTATGGTTTAAGGACACCTGGGCCAATGGGGGTGGGATCCCACAGGAGGACAAGAGGGATGTTCTCCCTCTCTCTCTCTCTCCCTCTCTCTTTTATTCTTACTGCAGGGGATAGACATTCCAAAGCCCAAGAGTGCGTGAAGTAGGTAAGGAGGGGCGGGAGATCGGAGAAAGTTAGTACAACGGACGTTGAGAGGCGCATACTGCTTTTTAATGAGGGAATCTGCCAGTGTTTTTAAGGAAGGTAGAAAGTACAGGTATAGGATAAGACTAGAGGGGTTAGCTGCATTTTGTATTTTTGTTTTATAAAGTGTGAACCTAGCTCGAGTGCTATGGAGTGCTGTCCAAGAGTTCAAGGAACAAGAGGACAGTTTGCAATGGGTCTGGAGCAGTGGTAGAACTGGGGACAGAGTCACCTAAGTTACGACTGTAAATTCACTTAAGAGTAGGATTCTTTCCTGAACTTCAGATACGTTGGAGCTAGCCTGATTGCCATGCGAATGGTGTTCCAGTATGGCTGGATATAGCCAGGGAAAGGCCATTTCCTGGTCTTTTTCCGGAGGGCTAATTAAGTTTTATAGCAATGGTCTGGTTCCTAGAGGTGTGTTTAGAGCCCGTGATGGTTGCCTTACAGGTGATGCAGGCAATTTTGAAAAAGATCCTGGAAGAGATAGCGATGCAATGAAGATTGCACAGGATGGGGGTGCTGTGGTTGAATTGTTTTGAATTAAGGATTAGGCAGGCTTTGGTGTGCCAATTTGAGAGGTGGTGCCCAGCGAGGAAATCGTTACCCTCATCAATGTATGCAATCACAAGAGCCTGTACCAGAGTCTGGAAGTCTTAGGGAGGAAGGGCTGAATCTTGCAGAGCAGCTTCATCTAGTACAAAGTGGTCTGGCCTTTCTTGCCATGAGCTGCTGAAAGGAGCTGCTGCTGTCCACGAAGAATCTGAGGGATTTGGCAGGCAGGGTAAGTTGGGGGGTGAATCTGACCAGGTACACCATGTTCTGTCATCCTTGGATGGTTTCCTGTTTTGAAGTGTGGCCAAGGAGCATGAATTCAATGTGTGTTGCATTAGTTTTAGGTATGCACGTGTTATCCACTTTACAATGATGGCAAGGCCTTCCCGGGTGGTAGTGATGTTGTGGGAGCAGTCAACGTTAACGTACAGCTGGGTGTCATCTGCGTACTGGCATAGCGAAATGTTTGGGTTGTCAGGAAATTGTCCTAGTAGTTCCATGTTTAGATTAAAGGTCACCGGGGTTGAGATTTGAGCCCTATGGCGCACTGGTGGTAATCGAGCAGAGGTCAAGTCCAAAAGTGTCTGTCTGGACAGGCTAGTATCTGTCTGAGAGGTAAATCCTGTTAAGAACTGTACCTGCAGAGCCCATTCTATATGTGAGGAGGCTGATGGGAGTCTGGTGGTCCACTGTTTTGAGTATGGTAGATAGGTCCAGGAGAACAAGTAGGCAGGAATACCCTTTGTGTATGATCTGAGCATAATCATTGATGACCTGGGTGGTGGGTGTGTTCGGTGCTGCATTTAGAACTGAACCTGCATTAGTAGTCCTGGGGCACTGCTGACCAGTCAATTTGCTCATGAAGTTGATTTGTCACTATTTCTTAATGATTTTACCAACAAATGGGAGGCTGGTAATTGGTCAGTAGTTGGCCAGGTTTTCAGGGTCTAATGTAAGTTTCTTAAGGAGTGTGTGGATGAGCCCTGTTTTTAAGAATCTTGGGAACATTCCCTGGTTGCGGAGGAATTAACAATCTGAAGGAGCATGAGGAGACTATCACCAAGCTATTTTTTAGGATGGTCGGAGGTAGGATGTCATTGGTATAGAAGGTTGGCTTTAGTGACGTGAGCATGGTGGTGAGATCCATTGTCGTCAGGGGTTGAAGTCAGTCCATGGTTGCTCTCCCGGTTGGAATAGATAGCAGTGGTAGATTATTCGAGAGCCACGATGTGATGTCTAATTGTGTCAATGTTGCTAATGAAAAAATCATTGATGGCATTGTATTTCTGGAAGGACTCTGGGATTTCTGGGTCTGGTGTAGGGTCCGTGCAGCACTGGTATGTTGCAGGGCTATGCTCCTATTATAGGCTGATGAAATTGTTGAGAAGTAGTAGAAGGCTGCAGGTTGAATAATTGGGGCTCAGTGTTCAGTCTAAGGTCTTAAGGGTGTAGATGCTCTCGGGTCTGAGCATTTTTTGCCAATATTTTTTGTGTGCTAAGGTATTACCATTGCTCTCTGATCATTTCTGGTTGCACCACAGGATGAAGGGTTTTGCTCTGCTGCACCATATATTTAAACGGGCATGTGTATCGAGCAACTCCTTTGAGGTTTGGATGAAGATATACATTGGGGAATTTACGTTGGTAGGGAGGATGGTCATGCTGATTTCCAATGCTTCCACCTGAACATTTTTTAAGGCGCAACATGCAGACATGGAGGGTTTGCCCACTCCTTTATGGTAAGAGGGGGTGGGGTATGTGATAAGGTTGAAGGCCAATCTGGTATGGTCTGTCCAATTGAGTGGCATGGGGTTGAAGCATTTGATGCGGGTGTAAGAGAACTGAAACAAGGAAGTCTGCCCTGATGTGAGTTGGGGTTTGCACCTCTTGAAATATGTGCACGGATTCTGCTAGGCTAAGCAAAGCATTGCTTGTGATTTTACTAGCTTGGGTTCCAGTGAGGTTAAAATTCCCCCTCGGAAGATGTTGGTAGAGTGAGTGACCGAGGCAGAGAGGAACAGGTTGTTCGATTTCACCCAAAACAGTGACACACCGAGGAGGTGGCCGGTTTATGACGTGGAAAGTGTGAACACTGTGTGGGATAGTGGGAAGTGACATGTAAGGAGTGCCCTGGATTCTAACGCTGCTTGGCTGTGCACTTTGCAAGGCCATTCGATCTTATGGATGACTAACACGCCTTCCCAATATTCCCTGATCAGTCAGCACTTGCTATATTTGGGTCGGACGAGGATATCAGAGACACGGAAGGAGGTGGCAAAAGCCAGGTTTTGGTGATGGTGGAGTCTAGCTCATGGGTGATGATAAGATCAGCGACGTCAGCTGCGTGTAAGATAGATGAGTACGCGTTAATAAGCATCAGGGTATGCAAGAGTGTGGAGGGGTAGTAATGAGACCTTGGATGGGGTTCATGAGGTTGGATGTTCGGTGATGGCGAGCTTGTTTATGGGAGCAAACCCTAGCAAGCATGGCGATGGTTTGTGATCATAGGAAACACATTGTAATGTTTCATTGGCTTGCGTGGGAGAGAACGTCTGACCATTTGGCCCTCCAGTGGCCATAGTAGGCACAAAAAGACAAAGTGCTTATCTTAGTCTGCCCTGGCGGAGGACACCAACAATGAGAATGTCTAGGGGGTCCAATGAAATGGGTGGCTTGAAGGGTTGGAGAAATGTTCATGTGTTCAAGGCAGCCTGGACTCAACCATGGCCTTTTGTATCTGGCTTTTAATTGCCTGTACTGAGTGGCAAGAAAACTGAAACACTAATGAGCTGTTGGCTAACGGCGTAGGTCAACTTGATCTAGGGGATACATGAAGCAGGGCTACTGGTCTTTTCCAAGCCCTAATATGACCAAACAGTAATTGCCCTTTTATTTGTCTGCCCTTTACTACGGGTGCCCGGGTGAGGGATGCCTTGTGGTCTAACAGTTCAGAAAGAAGCAGAGCTAAGTAGGTAAGTGCAAAACAAAGGGGGGTCTCGGAGTCTCTCCACCAGCACGAACACGGCCCATTGACCTGTTCTTGGGTGGATGGACCCTGGGAGAGTCTCAACAACTGTTCTTAGAGAGGCACAGCTCCACCTCACTGATGAGGCCCGACTAGGCCGAAACACGAGTCTAGGGTTGCTGTTGGTACTCTTGTTCAGAGAAGAATTGCCTAGCATTTTGGTGCTGGACTGCCCCTGGGCAGGTCAAAGAGGGATAGTTCTCCTCTGTAAAAGGGACAGTGAGCTAAAGACTTGGTTGAGACTCTCCCAGGGGCCATCCACCCAAGAACAGGTCAATGGGCTGTGTTCGTGCTGGTAGAGAGACTCCCAAACCCCCCTTTCTTTTGCTAAGTAGGTAAGTGGACTGAGGTCATGTGACCTAGATCTACTCACACCAGCTGACCAACTACAAACAAAAGGAAGCTGGAAGGCAGCTTGAGTAGGGAAAAAAGAGGCAGGGCTACGAAGAGCACCAAAAAAGGCACCAAAAGATATCAGAGATCAGAAAATGGGTGGGAGAGAATTCTAAGAGCCTAGATCTGCTTGCAACATATGGCAAATTCAGGGAAGAAGTAGGGTGAGGACAATGAGCAGTAGGAGGAGAATGTGAGAGTGCATAGTCGGTTTGTGGGGTCACTAGAAACTAGCATGAAAAAGCTGAGGTCTGGATGGAAGAACGTGGGTCAGAAAGCAATTACACATGTCAAACTGTAAATACAACTGTAATACTGTATTAATACTGTAATACAACTGTAAATACAAGGGGCACAAAGCTGGTATACAAGTCACGAAAGAAGTACACAGATGATCAAAATGCAATTACACAGGGCACAAAGGAGGTCAAAGGGTCAAAATGTAAATTCACAGGTCAGAATCCAAATACAAGGGTAATAAAGCAAATACAGGAGTCAACATGCAAATAAAGAGGTCAAAATGCAAATGCATGGGTCACAAAGCAAGCACATTGGTCACAATATAAATAAACAAGTCACATATAAATCAAGTCAGAACGCACATGCGTGGGTTAAGGAGCAGGGATGTAGGTCAGAATTGATAGTAGATTGCAACTCCCAAAATGCGCACGATGTTGGTTGATACATATATTGATTGTTAATGTGCTGGAGTCACTGCCCTGAAAAGCGACAGGCCTGGTGATGATCAGCCCTTTGTAAGATGATGATCAGTCAATAGAAGTCCAACCTGGATGCAGTAGCATATCCACTCACATCTTCATCTCTGCTATACTCACTTCTGGAATCCTATCAACGCTTGCATCTTCACTCAGGTCTCCAATTGCAACTGCCCCTCCATCTAAATCCACACTTAAATTGATAGCTCCATGGACATTTTCTGAACTCACAATTCTACTTTTGGACCCACTTAAATGTTCACCCATTGCCAGCCATGTCTCAATGTACATTCCCATGCACAGCTACACTCATGCCTGCACTTTTATCACTATTTACTAGGGGTGTACCGAAATCCGACTTCGAGTAAATATTCACACACATTTTGGTTGAAAACCAACTATTACTTACTGCAATACTTACTCGAAGCAGACGTTCTGTACTTCCCTACTTTCTACTTTCTCGCTGACGCTTTGGTTATATCAAATGGCGTGAGGCGTGGCCTCTAGATGTACTGTGCGAAAAGAAATGTAGGTCTTTTTTCGAAAAGCGATGCAAATCAGTGGCCTACTGTACAGTGGAGTACTTTTGCGAAAGTGCGGGTTTGCATGAAAGGAAAGTCTGCTAATCACAGAGACAAGCGACACAACGATGTGTGTAATCTTTTAGAAGACGGGGATCGAGGAAGGGGGCAGGGATATCTCCTTGCAAGCTGTCTGTGGGCTGCCAGGGGTTGAATTACTTAGTACAATAGAAGTATCAATGAGCAATTTATAAATAAGTTGCCATGAGGTGGTACACCCCATTTCGGCGCGGCCAGTTCGGCGCAGCCTGGTTAGGTGTGGCCTGCCCAGCGCAGGGATGTTTTGGCCCTGGCATGTTTCGGCGCTATCGAGATCATATTACTTTCAAAGGCACCAGTAACTTATATTAACATAGGTCATAAAGGACAAGTTACGCTTATGACGCTTTATATATGTAAAATGGTACATATAAAATCAATAACATCTGCATGGCCTTGTGGTTAACTGTGCGGCCATGCAGCCCTACTGCCCAGGGATTGAAACGGCCTTAATTGTTTTTTTTTTTTAAATTATTGTAGTTACATTTTAATGTTAAAAGAATAACTAGAATTGCGCCGAACTGGCCGCGCACAACAGGTGGCGCCAAACCGGCACCTGCAGCGTAACATCTGCGCCATATCGGCCCGCGCCGAAGTGGTGGTGCCAAAATGTGGTGCTCCGCCAGGAGGTGCTGCTAATTAATTCCTGCAGGAGCGGTAAAATAGAAAGGAGGGATATGATCAGAGAAGCCATTGATGCCTAACCTGTGGAGAGAAGCATCAGGAAGGGAGAGGGGGCGGGGGTTTGTTGTAGAAATGCGTGATGCTATCTAGGGTGGGGTAAGGAAGCTGGAGACGCAGTGACTGGGTGAGAAGTGTGAAGAAAGGCCAGGAGGGTGGAGGGTGGAGGGGAGGGAGAAGGGGGGTGCTGGGTTCATTGTGATGGAGAGTGATGGAGAGTGAGAAAGGGGGTGTGGACTAAATGGGCTAAGTGTGCATTAAGAATGGATGTAGATGTAGGTATTTGCTGTAAGGGAGGAGGGGGAAGTGTAGTACTGACCCGTGAGAGTGGGGTTACAAACAAAAAATGAACGCCTTTATTCAATGTACTAGTGAAGTTTAATTTCTGCCCAGTGGCGCTACACAATACAACACAAGGGCCTTTCTATGTAGAGGCACTAATTGTCCCGCAGAGCACCTTTCTGCCTAATGGTGCTAGACTCAACAGCAAGTGCCTTTCTGCTTAGTAGCAATAAGGTAACTAACCGGCACCTGTCTGCTTGGTGGCTTCAATGAAAACTACCACAGCCTAGCGGCTTGCCACCAGCATTTCCGCAGTAGCTTTACACTCGTGTTCGAAGTAGAAAAACAAATGCATCAGTGAAACATAACCCATTTATTTTCTAACATCGGCATGCTTGATACTTATTAGGCAAACCTTCTCTATGTAACATTATGATTCTGTAACATCTGTGACTGCACTTGTGATAGTGTGCAATGGCTGGTGTAAGTATTGCATTAATAAGTAGCTTATGTTGCGTGCATGCTCCGTTTCTTCTCCCTGCGTATTTTTATCGTTTTTCGTGGGTGTTCCCCAGTCTTGGCTCCAGGCTCTGACTGGCCTATAGAGCAATAGGCCCTTGGCCGAACCAAAAACACAACATGCTGGTGTGGGTCATTTTTTGAGGTCCAAGTGGGCCACTTTTATTGACCAATTTGGGCCAATTTGATGAGTTAATTCATTCTCCGGCTAGTAGTTTTAACCTGTGTTGCTGAATAAATATTCTTTGAAATGCACAAATTGCATCAGACTCTATCAAGAAACCTCCCCTTGGTTACAATTCAAACAGTGTCACAAAAGGAATGAATAGCCATTTGCAACTGTCGGCCACTTTTACATTGGTGCCTGAGACAATTTCATGGCCCTATCCGACCCTGCTTGCCTCTCAAGAGGGGCTTTTTTGTCATGTAAAATTGGAAGCCAGTGGACGAGGGGGGTAATTGCGCTATTAAATGTGAATCTTTGTTCACAACCTTAAGGCTGTGGGGTTTTGGGTTGTCTCATCACAGGAAGGGCGCTGCAGTCATGCGCACACAAATGATGAGCAACTTGATTGGCTGGAACTAGTAAGGGTCTGTAGGGGGTATTTAAAGTGGTATATTTTAGTTGGTGGTATTTTTGTTATTTCATGGTATATTCAGTATTTTGTGGTATATTTGGTATTTCATGGTATAGTGGTGAGCCTAATTTTAGAGCCTGCTAATTTTGCTCATACAAGGACTACTAACAGTAAGTAAATACTGTACTTAGAACACTCTAAACAGGTAACTTATCCCCTTGCAATATTTGATTTACAATACCACAAAATGCCCTTTTGGCTTGCAGCTCAGAATACATTTATGTAAATGAAATGTGAACATTCACACACACACACACACAGTGCTTCTGAAACCCAGTTACAATAACCAGTTTTGTTGTTGTCTTATCACACGTGGCAAAGTGAAATTACCACAGGCTGTAATACAAACTCACTATTAGTTATTCCCAGTGCCCTGTGTTACCATCACAGATCAAACATGTAATAAATATTCTGAGATGATTCAACTTTTGAATCGTTATTCTTTATCTTTATCAGAGGTTAGAAATAGGCAAGATACTGACTTAACATACAATGCAAAATGTTCCCATTGCCCTTACATCATTGAGCCACGAATCAAAAATAAACATTTCTAAGTGCAATTCACTTGCAGTTATTTTTTCTCTGCAATGAAAGGGCCTTAATATGCGAGATTTCAAAGAGTTCTTTAAAACAAAAAAAATGAGCCTTCATGACAGTGTATTTTCAGAACTAGCCAGCGCTCTGTGGAAGCTGCCCTTGGCAGAGACTAAACTTCTATTACAGTTGAATTTTGTTGAATGAATAAAAAAATATAAACACAGTTTAAGACTTCACTGTTTGGTACCTAAAAATGAAATATCCACCTCTGACAAGTTTATGATATTCTCCACCCCACACTATCCAATACTAAGCATTCACACATTAGCAAGCTCCTCAATTAACTGAAATCACCAAGGATAATCCTTAAGTGTGTGTTTGTGTGTGTCCTGAACTGCCAGCACCCTCATCTAGCTGCCAGACACCCTCTTCTTTGTTTAGAAACAGCACACAGGATCCTCTGTCAACGCCTGCCTGCACACTTCCCCCAGGGTCAGAAAAACTCTTCTGAGATGGCTGCCAGTCAGGAATCCGAAGCGAGAGAGAGTCAGTTTTCCTCCCTCCTGCCAGCCATTTGAAACCCTCTGAGCAAAGCCTGCCCTCTGAGCTAAGCCTGCCCACCATATTGGTCTTACTTACACTCTATGACATCATGTGTCATTCAAAACCACCCCCCTTTTTGTCAATCAGCCAGGCCTACAGATAGTTCTAAAGCACATGACCAATCTGCCGGTTTAGAGCAGAACTAGATTGGATGGAAAAGTTACATTTGCCCTGTTCCCTCCTCTGAAAGTCTTTTAAACAATAAGTAAAACTGACTTCACATTCCACACTTCTGACTTGTCATGTCTTCATTCGAACACAACACAGCACAGCTTTGACTATGCATGTTTTTTTAAATTACATTTACAAACTAACCCTGCACAGCCCAAATGCTCTGCACACTGGATTTGTCAATCTGCACCAAGTTTATATAACCGGCATGAATTGATTTGCACTGATGGTTGGTATGGGGATATGTTATAGGTTAGATGGATAAGGTAAATTAGTATATGTTAATTCCATGTTTTTATTTTAGTGCAACTTTGCCCACAACTCCAGTATTGTGTTGCATGTTAGGCAGAATCCTGTGCAGTTCCCTTAGGGAGCACTACACCAGATTAGGACTACAGGTGAGAGCAATAAATCCCCTTTGGTATCAGTCTGTACCACAAAGATTTAGTTGGTAGCTGTGGCTAAGCAGTCAGACTTATTTCAAGAGGGAGATGAGCAGTATTCAGGGTTTACACAATAGGTCTACTGTACCATGGTACAAGGAAACACTGACCAAAGCTTAGTATTAAAAAGTAGTTATATATTTATTTTATACACTTCTAATAAAACACATATATCACAGTTATCAAGCAAGGTAACTTAAGTCAAAGGAAAAATATACACACTCCCAAGTTGAATTGTAGACCAAGTGAACCAGAGTGAACACTGAGCAAAACGGCACAGTGAAAACTACACACAAGGGATCCTCTAACAATTCCCCACAAGGGAGGGAAAACACACGTTATCTAGAAATAGTTTCTTATACACCCTAGCACCACTTCCCATCAGTTTGTGAACCAGTTCTGCAAGACAGTGCATCAGTATAGGCAATACTTAAAATGAAAACTGAGCAAAATGGCATTTCACAATGTTGGAGAATGGGAAGAAAAGGGTAGTTAAAAGAAATAGGTGCACCAACACAGTTCTCAGTGAGAATCAATCTAAAGAAAGCAGATCTAACAAATGTGACCAGAGTCAGTAGGCCTGTGCCAGAGTCAGTGGTACAGGGCAAGGGTCCAGGAGCAAAATGTTCTTGTAGCTGCAGTCAAGTCTTTGGTTAACAAATTTGAAAAGGTGGTTGCAGAAGTTGAAAAGACAATGTTAAGAGAGGGGGGCAGCCAACCCAACAAGTAGGTAAAGGATTTAAAACACCTTTAGCACTACCGCGAAGAAAGGGCGGCCTGGCGGAACAATGTACCTTAAAATGGAGAGGTGGCTCCTGCGGTGGCGGTTGTTCCTGGTAGTTCCTGCATTTCGGGTGATCGAGCAGAGGAAGAGAGGCTCTCGTGGAGGAAGGTTCGGTGGTTCAGTCGTTGCAGATGTCTTTGGCTTCTCTCCTCCTCTTCTTAGTTCCAGTGGCGACGTCTTGCTCTTCCAGTCCTCAGGACCCTGCTTTTATGCAAAAAAGATCCCCATTCATACAGCCTAGCTGTCACTCACACAGTGGAGTGGTCATCTTGGCAGAAGACCCTCCAGCCTATCAGGATAGAGTGCGACATGGGTTGCTGAGGCAACCCTGTCCAGAGGTCCTACTCCCCCTCCCACACAATGGACCCACCCCAGACTCAGTGGTGCCGAAAGGAGGGATTCTCGGTAGAAGCCTGCCAAAAGAACGAACAAAGGATCGTCAACCTGGGTTAGGAGTTTAGAGAAAGACACGAGAAAGAAGTTATATTAAAGTTCTGGAAAATAAAACCTACCGGAGCAAAGTTAATATTAAAATGCACCAGCGGTATGTTAGAGGCATTCAGAAAATGTGGTAGCCTCGAACAATGGGAAAATCCCATAGGGAAATATTCGCGTCGAATATTTATGGTAGTAACCACTGCCACCAGCCAGAAACTTTTGAGAGAGGGACTGTAGGGTACCCTCTCGAAAATGAACATAGGGGAAACACTATTAACCCCTTCCAGTACCTCCATATTAAGATGGGTCGTACTGGTTTAGTTCATAGGATTTGACTAGTAAAGTCATTGGGGACATTACATGCCCTGGGAGACAGTAGTCAGTCCCAGGGTATGGAGTCTATGTTTGAGGGTCGCTACGACGCCCCTGTGTCACTGCACTGAGGGTGCTGTGTAACACATGTGAATAAAGATGGTTCCTATGGGGTTGAGAAAGATCCCATAGGCAATAAACACAAAAATAGCCTAGAACACACATAGCAAAAAATGCCTAAGAGTGGGAAAAAGAGTCTCACTCTTAGCAGGTAAAGAGAAACAAACCCTTCAAATCCAGCAAAGCTGCTGGGGGACTCTATAGGTAAGGGAAATTAGCCATCAAATGAGAATTCTCCCTAACAGTGCAAAGTGATAACACCCTGTTACGCAATGCCCAATTCAAAACCTTTATTTTTCTAGCATGTGTTCTGTGCATTCCCAATGTTGACATCTATTAGATTCAGCATGAGTCTCAGACACTTGGCCCTAATTCAGACTTAGCTAAAATGTGGATGTTGACATGTGGAGTCCTAGTTAAAATTCTGAACACATCTCCCTACACAACCTCCCATTTTTGTGCTGGGACATAACCAAAATCACTGCAGGAAAAAAAACCTACATTAATCCCAACTTCAATACCTCCAGGTGATCTTGGGCACAAGAAAAAAAATCGATTGTACCTTTATTTTAACAGTTAATCCAATCAAATAGAGCTATAAGAATTAAATAACATGCGATTGATAAAGTCCATACATATTAAGAAAAGAAACATTGTGTGTGCGTATATATATTATATATATATATATATATATATATATATATATATATATATATATATATATATATATATATATATACATTACACGGCCTGCAGTAGCGGGCGTGTAGGGCTGGTTAAGTTGCTAAACCAAGGCCACTTTTTCGGCAGTTTATCATTTCGCTCCCCCTGGAGGAATCCTCACCAAACTTTGCATTAAAGGTATATGGCCTGCTGTGAAATATTTCACCAAGTTTGGTGAGGTTTCATGCAGGGGGGGCAAAGTTATAGGAGGGGTCCCAATTCTTTTTTCTTTTCCATAGACTGAATGGGCAAAAGTTTTGCGCATGGGTACAGGCCGAACGGCTGGACGGATTTTAATCAAATTTGCGGTGGGGGCTTGGTTCCGAAAGCGTGCTTTGTGCGTTTGGTGGAAATCTGACCAGTACAATTGTTGCAAAGAAGTGAAATGTACGTCTCTAAAAATGAGTGATGTCTGGTTCTGCTCCCCTGACACATTTCACTGTTCGCTTCACGGACAAATGCCCCGTTGGCTTGGAGTACGCCGTGATGTCGATGAACTTTGGATGCAGCCGGTGGTTGCCTTCTGTCTGTGGTTCCTCAGCATTGCCTACATTGTTGATTCCATGGGTGTGGTACTTCTTAGCACATCCTACACTGTGTACTCCATGGCTGCAGCTAATGGAGTGAACAGTTCTGCAGTGTGAGCACTGAGTGCAGTCTTGGAATACTGTCAGTATAGAAGAGGGCAGGGTTGAAGTACATCTTCTATGTGCATGGATACTGCATTGTGTGAAGTGGATGCAATACTGAAATAGTGTGTGCATAGAAGTGGCTAGGGGTGGATTGCATATCGCAGATGATTGCATAGTGTCCATTGGACAGAGTGCTGACTACTGTACTGCAGTATGAGGTATTTCTTTTGTGTACTGAATAGAGTGATGGGAGCAGGGCCAGTGTTACAAACATTTTCTTTTTGGTTTGGTTGGCAGTAACACCATACTATGTGAATGAAAGTGGCTATGGGTGACGGAGACTGTGTTATATTTGTAGATGCTGCTAACTGTAGCATGTTTCCATGCATAGCTGTATTACGGTGCGAAGATTGGGTAGCAGTGGGGGTGGCTGTGGTACGTGTGTGGTACTTGGACACCTGTTGGCTTGCATGGCTGCATTACGTTGCGGTGGGTTTGGGCAAGGCCTAGACTATTGGGTGCATGGCCAAAGGGGAGGAGGAGACTGCAGAAGGTTTGGCTAGTTCCTTGCCGATTTGATAGAGTTCAGCCATGTTGTTGGATGCACCAGATACCCGTGTCCGGATGCAAGCCCCTTTCTTGGTACAAATGGATAGTCTGCATTGCCTTTGGAGAAGATGGCAGGCCAGTTTGTTAGAGGGTGAGCCTGAGGTTTGCCACTAGAGGGTGAGCCAAAGATTACTGGAGCCTGAGAAACCCAAGAGCGAAAAAACCCTAAGCAAAAGGAAATGAGAAAAGTACTAACAACATTGTGAATAACGACTGGAAAAAGCTATTCAGGTTATAGGAGCCTGAGTAATCTGAGTATGCAAATAACACATGAAAGGGGGAAAGAAGGAGACACAAATAATGCAATTAAGGCTAAGAAAACCAGAAAGATTGTAAAACTTTGAACAACCAGGACGGACCACAACCCTATCCAAAATAACGTGCGTGAAAGCAAATAAGCTGTCTGAAGAGGACTAGGCAGGGCATGTGCAATTTTCTGTCCTTATTCATTTCTGTACACCCGATGTAGCCCCCCATAACACGGGGCATGGATTTTCCAGACTGTGCACCTAGTATAATGTTGTCCTTATGCGTTCCTGTACACCTGATGTAGCCCCCCGTGACATGAAGCGTGGCTCTGCCATATTATGCTTGTATCATCCCGCCTATTTGTTGTAACCCTTATGTGTCGCCTTACACTTGTAGAAATAAATAAAATGAATAAAAACAAGACTACACGACTTTGGGGAATCTGAGTCTCGAAGGAGGAAAAGACAGAAACTTTCTTTTTTGTGGTATTACAAAGCAATACTGGAGGAATGGAATTGTTTGATTCAAGAAACCACTTTCTTTATTCAAAGGAGATAAGGCAAAGCTTAATTTTGAAACCAAGACTGAAAAGAATATCCTGCTAGGGAAAAGGAAGTGGGCCAGGCAGAAGCCTTGTTGAGGCACCAATCCTTAGTTTTTGTTTTGCTAGGTAGGGAACTTCCCACATAAAAATAGGGCAGGTTAGGCGTTTGATTCTTTTTTAAAATAGAACCCTTGAAACATGACTCACAGTCCGAGACCTTCTTCTGGTTCACCAAACTATATATCGTGCATGCCCAGAATGAACTTGCATTTTTCAAACAAAGTGTGCCAAGAATTATTAAGTTTCACAGTTAATACTTACGCCATTGCATCTTATGAAAACTCACATATGTCAGTTCATGTCAGTTCATGTCAATTTTCAGATGTGATATGAATGTGATATGCATGTGATATGCGCTCCTACAACACGTGCTCCTACATCACACCCTCTTAGCACACACTTTATAGGTTGTATACAAAATGTAGGCGGACATGTAAAGTATGTAAATTATGCTCAAAATAAATGTACAACTTTTATACAATATGTTCATGAGCATGCTTAGTATACATTACACACACTAACAATGAATGTACAGCATTTATACAAAATGTACACGTTAAGGGGATTATGTACATTACAAATCAAAAACAATCGCAAAACCATAAAAAAGTTGGAATTTTTTTAATTTAATTTTTTTACAAAATAGTTAATGTGAAACCATCAAAATCTCAGTCCACAAACATTAGAAATAACAACGTTACAGCACCAACATAATAAACTTTAACAACGAATTTAAAAACAAGTATTATATTAAAAACACAAATCATGGTAACAATGTTATTAAATAATTAGACGCACACAATCAAGTTAGTGTACAACATGTAAAAATATTAAAATGTAGATTCAATGTGCAACTATAACTGTTAAAGTATAATATGATTTTGTAATACAAAATACCATATAATAAATTGAAATTATAATACACAAGCAGGATTCCCACAAAAAGTGCAATTAGAAAACTAAAATACACATACATTTTTTAAGTAATAAATGTAAATTAGCCATTAATTTAAAATTATGAAATTTGCATACACATGTACATATCATACATTAAATTAAAATATCAATTTACAAAACACATGTAATCATTGCAAATATATAATTTAGTGAACAATGGATATAACATACAAATTATTTTAATAAATGAGACAACATTTAAATACTAACAAAAGCAGCACAGATGTAATACACATTAAAAACATAAATAAAAAATGTTTAACATTTTTGATAAAACGCAAAAACATATTCACACAACACATTACATTACTTTCACTGTAGACATTTCCCAGCAAAAGCAATACATTGAAACCAAGAACAGGGGGAGTTAAGGTTACCATGATATTTGATTTTAATCTAATATATCTTTTTTAATTAATTGACAATGTTTATTATGTTACATTATCATTTTGTTGGTTTAGCCTTTTTGTAAAAAAATGAAATCAAATAAAATATATATCTTTATTTATTTTCCACCACCTAGATGTTTTGCTGTCTTTAGTCGTTTACCGTTTTCAGAGAACTGAGTAAATATTCCACAATTGTGTCTTTAGTGGTGGAGATCAAATATTAACATTATGTGGACGAAAGGCAGAAAAATAATGAACATACTTTTTTCAATGAGCTTATATGTGCATCTTGAATGGACACACTTAGAGATGATAGCCTGGCAGGCAATCGTTGTCAGCCAAGTCTATGGTTTGATTTGTAAAGAGAAAAAAGTGTTTTTCCCTTTAAAATTCGTAGGGGTTAGTTGAAATAAGTCTTTGATTTTTGTGTTTCTAAGCAATATGCCTAGTGACATGGGGCCTATTTATGCTTTGAGATCATGTTACTGTATTTTTTGAGGGAAGATCCCACAATTTAGTCACATCAAAATGTTTGTGTTTCACATATTCTAGCACTGATCTGTATTACGCTGCATGTTTGGTAACAGTCATGATGTGCAGCTCACTTTACAACAGAGGACTAGACATCTAAATCATATCTGGCCCCTCTCATGTGTGTATAAACTCTGTTTACCTTTACATCCAGACCTTAACACCTGAGTAACCACAACACCCCTAGATAGCTAGACAGTTTGAATTTATTATTTGTTGACCAGGGGCTGAAACCAACTCCTAGATGTCTGGGATCACCCAGTAAGCAGGAGATACCTCTTGGGAGCCAGGAGCGAGTACAAAGCATGTTGCAAATCTGACTTGTACATGAGATACCAACTTTTACCTTTTGTCCATTATATATAATTCATTAGTACCCCAGCGAGAGACAATCAGAATGAAACAAGCATTCTGATTGGCTCTCGCCAGGTCCATACCCGGCCGGGAATCCCTCCGTTGGGATTCCACAGCCTTTTTCCCCAGTGAGGGGCGTGGCAACCCCTCAGCCTATGGGGAGGCTCGAAGCGGGGCCTCCCCTCTGCTGAGAGGCTGCCTTCGCCCCCCTCCGGGGACTCGGGTAAGTATTTATTTTTTCTCCCTTCCCTCTCCTCCCTCCCACCCGCCCCCCCAACTTACCCTCTTGTTTCTGCGTCCATCCCCGCTCCGCGCCTCCACACGGCTGGGGGCTTTCCTCGTCCCCCGCTGGGGACGCAGGTACCTTTTTTTTTTTTTTTACCCTCCCACTCCCACCCCCACCCTCCCAACCCCACTTACCTTTTTCTTGATCCTTTTTTGCGTCCCCGGCGGGGGACGAGGGAAATCTCCAGCCGTGTGGAGACTTGCAGCGGGGCCATCCCCGCTGCGCGCCTCCACACGGCTTGGGCTTTCCTCGTCCCCAGCCGGGGACACAGGTATGTTTTTTTTTTTTTTTCCCCCTCCCAACCCGACTTACCTTTTTCTTGATCCTTTTTTGGGAGCGGATGTGCTGGGAACACATGTGTTCCCAGCGCGTCCACTCCCGATGACCGCCATGGAAAGGGAAAACAGACTCCGTTTTCCCTTTTCATGGCGGCGGCCATTTTCTTGACCGTTTCTTTTTTTCTGTCCTGAAACGCCGCAGCGTATTGGGACAGAAAAAAATTGCTTTTAGTACCCCGGTCACGCAAATATTGCGGGCCGGGATACTAATAGCAATATGACCCTCGCGGAGGGGGCATTACCGACTCTGGTAATGCCCCGGGGCCTTCGTTACCACTGGGGTCATATTGCTTAATTACGCTTAAAATGTCTTCTATACGTGTTTAAATGTGTCTTTATATGCATTCCAAAACACACAAAGTTAATGTGACATGGATATGTTTGTAATTCAGCAATTGGCCTGGAGAGCCAAATGTAGCTCCTGGTATCTGTTGGTGGCAAGTTAACCAGGCTCTCTTGGGGTAGAAGCAGGAACTACATAACTCCCAGCAATTATAAACCCTGAAGTGACTACTCCTCTCGTATCACATATTGTTGGAGTTGTTGTCCTTCCGCTTCAGGTTTTTTTGACGGCTTACATGTCATTGTATAAACCCACTCTGACACCGTTTTTGGGATTAACACTGATAATTTTATTTTTTATATCATTAGCACATTAAATGTAGACTTGCTTGCTTATGGTTTTCTCTGACGGCTCCTTTTGAAAGGAATGAATTTCTATAAATGACATCACTCTCTGTAGTTCAGGGCTCAGGGCTCCGATGGTCCGTCCATCATTTCACTCGTGTCTTCATGAATTAATAAAAGAACAACAACTTAGCCCGGTTTGCTGGGTTCTTCATATCCTCCCTTGGCGTCATTCTTTTATTTGATTAGTTGGTTTTGCGCCCTCCTTTTTGGCGAGTCGCTATTCCCTACCCCTCCTTCCTGGCAGCTCACTGCTTAACTGGTTGCTCTCCAGGGTTCAATGGTCTGATTGGGCACCCATGTGCCCACTGAGCCCCAGTGGTTCCTATTTTGCTGGCTTCTTGGCCAGTACAGCTTTGTGATGCTGATTATCCTTCTGCTTTCCCTCAATTGGCAGTATCATCCTTGAAGTCATGGACTCCATTGTTAGTCTGCTGTTCTGGCTTATTTTCCTCCAACTGCTCGATACAGCATTTTCCTTAAGGACTCAACTCAAACAGTGGCCAGTTCATCCGCTAGTGCCTGACAGTCCATAAGAATATAATGTTAAAGTCCCTGCTAGGCTTCCCACAGTGTGCTGCATCAAATTCCTTCAGGATTGAGCCTGGTCTTCCAGCCTATCCACTTCCCTTTCTCTGCTCCATCTTCAAATCTTCGATTTGTCAATATGTTCTCTTTCCACACAACTCTGTTTCAGCTACTCCACATTTCACTCCATCTGTTGTCTTACAAAGCTAGTTTACTGTTTCATGTCTTATCTATTGTTTTCAAGTGTCTTCACAGCCTTGCTCCATCAGGTCTTTCTTCTCACATTTCTTGGTACCATACCTCAGATGTTCTTTGTTCTCACTCACAATTCTTTTTGGCTGTCCGCTATCCTCCCTGCACTCAAAACCATTTTCACTCTTTTCATCCTAGCTTCAAAACACTGGAATCTGCTCCCACTTTCCATTATGGCATTTTTCTAATATCTATTAATCAATCCCTTACTTTCCTTTTCCTTATCCTGAAGCAAAGTCATTGATTACTGAGGAATTGTACTGTTCTGTATAAATATGTGAACCTCTTTGGTGAAAGTGCTATATAAACACAAATAAATACAAATCCCATGTGAAGGTTATGAGGGGTGGGTGACACAGTTGATCTAGAGATCCTGACCAAGAAGTCACTCCATACAGCGGGAATTTTAAGAAGTGATCATTAGGATAATTTACGGTGTCAATGTATTATGTATTTTTGACTTCTATGATTGTAAATTATTTTTGCAATAACATGTTCTAATGAGATCAATGCTGAGAAATTAGTTGGCCATGAATTAAATTGATCTTCACAATTTATCCACACTGCTTTGATGTTCTTGGAAACCTCACAAGTTTTTGACAGTTTTATTTTGCAGTAAAATATGTGTTTTAAACTAAATGTGCAGAGTTGTTTTTTTTCTGGAATGCGTTGTCTTCTTAATTTCCAAACCGTGTTCCTTAAACTGCTGGAGATCTATTTCATAACGTCTTTTGTTGATGTTTGCACTCCCCTGCCTTTTTGCCAAAGCTTTTTGCGGGGTAGCAGTAAGGAATATGTTTATATTTAAATGAATGCAGCATTGTTTGACTTTGTTTATTTTCAGTATGTTGCCTATTTCAAAATTCAGTCAAAATGTTGAACATAAAAACATTTGTACATGAACCACATGCGTATAATGAACATTAAAAGATGTTCTTTACCAAGTATTAGCAATGAAACACCTTGACAATTATTACATTGGTAACATGTTTACATACATACATCATTCTTGATATTCACAGTGTATATTTCTTTTTAATTAAAATTTTCATCATCACTTTTCTTTTTATTGTCCTCAGTAATTACGTATTTTCAATATCATGAAGGTGGCTGGAGTTCATGGGAAAAGACCCTTTTAGCCTTCAATATGGACAGGGACGTTATGGTTTCATACAAAAGGCATGGCTTTCCATGTGAAAGTTTAAGGTTCTATTTGTTTAAAGAAGACAAATATACCAGTCGACAAATTGATGAACAAGGGGGAGGCTCCAACACCATCTTTGTCATCACCATGGGACAACACTTCCGACAGTTCCCCCTCCAGCTGTACATCAAAAGATCGCTCAATATTCGCAAGGCCATAGAACGCCTGCTCACCCGAAGCCCTGATGCCAAAGTCATCATCAAGACGGAGAATACCAGGGATACTAACACTGCGGTGGAACGATTAAGTGACTTTCATGGATATTGCCAGCATCTTGTGCTCAAGGAGGTTTTTAAGGGTCTTAATGTTGGTCTTGTGGACGCCTTAGACATGAGCTATTCTCTGGCTACAGAGAACGTCCATCCACCATTACATGTTCTTGAGAACATTATGAGCTTGACTTTCACCTATTCATGTTAGACATAATAAAAGAAAAGGGAATGTGCCTAGAAAAACGTGTCCCTTCTCATATGGGCGCCTTGCACACAGGTAATGTTGAATGCTTATGTGACGTATGCACAAGATTGGTTGCCGTCTTTGGCAGCCTCCTCTCCCTCTGTCTTTTCCGTCTCTTCTTTCTCTACACCTGATTGAGAGAAAACAAGGTCCACTGAGAGATGTAAACAGAAAAGACTCTTCCAAGAAAGATAAAGTTCCTTTGGCACACCTGTGGTTATAAGATCCTAGTTACAAAAGTAGACTCCTCTATGCTTACGATTTCATTAGGCCATGTAACTAAAATAGTTGCTTCAAATCCTTCCTGAACAGCAAGGCTTTGTATTAGCTAATATACAACAGCACACAGATGTGTGATGTATCGCTATCATATTTTTTTATGCATACACGTACTGCTAAATGATCTCAAGAAGCGAGTAAACCCTAGGCCAAGCGACCAGCACGAAGATGCCTTTATTTTGAAAGGATGCTCTACTCATGCCAGCAGGTAAAACCTCTCACTGCTCCGGATACAGATTTGGACGTGAGCAGGAGGTTGAAGCGGCGGCAGACAATGGTGCAGGCAACTGCCTGGATGCCAGTAGAGTAGAAAAGGGGAATGGGTGAGGACATTTAGACTGGCAGGTAAAAGGAAGCATGGGGGATGGTGAGGAAGGCACAGGGGAAGAATGAGTGCGGGTCAGTGGCTGACCTGCCTTTATAAGCCAATCGGGAGCAGGAGATTTGGGGGCCGTGGTTAAGGAGGAGCCAAGGGTCACTGAGGGGTAGAAGAAAAAACACTGATAAATATGGAGGCGCACAGAGTAGAGATTTGAGTGAAGGACACTGGTGGGAGCGTCATGAACGTCAAGATCTCAGGAAGTCCGGACTCCTACTCCAAGGGTGACTTTCCTCGTGAAACAATAGTCTATGGTTTATGTGACACAATAGACTGAATGGTTCAGGTGAAAAGGCGGGAGAACATCGCCCGGGCTCTCCAGGCTGCAGAGGAAAAATAAGAAAATAGGAATATCTAGAATAGGGCCCCCCAGGCCTGTCCTCAGAAGCTAAATCCACTGATTTCAGGCTAACCTCACACAATACACGTGACTCAAAAGGGGCAGCTATTTACACACTCACGGGTATGCTGAAAACCTGCTATTACTGAGGGATGGAGACCCCTTATCTAGAACATGTGGTGCAGAAGGGGGAGTAGTATGATGTGTGCTGTATCTCGAAAGGCGCAGGAAAGTGTATAGCATTGTTTAACACCTTCAGTCCTGATGCTTTTAACTCCAATGGAAAACCATGTTTTGGTGGTTTCACAAGTTCTCACTAAGTCACCTTGTATCTGCCAGCGATTACATTCCTAAATATGACAAGAAAACATACGCCAATAGTCAGAAATATTGTTAATGCAGTCAAATGTTTATGTGCCCAAAATATAGTCTCACAATTCTAACAGCAAAATCTCATAATTGACAAGTGGCAATCTGCTGAAATGAGGAAATTGGTTTACAAGCTTCTTGTAGTGTTTTGCAAGTTTATTCAGTTTATACACCAAGGAAGGTATTAATTCAACATTATTTCCCAGAGCCACAGGAACTACAGGATGTGTTACCTTTTCTAAATGCTGACAAAGTTTTATACAATTATAGAAAATAAAATGTATTTCTCTGCAAATCTAGCAACAAGATGTTTATAGTTCTTATATTGCTTGAGGGCATTTGACATAGCATGCAACTGGCTGCAAGGAGCAGTAGAGTACTTCATACAGAACATTCATTGTAGCAGCGTTGCAGCGCTTACCCGTGATTTGATATGGGTGAAGGTTGTGCAAAGATTTTTACACAGTTCCATTATTTTATCCATGAATGATCAGCAGGCCCACAGCTATAGCGGGGTACTAAGCTCATTAGAACACATTCTTCAATTTAAGCGCACAGTAGGCACTTGGCTTGTTCAAAGGGTTCAGGTGTCTTACTCTGCATGCCTGTTGTGAGGGGGAGAGGCCTCTCTTATAATATGAATGGCAACATTGACTGGCAATCATTTTGCTGCCATGTTTTCAGTAGACACACATGTTTAGCTTCCTGGTTTTGGCGCACCCTGGAATAATATTAATTTCAGATGAAAATAATAAACAGCAGTGGGTCAGTTCACAAAAAGCTACTGGGAGTAACTCTGGTTTACTCTATTTCCATGAGGTGTTTCTATTGTGGGATTATGATTTGTTTGCAGATAATTTTCAGTAAAACTGCTTAGATTAAATATCTGACTGAGGTGGCAAGAAGCAAGGATATTATTTGGTGCAAAAGAATGAGTTGCTTAATTGGAAAATCCCTCAGACACTGGTGTTCTACATTTGACCTAAATTACAAAATGATGCATTTGAACTGCCTTTCTAAAGCTTTTGACTATATAAACAGAAGCATGCCTACAAGTTACCAGTTACATCGTTTATCTGAGAGACAATATACACTTTCATCATGATCATATTGAGACCATGATGTGCGTTCACGGTATGTATGTATACCACAGTGAGGAGCACTAGAACTTATGTTATAAGCCTAGAAAGAAAACGGACCACACCAAGTGTGTGGTACTCAGAAATTGCTCTTCCAAAACAGACTTTTTCTTTTACATATGAGAATCCATTTTTCAAATCGATGAATTGACCACCAGGTTGGTGGCTGCTGCAAAATGCAAACCTTTATATGTCCTTTTTTGAAGAAAGAATATGTAGAACACAGAGAATAATTTCTCTGATAAAACCAGCCTGTGAAAAGGTACAGGGATGCTGTAGTGTTGCTCTAGACTTTCAAAGTGGAATGAAAATGTTTCCATGCTTCACTTCTTGTGTAAAATATGCCATTATATAAATCTTAACTGTAGTTTATTTGTTTTAACTATTGCTTAATATGTTGTTGATATATGTATTATAGAATACCAATGTGATACATATTAAATATTGGAATTCATAAATACACATCTTAATTGATTCATTGTCAATAAAGGAGAACACATTTTTGGAGACGTTATGTATTCTGTTATGTTACTGGGATTTAAACCATGCACTCTGCTATTTGCATGGTCTCCAGAAACTTAGAGAGTGAGGGTGTGTTAGGTGAATGGGGAGAGAAAGAAAATGTAAGATAGCTTTGTTGTTGTGTCAATGTGTGCCAACCAGAAGTGCCCTGGGGACTGTGTGATGTTTCTAGGGGATCTGTGTCAAGAGAGGAGCCTCATGTCCCCTTCGTGCTAGGATACATAACCTCTTCTGGAACCAAGATGGCCACATAGTCCGAAGCTTCGAGGCCCAGCACTTCAATTTCTTTAAAAAAGAGCAGCTGTGCCACGTTTTGACCTACTGTAATTGTGTGAGCCTCCAGCTCTGTTGCAATCAGCATTAGGTGGCTTGGAGCAGATGAGAAGTTGGATAGCATGGTGCTCTGAAGACAGCGCAGATTCTCCTCGACGCAAACAGTGGAGAGAGAGGCATCTGACAGCTGGGCCAGCGATCATAGGCCGTGCGGCGGCCACCATCCTCCGGTTCTGGAGCAGGCTGCTAGGTGATTGGCGAAGTGTACGGGTGAGCACTGACTGTGTTCATGGGAAGGCAGCCTTTGTCATGTGTTGATAGCGGTGAGGGCGGCGATGAGGATGCGGTTGTAATCGGATCGCCAGCAGCAGCACCTCTTCCCTCCAGGTGCCTCTGAAGTGACTGAAATTGTGGCGTCCATCTTGAATGGGGGCTGGGAATATATCTCCAATGGACATTTGATTTGACGAGGGACCAGACTTGGGTTTTCTGAATAATGTTAGTCACAGCACAGTGTCATCCTGCTACTTTTATACTTGGAGGTGGAATCCTTTGATATTTGAGGTTGCTTCCTCTTGCCGGACATATGCTAATGTGGTTACTGCTGGGAAGGCACTCCTGTGGGGGAGCACCATAAGTCTGAAAGTATCAACTGTCGGTGAGCCCCTGTGGCAGCGGGCAGCGGGCAGCTGTTGCGCTTCACCCCTATGCTGGAAATCATTGCCTCGGCTGTGGTCTGCCGGCAGTACTAACCATACTGCAGGCGCAGCCTATGTGAACATTGGGATGAGTGCCATGCAGTCAATGACGTGTGGCAGCTCCCGGTAAGGCTGATACCCGGAAGTGGCGAAAGCAGCTTGAGAGAGCAACATTCTCTGCAGCAGATCCACAGACATCAAAGAGGCCTGCCACGATCCCTGTGCATGAGCCCTATACCTCAGGGGGGCAAAGGGTTCTGTGCACCAGTTCAAAGGGGAAAAGGTTGAATCCAGCCAGGAAGCCTGCACCAGAAGACCTTAATCTGAGGGCAGGGGGTCGACTACAGCAGATAACAAGGGGAACAAAGCAGCATTCGTTTTGGCAGAAATCTTTTGTAGCAGGGATCCTGCATGGTTTTGTATGAAAATAAAATGACTGATTCAGCAAGGTTCAATGCAGGGGGATCAAATGACCACCAGCAGGGGATTCCTGCAAGGAACTCTGCCCCATGAGCTACTTGGCACAATTGGAGGCGGGGTCCCTGCACCAGATTACAAGGAGAATCATGCATCAAGAGCCCCACAGCACCCCATGGTTGAGTGTCACCAGAAGGATTCCTCTCACTTTCCTTGTATTCCGTAGAAGGGCTCATCCCACCTAAGTCACCTTCCTTCCTCCTCTGTGGACGTCTCGTGCACCTGACTTGTCTGCATCTGTCTTGCTGCTAGGCCGCCTGGTGAGTTTGTTGTGCATTTGCAGTCTCTCTGTGCATCTCTCTGCTCTCTCCCTCCTTGGTGCTCGCCATCTCTTCTATTCATTCTAACTGCTACTCTATCATCTATCCTACATCCCTCTCAAAGTCTGGAAGCAAAAAGCTAAAAAAATCTCTCCTGGTCTCCAATCCAGGCCTGCCCATCGCTGACATCTATGTCAATGTTTCTTCCAGGCAGACTGTCACAGACATCCTCTTTGTCGCGCCCTCTCTCCGGACATATGGACTTTCCACATGGTCTCTGTCCTTTCCCCTTTCTCTTTGTCACCCATTAATGGTTGCACCAGATGGGAAGTACTCTTTGCGTGCTTCTCATCCTCTAGGTGCATCATTAATGTCTATCAGAAGGGCACTGTCATGGCCTAGGGCTCTCACCCCAGCCCCCTCCTTCTTGATAGGCGTCTTCTGTCTCTCATCAACGTGATCCCTTCTCCTGCTGCTCCTCTATCTGCCACCCCTCTAGCCCCTTTCTCACGACTGATGGGCATACCACATCCCTGTACCCTCTTCTGAAGACCTTGAAAGGTGGCAACCAGCTTCATCTAGCTACCCTTAACTCTTGCACTGCTGTTAAACACTCCTCTGATATCTGTCTCCTTCTTGAAGACTTTGACCTTGATGTTCTCGCTCTCACTGAGACGTGGTTCACTGCCAGCTCTGTCACTGATTTTGACATGCTCCTCCCTGAGGGCGACAAGATCCTCTCCAAGCCCAGGCCTAACCGGTCTGGAGGTGGAGTGGACTTGATCTTCCCTGAATGGGACCTTGCTACTATCATTCCCACTCAGACCTACTCTTCCATCAAATTCCTAGTCTGCACACTTGGTGTCACGCCATCCCTCTTGTTGACTCTTGCCACTCTCGGGAGGAAGCATAGCTCAGGGGAAAAGCATTTGTCTTAGAAGCAAGACAACGCAGCACAACACAGAGAAACCAGTCAATGTTATTAAGCGTGTTATAAATCAAACATTTAATTTAATTAAATCTACAGGACCCCTGGTCTGGCCTCCCTCTTCCTCTCAGAGTGGTCTGACCTCACCTGTTCTCTTCTTGCCTCCACCTCCAAGCTTCTCCTCCTCAGAGACTTTAATATTCACCTTGACTCTCCTGATTCAGCCACTTGACTCTTCTATAGCCTCTGTGACTTTCTTTACCTCACCATTTATCCCTCCGGTCTGACCCCCTCAGTTGGACATACCTTGGATGCTCTCATCTCAGCAGACATCCCCATCTCCAACCCTCTCACCGCACCTCTCTCCTGGTCTGACCATGCTCTCCTGTCCTCTCACCTGGATCTCTTGGCCCCTGGCAAAGCCTCTGCCTTAACTGCCAGTCTCCTCTGTCATTCGACCGATGAAGCAAGTGTCAGTTGCTGCTTTTGGTGCCACTTTCATTCCCCCACTCCTGCAACAGACTTGCACACTATCTCTGCCCTTGCTAATCTTCACTTATCTATCACCAACACCCTGATCATCCTTGCCCCTGCCATGAGGATCCACATGAAGTCTGCCTCCAAGTGCAACACTTGGTATGATTCCGACCTAGCCTCTCAAAAAAGCAAGTGCAGAGTTGCTGTACGGAAGTGGCGGACATCATGCATATCCTCTGACAGAATGGCCTGCTACAAAGGCAATAATGACTCTTCATCCGCTCAAAGAAGAGGGCCCATATCCAAGCCTGCATCTCAGGGGCCAGTAAAATCTGCAAGGACCTCGCCAATCCTACTGTCGTCTCCACTTCTCCCCTGCCATTCCTGACACTCTGTACTTCACTGGCCTCGCATTTCTTAACCAAAACTCAGGACATCCTGTCCTCACTCTCCTCGTCTCCCTCCCCAGCTCTCAGGCCCTCCATGGCCCGCCTCTCCCCTTCCCTCCTACTCTACAGAACTATCAAGGACAACATTGCCTCCCTTGCGCCAGCCTTGGACGATTTCTGTAATCACTCATTTGCCACTGGCTCCTTCCCACTACCCCTCAAGCACTCCCTTGTGCATCCTCTCCTCAAAAAGCCCTCTGCCGACCCCTCCTGCCAGATTAACTACCGCCTGTAGCCTGGGACCCCGCTTCATCCAACTCTCTCTCCCTAAATACCTCCCAGCTAGAGCCCTTGGTTCTTCTAGCTCCAACTCTCTGCACATCAGATGCTTCTCGAAGCCGAGAGTGGGGGGAAGATCTCTCTCCGCTGCCAGAGTCTCCCTCTGGAATGTCTCCCTGCCACCCTCAGGCTTGCGCAGGATCTCCTTAAGTTCTGGAAGCTCCGTAAGACCCTCCTGTTCTCTTTTTCCTTTCATCTTCCCCTCCCCTGCTAACACCCCTGTCTGCCGCAGTGACTGGCTGCCTGGTTCCCTCTGAGTTCTACAGGGCACCAGCCCCCTCCTCAGCCCAGCCCACTCCCTCTCCTTGCACTTAGCATGTGGACGCCACTCCCAGCACCCCTTGCAATCCCTGGCACTTGCCCTCCTGGCATCCCCTTAGCACTCGCCTAGCCCCGGTGGCCATTCCCCCCTCCTCCTCCTTCCCCTTTCACTTGCCTTCTCTCCTCTTTACCCTGCACTACCCCTTCCCACCGTAGCATTTTGCATTTCACGCAGCCCCCCCTTCTTCCTCGCACTTCTTGTTACTGCACTTGCATAATCCGAATGTCACAAGGCCTAGTAGGACTGATATTTTTATCTTTCTCACTTCCCCCTTTTTCTGTCTTGTGGCGCCTTGAAACACCATTTGTTGTATAGCCGCCTTACAAATATCCAATCAATAAATAAATAAAACGCTTCGGCCAGTGGTGTGGCATGTAAAGTGGTTGCAGAGGTGTAGTGTTCTATTGTTGGATGGATGTTGTGAGAGATATCTTAACTGTCATCTGTGGATTGCTGAGTTTGTCTGCCTGTGAGGAGCCATGAAGCATTCTGGTGTAAGCTGGTCTCTCTGGAAGTTGGCATTGTACAGTAACCAGTTTTGGATAAGAGTGGGGAACATGGGAGGAGTCCACATACTACACCAAGACAAACACTATATTTTGCTTTTTAGGAAGGAAACTGATGGAGGAAATGGAATGATGGGAGATCAACCTTTGAAACTGTGTGGGGCTAATCGGCACACATTTCCAAATTCTCGCCGCACAACAAACACATAGTCCAGGGTACTCTGGGGGACACAGACTACAGGCGCAGTCCTCCCTGTCACATTAATTTGACAGGTGACAGCGAGGGATGCACAAAAACATCCAAAGCAGAAGGGCGACACCTTCCTCCTCCCATGGCCAGCCTAATTAAATATCAAAGGCTCCACAGAGCCGCCGTGTTCTATTGTCCAAGTTATGTGTGGTGGCGGTGCATACTGATAAGAGTTAATTAAAGCAGGCCTGCAAATAGGCCTGATCACAGAAATTAACAATGGGCAGGAAAACTGACACCTCTTTGATATGCAATGTGTCACCTTGAAGCTAGCTCCCACCCCTCTGTACGAAGGGCAGTGAGTTTGCGAAGGGGGAGAGGGAGGCACTAGCTGGTAAATATAGTAAAGTGGCAAAAACATATATTTTTACAGTGGTAAAAATTGGATTCAAAAGATTTCAGGTGCAAAAGGGGGAATGCCTCAAGGCCACTTGAGACAGAGAAGGACAATTCAAAACGAAACCGAGTGTTACCACATGGTAGCCCTATAATGCACTCCTTGGGGGACATAAAATCCCAGTGGAATGTAAGTGGTCTCAATTCTGGGTTAACCAAGATGAGAAACCCCACCCATAGACCAGTATCTTTCACAATTACTTTCTGTAAAGAATCAGAAGTTACTCTTGTAAAAAAATACAAGGTATACAACCCTGTTCATATCCAGTAGTTATACATTCATGAGTGATTCAAATTCAATAATACAATACCCATTGTTGTGCAAAAGTAAAATCTTTATCTCATCAGTATTAAGGAGGTACCGATATATGCCATAGTAGGATTGCCAATGCATAGGGTTCTAGACATGGAATCGTACTGTTAGTTTGAATACGCTACAACGCATATCAAAACTTCTCAAAATATAGTCAGCGTCAAAGTTCAGAAACTTGTGTTTACAACATTCACACAAGTGAACCGGTTGTGCACCAATGAGTTCAAAGTTCATCCAAAATAGCTAATTTCGGAATGTGACGTAGCCGATGCATTTCGGATTTCTAATGATCCATCTTTAGGGCAAGTGAGCTATAAATTCCTGTGAAGCATAGTGTTTTGCTTGTAGATACCTAGAGGATTATAGATATCAAGACTCAGTGTGAGTAAGTATATGAGTAATATGTGCAGCTGTGTCGAGATATAACAAGTTGTACTAACCATCGGACTCTGCCAATGGTTGTAGGCGGTGGGTCATACCTGGTAGGGAAAGAGGTTGACTCTTTGTAAGTATTACAGGGGTCATCTCAACAAGGTGATGGAGATATATATATATTACATCATAACTGTTGTGGAGTAAAAATTAAAACAAACTCACCCAGCTGTAAAGATAGGAGTAGCAGCCGGGCTATGACAACGAGGTGGCCATGTGTGCACACAGTTTTCTGGTGTACATAAGAAGAGAAAGGGTAAAGAGCATAGAGAATTCGGGTTGATATAAGTATGCAGAGTATACAATACTAACTCCCTCCAAAATAGAGGTGTCATCAATGCTAAATCATTTCAAGCATGATAACTGAGCCGAGGCGAGCAGACACGTATCTGTGTCAGTCTGGTATGTAAATGTATTGAGGGAGTGACAACTGTACACAGTGTGTTATTTGTATGAAGCTTAGACGCTCATATGTACCGAAATGCTACATACACACAGCTTCACACTAGTGATGCATTGCAAGTAGCAAGTCTATATTCCGTGTGTTCCACCTCCAAATGCCAGCGGGAATCACACGTGGCATCTAAACCCTCGGACACAAGTACTGTGAAGCAAGGGAAAGGGCCATTCAATTCATAGCATTAAGGTGACAAGTGGTGAAGTAATACTCTCAAACACTTTCCGATGTAATCTAAGTATGGAAACCAGCCGACTGCCCAGAGGACGCGCAGCTCGGATCTCTGGTTGTATATAACGTTGCTATGGCATCCACGCGCAAGCGCGCCAGTGCCACGTCGACAACCCACCATCTTGGTGTGGGACGAAACTGACTTTAGTCATCTGGATGATCTGCTAGGCGTTAGTGCGCCGGTGCGGGTGCCATCCACTACATACCCACATAGTGGGATGTCTAGATGTGTATATACATTGGCTAGAGTAAATCCCATTGTTGGAATTTTAGTCTGCGGAAATAGACATGACCGGATGGAGATCTCTGTTATCGGAGAAGCATTGATGCCGGGGGACAAGGTACATTACACATTAGTGCATAAGTAACTAGCTAAGAATTTCCCAAGTTGTAAAATGGGAATCCTGTGGATATCACTAATGTCATTACCAAAGGCACCCAACCTCAGGGAAGGATCAAATTGTCTAAGAGGCTAGCAGGCTAATAGTTAGCCAAAGTGTTATTAAGGGGATTAAATGGCTCATCCTAGAGACCTGCTCGGTGCTAGCGTGAGCAGGGTAATAAGTAAGGGTATGAGTAATGAAATTAGATAGCAGGCCAAGGGGCACAAACGCAGATGAATGTCATATCGAGGACAACAGTTTACAGTAGGCAAACTCCCATTCAGAGGGACGAAGAATGTGATTTGAGGGAGAGAGAAGTATGTTCTCACCACAAACTGCAAGGGAGACCTGCGATTTGATCAAGAACCACAGAGGGCTCAGTTAACCAGAGACACTTTGATCGACAACAGACAGGAAGATGGGTGGGACTTGGGAGTACATGTTGTCACCTCTTACCTTTCCTGTTGCAAAGCATTCTGGTCCTGACCTCACGCATAACAAAAGATTGTTGGTGGGGACCCTGGATTGGTTCCTTAAGGAAGGTTTAGCCTGCACCAATCGCTGGGGCGCATTTGGCTTTGAAAGAGGGCTGAGCTCCTCATTTAGCAGATCATCCAACGACTTTGAAAGGAGTAAGAAGATGGACTCATTTGGACCCTGGCTGAAGGTACAGTCTGTCTTACATATTCTGCCAGTGATGGAAGGCCAGGATTTCCTAGATGGAAGCAAGATCCCTCCCCTAAACATCTCCCAAGGGACAGAGGGAGATACTTGACTCAGAGAACCCTTCCAGCAGCTCCAGAACCGGCACCCAGCCAGCACACAACATGCCCTGCTAGGTTCTGCCAGCAAGCTTCCTCGGTGGGAAGTGCCAGAGAGTCTCTGAAAAAAGAACAAGGCCTTTGCGTACAAACACTCTCCTCAGCTTTGGGCCGTCTGCCTTAAAGGATGACACAAGCCCTGCAAAGAAGCTGGGAAGAGTGCCACAACAAGCATCACATAGTGTCCATCTTTTAAGGACATTTTTGAGGCAGTCAAGCCTTCGAAATGCGACTGGCTGCACCACTGACTGCTGTCACACTGCAGTCACTAAAGCCGTCCGAGACGCCTTGACCAGCATTCCAGATCCGCCAACCAGCACAGAAACAGCAATTATTTCCCCTGTACCGCTATTTAGGCCATCCTACAGCTGTCTGTCCAGCCTCACTTGCTGAACTGCCTGCCACCTGATACCCACAGCTGTCTCCCATCTTGAACTCTGTCGCAGGAGATGCAAAGCGCCCTGGCACCGACTCAACACTGGCGGGCATCAAGATCATCTCAAGCACCAGGTACATTGTGGTTCTGTTCCCCTGGTCCTTCTCCGAGTGCCCCTAGTGAGATTTACGGCCCTTGCTCCCTTGGTGCTGAAACCAAATAACCGTGAACAGTTAATACTGATTGCTTTACCGACTACCCTTCTGTCAGTATCCAGAGTGGATCCCTTTCCTTGGTGAAACTGTCTGTCCTCTGTGTTCCTTTACAGCGTGGGCTGTATTTTGTAGTGTGCTAATAATAAAGTAAATATTTTTATACAACCTTGACGGGACAGTCCCTTTTATCATTGAGTAATAATTGTATTTTCACTGTGTTGCAACGAACCAAAGATCCACAACTTTGCGGAGATAAGTCTGCCATTCCATCCACGTTACCAAAAATTGGACAAGGAGGTTTGTAATTTACTTGTTTTTTAATCGGTTTGGGTTCCTTCTGGTGTACTAGAGGTGTGGGGCTGATTGATGGTTTAGAACCCGATATTCATCCCTGGATCACTGGTGCCCCAGAAGTTGATTCGTCACAGAGACAAACTTTCATTGTATACCAGTCAGCACCCAAACGTATTCAGGAGTATTGTTAATTTAGTTAATTTCCTCAATTTGGGCCGCAATTGTATGGCAAAGTCAGATCACATTCGAGTGGCCAAAAGGCTCTGGAAACAACTCTTTCACGAAAAGAGGTCAATGCAAGAAACAGTTGAACAGAATGGAAAGAATTATGTTTACAACAATAATGGGAAGCCAATACAAAAATGGTGTTCACCACTACGTCCCATAAACACAGTTCTTTTATCATACATCTCATTTCTATTTTTTTATTCATAAAAAGGCACTCAGCCGAACATCATTCTAACGTTTATCAGAAATCTCTCTTTGTATTTAAAAGTACAAAATCTACAAGGAATGTTGGTTCATTCTGATCATAAATCCATACTTGATCAACCCTTTTTCAGGGCAGCATGGGGGCCTCTTCTTAATATTACGGGGCAGTAGCCATGGAATCCTTATACTGCCTGTTGCTACAGAACAAAATGGGAAATATTCAAACATGCAAAATTAGACCCAAGAATGAACGATTTTACAAACCTTAAAACTGCCAAACTGCATGAGGTGCCCAAGCAAATAACTGTAAGATGGCAGGACTATGCATTCAATAAACATGGAAATTGGTGAGCAGAGGTCCAAAATGTGCCTCAAAGCTCTACAAGCACCCATGGTACCACAACTCTATCAGGGCAACACTTTAAATTGGTCCTCTTGGAGCCTGAAAATCTAACAATGAAGAGTGCCAATGTTGACAGTTGCTTAGACAATAAGAACAACTGTGGATCCTAATGCTTGACATGCATAGGACAGGGCTCAATGAAATGATTCAGTGAAAAAATACTTTCCATTTATTAAAAATGATCTTTTTCAAATAACCTTGAACAGTTAATACTGATTGCTTTACCGACTACCCTTCTGTCAGTATCCAGAGTGGATCCCTTTCCTTGGTGAAACTGTCTGTCGTCTGTGTTCCTTTACAGGGTGGGCTGTATTTTGTAGTGTGCTAGAACTGTCTGTTGTAATAATAATAAAGTAAATATTTTTATACAACCTTGACGGGACAGTCCCTTTTATCATTGAGTAATAATTGTATTTTCACTGTGTTGCAACAAACCAAAGATCCACAACTTTGCAGAGATAAGCCTGCCATTCCATCCACGTTACCAAAAATTGGACAAGGAGGTTTGTAATTTACTTGTTTTTTAATCGGTTCGGGTTGCTTCTGGTGTACTAGAGGTGTGGGGCTGATTGATGGTTTAGAACCCGATATTCATCCCTGGACCACTGGTGCCCCGGAAGTTGATTCGTCACAGAGACAAACTTTCATTGTATACCAGTCAGCACCCAAACATATTCAGGAGTATTGTTAATTTAGTTAATTTCCTCAATTTGGGACGCAATTGTATGACAAAGTCAGATCACATTCGAGTGGCCAAAAGGCTCTGGAAACAACTCTTTCACGAAAAGAGGTCAATGCAAGAAACTGTTGAACAGAATGGAAAGAATTATGTTTACAACGATAATGGGAAGCCAATACAAAAATGGTGTTCACCACTACGTCCCATAAACACAGTTCTTTAATCATATATCTCATTTCTATTTTTTTATTCATAAAAAGGCACTCAGCCGAACATCATTCTATCTTTTATCAGAAATCTCTCTTTGTATTTAAAAGTACAAAATCTACAAGGAATGTTGGTTCATTCTGATCATAAATCCATACTTGATAAACCCTTTTTCAGGGCAGCATGGGGGCCTCTTCTTAATATTACGGGGCAGTAGCCATGAAATCCTTATACTGCCTGTTGCTACAGAACAAAATGGGAAATATTCAAACATGCAAAATTAGACCCAAGAATGAACGATTTTACAAACCTTAAAACTGCCAAACTGCATGAGGTGCCCAAGCAAATAACTGTAAGAGGGCAGGACTATGCATTCAATAAACATGGAAATTGGTGAGCAGAGGTCCAAAATGTGCTTCAAAGCTCTACAAGCACCCATGGTGCCACAACTCTATCAGGGCAACACTTTAAATTGGTCCTCTTGGAGCCTGAAAATCTAACAATGAAGAGTGCCAATGTTGACAGTTGCTTAGACAATAAGAACAACTGTGGATCCTAATGCTTGACATGTATAGGACAGGGCTCAATGAAATGATTCAGTGAGAAAAGTACTTTCCATTTATTAAAAATGATCTTCACTGCAAACACACTAAAGGCAGTCCTAAAACTGAGTTGCCTGCCCTCCCACCTATGCTTATAATTTAAGCTAGTGAATATATCATATGTGTGTCAATTCATTCCAAATACACAATTTAGACAGGGCCCTTGCAGTATGTTAGATGCAATAAGCTTTCCCAAAAAGTAAATTAATACTTCCTTTTATGACTGCCTACAACTACATGAATGATTTATTCATTTATTTTTTCATTTGTTACAGCACACAAAAACCTCGGGTATCTTGGCGCTAGTTACATTAGGATACTAGGTTACTTGTTCCATTATAAAAAGATATAGTGGAGCAAAATTACATGTTACACAGGAAAAAAGAGAGCATAAAAACAGGCGAGCAGTGCAGTGAGGGGATGCAACAGGTCTTGGAAGGAATACAATCAATTGAACAGCCAGGTTTCTGCGGAACCGGGAAGCTCTTGCCCCCAACTGAGAGGTGGTTGAAGTTAGGTGTCTTCACAAGGTGAGAGTCTGATGATCTCAGAGAATGGGCCGGGCGTATTTCTCTATCCATCGTGATAGGTAAATCGGGGCACTTTTGGAGAGACATCGGTGGACCAGGGACAATGTTTTGAATTTATTCCTTTCCCAGATAGGTATCCAGTGTGCCGCTCTCCTGGCTTCCGAGATATGGTCAGTTTTGGAAAGGCAGATGGATGCCCGGAGGGCATTATTCTGAATCGTCTGTAGTTTACTCAGGTTGCCTTCAGAGGTGCCAGTGAATAAGGCATTGCAATGGTCAAGCTTGGCACCAGTGATCACTTTTGCTATTGTTAGGCGGTTTGGAGTGGAGAAGAAGGGCCTGCTCAGCTGAAGCAGTTTGGTAGTGTAGGCCACTGCGGAGGCGATTGAGTTCACTTTGCATGAAAGGTTGAGGTTGGCATTGAGGTAGACGCCAAGACGTTTGGCAGTGGTGGAGGTGGTGATGTGGTTATCATTGATGATTAATTTCTTTTAAGCTGGACCAATGTTGCAAAGTGTGGTAGTTGAGCCAACGATGATGATGATTTCAGTTTTATCATCGTTGAGAGAGAGAGTGGGTGCAAACCCATCCAATTTTTAATGACCTCTTAGGCAGCGTTTATGGGTGCAGAGTCCTGGGCATACGACCCGGCGAAGGGGGTAATTTGTGTATGAAATGCCAAGTCTGTGGTCGAAGAGGGGTTTTGTGTAAAAGTTGTGAAGGGTGGGGGAGAGGCAGGAGCCTTGGGAGACTCTGCAAGTGATGGGAGTAGGTTCAGCAGAGCAGTCGTAGATGAAGACACGAGAGGATCTGTCGGCTAGACAGGACCTCACCCAATTGGAGGCTGCTGGTGAGAAGTTTGCAGTTGATGCAATTTGAGAGCAGCAGATTTGGTGGTCTACCAGATCGAATGCTGCAGAGAGGTCTAGCGTCATTAGAAGGGCAGGTTTGCCAGTGTCTTTGATTGCATCGATTTGTATTTTCAGATCTAGTAGTGCTGTTTCGGTTCCGTGTTTGGGTCGGAATCCTCGTTGGCGAGTACCCAGGATGCTGTTGACCCCAAGATACTGTTGGACATGGGTGTATGCAACGCAATGCCGGATCTTCAGGAGGTAGGGAACCATGGTAATGGGACAGTAACTAGTCAGGATGGAGGGGTCAAGGGATGGTTTTTTGAGGTGCGGTAGGACCCATGTTTCCTTCAAGGAAGTTTGCACTGAGTTGGTGGAGAAGGAAGCGTTAATGATGGCTGTGAAGAGGTGTATGAGTGTTTTTTGGCACAGACTTTAATGATTGGAGCAGGGCAATTGTTGCCTTTGCAGTGTGATGGTTTGAGGCTCTTGACAATCGTAGTGACATCCAAGTCAGAGACAGGGTGTAAGCTGAACAGGATGCTGGAGTGGGTGTGTAAGCGGCTGGGTGCAGTGGGCGTTGGTGGCTTGGAGAGCATAGCAAGTTGTTTGGCGCTGATTTTTTCTTTGATGGTGTTGACCTTTGCAGTTAGGCCATCTTAGATTTCTTTTGCACCAGGTGCTGTCTACTGTCAGGTCTCGATGGTGGGGGGGGCGTAAGGGTCTCTAGTTCCCTGAGAATAGTGAAAGGTTCCCAGGAGTTGGCTGAGGCGTTACTAATTCTGGAATTGGAGCTATTGGCTTTGGCATTGTGGATTTTCTTTTTTTTGTTTTTGGCAAGTGAGGAGAAGAGGGCCTTGGCTGTGGGAGAGGGTTCTTTTATCTGAGCTAGCTCAGCGGTGTGCTTCTTGGTGCAAATATCCAGAATTTCAGGAGTCAACCAGGTGTTTTTTTGTGGCTTTCCTGAGTTTGAGAGGGGCAAGTGTGTTCACTGCTTGTGCAACAGATTGCACATAGAGGTCTACTAGTGCTGCTGGGTCTGTTACCGAAGGGGGGGGGGGGGGTGCGCCAGGGTGGCAAGTCACAGTGCAAGTTTTGTTGGGATGAGATTTTTTGTGCACCGGGCGATGCATTCAGGTTTGGCCGGGTGAGCTGGTCTGGTGCGTTCTGAGTAGGGGATTTTGAAGGCAATAATGGGCAGGGGGAGGTGATGAGGGTGGGGATGTCACAGCTGAAGTCGCTTAGATAGTTTAAGGTGCGGCCTTGGTCATGGGTGGGCTTGAGAGAGCGTTGTGAGAAGCTGGCATGATCAAGTGCCAAGGCTACAGTTGTGTCCGAAGAGTCAGCTGGGTCATTAAGGCCAAGGTTGAGTTCTCCAAGGATTATGATTTTGGATTTGAGTTTGAGCGAGCAGAAGATGCTTTGCATTAGGTTGTCTTTGAATGTGAGGCTGGGGCCAGGTGGATGGTAGATGAGGAGGAGTATGATGGAGACGGTGGGCGACATGGTGATCTTGGTGAGTGGGGATTCACAATGGGATGACATTTGTTTGCATGACTCTGATGGTGAGGGTGTTTTTAAAGATGAGCACAATGCCACCTGCTATTTCAGGGATCTGTCGCATCTTAGGATGGTAAATCCAGGTGGGATGGCAATGGAGAGTGCTGGGCCTGCAGCAGGGTGGAGCCAAGTTTCTGTGATGGCAAGCAGGTCAAGGTTTTTGGAGGTTATGAGGTCAAGTATTTAGGCTGCGTGTGCCGGAACTGATCTAGCATTGATTAGCATTCAGTTGATGGCTTTGTGGATAGGGCTGGTGGGCCAGTGTGTTTGCAGAGTTCTCAACGGTTAGGAGGCGTGGGCGGATGCGTGGGCTGAACTGGGTATGCAGCCTCAGGAGGCTGTTCCTCGTGGAAATCGGCGGGTGCATAACAATTGCGGAGTCAAGGATTATGGGTTGCGAGGGGCCTGGACTGTGGGCTTGCGATGGTCCGATTGAATGCGATGCATGGTGTGGAGCACACACGATAAACCGAGTGCGCAGCCAGAGGAGGCTGTTCCTCGTGAAGATCGGCAGGTGCCTAACAATGGCAGAAACTAAGGTTTTGCGTTGCAAGGGGCCTGGACTGTTGGACTGTGTTTTTGCGATGGTTCGATTGAAAGAGATGCGTGGTGTGGAGCGCACACCGTTAGCCGAGTGCACAGCCTCAGGAGTCTGTTCCTCGCGAAGATTGGCGGGTGAGTTACAATGGCAGAGTCTAGTGTTAGGCAGAATTATATGCAGTACCCTTTGGGAACACCACACACAATTAAGGCTACAAATTCACATTTGGTACAAGCCTGTACTACACAGTAAAATGGTAGCGATGGCTGAGCAGCAAGACTTATCTCAAGAGTAAGTGAGCAGTATCAATAGTTACACAAAGGACAGCAAATACTATGATTAAAACAAACACTGACTCAAGGTTTCTGAGTAAAAGAATATACATTTATTTACACATCAGTTATAAAACATTTCACTAAAGTAAAGCAGTTGAAAAATGACACTCTTAATACACCACTCCCAATAGATTCTGGACAAGTTAAACTCAAAATGAAGTGTGAGCAAAATGGCACTCCAGCAATTTAAAAGGGAGGGAAAAACAAAGTTAGACTAAAATTGAGCAGAACCAACAGGTAAGTAAGCAGGGCAATCTAGAAAGAGGAACTACAGTGATGGAATCAAATCTCAAAAGGCTTAGGGCCAAAGTGAATAGTCCAAAAGACTTTTTGCTCAAGATCACACAGTTCAGGGTAGTTTGCGGTTAAGTCTTTGCCAAGAGTTCCGGACGAAGTTGGTCGGCAGAAAAGTTAGTTTAAAGAGAAGAGAAGGACAAGCCCTTAGATTGGCGAAAGGTTTCACACAGGTTCCCCGCGGCTGGACAAAACGAAAAACCAGATTTGCACAGTACCTATAAATGGAGAAGAAGCTGTAGCTGAGGCGGACGTTCCTGGTAATTCCTGCAGGCACACGGTTCCTGAAGTGACTGTCTGACTGACACGAAGTAGGAAGACTGGTGGGTCCTGCACTACCCAGGGAAGAAACCAGCAGCAGAGCAAAACAACGAATAAAAGGTGCGCTCCTTAAAACCCAAGCAGGGTCCGACGTTCCTGGCTCTCTGGCACACTGTAGCTCTGTACATCAAATTCGACCAGAGGAGGGAGTCCTGGCTTGCAGTTTGGGCGAACTGGTTGGTCCCACCAGCTCAGGGGAAGAAGATTCCTGAAGGATCTTCTCTGTCGTTGGAGTCTGACGATTCGGACCTGCAGCAGGGCTTCACCGGGTGGTTCAGTCGTTGTAGGGTTCCTCTTCTGTCAGCTCCTCATCGGTTCTTTCGTTCCAGTGGCAACTCTGCCTTTCCAGTCCCAGAGACCTGCTTTTTATGCAGTTGTCCCCCATTCATACAGCCTGGCTGTCAATCACACAGCAGGGTGGCTGTCCTGGCGGGACAGTCACCTAGCCAATCAAACAGGAGTGCCACTTGGGTTACCAAGGGAACCCATGGCAGGGGTCCTAAAACCCCTCCCTCACATCCTGCCTACCCAGACTTTCAGGCGCCTTAAGGAGGGCTTCTGGGTAGAAGCCTTCGATAGGACGGCGAACAAAGGAACCAAACCTGGTTTGGCGTGCAGAGAGAAATACGAGAAAGACATTTTCATAAAGAAATGGTGACTAAACCCAGCCGGAACCTTATAAACATCTATATGGTCTAGCGGGTTTAACTTTGAGGCTACCAAGATAGCCTAAAAAACTACTGTGGTTATTTAAGATAATGTCATGACCCTTGCCCCTGGCCCTCACTAGCAAGTCAGCCTTCCAGTTAGGGCCCGGTCAAAGACCTTAAAACCTCATCCAAGACTCTCCTGGAGTCAGTCCTGGCACCTTTGGCGCCAGGCTCATAACCATCATGAAGACCAACATTAGAATGGGACTATTTACTTGCGACTATTCAACTTGGGGGGGTTCAGCCAACATGGAGGCACACACATATCTCAGTTACAAGGAACTGAGCTATGCGGTCTAGTCTTTTAGGTGTGGCAGGCCTGGGACTACTTTACCTGGGCTACTTTGGGTGAGACTATTTAAACCACACCTAAACAGAACATGCTTTACGTTATTCTGCAGTGGGCAGCGTAACGCTCATCGTGTCCAGTTCTTTGATGCCAGTTTACCTGAAACCAAGGACCTGCAGAGAGAGAAAGAACACTACAAAACTTACCTGGAACAGTATCCTGTCTTCAATCCATCACCGACTTCATTTCCACTCACCTGAAGGTACGAACTCCATCATCCGGCACCGCATGCATCCTGGAATACCATAACCTGGAAAGAGGAGAAAGAAAGACAGCATTAGTAAGCGTTTACTCACGTTTCCTTCCGAATGAAGAAAGCCACACAATTCTTACCTGGGTAGTCATCTCCCGGTCAGTATCATTGCTGGAACATTACGCCGCTCGGTGAGGAACATCGCAACCTGCAAGGAGAGAAAAGACACAGGTTAACAATATAAAAGGTGAACCAGCGCTGCACATCGCACATTACTCACCGGACAGCATTGCGCACACCGAGCTTTCGCCTACCGGCCCATGCTCATCTTCAAACGGCATTACAACTCCATACCTACCTAAAAGGAAAGAATCAAAACATTTTTATTCGAACTAAGAGGAACATAAGAACTGCATAGAAAGTCTGTAAAGCATTAAACCTACGGAGTCGCAGCCGGCCTGGATTCCCACGGGGGGGGGGGCTTGCACCAGTGAAGTAACTTGGCCGCTGCTCGCCCCCCACAGCTACGCGCTCCTGCCATGAGGAGCAGGACGGAGAATCCACCTTCTACAATATTAAGGTGAGGAGAGGGCCCAAGGGGGAGGAAGGAGTTGAGGCCAAGGGAGGTGGGAAAACAAAGACAATCTGGTATTGAATCCAGCTCTCCTATATTGCAGACCCATCTTTAACCAGAGGCCTTACCAAGGGACCGGGAGAGGGTTCAAAAGTGCAAATCATCCAACCAGGGCTGGGTGGCGTCCCCGTGGATACCAGGTGAGCGTAACAGATAAGTGCGGTAGGGAAAATAGGGTAGTTACCACTAACACCAGCCAAGTCTTGATAAAAAGGGAGCGAAACAGTGCTTCAAGAGAAACAGACAAAAAGGGATAAGTAGTAACCCTTTCCAGCACTTCATGTAAGATGGTTTGTACTGGGACTGTGAAATTAAAAGACTAATAAAGTCAATGGCAACTTTACATGTTTTGGGAGACCGTAGTCAGTCCCAGAAAATGGAGTCTGAGTTGGGAAGTCTAAAAGACAACCCTGTGTCACTGCACTGAAGGTGCTGTGTAACACACATTAAAAACATGATGCCTATGGAGTAGGTGAGGCTCCACAGTCCAAGAACACACAATAAATGTAAAACACACACAGAAAAAAACATGTAAGAGTGGGAAAAAAGGCTCACACTCTTACCAGGTGAAAAAAATAAATCCTAAAAATCCAGCAAAGCTGCTGAGGGACTCAGTAGATAAGGGGAATTAGCCATTCTGGAGAATTCTCCATAACATCTAGTATTTCGGATTGTGAGGGGCCTGGACTGTGGGTTTGCAAAGGTTCAATTGAAAGCGATGAGTGGTGTGGGACGCACGCAGTAAGCCGAGTGCCCAGCCTGAGGAGGCTGTTCCTCGTGAAGATCAGCGGGTGGGTAACAATGGCAGAATCTAGGATTTCAAATTGCGAGGGGCTGGACTGTGGGTTTGCGATGGTTTGATTGACAGCAATGTGTGCTATGGGGCACATGCAGTAAGCTGAGTGTGCAGCCTGTGGAGGCTATTCCTCATAAGGATTGAGGGGAGCAGGGCAATGGCAGAGCCAAGAGACATGAGCTGATGGTGGTGTGGGAGGACTCGGGGAGCATAGGCAGAGCGGAGAGCTGCTGAGGGGTGAGGCACCAGGGAGTTTACCTGCGGGTCACATGGAGCAGGCATCCTTAGGATTGACTGGACTAGCGTGGAGAGTGTAGCAGTGGATCTTGGGTTTCCGGCTGTGGCCTCGAGTCTGTTTGGGGCTGTTACAAGTCCCTGGTGATGTGGTTCAGATGAAATAGAGATGCAGAGGGCATGACTGGAGGCTTAATTGCACGGCATCTAACACCTGCGGCGCACAACATTGCGCCATTGGCCTGTCCAGGCTTTGCCGCAGAGCGTCGGGTGTGTGGGTTTTAACATGGCGGAAACAAGCGTTGAACAATGGGCGAATATATAGTTAAGTTACCATTTTGTGTTGCAGGAAACATTTGAACCATGTGACCTAGAAAAGTGACATTTATACTGCACACAGTATATAGGTAACGGGTGGCTTATTTACATTTTTAATATACTTGGGAAAACTTAAATATAACACCTCTATCTCGGTTTCTATAAATGTATCTCCTCAAAATGGTGGCACAAAATTATAATTGATCCTGATGAAGATTTTCAAAATAGAATATTTCCAAGGTGAAAAAAAGCAATCAAATCAAGCTCCTAATGATTTCAAATGGAGACATCATAAAGTACACAAAGTGAATACAATGGTCCAAAAATGTTAATAAATCAAAACCTAATCTAACCTAAGTCAAACCCTAACACTAATACAAAAAATAAAGATAACTTAGGGCTGACCAGAACAGGTCATCCATTGTTGAAGTGCTGGCTGGCTTCTGACCCCCAACCAATTCTCCACCTATGGCTTTCCAGGCCTTGCACCTGGCTGAATAGTTCGAAATATTGACCATCAATGGGCTCTATCAGGAGTTGGGCAGTATCCCGGAGCGTATTGTGCTGGGATACCACCGAACGCCATTTGCGCTACCGCAACACGACCCCGCGCAATTTGCTGGTTTGGGGGGCGCTATTAACACCGGTGATAATTGCACTGGCCGTAATAGCACCAAAAAGAGCAGAAAACGGGCGGTAAGTGGCTTTTTGCTGGAGGTAAAACACCAATTTACCACCCAACTTGAGATTGGGCCAACCTTTAAATGCGGCAGTAATCATGTTACCGCTGCATTTAAGGGCTGAGGTCCAACTCGTGATGATGCCAATGTCTTGCAGAACTTTCAAGGACTCGTGGGTCACAGTCAACACTGTGATAGTAAGTCCTTGTCTCTGTACTGTGAACTCCTTCCTTCAAGCTTGGATTTAAGTAACTCTTACCCCATCTTGGGGTCATGGGGCTTACACTCCATCATGGGTTCTCAGGTTTCCCACCCCATCATGGAACTTGGTGGCTCTCACCCCTTCATGAGGTCATCTGGTGTTTACCCTGCCAATGGCTCTTAGGTTTTTCACTCTGCCATGAGGTTTTGTGGCACCACCCCTTTGGTGGGTTGTCTGGCATTTACCCTGCCAAGGTTTTTCGATTTTTCATCCACTATGGTGTTTTTTGGCTTTTACTCCTTGGTAGGGTTATCTGACGTTTACCCTGCCAAGGGCTTTCGGGTTTCTTACCCCGCTGTGGGGTTTTGGAGCTTTCACCCCTTTGTGGGGCTGTCTGCGGTTGACCCCTCCAATGGCTTTCAGATTTCTCACCCCTTCCTGCGGGGTCTGTGGCTTTCACTCCTTCATGGGAGTCATCTGACGTTTACCCTGCCAATGGCTTTCAGGTTTCTCACCAAGCCATGGGTTTTTGTTGTTTTCAACCATTTATCTTGATAGAAGCGTTTTCCTGTTATCTCACCTTTTACGGTGAGTTACAAGGGCTTTAGAGAGTGCACAATTGACAGACCGGTGGGGTAGTGCCTCATATGCTACTTATTGCAATCATGTTTTGAAAAGTCATACAACCCATTGTAAATGGTAAGCATTACACCTCCATTCTTGAAATGATGCATCACCAGATGATGCTCCTCTCTGTGATGAATCCTACCGATCCCTCACTGAAACCCTGCCTAAAGTCTCTTTCCAGGTGGCCAGGGAAAGGCACATGGTTCCTGATCCTGCCCTTGGGTGTGGTGTACTGTGGGATTATCACCAGGTAGGAGACAAGGCCCTTGGTGGTGAGGAGATCCCCTGGGATGAGACGCAGTATGTGTCCTTTGAAAGGGAACACATTTCAAGATGGCCAGAACAGGTAATGGCTTATTGTCATTACAGGATATCTGAACCACATCTAAAACCTGTGGCTCTGGGCACCAATACCATGCAATCTAAACAGACCCTAATAACAGAAATATCCTTCAAGGCACCTCAAGATAAAAACACTCCTTACTCTCAAAGGTATAAGGTAAAATGATTTAGCAATATTGCCTCAAGTCAATTGTCTTTCTCTGTAACAACTAATTCTAACGGTTCTTCTTTTAATAGTTCCAAGGGTAATAAATCTCCCCTTAATATTAGGATTTTGCCTAACAAAAACTAACTTTGCTGTTGGGGACATAATCCTGTAAGTACTGGGATGAGGAAGAGGACTGAGGAGGCATGCTGTAATGATAGTCAGGCAATCAAGCCTAACAGCCTAAAGGAACAGCAGCCTAACAGCCTAAAGGAACCTGAGGGGCATAAAAAAGCCCACTCAGGAGCAGGCAATGTGAAAGAGGTGGAATTGTGACTGGAGTGAAGGCCGTAGTAGTAGAGGCAGAAAGAAAACAACACAGTTTTGGCAATCTGTGCAGAAGTGGGCGAACCAGAGGGATGCCAGAACGCTGAGACAGAAGATTTCACCTGCTTGTTCTGAGAGGGTCCTGTTCACCCAAACTTTGAATTGCAGAGGCTGCGCTGTAAGACCATATATGGAATAAAAGCACAATAACCATATACTAATGACAGGGCAGTCGTGAGGTTTGTTTCCCAAACAAGTCTGGTTTATTTAGTATCTCAATCGGCCGACCGGGTCTCAACGCCTCACGACGTGTGGTTATAGACCCCGTGAGAGGAGAGAGCAAGCATCGGTACAGCAGTAATATATATACATAACACATCATAATTGTACAGCATTATTTGGCCCGCCCATATACATGACATACAAGCTAGGGTTCAGTAATTGACAGTTATGCACGTAACTTCATTCAGTCTAAACATTTGATAATTCTAGCCGAGGCTGCAGAGACAGCTTACTGTTTTGCGGAACACGGGGCACTGGCACAGGGAAGGATATCCTGTTCTAGCAGGGAGACATTCCAACTAATGTTATCTATTCGCTGCGCTCATGGGCTAAGGGTGAGACAGTTCTGAAGCAGAGAAAAATACCATCTTTCGTGGAGGAGCACCGTTAGTCGCATATCATTCTTATTTAACTGCTTTCTACAACAGCGTTTGCAAGACAGACGGCACCTGGGTCGCTGATTAGTCGCTGCTTATGTGCAGCTTCAAGGCTTTACAGAATAAGGAAAACAATGTATTTCTGCAGGGTTTCACACTCCTGTCTACGTTAGCATTCAAAGTTCAAGCTGTGGCCTTGCACTGTGTGTAGATCTGAAGCACAGAATATACTTGCAAAGCACTACAGAGAAGAAAATGGCAGGCAATTACAAAATGGACTCCCAATGGTCACATTCAGGATTCATGGTGTGTAATGTTTGTCACATGATGCAATTCGCTTCTGGCCAACATACTATTCATACCATTTGGGCTATACGATTGCATTACAGTTTTACAAATCCTCCTTTTGGCCTTAAGTCAACAGCATCATCCAAACATTGTGTCATCATCGGACCAAGTATCACTTTCCGAACTACCCAAGTCACTATCATAATCATTATCAGAAATATTGATTGCCATAAACTCTTTGATTGTTTCATTTTCATGTTTGAGACCACCAATTATCATATTGGGTTTGGGCTTCAGGATATTTGTACCAATTGTCTGTACACATTCATTTGTAATTATGGAGCAAGTGGCTGGCAAACATTGTATGCAACAACAGCAGAGTATGAGGATAGTGAATAGCATGATCAAAATTGCGATCAATTTCCATCCCCAGGATTGTAACAGTTCTCAGAACCATGTACTCATATTTGGATTACAGCCACCTGTGGGGGTGTGGATTTCAGAACTTCGAACGTGTAATTTCTTAATTGCTTTAAATATTGTAGGGGAGAAGTCACTTACAAAAACACAGCATGCTGATCCCACTAATTTGCATACACCTCCATGGTCAACCAAAATAATGTCAGGAACCGTTCTATTTTGCAGTGCAACTAGTCTGATTGCTTTTTGACCCAGTGTCATGTTGTATACTATGTCAGTGGTTTCATTAATAATTTTTTCTAACACCCTGCACAGTCTTCTAATATTCCATGAATGTATTGCTTGGCCCCCAAAAGGTATAAAGGATTTAGCTATGTCACCAAAAATGTGCCCAACAGTATCATCCCGCCGCAGCCGAAATCTGGATATTTTTGCTATTTCAGAGGTTGTGGCGAGAAATACACCAGGTAAAAGTATCCCTAAATAACAGGTACCTTCCCAGTTTCTAGGTAACCATGGATAGGCTTGATCCCCACATACAAAATAGACTGGGCCTCCTATATATAACACTTAAAACATGCTCAAGTTCAGCAGTATTCTTACATCTGGTAAATGTACCCATTGGACGAGGACTCTTTATCCGCAAACAGAATGGAACAGAATGTGGGCCATGGTTAATAGTGTAGAAAGAAGGCATAGCATATGTTTGTTACCCACAGGTGCCGTTCTAAAAGTAATCAGTGACTGGTAAGGCCTAGAGAGTCTATCAATGGGGCTGGTCGATGCAGTGTTCATTGTGCTTCTAATTGTAAACACGGAACAACCTAATGGTGTTAATACCAATCTCTCAAATCCATTTATGTTAGTTCCATCAAAGTTTCCAGTGACACTATCATTCCATCTCCCAAAAAATAGACGTCTTAGTGATGCATAACAGGCAGTACTCAGGGGTAGAGGATGTATATACCAACCCATTCCGCTTTCCCCATGCTGGGGTAAATTCAAGCACACCCAGCAATTGGATCGATACAAGATTGCATGTGTCATATTAATAATCAGTAACAAAGTATTGTTATCGTAACCTTTTCTGTGTTTAACATCTCGTGGCAGAAGAGTGTAAGAACGCACATGAGCCGGGGTCATAGTAGGAGCATTGACAGTGGGCAATAGGGTATTCATTGTATGTACATCCTCCAAATACCAGGACATTAGAATTAGTGTAAATATAATGCAGATAGGTATGATGGCCAGGAGCAGTTTAGCCTTAATAAACCAAGGGTTAATTCATAGAAATCAGCGCACAAGTGGCGCACGCGGCTCGCGCACAGTGTGCGCATGTGGCAGTCTGCGCCAGCCGAGTGCGCCAAAACCCATTTGAGTGCACAGCGTATTCATGGATTTCAACATCCATAAACAGCCGTGGTGCAGTGGTGCAGCGACCCTGCAGCAGTGCCAGTTACGCCCCCAAAAACATTGCACAAATCCAGTACATGGTGCAAAGGCCAGTGGACCAGCATACAGCCCCCCAACCATGAAAATGCGTGTAAAACTCCCTGCGCATGCCCGAGAATACACGTACCCCGCACGCGCTAGGCCAATAGCGTGGAAAAGTTCACACGCACACCCCAGAATACACGTATCCCGTTCGCGCTAGGCAAATAGCGTGGAAAACTTCACACGCATGCCCCAGAATACACGTACCCGCTCGCGCCACCGAAATCGCGTGTAAAACATGGGAAAAGTCCCCCCTGTGGAGTGGGCTGCCTGCGGGGCATGCCCAGGGTGAAGGGCTGCCTGCGGGGCATGCCCAGGGTGGATGGGCTGCCTGCGAGGCATGCCAAGGGTGGATGGGCTGCCTGCACGAATTCTGGGGTGTTGTCATGATGCCTACCCCCGGGGCAACCGGATCGGATCCATCAGCCCTGGGAGCAGGCATCCAGATACTCATTAAAACCCCAACAGCCCCGACTGGGGGCTGTTTGGATTCAGTCCTGGCACCTTAGGCGCCAGGCTCATCAAAGAAATCAGTCCTGGCACCATAGGCGCCAGGCTCATTGATTTTACTTACCTTATGCAGACCATGCTGCAAATGAGTCCAAGCCAACGTGAGGCCTGGATGGGACTATTTTATTACAGGGACTATTTTTCACTCGGGTGTGGTTCTGGGGAACTTCTTACCTGGGACTACTTTGCAGGCTATTTTAACCACGCCCAAACAGCAGCCCATGCTTCGCGTTATTCTGCATCCAGCAGCGTGACGCTCACCATGTCTGCAAGTCAGCATCCAGTCTTCTGCCACGCCCGCCTCGAATCCAGAGCTCCTAGACAAAAGGAAAAGAAAGGAGAAGAGGTTAGATCACAGACATTATTTGATTCCTTACCTGATTCCGGACCCAGCACATCTCCGAGCCTGGAAAGGACATTATTTCAGCATGCGTTGCTTCGCCAGCAGCAGCGCCGCGTTATACTCACCAGTCCACCGCATCTTTCGACTCGGCGCTGCCTCCATCATTTTCTTCGTCGAAATTCAGCACCGGGGGGGAAAACAAAAGGAATAACAAGGTAAGCCGAGAAAACCGACAAAGACAATCTCTTTGTCACCATAGGCTTACCTGCTTTACCACCGGAGGTGTTATTCTTTAATTCGCCGCATCTTCCTATGCCGCACCTATAAAGGGAGAGATAACAGCAAGTTAAACTCATGCAACTTTCACCGGACAGTGTTTGGTAATACAGACTCTTACCTGAACGCCATCAGCTGCCTCCAGGCAATATTCTTTTGGACCCAGCTGCAACCTAACGAGGGAATGGAACAAGAGTGAACATCGGACATATTGAACTCTTTGAACTTTATAGACACTGGAGTCAATATTCCTCCGGAACTCCTCCAGTACCTTCAACCCAGTGAAGTAACTGGTATCTACGCGCCCCTGCATGCCATGCAGGATGGAGAGCTCATCATTTAAAAACATAAGGTGAGGTTACCAAAAGGGGATATCGGAGGTGATTAGTGGGGAGAACGAGAACTGTTGAGGGGCCATCATTAAAGTCCACGGGTGGCTAAATCCCTTTCTCCACTTGCAGGAGAATACTTCTACGAGTCCAGCAGACAGGATTAGGCGGGCCAGTCCAGAATGTCATCTCATCACTACGCATCACGTTGGTGGAGACCGCAGCTGTCCGGGTCCGATCGGCGCCCCTGTGGGACCAGGTGAGCGTAACAGGCGTGCGTGTGTAGTTTCACACGCTATTGGCCTAGCGCGAGTGGGGTACGTGTATTCCTAGGGGTGCGTGTAAAGTTTTACACGCTATTGGCCTAGTGCAAGCGGGCTACGTGCATTCCTAGGGGTGCTTGTGAAGTTTTACACGCTATTGGCCTAGCGCAAGCAGGGTACGTGTATTCCTAGGGGTGCGTGTGAAGTTTTACATGCTATTGGCCTTGCGCGAGCAGGGTACGTGTATTCCTAGGGATGTGTGTGAAGTTTTAAACTTGATTTTGCAGTGTGGGACCTCCTGGGGGTGCCCCTGCCCATGTCCTAGAGGCAACCAACATCAAAGGGGACCACCCTACACCCCTGGGCATGCCCCGCAGGCAGCCCAAATGGCACTGTGCACTTGGGAGCCCCAACTCATGTCCCCGTCCCACGCACAGTGACAGGCACCTGCCAGCAGGCCCCGACTCATGTCCCCCACCCAACACGTCATCACAATCCAGACCCATGGCCCTTAAGGCTACCCAGATCCCACCCCAGTCCAAACACCCAACCAAGCATTCCATCCACTCCACAATGAAAACCCCATGTCATGATAGATCCCATATAACCAGTATGCCCATGAATACATGTCTGTCAGACACACACAATGGGGACACATGAATGAGAAAACCCACATTGTGACATGCACGAAAACAATGAGAGAAGACCACACAAATGAAGTAAATAAAAAAAGTATTATATAAAAACAGAATGAACAAAACGAAATCACACAAGAAAAAACAAATAATAAAAAATATCCAGAATTTGCAAAATGATGGGGTAGAAATGACTGCAGAAATCAATAAAAATTCAAAGTAAAATGGCTCCAATGGGTCAGTCCAGCAAACAAAAATCCGAGTTTAAAAAAAGCAAAGCATTCCACCGTGGGTCCAAGTAAAATGAATGCAGGTCCAAAACTATTTACAAATGAACACCCAATGGTCCATGAGCCGCACAATCCATATGAAAACTTAGAAAAAACCTACCTAATGAATAACTATATACAAAAAGAAAAGGCAGGGCATAGTCCATGCACCCCAAAGGAAAGAAAAATAAAGGAAACCTACAACTACATAACTATTTACAAAGGCGGCGGCCTAGTCCCAGGGCTCACTGTTCGATGTTCCGGCCCAGGGCATCATCGAACTCCATGTCAATGTTCCGGAGGTGGGCTTGTTCCTTGGACTCGAGAGGTCTCGCAGAGATGCATCCATTGAATCCCTCAAATCCCTGCGAGTTTCCTCGAGGTCCTACGCCCGCCTCAAAGCCTGGTGCATGGAGTTCTCCCCCCAGACCATCCTGAGCCGTGCCCTCTCCGCCCGCCGCCTCTCTGCATCTATCTGCTGGCCCAACCGCTGCCACACGGAAGACACTCCCAGTGCTGGGTCCTCCTACCCATCGGCCGATGCCTGCCCCTGGGGTGTTGATGGCCCTGAGCCATGATGCCTCCCATGCTGAGCCTGCTGCTGCCTCCGACGCAACTGCCTCTGCCACCACCACGACATCCGGGCTGATGGAATCCCCCGGCACCGTCGTGCACGTGCCCTGCCCAATGATGCCATCACATCCTCCATCTGCTGGGGTCCAGTTGGTGGGGTGGCCACCCCTGCTGGACCTCTGACTCCCGACTGCGGCAGGGATGTGATCTCCACCTGGCTGGCTGCGTTGGTTGGGGCAGATCCACAGGGGGCCCTGGTGGCATCTGGGCCGGAAGACGCCAGGGAGAACGACTGGCATATAGTGTGCAGAGATGAGGAGACGGCTGCAAGGCTGGCCGACACATGGAGGAAACCCCCGACGATGGCCCCTCCCAAATGGGTCACGTTGGCACACAGCTCTTCGTGATGATGTGCGTGTTACCCCCAGGAAGCACGCACGTCATCACAAATGTCACGTGTGTGCAACGCGACACCAATCAGGACGGACTCCATCCGGTCACGGGTCCCCTCGTCTGCAGGTAGAGGAATGCCAGATGACGTGGACCTCCCACCTACCTGCGGACGGACCTGGGACAGGGCATACCTGCTGGTGCATGGTGATGCAGTCACAGTGTCAGGGAGAGAGACATGCACAAGCACCGCCTCGGCTACCTGCGCTGCCTCCTGCCCCTGCCCCTGGACTGCACCACTTGCACCAGTGGTACCACCCCCACCAGGCCCCATGTCCGGCTCTCTAGCGGCCTCCTCCTCCTCTATACACACCACCAACCTGGATGGCTCCACACTGTCTTCCACCGTAGCAAGCCCCTGTGGGGGCTCATCCGCCTCTTCTGCTGCAGCCATAGTGGCAGACGGGGCACCAGTCCCCTCGCTCCCGGATGATGGAATTTCCTGGGAGGGTGACTGGGCCTTGGGTAGCCGGCCGGTGGAGGCATCCTTGCCGCTTTCCTCCACAGCACTGTCTCCACCCTCTTCTTTAATCGCCGCTGTGTAAAGGGAGACATTGAACACAAGCATCAGGGTACTGTACAATAGTCCCCTAATCAGGAAGCAATAGCAGATGAGTGGTACTGTCAATCGTCACTTCCATCATGTCTCCCAACAACGTATGGGTCAGCTCAGGCAACACACATGCAGGAACCGGCATGGCACATGCAACTAACATTTGCATCCATGTTCACCGCACCGTAGATACATCCAGTGGTGGCCTGAAACTCACATGCATCATGGGACATGCTGATTACATGCACACGCATGACTGGAGGGTCATGCATCTGGCCCCGTATGCCCACAGACACAGTGGATACAAGGATGAGTAGGCTGTATCAGTGATTCGACACATCCTCACAGTCATTTGTCATGCATACATGGCATGCACACTACTCTGACACACAGACATGTACTGCATGCATGTCCATGACAGCAGCACACATCTATCACACCACAAACATGTCACGGTACAGACACAGGCATGCATACATGTCTTCATTCTGCATGCTGCTCAGCATGATGCATTGTAACACATACACCATCCATGTGGGTCACGCCTGACTAGACTCACATGCAGCACCATCATTTCCCTGCACACACACATCCATACATTATTTATTTTATTTATTTATTTAATTATTTGTATTGCGCGTTAACTCGTGAGTTTTGGGGCGCAGAAACGTGGACACAAAGACAACAGAAATGGACGGGACAGTTCCTGGAATCAAGGATTTAGTGGGTCATGAAAATCGAGGCCAGTTGAAGAGATATGTTTTCACTAATTTACGAAAACGTAAGTAGTTAGGTTCTTTCCTTATGTGGGCTGGCAGATTATTCCAGATGCCTGCTGTAATGACTGGGAAAGATTTTCCCAGTCCAGATATAAGTTTGTGTGGCATCACTGTGATCCTATTTTGATCCGAGGATCTCAAGGCACGGCTTGGAATATAAGGACGTACTTTCGATTTTAGATAGCCTGGTGCCTTCCCGTGGATGCATCTGTGGGCTATTGTGAGAGCCTTGAAGTGGGTTCTGCTCTCCACTTTGAGCCAGTGTAATTCCTTCCTAGATGCGCTGATGTGGTCTGATTTAGATTTGCATTTGATTATCCTAACTGCGTTATTTTGGATAATCTGGAATGCTTGGATGTTTTTTTTTGTTGGCTCCTAGCATAAGTGCGTTCCCATAATCCAAACGGGACAGGATGGTTGCTCTGGCTACTGTGGCACAGTTGTTCTCCGTGAGATACGGTCTAATAGTTCTGAGGAGTCTCAAGTAGTAATTGCAGGTTTTTTTTATGTATTGAGTCTGGGCCTCTGCTCCTAAAGACGCTTCCATCATCATTCCCAAAGTTTTTACTTTCTCAAGTACTTTGATGTTAGCATCCTTGATCTTGAAATTTGCGTAGTCTTGGGGCAGTGATTTTCTGGCTTGGGTAGATCCGAAGATCATCAGCTCAGTTTTACTGGCGTTCAAACACATCCAGTTGGAATCCATCCATTGTTCTATGACGTTATAGATACTGCTTAGATTGTTGTTGTCAGTTTTATGGTCCCCGCTGAGTTCCAGTACCAGCTGCGTATCGCCCGCATAGTTGGTAAAGAATATATCAGCATGGTCTAAGATGTAGCATAAGTATCTAATGTAGAGGTTGAACAGCAATGGGGACATGCTGGCTCCCTGGGGAACCCCGCAGAGGATCTTCCTTTCCATTGAGAATTTGTCTCCCCAATGGACTCGGGATGTTCTGCCTTTTAAAAAGGACATTATCCATGTTTTTGCCTCCTGTGAGCAGTTTGCTGTTTTGCCTAAGGCAGTTTCGAGCAGATTATGATCCAGGAGATCAAAGGCAGCACTGAGGTCTAACAGGATGAGAAGTCCCGTTTTCCCCTTGTCTAGGATGCTAAGCATCTTTGTCTGTAAGTCGAGCATGGCTGATTCTGTGCTATGAGATGGTCTGAACCCTGATTGATGTGGGTGTAGCGCAGTCTTGCACACGCATGACTGGAGGGTCATGCATCTGGCCCCGTATGCCCACAGACACAGTGGATACAAGGATGAGTAGGCTGTATCAGTGATTCGACACATCCTCACAGTCATTTGTCATGCATACATGGTATGCACACTACTCTGATACACAGACATGTACTGCATGCATGTCCATGACAGCAGCACACATCTATCACACCACAAACATGTCACGGTACAGACACAGGCATGCATACATGTCTTCATTCTGCATGCTGCTCAGCATGATGCATTGTAACACATACACCATCCATGTGGGTCACGCCTGACTAGACTCACATGCAGCACCATCATTTCCCTGCACACACACATCCATACATTATTTATTTTATTTATTTATTTAATTATTTGTATTGCGCGTTAACTCGTGAGTTTTGGGGCGCAGAAACGTGGACACAAAGACAACAGAAATGGACGGGACAGTTCCTGGAATCAAGGATTTAGTGGGTCATGAAAATCGAGGCCAGTTGAAGAGATATGTTTTCACTAATTTACGAAAACGTAAGTAGTTAGGTTCTTTCCTTATGTGGGCTGGCAGATTATTCCAGATGCCTGCTGTAATGACTGGGAAAGATTTTCCCAGTCCAGATATAAGTTTGTGTGGCATCACTGTGATCCTATTTTGATCCGAGGATCTCAAGGCACGGCTTGGAATATAAGGACGTACTTTCGATTTCAGATAGCCTGGTGCCTTCCCGTGGATGCATCTGTGGGCTATTGTGAGAGCCTTGAAGTGGGTTCTGCTCTCCACTTTGAGCCAGTGTAATTCCTTCCTAGATGCGCTGATGTGGTCTGATTTAGATTTGCATTTGATTATCCTAACTGCGTTATTTTGGATAATCTGGAATGCTTGGATGTTTTTTTTTGTTGGCTCCTAGCATAAGTGCGTTCCCATAATCCAAACAGGACAGGATGGTTGCTCTGGCTACTGTGGCACAGTTGTTCTCCGTGAGATACGGTCTAATAGTTCTGAGGAGTCTCAAGTAGTAATTGCAGGTTTTTTTTATGTATTGAGTCTGGGCCTCTGCTCCTAAAGACGCTTCCATCATCATTCCCAAAGTTTTTACTTTCTCAAGTACTTTGATGTTAGCATCCTTGATCTTGAAATTTGCGTAGTCTTGGGGCAGTGATTTTCTGGCTTGGGTAGATCCGAAGATCATCAGCTCAGTTTTGCTGGCGTTCAAACACATCCAGTTGGAATCCATCCATTGTTCTATGATGTTATAGATACTGCTTAGATTGTTGTTGTCAGTTTTATGGTCCCCGCTGAGTTCCAGTACCAGCTGCGTATCGTCCGCATAGTTGGTAAAGAATATATCAGCATGGTCTAAGATGTAGCATAAGTATCTAATGTAGAGGTTGAACAGCAATGGGGACATGCTGGCTCCCTGGGGAACCCCGCAGAGGATCTTCCTTTCCATTGAGAATTTGTCTCCCCAATGAACTCGGGATGTTCTGCCTTTTAAAAAGGACATTATCCATGTTTTTGCCTCCTGTGAGCAGTTTGCTGTTTTGCCTAAGGCAGTTTCGAGCAGATTATGATCCAGGAGATCAAAGGCAGCACTGAGGTCTAACAGGATGAGAAGTCCCGTTTTCCCCTTGTCTAGGATGCTAAGCATCTTTGTCTGTAAGTCGAGCATGGCTGATTCTGTGCTATGAGATGGTCTGAACCCTGATTGATGTGGGTGTAGCGCATTAGAGGCCTCAATGTGTGCCTGTAGTTGTGCCGTGGCTACTTTGTCCATAGTCTTTAGCAGGAAGTTACAGTTGGTTATTGGCCTAAGGTTGCATGGGTCTCTTGGATCCAGGCCCGGTTTTTTTATTAGTGGGGTAACTGTGACTTTTTTTATGGCCTGGGGGTCTAGTTGGTCCCTAAAGGAAGTGTTGATGATCTTAGCAAGTGTAGGGGCGAAGATGTCTGGGTTTTCTAAGATTATTTTGGTGGGTAGGATGTTCTCCGCGCACGAGGTAGGTTTCATGGAGATGAGTGTTCTTTTCATCTCTTCTGTGGTGATAGGTGAAAGATGAAAGGGTTCTATGTTTTCAAGTGGTTCTTCCGCTGGCATTTTAATCATGGTGGATTTGTTTAGTTGTGCTTTTGTGATTTTATCTCTAGCCTTTTCTAATTTCTCAAAGAAGGCTTTTTGGGTATTGTCGCATTCCTGTTGGGATGGTAGAAAAGGTGGCGATATAACTGAGGGTTTGTCTAGGGATTTCAAGATGTTAAAAAGTTTGGTTGAGGCATTTTCTGCTGCCAAAATTTGTTTGTTGAAATACTGTTTCTTAGCCTCTGTTATTTCTTTCTTGTATTTTGTTTCTATATTTTTCCATTTTTCCCTGTTTTCAGGTGTTGTTTTTTTTTTTCCAGTTGTTTTCCATTTTTCTTTTGTCCCCTTTAAGCTCGAGTAGTTCTTTAGAAAACCATTCTTGCCTTGTGTTTTTGGTTCTAAATGTTTTGGTCTGCAAGGGTGCGTTTTTCTCTACTAGCTTATTGAGATGGTCTAAGAGGTTAGACCTCATAATTTCGCATGAGTCCTCTTCTTTAGAGATGGCGATGTAATCTTTTATGCATGATTCAAGTTGTTCTTTCTTGATGTTTTTAAAGTTCCTTTGCATAGCTTTTTTGGGGGATTGGGATTTTTTTCTTTAAGTGAGGGAAGTGAGACTTGAAATGAGACACTGTAATGGTCGGACCAAATACAAGGTTTGGTTTGGTAGTTGTGTGTTTCAAGGTTATTGGTAATTATCCAATCTAGTTGGTGTCCATTTTTCATGGTTGGTTCTTTATTTGTGATGGTATAGTCTATGTTTAATAACGAGTTTTCGAGATCGGTGGCCTCTTTGTCAGTTTGATTGCCGTGCCATCTATTAAAATCTCCGACCGCTAATGTGGCACAGTTTGGACCTTTCAAAAGATTGAGGTGTGTAAAGTAGTGGGAGATGGTGGTCGATAGACTACTAGTAGGTTAAGGCAATTCTTTTCAGTGGGTTAGTGCTTGAGATGGATCATTTCGCATTCACCACATGATGATTTGCCTTGGAAGAGTGCAATGGAGCTTCTGGCAATAACTGCGACTCCTCCTCCTTTTCCGGTTTCCATGTTGGTGTAGTAAATTACATACCCATCAGGGACAGCGATGTCGCAGGTGGGGCCTATGGGATCTACGAGCCATGTTTCCGTGATGCAGAAAATATCAATATTCTCCTCAATGATCCTATCATGGATACATTGAGCGTGTTTATTGAGGGATCTAGTGTTAAGTAGACAGATTTTTAAATCAGTACTACTTTTTATTGTGGAGGATGTAACTGACAGCTGAGTAGTTAAAGATTTATTTTCTTTGTGTCGTCTTTTAGTAGCTAGTTCCTCTTTGTTGCTGTTTGACCCATGTGACACATGCAGCTGAGTAGCTAACTACCACCACGCTTCAACATGCACTGTTTCAAACGTGAATGCACAGGCACTTACCGCTCGACTCCAGGCGGGCCTGCATCATGACGATCTGGTGGTGAAGCAGTGGGCGAATGCGCTCCAGGACCCTCATCTGCTGGGTGGTAAGATGGGCCCGGTGCCCAGCTGCATCCACTGCCTCCAAGAGACACCGGGCCTTCTTGAGGGTCCTGGATTTGCAGTCCTCCCAGCGCTTCCGGGCGTGTTTGATGTCGCAGGGTGCCACCACCTCCGCGTTGATGGCACCCACTATGTCCACCCAGATCCTCTCCCGTCCTTCCTTGTCGGCGCGTGATGGTGTGAAGAGGGCATCATAATGCCCCATAACTTGCTCCACCAGGATACCAACTTCCTTACCGCTGAAGCTGGTAGCCATCTGCCTCTCTGGCTGGGGGTCGCCAGTGGTCTCTGATGGTGTTTGCCCCGACATGGCAACCACCGAGGAAGGTGTGGGTGGGCAACTGGGTCCTGGGGCTGGGCTGTGGAGTGATGGAACACCACTCAGGAGTCTTCTGTTCCAGCAGGGGTGGACACAGCAACTGGACCCCTGCAGATGGCTAACGTGCAGGCACCAAATAGCAGGGCACTTGGGCAGCAGGCAGGCAGGCAGCATGCTCGGGGCTCTAGGGGGCAGGAAAATGGCCTTTTGGGTAGGAGCGTGGTCTTCCATGTGTTGTCGCGTAGCCGCTTCATAAGGAGCGATTTGGCACGTGAAAAAAGTTCACGTCAGCGTGTAATTCAAGGAAAGGCCCTTAGCACGTAAGCGCATCTGTGACGTAACGCGCTTAGGCGTTTCCCACAACACGGGTGCATGTTCATTGTACACATGAAAAAAGTGCACGTCCAGGTGGCACTGCGTGTAAATAGAGGAAAGGCCCTTAGCGTGTACGCGCGTAAGTGACGTGGCACGTGTGGGCTGGCTGGCTTAAAAGGTACGCATAGGACGCCATTTTCTTGTACATGCTTTTTGTGGAGAGCGAGCGGGTGATTCTTGTAGTTCTTGTCGGTTCACCCGCGATTACTTCACAACGGTTCCAGTTCGTACTCCCTGTTTACTCAGACAGCGTTAATTTCTTCTTTTGGCGGGGTTGTTGCCAATGCGCACAAGCGCGTCTTTTTCAGGTTCTTTTTCCAGGCAGAGGGTGAGTCGCGCACATATTTTGGTTGCCCCCGTGTGTCGCGTACCCCTTCAGAGGTCATTGTAGGCTGCGTGTATCACGCATACGCTTATTTTTGTGTTTCTGGGTGCCACAGCGTAGTGCGGGTTTATTTTTCCAGCTACGTGGTCTACCAGGGTTGCATTCACGTTTAATTTTGTTTTTGGTGTGCCTGTGGATTGCGTGACCCATCATCTTCCCCCAGGCGTCACAGACAGCCTTGCTGGAGCACTAGGGTACGAATTCCATCTAGTACCCTACCCCTTTCACCCCAATTGCCCAGAACAATTGTTTACTGCAAATCCCATACGCACAACAACATCAGTGCCATGGTTGGGAGGCGACCAAACAGTAAGGGAGGCAAAGGTGGCCGACCTCCAAAAGGTGGGCGCGGTAGGGGACATGGCCAGGATGTGCAGGGTGGCCCAAGAAGCCAGTGTGTGGAGGACCAATCGGGCCCACCTATGCCCCCTCAATGGTTGTGGGAAATGTAGCTGACACCATCCCAGCTCAGCCCTTGTTAAACCGGCCCATATTGTCAACTGAACCGGCACAGGATGACTCCCAGGCTGACTTCTGTGTCACTAAATCTAAGCCACATGCGGCGGTGAAAGTTGCTGTCACCAGGCCACGTGGATCTGGTGCAGCAATGTCATCTGCTGCCCCAAGTAGCCAGGGTGAGGAGACTGCAGGGGCAGCTGCAGCTCAATCCACCCCAGCTCCGAGTCTCCCAGCTGGGACAGTGTCGGTCCAAGTCCTTCACACTGAGGTTGGTCCTGCCAACATCACCCTGCAGCCAATGCCTGCACCGAGACCTTTGGTCATTGTGCCTTTGTAAACTTCAAGTACCCAGTCCACCTGCGCTTCTGCCCCTACCAACCAGAGCGACGTAAGCCACTCAGGATCCGTACAACTTTCCAAGAAGAAGAAGGGTGCTCTTGCACTACAGGCTGGGACCCCAGACACTGCTACACACTCCGGCACGTCAAGGAAGCCTAGCTTCAATGACGCCGAACTAGATCCAATTGTGGCCTATGTGTTGGCACATAGCCGAGAAATGGTGATGACTGCAGGGTGCAAGACTATGCCTGCTCAACGTAGGGCCCAATGGCAGACCATCGCGGACCACATTAGTGCCCTTGGATTTGTGAGGTGCACAGCTGATTATTGTTATAAGCAGTGGAATGACCTGAAACGGAGAGCAAAGAACAAGCTGGCTTCCAATCATGCCTCTACTCTGGTGATTGGCGGTGGGTCTCCACCAGAGGACGACCAACTGACTGAACATGAGTCTGTCACTGGAGCCTGTGTCACAGAGGAACAGATCCGAGGCGTGGGAGACCTGCCAGATTTTGAAGCATTGTCCGCTGAGTGCAAATGCATGTGTGTGCAATCCATATGTATGTTGCTTGGGTGATGTGTTCTGATTGAGCCCCAGGTGAGGCTGTGTAGTCATGACTCGTATGGGCCACCCATGTGGTCCCTCAAAACCATTCCCCGGCCTTGGGTTTGGGTATGACAGTATGCCTTCTGACCACAGTTGCCAATTTGCACCAGATTACTGCAGTTGCCCTTCAACTGTCATCTTGCAACTACATTGTTCAAAATGTTTTCCTGTTCATTGAGCCTGATTGTTTCAATCCTTGCCACTTTTAGGACACTTTTTTTTGTGACATACTTCTGTCATAGAGCACACCCCACAATGGCCCACATTTATTACCTTGTTATGGGAATGATTTAACCATTCAGGCTGATTGAGTAATGTCCTGCACACAATCATTTTTGGGCCCTGTTTGAATGTTGAACATGACTGTCGTCTTCTGTCATGTTGAAGTGACCAACCATTGATGTATTCATCTGCCTGCCATCGCTGTATCAGTGAACACTGAATCGGTTGCAGCGTGTTGCACATGTGTGTTTTGTCACACTATTTTTCATGTTTCATCTCATCATGTCCATCTCACATGGATGTGTGACAGTACTGATTTTCTACCATATGGCAGTACTTGTCAAATGTACCATGGCTATGCTACGTGACGTCTGTGTTTTGGCATGTGTCATGTATGTGTATTGGACATGCCACTCACAGGCTAATGTGTGCTGCCAGTGCTATCCAGCATGCTGCACATGTGTTGCTTTTCCATCTTGGAGTCCTCAGTGTGTGCTTTTTGCCTCCCCTTCCATCTCATTGACAGTGCATGCATGCCAGGGTTATAGTCATCTGGGATATGTGCAATTTATGTACTGGATCTCTGCTCGTAAGGCCTGTGTGTGCGCTATGGTGCTCATGCCTGTTTCCATTTGTTGTCTTTCATGTTTTTGCAGGTGATGAGGCACTTGATGCTGTTGAGGAGGAGGAGATGGTGCAGACCCAGGAGGAATCTCAGCCACAACCAGGTACCAGTGGAGGACATGGGGTGGTGGTGGGTGAAAACCCAATCCTCCTGCAGACCATGTTGTCCACGGGTGTCTCTGGGTCTACCTCTGCAGACCTCTATGAATCAGGTGCTGAATCGGACAGTAAGACATATGTGCCATTGGAGGTGAGTGTTTCTGGCAGGGAAGCTGTTCTGTCCAACCTACCTGCACCGGGGTAGACCCCTCTCTGGGGATTTCAGTGTTGGAAAGTCTGCCCTTGGCGGTTACGGATGCAGGTTCACACTCCACAATATTTGCTCCTGTTCCTGGGCCAGCAGATCAAAGGAGGAATGCAGTCCTGCAGCCTCAGGCAGTGCAAGCACAGTAAGGTGCAGATCGCCTTGACCCAAACAGGTGTGGTGCCCGCCAACGCGGTGGCCGTGTGCCACCAGGCAATAGTGTGTGGGAGAACTCCATGTACAGTATAGCAGCACAACAGGGGGCATCGTGTGAAATGATGGCTCAGGCAATGGATAGGGTGGCCACTTCCATTCTCCCCCCTGAAAGGCAGATGGAGCTCCAGCAGCAGGCAACAGACTCCATTTGCACTCACACAGAGAGGACATGTTGGCGTCCAACAGGGACTGACGGGCTGCACTGGAGACTCTGCGTGCAGTCATATCTGTAGAGTCACAGGCCCACAGGGAAGCCCTGAGGTTAGAACACGGGTCCCTCAGAGATACTCTGCATGAACTTGAGGTTTCCCGGAATTTTAGGTCAGAACAGCAGCTGGAGCAGCTCACACGTTCAATGTCAGCTGAGCTCCAGGCAACCCGTCAGGAGATCCGGGCATCACGCGAGGCCATGTAGGCGGAAATGCGTGCTATCCATGAGGTGCTGCATGGGGATCTCCGTTCCAAACCTTCCAGACCGGCATGCTTGCTGCCATGGAGGACCATTCCAGGGCTTTGCATGGGCTGCCTCCCATATCACTGCCACACTGCCACCTGATGTAGCAGCAGAGGGTGATGACAGTGACGGCAGTTCTCCCACTGTAGCGTAGCCGTGGAGACCATGAGCCCATGGAGGTTTTTTTTTTCTCCAACATCCACGCATGTGGGTGTTGGGATGCACCCTGTACCTCGTGCCTCCTGGGTGGCCTCCTCCTCCCACCCGGTCAACACATGGCCATTTTTTATTTAAAAAATTTTTTTTTACAGTGTGTTGCTTTGTGTGGCTCCCCGTGGGCATCCAATGTGTATTGCAGCCGGGCACATGCAGGCTTGTCCTGTCTTTGGGTTAGATGCTTGGTTTCCTGACACACACACCCCTCTTGCTTCCCCTTTCCATGGGCTTGCAAAGGGTGTGACCAAGTGACAGTAACTTACACAGTGACATTGGGCATCCCATGAATTGTGTGGACAGTCTGTAGTCAAAACTGTGTGTGCATCCCTAGTGGAGATTGTTGTTGGATTCTACACTGCATGGTGTATTGATAGGTGCTTGTGCATCCATGGCTTTCTCCTTATACACATGTAGGTTCTTCATGTCTTCACAAGGCCGTCTCCTTTGCATATGCAGTTCATGTTGTATGCAGTACACTGAGACATTTGCCTGACAGCAACACTCTGCAGTTGGAAGGGGTCGATGTGCTGCCTTAGTCAGGTTGTGAGACTTGCACTACTTTAATTTTTTGCTGTCATATGTTGCCATGCTTTCACCCTGTACTGCTGGTATTTGTTCATGTGTGGTGTTTCTTATTGATTACTGAGAGCATATTGTCTGTGGACTGTTTACATTAGGGACATTGCACTTTGTGACACTTGTGTCATGTGGTGTGCATTCATTTAGTTGCTTTCACATTACATGCCATGCCATGGTGTGTTGGGTAGCTGAGATGGGGAGGGGTTGGGTGACATGGCACTATTTTGATGTGGTATTTTGCAAGGAGGTAAACATTCATGCTGCATGAATGGGTGTCTTTTTGTGACACAGCATTGGGTGTCTTTAAGTAGGTAGGGATGCACACAATGTAACACTTCCAGATGAACAATCTCAGGCTGGTATGGTTGTGACAGTTGACTGTCCCTTTTGTCATCATCAGTGATTGTCAGCTGGTATGTGCCAGGCCTATGTGCACTCCGCAAGGGTGGGATTTTAGGTGAAGTAATTTGCCACAAGCTGGGTACAGACTGCCTTACCATGTGCCCATTCACCTCCCATGCGCAGTAGGCGAGCATGTGGTTGTGGATGTGGGGGCACCACCATGTCCACTGGCATGCACCGGCATGTTGCAACTTTGTGCAGGACACATGCTGCTACTATGATCCTGCACACTACTGGGGGTGCATATAGCAGCTGCCCACCAAAGCGGTCAAGGGAGCGAAAGCATGACTTGAGCACTCCGAATGTGCGCTCCACTATGCCCCGGGTTGCAATATGGGCTGTGTTGTATCTTACCTTGGGTGGTGTGGTGGGGTTCCGAATTGGCATCATCATGTAGGTGCTCAGAGGGTAGGCACTTCCCTTGGGGAGGTGATGATGCTATAATTAGTGGGTTTGTCACATTACTCAGTATCTGACATGCTTGCAGAGGGATTTATACTCACCAATCAGCCATGTGTCGCCATGCCTCCCAGCTTCCAGGTCCCGGTTTAGGGGTGACATTCTGAAAATGAAACTATCATGGCTTAACCCTGGATAGTTGGCATATACTGAAGTGATTATTCCCTTGGCATCACATACTACCTGCACGTTGATTGAATGTCAGTGCTTGCGGTTTCGATATATGTGCTCAATGGCCCTCGGAGGGCTTAGAGCCACATGGGTGCAATCAATGGCACATAGCACTTTGGGGAAGTGTACCACCCCGTAAAAGTCCTGCACCATGGCCTGCCTTTCTGCAGGTGTTCTGGGCATGTATATGTGCCTGTGGACTGAGGGGCGTGCAGTCATGATGGCCAACACCTGGTGTAGGCAGCGTGACTGCGTGGCCTGTGACACACACCCCACTATGGCACTTGTCCGCTGAAATGACCCAGTAGCCAAGAAGTGCAGTACATTGAGCACCTTTTCCAAGTGGCCCAGTGCTTGGGAGCACAGGGTGGGTGATTTGAGGTCATCCTCCCACTCCCTGACCAGTTCTAGGATTATGTGTGGTGGAAACCTGTACCTCCCATACACCTGGTCATCAGGTATCCCAAAAAGGCCGGTCCTGGGTAAAGAAATGTGGGGCCTGGCTATCCTCCTCGTGCGGTATCCCACGACCACTGCTGCGAGGAACGGTATATTCATCGTAGCATCTGAGCTTGTTTGTTGTTTGCGCACACTTTTATGCTGCGCAGGGCCGCTTAAGCCTGCTTCCTGCTGGTGTATGTGTTTCCGGATTAGCGTGTCTTTTTTGGCGCACGCCTTTCCCCTGTTCGATTCCATGAATACGTGTTGTTGGTGCATGTGTGGGCATTGCGAGCATTTACCTCCTGCACTTCCCCCATAATGCCCACATTTTCGCTTGTTGTTCCCCTTTCTGCGTGTTACGCCCCGTGTTCCGCCCACTTTTGTTGTGTGCGCTGCGCTATGTGCGCTTTCCCTGTGCACATAGCACCACGCCGTTTGATGACGTGTGCGCCCGCGTGCGCCACCCACGATTTTATCGCACATCCCAGGATTTACGCGCGCACTGAATTCCATGAATCGATGTGCGCGGCTTTGGCACGCGTGTGCTGCGATTTTCACATGTGCGCTGCGATTTTCCTGCTTGCGCTCCCATTTTCAGTGCACATTTATTCCATGAATCGGCCCGAAAATCCTTTAACCTTCTCGGACGTGGCACATTCCATACATTTGCTATTCTCCCTATTATAAGTACATAGCGGGAGAGACCAATCCTTGATTGCACAGACGTACATATAGATATCTGAATAGCAGTAAAGCATCGGGCCATTTCAAATTACTTTCCATGCATATTTTCGCCAGTTTATTTTTCAAAATACCGTTTTGCCATTCCACGAGACCGGCACTCATCGGAGGTCTGGCTGAATGGAATCATTTATCCATTTGGAGGCCTGCACAAATCTGTACTATCAAGGCAGCTATAAAATGTGGCCCATTATCTGACCATATGACATGTGGTAGCCCAAACCTCGGAAAGTATTCCTTTAACATGGATTTCGCTGTTGATATGGCTGATCAATCTTTCAGGGGATATGCCTCTACCCATTTGCTAAATGCACAGACCACTACAAGGATATATTTGTAGTTGAGGCATCTCTCCATTTCTATGAAGTCAAAATGGATCACCTCAAAGGGCATTGAGGGAGGACCAAAACTTCCTACTGGTGTCACTGTTCCCTTTCCAATGTTGTGTTGTAAACAAGTCATGCCATTCTGAACCAATCTCTCAGCAGTTTTTGTAATATTGTCATTGTACCATACAGAATCAAGGTGCTGACACATTTTTGTTGCACAAATATGTGTTGGACCATGGGCCATAGTAACCATTGCCATAACATATGCATTCGACAACATCCATCTACGATTCTCTTTGACTACCCAACAACCCTCGGTATCTAATTCTGCTGGACCCTCGGACGATTGTTTTATTTCCTCAGCAGTAGCTTCTGCTTGTGTTTCTTTTATATTCCCAATTCCATCCTCTATCATGCAGGACACCCTCTCTGTTGTTTCGACATACATTTTGGTGTGCAAATCAGTGGCAGTTTGTTTTGCGATTCTGTCTGCAAATGCATTTCCTTTTCCTACATTGCACGTTACCTTTTTATGGGCATTACATTTTATAATTGCTAATCGCTTAGGAAGCGCAAGTGCCGACAACAGTTTCACTATCAAAGTGCCATGTCGAATCTTGGTTCCATGTGACGTCAGAAACCCCCTTTCAGCCCATAATCAGCCAAAGTTGTGGACCACCCCGAAGGCGTATTGGCTGTCAGTGTATATGTTCACACTAAGGTTTTCAGAAATTTCACATGCTCTAGTTAAGGCTATTATTTCTGCAGCTTGTGCTGAGTTATATGGGATTTGTTTGCTCTCTACAATAGCTTTCAGTGTAGTAATGGCATAAGCAGCAGTTGATATGCCATTCGGTAATTTAAAACAAGAGCCATCACAAAACAATTCTCCATCTGGCTCTTTCAAGGTTATATCGGTTAAATCAATTCTTCCTTTTGTCTCTTGCTCAGTTATAATGAAGCAATCAAGTGATAATTTCTCCTCACTCCCTTTTTCACTTGGAGGAGGCAATAACTCTGCCGGATTCAAAGAGCAACATCTCTTAATTTGGATATGTGGTGCAAATAGGATCAATTCATATCTTGTTAGTCGGGCAGATGTGAAATGTTGCGTCTGTGTTCTATTTAAAAGAATGTCTACTGAATGGGGTACCATCCTGGGTAAAGAGTGACCTAAACCCATCCCCTTGGTTTGTTTCACTGACGCGGCAGCAGCAGCAACAGCTCGCAAGCAACGTGGTAAAGCACATGCAACAGGATCCAACGTGGAAGAAAAATAACCGCATGGCCTCTTTTTGCCCCTGTATTCCTGAGTCAAAACAGCCAAAGCACATTCATCTCTTTCATGCACAAATAACATAAAACACTTCTCATAATTTGGCATGCCCAAAACCGGAGCTGAACATAGTGCAGCTCTGAGCAGGTCAAAAACATTTTGACACTCCATGTTCCATGGCAAAGGTAAGGTAACATCCTTCCTTGTCAGTGCCACTATGGGTTTCACAATCATAGAAAAATTCGGAATCCACTGCCTACAATATGAAGCCATGCCAATTAAAGCCCTGGCTTCCTTTTGCGTATTTGGAATAGGCATACCAGAGATGCTTTTTATACGTTCTGGTGTCAATCTTCTTCCCTCCTTCGATAGGAGGTAGCTCAAATGGGCCACCTCCTTTCAACAATACTGGAATTTCTTCAACAAAGCCCTGTGTCCGTGTGCCGCTAAATGTTTAAATAATTAAACAATACCTTCTTTGCAAATATCCTCAGAATCTGCTGCTATAAGCAGATCGTAAATGTACTGCAATAATAAACAGCCTGTCGGTAACTTAAGCATATCTAGCTGTTCCTTCAATGCCCTACTGTAAATACTTGGACTTTTAGTGTAACCTTGTGGAATACGTGTGAATGTGAATGAGCGCCCTCCTAATGTAAACGCAAACAGATATCTACTGTCTGGATGAAAGGGAATACTAAAAAATGCATTTTTCAAATAAATTATGCTAAAATGTGATGCAGAGGCTGGAATCATAGTCAAAATTGTGGTGACATCAGGGACTAGTGGGAATTGTGGAGCAACAATTGTGTTCACTGCGCGTAAGTCAATTATAAAACGGTAAGGGATTTCATTACCTCCTTTCTTGTAAACTGGAAGAATCAGACTATTACATATACTTCCTGAAATCTCTTCAATTACACTTCTGGATATTAAATCGGACACAATGCATTTCAAAGCTTGCTCACCTTCGATCGAAATTTTGTATTGTGGAATGTGTGGTAATGTAATTCCTTCTTTCAAAACAACTTTCACTGGTTCCAATTTAAAAATTCCTACATTGTTATCATTTATTGCCCATATACAGTATTTTACTTAATTCAATCGGTAATGGCAAAAACACAAATTGCGATACAGGAGTTTGTTGTGGGAAAATCGTCAAGTACACTCCATCAGGAGAACAATAAATCACTGCATTCAATTTCTTCAATAGATTCAACCCCAACAAATTCTCGCCGCAGTTTGTCATCAAAAGAAATGGACAAGACTCAGTGAATGGACCTAATGTGATTGGCACTGGCTGTGAAACTTGACTAATTACTGGTGTACCTGAGAACCCTACTGAAACATTGCTATGCCCGGCAGTGGTATATTTGAAACCCGCTGATGATCAACAGAACATTTCTGTGCACCTGTGTCCACTAGAAAAATATGCTTCCTATTCCCAGCCTTCATGTTTACGTAGGGACCTTTCTGATTAATGGGAATAGGCACTGGTTCCAAACCCTGCTTCGGGCTGTCCTAGGGGAACAGTACATCGTCAGATGTAAAGTCTCTGGAGTAATATGCATTGGAGGGATTATCAAAGACATTTGCACCATTCATGGTGTTCATTTGCTGATTCTGATTAATTTGATTATCCTGAAATTGTGGCTGCAACTGACTTCTGTTCTGGCCCTCTATACCTGGACGACCTCTAAACGGTCTTCTAGAAATAGTCCCATTTAACCTCTGTAATTGCAGACATTGTGCTCGCTAATGGCCTTCTTGTCTGCAAAGGCCCATTGGTTTATACCTATTGGACCCTGATGTATGTTGGATGATAATGCAATTAGATGGGCTGTTTCTGCCTCTTCGAATACCTTTGGCTACCTGCTGTAGCAACACTCTTGTTTTCAAATCTCCTTTCTTCCTTTCTACCTTATCCTACCTTATCCTTTTCGGAATTTACTCGGTTTTCATAATATTGGGTCATGTGTAATACTTCACTTTGTGATTTTGCTTGCCATGGGCTTTCAGATGTCATTATCAATGTTAAATTTCCGTAACAATCCTTGCACAAATTTATCAACAAATAATCTCTTTGCAGGTTCCGTACTTAGATCTTGACCACTAAAATCTGCAAATACTTCTCCAAACCGGTTAAAAAAATCTGTTGCTCTTTCCAATTTACCTTGTAAACAAGCAGTCAATTTATCCCAAACTATTCTCTTCTCAGGCACTAACATTTTCAATTTCAATACTATCCGTGAGGGCAAAATCAGAATTACTTGCGGAGGTTTCTCTCCAGCCTTTCTCTCACTATCGACTCTTACCAAAGTTTCCCATGTATCACCTAGCATCGGTGCATCATTTATATTTCTAATTTGTTTCCATATGTTAGCGGGAAAAATCACAGGGGACAACAAATCAAGGTCACTCAGTGTAAAAACAGATCAATTCAAAACCGATTCAATTTCCTTATAAAACCCGGCAAGATTTTTCCTAATATCAGGTACCGTCTGTTTCATAGTGTTCACTTCTTGCCTAGAAAAGGGGACATGTACAAACTGTGCAATATAATGGGCTTCTATCGTTTGTGCTGGAGTTTGTCCTTCAGCAGGAATTTCTACTTTCGGGACAAACATGGGAGCCACCTCCCTCATAGGGAATTGCAAAGTAGAGGATTCTGGATCTGAGCATCTATTAAGCAAAAAAGCCAAATCAAGGGAAAGAGCAGCAGTTCTGGTGTCAGATGAAAATGCTCTTTTATAAATCGTCATCAAATCAACAGGACAACAAACTTTCTTCTTCATGCGTTCATCCTGTAAATATTCCACCATAACCTGTAACACTTTCCTCTGCATTTCCGACGTATTTTGACTAAACGTATCATGCACTTCAATCTGGGAAATGACAACATCCGTAATCCATCTAAGCTCATCTCGCATACAAATTTGCATTCCTTCACTAACAGGTTTCAATGGCGGAAGAAATCGTTTCTGGACATATGAGATATGCGGTTCACTCATTATATCTTTATGCAATCGGTCGAGTTCTCGCTTATACAAAAATATTCGCCCTACATGTTCTCATACTTTCGCCGCACTATCTTGTGAGTAGGGAAGGAAAATCAAATCACGCAACTCTTGCGGTACCACGGTATCAGTTAAGTCACTCCATGCATTAACAAGATAATCTCCCATATATTCTAACAAAACACGTTGTTCACCAAAGCCTCTATGATCAGATATGGAACTTTGCACAGCCACTTCATCAGCATCATCTATATACGTCTCAGCCCACTGTTTCAATTCATCTTTCCGTTCCTTACTAATCGTACTACGAGTCTGTCTAATACTTCTTCTTTCAGGCCCCACTGATGCAGAACTACCAGCTAAGGCGTATAACTCATGCTCTGTAGGAGGTGAAGGAAATTATGTCATTGGCGCAGATGGGATGGCGACTGCAGGTGCAGATGCAAGCGTGGGAATAGCAGCAGGAGGAGATACATAGGGAGGCGGTGCAACTGGGTCAGTACTTGGATGATCATTTCTTCGCGCATTCAGTATCTTATTTATCAACTCTGATGTATGCAAATTCTGTGAAGAATATATTTTCTGTATGTCTAATTGGAAGGCCCTATCCATGTTCCTAATGGCTTCTGTCTGCTTCTGTTGATCATGCACTAGCACTTTCTCTGAATTTGACATATGTCTACGTGCATGTTTCTACTTTTCATGCGTTGATTTGCTTCCTTCCTCCAGTCCCTTACAACGTCGAACGCAGCAGGCCTTGCCTTTTTCTGTAGCAATACTGATTCCAAATATTCTATGCGCGCTAGTTCAAAGCTCCAATTATTCGTCCACTGAAGGTCTGATACACGTTTGGTCTGCCTATGCCAAATCGCATTAAACACTATTGCCCCAATACCATACTTAGGGCCTGATCACGACTTCGGCGGTAACCCTTAAATCCGGCGGTAGCGCTAATACCGCCGGATTTAAGGGTCCGCCAAATTAGGGCTTCGGCGGATTTCGCCCCAGCTCTGAGCTGGGGGGAAATCCACCGAAAATTCGCGCTATTACCGCCGGCAGGAAATCCGCCGGCGGTAAGAGCCCGTAAATTCCCCATTGAGCCCAATGGGGAATTGGGCATTCCCGAATGGGCTCAATGGGGAATTACTTTACCGCCGAACTTGTGATCCGGCGCTATTAGCGCTGGGGAGTTCGGCGGTTGGGCTATTACCGCCTGCGGTAATACCGCTGGCAGTAACGCCCAAGTCGTGATCAGGCCCTTAATGTACATTTCATACGCCAGCGACCCCTCGGGTGGCGTGGCCTCGCCAGTTTTCAAAGACTGACTACCGCAGTGAAAAAAATCTCACTAAGCAGGAAGACAATTTCCCAGGCATGGTTAACTCTTACCTCTTTCACCTGGGCGTTTGTACTTGCAAGTGCAACACTCAACCAATATAAGGACATTTAAAAATCGGGCACGACTCACCTGATCAATCAATCAATTTGTCACTCAGGACGCAATTCGCCTGTATACAGGTGCAACCATGAATTGTTACGACCACTGTGTCTGGCACAATTTGCCTTGCTTCCAGGACCCTCGCCTTGATGCTCTCTGGGTGCTGCTTGTCGATCAGGGATCGGCTGTGTACAGATCTGCGGAGGAGTCTCTAATGACTTCTGCAGGGGCGCCCTGAACCCCTTCCGATCCCGGTCTGACATCTTCGTCCTCGACTCGTCCTTGCCTTCAACACACGCGATGGAGCATTACATGGAGGGTCCCTATTCAGGTGCCATTTTTGTAAGACCATATATGGAATAAAGGCACAATAACCATATACTAATGACACGCCAGTCGTGAGGTTCGTTTCCCAAACAAGTCTGGTTTATTTTCAGAGTATCTCAGTCGGCTGACCGGATCTCAACGCCTCACGACGTGTGTTCACAGACACCGTGAGAGGAGAGAGAGCAAGCATCGGTACAGCAGTAATATATATACATAACCCATCATCATTGTAAAGTATTATTCGGCCGCCCATATACATGACATACAAGCTAGGGTTCAGTAATAGACAGTTATGCACGTAACTTCATTCAGTCTAAACATTTGGTATTTCTATGCGAGGCTGCAGAGACAGTTTACTGTTTTGGGAAACACAGGGCACTGGCACAGGGAAGGATATCATGTTCTAGCAGGGAGACATTCCAACTAATGTTATCTATTCACTGCGCTCATGGGCTAAGGGTCAGACAGTTCTGAAGCAGAGAAAAATACAATTTTTCATGGAGGAGCACCATTAGTTATAATTCTTATTTAACTGCTTTCTACAACAGCGTTTGCAAGACAGGCTGGCACTTGGGTTGCTGATTAGTCGCTGCTTATGTGCAACTTCAAGGCTTTACAGAATAAGGAAAAGTATTTCTGCAGGGTTTCACATTCCTATCTATGTTAGCATTCAAAGTTCCAGCTGTGGCCTTGCACCATGTTTAGATCTGATGCACAGAATATATTTGCACAGCGTTACAGAGAAGAAAGTGGCAGGCAATTACAAAATGGGCTCCCAATGGTCACATTCAGGATTCATGGTTTGCAATGTTTGTCACATGGTGCAATTCGCTTCTGGTCAACATACTATTTTTTACCATTTGGGCTATACGATTGCATTACAGTTTTACAGCGCAGCAGAAGGTGTGCGGGAAGGCTGCCTTTCCCCATTTGAGCCTGATTGTGAAGAATGGCGTGCCGAGGTGTGTCGGAGACTGAGGCCAGAAGCTGCAGGCATGGGTCTCAGGAGCAAGAGGTACTATTTTTTCCAGTAACCCGACCAGAGACACCTTCAACGAGGAAGGATGTTGGTCCCCAAGAAGCCAGAAGCAGTAGAAGTCATACCTGAGGTCATGGAAGTTGTGCATTGTGCAGAACAAGGATTGCAGTCAGTGAGTCAAAACTGGCATTCTAATTCCTTACACGAGCACTGCCGGCAACAGTATCCAGTCCTTTTTTCACTCGCATATAGAACTGAGCGAGCTGAAGTTGTTCATTAAACCTTTTGACAATGGAATCATGGAATAAGTAGCACTTGTATGTGCTTAATAATCCCTTTGCTTCACTCGTGTGAAGTGCAAATGTTACGGAATGTCATTGGCGAACACTTTGAAGTTGAAACTATATGAAGTGGTCGCGTGTGCCTAATTTCACTTGCCAAAGAAAGAGAGAGCTTTTACATCTTAATTCACACCAAACATTTAAATGCCTGATAAAGAATTAAACATTTAAAGCTGTATCCACTATGAGAGAGAGAAAGAAAGAAAGAAAGAAAGAAAGAAAGAAAGAAAGAAAGAAAGAAAGAAAGAAAGAAAGAAAGAAAGAAAGAAAGAAAGAAAGAAAGAAAGAAAGAAAGAAAGAGAGAGAATTGCCCAAGCCAAGACTATGCCCCCCATTAGGACTGCAAGCAGCTTTTCTTAAAGCCAGAAAACCACCTAATCTAAGTCTGTAAGCCTACAGGAGGTTTAGTGTTGCTTAGAATACAAGTATGCAACAATTTCCTGGAGCTATGAGTATGGCATCAGGTCTTCGGGGTAAATTATGTTTTGCTGACAGTTGGCAGATGAATTAAATCAAAGTTTGGGAAGGGAAACATGCTGCTCATAAATATTACCTGAAGTTGAGACTGGCAAGAGATGCAATGAGGCTGCCCTTTTTGAAGAGATATTCAGAGGAAGAGTGCCTTGCCTGGTGGAGGTGTTGAAATGCCTGAAACGAAATCTTGTCTGAAACTAAAACCCTTTTTTTGTGAATTACAAAATGCTGAATATGTGGTGGAATTTCTATGTGTCAATAGATGCACAAATTCAGATGAAGTGAAGTACTAAGGGACAACGGGAAAGGTTCTCGTGGTAAACATGCGCAGTAGGGGAGTTGTTGAAGTGGAAGCGGCAGCACTGTGAAAGCACCCTGACCCTTACATCTATTGTGATTAATTTCATATTCGCTGTTAACCGAGAACTGTGTTCACAGACATTTGTAGAAGTGGCTTTTCATTTGAACTGTGGATTGTTGGAATTGTGGCTAATAAACTTTATTTGGACATTGAAGCATCAAGAACAAATTGTAGTCTATTCTGTGTACAAGGACTTCCTTATTACTTTCTTTTGTTGACTCTTGGAATAGAACTCACTTGGAATCCTGGGGAAGGGAGTGTACCCAGACTATTGAGAAGCTATCAAGAAACTGTGAATGCTGTTGATGTTATTTTGAATTGCTATATACGTTTTCTTTGTATTTGATGTTTAGTGCGAGGGCCTTTTTTTGTATCACAGATGAACATCATGGAAAAGTATTTGAACAAAAGGTTCCCATCCATATGGTATCTAAATATCACTCACACACACTAGACTGCTCTCCCTATAGGAAGAAAACCCTGCCCCTACCTGTGTGGTGCCTTCTATCCCTATCCTGCGAGTGCTGTGACGCCTATCTAACAGGGTATAGGGATGAGAATAACCCTATCTAAACTTCTTTCATACCAAGTCTTCAAAGCATACCAAGTAAGATACTAAAAAAGTGGGATACTAAAAGAGAAACACCTGTAAGGGCTAATGAGAGCTAGTAGTATGGAGACATAATGTACATTATATCCGTCTCTGATCAAATGGTGGTGCGCTGTCCTCACATCAGGATTTCCTTCTGTTTTTTAATTACCATTGTTGAGAGGCAGACACAACCATTATAAGCCTGTACAGTGTAATCAGCGCTATACAAATGCTCTTACTGAAGAGCATACCTTAGGACTTCCTTTAGCTAATGCCATTTTTTACAAAGTAAAACTGTCACTCTTTGTTAGACATGTCAGAGTCCAAATCTGTAGGACATTGTTTTAAACATGAGGTCACTCATGCCCTGTATGGTCGAACGGTTTCAATGATTCTCATAACTTTGATCATCTTCTTCAGGGCCTGTTGTTTGAAATGGATGGATTCCTCAGAGAGAGTAGTCTCTGGAACACTTCTGCTACCCAACAGCCGTGTGTGGGTATCTAGAGGCATGGCACTTGATTTCTTGAGTGGAATGTCAGAGTTCTGATGTGCAATCTAATTGTCAATGGCAAAGGTACTTGATTCCTCAGCGAGTGATGCTGGGGAGGTTAGGGTAGCTAGCTGCTTTCTCTCTCTTGTTGTATGGTCAGCCTGGCGTCCGTGCTTTTCGCTTTGTGGCACGTACGCAGACACTGCTGCAACTCTGCAGTCAATGCGATGGGTCTCGGGCGCTGAGTCTCTTCCGGCTTCAGTGGACCATACACTGTGAGGGCCAGACATCCTGTATTAGAGTGTTTCCCTTTAGTTTTGGTTAGGCAGGGAAATCCTCAGCATAATAGGGATAGTAAGGCATTTGATATAATTTCTACCTTAATAAAATGGCATATTTTGAACAAATCCCAAACAGTTGTCCGCCTTGCATTGCTGACCCCTCAAATCTCTGACCTGGTATTTGGTAGGACCAGACCTTAATGATTAATCATTGGCCTATAAAGTACCAGTGGCAGCAAGGAGGCATAGTCACATCCCTGATTGGCATACAAGAGGCACCTCAGAAGAGTTTGGCTTTGAAGCTCACCTTTAAAGGTAAACACTCTTTGGTGATCAGATAGAAGCTTCATAGTGTTCAAAGATGGCATTCATGCAGAAACAGCTAGGAGGAACTCAAAGATGACTGTGTTTAGACCACGTTCAGCAGACAGTTGTCTAAATCTGAGAATCCGTTGCTTGAGATCACAGGAAGGACTGCAATTTCACAATTTCACATATCAATGATCTTGGCAGCAAACTAAGTGACTGGGATCCTGACAACAATACTTAGAATTGATGGTCCTTTCCAGTAGAAGCACATCATCTCTGATTCTCAGATGTATGGCAGATTCTCACAAAGATGAATGGGTCTATGGGGTCATCCAAATGGCTCATGAGTATGAAGGTCAATTGGGGGCAATACGGTTACCAGCTGCTAAACAGGGCAATGTATTATTACCAAGGGAAAAGTATTATTTTTAAAAAAGGGGGAGGTTTGGGTGGACAACAAAAAATGAATTAGTTATTTTGGAATTTGCTATTTTGTATTAGTTATTTTTTCATTAGTTGCCATTTCATCAGTTATAATTGCATGTAACCATCTCCTTGGTACCACTGCTGCTGCCTCTTCAACCCCTGGCCTACTACCCATAAAACTTAGATGTCAAAGAGTGATAAATTGCTCAGTGGAACAAAACACCTATCTATCTATCTATCTATCTATCTATCTATCTATCTTATATATAAATAAAAATGTAAATGTTCCTTTGTTCAAATTGTGAAACCTCCAAAAGTTCTTCACTGATTGCTTTGAAATTTTGACACAACGTTGCATTCGAATAGGCGTGTGTTTTTATATACCTACTATACATAGATGTCACACGTGTGACAGGTAAAAACATGCTTTTTCTGAAAAACAGCGCCATCTGTTGGCCGTAAAAGCAACACACGTTATACTAAACATTTGACTGCAAACCAGCACCATCTGTTGGACATAAAAGCAACACACAAATACGTGCAGAGGAAGCAGCAGAGCGACGTGCAGCCAGACTTTAGGATGCCCAGTTGCGAGCACGGCAATCGCGTTCTGCAGCTTCAGATCTGCTTCGAATGAAGACGTCAATGAGAAACAGCAGATCAGCATCAAACACGACTCCGTGCTGAGCAATCACGTGATTACAATTGCCTTGCATTCCGGTACAACCCAGCTGATAATTATAGTTTGAGCCGGCATGTTCTCATCGGCACCATGATTGATCGCCGTGCTCGCAACCGTGCATCCTAAAGTCTGGCCGCAAGTCGATCTGCTGCTTCCTCGGCAGGTATTTGAGCCACAGAAACATTGAAATGGAATCGTAAAATATTTAGTATAACGTGTGTTGCTTTTACGTCCAACAGATGGAGCTGTTTTTCAGAAAAAGTATGTTTTTACCTGTCACAGATGTGACATCTATGTATAGTAGGTATATAAAAACACGTGCCGACGCACACTAAGCGCCAGTGGAATGTGATCATGGTCATGGTGGTGGCTGCTTGGCTGATGATAGCCTAAGGTTGGATGCAGCAGACCCCCCCAACGCAACTCCAATGGCTTAGAAAGATATGGCATTTTATAACGATGGAGTGGATGACCTGTAAACTGCAGAGAGCCACCGAGAACTTTCAATTGGACTGGGACCCAGTTCTCCAGTACCTGCAGAGTGACAACATGCTTCAATTGTGCCCCTATAACATTCATATCCTTAATCTGTTCTAGAGGTGAAGCCTTGTGTTAATCATAAAAAACTGGTAGCCATGTCTCAGTCGTCTCGAGTTATGGGTTATGGGGGGTGGAGGGAAGTGGGAGGGCGAGAAGGGGGGACGTTACTGTTGTTGATATATGTTGTATCTTAAAACCAATAAAAAGAGTTTTTTAAAAAAAGCACGTGCCTATTCGAATGCAACGTTGTGTCAACATTTCGGTGAAGAACTTTCGGAGATTTAAGATTTTGAACAAACGAACAATAACATTTTTATTTATATATAGATAAGAATGATAGATTTTCCGATGGATTTACAATGTGGTCTGGTTTTTCATATAACCGCTTCATAAGAACAAACAAATGGCTCTGCGCATGGAAGAACATATGCAGAACTCTTAGTATGTTAGTGTAAAACTGAAGATGGGCTGGTAACAAATGGGGCCAGCCTACTGTATAAACTAGAGATGGTGAAACAGGTCACCTAAGCACAAATGCCAGCTTCACATCTTAGCCAACATGTGTGATCCTGAGTAAATTAGTGGTCCTAATTTTCCATAACTTTTTAAATTGATAGACCCTAAAAGTGATTCAGTTCAGTTTGCACTATAATAAAACAAGCTTGATCATTTGCCTAGCATGTCAGGCTTTACCTGTTATAAAATGGCAGTACTTGGGCTATTGAAGCTGCTCCTGGCATATGATTGCAGCAATTATGCTTGTGAGGTTATAGCTTCCAAATGATGACTATGCTTCTTAAATGAGGCTTAACCTGGTAGATGATCGCAGTGTTTGCCTACATGACACCGTTCTTGGAATATTAAAGCAGTGGCTGACTTGTGAGGGAGTATTTTAAATATTAGAACAAGTACTCGCAGTCAAGTCTTTAACTGATATAAGATGGCAGTAACTGGCCATATGAATCAGTGTTCCTGGTCTGTGTTGGATCTGCTGCGTATGCCACCGGCATATCTGCACTTATTACATATTGAGGTAGTGGCATAGATCATTTAATAAGTTGAAAACGAAAATAACCTTTTGTCCTTGTTAGTATTTTTTGATGTTATTGTACACATTGTAGGGTTTGTGACATCACGTTTAGGGTCAAATGTCAAGTGATGTCACTTTGTATGATGTCATTCGATTTGTGATGTCACATCCACTACCCCTGCAATTTTGGTGAATTAACAACACTGGTTACAGGATTGCGTTTGCCACTTCACTAACAGATTATGACCTTATTCAAACCGCATGGCCTCGAGATAAAGATGAAGGTGCACTTTGGTTAACGGTTCATAATACTACAAGAGAAAGTTTCCCTTTTTCAGGTCCAACTATGAAGCTAAAAACGGGTGTCTGATTCCATAATCTTCATCATCCCCATGTCTTTGGCAATTTTTAAACTTGTGTTGGATTTAAAAGGAGTGAGAACATTTGTCACAACTTTTCAATTAAAAATGTAGACCCTAGAGAAGATCAGCCTGAAACTCTCAAAAAGGAACTTCTTGGCCTCATTGCAACTGATGGATGCATACCTCCAAATTCCCATCAAGTGGCCACACCAACAATACCTCTGATTTGCATCACTAACAATCCATGTCTCGGCCCTTTGGCCTCAAGACCACTGGAAGGGTGAAATAGAAGGGTCTTGCATATGCTGTAGAAGCATTAGAAGAACTCCTGCTGTCCCGGGGAAACTGTTAGTACCTGAAAATCACAGGCACCATGATAAAATGGTGAAAGACCTAGACCAGAAGTGAGCCGCCTGTGCGCCCACATGCATTTGAGTCTGCAAGCTACATAGTGCATACCAGGACTCCTGCTATGACAGAAAGGTTAATGAGCACTGCTGGAGGAGAACAGAAGTCATAATCCCGGAAAAGATTCAATGGGATGGTCCACTCGCTTTCGTGAGGAGTTTATTGATTAATTGATCTGGTACTTAAAAGGCACCTATATACAAGTATTTTAGGGTGAAGCGGAAGTCTGTTGTCGGTAGACTGACGGACTTACCTGCAGATATAGTCTGGCCAAAGACGAGCAACACATCAAGCACAGAATATTCTGTGGGACGAAGGGGAGAAAAAAGAGTGGAGTGGCACTACTATTTAGCAGAGAGGTTCCCCTAACCAATATCTCAGAGAAGTGGGACCCACTTGGGAGATACATACTTGTTAAAGGACTTCTGTTTGAGCAGACAATCACATTCATATCGATATACTGCCCCAATAGTGCACAGGACCGGTTTCTGCAAACAATCTCCCTGGACATAGTCTCTTTCACAGAGAGCAAGATCCTTATGGGTGGACTGTTTAATTTGGTCATGGACCCAGCAGCTGACAAAACCCTTCCATCGACTAGAGAGGATTACGGGCAGGCCACTGGGTTTGCCAGGGTTCCCAGGGTGGTGGGGGTAGTAGACGTGTAGGGGCTGTCCAACGAAATGGTGAGTGACTACACTTTCGACTCCCCTGTTCAGAAGGGTCTCCTGTCTCGGACCATGCTCCAGCGGTGGCCCACATTAGAGCTATTTGTTTCCCCACCTTGCCTCAACGGCCCTGAAAACTGCAGGATTCAGTTCTGAGAATGTAGCAATTCGGCAGGAAAAATCCACTGCCCTACTTTACTACTTTGCTGAAAACTCCTCTGCTGAATGCTCACTCACGATGGAATGGGAAACAATCAAAGTGGTAATATGGGGGGAATTTATAACCTGCACTGCAGCGTTTCATAGAACTAGCAACCTGCAACAACAAATGCAACTGGAGGACATAGTCCAGGATTTAGAGAAAGTACACAAGACCACGTACTCTAACTGAGCGTGGAGAGACCGGAAGAAAGTACACTAACCAATAAATCAGCTCAGACCCTCGCATACACCAAACTATTGTACTACTTGTAAAGTAATAAAGCAAACCGGTTGCTGGTATACAAACTAAAGAAGGTGAACACACTCAACAATATCCAAATACTAAAGGGCTCAGGTGGGTCACCTCAGAGGATGAACTAAATGCAATGCTAGAGCATCACAAGGGCATCATGTCAGGAACCCCAATTGTGGGTGAAACACATTCAGATTACCGGACTACCATTACCTCCCTTGCCATCCCACCAGGCCTGTTGGACCACCTTGAACACCCAATCTCCCCTGAATACGTGGAAGCAGCAATTAAGTCATTAAAACACACTGCCCTGGGCCCTGATGGCTTCTTTGTCCGGTTTTACAAAACCTATGCCCACACTCTGATTCCTCATCCAACAGCAATCTTTAATTCCTTCCTACACACATGGTGAATCTCACCATCTGTGGAGGAGTCTCTCATGCTGCTCATTCCCAAGCCTAGAAAGGATCCCAAGGACTGTAGCTCCTACAGGACCATAACACTGATGAATAATGATGCAAAGATATGTTCCAAAATCTAGCCTCTAAACTTACAGAGGTTCTGCAACACCTGGTGAACTCAGACCAAACACAGTTTATCAGTGGCCACATCCCTCATGATATTATCAGGCGCATCCAACACCTTATTGAGAGCACTTTCAAGGCAGGAGTAGAACTGGGAGTCATCTGACTGGACGCTCACAAAGCAGTCGATTGGTGGATTGGGGCTAAATCGACACAGTTTTCACTCATTATAGGATTGGTCCGAATTTTAAAAAATGGATCTTGGCCAACTACCAGCACCCCTCTACATCACTTAGAGTCAATAGGATTAGGTCCCCAAAACTAGACATCTTTCAGGGCACACAGCAGGACTGTCTCCTTTCCCCCCTGATCTTCGTGCTCTCAATGGAGCCATTTGCCACTAGGATCCGGGCCAACCCGCAGATACAAGAATTTCAGGTGGGGCGGGGATTTACAAAATGTCCTTATACACGGACGATGTTCTGCTCTCCCTCACGCATGTGGACTCCTCCCTCGAAACTATTGCAGGAAATCTCAATTTCTGGAAGGGCATCAGGCTTCCGCGTTAACTACATGAAATCTAGCACCATCAGGGGTAATTATGTCGCAAAGGCATCTGGAGGGGCTCACCAACAATAGTCCAGTTCCCTAGGGCAAAGCAAGTATCACCAATCTAGGCATCCAAATCCCTAACAAGATCTCACAAGTCTACGGGCTAATTTCCTGCAATTATTCAAAACCCTATTGGATGAATTAGATTGCCAGCGCAAGCAGCAGATTTCGTGGTTCGGGAGGATTACTTCCCTCAAAATGAATCTGGTCTTGAGATTCCTTTATTATTGCCTCACACTGCTCGTCCTGATTCGTGAGAAGGACCTGGGGAGGCTACAGAGTGGTTGATGCGCTCATATGGGGCAGGAAGAAGCTGGGGGTGACAAGGAGAGTGATGCTCAGGGGAGACGGAAGTCGGGGTCTTGGGGTCCCGGACATATTCAGGTATAGCCTGGAGGCACAGTTATCCCACTCTGCATGGCAAACAGGCCCATGGCTTTGACCCGATTGCATCCACCAAGATCTCCATTCGCTGTTGGAGGAAGGCGGTGAGTAGATGGGGCTTCAGGGTTTTCTTAAGCCCCCTTACAAAAGTGTTGGGTATACCGGACTTCACGCCGGGGTGTTACTTAGCAGGGTTCCGCAGGTGGCGGGAGGGAGGCCTTTCCCCACTGAAAGACTTTTTTGTAAATGGCAACCCCTTATCCTTCAAAGAGTGCAAGACCAGCAAGAGCAAGAGAAGGACCTGGGGAGAGAGGAGTGAAACTGGATCTGGGTCCACACGTTCAGAAGCTCTAGATACAGGTGGTATGTTATCCTGGAAAACCTGCACAAGTGCAACCCCTCACTGTCTCCATTATGCTGGAAGGGATGCACGGTCACAGGCTCACTTCTCCATCTCCTGTGGTCCTGTGGGAAATCTGCATGATTCTGGAAGGAGGTAGTGGCACAAATTAAGACCATAATTGGATAGATGCCCCCTGGGAGCCCAGAGTGGGGCTTTTAGGGGATACGGGAGAGGGTGCTTACTCAACGATAGGCCCTATGGTGGAATTAATCGGCTGTGAAGATCACCATTGCCCGCTTCTGGAAAAACCCCAACGGGCTCGTAATCACTATGTGGTGGATAAAATGCTGGGACACAGCGTTGGGGGGAAAAATCATGGCAGCAAGCCTGGACAGGCATGGGAAATTTCACAGCATTTGGTCCCCCATCTTTGAATTTGCAGAACGGTTCCAAGGGTTGGTGTGTTTGCCACTGGCTCTTATGTGGTGCTCAGGGCATTGAAATCTCAACTCACGACTGGGGGCCGATGGAACTAAGGGACCTACTTGAGCCAAAGCGGTGAGAAGTTTCCTTCTATCCCCATTGCTGTGCCCAACGTCATTGTGACCTGAATACTGTAAAGCTGTAAAATCACTGATAGCATTATGCACTATGCATGCACTGCTGTTGTTCTGTTTTGTAGTTTTTGTTGGAAACCTTTTTCGGCAATAGAAAGAATGAGTTCCAAAAAAGGTGATCAAATCGCAAGTGCATAATCGCTCTCCTAGTCTTGGCGGAATTCCGGCAGACCTCTACCAAGGTATGGGCTCCAGTATTTACGCAGCTATTTAGCACAGTTCCCTAAAAGCGTATCGACACATCTCTCTATTAAACACATCCTTTAAGATCTTTGGTAGGTGCTTACTAAATATTCTAGACATGTGGGTAGCTGATAACAATATGCTTTCCCCTATCCAGCTAGGATGTTGCCCCACTCTAGAGACCTTAGAGCAGGGCTTAAATCTTTTCTTAATGATGGCTTACTCCCTATAAGCAAAACAAAACCGTTAATTTTGGCCTTCATGGACCTGAGCCCAGCCTTCAATAAAGTAAATAGAGATCAAATATGGGCAGTTCTTAGGTCCATGAAATGCCCTCAAAACATGCTGAAAATAATAATATTTATGCATGAAAACAGCGAGGCATGTGTAAGAAGCGATGGAAATGGTCAATGCACTCCATGGTTCACAATAAAATTGGGGGTACACCCGGGATGTATTCTGGCGTCGCTGATATTTTCACTTTCCATCAACTCATTGACTGATGTTCCGTTAGAGAGCAAAGCTGATGTTCCAAAGATCGTAGAACATGTTACACCTGTGTTGGTCTTTGCTGAAGACACTGTGCAAATAACTTGGACGCGGACGTCTTTACAGACACTAATAAACAGCTACACTGCGTTTATGAATGCACTAGCTCTGCAAGTTAACATGAGCAAATCAGCAATATTGGTGTGCTCCATAGGGAGGAGGCAGATGAAGTTACCAACTATAAACAGTGAGGACTGTCTCATACCCAGAACAAATGAGTTAATTATTTGGGCATCCAGTTCTCAAGCTCCCTATCCCCAAAACAGCATTGGGTGAAACAAGTGATTCCCATGAAGCAATGAATAGGACGAATAGTTTGATTTGACAAAAACATGTAAAATGCAACTTATTTATTTTATTTTGAAGATCTGCACAATAAAGACAAAGGCAATGGTGAAGTACGAGGCAGCCCTCTGGGGCTTTGCACATACACATGAGACCCAAATAGTCAAAAACTCCATTTTGCAAAGAATTTAGTGTTTACCAGAATTAGCCCCAAATTATTGGAACCCGGCTTTTGTGGCTGCGTATATGGGCAAACCCCTGAGGTCTACTAACTCAATCCTTCATTAGTAATTTGTTGCGTAAAACAGGGGCCAAGAACATACCATGGTTTAAACACATCAAAAACCCTTTAAACAACATTAACACTGATACATATGTTAATAGCCCGAACCTTATATGTGCCTTAGGTAAGTAAGGATTTGGTAGAGCGGTTGAAATACCATGTATTCAATAATAGACAATCTTCTGAACTTAATCTGCAGTGCAATAATAGGCACATGATAATGCACAAATTAAAACTCAGGGCTACCTCCTTTGGAGTAATCGAATGGGTGACAGAAACCCAATGACTAGAGCTTGCTTTAATTGTCTACATTTGGGGGATGTCTTGGCCTCTAGATCCGGTAACCCCAATGAACAAAGTTGTATAATGTGCAACACGGACAAAGAAGGTTTAGCTCATTCTTTGTTTTTTTGTCCCACGTATGCACACATTAGAGCAAGACCATGTTAAAAGCCGAGACATTCCTGGTAGCATGGGCTCTCCTTTCCTATATCAGACAATCATGGTGGTTGAGAAGCTTTGCGACCACAGTTTATAAACAATATTTACTAAACATTAATGCACACTGAGAAACAAACAATGGGAATTTATAAATCTGTACATAGCAGGCTTTTATAAATTCATTTAGACTCTGCCGCTAGCAGTTTGTACAGTTAATTTCAGGTGACTGGGGAAATCTGGTTCTGCAGGTTTGAACGCTAGGAAAGGAGTTATAATTAACCAAGCAGATGGGCAGCTAGTAACTGGCCAAGGGTGTATGGCCTGGGAGAACCCTTAGAAAGCAGATGAAATCTCTTAAGTGCATCAGAGCTTGCATAGGGGTTTGGCCATTTGCTTTGACACGTAATAAATGTTGGTCGAGATGACGCTCAAGGCCAAAGTGACAGATACTCTTAGTGTTTCGATTGTTTTCTCAGGATGTGTCGAGAGGCTGTTCATGCTGAATTGGTAATTGTATAAATTAGTTTTGATGACGCCAGCAAGCTGGGGCAGATGAGATGACTATCAGCAGTACGAAGGGAACCTGTTTATTCTGCTCTCTCTCATGTTGTTGAAGTATCCATGTGAACCATGTGCACATTACCTTAGGGTTAAAGGACTCGGCCCAGTTGTGACTTGCAAATGAATTATGTTTGTATATGAATGTGTAACCATGCCATGATGTCATAACATACCATGGACAAATCCCAAGAAGGGGTCTGCTATGAATAGGATCTGAAGATGGTAGTTAAGATAATCAGTGACCAATGAGACTGGAAGAATTGGAGAAAGATGGGATTTCTTTGTATAGGTTTTGTCCAATCATGAATGGAGGGTGGATTGTAATATAATATATGGGAGTGGTTTTAACTGTTGCAAATGTATATAATGTATCAACTTATATGGTTCGGCGAGACTCTGGTTAGTTTGACTCTACATCGTCATCTAGCTCCTCCCCGGATGATTGTACAATATACTTGCTTTACGTACAAACGCGCACTTGTTCATTAAGTGGTGGGCCTGTATGCCGAGATCACAGAACTGCAGCTGCTGCAGATGAATAAACCTCACAGGCAGCAGATAAAGCACTGGCAAAAAGACTGGCTCCCAAGCATGGGACAACTCACTCCTCCCCCACACTATGAATTTGTAAAACTGCATGGAATACATCACTAAGTTTAAAAGCCATTCAAAACATTCATTGGGGCTAAATAGTTTAGTTAGCTGCCCTTGTGTTGGCCAGTCCAAAGTGTTCTTCATCTCAGCAAACGAGCATCTGTCACATTGTCACACTCTGCCATTTGATGCTGTAATGTAGACTGCAATAGCATCGCCCTTTGTTAGTAGGGCTTTAATATATAGCACGTTGGGAGACATGCACTGAAATGCGCCTCAGTTCCATTTGCTACTCAAGTGGTTTAAGTTCTCAAAGCAGTAAAGCGCCTCGAAAACTAGCCGTTTTGGTATGATCTCTCTATTTCAGGGTGTTCTCACATTTGAAAGTTGAAACTTTCAATTGTATCCCCTTTCTGTAAAGGAAGGCTTTAAAAGTAGGTTAAAAGCTTGCAATCCACGTGTTGCTGATAAAACACCAACTATTACATTTCATTTACAGTCAAACTTGCGTCCTCCGGGAAGTGTGTGCATCTCTGTACTGTAAATCCTACCTTTAACATGTGCCAACAGTAGGAAATCTCGATCAATACGTGAATTACAATTCTAAGACCCTAGTTCTGCAAAGTGGTCATTTCTCGCATCCAATAAAAATTATAATCATGCTATCGCTCTTGTTACATTTTAACAATGATTAACTGATGACTATTTTAAGAAGTGTGTTTGGCATATAAAACGGTTTGGTGATAGTAAGCATGCAGTAACTGGAAGCTGCACTCACCAGAAATGTACTCTGTGGGCAGCAGCAGGTTAGCTCTCAGACCCCAGAGCCCTTCTCATGCCCTGCATAGACCACCCATGCTTCCTCCCCTTAACCCTCTGTTCCCCGGGGGAGGCAACCATGTGGCGGCCAGACCCTGTGTGCCCGGACTCTCCTCCTCTGCCCACACACACGGCCGATCTATGCTTCTCTCTGCTTTCACCGGTACGTGCTGCCAACCCTCCCCAGGTTCTTGGAATATATACCAGAGGCCCGGCGGGTGGCAGAAACGCATTTGCAGAGCAGCCACCTGGTGCGCCATGACGCTGCTGACCGCCGTCCTCCAGGGGCACCGTGAAGAGTTAAAGGGGCCTAAGCAGTTGGGACACTCCTGTCTCCCGCAGCGGGGCTGCTGGGGGTCGCGCGGATACTTATACATTCAGAGCCCATGAGATGCATTATTACACCAGAGAGGAATCATTTAGGACTGATTTGCGGTCGCCTCCTCTCCTCCCCGTTGTTCTGTAATGTTTCAACAACATTACGCCACCAAAAAGCACCAAAGCCAAAATAAAAGAATGTCCAACCAAGGTTCTAGAAAAAGAGAAACTTTAATAGACGTTGAACACAAAGGGCATTGTGGGTTGATAAGCAGGGGGGCACAGGCAAAGGATTTTAGCAGTAATGTGAATGTTCAAGGATATGATTTTTTTAAAAGGCAAAGAATGGGGGCTTAAAAGTCTCTAATCTATTTTAAGGTGGACCAGGGAGAACAAACTGTTTCAAATGCCTTTTGTTCTTGTCTTTGGGGGTCAGCAGCATTGGAGTTTCCTTGAGGCAAGGATTCAGTGTCAGGATTGTGGATCTGATGGACTGAGTCCAACATACAGTGTGGTCCAAGCAGCAGCGGCGCATGGCAGCAAGAAGCTTGTGACAGGTAGGCGATGTCCGGATCGGTGTAGCTCACATGTGGATTGCAGGGGAAATTGGGCCGATGGCTGTACCTTGAATTCTGGTTTTCTAGGAGGCCCAGTTGTGGATCTCCTGGGACAACGTGAGTCCTTTCATCTGTCCTTCCCAACCCGGAAGGTTTGTAGAGGGCACTTGCAAGGGTTCTGTCGCCTCCAGTGACAGGGCCCTGGATATCAGTGTCTCATTTACAGTAGGCCTTGTCCACACAGCATTTTCAACAAAAATCTTTCCTTGGGTAGGTATGAAAAATAGCTTCCCTTTTCATTAGAGACTTATGTCTTCACCTCTATGGCCGAGGACTTTGGAATTAACTGTTCCTGATTAATCATTATTGTCTTAAAGACCACATATGAATCAATAAGGGCAGGGTTTCCCCCTCATAAAGGGCAAATGCAACAGTGGAATGGTCCAAAGCAAGTCTGTTGTCAGGGGTTCATTTCAGGCTGTTGTGACAAGTGTATATTGCCTACTTTTTTAAAGAAAAATGTTTTTATTGTGTTACAGTCTAAAAAAGAAAAATATTTTTCACACATACAAAGTTACAGAACATGCAAATTCAAAACCAAACAATTACCAGCATTTTAAAAAAAATACAAAAAGCATATAAACATTGACTCAATTCATCAAAATAAATCCTTCCATCTTTACAATTTAATAAAACCTAGAACATTTAAAAATCTAAGCACCTCCAATGTCACTCTTAGTTCATGCCCCAAGGCCATTCTTTGCCAAAATTCGAGAGATACAAGCTACTCATCGGAAGGGACAAATCGAGAGAAATGTTTTACTCGTAGGGACTGGAGCCATCACATTCTCTAAAAATATGTCTCAAAGTTTGCACATGTTGGGAGCTACAGAGGGTGCACCCATGGGACAACTTCTCCATTTTAGCTCCTGCCCTGATCCCCCTGTTCGCCCGGTCATAATAACATTCATCCACAATCTTAGGAATTCAGTTCTCCACCTGGAATTAGGGAATCGGGAGGGATAGGCCGGTAAAGTACCTCTGAGCTTATACTAAATCGAGTGTGATTGTGCAATAACTGAAGAACGCATTATGTCTACTGTTCTTGCCCAGTCACGGTATATTATTGCTTTCTTAACAGCCAACATGTTTGTTTTGACATTCTCCAATGGCCTATCTACATCACACAATATCTTTGTTACAATGCACGCAGTTGGGTCAGTGTAAAGGATGCCCCCAGCTGCAGATTAATGGCCAAACCCTCAAACAGAGACTCCCTCTCCGGTACCAATAGATGCCTGTAGTATAAAATGAGTCTGCTATCTAGATGAGCTGCTAGAGCTGTTCAACCAAGCTCGTAATGCAGACTAGCCATTGGTAGAGATGTTGGGAGATTCAATACCAGCTTCCAAATATGAGCCTCTAGCCTCACCCAATCCACAGACCATGCACACGGATCAATCTCCAGGCCGTACAGGATTTTTGGCATCACTTTGCTGCTGTAGAAATGTATAAAAGGGAGTATAGAGAACCTACAGTATCTTGTACTTAGTCTCTTCATTTGTGAACAGAGTTGGTCCGCCAACCCGTCCAGTCTCTCACAAACAGGACCATTGCAGGGCTTAAGGTGAGAATAAATCGCAAATATTTTACCTTAGTCGCCATCGGGACTGATGTTTCATTCATTTGCCAGTTGAATTTCGATATTTTCTTCCCATGCTGATAAAATCTTACTACATTAGATTTAGAGGGATTTATCGTTAGTTTGTTTTCCTCTGCATATTTGCTAAATGGATCCAGCTGTCTCTGCAAGCCCACAGGCGTATAGTCCAAAAGGAGTATATCGTCCCCGTAAGCCAGCTATGATATATTCCTATGTCCGATCTTCAGGCTAGCCAGTGCACTTGAGGATAATGCTCACCCCACATCCGACAAATACAGGTTAAAAAGACAGGGGGCCAGTCTGCATCCCTGTCTTACTCCCCTGCTCATCGGTATTGGACTCGATAAATGTCCCTCCCCACCCAGGCATATCCGAATTTTGGAATTTTCGTGAAGATGTATCAAAATGGTCAACAGGCCTGAGGAATACCCCAGGCCTGCAATTTCCTCCATAGCCGGCCTTGATTTATTGTATCAAAGGCGAGAGGGAGATCCAACCACGCCCCATTGAGTTTTGGACCTCCTTTCTTCCATGATCTTCCTATAGCTAAATTCACAATCAATCCATTCAGCGAGGCTGAGAGAACCCTCCTAAAACCTATCTGTTGTTTATGCAATATACACCTAGAATCCGCCCACGCTTCTACATCCCTTAATAATATGCCTGCAAAGATTTTGCTTTCCGCATTGAGCAATTCTATTGGGCGATAGTTGAGCAGTGCGGACCAATCCCCTTTTTTTATAAATAGGAATATCTAATGCAGTTTCCCACGCTGCTGGGAACTCTCTTGTCTTTAAGATGTTATTAAAGAGGTCCCACAGAATCCCAGACCACAATGGTGCATCTGCCCTCATAATAGCGTTTGTCTACCCATTCGGCCCTGCGGCCCAAGAGGAAGATGCCTTCCTGATCAGTTCTTCAATGGTTTCCCATGATAAATTAATATTCCATGGGACCCATTCATCCCCAGCAAAATGATCACTTTTTGCTTTCCTATAGAGTTGCAGACAGTGGGCCCGCCAAACTTCTTTAGGAATAACACTTGCCTGCATCGCGGCTTGGGATTTCCCCTCCCAATTTACAAGTTCCCAAATATTCTATGACTAATGGTCTCCTAGACATCTAAGCGACACCTCCCCATTCCACTGAAGATGTAAGAATCTATGTGCCCGGGACCACCCTTTATATTCATTATTGATGGCTTTCTGTTGTTCTATAATGGACTTGATTGGGAGTTGTCATTTCTCAAGAGATCGCATCTCCTTACTCATTGCTTTTTTACATATAATTGTGGCCTCATCAAATTCGTGGCTATGTGATCTGTTCCTAACCTATGACACTTGGGCAGGTGAATCCAGAGACCATAAGAACTCAAGTTTTGGGTTACAAAAGTTATCTAGCACCCCATTCCTTGTTTCCACCAATGGATTGTGAAGTTTCCTATTCAAAGCTTTCCCATTTCCTTTAAATTTTAAGATTCTGGTACCTTGTAAATTGACAACCAGCCTTTGTTGTGCTGTCTTAACCAAGCACTGGCTATAAACTCCCAAAGTAATAGTTAGCATATTATGGTCACTTAATACAGTCGGTATAACTTCAAAGTTAGTATAATGAGCGTATAACTCAGCCGAGAGGAGGGCATAGTCTATATGGACTTTTGCGTACCACCTCTCTTAGTAGTATCTTGCCTTCTGATGTCACAGCCTGAGTGCTTTGTCTGCAGGAAGTTATCAATGACAGGCCTTACCTGTGGAGCTTTCTGCATGGGTGAAGAGAAGTGGTAAAGCCTGTCTTCCCTAGAAGCCACTCTGTTACCTCTAAATGAAAACAGGGACAGAAGTGGCTACTTTGAAAGCACAAGTCAAAGAAAAAAGGAGGAGAAATCCCAAATAAAAGAATGTAAAAACATTCACCTGGACTGTTGATGAAGCGGGTAAGAAGACTGTAGCAGAGAAAGACTTCCAAATGAAAAACGAACCAGTAATCCAAAATTAAGAGATCAGTAGAAATGTAAACCTTGAGGGAGAGTTTCTATCACAAAATGCCAGGACAACTGAAGAGCCAAGAGCGAAGGACCAACAGGGCAAGCAGAAAACAAGGGGGGACACAACTAGGAAAGTAGGCCAGGAACACAGCAAGGAAAAAGGAAATTACACAGTGTCAGTGCAACGGAAATGCAGGAAAGTTGCGATGCGTATCTCACCATTGCAGGTGGCTTTTTGTGTACACAACACATGAATGGGCAGCGGACGTGAAATGTCAGCGGAATGTCCTGACGTCTGCGTGCACAACGTGCAGTCACCATCTTTCACAAGGATGATGGGCTTTCCATCGTTGCCATAGTGATATGGGAATGTAACATTTCCAATGTCTGAGACTGCGATGTGAAACACTGACAGTAGTGGGGAGAGGGCAATAAATATAGGTGGGCCCTAGCAGAATCCAAGATGGTGGAACCTCTCTCTTGGCCTAAACTCTCCTCAAGGCTACCACTCCTCCCAGTGTCTTTGAAGCAGCAGTTCCCAGTGGGCCTCCTGGGAGGGTTCCTGTGCCCAGACGGAAGGTGTCGGCCTTTCTCAGGGGGTTCAGACACATGTAAAAGTACACATAATACATAAAACTTCATACAATATTGGAAAGAAAGTATATACAAATAAGGTGCAAGAATACATTTTGAAACCAGTAAAATGCAAATGCAACAGATTTCTAAAAGGCAGTTTCCATTATTCGTACAATGTATAAATGTGGACTGAGAACCAGTTTCCCCTCGATCAATTTAGATTTAGTACTGTTTCATTATTAGTTGATTTCGATATATATCTTTTACAAATTTGATTAGAGAGCAAGGACTTCCTAAAACTGTTATGAACATAAAAATAGGCAAATTTAAAAGGATGACAGTACATTATAATAAAAATGACAAATCCACAGGCATATCCCACAACACGCAGATGGATTTCATGCTATTTAGAGTTTAAAATGTTAGAGCTTTGCAGTGAATAAAATGAATCAATTCATCTCCTTGTCTAATATTCTGCGAGAGAGATCCTCTCTCTTCTTTACAGTGGTCCTTCCATAACCAGTCCCCTTCCTCGCATGCGCATTATAAGATTCTGCGATTCTCAGCCTCGAGATACTTCATCGCACGTCATATCTAGATTGTATTTTATATATAATTTGGCGGTCTTTGGCGTTTTCTTTCTATGTGCGTGCAAATCTAATATGCATCAATCTTGGACGCACTAAAGTAACATAACCATTAATATTTAACTACGCTGGATACATATGAAATTGCAACATCGCAGCAGTTTTGCTGCCCCCCCCGTCACAAATATTGTGCATGCAACATGAACCCTTCTTCGATATTGGGACCTCTCCTGACCACCCCAACATTGGCACGCGAGGCAGCACACACCATCAGTTCCCACTTAATGAAACATCCGCCCCACGTTAAAACAAGTCACACTCCTACAATTTGAGCACATACTGCTCAACCTTTCAGCTCGTAAAGAGCTACCAGTATAGATAGTCCCTATTTATGGGTATATGTTTACAGTACTGTGCAGCTGGCCTACTGTGGGGCCGGTACAGGAGTATAGTAGTCTACAATCAGTACTTTATTGTACACACTATACAGCTAGTGGAGGTATTGGGCACCATGAAATCACAGGTGCACAGTATTACAGCCATCTTAGGTATATATTGCCTTGCAAACAGTGCAGTTGGTTACAAGGTACTGCATACCTGTTACTGATGCACAGTAGGACAGTTTTATAGTACTGTGGGATATTTCAACCCATGCCAATGCGCCCTACTACACCCCTTTGCCAATGGAGGAAAGAAACAGCCAAAAAAGAGGCGCTGACCCCTGTGCGTGCCAAATCTGCAAAACTGCGCATGGTTCATAAATCACAAAATGGCTGCACCACCTTGCCACACACAGGCAAAGTTGATGTCAAAACAGAAACTCCCTGCAGGAGAATGCCAGTGGGTGCTGTTACCTGTCACATGAAGTGGCCACAGAAGTGGGCTAAAATCCAAAAATGCCTTGAAAATCCAGTTTTCCCAATCAATTGCAACATTCAAAGTGCTGTTTTGGTGCTAATTTCAGGCATTTTCCAAGTGAACTATTGAAATTAAAGTGTGCTGAAACTACAGATCATCCAGTACAGTCAGAGGAATCCAGGCCTCCCTGCCCGACAGCTACATAAGAAAATTAGATGTCAAACCCAGTTTAAAAGTATTTCTGTTTCCTGAAGAAATTGCAAAATGCGCCTATTTAAAGCATGTTTGTGAAGGGCTTAATTCTTTTAAATGTCCAAATCCCTTATGGACTGTGCTTATTTTGATATATGTTAAAGAATTGTTAATTTAATTTTAAAGCAACCCAGTAATGGAGTTAAGTAACTGCTTAATTCTGATTGGACAGTGCCTAGCCTGGGAAAGCTCGACACTTCACTTGATATGCCCTTGCTACAGGAAGCCTTGATGGTTCTCGCATATGGAGCACAATAGACTTCATTAGACATTTGTCTTTTGGCTGAGCCAAGAAAAAAGGAAGGCTTTGCTGGGGAGGGACAGGATGCTTCCCTCTACACTCCACCCTGATCAAAGGGATCTGACAGCTGTTGTTTGTTGAAAGGAGAGAAAAAAAAAACTCTGTTCAAAGGAACTTTTTGGTGTTTAAATCTTTATTTATGGTTAAATTTGACACTCTTTAACTGTACAACCTAAAGGAAGATAAATCTAAAAATTGGTAGATGTTAACCTAATTTTAGGCTTTTGCTTTGAAGACATTGATGAAACCTGTACCACTTAAGGAACCAATGTTACGGAAAAACCCTCTTTATAGCAGAACTATTAATGTTCCAAGGCTAAGATTGTATGTACATGATACACTGATAAGCGCCCAGAGATGTACCGAATTAGAAATTATTAATCAAACTGTTATGATTAAAATTGAGAAAATTCTACAGAATGAGAAACACAGCTCTCACATAGATGGGGATTGAATGTGAATATAGACCATCAAATATGAAATGTATATGTCCAATTTTATTAGGGATCATCATTTTATAAATGTACATTTGCGCAAAAGTTACGTTTTGGTCAAAATCAATGTGGGAGTTCGTAAATTCCATCATAAAGATGACCGCTCTGTTCTGACTTCCAACCAAAACAAGGCAAGTGCCTGTGGCCACTCACAGCCGTGGGGGTGTGTTTTGAAATTCTGCCTGCACCATAAACTTTGTGATGTCACTGGGTAGTATAAATATAGGAACTTCACCACACATAAGACACACTGCTTCCAGAACACATCCAGATTTCAGTGCAGCGTCATGTTCCTGACTTATTCATCTTGTACAGAACTCTTCACCTTGCAGCTGACTCCAGATTTCTTTGCAGAATCCAGGCCTTAGCATTGCTGAACTCTTTTTAGCTAGGCCCAAATTCAACCATCCCAAAACTTAAAAGAATAATTCTGATTCAATCTGGCTTGCTACCATTAAAGCTTGCCCGTTGAAACTTGCATCCTGCAATCTGCCGTGTCCAGTGACCAGAAGGGCCCATCCAAAATCCAGTCTGAGATGCAGTCCAAAATTGACCAGAACCGCGCCGCTGATCCAATCCCTCCAGAAGTGCCCTGCTGACAGTAGACCTGATCCGATGACCAGAACTTTGATGGTCCAATTTTAATTACAAGGGACTGTAAGTATCAATAGGAAGAACAGTGACCCATAGTATATTTGCATGGTCTTATCCCAATCTAAAACCCATCCCATCTTTAACGTCAGAACCATTCTTGCGCTTATTTGTCTCACATCTGTGTTTCAAAACCATACATTTTAATAGCTGCATTGAGCTCCTTAGTTGTGTTTGTGGACGTTTTTTTTTTTTATGGAGTTGTTCCAATGCTCTTTTGTAGCGGCGTAAGAGAGTGAGCTCTTCATCAAACCAGAACTTCACATGTTTCGGTTTGTGTGGTGTTTTGGATGTGAGTGGGGCTACTGTGTCAATAGTGGATTTTAGGCATGAGTGGTAAAGAGAGGAAATACTGTCAGGGTTGGGGTCTGTAGGTGAATGAGACTTGACGGCTTCTGTCAGAATGGGGATGAGATTCTCTGAAGTGAGTTTACGGGTGTTTCTGATAGAAATAGGGCAGAGGATAGCTTGAGGTAGAGCCTGTTCCTTAGAGGAGAGGACGTTGAAACATATTAGACAATGATCAGTCCAATTAATTTCGGAAACTACTACTAGGTTTATAGTTACGTTCGATGTCAGAATTCAGTGAAGGGTGCTTTCTTTGGAATGAGTGGGAAAGTTGACGATTTATGTAAAGTGCATTTTGTGGAGGACAGTGGAGAAAGCAGTGGCTTTTTGGTCAAGTTGATCATTAAATGTAAGGTTGATATTTCCTAGAATGATGAATTTGGTTTCAGGAGAGGAGTGATGAGCAAAGGGATGTCGAGTTCAGGGTTGTTGAAATTATTTGGTTGTCTATTGGTGATAGGGAAGTTTAATGTAGTTTTAGGGTCAGTCATGAGTTTTAAGAGCAGGAGTTCATAACATGGAACAGAAGCGAGTGGGTATTGTCTGAAATGCAGTGTGGTTTTGGAGATTACTGCTATTCCACCTCCTAAGGTATCCTGGCAGTTAGCCATAAAGATTGTATAGTCCGGAGGTATGGCTAGTGCAAGAGATAGGCTTGATCCTGGGTGTAAACATTATTACGCAATGACTAAAGAGTCTAGTTATTGATCAAGCAGTATATCATGGATATCAATAGCATGTGCTCGTAGGGATTGGGCATTAATCAGGGCACCTTTGAGATTAGTGTTGGGGCTGTTATGTGGGGCAGGGTATCTGTATGTTGGGTGGGAGGAGAGATGGGGGTGGGATCCTTGTGCTTTGTCGTCCCCTGCTCCTACTGTAGTGCAAGGGGGGTAACAATGTGATGTCCTAGTGGTCAATAGCACCAGAGTGGTACTGTCAGTGTGTGGAAGTGGGTTGGCTAAGTACTTTCTGTAGTGGCTGAGACATGGGCGTGATGATAATCTTGCTAGTCTGGCAAGCCCTAGTATAGGTAGGGCAATATGTTGTGGAGCTGCTGGCGTTCTAGAGCTGCAGCGGGTATGGTGAGTTGTACCTGGGCACAGATCAGAAATCCTGTAGACCTTTTGTATTAGGTTTCGTGTATGAGCAGTTGGGACAGGGCCATGAATTGAGTGTATGTTGGCGGACATGGGCGTTTTGTGGGCCTTAGGGTTGTGCTTAGTGAGTGTTTTGGAAGGGTGAGATACGGGTTGCTGGAACTGGTCGACAGAGGGTGACTGATTGAATTGGGCAAGCAAAGGGAGCATAGGATTGGTGCTTATGGCTTGGGTGTCGCTGGTGTGACTAGATGGTTGTTTGTGAGCTACTAGGCGGTTAGGATTGGTAGCTGTTGTCAGCGCATCTGGTGACAGTATGTGGGGCCGTGGGAAAGAGAATTCTTTAGGGAGGAAGGGTGTGGGGCAGGCAGGGGCACAGGGAGTGGCGAGGACAGAACAGGTGAGCGAGGCCATTTGAAATCGGTACATAGCCATCAGCAGTACAGGGCAGTATGCTCAGATTGTCTTGATACATTGTGTACCTACATGCTGAGGTAGCCAGGGGTACACATGGTGAATTGCGGGGAGCTGGGGAAAGGGTCCTTAGCCTTTCCTCCCTACTTCCACCCTTCACCATTGGGGATAAGGCAGGTCTATTGTTGGATTGGGCGAGGGCTGGTCGTAGACCTTGAGACTAGGTATTACAATCCACAGTTTGGGGGGTGTCAGTGGTGGCAGTCATCGGTGGGGAAGGGGTAGGCATAAAGTGTCCTAGGGGGAGGCAAAGCCCGTTAAGGAATTTGGGTACAAAGATAGTTTGGGAGGGGGGTTTCTCTGTTGAGCCACGCCCCTTTGATTGTGTGGTGTATCATTCTGTGCTTTAACTTGGGCTGTTTCTAGGGGCATCTTTACAGACTTCACCTCTAGAATTTACAGTGTGGATTCTTTCGTTTTGTATTTGGTTTCATTATCCTTAGCTGCTTCTTCTTTCGCATTGGATATTACCTCATAGATTTTGGTTGCCTGTTCAATAATCCATTCTAATGGTTTTTCACTGTCACACTCACAGATCAGCTGAGACACGATATCACGTTGAAGCCCATGGAATCAAAACGTGAGAATGTTTTTTTAATTTTGAAAGAATTGGCAAGGGGATTCATTTGGCTGTGCCGACATGCTATAAGCAGATGTGCTGGCTTGTTGTATAGAGTGGTATGGCAAGAATTGATATCTAATTTCTTTTTCAATATCCTCCCATGACACATGTTTCTATTAATTTAGACCACGGATAACGCTGCCAGAAGTAGAGTTTAAAGTGAGGTGAAAGTACAGCATATATTTTTCATTAGGAATCTGGATGGTTTTTAATATATTTTATACAACCTCAAGATGATCTTCTATACAGCTATCTTCCATTTTGAATGGTTTGATCAGGGCCATGATAGATCTTATAATCTTTAAACACTACAAGGTACATTTTGGGATGTGTCATTTTTTTCCCACTCCTGTTCTCTTGTGGGTGAACGTGTGTGTCAGCAGTTGTGGGTGGTCAAGCCTCGAACACTGGACTACAGCCATGCCTTGTTGGGTGGAGAGATACTGGCAAGCTTCCCTGGCTAGGGCTGTGATTATATGCAGCTCCAGTGAACGTGGTGCACTGTTGTTTTTCTTGAGATTCAAAACACAAGATTCCATTTTTCTTATATCTGCACTGTGCATAGAGCTGCTGTGATTCATGGCAAAAAGCAGAATCCTCATTCCTCACTTTAGTTATTACCCCTTGCAACTCATTGATTTGTGCCTGATAATGACCAACTGTTTTGGTTTTTCCTTCATTTTCACCTAATAGTCTGAATATTTCACTTTCAATTGCACCTAATTCTGTATCTTTTGCACTGCTATTCTTTCTAAGTATTTGAATTTCTGCTATTGCCACATCTCTATCTTTTAATACACTGTCTAACACAGTTTTCAAATTAAATAATTCTTCCTCACCGTCTGCAAATTGTTTGTCCCTCTAGGTCAATGGTGCATTAAGATTGTTACATTTGGCCTGGAGTTCTGTGTCTAGCTCTCTATGTTTTGAATCTACCTTGATCTGTTCCAGCCGTTCACGTTCTGCATCTAAACTGCACTGCAACTCGGTAATGACATCAGCATCTTTATAAACTTATGTAGCGAAAAACCACAACTTGGCACACAACCTAATAATACAGTTTTACTCTTGTTGAAATAATCTAAGAAGACATGTTTGTACAATACTTCCTTCTTCGAAGATCTTTATGGGGGCTTCTTTTCCTACTTCAGTACCAATCCTATCTTTTCCAATTATTAGATTATCAGATGACCTTCACTTCACTTCACTTTTGTCTGTATGGTATCACAAGTAACTAGGACACATAATAATTAGACTGAGGATGGCTTATTTCTTTTTACTTATGCTTTATATGGTTTTAGAATGTATAAAAGGTACAGAAAGAAATGTGAAATGCATTGGGTTTTTACATGACATCCCTTTTCATACAAAATGAAAATAAACAAAGTCATGCACATGTTTCATTAGTTAAGTTCCCCACAGAGGTAAATTGCTTTTTCTCATAAAAGGCTTCAAACACCCTTCTTTTAGTGTTGCAGTTCAAAACATTGTTATCAAGGGACCTAGGAACATAGTATTCCTCTTTTCACAGCTTAAAAACTGCTGCTATATTTCACACATGTTACATGGAATGAATAACACATGAAAATATCTGCCTACATTTATAAATGTGACATAACTTTCCTGGTTGCACCTGTCTGCAGAATGCACTCTCAAGGCAAATCAGCACACATCTCAATTTTCTCTAGAATCTTACTAAAAATAATGCTTGATTCTGTGAGACCCCGGTACAGCAAGGTCAGGATCCCCTCCACACAGCTGAGGATCCTCCTCCTTCTGTCTGGATAGAGAACGCAACAGAGAATTTCTTTATCTGGTTTTCCTTCCCTCTCGGCCTGAATGAACTCCACAAAGTCTTTTACCCAGCCTGCCTGCCTGCCAGCGAATGCAGCACATTCCGACCCAGAGCCAACCAGAGAGCAAGAGACTGAAGCCCATAACTGACAGCCCTTCTTAAATCCTCTCTCCGTGATCTGGCCACAAATGTACAGAAAGTGTAAGAATGATACCTGCCTCTCACAGTGATGTCATATGCTAATCAATCAGAAACACCCTCTCAATCAGCCAACCCTCTAGAAAGTTCCAGAGAAACACGTTTTCTGCCTTTCAATTCTGCACAGAGATTCAGGTAGCAGCAAATGGATGCAAATGGCTACATTTCATGGCTGCTTTCCTGTTCTGAAAATGAACAATGTACTTGCTTTGAGTGTAACGGATTTCACATTCCTCATTTCTTCCTTGCAAGAAAACAGCTTTAATTCGACATGTTTATTCTTATTTTAAAATGCCAGCCTATAACCAATGTTTTGCACCACAGGACTATGGAATGAGCTGCCTTGAATATTACTAATGGGATAGATTAGAAATGGAGGGGTGTTAGGAGACTTAGTAAATGTTAGTTTTATATTTCATTGCACTCAGTCCATATCACTGTGGTGTGGTACAAAATGATAACATCATCTTTTATGCAGTGCGAAATTAAACCCCCCTTTTAGCAGGCATGTCCTCTGTGCATTTGCAATGCTGGCTTAGGCTAGATTCAGTCCAGATTCTCACACTCGAATCTCACACTCTTGTTGGCAAATGGGATCAGTTTTCATTTTTGTTGCAATTCGGAGCCTCATTTAAAATTCAGAGCCTCCTTTATTCCTACAATCCCATACCAAATTGGGAATCCATTCCATGTCACCAGTTTCTCCTGAATGCAAATCATAGCATATTAGGCCCTTTTTGTAATTCAAAGAATCGTTCAAGCATACAAATAAATTAACATGGCCAATATATGATACTAATGCTTCTAAGGTATAATGCAGATGGTACCAAAGACAACTGTAAGCTTACTGCTTCACACACGGTCAAGTATCTCTTGGCAAAAAAAACTTCACAACAGTGGGCATAATCTACCACACTGGTGTCACAACCACTTCAGGCCACTATACTGCATATGTCAAAAAAAGAAGTAGTTGGTTTGAATGCAACAACACTTCCGTTACTCCAAAACATAGGTCACCAGCAAATCTACCAATTGCCTATTTAATATTCCTTCAACCCAAATTTAGTCACTAAAGTATAGCACAATAAACAGAATACACCAACGGGTATCTAACTACATCCATACTACTACAATAGTACTTTTAAAACACAAGACAGTTACAATATGCCAACAGGTATCTAACTACTTAAAAAATACCCTTCATTGCAATACACTTCAAATATACCATCACAGTTCTTGTTACCGCAATACTTCTTGTAAAATCCAATAAAATTACAACACGCCAAAGTTACCACCAAATGTAACCAATGCCTACTTAATATTCTTTCACCCAAAATGTAGTCACTAATGTATAGTACAATATACAGTTAGAATATGCCAACTCGTATCTAACTGCATCTAAAATACTATTCCCCTCCGCAGGTTTACTCATCGCTGTGCTGACAGGTCAGAACCTGAAAATCGTCAAGTCGATTGTTAGATCCTATGGGGTCCTGGCTATCCTTATTGAATGGAACCATCTCTCCGAAAACACAAGGCTCTGGACAGCAACATCCCTCGCAGTTATCACCACACATTGGAATCCTCAAAGAACTTCGATCACGGACTTCTGCCAAATTATGGCCGAAACTATCGACGCCATCGTAATTGAGTGGAACACCTCGTTTGTAATAATATGCGGGGACCTGAATTCAAAGTGTGTCCACCCGAAAGAACAATCTTTACCATCTGTCCCCCTGACACAAACTGAAGTCAGAGGACGAGCTTGGATGAACTTGATGTCATCACAAAATTTACGGAAGGAACATACAGCAACCTATATCAAAACAGTAAAACAATACCCTCAGATAGCTATTTCTAAAAACAGCCGCTTAACAAATATAGGCTGCACTCTGTGTTCTAAGTAATCATCAGAAACAGTATTCTTAAAAAAATATCATTTTTAATATATTAATCTCTATTCAGCACAAGTGATATAGAAAATTGTTAAAAAACATACACACATCACAAAGTCATATACATGTTAAAATCACTCCACCTCATAGTATCAAAACACATATGCTGAAATATTCAATCAGCACACCACACCAATGGCAACTAAATGAATCTCATTTCCCATTGTGTGAACGAAATTTACACAATGCTGCCTGGATCATGGATTGGCAAGCACAAATTCCCACCTGGGAAAGGGGAACTTCATCGGCTACCCTGGACCACATCTTTATCTCAAATGCCATGTGCTCAGAAATTGGCCGCTTCCTGGTGGTCAAAACAAATGTGAGTGATCACAACATGCTATCCCTGGCTTGGTCCTCCATCTTCCAGGAAACCTAAAGTCATCCAGCTTCGGTCGAGTCCAATCCACAACAAACTCGGCTGCGCTTGACAGCAGCCAGTGTTAGAGCGATGATTCAGCAATACGCCACAATAGGGGATGCTTTAACGACCTCTGAGATGACATCAAGACCAAACTATATCCCAATCTTGATCAAGTATAAGACCAAGCAGAAAGAGGAAAATGTCACCCCAATCATCCATAACCATACTTATGACAAAATAATAGCAGATAAAAAAAAGGCACTGAGAAAACTAAAACGCACTGCAAAATCTGAAAACACCAATTCGGCATGGGAAAAGTGGACAAAAGAACATAAAATCTATAAATCATGGATCAGATTACAAAGGGCAGCACTATACCAAAATGACGCCGAAACTATGCTGAGGACCGTCTCGACTAAAAAATCAGCTGATTTCTGGGCCCTTATTAACAACTCTCAAGGAAACACAGGGACACACATGATAAACTCAGTTACTGAATCTGCTTGGGTCAAATTCTTTACAGAGCTTTTTGCCAGTCCGACAATGAACGTGACCCCTGACCTGGAGACGAATTTGGTGCCCTGGGTTGATCTCTCCGCAAAAGCAGATATAAGTTCAGGCATCCAGAAGCTAAAAACATCTAGAGCACCGGGCCCCGATGGTCTCACTAATACTGACCTAAAAAAATATATCAATGAATGGACAGACTTTATCAGCCTCCTGTTTAAGCACTGCAGAGCCAGCAGACAGATTCCAGTGTCATGGACAAAAGCAACTGTCATTGCAATCTTTAAGAAAGGAAGTAGGGAAGACCCGGCAAACTATCGCCCAATAGCTCTTCTGGACATTATGGGCAAATTGTTTGCAACCCTCCTCCTACAACATTTCCGTCGCTGGGCGAAATCAGCTCCCTGCAATGACCCTTTCCAGCTGTGCTTCAAGAAGAACGGCAGTACCTCGGTGAACATTTCATACTCAGCATTCTAAAGAGAAAAATAAAACGGGGAGCTCCGACAGTCTACGACGCATTTATAGACCTCTCACAGGCGTTCAACAAAGTCGACAGAATGCTCTTATGGGAAAAGCTAAAACACTGGAGCTGCCCTAAAGAAATTCTAAATCCTATAATAGCACTCCACACCAATACCTCCCTCTGTGTCCATCTAAACAGGCAAGGTACTCTCTCTGAAGAAATTCCTGCAGAAAGAGGAGTCAAACAAGGCTGCCCGCTGGCCTTCTTTGGAGACTTTAAAGAGTCGCAAGCAACTGTTCGGTGCTTTCCCCCGAAGATCGGTAATACCGAGGTGTCTCGTATTCTCTACGCAGACGACATGATACTTCTTGACCAGACTCCAGTAGGCCTCCAACGACAGCAGGACAATCTGGCAGAATATATGGCTACCAACAACCTCTGTTTAAACAACAACAAGACCAAAATCATGATTTTTGCTAAGAATCGACAGTCTCAGAAAACCGTTAACGCTTGGTCTGTGAACAAAATCCGAATCGAAGTTGTTCCACACTTCAAATATTTTGGAGTCAATGCAACAACATCTCTGGGACAAAGAAAAAAATGTGACCTCGCAAATGAGGATGATTGATCGAAAGTTTGGCAAACTCTCGCCGATACCAGCTATTAACTTTAATAAAGGCAAAATAGTACCTGCTTTAACATATGGTATGGATGCCATGATCAACATGCCAAACTCGGTCTGGCAGAAACTGGAGGGATACATTTGGAAAACGATCCTGGGTCTACCGAATTCCATACCAATTGCGGCAGTCAGAAGAGAGTTGGGACTACTGTCGCTCGGTGCTACCGTCAGTGTGTCTTCACTGGCCATCTACAGGAAGACTCTAATACAAGATGGCCTTCCGATTTTCAATACCATCGGCAAAGAGCTTTTGTCAACGAAATGTAAGGTGCTTCAGAAGTGGATCAATCAGCAAAAAAATAAACTGGAAGACCTAGCATGCACAACAGATGATTTGATCTCTAACCCACAAAGAGTGATCCAAAAGCTGAAGAACCAAGACTGGATAATCACAGGCGAGCAAACAGTAGCGATTAAGTTCCTGAAACACCTGCCGCCAACATATAATAAGTTAAAATCACCTTTGGCTTATTGTATAAAATTTCCATACAAAAAGCTTTGAAGTATCTTTTTAAGAGCACGACTCAATCTGCTCCACACCAGAGAGATCCTGTGGATAAGAAGCCAAGCTAGTGTAACAACATGTAAACTGTGCAAAACTCCGGACTCCAAAGAAACAGTTTGACACCTCCTGTTAAATTGTAACACCTTAAATCCAGAACGCACAGCAGTTTTGGCCCTCCTCTGGGTTAACTCTGTGTTGGTAGAAGAAGACACATGGTGGTGTCGCCTTATTTCGGGAGAAAAAGCACGATGGGCAGTAGCTACACGCAAATTAATGGAAGTAGCCTTTACAAAAATAAACGCCAATGACACCAATCACCTACCAGCGAATAACCAAAACAATTGTAAGTCTTAAGCGCATGGCAAATCGTATGTCGTGAATTTGGTTCCATCGTTTGGAGCGGACCTATGTAGATACTTGATGGGGCGAACTTTCGGCATCTAGTGACGATCGGAATGGCAAGCCATCAGGGGTAATCTGCTTGCCGGGACTTCGAGTTCACAGAATTGAATTATCGTGCAAAAATTATGTGCAATTCTCTGCAAAATGTCAGAAGAGAGTATCTGTAAAACTTCTTTCTCTTCTTCTTGTAAAAATCATTATTTTCTCTCTTTGATTACATACAAGTAAATAAAAATAAAAATACAAAAAAATATACTATTATAATACTTTTAAAATCCAACACAGTTAGAATACGCCAACAGGTATCTAAATACATTACAAACACCCTTCACTGTAATACACTTCAAATATGCTATCCCGGTTATTCTTGCTGCAAAACTTCTTGTAAAGTCCATGCTACCACACACAACTATTGTGTACAGGTGTGTTATAAATGATTTATCATATCATTACATGGTCATACTTTAAAACTATGTAAATGTCGAAAACTGAATTAATTACAGTGTTGTTTTTATCCACTATGGATTTGTTCCCAATTATTATTTCATGTCAATGCCATAACAGTGTAGCAGACACTAATGTTGTACCAAACATAGTACTTAGAATTTACTATTTATGAGGGTCAAAAAAGTAGTGAGCAATGACATTATTACAACAGTCCTTAGAAGTATGAGCCAATGTATTACCAAATGCTGTGGTATGCACCATTAATGCACCATTAAGGAGAAATAGCTGGTAACACACCTCGGTAGGTTAAATAATCCCTGCTGGCATCCGTGTGTGATCTGCAGGTCACATGGTTGAATTTGATCACGGTCTACCCAACCTTTCATCCTTTTGAGGTCGACAAAGGAGCATTAATTTAGGCAAAACGCTATGTAAGTAATGGATTATTGTACATGTCTAAGTGTTAGCATCAATAAATTCATGCAAAGGCTCAGAATAATATCATAGTCTTAAACTAGTGCCTCTTTAAGTATGGCTTCTGTTACTCCTACATCTTCTTACATGCCTGTATACAAATCATATACAAGTGTTTCTTTGCTTCCTTGAGATATGTGTGAATCTTGTTTTATACTGGCCTGAAGCTGAATGAGACTAGGTTATGAATACATTGGCAGTGAAATGATAGCACCTCTAGAGTTTGCTGGCAGGATGACACAATCTATACATTGTGTGTGTGGGGGGAGGGGAAGAGTCCATAGTACAAACTTTATTGATGCTATCAGCAAATATAACTCCTGAACACACCGCTATCTACTTCTGAACCTTACCCTTGAAAATCCGACTTGGCCAGTCGTCAAAGTGAGAAAAGAAAAGTAGTGGAACGATGTCCCCTTTTCTGTTCCCTCCACTTCCCCCTAGTAACCCTTAATCCCACCCCATTCCTCAATTCAAACCCCCTACCTGGCTCCTTCCTTTCCTCCGCCCCACAATGCTGTATTTCACAACAGTTCTAGCAAGACTGAAGAAAACACAGGTGAAAGAATATGCGTTTAAAAAACACTATTAGTGTATCATTGTCCCCCTCAGCAAGCAGATTTGGGCAGCCTCCTTTTCAATCACCCACCATGGGCACCTCTTAAGGGACATGGCCAGAACTATAGCCACTGACAAACCCCTCCCATTACCTCCATTGCCTCCAAACACTGCTGAACATCGCTGCTGAGCTGAACTTTTCCACTGCTTGGGCATGGGCTTTATGTCCCAAGCAGTCCATTGAAATAAACAAAGCCATTCCAGCACCTCTGAAATAGCACAATGAGATGTGACGCTGCATTATTACTGGCACGGCCCAGGTTCGAATCCCCAGTAGTGAAAAGTAAAAAAACAAAAAAAGGGTTGCCTTTACTACCATCTTGGAACAATACTCGTTGCATTAATGTTGAATTCCCTCGAACTTTGACCTCTGCACTTGCTGACCATAAACTAAATGAGAAACACCTGGAAAATATGTCCTCTGGGTCTAGGAACGCTTCCTCCTGAAAGCTAGATAAGCCAGTTGGGTTGGGGATTGAAGGGGACGGAGTTACTACACAGGACGCAGGCCAGAGAGTATGCACGAAGCTTACTGCCCATGCGCAGGTCCTTCAAGCGAGCTGCAGAGTCTCCACGTTTCAGGGGGTGATCATGAAAATGTGCATATTCTACCAAGTTGACATTGAAATGCTGCTCGTGAGGTGGGGGCAAAAATGATATGATGTGGCCTTTATAACACGCCTGTACACAAGTGTTTCTAGGGGGACAAGGATGGAGAAACAAAGGGAGGACAAAATAACGATCTTACTAGATTGCACAAGGGCAGGGAAGAGGGAAGGGGAGAAGTGCCAGGGGAAGAAGGACTGCAGTTAAACATACCAGTTTAGATCCTAGTTAGACCCTAACATCTGCCACTCCCACCCATCCTGATTCTGAGCATTGAAATGGCTAATGCCTAGACGGTGAACCTGGTTTTACAGGGTTGACCAGATTCTCAAAGCATGCCACGTGATCTGCAGGTGAGGCCCCGCCCTCTCTGAGGACACGTCATTCCCTCGGGAGTCGGGACTCTGCCGGCTGCAGTGAACGCTGGAAACCCGCTTGGGAAGAGCCAGAGGTCATCTCTAGGAAATAGATGCGCACAGGAAGAGCAGGTACACCCGACCAAACCCACGGTTTCAAGGCGAAAAACGCTCTTGACTTTCTTTAAACGTGTTCAGGATTTTCCAGCAGTGTTAGTTATTTCGTGTTAAAGCGGGATTTGAAGGCGCCTCGCTCAGCCCAACAGGTTGTCGGAGTGTTTAACGGGATGGCAGTCAGAAGCTAAATGACATTAATTATTGGTCGTTCTTGCGCTTTGTCAGGGGGATTATGCTTCGCTGTGCGGCAGCTTCTGGGTATTCATTACAGCATTTATGACATTGTAACACATCCACGCCCACCGCTTTGTGTACATTCCTTGTTGCCAAGGGGCCCAGACCCCAACAATGCCAAAGGAACCCCTGCTCGCCTAACTCCCAAGTGCTGGGGCGGGAGAGAGCGGTCGAGGCGCACTGCTGGGACGTTTAATGTACGATTTCGTTTGTTTTGAAAACCGCCAATAATGCACGTTTAAGAACAAAGGTATATTTTAATTACATTAAGTTATAATAAATGAGCATGCCATTAACAATTATTGTTTATTTACCAATGTGAAGCAGCAACGGACATTACCTGGGTGATTAATACAAACCTACCAACTATATCCGGCTGCTATGCCGCTGGTTTGTGGCTCTCCTTTTTGCAAATCTGACTTCTATATCCTACTCGTATAAATTGGCAAGAATAAAAGGTGCGCGTGTTTATTGCTAATAAAGCGCACCATTTGCATTTGGGAAAAGTTAACACTGGTAGCGCACGTTTTAAACTAAAACAAATTCAGTACACGATCAAATATATTCGTACTAGATGCGATTCGTTTATATTCACCTCGGAAGGCAGGTGGAACAACGGCAGCGGATGCATTGACCGACTGAGCTTCCCTGCTCGCTTCCTTTTGTGATCTGCGAGTCACTTTTTAGTCTTTCAAATATTGGGGCTGGTTTCTGAGTATCAAAGCCCAGCTCTGTTTATGGTCGGGCAGGCATGGGACACATGCCAGCATTTATCCATTCCATTCCGGATTTGACCGAACAGTCCGGGTTTTAATTTTCCATTCGGGATTTGTAGTGCTGGATTTCCCGATTACAAACCTAGGATTGCAAATCCAGACCATCCTCTCCCGAATAACACATGCAGACCTACTCCTCTGGGAAGACTCGCCCGCAGCCCCACTCACAATGTGGAGTTTAACGTCCCACACAGGACGCCACGCCGCTTTCAAACACCCAAACCACAGATACAGCCCTGACAACCACCGCTTGCCACCGGCCTTTTTTGAACCAGTTTGGTCGTAGCGATACAAATTATGCACGCGGCTGACATTTTCCCGAAGTAAAGTGGAACTCCTTTCATCGCTCTCGGAGCGGCTGAACGGCTGAGCCCGCAGTGCCCGAGTTTGAATGTACAGCCGCCGTAACTTTCAGAGAAAGCATCGGGTGTTTAACGCGCACATTAAAAGCAAGGGCAGCGGTCGAATTAAATATGTCCAATAAATAAGAGGCACACACGTGAACATAAAAGTTGCGGGAAACAGGTAATTGAAGAAAAAGAGGGAAACCGGGTGGGATTTGCACCTTTGACCATTTACATAAAGGGGGCCGTCAGTGTTAGGGGGAATTCTAATTTCTGTGTTAATGCTTCTACCATAGGGACCTCCAACTCTTTTGCTGTACTGAAGGACTTTTAATTTGTATGCTGGAGAAAGCGAGACCTTTTTCCTACACTCTCGTGTGTTTTTCTCTGATTTGGACTCTGTGTTTCTTTTGGTTTTGGAGTCTGACAAACTCCATAGGCATCCTCTTTTGTATTGTGACACACATTACCCTTAGTGCAGTGTCACGGAGAAGTCCTTTGGAATTTCTCTTAATGTTTAACTTCTCTTGGGTAAACTGTTTCCAAGAATACTGAAGTGAAATTGACTTTACTTACCCTTTTCTCTTTGTAGACCCAGCACACACCATCTTATGTGAAGTGCTGGGGGGTTACTTAGTATCCCCTTTGTCTATGTTCTCATGTAACATTTTTATGTTACCCTACAATTAATGGCTGGTGGCAGTGTTTTATTTTTCCTACCATTGTTCATTTTTACCGCAGGCTGAATCCTCGGCTGCAGTATTGCACCCATTGGTGTGCATTTTGGCAAAATGACCCTGGTCTTTTTTTTTTTTACCATTTCTTGCCTGTGAGGTCCTTCTTGAGGTTCACTCTGTGCATCAAACCAGGTTTGGTCCCTTTGTTTGTTTTGTCTTTGGCGGGATTCACCGCACAACATCTCCTCTTCAATTCTTCACCCAACTCAGAATGTTGGTGCTGAAACTGGAGGGGCGAATGTCAGCTTTCGACTCCAGTTGTTGACATAACTCAAGGTCTGCCCCCCCTGTCTCTGGGCTTTGTTACGCCTGCCATTTAATCTTGCCTCCGACTAACTATATTCACTTAAAAGACCCCATTGTCGAGACCGCTAGAGGGTGCGGCTAAGATGCACACCTAGAGCTCAACTCCAGCTCCTTCCCTGCGTTCATGGAGATTGCACCAGTGTTGACCTTCATGCAGGTGAGAAGAGTGGGTCAACTGTGTCCCGGACTATGCAGCAGATAACGCGACCCCATAGCTAGGTACAGAGAAGCCTGGGGAAGCAGTCCTCGCAGAAGTGGGGTGACTGTGGGCATAGCGTCTACGGCACTGGGAGTTGTGTACAGGTCGGCACCACATAGTGCTGGACGGGACAGTGATTCAGCGGAGGACATATGGGGTCCTATAAGACCAGACCATGGAAATCAGTGGCACAGAGGGAGATGGCCAAGACTGGCTTGTGGTGCTTCATGTGAAGAAAGGTATACTGTGGTAGAGCTGCCACTACGATCGAGTGACGAGGACTCAGTTTGTGTTTGACACTGGGGACTATATACTGGCAATCATCCTGTCCAGAGCATCTGATGGCAGTTTGAGGAAGTTTCCTCAATTACTGCGTTGTGGATTGGGGATTTCAGCCTGACAAGAATGTGCAGAACTTGGATTAATGGCACAGCAACACCATAGGTAACACAACAAGGTTCTGTCCTGGGAGACCCCCATTGGGTGAACCCCTGATTACGGGAAGGACTGTTGGGTGCAATTTGAAGTGGAGTGCTGGGTGACACCGGTGAGCCTGGATAACATGTTCTGATTGTGTAATGTGTGGGGGTAAGACCATTACTTGGTGTGCTATCGTCGTCAACTATTGTGGTATGTTATGCTGCAGCAACAGCACTGGGAGGTATTCCCCTTAACCTCTCCTTCCAAAATGTACAGTCATTGTGCTTGTTTTGGCGACTTGTGCTTAACCACTAGAAAATGTGTACACTTATTTGTCATTCAAAGATTCACAAAATCAATATATTTGTGCCATTTATTAGTCCTCCTGAAAACAGCTGATACGTTTTTTGAAACTCGTCGCCCTCAAGGCTGTTATTGCGTATTCGAAAGTCAGAATGTATTTCTCAGAACATCTAATTTTTAAAATTACATTTCAGATTGAATGAAACAACATGTATTCAGAAGAAAAATGTTACATACCAATGTTATGCTGGTAGTTGGAGCAGAGAGGAAATAGACAAAGTGTAATCTCATTAAATTATTCACATGAAACATACTATACATTGCATCATTGTCACAATTTTCACCAACCAGTGCTCATTAGCCCCTGCTCAATAATCCTCAGTGATGTGAATAACACTGAGTATTGTAATACCATTGGAGTGATTGTGTGGCACCCCATTTAGTCCATGACAGTTCTTGTTAAGAAATGATTGGGTCACTTATTGGTACACATGACAGTGAACTTATATGTGTGCTAGTTAGAGATATGTCTAAGGGTTAATTATCATTACCCCTGGTGAAGAGCTCTTTTTAAGGTGTCACCCATTTACTGTGTTGCACCATGATTGAAAGCCTAATAAATAAAGGATATCTTCAAAGAAATTGGCCTTGTACAGGAGCTCAAACCAAGCTCAGGAGCTAAAAAGCCAATAATAACGGATGAAGGAACAAGTTGAAGACTTCACTTGATTCCACCCGCACCAGGAACGACAGAATTTAATTTGGAGGGACTCAGAGTGATGAACTTCTTTATTATTGTTGTTTTGTAAAAATTGTAAATTTGTTTTACAATTAAATCAAATAAAAAAAAAAAATAAAAAAAAAATAAAGGATATTTTACCAACTGTTTATGGGTATAAATACCTGTTGGTATAATTACAATAAAGCTTAGATCCTTATTAGGGTCTGCGTCTTAAATCTGCCAAGTGCCAATGTTGAGTCACTTACCTCTGATTAGTGATACTCCAATATTCTATGATCCGAGTTCATTCATGTTTACATCTATTCAATTCCTTACACTATGTTCCACTCTAGATGATGCAAAATGAATAGGTTGTACTGTAAGGTCTTATCTCTCGACACTGTAATATAGTATCTTTCAGAGTAGCCCAAGCGGAAACATGTGGTGCTTACCTACTGGCGTCTTGTGACGTACAGCGCCAGTCATGAAGTTATGTTCAGAGAATTCTCATTGTCAAGTCTCAATCCTGTAATAACTGATACCCAGTTGGTATTGTTCCATGGTTCACCACAGTGCATTGGTATAGCACTGTGATATAACATGTTCAAGATTACTTAATTTCCTAATTTAGGATATTCCAAACCTTAACATTATAGGCCCTATCTCCCCCCTTAATTGCTTACCTTAATAGGTGTGCGTTAATTCATCGGGATAGTTCCTGGGCAGCGCAGCAGTTTTAGGCATGCCAGCGCCATTTTGAACTGCTGTTTATATTCTTGTTGTCCTGCTTGCGACGTCATACGCAATGGTGTGTGATGTCACCATGGTGTGCCGCATATTGTTACTAATTACGGAAGAAAACCAGAGGATACAATTTTGGAGACAGAAGGAATCAAGAAATTTAATTGAACCTGATCCATTATTTAAATATCAAATTTTAATTGAGAATTAATCATAGCACTCAATAATTTTACATTGCAGGAAAGGAATTAAGAACACATAATTTCACATAGTTTCACATATAATCCATCTCATTCATACACAGGCATCCAATAACCATTCATACATCCATCACAATAATATATGTAAGGTAAAACTTTATCCTAAAAAAGTCATAACAATTGATTTACTTATTGTCTTCATAAAAAAGAGAGAGAAAGAGATATATAATAAATATATATGAAAAGCCACAACAACAGATAGTTCAAGTGGTCATCAGTTTAGGATGGGTCACATCGATGTCCAAAGTTGACCTCATCACTGGTTTCTCAACCGGTTTCGGCGTATTTAACTTTAATTGAGTTACGCCTTCATCAGGAGAATAACAATTCAACTCTTCATGAATGAAGAGAGAGAAGGAGAGACAGCTGAAAATTCCTGATATGAAGAACAGGAGTACCAGCTATACCAATATGCGATGTCCCAACACGTCTGTACTGCGTAACCGTCAGCTGGAGATATGGGAATGGTTCAATCCTGCAGTGGCTGTTTTTCATGCAGGCAACACCTTTTCGGAGGAAAGGATCAATCCTCCAATTTAAATTTTCATAGACTCAAGGGGTACACCCAGAGATTCACAACTCTCCCGTTCCCTGACAAGTTTAGGCGGAGTAATGGATTGGGGTGTGTTCCCCATTCATGTTTACATCTATTCAATTCCTTACACTATGTTCCACTCTAGATGATGCAAAATGAATAGGTTGTACTGTAAGGTCTTATCTCTCGACACTGTAATATAGTATTTTTCAGAGTAGCCCAAGCGGAAACATGTGGTGCTTACCTACTGGCGTCTTGTGACGTACAGCGCCAGTCATGAAGTTATGTTCAGAGAATTCTCATTGTCAAGTCTCAATCCTGTAATAACTGATACCCAGTTGGTATTGTTCCATGGTTCACCACAGTGCATTGGTATAGCACTGTGATATAACATGTTCAAGATTACTTAATTTCCTAATTTAGGATATTCCTAACTTTAACATTATATGCTCTTTCTCCCCCCTTAATTGCTTACCTTAATAGGTGTGCGTTAATTCATCGGGATAGTTCCCGGGCAGAGCAGCAGTTTTAGGTATGCCAGCGCCATTTTGAACTGCTGTTTATATTCTTGTTGTCCTGCTTGCGACGACATACGCAATGGTGTGTGATGTCACCATGGTGTGCCGCATATTGTTTACATTGTTCGTGGCTTAGCTGCCTCAGTGTGAATGAGTATTAAGGATTATTTTCCCTCAATCCCATATTGCTAACTCTCCATGATTGCAGTAAAAATCTGGTTGTCATAGCTTAATGATCAGTGTATCTACCAATAGCAAAACACCTCATATTCGGTGGCTGATTATTCATGATTATATACTGCACGTCCTTTTCATAAGAGCACCTCATTACATATCTGCTACACCGTTTAAATATCGAATTTTTCATGGTATGGGCAAATCGGCATAATAAGTTGGTGAGAAGTGCGTTTGAGCAGTAACCTGGCGGTTTGCTTACTCTTATTGTGAATGCTGGGTATGTATTGGACAAGTCTGTATAATCACTGGTCTAGGATGGCTAACGTGTGGCTTGGGATGAGTGAGTCATTGCCTGTAAGTTAAAAGGGAAGTTCACTAAAAAACTGTATTGTCCCAAAAGATGGGCCAAAATCAAAATATATATGAAACATATTTTCATATAAGAAAGTTCTTTTGTAAAGTTTTGAGTAAATGAGGCTCAAAGCTTTTACATGGAGCATCCATTTTGTGATTTGAAGCAGCCTCCTCTGATCATTTTAAACTGTGTTCTGGCAGCAATAATCAAGCAAAAGCCCCCTACTGGGAGCTCTTGCTTACTGCTGCCAGAGAGCAGGGCTTAACACGATGAGAGGAGGCTGCCTCAGTAATTGCCTTCACTTTCATTTTACGTTTTCTGTGCTCACCAAGCCCAGGGAAGCACAGAATATGTAAAATGAAAGGCTGAATGAAAGTCAGAGCAATTATAAAAACTTCGCCGGCTGCCGGCGGAGTTTTCATAATTGCTGCAACTTTCTTTTCAAGTTTCCTGAGCACGGAAAACTGAAAACTAAAGTTGCAGCAATTATCAATACTCTGCCCTATGCCAGCAAAGTATTCATAATTGCCTGGACTTTCTTAAAACGAAAGTCACTGCAATCATAAATTCAACAACGTTGTATTTATAATTGTCTTGGGCGTGGCTTGGCGGCCATGTTGTAGGCAGCTGAACTCTGGAGCTCTGTAAAAGTCCTGAGAACAAATGAGTCAAACAATGCATTTTCAAAGAAATAGCAGCCAAAACAAGACGAATGGTGCATGAAGGTTCGGAGCAGACTCGTGAGGATTTCTGAGCAAAATTGGGATCTGAGCTGGTTAGAACACGACGGGGAAGAGCGGCGCTGGCCGCACTGCTGAATTCAAAATGGCGGATCCAGACAGAGAGGCACACTGAGGAGGCTGTGAACCCGCGGGGCTGAGGACACAGTGACTGAGCTCCGATGGATCGCCTGCTCCGGCAAGAAGTGCCCGACCTAAGTGGTGAAGTGGGCCTGGCACGCAGCAGCTCCAGTGAGCAACGTGCATCCGGGCAGGCTGGAGAGCGCAGGCGGCGCAGGACGAAGGAGTAAGGCGGACTACAGTGAGACACGCCGGTCACTGGGCTAGTGCACACCGCAGGACCTGAACCCAGGAAGCGGCCCAACAACTGCCCCATCAGAGCAGCTGTTCTGAACACTCTGGCACCAGGGTGGATGCCTAGTGCAGACCCAGCTCAGGGTTGCAGTGACCGCACTCGGATCCCCAGGACTCCATCTGCCTTGGCAGGGAGCACCCTCAACCTGCAATGACCACCCGGGGAGGCAGCACCGAACACAAAGAGACCAAAACAGCACCTACAGCAAGGGCCGAGGTGAGATCGTAGCCAGCCCCGGACCGCCCGCCTGCAAGGAGACAAGCCATCGCAACACAGAGGCTGTGCCTCAGGATATCCATACGGGGGATGGAGAGATCATAATACTGTCAACGTATGTGAGCGTAGGTGAGCTACGGGAGCCACTCGGGGGGGAGACGCATAGCACTGCAGGAACTGAACATATCCCTTTTAAATACAAGATCTCGATGTCAGAGGCCGCAATCCATGGCCAGCCTGCACCGGTGTGGACACGTATGGTGACACGGATTTGGGCCTGCTAGTCCGCGCCTGGGAAGCATCTTGCGCAGCGGTGTACCTCGGACTCATCCACGGGCCCAAGCCTTACGGCCTCATATTGGAGAACAAGACACCTCACTAGCTGACAGGCGCAGTGAGGTGTGTGAGACATTGCATGACGCAGGTGACTGGGCAAAGCACTTTGGACCCCTAGCAGAGGAAGGAAGGGAGGAGTATCCCACACCCTGCACAGGGGCCGGATGGGCCCGGGGCAGTCAGGGCCAGTCCGTGAGCGGGTTCGGCCTGTCCGCCTGCAAGGCAATAAGGCACTGACACTTGAGGACTGTGCCGTTGGTGTGCTGCGCCGCACTAGTGGTAGTCACAGTGCCTGGAGGTGAAGGAAGAGAACGGGGGCCCCGGTGCAGCAATGGGCCCCTGCGATGGATGAAGAATAAAGTCATCAAGCGCAGGTGAGTGACAGGAGCCCTGTGGGGGGATGCATTGCACTGCAGAACTCTTAATAAAAGCATTCGACATGGGAGGCTACAATCAACTGCCAACCGACAATGGCCCAGATGCCTATGGCGACACAGATTTGAGTGTATTAGGTTGCATCTGGGACGCATCTCAGAGCGAAACTGGGCCCCGGGCTTGTCCACTGGCCCAAGGCATTCTACCAAAGAGCTAGACACTTTACCAGCCCACATGTGCGGTTGCAGCGCGGGATACCCCATGCACGACTGAGCCGAGCACAATGCAGAGTGTGGCAGGATAGAGCACCGCAAGGAGCTGCAAGCTTGCAGCTATGGCCAGGAAAGATCAGGTGACGTGGGAGGTCACAACCCACCCACCGACCAAGGTGGCAAGGACTGGCACAAGAGGGGGAAACTGGGGACAACACTCAGCCGGGAAAGCCCGTACACCAGTCCTGACACTAGTGGAAGACACAGTGGACCCAACGCCCAAGACGGCCACCCCTAAAAGGTTGCCGGCAGCACTGGTAAGGCGGGTCACACTGCCTAAGCTAACGACCTATACTATGCAGCATCCTACAGACTACAGACTTCAGCCTCCCACGCTGGCCACAAATGAAGGTATGAGATTGGCACAACACAAGGACAGGGGCTATACACAAGAGCACGTGAAATGACCCTCTATGCCCAGGAAGAAGCAGGAAGGAGTGATCCCTCGCAACTGGAACTAACAGCACAATCATGCTACAAATATAACCGTAAAGGGTCATCAGGGCAGCGAAGAAGGACCTGAGTGCACGAAAAAGGGATACCACAGCAAAGGCATACAGAAGGGACGACGCACTTCAATGAAAGGGGGTGCCAACAACATGGCTGCAATATAAACAGGCGGGCACTCTGTGGCACAGCCCAGAGACCTCCCTTCAGGGGCAATAGAGAGGCTAGACAACGCATAACGCCCAAAAGAGAAGACTGCCCAGTAGATCAAAAGGAGGAAGAGGCCAACAAACCAGCACTGAATCCTTTACCAAAAAGTCTGACAAAAGCCTACCCACCACACCAGATGCAAATATGGCTGCGACTAGTTCTGCACAGCTGGCTGTAAGCGAAAGCTGTGGCCCAATATTGGAAGCTATTGTGGCCCTGAAGTCATCCCTGGAACACAAGCTGGGCACTGTGTTAGGAAAGATTTCATATATGAATGTAATTTTCCCTCCATGTGGCAACCCCCAAACTTTTTGCTGCGGTTTTACACCCTGATCTAAACTTTGCCAGAGAAGCGCAGCCCTCAGCCGCACTCCTCTGGGCTTTCTCTCAATTCTTATGGGGAAACTGACATGCCCTTAAGACAGTCAGTACTGGGAGACTTTGTTTCCCTTAGTCCTTTCCTCATGTTGCAGCTTTTGTGCAACATGTAACAAGAGTGCAATGTAACTTACTTTACCGCACTCTTGGGTCTCTAGTCATTCCAAAGGCCCTAGAAACTCTCGCTGGACTTATTATGAACTGTGCAGGTGTGTCACAGACAGAACTGGTGGCAGCTATCGTTTATCTTATGTTTTGAACCCTTTTTTGCCATGTTATCCACGCTTACCGCGTTTGGCACGAATAGGTGGCCTGGCTCCAAAATGGCCATGCCACGCGGTTCTTTGTCCTGTCCTTTGGCCATCTTGCCCCTTCACCTTCCCCAGGTCGAGCCGACCCGGGTCAGTCCTTATTTGGTCATGCACTTTCCCGCGAAACCCAAAGCTTTTGCGGGCTTCTGCATGCCTTGTGTTTGTGCCTCCAGGATGTGGGCTGGGATGTCTGTTCCCAATACACATCCTGGGTGCCAGAGAGTCTGGAGTGTCCTGAATGCCTGGGACCACCGTGGTCCGTGATTGGTCCATGTATGGAGTGAGTTTTTGTGAGCAGATCTCCTATTGGGTCCTCTCCGTTTTGGCGCAAAGGGAACTTTGGATAAGAGGAGGCCGAAAACACCACTACCATGTCGATCTCCTGAGTTCACACCGAACAAGGGATAAGGAGCCAAGTATCCTGCAACAAGAAGCCGATTTTAGGAACCGCTGGTGACCCGCTGGAAGGTTTGGCACCCTGAGCCCACTGTCATTCTGCGAGACCCCTCTGCATCTGATCGTCCTAGAAGGTCTGCGAAGGCGCTTCGACCCATTGGAATAGTGGAACCAACTATTCTCGGCACCTTCATCAAACCCTGCAAGTAAGCCTCTTCGGAAGTGTCCCTGGGCCAACCAGTGGGCTGACCAGCTTACACGGGACATTTGCTCTGTCACCGCTGCTGTTTCTTGGCCTACTGTTAGCTCTCTGTCCACGGCACCCTCGCACCGAATTTCGTACACTTGGCATTCCCAGGTCTGAAGTGAGACGAGTGCGCCCGGACCAGAGTAAACGCGGTTGCCGTGTTGCCCTGCTGTGGTAACGACCTGTGCACGTTCGCTGCATTTGTGACCCCCTCGACCCTGAATCCTGCTACCGTGGAATCTACACAGTGTCGAGACGTCCTGATTGTCGCATCCGAACCTGCCAGCAACGTGAACTGAACTGGCGAAGTCTAGGTCTGCCTGCGTCGGGGACCGGTGAGTAGTCCATATCCCAACCGGTGGCCCCTAATGCAGGAACCCATTTCTTTTCTACCGATGTTGCGAAATAGCAGATCCATCCCGCACACTCACCCTGCCTCTGCCCGCAAGTGGAGGTCTTGCTTGAGTAGTGGGGACTTGTTCTTCATCGCCTCATCCACCTTCCTGAACAGTCAGAGACCCTTGAAGAGACCCTATTTTGTCCATTGGCACAAGCGCGTGCATGTACTATTGAGCATAAGGCTCCTCTCTTCCTAAGGCTTGGACTGCTTCCTAGTTAGGTGTATTTCTGATGTCGAACTGGGTCTAACGATTACTTGAAAAATTGAATTGATGTGAGATATAAAGTTTTACTCAAATGCGCCAACCTTTAAAGTTAAATTTGTTGCGGTGAATATTCAAGTTATAGATCCAGTTAACAGATTTTTGAAAAAAGAAAAAGAAAGAAAACCTCTTCAATGCATTGTTCCTATTCTGTAGTGCTTTTTATTTTGATTTGCACATGTTATCATCACATGTATAGTTCCATTTGGTCCAAGTATTCAGTCCACAGTTAACAATTCAATAAGCAAAAAAGTTCTCAAATAATAATATCTGTTTCTCACTTGATTATTTCAATTCCCACTCACTCTCGACACGTGTTTCCCCATTGTACGTTGCAATGGCTCATCAGGAGAGCAGATCCCTTTTTAGTTCCTTCATAAACAATTTTAATAGTGTGTTCACTTTTCCAAGTTGGTTTAACTTTCAATCAATGTAAATCCAATAGCTGTGCGTTTTCTAATGGTAATTTGTAATGTCAGCTCTCTGCTGGTGGTTCTTAATAAGTTCTTTGTTTTCTGTTTGTTTTCATCTTCAAAAACGTCCTTCCTGGTCCTGGTATTGACAGAGTGCTGCAGGATGCTTTCGCCTTTTGCCTTTTTTTCCTAACGATTACTTGAACAGCCCGTTTTCCTCCCCATCTAGGTGGTCTACATATTTCGTGCTCCTAACTCCTTAGACCCCTCGGTCTTGTATATATATTGTATTGATTGTGATGTGTTGGTTTACTTTAGTATTATTGTGATTCTTTGCTATGGTCGATGTTACAAAGGCCTTGTAATAAATGTGTCTATATTTTTAATATAACACCTGTCTGGAGTAATTTTCTAAGTGTCCTTGCTTTGTGTGCTCATTGAGGTCTTTCAGTCACCCTCACCGCTCTTGAGACTTAGGGCCTCATTACACGGATGGCGGTGAACGATGGCGCTATTAGCGCCATGGTTCATGCCGGTAAAATACCAGCACCGCCTTGGTGGAAAGGGGAATTACCGCCCTATTCCAAGGTTGGTGGGGCGGTAATTCCCCCTTCCACCATTGCCCTTCCCCATTCCCATTTTTGCCCCATAGGGCTCTATGGGAATGGGGAAGGCGCTAATTACGGTACCGCAAATTGCGTAATTAGCTCCCTGGTCCCTTTGCGGGTTGGTGTTTACTGCCTGCAAAAAGCAGGCGTTAAATTCCCCAACCCGCAAAGGAACCTCGTAGTAAGGCGGTAAGGATTTACCGGTACCGGTAAAATACCGGTACCGGTAAAATACCGGTACTGGTAAACCCTTACCGCCATCCGTGTAATGAGGCCCTTAGTCTTCACTGCCGCTGTCGCTACCCTGATTGGTCTGGTTTGTCCAGAGGTTACCCTGTTCCAAGAAACTAGGCTGGCCTTCTGAACCTCTGCCCCTCCAGGTCAGAGTTCAGAAATCCATCTTAACACATTGGTGTACAGTGGTGGGCTAAGACTGGAGGAATCCATTGTTGCACACGAGCGAAGGCATTTCGAGTTATTCCTACCAGGACACATAGTGAATTGTCGTAGTATAACTTTTTAAAGGCCATAGTCCTATCTAACAGTATGGAAACAAGTACCTTGTTAATTTTAAATGCTTCTAAATCCGAAACATTGAAAAAGATGTGTGCTGAGAGAAGTGTCTCCTCTCAAGGCACAAAAATGGAAATGATCCAAAGAATCATGGCCTGGCAAGAAGCTCAGCTTAGTGCTATAGCTTCAGAGGACAGTGCAGAAGGAGGTGGAGCTGCTCTCACTGGTAGAAATGATAATTCTGCCGCTGCACTGGTCCACAGTAACCACAAAGACATGGAGGATGTAATGTCTAATGTTTCCTCTGCCATTGCTGATGGGGAGGCCATACTCGAATTCATGAAGCAAGAGCTGCTGTTTAGGCAGAAGGAGCTTGAGTTCAGTATGGCCAAACTAAAGATAGAGCAGGCAGAAAAACAAAAAGACAGGGATCACCAGTTGGAACTGGCCAAGCTTCAAGTTGCCAATGGGTCTAAGGGTCCTGGACATGGGTCCGGGGCCTCCTCTCATCCAAAGTTTCCAAAAGATCTACTCAGTGTGTATGAGGAAAAGAATGACATTATGGACTGGCTGAATACATTTGAGTATGCATGTGAAGTTCAACAAGTTGGCAATGCTGATAAAATTGCCTGGTTACTTAGCAGACTGCCCCATTCTGGCTGCAGTGCCATTATGGAAATGTCGAAAGCTGAGAGAGCAGATTTTACAATGTTGAAGCAAACTCTCATCCTAAAGTTTGGAAAGACTCCTGCCCAATACTTAAAAAGATTCAGAGAGTATAAGAAAAAAGAAGGTGGTACTTGGGTATCTTATGTAACTGAATCCTTAAAAAACTTGACTGGCTGGGTCCAAGGTTATAAGGTTTCTACCTTTGAAGGTATGATAAGTCTTGTCATGCTGGAACATATTTTTGAATTTTCTTCCCCTGATCTTAAGCAGCACTTGGCAGATTCCAAGGAGATAGATCCTAAGAAGCTAGCCCTTGCAGCAGATCTATGGGTGTCACATCGAGTGTCCCATAAGGACAAGACTCATCCTGGGAAGCAGGAGGAAAGGAAAAAGTCCAAAGATAAGGAGGGTGGGGAAACTGATAAATCATCTTCCCAAAAGGGCCACAAAAAGAAAAATAAGGGTAAGACACAAGAGAACTCACAGGGTAGTGGAGGTCAGCCTCCGAAACAGAACTCTGGTTATAATAAACCGCCCTATGTGAACAGACCCAATGGATCTTGTTTTGCTTGTGGAGCAACTGACCATGTGAAGGGGGATGCCAGATGTAAGGTCAAAACCTTGGGGGTCCACTCTGCTAATCTGGCCTTCTCCTCCTACGAGGAAGAAGAGATTACCAGAGCATCCTTCTCCTCGGACTCCTTCCCCAGTGGGATAGAAGCTGAGGTAGTTTTAGTTTCCCTGGGTTCCTGGGAGCCTAATGTCTCAGAGGCTTATGCTAGGATTCCAGATAACACCAAGCACTACTTTAAGGACAGTGTGCTGATCAATGGAGTAGATACTCCAGCTCTTAGGGATAGTGGGTGCAGCCGGACTGTAGTGGATTCTACCTTGGTAGACCCAGAGGAAGTTGCCAGAGCTACTCTGATGCCCACTAAGTTCGCTGACGGCCCACCTCTCATGTTCCCAGTGAAACCTGTAAATCTTACTATCAATGGTACAGCAGTCAGGATTCCAGTGAGCATTCAGAGGAGTGTCCCAGGAAAGGTCTTGTTGGGCAATGATCTCAGAGCTTTAGGGCTTGTGGGAGATACTGCTGACAGACCCTGCACAAGGTCTCAAACGAGGGCAGCACTGGCCAAGACCACTGCCCTGCCCCAGCCAAAGGGGAAACCGAAGGCTAAAGGAGTCAAAAAACCAAAAAGAGGGAAAGAGAATATTCCCCCTAACTTGCCTATCACTGAGGTGGAGGTAGTTGGCCAATCACCCGGACCTGACGAGGAGGTGGTGATGCCTGAAGTATTTGACTCCAATGACCATCCTGAACTAAACAAATTGTTAGTAGAAGGTGGTCCTGACAGGGAGGAATTCAGTAAAGGCCAACGTGAGTGCCCATCTCTGGAAAACCTAAGGAGACAGGCCTGCTCCCATCTTGATGGTGAACCTCCTGGGAAGCATTGGATTTATTGGGAAGGTGGACTCCTGTATAGTGAGCCTACAGAGTCTACAGAAGGAGACCATAGGAGGTTGGTGGTTCCCCTTGCTGCAAGACCCTTCCTCCTGCAGCTGGCGCATGAAGTGCCCCTTGCTGGTCACCTTGGTATTAAGAGGACCAAGCAAAGGTTATCCATGTACTTATACTGGCCCAAGATGGGGGTGCAAGTAGAAAGTCACTGCAGGAGTTGTGCCTCCTGCCAGTTATCTGGTAAGAGTGGCTCAACAATCCAAGCTCCATTGGTACCGCTCCCAGTTGTGGGGGTACCATTTGAGAGGGTAGGGATCGACATTGTTGGTCCCCTTGACCCCCAAACATCCTCAGGCAATAGGTTTGTACTGGTGCTGGTCGACAATGCCACCAGGTATCCTGAGGCCATCCCATTGAAAACTGTGACTGCCAAGTCAGTTGCAAAAGCTTTACTTGGCATCTTTACTAGGGTTGGCTTCCCTAAAGAAGTTGTGTCTGACAGAGGCAGCAACTTTATGTCTAAGTATATGCAGGCTATGTGGAAAGAATGTGGGGCCATCTATAAGTTTTCTTCCGCATACCACCCCCAGACCAATGGTCTGGTGGAACGGTTTAACAGGACCTTGAAAAGTATGATTGGGGCTCTGGAAGAACCTCAACGAAGAAAATGGGATCTTCTTTTACCATGCTTACCGTTTGCCTACAGAGAGGTACCACAAGAGGGTGTTAGCTTCAGCCCCTTTGAACTTCTGTTTGGTCACCCCGTGCGGGGACCCTTAGCTATCGTCAAGGAGGGATGGGAGATGCCCACTCCCACTATTACTACCAACGTAGTAGAATATGTGTTAGGGCTCAGAAAAAGGATGGTACTCCTGATGGGTCTGGCTAGTGACAAGTTGAAGGCAAGACAAGCTCTGGTGAAACATTGGTATGACCAGAAAGCTTCCCTCATCAACTTCACACCTGGTCAGCAAGTCCTGATCATGAATCCCATAAGGCCTAGAGCTTTACAGGATAAGTGGTCACGCCCTTACAAAGTGGTGGAGCTCCTGGGTGAGGTCAAGACCTTGGAAGGCCTGGACAGGCTCCAAAAGTGTTCCATGTAAATAGGCTGAAGGCTTTCATCCCAAGAGTTGAAATCACAGCACTGCTATTGGCTTCAGATGTTGAGGAAGAGAAGTCTGATCCTCTCCCTGACCTTTTTCAAAGCAGTCCTTCAGATAGCTCCTTTGAGGGTGTCCGAGTGGCCCCTCACCTGACTTCTGATCAGCAGGCTGAGGTGAAATGTTTGCTTAGGCAATTTTCCCCCCTGTTTTCACAGTCCCCTGGTTTGACACCTTGGTGCAAACATAACAGACACAGGAGACAGTATACCTACCAAAAGTAGGGGATACAGAATGTCAGACAAAGTATGGTCTTACATTAAGACAGAGGTCAACAAAATGTTGGATCTTGGGGTGATTGAACCTTCTAGTAGTCCTTGGCCCAGCCCTGTGGTTTTGGTTCCAAAAGCAGGTACTTCTGAATTGAGGATCTGTGTGGATTACAGGGCTCTGAATGCTGTTACTAAGACAGATGCACACCCCTTGCCTAGAACAGATGAGCTGGTGGATACCCTGGGTGCCTCCAAGTACCTCAGCACGTTTGACCTCACTGCAGGCTATTGGCAAATAGCCCTTGCAGAACATGCCAAGGAGAAGACAGCTTTCTTAACGCCAGAGGGCCTTTACCAGTTCAGGGTAATGCCTTTTGGGTTGAAAAATGTCTTGTATATATATTGTATTGATTGTGATGTGTTGGTTTACTTTAGTATTATTGTGATTCTTTGTTATGGTCGATGTTACAAAGGCCTTGTAATAAATGTGTCTATATTTTTAATATAACACCTGTCTGGAGTAATTTGCAAGTGTCCTTGCTTTGTGTGCTCATTGAGGTCTTTCAGTCACCCTCACCCCTCTTGAGACTTAGTCTTGATCGCCGCCATTGCTACCCTGATTGGTCTGGCTTGTCCAGAGGTTACCCTGTTCCAAGAAACTAGGCTGGCCTTCTGAACCTCTGCCCCTCCAGGTCAGAGTTCAGAAATCCATCTTAATACATGGTCATGGTGGATATGGGCCTCCTCCGACAAGATGTAAGGAATCTTGCTGACCGAGTGAATACGGCGGAACAGCAGATACAGCAGAATACCACCGATGTGGCAGCCACTCATACTCACATGTCAGATGTATTGCAACAAGTAAAGATCCTTGAACACAGGGTGGAAGATGAAGAAGGGAGGGCCTGAAGAAACAATATCCGGATTGTGGCACGCCCAGAGGAGAAGAGGGCAGAGACCCCACAAACTACATCGAAAATCTACTGCTGAAGGAGATCAGAGCAGGATGCTGTCTCAAGGCATTGCGGTGAAGAGAGCCCATGGGGCCCAGACCAGGAAACCCCAACCGGGTGCCCCCCCCAAATCATTGATTGCAAAGATCATGAACTTCAAAGATTGAGAGAAAATACTCACATTTTCAAGAAGGGAAGGGGGGGTTATCACAAGGAACTCCTCCAGAATTACGATTTACACAGATTACACTGTCAAGGTCCGGAGACAACGCGCATGCTTCAGACCAACCAAGGCACGTCTCAAAGCGGTGGGTATACGCTACATGCTGCTGTACCCTGCCAAATTGAAGGTGCTTCGAGAGGGCAGCTCGTATTTCTTTGAGATGACGGAAGAGACCCATTCAAGGATGGACCAACAAGGCATCCCTCAACACAGATCCAGAAACGCCAATAATGACTGAAACCCATCCCGGGCCAACAGGAGTGAACCCGACAAGATAAGGGAAGAATATTCTGGCACCACAGACATTACGCAAGCCAGAAGGAATACAGTAACGGAGAGATGAGCTTTGGTTCTGCCACAGAAAATGACAGGACACGAAAACCCTAAGAATTCTACTAGTTCGGATGTCAGATTTAAGGCATCAATCTGCAGTGGGCAGGCCCCTTCCGGGGGGGCAGTGCAAGAGAAGCAGCGGGGCCCAAGTAGGTGGAGGGTGGCTGGGAGTTTGTTTGACAGTTGTAGTTAGTCAGTTATTTGGTGGGTTGGTAGAAGGCACAAGAGGTGGAAGCAGCAGCACAAGAGGAAGAAGAAAGCGAAACGTGAGTGGCGACAAAACCGACAATGATCACATGAGCAGAGGGCGGAAAGGCACCCATAGTCCAAAGCCCCAGGCGACATCAGCAAAGGAAGCTATTAATAGAGAGATACAAAAGGAGATGTGCCTACGGGAGGGGACAGGAGTACGGATCAGGGCCGGAGTAACACGCATCAGTGAAACTGACCCTTATAAGGCCATGGGAAGGGCTGGGCCAGAGTGCACATCAGACAAATGGGTCAGGAATCATTGTAAACTGGAATGTCAAGAGCCTGGCTGAACAGGATGAAAGTGAAAATCGCAATGTTTCATGAGACTCACTTAACAAACCAAAGTGGCTAAGTAAATGGGGCGGCCAAATGTACAGCTCAACATACTCTAACTACGCAAGGGGTGTGCTGGTATGGATTGCCCCGGGGGTCCCATTCCAGTTGATAAAGTGTGAGGGCGACTTGGAGGGCAGACTCGCGATAGTGCACTGAATGTTAGAAAACAAGGAAATATGCTTGATAAATACCTATGCCCCGAATCACGATACAACAGAGTTCTTCAGGAAGGTAGCACCCAAACTAGCCCCAGACAGAGGGGCAACATTTATCTGGGCTGGCGACCTCAACTGTACCCTGGACCCACTTCTGGATGGTGTGATGCTGGAAATGCTTTGGAGGGACAGGGCCTCCCGGTCCTTGTCCTGTAGTCCTTTTTCATTTGTGTTCTGGATTGTTTTCTGCCCAGGAGTCCATTTGGGACTCCTGGAAGTGCAGCTCTTCCTGTTTTTGGTTTGGTAAACAGACCCATGGGATACCCTTATGTCACCCATGGGTGGGGGTACAACCCTGTGCCCCTAGTATATGTTTTTGGGCACCTGTGTGTGGCCCACAGAACAGGGTACAGGCTGGTGGCAGCTCCATGCTGAATTTGACAGGTGCTCTGAGTATCCTCCATTTTGGGATGCCCAGGTCCTGCCATTGGAATCGGTTGATTCCTGACAGGAAACAAGATGGCCCCTGTGGCCTCCTGCTTTCTATTTCCTGTTACCTTGTATTCCCAAAGTCCTGGGAAGCTCTGACTCTGTCCCTCCCCCCTGGCTGGCTGTTGGGTGGAAGTTCCATATGTGGTGTTGTTGTGAAGTCCAGGCCAGACTGGCTGGAGCCTTCCCAGTGACTGTATATTGTGGGTACATCCTGTGGGTGGGACCTGAGTGAATGGAGTGCATGACCAATATGCACTTCTTGTTGTGGATGTCTGGTTTCTGGTATGAGAGACAAAGACTGAGACAGCCCTGCCCAAAACTGGCATGAATGCAGTGTGTAGTGTTGAATTGCTGGGTACTTGTCCCATCCACATTCCTTGTTGTGAGCGTCTGAGAGGGAGGAGTATGGGCTGAATGCACTGTATGCCTGATTGGCGCACTGACTGCATGAATGCCCTTCTGTATGATTGGCTGCTGAGTGTGACCCAGCAGTGCGGATGAGAGACAGAATAGTATATCTGGGGACCTCACACCACTGGAAATTGTTCAGAAGCTGAGTTGACACTTGAAGAGTAACGAACTGCTTATCCTCGACGCCCAGCTGGAAGAAGAAGAACTGCTGCTGCATTTGCTTCGACCCGATCCGAAAGCTGTCGAGATCGTCGAGGACTGATCCGAGAGAGGACCAGGTTAGGCACCCTCTTCCCATGCTCTGAGGGACCATTGAGCACTGCCAACCTTCACTTAAGCTCCCTGGAAGTCAGACCCTTGAAAAGTCTGCCGACAGGAGACAGGGACCGCCGAGGAGAACATAGTGAAGCACCCGGACATCGACCCGGTGCAGCAATGGGCCCCTGCGATGGATGAAGAATAAAGTCATCAAGCGCAGGTGAGTGACAGGAGCCCTGTGGGGGGATGCATTGCACTGCAGAACTCTTAATAAAAGCATTCGACATGGGAGGCTACAATCAACTGCCAACCGACAATGGCCCAGATGCCTATGGCGACACAGATTTGAGTGTATTAGGTTGCATCTGGGACGCATCTCAGAGCGAAACTGGGCCCCGGGCTTGTCCACTGGCCCAAGGCATTCTACCAAAGAGCTAGACACTTTACCAGCCCACATGTGCGGTTGCAGCGCGGGATACCCCATGCACGACTGAGCCGAGCACAATGCAGAGTGTGGCAGGATAGAGCACCGCAAGGAGCTGCAAGCTTGCAGCTATGGCCAGGAAAGATCAGGTGACGTGGGAGGTCACAACCCACCCACCGACCAAGGTGGCAAGGACTGGCACAAGAGGGGGAAACTGGGGACAACACTCAGCCGGGAAAGCCCGTACACCAGTCCTGACACTAGTGGAAGACACAGTGGACCCAACGCCCAAGACGGCCACCCCTAAAAGGTTGCCGGCAGCACTGGTAAGGCGGGTCACACTGCCTAAGCTAACGACCTATACTATGCAGCATCCTACAGACTACAGACTTCAGCCTCCCACGCTGGCCACAAATGAAGGTATGAGATTGGCACAACACAAGGACAGGGGCTATACACAAGAGCACGTGAAATGACCCTCTATGCCCAGGAAGAAGCAGGAAGGAGTGATCCCTCGCAACTGGAACTAACAGCACAATCATGCTACAAATATAACCGTAAAGGGTCATCAGGGCAGCGAAGAAGGACCTGAGTGCACGAAAAAGGGATACCACAGCAAAGGCATACAGAAGGGACGACGCACTTCAATGAAAGGGGGTGCCAACAACATGGCTGCAATATAAACAGGCGGGCACTCTGTGGCACAGCCCAGAGACCTCCCTTCAGGGGCAATAGAGAGGCTAGACAACGCATAACGCCCAAAAGAGAAGACTGCCCAGTAGATCAAAAGGAGGAAGAGGCCAACAAACCAGCACTGAATCCTTTACCAAAAAGTCTGACAAAAGCCTACCCACCACACCAGATGCAAATATGGCTGCGACTAGTTCTGCACAGCTGGCTGTAAGCGAAAGCTGTGGCCCAATATTGGAAGCTATTGTGGCCCTGAAGTCATCCCTGGAACACAAGCTGGGCACTGTGTTAGGAAAGATTTCATATATGAATGTAATTTTCCCTCCATGTGGCAACCCCCAAACTTTTTGCTGCGGTTTTACACCCTGATCTAAACTTTGCCAGAGAAGCGCAGCCCTCAGCCGCACTCCTCTGGGCTTTCTCTCAATTCTTATGGGGAAACTGACATGCCCTTAAGACAGTCAGTACTGGGAGACTTTGTTTCCCTTAGTCCTTTCCTCATGTTGCAGCTTTTGTGCAACATGTAACAAGAGTGCAATGTAACTTACTTTACCGCACTCTTGGGTCTCTAGTCATTCCAAAGGCCCTAGAAACTCTCGCTGGACTTATTATGAACTGTGCAGGTGTGTCACAGACAGAACTGGTGGCAGCTATCGTTTATCTTATGTTTTGAACCCTTTTTTGCCATGTTATCCACGCTTACCGCGTTTGGCACGAATAGGTGGCCTGGCTCCAAAATGGCCATGCCACGCGGTTCTTTGTCCTGTCCTTTGGCCATCTTGCCCCTTCACCTTCCCCAGGTCGAGCCGACCCGGGTCAGTCCTTATTTGGTCATGCACTTTCCCGCGAAACCCAAAGCTTTTGCGGGCTTCTGCATGCCTTGTGTTTGTGCCTCCAGGATGTGGGCTGGGATGTCTGTTCCCAATACACATCCTGGGTGCCAGAGAGTCTGGAGTGTCCTGAATGCCTGGGACCACCGTGGTCCGTGATTGGTCCATGTATGGAGTGAGTTTTTGTGAGCAGATCTCCTATTGGGTCCTCTCCGTTTTGGCGCAAAGGGAACTTTGGATAAGAGGAGGCCGAAAACACCACTACCATGTCGATCTCCTGAGTTCACACCGAACAAGGGATAAGGAGCCAAGTATCCTGCAACAAGAAGCCGATTTTAGGAACCGCTGGTGACCCGCTGGAAGGTTTGGCACCCTGAGCCCACTGTCATTCTGCGAGACCCCTCTGCATCTGATCGTCCTAGAAGGTCTGCGAAGGCGCTTCGACCCATTGGAATAGTGGAACCAACTATTCTCGGCACCTTCATCAAAAAACTTGACTGGCTGGGTCCAAGGTTATAAGGTTTCTACCTTTGAAGGTATGATAAGTCTTGTCATGCTGGAACATATTTTTGAATTTTCTTCCCCTGATCTTAAGCAGCACTTGGCAGATTCCAAGGAGATAGATCCTAAGAAGCTAGCCCTTGCAGCAGATCTATGGGTGTCACATCGAGTGTCCCATAAGGACAAGACTCATCCTGGGAAGCAGGAGGAAAGGAAAAAGTCCAAAGATAAGGAGGGTGGGGAAACTGATAAATCATCTTCCCAAAAGGGCCACAAAAAGAAAAATAAGGGTAAGACACAAGAGAACTCACAGGGTAGTGGAGGTCAGCCTCCGAAACAGAACTCTGGTTATAATAAACCGCCCTATGTGAACAGACCCAATGGATCTTGTTTTGCTTGTGGAGCAACTGACCATGTGAAGGGGGATGCCAGATGTAAGGTCAAAACCTTGGGGGTCCACTCTGCTAATCTGGCCTTCTCCTCCTACGAGGAAGAAGAGATTACCAGAGCATCCTTCTCCTCGGACTCCTTCCCCAGTGGGATAGAAGCTGAGGTAGTTTTAGTTTCCCTGGGTTCCTGGGAGCCTAATGTCTCAGAGGCTTATGCTAGGATTCCAGATAACACCAAGCACTACTTTAAGGACAGTGTGCTGATCAATGGAGTAGATACTCCAGCTCTTAGGGATAGTGGGTGCAGCCGGACTGTAGTGGATTCTACCTTGGTAGACCCAGAGGAAGTTGCCAGAGCTACTCTGATGCCCACTAAGTTCGCTGACGGCCCACCTCTCATGTTCCCAGTGAAACCTGTAAATCTTACTATCAATGGTACAGCAGTCAGGATTCCAGTGAGCATTCAGAGGAGTGTCCCAGGAAAGGTCTTGTTGGGCAATGATCTCAGAGCTTTAGGGCTTGTGGGAGATACTGCTGACAGACCCTGCACAAGGTCTCAAACGAGGGCAGCACTGGCCAAGACCACTGCCCTGCCCCAGCCAAAGGGGAAACCGAAGGCTAAAGGAGTCAAAAAACCAAAAAGAGGGAAAGAGAATATTCCCCCTAACTTGCCTATCACTGAGGTGGAGGTAGTTGGCCAATCACCCGGACCTGACGAGGAGGTGGTGATGCCTGAAGTATTTGACTCCAATGACCATCCTGAACTAAACAAATTGTTAGTAGAAGGTGGTCCTGACAGGGAGGAATTCAGTAAAGGCCAACGTGAGTGCCCATCTCTGGAAAACCTAAGGAGACAGGCCTGCTCCCATCTTGATGGTGAACCTCCTGGGAAGCATTGGATTTATTGGGAAGGTGGACTCCTGTATAGTGAGCCTACAGAGTCTACAGAAGGAGACCATAGGAGGTTGGTGGTTCCCCTTGCTGCAAGACCCTTCCTCCTGCAGCTGGCGCATGAAGTGCCCCTTGCTGGTCACCTTGGTATTAAGAGGACCAAGCAAAGGTTATCCATGTACTTATACTGGCCCAAGATGGGGGTGCAAGTAGAAAGTCACTGCAGGAGTTGTGCCTCCTGCCAGTTATCTGGTAAGAGTGGCTCAACAATCCAAGCTCCATTGGTACCGCTCCCAGTTGTGGGGGTACCATTTGAGAGGGTAGGGATCGACATTGTTGGTCCCCTTGACCCCCAAACATCCTCAGGCAATAGGTTTGTACTGGTGCTGGTCGACAATGCCACCAGGTATCCTGAGGCCATCCCATTGAAAACTGTGACTGCCAAGTCAGTTGCAAAAGCTTTACTTGGCATCTTTACTAGGGTTGGCTTCCCTAAAGAAGTTGTGTCTGACAGAGGCAGCAACTTTATGTCTAAGTATATGCAGGCTATGTGGAAAGAATGTGGGGCCATCTATAAGTTTTCTTCCGCATACCACCCCCAGACCAATGGTCTGGTGGAACGGTTTAACAGGACCTTGAAAAGTATGATTGGGGCTCTGGAAGAACCTCAACGAAGAAAATGGGATCTTCTTTTACCATGCTTACCGTTTGCCTACAGAGAGGTACCACAAGAGGGTGTTAGCTTCAGCCCCTTTGAACTTCTGTTTGGTCACCCCGTGCGGGGACCCTTAGCTATCGTCAAGGAGGGATGGGAGATGCCCACTCCCACTATTACTACCAACGTAGTAGAATATGTGTTAGGGCTCAGAAAAAGGATGGTACTCCTGATGGGTCTGGCTAGTGACAAGTTGAAGGCAAGACAAGCTCTGGTGAAACATTGGTATGACCAGAAAGCTTCCCTCATCAACTTCACACCTGGTCAGCAAGTCCTGATCATGAATCCCATAAGGCCTAGAGCTTTACAGGATAAGTGGTCACGCCCTTACAAAGTGGTGGAGCTCCTGGGTGAGGTCAAGACCTTGGAAGGCCTGGACAGGCTCCAAAAGTGTTCCATGTAAATAGGCTGAAGGCTTTCATCCCAAGAGTTGAAATCACAGCACTGCTATTGGCTTCAGATGTTGAGGAAGAGAAGTCTGATCCTCTCCCTGACCTTTTTCAAAGCAGTCCTTCAGATAGCTCCTTTGAGGGTGTCCGAGTGGCCCCTCACCTGACTTCTGATCAGCAGGCTGAGGTGAAATGTTTGCTTAGGCAATTTTCCCCCCTGTTTTCACAGTCCCCTGGTTTGACACCTTGGTGCAAACATAACAGACACAGGAGACAGTATACCTACCAAAAGTAGGGGATACAGAATGTCAGACAAAGTATGGTCTTACATTAAGACAGAGGTCAACAAAATGTTGGATCTTGGGGTGATTGAACCTTCTAGTAGTCCTTGGCCCAGCCCTGTGGTTTTGGTTCCAAAAGCAGGTACTTCTGAATTGAGGATCTGTGTGGATTACAGGGCTCTGAATGCTGTTACTAAGACAGATGCACACCCCTTGCCTAGAACAGATGAGCTGGTGGATACCCTGGGTGCCTCCAAGTACCTCAGCACGTTTGACCTCACTGCAGGCTATTGGCAAATAGCCCTTGCAGAACATGCCAAGGAGAAGACAGCTTTCTTAACGCCAGAGGGCCTTTACCAGTTCAGGGTAATGCCTTTTGGGTTGAAAAATGTCTTGTATATATATTGTATTGATTGTGATGTGTTGGTTTACTTTAGTATTATTGTGATTCTTTGTTATGGTCGATGTTACAAAGGCCTTGTAATAAATGTGTCTATATTTTTAATATAACACCTGTCTGGAGTAATTTGCAAGTGTCCTTGCTTTGTGTGCTCATTGAGGTCTTTCAGTCACCCTCACCCCTCTTGAGACTTAGTCTTGATCGCCGCCATTGCTACCCTGATTGGTCTGGCTTGTCCAGAGGTTACCCTGTTCCAAGAAACTAGGCTGGCCTTCTGAACCTCTGCCCCTCCAGGTCAGAGTTCAGAAATCCATCTTAATACATGGTCATGGTGGATATGGGCCTCCTCCGACAAGATGTAAGGAATCTTGCTGACCGAGTGAATACGGCGGAACAGCAGATACAGCAGAATACCACCGATGTGGCAGCCACTCATACTCACATGTCAGATGTATTGCAACAAGTAAAGATCCTTGAACACAGGGTGGAAGATGAAGAAGGGAGGGCCTGAAGAAACAATATCCGGATTGTGGCACGCCCAGAGGAGAAGAGGGCAGAGACCCCACAAACTACATCGAAAATCTACTGCTGCAGGAGATCAGAGCAGGATGCTGTCTCAAGGCATTGCGGTGAAGAGAGCCCATGGGGCCCAGACCAGGAAACCCCAACCGGGTGCCCCCCCCAAATCATTGATTGCAAAGATCATGAACTTCAAAGATTGAGAGAAAATACTCACATTTTCAAGAAGGGAAGGGGGGGTTATCACAAGGAACTCCTCCAGAATTACGATTTACACAGATTACACTGTCAAGGTCCGGAGACAACGCGCATGCTTCAGACCAACCAAGGCACGTCTCAAAGCGGTGGGTATACGCTACATGCTGCTGTACCCTGCCAAATTGAAGGTGCTTCGAGAGGGCAGATCGTATTTCTTTGAGATGACGGAAGAGACCCATTCAAGGATGGACCAACAAGGCATCCCTCAACACAGATCCAGAAACGCCAATAATGACTGAAACCCATCCCGGGCCAACAGGAGTGAACCCGACAAGATAAGGGAAGAATATTCTGGCACCACAGACATTACGCAAGCCAGAAGGAATACAGTAACGGAGAGATGAGCTTTGGTTCTGCCACAGAAAATGACAGGACACGAAAACCCTAAGAATTCTACTAGTTCGGATGTCAGATTTAAGGCATCAATCTGCAGTGGGCAGGCCCCTTCCGGGGGGGCAGTGCAAGAGAAGCAGCGGGGCCCAAGTAGGTGGAGGGTGGCTGGGAGTTTGTTTGACAGTTGTAGTTAGTCAGTTATTTGGTGGGTTGGTAGAAGGCACAAGAGGTGGAAGCAGCAGCACAAGAGGAAGAAGAAAGCGAAACGTGAGTGGCGACAAAACCGACAATGATCACATGAGCAGAGGGCGGAAAGGCACCCATAGTCCAAAGCCCCAGGCGACATCAGCAAAGGAAGCTATTAATAGAGAGATACAAAAGGAGATGTGCCTACGGGAGGGGACAGGAGTACGGATCAGGGCCGGAGTAACACGCATCAGTGAAACTGACCCTTATAAGGCCATGGGAAGGGCTGGGCCAGAGTGCACATCAGACAAATGGGTCAGGAATCATTGTAAACTGGAATGTCAAGAGCCTGGCTGAACAGGATGAAAGTGAAAATCGCAATGTTTCATGAGACTCACTTAACAAACCAAAGTGGCTAAGTAAATGGGGCGGCCAAATGTACAGCTCAACATACTCTAACTACGCAAGGGGTGTGCTGGTATGGATTGCCCCGGGGGTCCCATTCCAGTTGATAAAGTGTGAGGGCGACTTGGAGGGCAGACTCGCGATAGTGCACTGAATGTTAGAAAACAAGGAAATATGCTTGATAAATACCTATGCCCCGAATCACGATACAACAGAGTTCTTCAGGAAGGTAGCACCCAAACTAGCCCCAGACAGAGGGGCAACATTTATCTGGGCTGGCGACCTCAACTGTACCCTGGACCCACTTCTGGATGGTGTGATGCTGGAAATGCTTTGGAGGGACAGGGCCTCCCGGTCCTTGTCCTGTAGTCCTTTTTCATTTGTGTTCTGGATTGTTTTCTGCCCAGGAGTCCATTTGGGACTCCTGGAAGTGCAGCTCTTCCTGTTTTTGGTTTGGTAAACAGACCCATGGGATACCCTTATGTCACCCATGGGTGGGGGTACAACCCTGTGCCCCTAGTATATGTTTTTGGGCACCTGTGTGTGGCCCACAGAACAGGGTACAGGCTGGTGGCAGCTCCATGCTGAATTTGACAGGTGCTCTGAGTATCCTCCATTTTGGGATGCCCAGGTCCTGCCATTGGAATCGGTTGATTCCTGACAGGAAACAAGATGGCCCCTGTGGCCTCCTGCTTTCTATTTCCTGTTACCTTGTATTCCCAAAGTCCTGGGAAGCTCTGACTCTGTCCCTCCCCCCTGGCTGGCTGTTGGGTGGAAGTTCCATATGTGGTGTTGTTGTGAAGTCCAGGCCAGACTGGCTGGAGCCTTCCCAGTGACTGTATATTGTGGGTACATCCTGTGGGTGGGACCTGAGTGAATGGAGTGCATGACCAATATGCACTTCTTGTTGTGGATGTCTGGTTTCTGGTATGAGAGACAAAGACTGAGACAGCCCTGCCCAAAACTGGCATGAATGCAGTGTGTAGTGTTGAATTGCTGGGTACTTGTCCCATCCACATTCCTTGTTGTGAGCGTCTGAGAGGGAGGAGTATGGGCTGAATGCACTGTATGCCTGATTGGCGCACTGACTGCATGAATGCCCTTCTGTATGATTGGCTGCTGAGTGTGACCCAGCAGTGCGGATGAGAGACAGAATAGTATATCTGGGGACCTCACACCACTGGAAATTGTTCAGAAGCTGAGTTGACACTTGAAGAGTAACGAACTGCTTATCCTCGACGCCCAGCTGGAAGAAGAAGAACTGCTGCTGCATTTGCTTCGACCCGATCCGAAAGCTGTCGAGATCGTCGAGGACTGATCCGAGAGAGGACCAGGTTAGGCACCCTCTTCCCATGCTCTGAGGGACCATTGAGCACTGCCAACCTTCACTTAAGCTCCCTGGAAGTCAGACCCTTGAAAAGTCTGCCGACAGGAGACAGGGACCGCCGAGGAGAACATAGTGAAGCACCCGGACATCGACGCTGTCGAAGTCCATTGCTGTCGACCAGGGTCCATAGTATTGCCGTAACCACTGGAGGCCTGTTGAAGCCGTGTTGCCCAGAAGAGGAGACCACTTGACGCTGTGCCGCCGATGCCCCGAGCCGTGCACTCCTTTGCCTAAGACTGTTGAATCGAAGGACTCCCTTGTCCAAACCGTCGACCGTTTTATCCCACTGGAGAAAGTCAAGGACGCCGACGTGCCGAGGAGAATCCGCAGGTGGGTTTCCCGCCACCCAAAGACCACAAAGACTTCGCCGACCTGACGGCCTTGTCGGGACACAGTTCTTCAGAAACTCTTTGCGGTCCCAAACTATCAATCGCCGAGGTGCCCCGCACACCTCATCCTCGCAGGACGTCACTGACGAGCACCGCCTGGATCGACGCTGTGGTCTCGGCACCCTCAAACTTTTCATTGACGCCTTTGATGCCTCTCGACGATCCGTGGCTCCTGCTCTAAAGGGAGTCACTCAAGAAGGATCCATCAACGCCTCTTCGAAGAACTCTGCTCTACCAGGTACATTGGGGGGGTAGAAACATTATAGAAGGAAATAAGACTTTTAGAACAATATATGGACTGGGCTGGTGTTATATCTTTATTTTACAGGTTGCCCAGGTGAAGGGATCTCTTCACAGAACTGTGTCTAGTGGTAGGGGCCAGTATTCTGCCAATTGTTCTAACCAACTGCTTTCCTCCTATGTCTATTGTTGGTTGCCTTTATTAAGTGATCTGTGTGACATTTGACCAGAGTATAGTTGATGCACTTTAATGAGATCTGATAATAATTGTGGTACCACTTTAGAACTGTACATATTTAGCATTGTTGATTTTCTGAGCACAAAGTGAGTTATTGTGATAGTGTACATAACCTTGAATATTAATTATATAAAGACTGTTTTTTAACTAATACAGTGTGTGGACATTCCTTTGTGGGGTCTTGGGGCACACTGTACTTAAGAACCAGCCTGCATCAGCTTCTCAGAAGCTAGGCCTTGATTGCTCATCCATTGCTACCGTAATATAGAATCTTGGCTGGGGTCCTCTGTGCCTCTCCTCTACCATATAGAAAGCAGAAGTACAGACCCCCCTCCAGTCTTTACAGACGGATCGGATGCTAAGCATAGGAAATCGACACCGCCAGCCAAGGCTCTACAAATGATCCTGAATCAACTGCCTCTGACGGACATCTGGAGGAAGGTACATGGAACGGGGAGGGGGTACACACATTATAGCACCCCCACCCATGGGATCTTTACACGCATGGACTATCTATTCACGGGTATTGAATCTCTGAAGGAGTTCACGGGGATAAGCATCAAAGCAAGGACACTATCAGATCACGCACCATTATTAGCAACATGGGCACATACATATAGGAAGGCCCCTATACCAACGTGGCGGCTGAAGGCAGAGGCATTGATGGAGGGTGAGTTCCAAGAATATCTCTAAGCTGCGATAGATGATTACTTTGAGAACAATATGGGAAGTGTAGAGAGCAACGGCACAGTTTGGGATGCTTTCAAAGTGGTGATCAGGTGAGCGGCGATAGGGAAGACGGGGGGACTAAGAGGGAGCGCCCTGGCAGATCTTGGGGACGTGGAAAGGGAGATAGAACTAGCCTAACACCAAGCAGGTATGACAGGAGAGGAACCTGGGAACTTACAATGCTGAGACTGAGATGTGCAGAGATCTGGGAGGGACTGGGGAGAGTACACTACAGGAAGTACATAGAGAGATTACATGCAGAGGGAGATAAGCCCGGCAGGCTCCTGGCCTGGCCTACCAGGCAAGAGAGTAGAAGGGACCCTATCAATGCAATACAAGATGAAGCAGGGGAAGAATTCCGGACCCAAGAGAGTATAAACAAAATATTCTCACAATTCTATGAGCGACTGTACGCCCCCAACACAGCGGTGGAAGCGGGTGATATAGCCAACGCTTTGGCTGAGATCAGTCTACCAAAGTTAATGGAAGAGCAAGCCCAAACACTCGAGGCCCCCCCTCACAGCGGAGGAACTGGAGACCGTAATTGATGAGCTCTCAACTGGCAAATCTCTGGACCCGATGGGCTTCCAGGCGAGTTCTACAAGAAATATATGAGCACCCTAGCACCCAGATTGTTGGAAACCTATGAAGAGGCGTACGAGAAGGGGCATTTGCCGGACAACATGTCGGAATCTGTCATAATACCTATCCTTAAACTAGGGAAATCACTGCTAGATTGTGCCTCCTATAGGCCGATCGCTTTGATTAACCAAGACTACAAAATCCCGACGGCAGTGCTCGCCAACCGGCTCAAACAGGTGATACCCATGTTGGTCCATCCAGACGAGACGGGCTATGTCCCAGGACATAACACGTCGTGCAATCTGAGGAGACTCCACCATGTGGTGGACCAGACGAATAATAGGTGGGACGAATTTGCCATAGCATCATTGGACGCTGTTAAAGCTTTTGATTTTGTGAATTGGGAGTGGCTGCTAAGTGCTCTCGCCTGCTTTGGGATTGGGGAGGGATTCCTCCGCTGGATTAGGCTCCTTTATAAAGATCCCAGGGCAAGAGTGAAAATGGAGAGGCACATCTCGAAGGTTTGGAGGATCTACAGAGGCACAAAGCAGGGGTGCCCATTATGACCAATGTTGTACATTTTGGCCCTTGAACCACTGTTGGTCTTCCTCAGGGCCGAATATAGGGAAACTGGGATAGACGTAGATGGTATTATACACCAGACCTCACTATACGCAGACAACAGTCTCCTCTTTGTGGGGAACCCACCGGAGAACCTTCTGTGCTTACTAGAAGCGATAGGTGCCTACTAAAGGCTGTCACGAATAGCTATTAACAAGGATAAGTCCTCCCTATTCCCTCTGGCGGATCTGAGATGGCTCCCCTCGAACCAACTGCCAGATAGGGGACTCGAATGGGCGACATGCTTGTTCCACTATCTGGGGATAGAGGTGTATCACGATATCACAGACACCCAAATTCAACACACGCGTAGCCCTCGGAAAGACACAGAAAACCATGGTCTTCTTGAAAACGCTTCCACTAACAATGATAGGGAGGGCGGCCCTGCTGAAGGTGATGGTATTACCAAGCATGCTGTACTACTTCCCAAACATCCTATATGACATACCTTAGGCATTATTCATGTAGCTTAATACATTGGCACGAAAATTCCTGTGGGGTGGTGGGAGGAAAAGGATAGCCCTGCAAACTCTGCAAAGAGATTACGAAGCAGGAGGCATCAGACTACCGGACTTTGAACGATACTACCTTGCAGGACAACTGCAATTTGTGGTCCAATGGCTTGAGGATGACACATCCATACACTCACTGCCCTTCCAACCAAGAAGTGATATGGATAGACATGTCCCTGACCAGAACCTTACCCAATATGGTTAAAATGGGACTGAGCCTATGGAAAAAGGCATGGAAAGCTCAGGGGGTACAGAACCCCTATGCCGCGCTGAACCCCCTTGTGGGATTTGCAGGCACGGGCACCGGGACCCTGGCAAGCTACCGGACCCACTGTGAAGCCAAAGGTGTATCCCAGATTGGAGATTTGTTGAAAGAAGAACCATGGGTTGAATTCCAAGCCTTTTGAGAGGAGCATGAAATACACAGCGGTCAATTCATACTACACAACAGCATGCTTCAGACAATTAAGAGGAGATGGCCTGAACTGCCAGATGAAGAGGATCCAAAGGGGCTTGCGGATGCATGGTACGATGTATCAGAAGGGGGACATATGGTCTCTCGACTATATGAACATCTATTGAGGATCAACAATGAGCAGGAACTGCAAACGAGAGCACAGTGGGAAGGGGAGCTCCAGAGGTCCTTCACCGACCAGAAATGGTCCAGGGTTCTGCGTTACCCCAAGAAAGTGTCCAGGAACACAAGATTCAGACATACACATCTCTACCTCATGCACAGAGCATACCTTACACCTAGGAGAATGTCTACGATGAGTGGTAGGGAACCCCGGAAATGCCCACGGTGCACCGCAGAGGAAGCTGACATACTGCACATGTTTTGGACCTGCCCAGTGATAAAGAGCTTCTAGGAGGGCATCAAAGAGAGGGCGGCAAGTGTGGAATCTGCATGCAAGCATGGAAACCAGAGTTTTACCCATTGGGCCTATTCCTTAGAGGGGACAGACAGAGAACACATCTGGCCAAGATGAAGGACTTGGTATGCATCCAGGCAAAGCGCCGAATAGCAATGGCGTGGAACTCTGGCTCGGGACAAGTATAGACTTGTGGTGGGCTGACCTGAGGAAGTGGTCGGTAGCAGAAACAACAGTGTGGACAAGGGTGCTGCAGAGGGGGGAAGAGGAGAGGGGACTCAAGTTACTGGCATGCAACTCCATGATACAATACTTATTTGGTCAAAGGGAAGAGATCGTCATGGATGACCCTGGAGGGGCGGATGAAAATTAAGGGGGTAATTCATAGAATTTAATGCACAAGTGGCGCGCGCGGATGGCGCACAGTGTGGCGTGCGAATCTCTGCGCCAGCCGCGTGCGCTAAAATCCATTTCTGCGCACAGCGTATTCATGGATTTCAGCTATCAAAACCAGCCGTGGCGCAGAGTGGTGCAGCGACCCTGCAGCAACGCAAGTTACGCCCCCAAGAACCCCCCCTCGTGCAAGGAAAAGCCATTAAAATCCCCAATCCAGCGCAAAGGGCTGCGATAACCCTGGACCAGTATACAGGACCACACGGCAAGCGGGGAACGTGTATTACTGGGGTTCGCAGGAAGTTTCACACGCATTTGGAGCAGGGTACGTGTATTTTGGGGCTTCCCGGGAAGTTTCACATGCAATTTGCCCTGTGCGAGTAGGGTACATGTATTCCTGGGTGCGCGGGAAGTTTCACACGTGATTGGCCCTGTGCGAGTGAGGTACGTGTATAACTGGGGTTCGTGGGAAGTCTCACACGTGATTGGAGCAGGGTATGTGTATTCCTGGGGGGCGCAGGAAGTTTCACACGCGATTGGCCCTGTGCAAGTGGGGTACGTGTATAACTAGGGTTCGCGGGAAGTCTCACACGCGATTGGAGCAGGGTACGTGTATTTCGGGGTTTCGTGGGAAGTTTCACACGCGATTGGCCCTGTGCGAGTGGGGTACGTGTATAACCGAGGTTCGCGGGAAGTCTCACACGTGATTGGAGCAGGGTATGTGTATTTTGGGGGTGCGCGGGAAGTTTCATACGCGATTGGCCCTGTGCGAGTGGGGTACGTGTATAACTGGGGTTTGTGGGAAGTCTCACACGCGATTGGAGCAGGGTACATGTATTTCGGGGGTGCGCAGGAAGTTTCACACGCGATTGGCCCTGTGCAAGTGGGGTACATGTATAACGGGTTCGCGGGAAGTCTCACACGCGATTGGAGCAGGGTACGTGTATTTCGGGGTTTCGCGGGAAGTTTCACACGTGATTGGCCCTGTGCGAGTGGGGTACGTGTATAACCGAGGTTCGCGGGAAGTCTCACACGTGATTGGAGCAGGGTATGTGTATTTTGGGGGTGCGCGGGAAGTTTCATACGCGATTGGCCCTGTGCGAGTGGGGTACGTGTATAACTGGGGTTTGTGGGAAGTCTCACACGCGATTGGAGCAGGGTACGTGTATTTCGGGGGTGCGCGGGAAGTTTCACACGCGATTGGCCCTGTGCGAGTGGGGTACGTGTATAACTGGGGTTCGTGGGAAGTCTCACACGCGATTGGAGCAGGGTATGTGTATTTCGGGGGTGCGTGGGAAGTTTCACACGCGATTGGCCCTGTGCGAGCGGGGTACATGTACAACTGGGGTTCGCGGGAAGTCTCACTCGCGATTGGAGCAGGGTACGTGTATTTCAGGGTTTTGTGGGAAGTTTCACACGCGATTGGCCCTGTGCGAGTGGGGTACGTGTATTCCTGGGGTGCGCGGGAAGTTTCACACGCGAATTTGCTGTCAGAGCGGGGTACGTGAATTTCGGGGGTGCGTGGGGTGTCCTACACGTGAATTGGCAGTGTGAGTCCTCCCAGGTGTTCCCTCTATACCCTCCACGGCCCCTGCAGGCAGGCCACACCACCGGGGACTACCCTGCACCCCTGGTCATGTCCCGCAGGCAGCCCATCCACCATGGGCATGCCCCCAGCCAGGCCACATGTCAGCTTGCACTACTGATCACCAACTCATGTCCCCCTGCACCCCCACCCCACAGCAGTCAAGGGCCCTGTGTCATGATCTCTGCTTCCAAAAGGTCAGGGTTTTCCCAACTCCCTTGGAAGCAGATCCATAACCCAGGTTCCGAGTGCCAACCAGTCCCAATTGGGACCTTTTGGACCCAGTCCTGGCGCCAGTGGCACCAGGCTCATAAATATGCCCAGTCCCAGCGCTGGAAGCGCCGGGCTCATAATGCTTGGGTGGACTTACCTTCAGCAGACCATGCTGCTTACTTGCCTGCCAGTTGAGCCTCTGATCCTCTTCTGTTTGGAACTACTTTTCCTGTTGGGTGGGGCTGGAGCCACTCCCTAGATTCAGAACACTGGAACTCTTCTGGAAGGCAGGAACTCTTTTCTTACCAGGAACTCTTTTCTTACTTAGGCGTGGCTGTGGAAGGAGACACCTAAGCACTACAGGAGGCTATTTAAACCACACCCGGTGGATGAATCTTGCTTTGCGTTATTCTGCAACCTCTGCAGCAGAACGCTCATCGTGTCTTCTGCATCCGGTCCTGGGCCTAAGGAAAAAGGCTTACCATCCTGAATCCAGTCTTCAGCAACACCTATAAAGACAAGAAAGAACAGGTTAGCATTCCGGCATCTGAAAGGCAAAGGCTTACCATCCTGAATCCAGTCTTCAGCAACACCTATAAAGACAAGAAAGAACAGGTTAGCATTCCGGCATCTGAAAGGCAAAGGCTTACCTACTCTTCGGCGCTGCATCCCGCATCTGAAAGACAAAACAAGGTGCGTTTAAAGACATTGGGGAACTTTAATACTCACGTGCCATGACTCCTTTCCACATCTAATCCAGTGGGTATTCCGGCACCCTGCAGCCGCTCAGAACTCGTACCTGCAAAATAAAAAGACAGTTAGAGCGCATAGTGAAGCAGGCAACAAGCGCTTACTTACGTGCTTCCAGGCGCTTCTATTCATCACACGGGCTCCATCTTCAACTCACTTCAGCCCGTCATCCGCCATCGCCGGAACCCTGCAAAACAAGAGACATCATTACTAAAGACTTTAAAGACATTTGAATGACTCGAAACTTACCGTTCGTGCAGTAAACGACGGACAGCAGTCCTCTGAAGTCAAGAGGCCTGCGCTACCTATCCAGTGAAGAAACTGGTTACAGCACCCTGCCCCGAGGCAGATGGAGAGCTCGGCATTCACTTACCTAAGGTGAGAGCGTTAACCTTTGGGGGTCTACAGGAGAGGAGAAGAGGAAAGAGATAGGGACACCCCAATAACCCCAGTTCATTAACCCCATATTTTCTATCTGCAGACATCTTACTCTACACGTCAGGCATACAGTGCACAGAGGTCCAGCCCAAAGAGCCAACCGGGTGCTACACATCACCTTTGAAGATACGGTAGTCGCCCAGTCAAGACCGGCGCCTCTGCGAGAATCAGGTGAGCGTTACAGAACGCAAAGACTACCGCAAAACTCTCGCCCAGGCGCTATGGAAACCTCGGATACTGACCCCCTAGCCCGGTTACTTGGGGAACTAAGGGCAGAAGTGCATGCAGCTCGTCAGGAAACGAATGCTCTAAGAAGGGAACTAATTATTTCCAAGGAGAGAACAGACAATCTTGCTAGACAAGTGCTACAGTCACAAGCCGGACAGACCCCGTTACCCGCATCAGGGGCAAATCTTCCTTCAACATCCTCTATGAATCCAGTGCAGATCAACCTACCTGGGAATGTACCTCTGGCTCCGCCCGAACGATTTTCTGGTGACCCAAAGAGGTTTGCAGTATTTATCAATCAGTGCCGGTTGCACTTCTTATGCCGGCCAGCAGCCTTTCCAACTGATCAAGCAAAAGTAGCTTTTGTACTTTCGTACCTTAGTGGCAATGCGGCAGACTGGTCGATCCCTCTAGTTAATCAAGATGATCCGGTTCTCCATGATTTTCAAGCCTTTCAGCTTAGTATGGAAAAACTGTTGGCAAGACATTCACAGGGGCAGGCCGTGGACAATGAGCTTCTTTCATTGCGACAGGGTAATCAAGACCTTTTGGCTTATATTGCATCTTTCAATAGGCTAATAGTGGAAACTCAATGGCCTGAGGACAAAAGGATTACGCTGTTTTATAGAGGTCTACGTGGAGAGCTCAAAGACGTTTTAGCCCAAGTAGTGAATCCCCCACAAGACTGTTTGGATTATATAGACTTGGTCGTTCAAATAGATCACAGGCTGCAGAACAGGAAGGCCGATCGTTCCAAGTTTGATGCTCGAGTATTTTCCAAACCGCCAACTCCTTCCAAAGGAGTAGACTCCGGGGAACCCATGCAAATAGGGGGTCTGAAAGGTCCTCTAACACAAAGGGAGCGGGAAAGGAGGAAACAGTTGCAATTATGCCTATATTGCGGAAACTCAGGGCACTTTCTTCGAGACTGTCCGGTGAAACCTGCCAAGAAGGCAGTAGGAGCTGCAGTTACCAAAGTTACAAACTCTGAGCAGGGAAACGACCTCGCCCGACAAGAATAGAGGTCCTCTTGCCGAGCGTGAAAACTAGTTCCGTGTCCTCGCATTTCGTGATACCTATGGTCCTCATTAGCCCTGATAATCCGGATCGATTACATGCAATTGAAGCTTACGTCGACAGCGGTGCCATCGGCAATTATGTGGATCATGAAATGGTTTTGAGGATGAATCTAACTCTTTGTCCCAAGGCTGTAAAGGACGTCATTACTACGGTGGATGGTACGGAGATAGCCTCCGGGCCAGTAACGCATACCACTCAAGAGGTGACGCTAGTAAGTCAAGATGGACACCATGAGAAGATCGTGTTCGATGTGATCAAGGCCCCTCAGTTTCAGATTATTCTAGGAATACCTTGGTTAGAGAAACACAATCCTCTGATCGATTGGCGAGCAAGAACGGTCCAGTTTCCAGAATGTGTCTCTACTTGTCACCCTCCACCTGGTGTTGCACTGGCCGCAATTTCTTCAGAGACTCCCCAGTTACCTCCCGAATACCTAGAATACCAAGATGTTTTCCGGAAGGATCAGGCTAACTCTCTACCTCCTCATAGGTCTTATGACTGCCAGATAGACCTGATACCTGGATCTACTCCTCCTTGTAGTAGAATTTATGCCCTCACCGAGCCTGAGAACCTTCACCTTCGACAATACCTGGATCAATACCTGGCAAATGGGTTTATTCGTCCTTCCAAGTCCCCTGCTTCTTCAGCTTTGTTCTTCGTTCCAAAAAAGGAAGGAGACCTTAGAACTTGTATCGATTATCGCTCCCTGAACCAGATCACCGTTAAGAATAGATATCCGTTACCTTTGATCCCTGAACTCCTGGACCAAGTCAGAAAAGCATGCATATATACAAAGCTGGATCTTAGAGGAGCTTACCACTTGGTACGAGTAAAAGAGGGCAATGAATGGAAGACGGCCTTCCGCACCAAGTATGGGCTATTTGAATATCAGGTCATGCCCTTCGGACTTTGCAATGCCCCGGCCGCCTTTCAATATTTTATGAACGATGTCCTCAGAGAGCTCATAGATGTATGTGTTGTTGTTTACATTGACGACATCCTCGTTTATTCTTCATCGGAATCTGAACATCGGAAACACGTGAAAATGGTCCTCGAAAGATTGCGTCAACACAAACTTTTCGCTAAGTTGGAAAAATGTGTTTTCAACGTGACTGAAGTTGAATTCTTGGGATTCATATTATCACCTGGCGGAGTGCGTATGGATTCAAAGAAGGTCGATGCAGTTCTCAAATGGCCATCACCATCCTCCGTAAAAGGTGTGCAAAGCATGTTAGGCTTCGCTAACTTTTACCGCAGGTTTATCCCCGAATTCTCTCGAATAGTCCAGCCCATCACTGCCTTGTTAAAGAAAAACAAACGTTTTGAATGGTCTACCGAGGCGGAACAAGCTTTCCAGGATTTGAAGGCTAAATTTATCTCTGCACCAATCTTAAAACACCCTCGCCCCGAACTCCCCTACATCGTGGAAACTGATGCTTCAAGCCTTGCCATGGGGGCAGTTCTATCACAAAAGGACCCGGTAACCAATCAGTTGCATCCCGTGGCATTTTGGTCCCGCAAATTCTCGCCTCCTGAAATCAATTACACGATTACTGACAAGGAACTTCTGGCTATCAAGTCTGCCTTTAAGGCTTGGCGGCATTATCTGCTGGGGGCCCGACACTCCGTTACTGTGATTACGGATCACCGAAACCTGCAATATTTGAAGACCGCAAAAGCCCAATCCTCTAGACAACTCCGTTGGGCATTATTCTTTGCCGAGTTTGACTTCATAATTACCTATCGACCTGGTACAAAGAACGGTAAACCCGATGCCCTTTCTCGGATGGGAGTGGAAGAACACTTGGTCAACCCTAAACCTGTACCAATCATTCCCGAACAAAGAATTCTGGGTGTAATCGCCACAGAATCCATAGAGGAAGTTAAGGATAAAGCCAGGCAACTTGTAACTCCAGCAGACATACAGAATTGGCATCTGCAGGGAAAGGACTTTGCAGTAAAGGACAACTTATTGTATTTCCAAGAACGATTATACCTACCCAGCACAGATTTACAGAAAAAAGTAATCTCTTGTTATCACGACTCTTTAATGGAAGGTCATCCCGGTATAGCCAAGACCTCAGAAAAGATCAAGCGCTACTTCTGGTGGCCGTCTTGGAAAAAAGATATCAGAGACTTTATAATGTCCTGTGGAGTATGCGCCCAAAACAAGAGTCAAAAGGAAAGACCAGCAGGCCTCTTACGCCCTATTGACATCCCACCTCGCCCTTGGCATACGCTTTCTATGGACTTCATCACCGATCTACCTCCATGCTCCGGATACAATACGATTCTAGTAATCGTGGACTTATTCTCCAAGATGGCGCATTTCATTCCGCTCAAAGGCTTGCCAACAGCAGCAACTCTGGCCCGAGAATTTCTCGAAAACATCGTCCGACTGCACGGTTTTCCTTCGGTTCTAATTTCGGATCGAGGTAGTCAATTTATTTCTCATTTTTGGCGAAGTTGCTGTCGGTCGGCTCAAATTGATGTGAGACTATCGACCAGTCACCACCCTCAGACCGACGGACAAACCGAGAGGACCAATCAAACTCTGGAACAGTATTTACGCTGCATGCTGCAACAAACTGAAAAAACTTGGAAAGATATCCTTTGGATAGCCGAGTATGCCTACAATAACTCTGTCCATTCGGGAACTGGGAAAACCCCGTTTTTTCTTTTGTACGGCAGTCACCCTCGAACCTCGGAGTTGGATCCCCTCCAAGATCTTGAAACACCAGCAGTAGACTACCTGCATTCTACAATCACCCAAGCCTTTAAGGAAGCTGTTTCTCACCTTCAAAGGGCTAAAGAACAATACAAGAAAGGAGCAGATCAACATCGGAAGGAAGCCCCTCACTATCAAGTAGGGGATCAAGTCTGGTTATCCACCAAATATCTACCTCTAAAAGGGCCACGCACATTCAACCCAAGATACCTTGGTCCCTATTCCATCACTACCATAGTAAACCCAGTAGCGGTCAAGTTGGACTTGCCCCCGCACATGAAGATACATCCGGTCTTCCACGTCTCTCTATTAAAACCCGTGCAACCTCAAACCCGACTAACCAAATCCTATCCTAGTGGATGGAGAACTCGAGCTTGAAGTCAAAAGCATTCTGGACTCCAAGATCTCCAAATCTAAACTATTCTACCTAATTGACTGGAAAGGCTACGGCCCCCAAGAGAGATCCTGGGAACCTGCTGAATATGTCCACGCTCCTCGCCTAATCAAAAGATTTCACCGAACATTTCCTGACAAGCCAAAACCCCCGGAGAAGCCTGGTTTGGGAGGGGCCTTGAGGGGGGGTACTGTCATGATCTCTGCTTCCAAAAGGTCAGGGTTTTCCCAACTCCCTTGGAAGCAGATCCATAACCCAGGTTCCGAGTGCCAACCAGTCCCAATTGGGACCTTTTGGACCCAGTCCTGGCGCCAGTGGCACCAGGCTCATAAATATGCCCAGTCCCAGCGCTGGATGCGCCGGGCTCATAATGCTTGGGTGGACTTACCTTCAGCAGACCATGCTGCTTACTTGCCTGCCAGTTGAGCCTCTGATCCTCTTCTGTTTGGAACTACTTTTCCTGTTGGGTGGGGCTGGAGCCACTCCCTAGATTCAGAACACTGGAACTCTTCTGGAAGGCAGGAACTCTTTTCTTACCAGGAACTCTTTTCTTACTTAGGCGTGGCTGTGGAAGGAGACCACTAAGCACTACAGGAGGCTATTTAAACCACACCCGGTGGATGAATCTTGCTTTGCGTTATTCTGCAACCTCTGCAGCAGAACGCTCATCGTGTCTTCTGCATCCGGTCCTGGGCCTAAGGAAAAAGGCTTACCATCCTGAATCCAGTCTTTAGCAACACCTATAAAGACAAGAAAGAACAGGTTAGCATTCCGGCATCTGAAAGGCAAAGGCTTACCATCCTGAATCCAGTCTTCAGCAACACCTATAAAGACAAGAAAGAACAGGTTAGCATTCCGGCATCTGAAAGGCAAAGGCTTACCTACTCTTCGGCGCTGCATCCCGCATCTGAAAGACAAAACAAGGTGCGTTTAAAGACATTGGGGAACTTTAATACTCACGTGCCATGACTCCTTTCCACATCTAATCCAGTGGGTATTCCGGCACCCTGCAGCCGCTCCGAACTCGTACCTGCAAAATAAAAAGACAGTTAGAGCGCATAGTGAAGCAGGCAACAAGCGCTTACTTACGTGCTTCCAGTCGCTTCTATTCATCACACGGGCTCCATCTTCAACTCACTTCAGCCCGTCATCCGCCATCGCCGGAACCCTGCAAAACAAGAGACATCATTACTAAAGACTTTAAAGACATTTGAATGACTCGAAACTTACCGTTCGTGCAGTAAACGACGGACAGGAGTCCTCTGAAGTCAAGAGGCCTGCGCTACCTATCCAGTGAAGAAACTGGTTACAGCACCCTGCCCCGAGGCAGATGGAGAGCTCGGCATTCACTTACCTAAGGTGAGAGCGTTAACCTTTGGGGGTCTACAGGAGAGGAGAAGAGGAAAGAGATAGGGACACCCCAATAACCCCAGTTCATTAACCCCATATTTTCTATCTGCAGACATCTTACTCTACACGTCAGGCATACAGTGCACAGAGGTCCAGCCCAAAGAGCCAACCGGGTGCTACACATCACCTTTGAAGATACGGTAGTCGCCCAGTCAAGACCGGCGCCTCTGCGAGAATCAGGTGAGCGTTACACCCTGCCAGCAGGCCCCCACTCATGTCCCCCTGCACCCCCACACCCCAGCAGTCAGGGTCACCTGCCAGCAGGCCCCCACTCATGTCCCCCGGCACCCCCACCCCCCAGCAGTCAGGGTCACCTGCCAGCAGGCCCCCACTCATGTCCCCCTGCACCCCAACCCCCCAGCAGTCAGGTTCACTTGCCAGCAGGCCCCCACTCATGTCCCCCTGCACCCCCACCTCCCAGCAGTCAGGGTCACCTGCCAGCAGGCCTCCACTCATGTCCCCCTGCACCCCCACCCCCCAGCAGTCAGCGTCACCTGCCAGCAGGCCCCCACTCATGTCCCACTCATGTCCCCCTGCACCCCCACCCCCCAGCAGTCAGGGTCACCTGCCAGCAGGCCCCCACTCATGTCCCACTCATGTCCCCCTGCACCTCCACCCCCCCAGCAGTCAGGGGCACCTGCCAGCAGGCCCCCACTCATGTCCCCCTGCACCCCCACCCCCCAGCAGTCAGGGGTACCTGCCAGCAGGCCCCCACTCATGTCCACCTGCACCCCCACCCCCCAGCAGTCAGGGTCACCTGCCAGCAGGCCCCCACTCATGTCCCCTGCACCCCAACCACCCAGCAGTCAGGGTCACCTGCCAGCAGGCCCCCACTCATGTCCCAGTCATGTCCCCCTGCACCCCCACCCCCCAGCAGTCAGGGTCACTTGCCAGCAGGCCCCCACTCATGTCCCCCTGCACCCCCACCCCCAGCAGTCAGGGTCACCTGCCAGCAGGCCCCCACTCATGTCCCCCTGCACCTCCACCCCCCCAGCAGTCAGGGGCACCAGCCAGCAGGCCCCCACTCATGTCCCCCTGTTCCCCACCCCCCAGCAGACAGGGTCACCTGCCAGCAGGCCCCCACGTATGTCCCCCTGCACCCCCACCCCCCAGCAGTCAGGGTCACCTGCCAGCAGGCCCCCACTTATGTCCCACTCATGTCCCCCTGCACCCCACCCCCCAGCAGTCAGGGTCACCTGCCAGCAGGCCCCCACTCATGTCCCCCTGCACCCCCACCCCCAGCAGTCAGGGGCACCTGCCAGCAGGCCCCCACTCATGTCCCCCTGCACCCCCCAGCAGTCAGGGTCACCTGCCAGCAGGGCCCACTCATGTCCCCCTGCACCCCCACCCCCCAGCAGTCAGGGGCACCTGGCAGCAGGCCCCCACTCATGTCCCCCTGCACCCCCACCCCCCAGCAGTCAGGGGCACCTGCCAGCAGGCCCCCACACATGTCCCCCTGCACCCCCACCCCCCAGCAGTCAGGGTCACCTGCCAGCAGGCCCCCACTCATGTCCCCCTGCACCCCCACCCCCAGCAGTCAGGGGCACCTGCCAGCAGGCCCCCACACATGTCCCCCTGCACCCCCACCCCCCAGCAGTCAGGGTCACCTGCCAGCAGGCCCCCACTCATGTCCCCCTGCACCCCCACCCCACAGCAGTCAGGGTCACCTGCCAGCAGGCCCCCACTCATGTCCCCATGTACCCCCACCCCCCAGCAGTCAGGGTCACCTGCCAGCAGGCCCCCACTCATGTACCCCTGCCCCCACGTCATGACGATCCTCAATCATGGGCCTTATGGCCAGCTTCCCCAGCCCAAAGACCCAACCAAGTATTGCATCCACCCACATAGAAATGCCAATTACATGATACAACCCCAATAGCAAGTATGTAAATGAACACATGTCCGTCACACACACACAATGGGTGCAAGTGAATGTGAAAACCCATATCATGACATGCATGAAACCAATGAGATGATACCACACATGGAAGTATGAAGAGAAAAATGTATTAAACACAACATGAATGTAATGAAAATACAACACATAACAATGGTAATAAGAAAATAAATGCTGCATGTCCGTAAAAGAATAAAAAACAAGAAATCATAATCCAAAGAAATCCAAAAGAAATGGTGTCCAAAGTCTCAGTCCAACAAAGCAAATCCAAGGGAAAAAAGAAAGTGAAATCCATTGCTCCATGGTGATATTAAAAAAAAAAAGAGATTAATCCACTGTTGAACTATGTACAAATCAACAATCCAGGGTCCGTGAGCCCAACTAATGCAATGAAACCTACAAAAAAGACTACCTATAAAAAAACTATATACAAAACGTGGTGCCCCAAAATAAACAGAAACAGAAAGGAAACCTAACACTATCTAACTATATACAATGGCGGCGGGCAAGTCCTGCGGCTCACTTTGTGGTGTCCCGGGCCAGGGCATCATCGAACTCCATGTTGATGTCCCGGAGGTGGGCCCCTGCCCTGGCCCGAGGTCTCGCAGGGAGGTACTCATGGCCTGTTCCAACTCCCTGCGAGTTGCCTCGAGGCACTCTGCCCGCTTCAATGCCCGACGCATGGAGAACTCCGCCCTGACCATGGTGAGCCGCACCTCTTCCGCCCACCGCCACTCTGCATCTATCCACTGGCCCAACTGCTGCCACACGGAAGACTCTCCCATTCCAGGGTCCTCCTGCCCTCTGGCCGATGCCTGCCCCTCCGATGTTGATGGCCCCGAGCCATCATTGCTCCGACCTAGAGCCTGCTCCTGCTGCTGCTGCTGCTGCTGCTGTCCATGTGCCCTGTCTGATGGTGCCTGCACATCCTCCATCAGCTGGTCTCCAGTTGTGGTGTCCACCCCTGCTGGACCGCCGACTCCCGACTTTGGCAGGGATGTGAGCTCCACCAAGCTGGCTATGTCGGTCGGGCCAGGTCCACAGGGGGCCCTGGTGGAATCTGGGCCGAAAGACAGTGTGGAGAACGACTGGCGCATAGTCTTCACAGAGGAGGAGAGGTCCGCCAGAGTGCGCGACACATGTAGGAGCCCACTGACCAGGGCCCCTCCCAGCAGTGCCATGTCACGACGCTGCTCTTCGTGATGGCGTGCGTTCTCCACCCAGGAAGAACACACGTCATCACGAATGACACGCGTGCGCAACGCGACACCAACCAGAACGGAGCCCATACGGTCGTGGGACCCCTCGTCCGCAGGTAGTGGAGAGGCAGATGACATGGCACTCTCCCCTACCTGCGGACGGGCCTGGGACGGGGCATCCCTGCTGGTGCATGGTGGTGCAGTCACAGGGTCAAGGACAGCGACATGCACAGGCCCCTCCGCGGTGACCTGTGCTGCCTCCTGACCCTGGCCCTGGACTGCACCACTTGCACCGGTGGTACTATCCCCACCAGGCCCCATGTGCGGCTCAGTAGTGGGCTCCTCCTCCTCTGTGGAGACCACCAACCTGGATGTCTCTGCACCATCTTCCGCCATTGGAAGCCCCTGTGGGGGCTCACCTGGCCCTTCTGCTACAGCCATAGTGGCAGACGCGGCACCAGCCCCCTCGCTCCTGGATGATGGAACTTCTGGGAGGGTGGCTGGGCCTTGCATCACCGCCCGGTGGAGGCATCCCCACCGCTTGGCTCCACAGCGCCGTCTCCGCCCTCATCTTCACTTGACTCTGCATAGAGGGAGACATAGAACACAAGCATCAGGGTACATTACAAACTTTCCCTACACAGGAAGCAAAAACACATGAGTGGCACTGTCAAATGTCACTTCCATCCTGTCCCTCCACAACACATGGTTGAATGCACGCAACACACATGCAGAAACAGTCCCGCCGCCTGCAATCAACATCAGCATCCATGTACAAGGGACTCTGTTAACCAAGATCTTGCCTTCAAAGTCACATGCATCCATGGTGTTTCAAAGTCACACACACACTTCTCAGACACACACACACATGTGCACCATACATGTTCATGACATCAGCACCCATCCCTCACCCCCCTCCATGTCCAAGAACAGAGACTTCCATGCTTTCATGTGTGCATTCCGCATACAGCTCTCCATGTTGCATTGTAACTCATGCACCAACCATGTGGTTCACACATTACTGGCCTCAAATGCAGGACCATGATGTCCCTGCACGCATACATCCATACATGGCCTTTGTCACACATACAAGCAAGTATCAGACTACCAGCACACTGCAACATGCCCTGTCTCACACACCAATGCTTGGCCACTTACCGCTCAACTCCAGACGGGTCTGCCTCTGCAGGATCTGGGCATGGAGCGCTGGGCCTACGCGTGCCAGGACCCTCATCTGGATGTTACTCATGCGTGCCCGGCCCCCCTCCACGAGTCGCCGGGCCTTTATGAGGGTCCTGGACCTGAAGTTCTCCCAGCGCTTCTTGACGTGCTTGATGTCGCGGGTTGCCACCCCCTCCGTGTTGATGGCAACCACTACGTCGTCCCAGATCCTCTCCCATCCTTCCTTGTTGGCGCATGATGTTCCAAAGAGGGCATCATAATGCCCCAGGACATGCTCCACCAGGACACCAACTTCCTTCTGACTGAAGCTGGTGGCCCCCTGCCTCTCTGGCTGGGGGCCGCCAGTGGTCTCAGATGGTGTTTGCCCCGACATGGCGACTGCAGAGGCAGGCGTGGGTGGGCAACTGGGTCCTGGGGCTGGGCAGTGGAGCGATGGTATCCCAGTCGGGAGTCTTCTGTTCCAGCAGGGGTGGACACAGCAACTAGACCCCTGCAGATGGCAGATGTGCATGCACCAAATAGCACCAAAATAGCACCAAATAGCAGGGCACGTGGGCAGCAGGCAGTCAGGCAGCAGCAGATGGCAGGTGGGAGCGTGCTCGGGGCTCTGGGGGCAGAAAAATGGCCTTCAGGGCAGGAGCGTGATCTTCCATGTGTTTTCGCGTGGCCAGCTTGATACGGAGTGATTTGGCACGTGAAAAAAGTGCACGTCAGTGTGTAATTCGAGGAAAGGCACTTAGCGCGTAAGCGTGTCAGCACACGTGCACGAATTCATTGGACCAAAGGCCCTTAGTGCGTAAGCGCGTAAGTTACATTACGCGCGCGGGCGTTTTCATCATAGCATGTGATGACAGAGCACACGTGGAAAAACTGCACGTCCGAGTGTCATCGAGTGTCATCGCGTGTAATTGGAGGAAAGGGCCCGCGTACATGCGTATGTGACGTGTACGTGTGGGCCGGTTTAAAAGCTACGTGTAGGACGCCATTTCCTTGTACGTGCTTTTCGTGGAGAGCGAGTGGGTGAATTATGTACTTCTTGTCGATTTTCTGTTGGGCCTGTTTCCTCAAACAGCGTTCACCACTTCTTTTGTCCTGTCTCCTCAGACAGCGTACAATTCTTCTTTTGGCGGGGGTGTTGCCAACGCGCATGCGTGCATATTTTTCACGTTCTTTTTCCAGGCAGACGGTGAGTCGCGTACGTATTTAACAACTGTGCTTGCCCCGTGTGTTACGTACCCCTTTAGAGGTCATTGTAGGCTGCGTGTGTTACGCATACGCTTATTTTTGTGTTTCTGGGTACCACAGCGTAGTGCGGGTTCATGTTTTCACGCACGTGGTCTACGAGGGGTTGCGTGCACGTTATTTTTTGATTTTGGGCTGCCTGTGCGTTGCGTGACCCGTCATCTTCCCCCAGGGGTCACAGACAGCCTTGTTAGAGCACTAGGGTACGAATTCCATATAGTACACTACCCTTTGACCCCCAATTGCCCAGGACAATTGTTTACTGCAACTCCCATACGCACAACAACATCAGTGCCATGGTTGGGAGGCGACCAAGCGGTAAGGAAGGCAAAGGTGGCCGACCTTCAAAAGGTGGCTGTGGTGGGTGCGGTAGGGGACGTGGCCGGGATTTGCAGGGTGCCCCTATACCCCCATGTGTGGAGGACCAATCAGGGACACCCATGCCCCCCCCATGGTTGAGGGAAATGTGGCTGACACCATCCCAGCTCAGCCCTTGTTGGACCAGCCCATTGTGGCACCTGACCTGGCACAGGATGACTCCCAGGCTGACTTCCAGGTCAGCAAGTGTAGGCCACGTGTGGCGGTGCAAGTTGTTGTCACCAAGCCATGTGGATCTGGGGCAGCTGTCATCTGCTGCCCCAAGTAGGCAGGGTGGGGAGGCTGCGGGGGCAGCTGCAGCTCCATCTGCCCCAGCTCTGACTCTCCCAGCCAGGACAGTGTCGGTCCAGGTCCATCAAACTGACGTTCCCCCTACCAACATCACCCTGCAACCAATGCCTACACCAAGACCTATGGTCATTGTGCATTCGCACACTCCCAGTACCCAGTCCACCTGTGCTTCTGCTCCTACTGACCAGAGCGGCGTAAGCCTCTCAGGCTCCGCTCCACCTTTGAAGAAGAGGAAGAAGGGTGCTCTGGCACAACAGGCTGAGACCCCAGACACGGCTACACACTCCGGCACGTCAAGGAAGCCTAGCTTTAATGACCTAGATCTTGATCCACTTGTGACCTATGTGTTGGCACATAGCCACGAAATGTTGGTGACAGCAGGGTGCAAGACCACACCTAGTCAACGTAGGGCACACTGGCAGACCATCGCGGACTGCATAAGTGCCCTTGGATTTGTGAGGCGCACATCTGATGATTGCTACAAGCGGTGGAATGACTTGAAACGCAGAGCAAAGAACAAGCTGGCCTCAAATCATGCCGCTACTCTGGTGACTGGTGGTGGGTCTCCACAAGAGGACAACGAACTCACTGAACATGAGTCTGTTGCTGGGACCTTCATCACAGAGGAACAGATCCAAGGTGTGGGAGACTACCTGATTACGAAGCATTGTCCGGTGAGTGGCCATGCGTATGTGTGTGTAATCCATGTGTATGTTGTTTGGGTGACAGGTTCTGATTCAGTGCCAGGTGAGGGTGTGTACTCCTGAGTGTTATGGGTCACCCATTTGCTTCCTCCCATACATTCACTTGCCTTGGATTTGGGTATGACTGTATCCCTTCTGCCCACAGTTGCCAATTAGGCACACATTACTGCACTTTACCTTGAATTGTCATTTTGAAACTACATAGTTCACATGTTATAAGTGTTCATTCAGGCTGATTGTTTCCACTCTCCCCTTTTTGCTAGACATTTTTCTGCACTATTGCGACATATGTGCTATGTTTCGGTCATTGTTCACAGCCCACACTGGGGCACTATTTTCACATGGTTATGTTAATGATTAGACCATTCAGGCCGATGGAGTCTTGGCCTGCAGAACATTTTCATAAGGCCTGTTTGCATGTGGAAGATGATAGGTGTTTCCTGTGATGTCAAAGGGACGAACCATTGATCAGCCCACAATGACTGTGTTATTGGACACTGGATGTGTTTCAGTGTGTGGCACATGCATATTTTGCAACACTATTCAGCATCAATCTTCGCATCATGTCGATGTGACATGGATGTTTGACATTACTCATTCACTGACATATTGCTGTAGTTTTGTAATTTACCGTGGCTATCCTACATGACATCTGTGTGGTGGCATGTGTCATGTATGCCACTCACAGCCTGATGTGTGATGCCAGTGCTATCCAACATGCTGCAAATGTGTTGCATATCCATATTTCTCTCCCCAGTGTCTGCCTTTTTGACTCCACTTCCAACTCTTTGACAGCGCATGCATGGCAGGGTTATAGTCATGTGGGACATGTGTAATTCATGTACTGGATCTCTGGCTTGTCACGGCCTATGTGTGTGCTATGGTGCTCATGCCCGTTTCCATTTGTTGTCTTTCATGTTTTTGCAGATGATGACGCACTTGGTGCTATTGAGGTTGAGGAGATGGTGCAGACCCAGGAGATATCTCAGGCACGACCAGGCACCAGTGGGGGACGTGGTGTGGTGGTGGGTGAAAACCCAATGTTACTGCAGACCATACTGTCCAGGGGTGCCTCTGGGTGCACGGCCCCAGACCTCTATTCTGGTGCTGAGTAGGATGATGAGACTTATGTGCAGTCGCAGGTAAGTGTTTCTGGCAGGGATTCTGTTCTGTCCAACCCACCTGGACCAGGGGTAGAACCCTCTATGGGGATGTCAGTGTTGGTAGGTCCGCCTTTGGCAGTTATGGATGCAGGGTCACACTCCACAGCATCTGATCCTGTTCCTGGGCCAGCAGATCAGAGGGGGAATGCAGTCCTGCATCCTCAGGCAGTGCCAGCACAGCAAGGTGCAGATCACCTTGCCCCAAACAGGTGTGGTACCCGTCGACGTGGTGGCCATGCCCCACCGGGCAATACTGTATGGGAAAACTCCATGTACAGTATGGCAACACAACAGGCAGCATCAGTAGAAATGATGGCTCAGGCAATAGAGGGGGTGGCCACTTCCATTATCCCCCCTGAAAGGCAGATGGAGCAACAAGAGCAGGCAACAAACTCCATTTGCCAATCACACAGGGAAGACATGTTGGCATCCAACAGGGCCAGACGGGCGGCACTGGAGACTCTGCGCGAATCCATATCAATTGAGTCCCAGGGCCACAGGGAAGCCCTGAGGGTAGAACTACATACCTCAGGCAGACTCTGGTTGCACTTGAGGCTTCCAGTAATTTAAGGGCAGAACAGCAGCTGGAGCAGCTCACACGTTCGCTCTCAGCTGAGCTGCATGCAACACGTGAGGAGATCCGGGCATCATGCGAGGCCATGCGTGCAGAAATACAGGCAACCCGTGATGTGCTGCATGGGGATCTCCGTACTTTAATTCTCCAGAATCAGACCTTCCAGACCTGCATGCTTGCTGCCATGGAGGACCGTACCAGGGCTTTAATTGGGCTGCCTCCCATAGTGCCACCGCCTCCTGATGCAGCAGCAGAGGATGAGCAATGCGAGAGCAGTTCTCCCACAATGGCATAGCCTTGCAGGCCATGAGCCCAAGGAGGTTTTTTTTTTCTCGCAACATCCACGTAGGTGGGTGTTGGTGTGCACCCTGTCTCGAACCTCCTGCGTGGCCTCCCCACCCCCCTGACCCCCACATGGGCATTTTTGATTTTTGATTTTTTTTTTACAGTGTGTTGCCTTGTGTGGCTCCCGTGGGCATCCACTGTATTCCGGCTGGGCACATGCAGGCTTGTCCTGAGTTTGGGTTAGATGCTTGGGTTCGTGAGACACACACCCCTCCTGCTTCCCATTTCCATGGGCTTGCAAAGGGTGTGACCAAGTGACATTGAATTACACAGTGACGTTGGGCTCCCATGAGCTGTGTGGGCAGTCTGTAGTCAATACTGTATAGACATCCCTAGTGGATATTGTTGATGTATTGTACAATGCATGGTATATTGATATGTGCTTGTGCATCCATGTCTTCCTCCTAATCTGCAGGTTCCTTCCTCATGTCTTCACAAGGCCGTCTACTTTGCAGATGCAGCTCATGTTGTATGCAGTACACTGAGACATTTGCGTGGCAGCAACACTGTACAGTTGGAAGGGGTCGATGTGGTGGCATATTCAGGTAGTAAGACTACGACTACTTTAACTTAGTACTGTCATGTGTTTGCTATTTTTGATGTTGTGTTACTGCATTGTATTGCATTTTCCATTGGGGACAGTGTACTTTGTGACGCTTGTGTCAGGTTTTGTGCATTTCTTTGTTTGCTTTCACATTGCATGACATGCCATGGTGTGTTGGGTGGCGGAGCTTGGGAGGGGTTGGGTGACATGGCGCTGTTTTCATGTTGTATTTTGCTAGGGGGTAATGAATTTAACAGCATAGATGTATGTCTTTTGATGACACAGCATTGGTGGTGTTTGTGTAGGTAGGGATGCACACAATGTAACACTTCCAGGTGACCAATCTTAGGCTGGTATGGTTGTGACAGTTGACTGTCCCTTATGTCATCATCATTGATTGTCAGCTGGTATGTACCAGGGCTGTGTGCACTCCACAGGGGTGTGATTTTATGTGAAGTAATTAGCCACCAGCTGCGTACGGCTGCCTCACCACATGCCCTTTCCCCTCCAATGTGCAGCGGGCGTGCATGTGGTTGGGGATGTGGGGGCACCACCATGTCCACCGGCAGGCCCCGGCGTGTTGCAATATTGTGCAGGACACATGCTGCCACTATGATCCTGCACACTACTGGGGGAGCGTATAGCAGCTGCCCACCAGAGTGGTCAAGGGAGCGAAAGAGTGACTTGAGCACTCCGAATGTGCGCTCCACTATGCCCCTGGTTGCAATATGGGCTGTGTTGTATCTTACCTCGGGTGGTGTGGTGGGGTTCCGAATTAGCGTCATCATGTGGGGGCTCAGAGGGTAGGCACTGTCCCCTGGGGAGGTGGTGATGGGTATCATTAGTGGGGTTGTGACATTACTCAGTATGTGACATGCATACATGTGCAGTGGCATTTATACTCACCAAGCAGCCATGTATCGCCATGCCGCCCAGCTTCTAGGTCCCGGTTTAGGGTTGACATTCTGTAAATGAAACTGTCGTGGGTGGACCCTGGATAGTTGGCATATACTGAGGTGATGATTCCCTTGGCATCACATACTACCTGCACGTTGATGGAATGCCAGTGCTTACGGTTTCTATAGATGTGCTCAGATGCCCTGGGGGGATATAGAGCCACATGGGTGCAATCAATGGCACCTAGCACTTTGGGGAATTGTGCCACCCCGTAGAAATCCTGGACGGCAGCCTGCCTTTCTCAGGTGTTCTGGGCAGGTATATGTGCCTGCGGCTGATGGGCGTGCAGTCATGATGGCCAACACCTGGTGTAGGCAACGTGACTGCGTGGCCTGTGACACCCCCCCACTATAGCACTTGTCCGCTGAAATGATCCAGTGGCCAAGAAGTGCAGTACATTGAGGACCTTCTCCAGGGGGCTGAGTGCTTGGGAGCACAGGGTGGGTGATGTGAGTTCATCCTCCCACTCACTCACGAGGTCGAGTATTATGTGAGGTGAAAACCTGTACCTCCCATACACCTGGTCATCAGCCATCCCAAAAAGACTGGTTCTGGATGTAAAAATTCTGGGCCTGACTATCCTCCTCCTCCTCCTGCGGTATCCCACGACCACTGCTGCAAGGAATGGTATATTCATCCTGGCGTCTGAGCTTGTTTGTTGTTTGCGCGCACTTTTATGCTGCGCGGGTCCACGTACGCCTGCTTCCTGCTGGCGTATGTGTTTCCGGATTAGCGCGTCTTTTTTGGCGCACGCGTTAACCCCGTTTGATTCCATGAATATGTGTTTTGAAGGTGCGTGTGGGCGTTCCGCGCATTTGCCTCCTGTGCGTCCCCTGTGCCACCCACATTTTCATGCGTTGTTCCCCTTCCCGCGTGTTACGCCCCCTGTTCCGCCTACTTTTGTTGTGTGCGCCACACTATGTGCGCTTTCGCTGTGTATATAGCGCATGCTGTTTGGAGACGTGTGCGCCACACAGATTTTTAGCGCACATCCAGGGATTTACACATGCACGGACTTCCATGAATCGCTGTGCGCGGGTTTCGCTGCGATATTCCCACTTGCGCTGCGATTCGCATGCTTTTGCACGCTTGGGCACATTAATTCCAAGAATCGGCCTGCAAGTATAGATCTAGCTGACGAAAGGAGCACTCCCAGCAGGGTGAAAGACAAGGGATGCTAATCTAAGACTGGAGGTGCTGGGAGACTATAGAGCTGGGTAGCATGGCCACAGGAGTGCACCAAAATGGACGATATGGTAGAACAGATTACACGAATAAGTGCCAGAGTGCTTCTTATGTTTGTTGTTGTTGGTTAACAGTTATAAAACAATAAAGAGTTTTAAAAAGAAAACGTATTTATAATTGCTGTGGCTTTCCTTTTAAGTCTCCCGAGCTCCACCGAGCCGGGGGAACCCAGGAGACCTAAAAAGAAAACCACAGCAACCATAAATACAACAACATTGTATTTATAATTGCTGGTACTTTCGCTTTGAGTCTCCTGGGCTTCCCCAGCTCGGGGGAGCCCGGGAGACTTGAAACAAAAGACATTGCAATCATAAATACAATGCAGTTGCTGTGGTTTTCTTTTTAAGTCTCCTGGATTCCCCCGGCTCGGGGGAGCTCGGGAGACTTAAAAAGAAAACCACAGCAATCATAAATACAACAAGGTTGTATTTATAATTGCCTGGACCTTCACTTTCAGTTTCCCAGGCTCCCCTGAGCTAGGGGAGCCCAGGAAAGCATAATCCCAAAAAATAAGCACTTACCAGCACAGCAGCACACGGCAGGAAAGATCATGACTGTAGTCTCTGCTCTCCGGCTGTAAGAAGCAACTGGGTCTCAGTAGGATAGCTCAGCGGCAACATGCTCACCTTGGAAGCAGGACGACACGGAGCAACACAGGTTCAATCCCAGGGTCTGCACTTAGAAACCTCTGGGTATTAAGCGCGTTATAAACAACCTATCATTTCATATCATATATCAAAAGCTCCCAGTAGGGGGCTTTTGCTTCATTATTGCTGTGAGGGCAGAGCTCAACACAAGCACAGAATGCTCATTCATATCACAAATGGATGCCCCCTAGTGCTTCACATTTTTGACCTTGAGCCTTATTTCCTCAAAATGTTACATAGGAACTTTAAAAAAAATATTTTTTATATATTTTTTTGATTATGGCCCATCTTTTGAGACAATAACATTTTTGAGTGGACTTCCCCTTTAAAACACTTGTTCTTCAATATATTGCTGCATATTTGTTTGTAACTGGGCACCTAGCAAGGCTAGTGAGGTTCCAGGGTGCAAGGCTCCCAATAGTATACCCTGAGTCATCAGCTTCTGCATGTACAGGTTCATTGTCTTAATCTTATTAAAATACATTAATTTCATGCTCAGAGTTGAGTCCAAATTTCACACACCATAAGTAGCATATACATTTCTCCATTTGTCGCAGTTTTAGTTTCAAATCCCAGCCTCTTTTGTCTTGCTGAGCCCTCAAGAGGCCTCTAAATCACAGCATGGCATTTGACAAAAAGGATTAGGGAAACTATAATGCATTTATCATCTATGTACCAACAGCAGATGAGACCCTTTTTTAGAAGAATGTCCTGGCTGAATTTGCATTTTTGGGTAATAAACCATTCATTTTTGGGGTGTTTTTCAAACCTTCATAGGGATTATATTTTGGATAGGCAATCTACTGCTATATATAGATCACCAGAGACCCAGAGTGCTCGACGGACCTTTCTTAAAAATTCAAAGCTTGTTGGCCCATGGAGTTGAAGTATTCTACGGAAAAGGACGCTTTTTTTTCAGTTTCACACCAACATGTTTCTGCAATTGACTCTCCATTGGCTAATATAGATCTGTGTGAAAGTATATCCAGATGTACACTGGAGAATAATGCAGTATCTGACGGCGCAGTGGTCTCCTTTCAGATAAAGCCTTCGAAAGGGCAAAGGTTACACAACTAGATGAAAGATCATATTCTAACCTTATATTAGGCTGAAGCTTGTAAATGTTATCGGAGACTATTTTAGTATTAATTATGTAGCTCAAACATCATTTACCGCTGGAATGCATTTAAGCTTCTGTAGGAGTGGAGCCATAATAACATATCTGTTAAAGTATGCCCTACCACATGTTTTACAGATATTGCAAGTCGCCCTGGGATTATTGTGGAGGAACCAGAGGAATGTGGTCAAAGGCAGAGTTCCTTTACAGGGTCAAAGAACACAGAGAAGACTCTCTGCCCTGCATACCTGGGAAATTACTATGGGATGGAAAGCACAATCTGCAAACTCTCAACCTTTCTGGTTTAATAATGATCTAAAAGTAGCCAGTAACCCCATTTTTGGGCCTTTTTGGGTGAATCAATTGATGTTATATTGCAATCAGATATAGGGCCTCATTCTGAGTTTGGAGGTAGCCATGGCGCTATTAGCGCCATGGCTGCCTCCAAAACCAGGTCCGGTCTGGTTCAATAGGGACTTACCGGGACATTCCGACCTGTGCGGACCTGTTAACTCCCCATTCAACCAACCATTCCCCATTCCCATTTGAGCCCCCATAGGTCTCAATGGGAATCGGGAAGGCGCTAATTACGGGCCTGCGAATAGCAGGCCCGTAATTAGCACCCTGGTCCCTTAGCGGGACCCGTAAAGGACGTGTGGTCAGACCACACGTTCTTTGCGGCTCCCGCTAAGGGACCTCGCAGTTGGGCGGTAAGGGTTTAACGGCACCCGTCTTATACCGGTGACCGTTATCCCTTACAGCCCAAGTCGGAATGAGGTTGATAGTCTCCCACTGTACCATTCAATGTTAGATCTGATAACTAAGCTCCAGAAGGGAGAACGTTTGAGGTTTTTCCAACTCTCGCAGAGAAACAACAACTAGGCCCCCAGAAAACTGTCATATCAATCTTTTTTACGCATGATAATGTTGTAAATACCACATATTCTATCTGCATTTGTGTATCATTTATGCACCAGCTCAGAGGAGAGGTCAGTGCAAAGAGACCAGAACACACATTTTGATTGTGATCTGTTTCAATTAAATTGCTGGCCTATGAACACAGACTTTTATTCTCTGTACTATGTGTACTGAGCCTTCCAGAAAGAAGCAGCATATTTGTTTTTCTGTTCAACTTCTGCTCTATTTACATTGCTTCATTTTGTGCTTGATGATCATGGAGAGAAACCGAAGCATTATGCATGAATATTTATTTTCCTATCACTTTACCTACTTTTCAGTACTAAGGCTGAAAACCTAATTATAATTGGGAAGTATGCTTTGTAAGGAACAAGTTATGTGTTTTCCCTGAATGGATGCTTTCATTGCACAATGATGATTTTTTATGAGTTCTTGTGCTGTTTGCTCGTACCAAAATGCAACCAGGGACGGACTGTCAAGGGGGGCAAAGGGGCAATTGCCCCTAGGCTGGCTGGGCTGTTGTTCAATGTGCCAGAGCTCCAAAATGTAAAGAAAACAATTGAAAAAGATAAAATCCTTCAGAATCTAGCCTGCCATAAAAGAAGAGTGCTGCAAAGCTTGGCCAGATTCTGTTTACATTGGGCGAGCATTCATCTTGATTTCAGCAATGATGTAGATGGTCCTGGGTGGCCCTCATACACAGGCACGCAAAGTAAGGGAGAGGACTCTAGTGGCATGTTCATACTACTCAGTGGCCTTGTATGCATTTAACTAACATATTTGGTTGCACTGGATGGTGATATTGGCACCACTGCTCCCCATACACCATTGGTCTGTTACAATCCACACCTGCCTATCATGATACAAAAATTCTAAAGAAGTAAAGGATCATATTTTATTAGAGTTTGTCCTTGGTTTAATTCTGTACAAATGCTTCCCTATGTTCTGTTGAATTTCTTGATCACCAGTGTGATCATACAAAAAGAGTTTAACTGCCCCCTGAATAGAACCCATGAATGTTACTTATATAGTGGTTATACAAATGTCTGTTTGACTACGGTACTTACTTTTGGACACAGTTGAAAAACCCACATAGAAAGATGTAATATTCATGTATTAATTATTAGAATATTACAAACTAAGGGGCTCATCCAGAGTTGGGTGGATTTTATAATACTGCTGAAGAAAGTTACCAGCTCCACTGGTGGTATTTCTGAAATTCTGTCCTACACAAAGTTTACCACCATTAAAGGTGGTATTTCTGAAATACCACAACACTATTTCAGAAATACCACCTCTGATGGTGGTAATGTAAAAAGGGATTTTAAGCATCATTTCAGCATCAATGTGAAGCGAGAAATGAATTATGTACAGTAGTGGCTCACATCACTACTGTTGATGTTCTTTATGCACAAAAGGGTCCATTCATGCATTATATGGGTAAAGTGGTGAGAGGAGCCAATCAGAGATGCCAACCTTCATAACCCCTCAAAATGGCCCTTTGTTAAAGGTTTTTTCACTCTATTGGAGGGAAGCACCTGTCTTTCTGTTCTGTATAGTAAAAGAAAGATTTAAAACATTTGGGGCCAGTTTGGCCTATTTATCTCTACCTTCAAGGTGGAGGTAAAAATATGTGGATTTTTTGCAAAAAGTCTGCCTAAAATACCACCGCTGATATTCCCAAGAACTACCACCAATGGTATTTGTTTAAACCCTCATTTGGGTGGACGGTAACATCAAATATATTTGGCAAATACAGCCGATTTTACTGTTACCACCCAACTCTGAATGACCCCCTAAACATGTGATTGTTTTCAGAACACTCTTCTCTTATGTGACCAACAAAAGACACACTTTCAAATCAACACCAGATTGAGATATATAAATACACAATCACATGCACACAAATGCACCCTTCCACCTATAATTTACACTGCCACAAATACTCTTAAACTCATTACCCCAGTCACAGAAACTGAAACACACACACACACACACACTCCACCTTATTTGAAAACAAATAAATATAATGGGCTGCTCTTGCTCCCTTTCCATCACCAGGTCCAAAGAGTATTCTGCTTGCAGTTCTCTCTGCTTCAGTGAGTTCAAATATGCAGCCGACTTTCCAAGTTAAAGAAAGTAAGTGCAAGTTGGCTGTACAAAAAAAGCCATATCCCCTTGTGGTCTCTCGCTTCACATTGTCCAAGTGCAGACCCCATAGCCACAATTAACATCAAGACTCTGACCACGGCTTGTTGTTGTGTCTGGCAGAAGCTGATAGGCAAATCAAGGTGGTCTATTTCCTAACTGTAAGCCATGGCAACGTAAGGTAGGGAGGGTCAAGGAATTGGCTTGGTGTGATGGGAAATTAAAGGGTGTGAGTGGCAAGGAATTGGTGACTGAGCAATGTGGGCAAGGGAAGGAGGTGTGTTGTGCAAGATAAGGGAAGGGATTGAGTTAATGGTTAAAGAATGGAGCAAAAGGGAAACAGAGGTCTGAAAGTTATGTATCAGAAACCGATGGGTATTTTGAATGGGGTGAAAGGGAAGGATACCGGAGGATGATGGGTAAGGACAATTGTGTAAATGAGATGGAGGTACACATCTGGAACGGTGGTCAGCAGGTTGTCTGGTTCTGAGATTTATGTCTAACCTGCATGCCACTGCACCCAATTGTGAGACTGCCTGCTCCCTTTCTTTTTTTCTAAGTGATGCATACTTGATTTATGAACATATGTTTCAATTACTACTTTGCTTATATTTGTTCAGGTTGGTTTGTCATGTGATTTAGCACTTTGAAAGTACATACAATTGTACAGACTAAGACTGCAATTATTGTAAAGACCAGAGGGGGGGGGTCTGCACTTCCACTCTCTATATGGTAGAGGGGAGGCACAGAGACCACTGCCAAGATTCTCTAGGATTGGTAGACGTAGCCGAGCAAACAAGGCCTAGCTTCTCGGGAGGTGATGCGAGCTGGTTCTTAAGTACAGTGTAGTCCCCAAGCACCCACAAAGGAATGTCCACACACTGTATCAGTTAAAACACAGTCCTTATATAATTAATGTTCAAAGGTATATACAATATCACGATAACTCACTTTGTGCTCTGAAAATCAACAATGGTAAATATGTACAATTCTAAAGTGGTACCACTAACGTTATTAGATCTTAGTAAAGTGCATACGGTCAGAATGGTACACAGATCAAAATAAAGAGGAAACCAGCAGTAGAGAGAGGAAGGAAAGCAGGATGGTTGAGCAATAGGCAGAGCACTGGTAACTACCGTTAAACACAGCTCTGTGTGGAGATCCCCCCACCTGGGCAACCTGTAGAAGAAAGATACAAGCCCAGTCCATATATTGTTCACCCTTAGACTTCCCAATAGTACTGCAATCCCAAAGTACCTTGGTGCTGTAGCGTTCCACGTCGGGGAAATCGACAACCCTTCATGAGTGTCCTCCCTTTCAGGCAGGAGTCACGGGTCATCGAACGTCCGACGGAGAACAGGTCGAGCTATGACGGTGAAGTGGCCGCGTCGTTCCTAGCGGTGCTCGTTGATGGGGAAGCGTAAACATCCTGCCAGGAAGAGGCGTGTGGGGCACCTCGGTGTTGATAGTTCTGGACCGCAAAGAGTTGAAGAACTGTGGCCCAGCAACGGCGTCGAGTCGTCGGCGTCTCTGTGGTCTTTGGGTGGCGGGAAACCCACCGGTGGATGCTCCTCGGTGCGTCGATGGTCAGGCCTTCTCAGGCAGGATACAGCGGTGACGATGCGGACGAGAGCGTCCTTGGATCAATTAAGTTCTTAGGCAACGGGAGCACGGCGGCTCCAGTCGGCGACGGCGGTCGGCGACAGTGGCGGACAACAGTCTGGGCGCTTCTCCTTGGAGTTCCGCAGCAGTCCCCATATCAGGTCGGCCGCCTGTCAAAGGTCTGTCTACTAGGGAGCTTAGGCAAAGATCAGCTGTGCACAATGGTCCCTCGTAGCTCGGGAAGAGAGCGCCTTACCAGGTCCTCTCTGGGTCAGTTCTTGAAGCACAGCAGCTTTCAGATTTTGAAGATGAGCAACAGCAATTCTTCTCGTCCAGCAGGACTCAAGGTTAAGCTTCACTCCAGTTACTCGTCGTAGTGGACTTCAGCTTCTGAACACAATTCCTAGCAGTGAGAGGTCCCCAGATATACTGTTGATCTCCCATTCATTCCGCAGGGTCGCACTCAAGCATCCAATCACGACTACGGGCATTCATGCAGGCAGGCAGCCAATCAGGCACACCAGGTATTCAGGCCATTCACTTCTCTCCAGACACTCACAACAAGTTATGTGTATTGGGACAAGTACTGAACCATTCAACACTACAAGCTGCATTCATACCGGTTTCAGGCAGGGCTGTCTCAACCATTGTGTCAAACACCAGATACTAGACAGTCACAACATAGAATATATACTCGTCACACACTCCATTCATCCAGGTCCCACCCACAGGCGTACCCACAACATACGGTCGTTGAGAAGGCTCCAGCCAGTCTGGTCGGCACTTCCCCACACTACCATATACGGAACTTCCACCCAACAGCCAGTCAGGGGGAAGGGACAGAGGCAGGGCTTCCCGGGACTTCGGGAAGATCAGGGTAACAAGTGATGGAAGACAAGAGGCCATGGGGGCCATTTTGTCTCCATCAGGAATCTACCGATTCCAATGACAGGGCCTGGGTATCCCAAAATGGAGGATGCTCAGGGAACCAGTCATTTCAGCATGGAGCTGCCACCAGCCCGTACCCTACTCTGTGGGTCACACACAGGTTCCCAAAAACATACACTAGGGGCAGAGGGTTGTACCCCTACCCATGGGTGCCATAAGGGTATCCCACAGGTCCGTTCACCAAACCAAAAGGAGAGAGAGCTGCACCGCCAGGTGTCCCACATGAACTCCTGCGCGGAAAACATGACAGAACACACGATAAAAAGCAGTAAAGGACAAGAATACGGAAGCCCTGTCCCTCCGATGCATTTCCAGCATCACAGTCGCCCCCCCCTCCAGACAGAGGTGGAGGGTGCCTAATCTCCCACGGGATAGACACCCTCATCCAGACGGTCAACATACCTTCTGGAAAGGCCATCTCTATTATCGTGACTCTTCCCTGGTCTGTGCTCAATGGTAAAGTCTAGTCCTTGTAGACTAATGGACCACCTGAGCAGTTTCGGGTTTTCACCCTTCATCTGCATAAGCCACTTCAGGGGCTTATGATCGGTTTGGACCTTGAAGGTAGACCCGGTAAGGAAGGGCCTAAAACGCCTAAGGCTCCAAACAATACTAAAACATTCCTTTTCAACAGTAGCCCACCTAAGATCCCTACCCTTAAGTTGTCTACTGATGAATATGATCGGATGTTCTCTTCCTTTGTCATCTAACTGGGACAAGACAGCTCCAATTCCGGTGTCGCAGGCGTCAGTTTGAACGATAAAGGTCTTGCTGTAATCAGGCGCACACAGCACGGGTGCCCGACACAGACTTCCTTTCAAGCCATCAAAGGCCCTCTGACAGTCTTCAGTCCAATTAACCTTCCAAGGTTGTTTGGGGCAAAGTCAACGCTGTCAGGGGTGCAGCTATGGTTCCATAGTCTGCCATGAAATTGCGATAAAACCCAGTGAGGCCCAGAAAGGCTCTCACCTGGGTTTGAGTAGTGGGAGTCTCCCAGTCCTGTACATCCTGTACTTTACTGGGGAGAGGTTGGATTTGACCCCCTCCTACCTCATGACCAAGATAGGTGACTTTCCCCTGAGTTATCTGGCACTTGGTGGCCTTGATAGTGAGGTTAGCCCTTTTTAACGCCTGCAACACTTTATCCAGATGAGTCAAATGCTCTTCCCAGGTGGAACTGTAGATGGCAATGTCGTCTAAGTACGCCACGCAAAAGGCTTCCAGCCCACTGAGTGCATGGTTGACTAATCTCTGGAAAGTGGCAGGGGCGTTCTTCAGCCCGAAAGGCATGACTCTAAACTTGTAGAATCCCTTTGGTGTTGAGAACGCTGTCTTTTCCTTGGCATGGGCCATCAGAGCTATTTGCCAATAGCCTGAGGTAAGGTCGAAGGTGCTCACAAATTTGGCAGCACATATGGTGTCCACGAGCTCATCCGCCCCGGGCAAAGGGTGCGCGTCAGTTTTGGTGACAGCATTGACTCCTCGGTAGTCCACACAGAACCTCCAATCCTTGGTACCTGCCTGGGAACTTACCTTGGGGACAAGGACCACGGGACTGGACCAGGGACTGGTTGAGGGTTCAATAACACCCAGATCCAACATCTTGGCGACCTCAGCCTGGATGTGGTTCTTGACTGTATCTGACATATGGTAGCACCTGCTTTTGACAGGCACACTGTCACCAGTGTCAATCTCGTGCCTACACCACAGTGTAAGGCCTGGTGTCAGTGAGAACAGAGAGGCGTACTGTCGGAGCAAAGCCCGGCAGGCCTTCTGCTGCTCTGTCGTCAGATCGGGAGAGAGATGCACTCCCTCCACTGAGCCATCCTGAGGGTTGCTATGCAGCAAATCAGGAAGGGGCTCACTCTCATCCTCTTTTTGCCCGGAAGCTAGCAAGAGACATGAGACTTCGGCCCGCCTGTGGAAAGGCTTGAGCCTGTTAACATGGAATATCAGAGGGGCTACTCCAGCGGCTCCCATGTCAACCAGATAATTGACCTCGCCCATCTTGGAGATTATCCTGAAAGGTCCAGTCCATTTATCTGCCAATACCCGAGACTTGGTGGGCTCCATCACAAGGACCTCCTGTCCCGAAGCCCAATCCTCTTGCGATGCTTTAAGGTCATGCCAGTACTTGTTCAATTCCTGGCTGGCCTTGAGATTCACTGTTGCCTGACCAATCATCTGTGTCATCCTCCGTCTGAGGCCTAACACATAGTCCCCCACTTGCTTGGCGGGACCTGGAGGGGTGGCTTCCAAACCTTCTCTGATCAAGGCAAGGGGCCCCCTCATGGGATGTCCAAAGAGTAACTCAAAGGGGCTGAAACCAACACCCTCTTGAGGTACCTCTCTGTAAGCAAAAGGCAGGCATGGCAGGAGGAGATCCCATTTCCTCCTTAGGGCCTCTTCCAAAGCACCAATCATGCCCTTGAGAGTTTTATTAAATCTCTCAATCAGACCATTGATCTGGGGATACTAAGAGGTGGAGAATTTGCAAGTTACCCCACATTCTTTCCACATGGTTTTCTGATCTCGCGTCCAAACACAGAAGTGTGTTGCGCGACATAGAAAGAGGACTACGGAGGCTGTACCATAGGGGAGGAACACAAAGAAAGGACTTCCGTGCTCGGGACAGTTGCCCAAATGTAGATTAAAATAACCTATCACTTCAAACGAGTACCACCCTCACACCAAATTAAACAAATAAAATGCAAGTGAAAAAAACATACGAAAATATTAAATAACTGCAGAGTGGCCAGATCTCAGCGTGTCCGCCAGAATCACACTACCTCTTATACCAAGTCAATCAGGACATACAAAGATGGCAACTACGGTGACACTGGATTGCATGTGGGACTGCAGAAAAACCAGGACATATATCCTGCACATAAGTCCAAACATAGCATTACACATTACATCAAATTAATGACCACAAAGATTGTCTCACGGAAGGTATTAATCATGTGTATGTTGCCACTCAATTTCTTCATTTAGAGCCACAACGTGGCTTTGACATTATTGTTTGAACAGAAAATGATATTTAAATGTCAAAGCCACGTTGTGGGTCTTTTCGTATGTTTTTTTCACTTGCATTTTCGAGATCAGATAATCGATGCACAGTGCGTTCTACATTGGTACGGCAGACACAGCTATTCTGAAGCTTTTTTCGCTACGCGTGTTACAGGTATGCCTCTTTGGGTATTTAGTCCTATGTGGTATAATTTGATGAGCGGTCTGTACCGGGGTCATCGATATACTTTTAGAAATAAATAAGTACAGCAGTATGGATAAGTTTATTTTCATAGAGGTTATCCCGCTTCATTTTCCATACAGGTTTTTAGCCTTGGATACTTTAAGACAGCGATTTTGATCCATTTCTAAGAAAAAACTGGATATATAGTGACACAGCACACATTGGAAAAGGAGGTACGATGTATTGTTTTTACCACTGTGGGGGTACCGCACCGTATGCTAGAGATTACGGTTTCTCATATTCAACAGGGTATTGGCGTTGTCATACCTAGGGGAAGTGAGTGGGGGTGTTGGTCACATAGTGGTGCATGTCGGCCATGGAATACTATCACGGTCTGGTGTTGGTACACTCTGGTGCAGCTAAAAGGGCTGTTTGGTGACATATTGATGTTTGCTGGTAAAGGGAGAAACTTTTTGTGGTCTCAATGTGATGAATTGTATGTTTTGACTGGTTTGCAGCATTGAAGTTGACCTACAGCTACTAGGGAGCTATTGAGTAACTAAGACTCGACTTGTTGCAGTCAATGGCCAAATTGTGGTGTAGTTACACCGGCGCTACTGGTACCAATTGAAGAGGTATGTAGCTCGATATTGGGGACAGGTTGAGTGCAATCATGTCCTAATTTTATCAGTGCTTTGTGATTTATTAAACAAATTGCACTGGTGTATGGAATTTGTTACTGAGCTTATCTGACTGATGTATATGGGTGGTGACTGCCCCCTTTGTTTGTTTCCTGGTTTAGGAAGCGTGTGAGAACCCATCATTTTGACCTTGGATTGCATGGTGGAAACCTTGAAATTGAAATATTCCCCTGAAGAAAATTCATGCATCTGAGCAACTAAGAACTGAAACATGTCGGGAGTTTTTTGCACCTGAGTCATTACACTCAGGTTTTGGAAAATTGTTAAATCCATTTATTGTCTGTTTTTGTATTTCTTTTTATCTTTGTATGTGGATTTATGGATGTGTAATTTGTGATTTGTATTGTTTTTTTATAACCATGCTGTGTGAGGTTGGGTCTGACTCATACCAAACACTTTTATAAGTGTTTTTATGCTTGTGAATTAATGATTAAAAACAAAAAAAACTTTTTATAACAGAAACAACAAGTACCAGGTCTATTTTTTCAGGACTGAAGGTACCAGTATTGTGGGGTACACACCAACACATGTGCACAAGATCAGAAAAATGCTACATGGTGTAATGATCTCCTTTACATATTAATATATTTGGGTCATCCCCGGACTGTGTGAGAACGTTTGAAAAGGGGCTTCTTGTGCCTTATATAAAGTAATGTCAGAAACCAACCAGTTAGCCCACATGTTGGGGCAGCTACGTTCCGAAGTACATGCAGCCAGGCAGGAGACCAAAACCCTGAGGAGAGAGCTGATAGTAGCCAAAGAACGCACTGATGATTTAAGCAGGCAACTTCTCCAGTCACAAGCAGGGCATGCACCATTGCCGGGAAGCGTGCCCTCGATGCCAGCGCCATCAGCAAATCCCGTTCAGATAACCCTTCCTGGGGCAGTTCCCTTGGCCCCGCCGAACGATTTACGGGGGATCCCAAGAGGTTTGCAACGTTCATGAACCAGTGCCGCCTGCAGTTCCTTTGTAGGCCAGGGGTCGCTTTTGTGCTATCCTACCTGAGTGGTAGCGCCGCGGACTGGTCTGTACCCTTTGTGGCCCAAGACAATCCTTTGCTGCAGGACTTCAGGGGCTTTCAGCAGGAGATGGAAAAGCTGTTCGCCCGTCGTACTCATGGGCAGGCATTAGACAACGAACTTCTGTCCCTACGCCAAGGGAATCAAGACCTATTAACATACATAGCCACGTTCAATAGACTCGTAGTTGAAGCAGAATGGCCAGTGGAGAAGAGAACTACGTTATTTCATCGGGGGTTGCGGGGGAGCTCAAGGATATTCTCGCACAAGTAGTGAACCCCCGAAAGACGGCTCAGAATTCATTGACCTTGTTGTTCAACTGGATCATAGGTTGCAGGACCGAAAAGCAGATCTAACCAGACCGGGCCCTCGCCCTATGTATGTGCATTTAAAGGACAATATTGCCCGCACAACGGAAGGTTCAGGAGAACCAACGCAAATCGGGGGGTCAGATCCCCCTTGACTAAAGCGGAAAGGGATAAAAGGAGACAGCAGCAGTTATGTCTGTACTGTGGAAAGTCAGTTCATTTCCTTAAAGAGTGCCCTGTGAAAAAACCCAGAAGGAGGGGTCCACTTGTCAACCGAAGAAAGTGAACTACAGACCTCCCATTTTGCACTATCTGTGGTCTTGATCAATCACCAACAACCATCTTGGATGCACGCAGTAAGAGGGTACATAGACAGTGGAGCCGTTGAGAATTACATCAACCAGGATCTTGCGGCAAAGATGGGGCTTCTGTTACGCCCTAAATCAACCACCGACACTGCTACCACTGTCGACGGCACGGAAATAGCTTCTGGTCCAGTATCCCAATGCACTGCAGCTTTAACCCTTCTGTGCCAGGATGGACACCAAGAATCTATCATTTTTTACCTCATTGAGGCACCACAGTTCCGGTTGATTTTGGGAATGCCATGGTTGGTAGCTCACAATCCTCGAATCGATTGGCGAGCAAAAGAATATGCCTTTCCTGAGACTTGCGCCCACACAAGTTATCGCCAAGAGAAATAACCGATAGACACCAGAACCTCCACGCTTGCGACTGTGGCAATCGGCACCCTACCAAGTGAATACCAGGACTTTCAAGATGTCCTTCAGAAAAAACAGGCTAATACCCTGCCACCGCATAGACCATACGATTGCCAAATCGAACTGATATCCGGCGCACAAATCCCTTGTGGGCGAATTTATGCACTCACGGAACCAGAAAACCAGCACCTGAAGGCCTATCTTGACCAATACCTGGCCAACGGGTTCATCCGTCCCTCGAAGTCTCCAGCAGCCAGTCCTCTATTCACCGTACCAAGCAGGTGGGGGACTTGAGAACGTGCATCGACTATCACGCACTGAACCAGATTACCGTAAAAAATCGCTACCCCCTGCCACTGATCCCTGAATTGCTTGATCAAGTCAAAGATGCCCAAATCTAAACAAAACTAGACCTGAGGGGGGCATATCATCTTGTTCGCGTAAAACAGGTGGACGAATGGAAAACCGATTTTTGCACCAAATACGGCTTGTATGAATATCAAGTAATGCCCTTTGGTCTTTGCAACGCGCCTGCTGCATTTCAATACTTCATGAACGATGTCCTATGGGAATTGATTGATGTCTGTGCTCTAGTGTACATCGACGATATTCTAGTATATTCTGCATCAAAGCAGGACCACCTTAAACATGTCCGATCCGTATTGGAGAAACTCCGTCAACACCAGCTCTACGCCAAGCTCGAAAAGTGCTCATTCCACATCTCCGAGGTGGAATTCCTGGGCTTTATTCTCAGCCCGAATGGAATCCGAATGGATGTACACAAGGTAGATGCTATCCTGAACTGGCCATCCCCAAATTCATTCAAGGGAGTTCAAAGTATGGTGGGTTTTGCAAACTTCTACCGCCGGTTTATCTCAGGATTTTCGCAAATCGTGCATCCCATCACGTCATTACTAAGGAAAAGCAACAAAAAGTCCCAGTGGACAACAGAAGCCGAGGAGGCTTTCCAGGAACTCAAAGCAAGATTCACATCTGCCCCAATCTTATGCCACCCTCGCCCTGATCTCCCATACCTGGTGGAAACGGACGCCTCAAGCATGGCTATGGGAGCCGTCCTCTCACAAAAGGACCCCGAAACGGGCCAGTTACCCCCCTGTTGCCTTCTGGCCGCGTAAATTCACACCCCCTGAACTCAATTACGCTATCACAGACAAAGAACTCCTGCCCATTAAGTTAGCCTTTAAGGCATGGCGGCACAACCTCTTGGGCGCCAGACACACAATCACTGTAATAACTGACCACCGGAACCTCCAGTATCTAAAAACGGCAAAGGCCCAATCCTCACGACAACTACGTTGGGCTCTTTTGAATATGACTACGTGATTACATTTCGACCAGGGGTGAAAAACGGGAAGGCTGATGCCCTTTCCCGTATGGGGGTGGAAGAGCAAGGGTATCAGACCCCTGACCCAATAGCAATCATCCCGAGTGACAAGCTCCTAGGAATCACAGCAACCTCAGAAAGAAATACATGAAGATATCCAAAACCTGATGAGGCCGGAGCAATTACAAGCGTGGAGTGCACAAGGAGAACATGAGAACATTACATGATAAAAGATCAGTTGTCCTACTTCAGGAATCGTTTATTCTTACCAAACCAAGAACTACGAGAACAAGTCATGTCCAGTTATCATGATTCCTTGATCCAGGGCCACCCCGCAATCATAAAACCCTAGCCAAGGTAAAACGAAATTATTGGTGGCCCACGTGGCGTAAAGACATTATCCAATTCATTCTATCTTGTGGAGTGTGTGCTGAAAACAAGTCATCCAAGCAGAAACCGACTGGGCTATTACAACCATTGGAAATCCCACCAGCACCCTGGCACACGTTGCCCCTCGATTTTATTACTGACTTACCACCCAGTCAAGGGTTTAACACTATTCTTGTGGTCGTGGACCTATTTTCAAAAATGGCACATTGCATTCCTCTTAAGGGGCTCCCAAATGCTTCCACTCTGGCAAAGGTATTTCTTGAAGGCATCGTACGGCTCCATGGGTTTCCTTCAGTTTTGGTCTCAGACAGAGGTACTCAATTCGTATCTAACTTCTGGAGAAAATGCTGCTCTATGGCCCAGATCGACATCCGGCTATCCACCAGTCACCATCCCCAAACGGATGGTAAAACTGAGAGGAATAATCAGATGCTCGAGCAGTATCTGCTTTGCATGTTACACCAAGCTGAAGGAAGCTGGTTCGACCTATTATGGATAGCTGAATATGTTTATAATAATTCCCTACACACCAGCACTGGGCAGACACCCTTTTATACCATGTATGGCAGGCACCCACGTACTTCTGAGTTGGACGTTCCTACAACCTTGGAAATGCCAGCAGTCAAAACCTTGCACACAACCATTTCTCAAACCTTTAAAAGGGCAGCTGAACACCTACTTCAAGCTAAGAATCGCCAAACGAAGTTTGCTGTTCAACACCGGGTGAAGGCCCCCAACTACCAAGTGGGAGACAAAGTCTGGCTGGCGTCTAAACACGTGTCCATTAAAGGTGCCCGAACTTTCCGTCCAAGATACCTGGGTCCATTCACCGTCACCTCCGTGATAAATCCTGTGGCGGTCAGACTAGCTTTGCCGTCAAACATGCAGATTCATCCTGTGTTCGACGTGTCTCTCCTTAAACCTGTTCAACCTGGGAGCCGGGTAGCAACGCCACCGCAGCCAGTAGCAGTCGCAGGGGAGACAGAATTCAAAGTCAAGGACATCCTAGATTCAAAGTACGTCAGATCCAAAATATACTACTTAGTAGACTGGAAGGGGTATGGTCCACAAGACAGGACATGGGAGCCTTGTGAGTACATCCATGCACCTCGCTTGCTTAGACGATTTCATCAAAACCATCCAACCAAACCAGGATCAGACAGAAGAGCCACCTTGAGAGGGGCCTTGGGGGGGGGGGGGGAGTGCTGTCATGATTCCTGCCCCTCATGTCCCCAGCCCTCCAAGATGTCAGGCTGGAGCCAGGCCACGATCACCTACATGGCCATCAAGGGCCTCTCCATCTCTCCAACGACCCACTTGGAGTCAGACTTGGCGCTTGTGGCACCAGACTCACTCACTCCCATAGGAGAACATTGGGCATTGGACTTGTAGTGCATTGATGGGGACAAGATGGATGCCCCCACATATTTTGGTTCCCAGAACTGCATGTGCGGTCTAGTCTTTTGGGTGTGGTTCAGCCCAGAGACATCTGGGATACCCAGAGACTATTTAAGCCACACCCAGGCTGAGAAACATGCTTTGCATTTTCTGCACCTGCAGCGTGACACTCACTGTGTTCGGATCGGTCTCGAGTAGGCCTGCATCTTTCTTCTGCGCTCAGCTCCTGCAAGAACAAGAACACTGTTAGGAACAGCCTTACCTTGCGGCGCTTCTGCCCATCATTCATCGCTTCTTCTGTTCTGTAGGCATCTTCGGCGGTGTGATTCCCACCCCGGCACGCCGCTTCCTAAGGAAAAGGGAAAAGAACAGAAAAAAGGCATTAGTAAGCATTCTGCAAATCTTTGCTTATTTTTAAATACTGTACGAGCTTTAAACGCTTACCTGAATCCCAGCCGCTCTGGGGGAACTCTGTCTACGGAACTTCTCATCCATCTGCAAGAGGGAAAAGACACTCCAGGTTAGCGTGGAAACATCTAGAGGCGCCGCATACCACACTTACCCACCGCATTTGTTCTTCATAAGAATCCACACTGAAAACGTCACGGCACCTAAAAGACAGAAAAATAACTCAGTTCAATGCAAATACGAAAGGGGTGCATCGCGCATTGCGCTCTCACTCACCTTCAGCGCTACTCATCTCAGCAGCACGCTGCCATCCCTGGACGCCGGCCATCATCTAAGGAAGGAAAGGAATGAAGTTAGAGAACTGTTCAAAAGACTCATTATACTTACCTCTCAGACTCTTGCCAGTGAAGTAACTAGGCAGCAACGAGCCCGCATCATTCAACGCGCCACTGCGCTGAAAGCAGGGCGGAGAGCACACTATCCAAGAAAACAAGGTGAGCTGTGGATCAAAGGGAAGGGTAGGACCCTGGGAAAGAAGGTGTTCAAGCACACAGAGACAATAGGGAGTTAAACTCTACCAATCCTGTGTTTCAGGCCCAGTCTCCAGTCGAATAGCCTCTAGGGAAGGGTTCCAGGTCGTAAGAGGTCAGAACAGGCTGAGTGACGTCCCCGTGGATACCAGGTGAGTGTTACAGAACGCAAAGCCTCACCTCAAAATCCACCTGGGCGTCATGGAAATGTCAGAAACCGACCAGTTAGCCCACATGTTGGGGCAGCTACGTTCCGAAGTACATGCAGCCAGGCAGGAGACCAAAACCCTGAGGAGAGAGCTGATAGTAGCCAAAGAACGCACTGATGATTTAAGCCGGAAACTTCTCCAGTCACAAGGAGGGCATGCACCATTGCCGGGAAGCCAGGTGAGCATTACATAAACATTGTACTGTGGATGGTTACTTCTTGAATTGTCCTATATTTAATCCTTTACCAATTATTCATTTTGTTTAGTTACACACTGTTTCATAATTGTCATCAGAATAAATTGTATTAGCATCTGGCTTTGTTTAGTACCTCTTTTCCTCAGATATAGACACACATCTAATGAACTATCAGCAAGTACATCATCAACATCACTTAAAAAGCTGTTTGAGAAATTAGAGACCCTTTCCAAAAAAATAACTGTCTAAATTCTGGTAGTTCAAGACATTAAAGATGTATCTCAAAGTAGGGAGAATACCAAGAGGCCTTAGAATCTGCATCCTTCTAACATTTAATGACGACCAAGCAGCCCTGAATAATAGTGAGCAATTATTAATTAGAACATCTCAAGAGATGATAGAGCAATTCACCAATCTAAAAATAATCCATGAAGAAACAATGGAATTAAACAAATCAAAGAAGAAATACCAGCTATGAATCTACCAGAAATTACATTCAAGAACTATCAAATTCTAGATGAAATGTTGCAGAAATGCATGACAGAACGTAATCTTAAAACACAGAACAAATTAATTATAGATGAAAATGACTACATCAATAAAAGAATCTTCACCTTCCAAAAAAGACACGATCAAATATCCTTCAAAACAACCAATACTAGAATTCAGACTCAGAACCTACTATTGCTCAAATCAGTTCCTCACCTCTGTCTTTGGAAATGGAGTCAACTAGTGCAATAGACAGCTGCGATACGGAACAAGACAGATGCCATTTTAAAAATCAATTGGCTCAAAGAGATCTCAATTATGAACAAAACTGTCCTTTTTTAGAGGAATTGAGAAGGCACAGGCAAAGCACCAGACTAACCACTATAACAACAAGCTACCCCAAATCAGTGAACAAATCCACAGAAGGTCCAAATAGATGAACTACAATTCAAAACACAAAAGTGGGGATGACAACAGAAACACGGGAGAAAACACAACAGGGAATATGACCAGATCCTGGAGAAACAAGGATCAATACAGCAGGAAGACATAGTATTTAATATATCAAGCATCATCCCATCTAAACATCTTATGTAAGCCCTTAACAAAGGTCTCACTTTCATCCAAACAAATTTAACTGAACATTAATATATTCAAGTTTTGTAGACTTTTTGAAACCCAAAATGTTCTTCAAACTACAAGCAGAGTTTGATATGAGAGAAGATCCTCATGTGCCAATATCTATTAACCTAACAGAAAACACAGCCACATTACCCAATTGAGAAGGACTTGAAGATGCATACACCCTTAAACAATTCACTGAGGAACAGGAAATCAACACATATATTGCTGAAGAAAGCAATCTTAAACTCAGATCTATATTCATGCCAAACTTACCATCTGAGAATGTCACAGATCTCTTCAACAAAGCTGTAATGGAGGATTTAAGACTGCTGTACCTCAATAATGACAAATACAAAATCAAATTTAATATTTCCTACCAAGAGAAAAAGGCACACGAGGAAGAAGGTAAAGTAGTCCTCATGGACAGAGAAGGATATATACAAGAAGCCTTGAAACATTTGAATGACCGGAAATGTTATAAAGAGATGGAACACATCCCTTAACTAGCATTACAATACGAATGGCATCATCTAAACAAGAAATGGCATGAGCGCAGCCTCCTTAATGAGGATGAATACAGATAGATTAATGTTCAATATCCTGCCATGATAGCTGTATACTTCATAGTAAAAATACACAAGCAGGTCTTGAGATTTCTCACCTAGAGAGAAATCATCAATGGGATAGGATCCTCAACAGAGAGGATATCGTAGTACAGAGCTATATTCATGAATCATTTTGGTTCTTAACCTAGCCTCATACATGAAGGACACCAAACATGTCATTCAACAACTGAATTCAATTATCTGACAAGACAATTACAGATGTGTGACCATGGATGTAACATCATTGTACACATGCATACAGCAGGACTAAAAATAATTTAGTATTTTTTGAAATCATATTACATCTGCTCCTTCGAGCACAACCAAATGCTTTTTACAATTTTCAAATTCACACTCCATAGCATCTTTTACTTTGATGGATCAGTGTACCAGCAAACTCAAGAAACAGCTATGGGTGCAAAATTCACCCCAACGTCTGCCAACCACTTTATGGGGCATTTCAAACTTGAATAGGCATGGACACACCCAGCATTCACAACACTCAACAACATGGTCTATTGGGGATGCTTCATATACAACATACTCATCATTTGGAATGGAGATCAGAAATCAGCAATAGAATACACCAACTTGTTCAATAATAATGAACATCAAGATGACAATGAACCAAAATGGAGAGAAAATCAGTTTTCTAGATTTGGAATTATATTTGGAGAATGATGAAATAAACACAACACTTTATCAGAAACCAATAGCTGGCAACATAATTTTACACACAAAAATTAACCATCCTGCCCACTTAATTAAAAACACTCCATATGGAGAAATGTTAAGACTCAAAAGACCTGTGCTATTCAAGAATAAAGCGATCAAACTTTCTGCATCAAAACTTGAGGAGAAGATCAAAATTGTAATAAGATTTAGTGCAGATCACCACAGGATAAGAAGAATTCTCAACAACATTGGCAATTATTTCACCTGGACAAAGATATTACAAAATACCTTGATTGAAAACCATCAATGACCTTTCGTAGGTCGAAAACCATTAACACCAATATAAATTCAAGTTTTTAAAAACCCCAAAACATAAACCAAGCAGATTCCATATTGCCACTGTGAGGGTGCAGCAGTAAAAGATTGACAGAAAGATGGTATGTTTTTGGCTATAGACTTTTTTTTAAAGGGGTTGGAGAAAGGCCTCACTAGCCCTAACACTAAAAGGGGTTTCCCTCCTTCAACACAAAACTCAGAGGGTCTGTCAGGATGTCCAAAAGTAAATACATCCACTGTCTTGTTAAAACCTAACTCTAGCTCTCACACTAATAACTCAAAACAAAAAGTGGAGGGGGTTCATCTTCTAAACTGCCTTCTCATAGTTCTTTTCAAGTTGATGAAACAAAGTTCCAACTTGGTGCAAAAACAACTACATTTCCAAAGTGGCCAAGGGAATACCTCCCTTCTCTTGGCTTCTCACACTGTTTCCAAACACCAGGAGGTTGCCTCTCTTCCCCAGGTTTCTCATCAGCTTCCTTAAAGTGCCAAGAGAATGGCTCCCTTCTCCTGGCTTGCCACAATGTTGACAACTCCCACCGGGAATGACTCCCTTCCCCTGGTTTCCCTTCAACTTCCTGGAAGTGACAAGAGAATATCTCCCTTCTCTTGGCTGGCCACAATGTTCACAAATCCTAGGGGGAATGACTCCCTTCCCCTGGTTTCTCTTCAACTTCCTTTTTATGGTTGCAAGTCGCAGACTAGCCTGTCTTCGGCAATTCTTCTTCTTGGTAGTGTTGGTTTACTCTCCTGCCAGGTGCTACCAATTACACAGACAACCTGGTTCAAACTTCTCGCAAGGTACCGTGACTATGAAGATAGATGACTGACTTGTGGGTGTGATTCTCAGACTCACCTGTTTTCTGAAAATGTTCTTTCTGGTAAACTTGGTTCACTCATCTGCCAAGTATTACTATATGCAGCATTCAACTTGTAATGTCTTTATATGTGGGACCCAGGCCCGGTTCTCAGGGAATTTTCTGCCCTTCTCCCTCTGCTTCGGGTATTCATTGCCCCTCTCCCTCTGCCACCTCCTCTTCCGGTCTCTGGAGCCTTTCTCCCCACTCGCATACCTGGTTTCTTCTTTGCGAGGGCTTCCGCTCCATCTGTTTCTCTCCGTAGCGAACTCGGGCGCTTGGTGCTCTGCTGCTCTGCTGCTCTTTGGAAGGTCTGTGGCGGCTCTGCCAGACCACTCTGCTTCAGGGATGTTTTCTGCCTCCCCTGCTCTCAAGATTGCCTTCTGACTTTGTTCATCTGCTTGCTGTTTTGTTCTTCAGCGTTCTGTCTCACATCCTGGAGCTTTTGCAATCTCCCTGATGCACTGCACTGGCTCCTGCAGTTCCCCCAGGGTGGACTGTCCATTTCAGCAAGTCCTTCTTCCCTTTTTATTTCATAGTTTGAGTTGGCTATATTAGATAGTCTAGTTCGCTCACTTTGGTTGCGCATGGTCCTCTACAGCACTCTGCGTCTCCTCCTCGTCTCAGTACCACAATGATCTCATTCTACTGGGTCATAGATGTTCTCCCTCATCCCAGTATTGCAGTGGGGTTCACATGGGTACTTCTTACTCTTCCTCATCCTAGTAATTGTTGGGGGTGTGTGTTGGAATGATCTATCATACTCAAGTACATGGAAGTATGAGGGACTACAGGACCCTTGAGACGGTAAGAGGGTGAGGGAGCAGGGATAGTCGTAGGGGTTTACTATGTCTCTCCTGTGGTGCTGTCCCTCATCCCATAGGGGTTATCCCTCCCCATGTGATCCTCCTGCAGTCCACACCCTCCAGAGGGACTATTGGTAATCATAAATGTGGTAATTTCAAAATATGCCCATTAATGATGGACAGAGAAGACACCGTAACACTAGCTAATGGCAAAAAACACGAAATCTGCAAATTCATCCACTGCAACACAAAATATGTTTACGGCATCATATGCCTGTGCATTGGCAGTACCATGTGTAAACTGAAGCTACGTATCATAGAACACCTATGAGCAATCAAAAAGGGAAATGCTAAATATCCAATAGCCACACAGTGCCAACATATCCCACCACCCATGGTCTTCAGGCTATGTCCAATGTCCACATTGCGAAAATGAGCCAAAAATGATGTGGGCCTCTGGCCATGTCCACTATTTCCATTGTACCAAATGGGCTAAAAGACAGTGGCCATGGACATGGCCAGTGGGCTGAGCGTACAGCTGAGGCCTTTATGCCCTCTCCATTAAATTATGAAATTCCACCAGCCAGTCCATGGGCGCTGCTTTTGTTGGCAGTTGTTTCACTGTGTGCGACCACTGCCCTCTTAAATATATACATAGTTTTCATCCCAGCGTTAAAACCATGGAATCCCATGGAATCTGCTTGTTTTTATTACCTCATAAAAGCATGAGAATTGCTTAGAAATCTATTGTAAATGCTGTCTGCACAGCATAATTTGCAGGGAGCATTTACATTAAGTAAAAATGAAGAGTAAATGTTATTTCACCTGGTTTTACTCGTTACTTTTCAACCCTGTTTTGTACATGTATGCAATTGAAAGCTGTTGGGGAGATGATTCATTGTTATGCTTCACCCCCTACTACTGAGACCCCCAGCACTTTTTGCTGGACTTCTGGATCTTTTTCTTGGTATGCTGAATGAGTGGAGCCTTTTTCAACTATTTTTGCATCTCGGAATTCTGAATGTATTTTTGAATCTTGAATCTTGGCATTTTCAAAGTATTTTTGCTTTTAAATCCGGATATTTGTCTGTAATTGCATTCTGGTGGATTCTGGTATGCTATCCCCCTTATGGTGTTTTCCCAACCCGCCTCTTGTAACTATGGCCCTTTGTATTTTGCTGGCATTTCTCAAATATGCCTAAAACCTCTGAATGTTTAAAATTCTACTACCATTGTGCAAATCTTGTTTAAAGCACCTCCTTCATTTGTGCCTACTTGGCTGCAAGGCCGCCTGGTGCATTCTTTGTTCACTGTGCAGCTTCCCGTTGCCCCCCCCCCCCCACCTTGGCCATTGTCTGCCCTCCCCCCATCTCTAGGGTGCTCTCCATCTGGCTTATCTACTCTAACTGATATTCTATTACCTATCCTCCCTCTCTTTCAAAGCGGGAAGGAAGAAGTTTAAGAAGGGTCTCGTGGCCTCTAATCCAGGTCTGCCCATTGCTGACACCTATGTCAATGGTCGATACAGGCACACTATTACTGACATTCTCTTTGTCGTTCCCTCTCCAGACCTATGGTTTCCACCCTTTCTCTTCCTCGCCCATTAATGGTGGAACCAGATTGGAGTGCACTTGGTACACTCCATTCATCCAGGTGTATCACCAATGTCTACTTGAATGACACTATCATGGCTGAGGGCTCTGAGCCCAGCCTTCTCCTTCTTGACAGGTGTCTACCATCTCTCATTAACCTCCTTGCCTCTCCTGCCAGTCCTCCTTCTGCCTTTCCTCCTGCCTCCCGCTTCCCTCCTACCTCGTCCCTGTACCCCCCTCGCAAAACCTTTAAAAGTGGCAACCATCTTCACTTAGCTACCCTCAATTCTCTCTCCGCTGCCAAGCACTCCCCTGACATCTGTCATCTCCTTGAAGACTTTGACCTTGACATCCTTGAGCTCACTGAAGCATGGTTCAGTGCAGGCTCTGTCACTGCTTTTGACACTCTTCTTCCAACCGGTCAGCAGGCGGAGTGGCCCATGTCTTCCCTAAATGGATCCCTGCCTCTGTCATACCTTTCCAATCCTACTCCTCTTTTGAATATCTTGTCTGCAAGCTTTGCATCTCTCCTACCCTTTCTATCACTCTTGCTACTATCTACAGGACCGCTAGGCTGGTATCCCTTTTCCTAGCCGAATGGGCCGTCCTCGCATCTTCTCTCCTGACTACTACCTCTAAGCTTCTCCTGCTGAGACACTTGAATATCCACCTAGACTCGCCAGATGCTGCCTTACTGTTCCGCAACCTCTGTGACTCTTTCTCCCTCATCATTCTTCCTCCTGGACCCACTCACTGAGTCGGGCACACTCTGGATGCGATCATTTCGGCTGATATCTCTCTCTCTCTCTCTCTCTCTCTCTCTCTCTCTCTCTCTCTCTCTCTCTCTCTCTCTCTCTCTCTTTCTTCTCTCTTCTCTCTTCTCTCTTCTCCTCTCATCTGGAGCTCCTTGCCTCTGCCTACACTGCCAGCCTCCTTCTCCATCATCCGACCGATGAAGCGATTGTGAGTAGCAGCCTTTGCCGTATCTTTTATTCTCACCTCCACCCCTGCTATTGATTCTCACTCTGACTCTATCGTTAACCTTCACCTCTCCATCTCCGATGCCCCTGCCATGAGGATCTGCATGAAGCCTGCCTCCAAGTGCAACAGTTGGTATGATTCCGACCTAACCTCGCTGAAAAGCAAGTGCAGAGTTGTGGAATGGGAGTTGCTGGCTTTGCGCACATCTTCTGACAAACGGGCCTGTCGACTGCTCCAAAGGCATTACAGACTTTCATCCGGACAAAGAAGCAGGCCCATATCCAAACTTGCATCTCTGGGGACACCAATAACACAGCTGAACTTTTTGAAATCTGTAAGGAACTTGCCAATGCTACTGCAGTCTCTACTTCTCCCATTCCTTCCCAGGCCCTCTGTATGGCTTTGGCCTCCCACTTCTCAGCAAAAACTCAGACAGCCTGTCCTCACTCTCCTCTACTCCCCTTCCTTTTCCACCGGCACATAGGACTCCCTTGGCCCCTCTCTCTCCATCCCACCTACAATTCTCCTTCTCCCCCATAGCACCGGATGAGGTCACTAAGACTGTTTTCTCTATGAAAGTCTCCTCCAAACAGGTGCTTCCCTGCTCCTCTACAACTATCAAGGACAATATTGCTGCCCTCGATCCCTCTCTGACTGAGTTCTGCAATCACTGTGTTGCCACTGGCTCCTTCCGTTCACCTCTCAAGCACTCCCTTGTGCATCCCCCGCTAAAAAAAGCTTTCTGCGTACCCTTCCTGCCCAGCAAATTACTGCCTTTTCTCCACCGCCCCCTTCCGGGGCACAACTTTGGAGAAGTTGGTCATCTCCCAACTAATCACAGTTGAAACAGTTGGCTGTCTTCACGACCCCGAATCTGGCTTCAGAGCAGCCAGAGGTACGGAAACTGCTCTCCTGAACACCCGTGAAGGCTTGCTCCCTAACCTTAACTCCAACTCTCCCTCTATCCTCATCCTCATTGATCTGACTTCTGCCTTCGAGATTGGTCAATCACGCCATCCTCTTTAACCACCTCCATTGAACTCTGGGCATCACAGACTGGGCGCTGGCATGGCTGGCCTCTTTCCTTTCAAATTGGCCTTCCCAGGTTCAAATGGGCCCTTTTCTCTTATCTTCCTCACTCTCTAGCTGCAATGCCCCTCAGGGTTCTATCCTATTGCCCTGGCTTTTTTTATTATTTACCTTGCTCCTCTTGCCTCATTTCCATTGCTAAGCTATCTTTTAAGCTTCCCTCCTATAACTCCTCACCTTCCTCTCTCATTCCTGGTTGTCTGACCGCTATTCAGGCAGTAAGATGAGATTTTTCTCCCGAGTACTCCCTCCTTCCTTCCCCCCTACTATCTGCCCCCTTCCTTGGGCCCCTCCCATTACCCTCTTGTGAGGCAAAAAACCTTGGGGGTTCATCTTCGAGTCCTCTCTCTTCTTCTCACTGCATAGTCCTGACTTTGCCAAGAATGCTTACTTTCAGATACACCTCCTCAGAGGCATTCTCCCTTTCCTTACCTTCCTCCAGAAACTCAATGGCCCTCATTCTGAGTTTGGAGGTAATCATGGCGCTATTTGCGCCATGACTACCTCCAATACCGGTACCGAGTCCGCCCTGGTTCAATGGGGACTTACCGGTCTATTCCGACCTTTGGGGGACCGGTAAGTCCCCATTGAAAAAGCCATTCCCCATTCCCATTTCAGCCCCCATAGGGCTCAATGGGAAGGGGAATGCACTAATAACGGTACCGCTAATTGCGGTACCGTTATTAGCTCTGAAGTCCCTTAACGGGCCCCGTCCATAACGCCTGGTAAAACCAGGCGTTAAGGAAGGGACCCGCTAAGGGACCTTGGAATAGGGCGCAAAGGTTACCGGCACCAATGTCCTTAACGGTGCCCGGTATCCCTTTGCGCCCAACTCGGAATGAGGGCCAATGTATCTAGAGCTCTGGTTCTCTCCAGGCTGGACTACTGTAGCAGCTTCTTCCTTGATATGCCTCTTTCCTCCCTTTGCCCTCTTCAACTAATCCAGAATAGGACCGCAAGGCTTATCCTTGGCCTCAAGCCCAGGGACCGCATCTCTCCAGCCCTAAAAGCTCTCCACTGGCTCCCGGTAAATCAAATTCAAGGTCCTCTGCATCATCCATAAGGCTTCCTGGGGCCTGGGACCGCACTACGTTCAACTGTCTCTCACTAAATACCACCAGGCTAGAGTCCTTCGGTCCTCTAACTCTAGATCTCTGCAGGTCAGACATTTCTCCAAGCAGAGAGTGGGGGTCGATCTCATTCTTCTGCAGGAACCACCCTCTGGAAAGGCCTCCCGCCCCTCTTAGACTTGAGCGGAATCTCCTTAAGTTCCATAAACTGCTCAAGACCATTGTTTTCTCCTACTCCTTCCCTCTCCTCCTCCCTTGATAATGCCCCCCCTGGTACGACTGGCTGCCTGGTGCCTTCTGAGTCATACAGGGGATTGGCCCCCCCTCAACCATTCTTCCTCAGCACCCTGCACTTGCCTTCGGGCCCCACTTCCTGATCAGACTATTTAGTCTGGTTCACCCTCTGCCCCCTCCTTGCACCATCTGACCCTCGCCTCATCCCCCATAGCACTTGCCCTCCAGGCCTCACCTAGCACCTGACCCCCAGACACCCCCCAGCACTTACCCAGTCCCAGGCACCCCTTTCCTCCTGCATACCCCTGCCACTCCCTTTACCTTCCCCTCACCCTTCCCCCCTGCACTGCCTGTTTGCTGCACTTGCACGATCCGAATGTTGCAAGGTCTAGTAGGACCATTTATTGTTGTTTTTTCCTCTGCTGTTCCTTTCCCCCTTAGTCTTATGGTGCCTGGAAACACTTTCTGCTGTATAGGCACCATACAAATGTCCAATAAAATGAAAATAAAATAAAAATAAATACTATTATTGTATATCTTTGTGCACGAGTGCGTGTTATAACCGATAGTACGGTAGTTGTGTCACTAGCGTCAAGCGCTGTAACAATTGTAACCGCAAGCAACTACAAACTAAGCAGTGGCCTTTGAAAAGTATCTAAAAGTATTTCTATGTGCTTTGGTTCTATGTGCTAAGTACTTACAAACATCTCTTGTGTAAATATAATAAATATATACTTAAACATTTATTTGTGTGAGTGTTTCTTCGAATTGCATTACTAACTAGGTTCAGTGTACTTACCTACAGCTCACATCTTCCTCTTATGATAAGCCTGACTGCTCTGCTACTCTACCAAGGTTCTGTGAGTAGTATGGGCTGATACTAAGAATTGGGGATCTATATACCATTGGGATAGTTTTATGAAGTCTTACCCTAAAGTGGACTTTAGGCAAGACTACTGGACGGATTTACATCAAACTACAATGCCAATAGTTGTCTGGGCTTTTGTTACCTGCCAAATGCCTAATACTTCTACACTAGCCAAAACTATTGGTGTTTGGCAATGTTTGTAACAAGACTCCAAAGAAGGACACGCAGTGCTCATAAAATGAGTGGCAGACTTCGTTTTATTACACCATTAGCGGGTTTACAACTCCAAATTAAGCCATTAACGCTCACATGGCCGCTTTGAAAACACACTGGCAGGCACTACTTGTTGGTATCATTGGATGTATCTGCTCTATATACTAGCATTGATCACTATCTGGCAGTTGATACAAAAGACTATACTTATCGCAATGAATCAGCGTCACATCGCACACACATTATGATGCTTAAAATGTTTCTGAAGTTCACCCTTAATAATAATGTTTTTCTGTTCAATGAACAGTACTATTCTCAGATCAGAGGAGTGGCAATGGGAGATAAATATGCCCCATCCCTTGCTAATTTGTTCATGGCTCAATTGGAGGAAACTTACATTCTGAACAACACACATTACAAACATAATATTGTTCTCTGGAAAAGATTCATTGATGATGTGCTCATGATTTCGTCCGGCTCAGAGACAGACTTTACCCAATTCATTTATTACATTAACACCAATCATTTCGGAATCAAATTCACAGGAGAATCCAGCAGATATTTTATTGATTTCCTTGATCTCAGAATCTTTATAGAGGATGGTAAGATCAGTACGAAAACTTTCCGTAAAGCTACTGAAGTCAACTCTACTTTGCACTCAACTAGTTGTCATAGGGTTTCTACAATACAAAACATCCCCAGGGGGGAGTTTTACAGAGCACGCAGAAATTGCAGCAAAAACGAATATTTTGAAAGGGAATGCCAGCTTGTATCAGACAGATTTAAGCAAAGAGGCTATTCAGACTCTACAATTAAAAATAGTCTCACCAGATATTCTATAATGGACAGGTCTATTACGCTAGAAACGAAACAACAGAAATCCAAAATACAGAATTATGTTAATTTCATTACCAAATACTCAAGGGATTCTGACTATCTATACAGGCTACTGCGTAGGCATTGGGATATTCTTCTATTAGACAAAGATATCAAACCTTTCTTGTCAGATAAACCTAAATTTGTATACACTAGAGCTGCCACTTTACGTGATAAGATCAGTCCTTCCTTTTTAAAACCAATGCATCACACAACAGATAGTAACACTACGTGGCTCCCTACAGCCAAAGGATTCTACAAATGTGGAAACTGTTCAATGTGCAAGTAGGCACATAAACAGACAACTCAATGCAAACACCCCAATGGACATATAATCCAAATACGAGATTTTATTAATTGCAAAAGTACACATGTGGTTTATGCAATACAATGTGTTTGTAACAAGTACTATGTTGGGCCTACAATTAGAAAATTGCGCTTCAGGATTCGGGAACACATGGCTAGCTTGAGCAGCCAAGACCTGAAATTTCCTCTTGCCATTCATTGACAAACTGAGCACCAGACAAGTAATAAGGAAAACATACGCTTTATTGGTTTAATGAAGGCCAAAAAAGGTGTAAGAGGTGTGACATTGTACTGAAGTTGAGACAATTGGAAGCAAAGTGCCTTGCTTATTACGCTGTACACAAGACGGCCTTAACACCGACAATGAATTGTATGTATTTTTGTGATTTAGTCCTTTTGCATAAATTGCAGCAGTTGGCATATGTTCAAGGTTTTCGATGACCACTGGAGCAATTTTTGAAATCATGTTACGGAAGCTCAGAATCGAAATGTTAAATGAATTGTCTAAAAACATAAACACTTTTTTGTGTATGTATAGAAACTCAGCAGCTACTATGGGATTATATTGCGCTCAAGCCACTTGCAATCTGAGAATATGTATAAACACATATTATATATTGTCATTTAATACATACCAAGTACTCATCACTTAAATTATATATATCGACTCCTAATACAAAACATCAAATCATCAAATTAATTCATAAACATACTTATTCTAACTCGAATTGCGCATCTGTATCCAAATAATGATTTTACGAGTGTATTGCACTGGAGAAACAAGGATAAAATGGACTTGCAATGCGCATGCTCTTTAAATCAGTGCGGACTTGGGGAGACTAAGAACAGTAAGTAGTGAACTTCTCTGGAGCATGCGCATCATGCTGATCACATTCACAACACGCATGTGCGAGTAAGTAGTGGCTCAACATGGAGCATGCGCGACCCAAGCATCCGAAAGGACCAATCACAATGTTTGAATTCTCGACCAGTTCGGTTAAGACTGATCGGACTGAATGCCTGCGTTTCTTGATACTCACGGCCACACAGGGATTAAACCCATACAATAAGGTAAGCGCATTATAGTGTGCTGGTGCGTAGACTTGTATAATTGATAATATCTACTGAAAGACTCAATTCACACCTGTATGAGTGGTGTTTCTGTGTCCATAGTGTTTCTGTGCCTCCAATAGATTAACAAAGTAGGCAGTTTAACGTCATAGCGGCAAGGATCCAAGTAGATTCTGCTATACACAACAATACAACTTATCTGGTCACCTGACAATTAATTAGGTGAGTCATTTTTTCTTGAATTAATTTATATTTAGCAATAGGCATTTCTCACCCGTGCCAATCTTTTCAATCCACATTATTTTTCAGCATATTATAGCCATTTACAGGGCACAATTCTCACAGCGTTTTTTCAAGCTGAGATGATATATAACTAAACAACATAAGAAGATAGGTGAGACCAATTTTAATTTCAGCCCTATGAGCTTACATTGTCATGCATGGAATCACGAGTATGCACACTACAAATTATTAATATTGAACACTCTGTGTGCACATAATTACACTTACAACTATCTCCCATCACAGATTCTGGGTGCCAATATAGGTTTAAAAGTGATGTGCATGATTATACACACAGAGGAGATACTTATATACTTTATTAGATAAGACAACAGCCTGGGATTCTCACTTTAGCACGTAGCTCGAATGCACTTAAATAAGGCAGTAATATCTAACCAATAGTGACAATTTATGTCCAATCATGTTTGTACTTAATATCCAATTTTGGATTGAGAATATTTTACTGCATCTCTCTAATCTCTTATTCTCCCTCCTCACTACCTTTTGAAATCAACTGCCAATTGGGTACATGAATTTTGTATTATTTCAATTCTACATATATGATTACGGTTATGTTTTGTATATGTATCTTATTATCAATATTGATTTAATTGTATGATATTGTCAGCCTTGAAAGCGACGCTGTAGTCGAAACACGTTTCGGCTGACGCTGCAATTCAATAAAGAACACTAATTGAAATCGTATCAGTTTATTCAGCTAAAGATTAAATAATGGAACAAAGGGAAGAGCGCAAAGCATGTCACAACTTTAAACTGGCAGGCACTTCGAGCACACAGTTTGATTGCAAGGCTGGTTTAAAGCGAGCCCAAGACTTCCCACAAGGAGGTGTTTTGGGTGGGGAGGGGTAGGAACTGGGTGGGAATGGCCATAGGGATTAGCATGCCCAGTCAGTGTGTGGGAAAATAAACAAACCACTAAAAACCTTGTGTCCCTCCTCATGTGGCATGTTTCCCTTTATGTACTCTATTCAACACCTATAGAACTTTTCCCTCCTCATATGTCATTCCTTCCTATATGTACTTCAATGCTATAGTTTCGGCTTATAGATGTCGTCAAAACTAAATGCAACTGTATAGCGAGAGAATGCAGGACCCCAACCTGACGATACCCCTCACAACTAAAACCGCTGCCTGAAAAGTGTGGGCATGTGTGATACGAGAACCAAACAACAAATGGGTATTATCACTATTACCCACGTGTGCACCACAGCTGGTCAGGTAGATCCATTGGAGTACACCTGGCAGAAACATTCCACACCCAAATGCTTTGCGCATTGAAGGAATTAGAAAGATCAGCCACTAAACACAGAGCAACTGAAAAAACCACTGAGCTCTCTCGCTACAGAAAAAAATCAGCCTACCTCACATGCACAAGCCGTGTGCAGTTGTATACGTATGTTGTGCATAAAGCAACTCTAAAAGTACAAGGTGAGCCAGACCTCGTTCCAGCAATAGTTTCTATGTTTCCATCTCCGGCGTTGCTCCAACGTGATGATGTGTCAGCAGCCCTACAGATTAGGGGTGTATCGGCTACCTTTACTCCTTAAAAATAGGCAAATACTCCCCAAAAATTAAAATAGCGAGTAAAAATACTAAATAGGAAACAAAACAGGACCTTGTGCCTCTGCTTTCACTCACATAGCTATATGGATATGTTTGGACCAATAGTGCACGTAGTACCGCAGGAGGAAACTACTGTTATACCCTGATTTTGAATAAGTAAAGGTATATTTTTAATGTGTATGAATTAATAGTTGCAGAGAAATAATTATTACAAAAACATTTCTGCGTTCCAGTTAAAACATATTTTTACTTGCTTATAAAATACTCCCATTGGGAACTGAACTTGCCTTCTTACTACCTAAATAATCATTTTACTCCCAACTTTAAGAAAACAGGGAGTAAATCCAACTTCCACATCTTGTCTGGACACTGTGTGTCAGCTTTTATTAACATTTCAAACTGTTGATTTCGGTCGGGTCCCTGAACCCGGAGACAATTTCCAGACATGGGCAGCACAGGGTAATTAGCAAATGACTGCTAGCAGGGCAGCCGTGCAATTAACATTAGCCTGCTGCTTTTCAGTTAACTGCTCAGTAGATGGTATGGCGGGTTGAGTACCTGTGTTGGAGATCCGTCCACTAGTTTGTTGCATCAAATGTTTCCCTTTGGTATGTTGTAATCTGTGTGCCTTCTGCTGTCCATATAGTTTATTTTCTAACGATTTACTCTTCATAACGGTATGATGAAACCAGCGTGACGTTCAGTATCGGAACTGCATCAGCTAGCTGTTATTGAGTTTAATCTGAGCTCATAGTGCACATACATGGGGCAATAAGCATTCCTCAAACGCACAATTAATTTGTGTACATGATGATTAACTCTAATGCTATTATCATTTTTTGGTGCTATTGTTTTTTTTTCTTCCTTACTTTAGTTGCCCTTTATGTGCCTCTAATTTGTATGAATCGTGCATTTTTATGTGTATTTTTCTTCTAAAACACGCAAGTGGTAAGTTTTCAATTGTTACCTATTTCATGTTTAACATTACACAAAACTCTCATAAGGTAGCATTTATTACTTTACTATCAGAAATTACCAAAATAAAAATATTGTACTTCTATGGTGAATGTTGCAACCATTGCCTATATGTATGTATGATTAGGTTCCCCTTCTAACAAAAACACTAGAATATAATGATTTATTTACATGAGAATATTCTTTAATACATTAAGTAGTTCATGATAGTTCTCCCAATCACCCATAACATCTTGTTTCCAACATTACAAGCTCAATCCCTTGTAGGGACTGTTTATTAAAATTAATTTCATATGTGATGTCATCAGTGATGTCATCAATGACATTTGTGATGTCATCTTTCATGCCCTGGGTGTTAGTCTTAGCAGTGCAGAGTGGTGGCACGAGTTATGGTTGCTTAGCTTACCATAACTGGCGAATTTCTGTGGTTTTTCGGTTTTACTTTTAACTATAAAATCCAGTTAACTAAGTTTTTTTCATTGAATTTCATAGGTTTTTATTAGTGCAGCCTAACCATAACGTCTCTTTAATTAAGTTTTTTCAGTTAATTTCATAGGTTTTTCTTGAATTTCATAGGTTTTTATTAGTGCAACTTAACCATAAAGTCCCTTTAACAAAGATTTTTCAGTGAATTACATGGATTCTTACCAGTGCACGCTAATTTCCTACAACTTACTAATATTATACTTACCCCAATACAGCAACATTTTGGTCCAATTTACAAAGCTTTGCCTTAAAACTCTGCCAATCCCCATCTTCTTTGCAGACTTTCCGGACAGTGGGGGTCATTATGAGGTTGGAGGTAATGGAAAAACGATGCAGGTAAAGGATTACCGGCATTGCATACCGCTCCGGGCTATTCCAACCTAAGACCCCGGTATTAGAGGCACCGTTAATAATGGTGCTTCTAATAGCGGCAAGGGTGCGGGCACGCGGCCCATCATGCCGGCAATACCGGCATGCCGCTAATGGGAGGACATCACAAGTCAGGCGGCCATGCAAATGCCGGTATCATGAAGGCGCTAATAGGGGATACCGGCATGCCGGCATCGTGTACCAACCGTAAAATGCTATGTTCAGTGTTCCTAACTGCCACAGGTGCACACAATCAGCCAGCACAGGTGGAGGCAATGGAGTCTGGGCCAGCACAAAAGGAGTACACCCACACACCACACCCCTACCCACACCAAAATGATTCCACTAGTAGTAGCAATACTGGGGTTGGAGGACATGCTTGCATTGCTACACCAGCAACAACAACAGCAACAGCAGGCACCACAGAGGAGACGCAGGAGGAGAAGGAGGGTGAGACAGGCCCAGCATGCCCCACCAGCGCACCCAGTGGTACCACGCAGGGAGCCCCCAATCCCTTGCATCAGAGCCAGTCCATTCAACCTAACCCCTGAGCAGATCCACACCCTGTACCGTCTGGACCGGGACACCATCACCACCATCGTGGACATGATACACGATGACATTGTCAGCCTCATTGAAATACGCACAGCCATCCTCCCTCTACTGAAGGTATTGTCGGTGCTCCACTTCCTTGCCACAGGCACCTACCAGCACACAGTGGGGCACATGCATGGCATATCACAACCCTTATTTTCTCGCATTCTGAAACAAGTGCTGGATGCCCTCCTCAAACACACATGGGACTACATATCCCTACCACGGACTCCCCAGGAGATTTTTGACACAAAAGTTGGCTTCCATGCACTGGTAGGCATGCCAAATTGTATAGGTGCCCTCGACTGCACCCACGTGGAGTTGGTGGTCCCACATGCCATGGAGGTGGTGTACCGCAACCACAAGCAATACCACTCTATCAATGTGCACATGGTATGTGACGCCAGCAAGAGCATCACACATTGTTGTGCCCGATATCCCGGATCAACTCATGACTCAATGGTCCTGCGGAACTCCACGCTACCACACCACATGGCGCGACATGCAGGACGACGTGCCTGGCTGCTTGGTAAGTTGCATGACAGGCACATGGCATTGAAATGGGGGGAGAGATGCACACACCACCATGGTGTCAATGTTGATGAGACAGCACGATGTGTACATCACTAAACACTGTGCCCCAAAGCATCCCAAACAGAACATGACAACCAAATCCCATAGGAATGAAGTATGGTCGACACCTATCACAACATGCCAAACAGTAACCCACCCAACATCCCACAACACGTGCACCACTCTTCAGCAGACCTCACCGTCCGCAACACCATCCAGCAACATGCAGTGAATATACACTATTGTAGATGTAGACAAACACAAAAATGCTGGAAAAAGTTGCAAAATATACACTATGTTGTTGTCTCCAGCAAATCACCACACATGAAAAGCATCCATGGGAGTGCATTGAACAAAACCACCAAGGGAATCCACTGTCTGTCACAGGGCCGCCACAACCACAGGAGTGCAGCATGTCACCATGGGAAAAATCAGTGCTGAATGCCTAATATTGCAGAGCCTACTGCCAACGCTCCCAGTCAGAAAATCCTGCAGAACACAACGCATCACAAATTTGACAAGAACACAGCTGTATGCGTCCACAATGCATGAGTAAAATGAAGGCAGTGCAACCCACACCTTTAGTCCATGGCACAGGACACATTGAGGGCATAAAAATGGCGTGCATACAACCATCGACATGTGCATGTGACCATCGATAATCTGCTGGCATGTGTGACTAGTAGAGCTGTCCATCATGAATCGACTGACATATACCTTTTTTTGCCGCCCATGCAGGTGATAGTGGCTATCCCTTGAAGCCGTGGCTCCTCACCTCTGTCCGAAACCCACAGAACAGGCACGAGGAGGACTACAATCGTTCCCACACCCGTACCCATGTGGTCATTGAGCAGACCTTTGGCCTGTTGAGGCATGGTTTCGCTGCCTTAGCCGGTCGGCTGGGGCACTCCTCTACAGGTATGAGAAAGTGGCCAAGATCATCATGGTATGTGTCATGCTCCACAACATGTGTATCCGACGGAACGTGCTCCTGCCCCCTGACATTGAACTGCAACCACCTGGTCATGATGAAGGGGATGAAGAAGATGTGGCTGCACATCATCGCGGTGCCGATGCACAGGAGGGACGTGCTGTGTGTCAGTCAGTGATTGCACATGGCTGCAGAGTCTGACATGATAGTTGGACAGAGGGCACTGGGTGTGGGAGTACATGTACACTATGCATTGTATATGAATAAATGACACATGCGCAATGATGAATGTCCACTCAAGATATTTTTTTCACACAACGGGTGTATTTAAATGTCCAATAAAGATGAAAGTGCACTAACCCTCCACCACACACACACCCCTCCCCCCACAACTCCCCCACACATCCTCATCCCCCTCCCCCCACTACTCATGCTACTTATGCCATTAACAGCTTAGTGTGGTTTGTGTGAGATATGGCATTGCTTTGCTGCAGGCATCTGCATGTGTCTGTGGGTGACATGGAGTGTGGCGATACTTCATCTGCGGAAGGAGGTGAGTGTCCTAAGAAAACACATATGTCTGTCTAAAGAGGCAAGCCATGCCCCAATACACACACAATCCCAGCCTAGTTGTCGTCCGCAGCACACACTCCATGTCACCCACGCCTTCAATGGCCTCTATCCCTCTTGAGGCTCTGGGCAAATACTACATCGGCATTCTCAACCAGGGTCTTCGCAAGCATGGTGAGCTCGTCTTCATTAAAGCACTCCTTGCGCTGGCGGGAGGCTCCTTTTTTCAGTGCTTTGGGCATTATATAGTAGTTATGGGTTGATATTGGTACACAGCAATCTACTCCAGGTTCTGGGTGCTGAGGATGGCAATGGATTGTGTTTTTAAAGATGGCCGCCGTGCTCTTTCCTGTTCCTGTGCGATGACGCTACTTCCATTTCCGCTTATTTACAGTCAATGTTATTAGCGGTGACTGCTAATAGCGGTCACCACTAATACTGGCTTCATTCATGCCGGTAGTGCTGTCTGCGCTTTACATGGTGCCACTAAGGGCCATTTTTGGGATGTAATTACCGGCATGGCACAAAGCTTGTGCACGCGTACTCTTAATAGCCCTCTATTAGCGGGCTCTTGACTACACGGACACCGTATTTGCTCCATGCCGGTAAGGACGTAACTTACCTCCAACCTTGAAATGACACCCAGTGTCTCGTGACCAAACGTGCGCGCGCTGCATGAGGACATGAGTTTGCACTTTGCGAATGGGTCCATGCTTCGTGAACACTTCGGAATTGCATTTTTTGCTGATCTAGGATCTAGGAACTTTCTAGCTCAACATTTACCCATGCACTGCTCCTACACCTATTCTTACTTATTATCCATTAACAATCTAGCTCAAAGCACAAACTTGGAAGATATTAGCAAAACTGCTATTCATCTTAAAAATGGCATCAGCTATTGCCATTCCTCCTCCCCAAGAGCCACCATGAGCTAGAGGACCTACACAACAAAAAAAGCGCACTACTTCCAAAGACAGTAAAGAGGATCAAGAAGATGAGATAGAGGAAGTGACTTCCTCTAGCACCCAGAGAGAATCATGGGTGTGGCAGATTCTTTACCACTGTTGGGAATGTACCAAAGGCTAAAACTACCAAAATGAAATGCACTGAGTGCAACTACCTGGACAGTACTCCTACGGGACCACCTCCAAGCACTGCCACACCAAATCCAACCACTGCAATGCTCTCAGAAAGGTTGTTCCTTTCTTAGCAAGTAGTAGGCTGTCTTCCTCCACCTCATCTTCCTCAACCAATACTATAACCCCACAGCCTACTTCTGTGGGATGCAAAATCCCACCAGCTACCTTGCAAGCAATAAAAGAGGCTTTTGATCCATATCTTTTAAAGACAACAGTACTCTGTATATACTGCAACACACCACTCTGCAACTTCAAAGTGCTTTTGAAGATGTAATCAAGGGGCATGAGAAACACTGCCACCTACCTTAGATAAAACAGATGCGCAACATCTTCCCCTGTCCACCTCCCCCTCCATATTAATCGTTGGTGGTTCTTCTCTCATTTCTCACCCCACCTTTCTTTCGGACCTCTCCTGCAAACAAAACAAAATCAAGGTTCCTTTCACAGTTATAAAATAGAAATACAAGAAATAATCTTATAGATTCCATCTACTTTACATTTCTCAATAAAGTAGATAGACTCAATAAGATTCTCCAACATTTCATTAGCATTTTGTTGTATGCTGATGGAAATAATGTGACGTTCATACCCCGTTACAAAGGCTGCAACGGGGGATAACGGCCCGGCAGACCAAGTTATCGGCGTAAGTGAAGCGAGTGTGAATAACAAGGGCTCTAGGCCGTTATCCCCGTTCCAGCCCTTGCAATAGGGTATGAAGGCCATCAGCACCCCAGGTTGCCAAAGCGGTAAACCCTGGTTCTTAAAAAAAAGATTTTCCTTCCTACTACAGGACACACACAGAGTCCCGCTGTAGGAAGGAAAACACTTTTCCGAGATAGCCACCATGGAAAGGGAGTTACGGAGCCCCTCTTCCCTTTCCATGGTGGCCTGTTGAAGGCAAAGAGAAAGAGCAAATGCGGCGGCGGCAGAAAGTAGAGGAGCTACGGTGTGAAAGAAAAATAACACATGGAACAGAGGGTGGGGAAAGAGGGCAGCGGGGAGAGCCGCCCGTTAGGTGGCTTGGATCACAGGCTTGTACCAATGGTTCAAACATGCATTCCTAGCCACCTGACTGGCTGGCTCCCCCGCCCAAGGTGCTAATGGACAATGGTATACTCGAGAAAGATGGACCATAATCGATGAACCTTTATAGCTATCTACAGTCTCCACAGTCCCCTTTCCAGGCCATGGATTATTAAAACACCCAGATGCACATGCACACCATCGCACAGGGCAGCCCTTCTACCCTTTTTAATTTGATATTTGTAACACTCCCTCAATGCCTGCTTTCAAACAGTTACACATCCATTCACCAATCACCTCCAAAAACTGTACATATAACCCTATGACCATATTAAACTTACACACACCAACCGCCACTTAACTTTTACAAATCTTTTGCATCTGCATTTTGGATGCCAAGGTGGGATGCCCCTGACTAACTACTGGAGGAGAGGAGTCCCAAAGGTGAGAGGCATCTTAACCATAATATCCCTATAACCAAGTTTTTTCCTGCCAATTTAATAGGTTTTTATAAGTGAAAATGTTTCATGGTGTTACATCACTGTATATAAGTTATGAATAATTCCTCTTTTCATATACATGAAAGAACTATAAACTTCCTTTAAGAAACATGTTTTTTGCAACACATACTTATGCATGTCATTATCAGCAGCGCATGCTGGGGATGGAAATCATTGTTCAATTGCCAACTGCATAAGGCTCCAACATGACCCCAGCCAAACCAAACCACCTATTATTCACTGCACATACCCTGCATCCTAGCTCAGTGTCCACTATACCCTAATAATGTAAACAATGGCAAGTGCTCATGGCTTGCAGCCATGGCCAGTCTCCAAATCCATTGCACATAGGTTTTGGCCATGCCACATTCCCCAATGAGCAAATCGGAGTACACATTTGCATTTCCAGAGGGCCAGGCCCACAACCCAGACACCAAATGTATATCACTAGTTTTTCTACTTACATTCTTACACTTTTGTAAAATAAAACAAAAGAAATATTTCCAAAAACATGCTTTCTGGTCCTTGCTAATGCTCGTCGGGCAAGTTTGTTGTAATCTAATCCACCACTTCAGGCTGTAACGGCAAGCAGAATATTTGTTCCCATTCAAACCTACCGCTTAGGCCATGGCTCATGCCCCAATAAGCACATTACAGTACACATTTCTCCTTGCTGACGGCCAGGCCCATTGCCCAGACACCAATGTTATATCACTGTGGTGTGTACTTACATTTTACACTTTTGAAAAAAATAAAACACAGGACCTATTGCAAAACCATGCTTTGAATTTCTTGCTCACCCTCCTTGTGCATATTTGCTGCACTCCCATACAGCACTTCAACCTGTACCCACGAGCAGATTTTTTTCTTCTCCCATTCAAACCTATCCCAATTTCAAATAATGTTACCACATAGCCGGTTCCTGGTGGCTATGCCCACTTTAGCCCCATTGCTGGTCCCTCATCGTCATGGCCTTTAGCCAGATTGTCAGGGTCATGGCTTTAGGCCATGACCCTGACAATCTGGTCACTGCCCATGGCCACAAGCTATGCCACAATATTTGGTACCTACATTACAACACTTTTCAAAAAATAAAACACAGACACATTTGCAAAACCATGCTTTCAGGTCCTTGCCAGTGCTCCTTAAAGGAGTTTGCTACAAATCTGCCCATGTTTTATTTTTTCAAAAGTGTCAAAACATACATACATACAATAGTCATATAACATAGCCCCACTTGACAAAATCCATTCAGACTTTGCACAAACATTCAAGGTTGGGTCTATAATTTTCTGAAAACTTGTGTCTACATTCGTCAAATGGCAACACAGTTATAAGCCATCTAAAACTGTTGAGACACTGCCTCTAAAGTTTCCCCCTCTTGACAAAATCACACCAAACCTTGCAAAAATACTCATAACTAGGTCTACAATCTTTCTGATAACCTTTGTGCAGTTTCGTCAAATCGCACTACATTTATAAGCCTTTCAAATATTTTGGGACACCCCTCCCTTCTAATTTTGTTCCTTCTTCACCAAAAAGCACCACACTTTGCAGGACCATTCAGAGTCAGGTCAGGTCTAGAATGAAATACCAAAGTTCCATGCCGCACTTATCAAAACCTCACCAAACGTCACAGAATCAATCTAACGGGCCATATACTTATTTTTGCAAAGTCTTGTGAGGTTTCGTCCAGGGGGGGTGAAGGTATAAGCCACCAAAAAGTGCTCTTCCTATGGGCTGAGCAACTTAACCATAACTACAGGGCCACTACCGCAGGCCCTGTAACATATATACATTCGGAAAGTAGAACGCACAGGGCTGCAAGGGGGCTGACGAGTGACAAACAGCTGGCCATGCTGTAAAAATATTAAATGGGAGGAGGTACCCCTCTGATCTGTGTGGAAGACACAGGTCAGGTGATGGTACATAGGGGAAACAAAATTACAGGAAGATGCATGGTGTCTTTCCCATTTAAAGATGGGCTCTAGTTTTGGCTTGTTTCAAGAGAGCTTCCTTAGAGACTTTCATCAAAGATGGCTACCTCCATGGAAGAGTTCAGAGATCAAAGAGTTCTGAGATGGGCAGGAATGGGTGGGATTAGCCATAGGGATTAGCATGACTAGGGGCAGAGAATGGGAGGGGATCTATAACCAAACAACACCAAATACACTGTGTATCCCTCCTCAATTTCATATCCATTGAAAAGGATTACAGATCCTCATTCAAAGCCCATATTATTTTAATGACAATAGTTTTGGCTCAAAGGTAGCACGTTCAGCGCCACCTAATAGCCCAATCTAAAAATGGCACATCTGCAACACCTTGCGCCCAACATGTTTCTTATTTGGTACAAATCCATCCAGCAGTTTTTGCGCTGTGGATGTTCATTGAAGTATCTTTTTCTTTATTGAAATATCCATGAGAATAGGCTGAAAAAAGCTTTTTAACCAATTAACACATTTCCCCCATTTTTTCCAGTTCGGAGGGGTCTGTGCCACACAATTCATTTGGAAAATGTCATCTAAATCTGTCTCTTCAGTTAAAGGCTATCAGCAATAGACGTTTTGGAAAACGATCATGCAAATGGGTTTTATCTTAACCATATGGCAGCGTCTGCCACCCTATATGTATTATCTTCACATTATGAAGAAACATCATCCGCACAACACAAATGTTTCTCCCCTTCTCCTGTAACTCATTCCTGATGCAAGAGATTTTCACTTAGGGTGGCCAAAGCCAATTTCTATTCTTTGAGGACAGGTATTCCCTGTGGGAAGAAAGATTGGAGTGCATAAGGGGAGTCCAGTGTTACCTTAGTCCCTATTTCCTTTGGCCAATTCTTTGTATCATTGAAGGATTTGTTTTATTGTGTTTCCTCTGTGAAATCAGGGTGGAAGGCTAGTGGACCACTCCAGGGTTCCTCTTTTGTTTGATGGCCTGTTGTAAATGTTTATCTTTGTTTCAAGCTTCCTACACTTTTTTCAATCAATCACCCAATCTTCCAGGAAACCTTAAAGGCCCCAAGGTGTAGCCCCCTGAACAATTGTGCACACATCTGAGTGCGTATCTCCTTACCCTCCAATTCCTCAAGGACCTCTTGATTTGCAGGGTGTTCTTATGAGTTAGGCAGTGACCATAAATCCAGTGGTGTTTGCCAAATACTGCCAAATATACCAACCTCCAAATTCTGGGTCAGATGCCACCACCAATGTTCCATGCGTAAAACAGCGGATGGTATTCTGGGCAGCCATTTTGCATACAATCCACCTATTTTTACCTTCACCCTGAAGTGGAAGAAGTCATTCAAAATGTCCCCACAATAACCTTCAGGCTTTTTTTACTGCACAGAAGTACTTGAGCGTCCCTTCAATACAGTATTAAACATTTCAAAACTGTATTACTGTTAGGGAGTGAAAAGGTGAGAATATCTAATGGTCCTCTCATATCCCATTACACATGTAACGTATAAAAGGCTTACAATCTATCCTTTTGTGCATTAAAATGATGTACAATAGTATTCCAAACCACTGCTGCATGCTATCCATTCTCACCACCAAAACAAAAGTGGAAATGGATAAAAAAAGAAAATAAAGAAAAAGACAGAGTTTACCTCTGGTAGAAGTGGAATTTCTGGAAACCTGCTAAAGGTATTCCACACACACTACTCTGCCAATGGTAAACTCTGAACAGAGTGCATTTTCAAAAATACCACCACAGAGATTGTAATTTTCCCTGAAAGTATTTCTTCCCAAAAATCTGCCCATATCTTAATGAGACCCTTGGAGTCCACTGAACACTGCAGGAGGTTCCTGCAGAAGGTTCCTGGATCTCTGTATGTGCTCTAACTGTTATCAGTTGTTTTGCCTCGCTCTGTTGTGTAAATTCTCTGAATGTTTATCAGTTACTTAAGGTCAGTAGTGAGGAGGGTCCTGTTTGCATTTACCTAAGGTATAGCCAGAGTTCTAGAACAGTTTGTCCTCTCTGTGTCATCCATGGGAATATCTATGTTCTATCCTTTGTGTTGGGGGAACCCAACGTTCAAGGTTTGTCAAGCATTTGGCTACTGTAGAGATGTTGTATCAAGTACAATCTACATCTAAAGCCTAGAGGTGGAGAACACATAAGTTAAGCTGCCATCTCTGCTGCAGGAGGGTCCCAGAATATGAATTTTGTATTTGTATTTTATTAGGCTTTATATAGCGCTTTACACCAAAGCGCTTTACATAAGGACAATAAGAATACATAACAAGCATTAACAACATGTGAGTCAAGTATCAGAAAACAGTATATAGAACAATTTACATGAACAATATGGCATTACATGAGTGGTATTGGACCGTGGTGGGAGAGGTAGTCAAGATATAGGATGTGATGTAGGACTGTTGTGAAAGAGACAGCACAGGCATTAGGATGGTAATTGGAGGAGGTAAGATTTGATAGAAGTGCGGAAGGAGGAATAGGAGGAGATGGATTGGATAGGGAGAGGAAGACGGATGCAGTGGAAAGGGGCCAGAAGTTTAAAAGATCGAAAGCAGGATGGGGCACACGGTAGAGGAGGGAGAGTGAAAAGGAAGAGATCAGCAGAGCAAAGTAGGCGAGGGGCAGTATAGAAAGTGATGAGAGAGGAAAGGTAAGGTGGGGCAAGACCATAGAGGGATTTAAAGACGAGGCAGAGGAAGTTGAATTTGAGATGGGAGTGAAAGGAGAGCCCGTTTAGAGAGGGGAGGGAAGAGGAGATGTGATTGTGAGGTGAGAGAAGGCAGAGCGAGCAGATAGCAGAGTGGTAGATGGATTTAAGAGGGGTTAGATTAGTGGAGGGGAGACCGAAGAATAGAGTGGAGCAGTAGAAGAGTCTAGAGAAGATGAGGGAGGAAATAAGGAGTTTAGTAGCATGGCCGGTTAGGAAGGGACAGACTTTACGGATGTTATAGAGGTGGAAGTGGCAAAAGCGGGCAGTGAGAGATGATTGCATATTGGTGTTTTGCTCAAATCTACTTTTTGTTGACTAACACCAGTGGAGCAACTTTGCTGGAAATGTCATGTGGGGACATGATATTTAAATGAAAGGGGCCCCCACCAAATGAGTGGGACAAAATGGTGTGCCACAAAAGTTGGGCGGGACAAACACCTTTTTCCCCCCCTACAATTACACCCATGCCACAATATTTCACTGTTGCTTCTTAGCTTACCACTGCCTTTGTGGAAGGGCACTAACCAAATGGAAGAAGGTTGAACCTTCCCCAAAAGCATATCTTGAGCTGAGTGTTTTGTGGAACTGCGAACACTGCAGAAAACTTTGCTGTGCTGGGCTAATCTGAAGATTTCCTCCATTTCCATTGAAGGGGGTGTGGCTCCCTGCCACTGCTGTTGATGTGAATCACTCACAAGCCTCACTTCCATGGAGCGAGCAGAGTGAGCTGAGTGTTTTGTGGAACTGCGAACACTGCGGAAATCCTTGCTGTGCTGGGCTAATCTGAAGATTTCCTCCCTTTCTATTGAAGGAGGTGTGGCTTCCTGCCACTGCTGTCAGTGTGAATTACTCATAAAACTCACTTCCGTGGAGTGAGCTGAGTGTTTTGTGTTTCGTGTGGCGGGTGCCGGAGGCGTCCGGTCCCTATGTGAAGCCCATTTTCGTCGATAGATGGAAGTAACACGCTCCAAGGTTTTCACCGGGCTCTAAGTAAGTGATTGCTACGAGCACGTGGAAAGCATTGTGACAGTGTGCTTGGGGGGAAGTGTGGGGGCAAAGTTCTGTTTCCATTTGATTCAGGGAGCCGCACGGTGTGGCGCTCGTGATTTGTGTAGAATCTTTGCCATTTAAAACTGGGTGACACCGGCAGACAGATTTTCCTGTGCAGCTGATTAAGGTGTTAAACCGTGCAGTTACTGTGGGGGAGGTTTTTCCCTTTGAGCCCGTGGGGAATTGCTGTTTCCTTTGATTCCGAAAAGTGTTCCCTCAATCTTGGCAAAGTATATTCGTCCAACAACTAACTATGAGGTGACTGTGGGGGCGGGTCCCCTTTGAGCGTACGATTATCAACATGCTGTGTGCCTGTGTTTTAGAGGGTTTCTAGTGTCCTCTTGTGCGTAGTCTCTGGCCCTGTTTGTAGGGAAGAACTGGTTAGTGGCTAGTGACATTGATTTAATATGCTGGGGAAACAACATCCAAAACAAGAAATTATAATCTCAGGAAACAAAAACCATATGGCATGAGCAACGGATATTGTCGGGCGCCTGCAACAGGGATTACAGACGGAATATCAATGGCCCCTGTAGAGGAAATTAAAACACCAACAAGGTCGGGCCCTACTAAACAGGGCATATGTCCTCCTTTTTTGGAAAAAAACAGTAGGCTCCAAACCAAAGGTACCCGGATGCACAAAATAAGATTGAGGCTTTATTCCACAAAGCACCTGGGTTAAATAAATCTCTTTTACATTCCACATTTGATGAAATTGATAACAATTCTTTATTGGATTTATGCTACCTAGTGAGTAATTCCATGTGACTGACCAGAGAAGTCCACCGGGTCCCAAGCAGCAGAGGTACTCTAAATACAAGATACAAATACGAGCTGTTGCACTCGCCTAACCTGCTCCTCAGATCTAAGCAACATAGGAGACGGAGCAGCCTGTACACCTCGTGCCCCTATACCTCGGCATGGTTGGAAGACAGACTTACTGCATAACTGACTAGACGGTCCTGAAGAAGATGGTTTGAATTCCTCTACTCCATCGAAACCGGTCTAGCCTATTGGTCATGGGCGGTCCCGTGGCCACTTACAGATGTCCCCAGTAACACGGGGTGATAGCCCATAAGAAATATAACACCAGCTTATTACTCACATGCTGTGAGCTTTTTACAGTGTTCTATAAAAACGGGCAGCAATGTATCATATCTGTTGCCCCTTTTTTAGATGTTAACAACATCCACTACTCCACATGAGATCATATTAAATTCCCTTAGGGTGAATAAAACACGAACAGAAAATCCCATGGTTATTTAAATGCTCATGCAAGCTACCTTAGCTGTGTTTGACAGTTATCTAATAACCAGCCCTGCCGCACTAGGAGTTGTGTGTTGATTTTTTGTTGGTTGCTCTATTTTAGAAAAAGTTGTTTATTTTGCTAAACAGGCATCAATGCAGGTTGGAGCACCACTACACTTGGTTATTGGAGGGACAATTTTTCTCTTATCCTATCCCAATTAGATAGGCGTTCCACCACACGCTGCCTAGGGATAGGAACCCCTGTGTAAGGACAGGGTGTTCTTCCAACAGGGCTAGATAATAACACACTGTTGTTTGTCTCCCCCACCTGCATTCACTCTAACCATTGTTTTAAGATGTAAGCTTAGATTATATATTTTCTCCTAAGAATCGTTTGTATTGTGATACAACATTGTTGATATAACGGTCATGGAATGAAAGAATTTCGATTCTAACTTTTGAATTACCCTGATGTTTCACCTTGTAAATCGCCCATCATTAGATAAACTATTCACAAAGATCCCTGTGCTATAAATCCTAAATTCCAGTGCCTTGAATTTTGTACAACCGCTGGGTACACACTACGTCTAAGATCCATTGTGCGCTACCAGCAACTGCTGCCTTAATCAGAGCCCAATATGAATCATTGGAATTCTTGGGCTACAAACTTGATAGTGAGCAAATGTCAAAAGCTGATTATAACTGCTAGAAGAGAGCAGTAATGTTATAGCAGTAGAGACCAGATTGACCCATGAAGATAGAAATATACATTTACTGTTGATATGTATATATGACCCACCAGGGAGTGAAAAAACAGAGAATATTTTTGAATACCTGGATAGGCTATTGATGACCTGGTAGTGGATCCAATTTGTTCACAACGAAAGTCCCGGCTCGTCAGGTATCTAAAAGAAATAATATGGTAGTGAAAACTAAGAACTCCAAAGGTGAGGAATGGACAACGTTTTGAGCGGGAAGGTAGATGACCCCCTTAAATGGCCATTTGTGTAATGATATTTCAGGACAGCCTACCTGGAAGGTGGGTAAAAAGGAAAGCACCATTGATTATGTATGTGCGAATGGACCTCTACTCAAATGCGCAGTTGCACTAGATATAAATCCTGCCTCCTATAGTGATCACCATAGGTTAGAACTGTGCATCCGGGTAGTGGAAAGGGAACACATAGAACTGGGACCTGTAGATCTGGAGCTTGACCCAGGTGGAAACAGAATTCAATGGTCACTGGGCAACATTAGAAGGGCCGGTAAATTGCTGGCTGTAGCCATGGATGAAAAGAACGATTTCTTATACATTCTAAATGCGGAAGGTATTGAAATGTGGATCAAAGAAATAACCAAAAAAGCCGGTGTGATCAGAGGCAAACCGTTAGTCCAATTGGGTGAGTTAAAAACCAAACGTTTTGAAATGGAAATACAATTGGTGAAAGAAAGCTCCGTAGGCAAGTGCGTCTTATACAAAGATCTGCACTATCTATATCTGACAACATGGCAACAATTTGAAACATTAAAAATATGCTTCAACATTGGCTACAGAGATATAAAGCCTATGGTCTGAATAAGAATTGGCAGCACCCCATGAAGGTTATGATGACCCGCAATCCAAAGACCACTGGCGGACTCTCTCAATGTCTAGGGATCCAAAAGATGGTAAGAGTATGCTACCAAAATTTCCAGGATCCACATGGCAAAAGTTTATTGAAACTAAAATGATGGTTAGTCAAAAAGTGACTGATGCTTTAGACGGTGGTGAGAGCCCTTGGCCTTTACACTTTAATCATGATTGCATTGTGGATATGATTAAAAAGGCTACAAATTCAAAGGCACCTGGCCCAAATGGGCTGTCATCTGTTGTACTGAAGGCTGACCCATCAAAATGGGCAGCACGGCTATGTAACCTATTTGATAAAGTGTGCTCCCAGAGGAAGATCCCCCACTCTTGGATCTGTGCCATATTGATGCCAGTACACAAAGCAGGTGATAGGTTGAGCCCAGAAAATGACTGTCTCTTATCACTTTGGGACACCACTGGTAAACTGTTTGCAAGCTGTGTGCTAAAACATCTGCAAGCATGGGTTAGTGAAAACAAGCTCATACACCCACTGTAAACCACGTTATGAGCAGGAGCTAGTATAAATCTAAATCTGAGTGTGGTTGACCGTCTACTTAATTGTACCAAAGGCAAAGCCAGCCCTCCTCTGTACTTAGCATATGTGGATTTTAAATCAGCGTTCGATTTAATAAACCGGGAACACCTGTGGGCAAAAAATGCAGAGGTGGGGATGCCCAGCCTGGTTACTTGAAATTGTTAAAGCCTTGCACAACAATACCATGGCCAGGATCAGACTGGGCAATGTCAACCAGCTATCGGATGAGATCGGCATTAGTAGAGGTGTGAAACAGGGATGCATGTTGGCCCCCCTTTGATTTAATCTAAACCTCGCCGATCTCATCCGACGTTTGGAGGCATTAGGTAGCTGGTCCCCCAAGATAGCAGCCCTTCTGATATTTAAATGTGTGCTTCTAGACTGCAAATAGATCTCTGATGGCAGTCTTCAAACTCACTGATGTGGCAGGCAAGATGAATGGATGGTACAAGAAAATAGCCACCCCACATAAATGCCTGTTTTTGACTGATAAACTTAGTACAATACCTTTGTTCTATTTTCATTGCTAACAAAAACTGGCTGCATGGGACTTCCAGCATCATTAGGTATTGAGGTATTGGTGAGATATGTGTTAATATGTTGTTCTTTTAACCAAGTGCCAATCCCCCATCTAACATTTCCTGGTATACACTACCACCCCACAATTGTGGGGCTCGTTTTTTTATAGTAAAAACTCGAATGTATTTAAATAATTGCAATGCAAAGGTGCTCTCCTTACTTAATGCATGGGAAATCACCACAATAAGATACATGAATGTTGCTAACTTATTCACAGTTAGATGGCCTGCCTGGGACCTCTCATCAATAAACCGTGCACACATGGTGTCACACCAGAACCAATAATTCAATTTTTGGTTCTAAATCTAAGGGCCTCATTACACGGTAGGCGGTAAGGGTTTACCAGTACCGGTAAGGGCACCGGTACCGGTAAACCCTTACCGCCTTACTACAAGTTCCCTTTGCGGGACCCGACCTTAACGGCTGGTTTTACCAGCCGTTAAAGTAGGGTGCCGCAAAGGGACCTTGGAGCTAATTACGGTACCTCAATTTGCGGTACTGTAATTAGCACCTTCCCCATTCCCATTATGCCCTATGGGGGCAGAAATGGGAATGGGGAAGTGCCTTGGTGAATGGGGAATTACCGCCCCGCTCACCTTGGAGTAGGGCGGTAATTCCGCCATCCACCAAGACGGACACGGTAAAATACCGGCGGCAACCATGGCGCTAATAGCGCCATGGTTACCGCCTTCCGTGTAATGAGGCCCTAATAAAATAATCTAACTTCTAAACACAATCGTAGACAATAATGACATCGCTGCTGCTTACCGGCTATTATATTTAAATGATTTGAGTGGTTTATACATTGCATTACGTTCCGAATAATCATCGATTTTTTAATTTTTTATTTTCTTCAGTATTAAAAAAAACAAGCTTTGGTGCCGGAGAAGGTTTGCATAAATATCAATGCTATTATCATTTGATAGGAATAATTCACCCTATGTAAATATGGTGCTGAGGGTTGCTAGTATGTGCATGCAATGTGAATGCAGGTTTGGGTTAGGAAAGCAGTGCTATCAATTTAAAGCACACAGGTCATTGGTTCACCCACCCAACAGCGAAAATGTTATTTATGATTTTCTAATACAAGGATGAGTACCATTTCTACTTGCCTTCGCAAATCGGGCCCACAGCTGCAAAGCCCTTCCCATAATGTGCAATGTTGAGAGAGGAGCAAATGTAATTTACCTTGGCATCATTTTCTAAGGGAATGGAAGTGACACAACTAAACTCCCTTCATCTCCCAAAGTATTTTAAGTATCTATAGCTTTCACAGACCACAAATTATCAAGAACTTCTCCATTAGACTATGAAATTTGGCCATTCAAATCACAACCTAAGTGGTTGACTCCACCTGTAAAAAACACTCTGGGTACAATTTGATTGGAATTAGTTTATGAAAGACTACACTTTATCTGCACAGAAATGCTATCAGTTCTACTCTGCACTCACAGCATATTAGCATGTTCTTGGTTTTCTTTGAAATTAAAATCTTAGTTGGCTGTAAATACAGTGAGAAAGCAAAGTACATTTCCCAGTATGATATTAAAGTATGTTATTTGAAATGAGCTCCTCATTGTGACATTTTACAGCCCCCCCCCCCCCAACTCCAGGGACTCAAAAGAGCAGATCATTCTAGGGGACTTATCAAATTACATTTGTGGTAATGTTCATATTCCCTTCTTTAAGGCAGTGAGTAAGGGAATTTCTAGGCAGCTAGCCTCTCCTGGTCCCTGCCTCTCTTTTTCAGGAAAGTAGCTCTGCCTCAGGTTAATAATACAGGGGTGTTCTCCTTCTATATAGCTTCATATTCCAGTGAGAGAGAGAGAGAGAGATCCCTGTGACCTGTGTGTTTCTGCTTTTATGATGGGTGATAGTCTCACACATTTTCATGATGATATAACACTTTTTGATTGCTCAACTCTTTCCATTAACTTTATTAACTACCAGCTAATACACCCCAAGTTCTTTTAGGTTTATCATATTTCTGAACATGAGAACAGATGGGGGATGTATGTTCTTAACACATTTGGTTGTAAACTCATATGTATTCCATATTTTATCATAGCAACTTTAATGAAATGTGCATTTCAGGGACCCATGAGCCAGACGGTCATAGGGACACCCAAAAATGAAATATGAGTTAACTTTTCATGAAGTTATTAATATTCATTATGCTGTTACTTATTAAAACTGTAGGCAATGTTGACTCATTTGGGAGAGGAGAATGACAGTCATAACACACATGTCCACTTATGTCTAAGTTGTATGGTTGTGGAGTTCTGTTAAAAAACAGTTTTAAATGCATGAGTAATGATCATTCAAATGGCCTATTATATTTCTGCAACTGGGTTCCAGCCTTAAGTTTCATTTTTTAGAATTGTGAAACTTTGTGTTCAGCATAATTAGTCATGTAAACAGCTAGGAGAGGTCTCATTGTCTATTTTCCATTATTTAGCATCTGATCAGCTTTATTGTCTTAACTGATGTCAGGGGGGGGGGCACTAATGTCATTTCAGCTCTTTGAAGCTGGGTATTAGCAGAGGTTAGGCTGCTATTTGAGCAGGTCTGATTCTTATCAGGTGGAATTTTAAAATGTATTTATAATTCTATTCTTTTGAAATTATTTCACAAGGGTGGGTGGTCTCATTAACACAGATGCCTGGCCCAGCAAACCCTTTGTTTTGTGAACCCAATGAGTTTTTATGATACAAAACAAATTAATCTATATACTCAAAATAGGCAAGGCAAGTCTCCTGCGACACATCCCCTCTCTCCCACATCTGATCATGTATGCAGGGTGCAGTGGAGTTTAACTCTAGTTGGGTCCACTGGAGACACAGCAAAACAAGCATTAACTCAGCCCATATTAAAAACATTGATTTCTAACACATTTAAAAAGTAATGTATTCCCTATTTTTTAATACTGCACGTACAAATCGTATACTTGCAACAAGGCATTTAGATATATTTATATATGTGTCACTGTTTTTTTCAATATATTTATTCTTGACAGAATCAATCAAGGTCTCAGTTGCTGCTGAAAAACGACATACACTGTTTGCACACAAGAATTTCTGACACACTGGGTCTTTTCAAAAGATGTTCTTGGTATGTGATCAATTCTGTGCCACTTGTAGAGTGCAGTTTCTCATGGTAGCAAGTAACTACTACTAACTAGTAATGCATTATTCCAGCACCTTTTCACTTCAAATTGAGACCGTCTCCATGTATCTCAATTTATCCCACAGGTAAATCCTCCATGTTTAGAGTTGCTGTTATTCCCCATTATGGAGTCACATGGTACTACATTAGGATTGGAGTAATTATTGCCACAGGTAAAATTGCCATAGGTAATAACTCCTCAATTTCCCCCATCAGCCATACGGTGGGGGTACTCCTGCTATTTTTGTCAAAATGTATCCTTTGTCAGAGCAGTATAAATGGCAGTAAATCCATTATTGTCATATTTTGCAACTACTGTCATACTCGAGTTAAGACCCAATGTGGTATCGAGATTATCATGGTAATTGCAGGTTTTCTACAGATCAGGAAAAAATATATCAATTGTGAAAAATTTTGCACTGTGTATGAATATGTATTAATAAATGTCCATTGCCGCAAGGTATATTAATTGCAAAACACTAGAGGGTACTAGAACATTCAATTAAAATAATGGAAATGGAATGACAAAGGGACCCTTTCTTGGAAAAGAAGTATGTTCTGTGCTACCCGAAACAAAGTATGAAAATGGTTTGAATAAAAAAGTTATGAATAAAACATTCACCACAATAAAAGGAAACATACGTATATGAAACATTATTGAGAAATGCTAATTTTAAATGTCTGGCTCAATTGCTGCAAACTAATACTTTTTTAAACTTTTTTTGCAGGTAACCCAGCATGTCGATACCGGTTAAAAATAAATTCACGTGGTTAGTGGCAATCACTGTCATTTTCCTGATGAGTGTTATCTGGAACAAGAAGTTAATGAAGGTACAAACACCCTCTACTCGGTATTATGCAGTTACTGGAGGACCACCTCCTGAGACCTGGATTTGTATTTATTGAGCAGATAATGTGTTTCACCCATAAACACAAAGCAAAGATACTGTATTTGGGACAATCCTAAAAAAAGTGTATTAGAATAGAGGTGACAGGTGGTGTAAAACTGACCAGTTGGTTAAATGGAATACAACAGTAAAGAGGCCAGGGACAAGACAAGTCACAACACAGGCCGCAGTACCAAGGAAGTAATAGGTACAGCTTTCAAAATACAGAAGAGTTATGTGCTGGGTAGTTAGGGAGGGGAGGAAATGTGTTGGTAAACTGAGGGATCGCATAAGTGGCTCATGAGGTGATAGTTAAGTAACAATTTAATAGTAGATGGTAGGGGGGGTTTTGACATGGAAGGAGGAGTTGATGACATGGGGTAGTAAATTGCAGTAGTGCTGGTTGAGGTAGGAGACGGAGCTAGATGATGTGCAGGGCAGAAGGGGAGCCGATAATTTAGGGAGGGTGTCTCAGTAGAAGTTGCATGGAGGGGAGGAGTGGGATAAAGTGTATGCCAGGTACGTGGGTGCAAGACCATGCTGTGATTTGAAGACTAGGAGCTGGAATTTGAGTAGGCACTGGTTTCACAAAGGGAGGTAGAATGAACAAGGGGAAGAGCAGGGAAGATTCCAAAGGGTATTGGTGGTGCAGTTGAGTATTTTGTTAAACGGAGAAAAGGAGTAGAGGGGGTGGCCCAGGAGGTGGCTGGCACAGTAGTCAGAGCTACACGGTACAATAGTTAGTATTAAAGTTTTGGTGGATGGCAGGTAAAGAGTAGGCAGATTTGTCAGATATTAGGACAGTTAATCCTAGCCTCAGTGAAAGTGGTAGTAATGAAGTGATGAAGACTGAGGTTGCTATCAAAAGGTAAGTATGGTTTTGTGCCTTAGGGGAGGAGTAAAGAATGTCAAGTTGGTCAGAATAGAAGGGGGGAGGCAGTGGAAGCATGTAGGTATCTTACTTTTGTTTTGAAAGAGTTAAGCAGTGGAAAACATAGTTATATCTAGCAATTGATAGCAGAGAGACGGTCAGTAATGGCTAAATTGAGGTTCTGACTCAGATTAGGGAAGGAGAAGAAGATTTGTGTATCTTTTGCAAAGATATGATGGACAAACCCAAAGGAAGAGATGAGTTGACCAATGGCTAAGGATAGAGACTTGAGGGACAACAGGAAGCAACATTGGGTGATGAGTTCCAGTCTATGGAGAAGGAACACTCTAAATGATAGGAAGCAATCACACTGAAAGCAGTGGCCTGGATTTCAGGGTTGGGAAAAGTCTCAGTAATAGTCGGGTGGTCCACCATTTTGAAGGCAATTGAAAGGTTATGAAGGATTAGAAAAGAGGATTGATTATGATGGCTAGCAGAGGTCGGGAAATTATAGACCTGGTTAATGGCTGTTTCTGTAGAGTGGTGGCTGCTGTATTCAGATTGGAAAGCATCAAGGAGGTTGTTAGTATCCAGATAAGAGAAGATTGTGTTAAAGAAGGGTAAATCAGGATTTTAGAGTAGTGAGGGAGGAGGGAAATGGGCCAATAGCTTGGTTGTTTGGGTCAGTCGAGGACTTCTAAGGGATCTGTAGGACAGTAGTTACCTTGAAGAAGTCAGAAAGATTTCACATGAGTGGTTCAAGAAGGTAGAGTGATGGAAGCATGTGAGAGATGCAAGTCCCATGATCATCTGCGTTGCAAAGTGCTCCAAAGAGGTAAAGGAGGGGTTGGCAGCTAAGTGGGAGTGGTTAGGAGGAATGAGTAAAACTGATTAGTAGTAGGGAGGGATGGAGTGGGAGAAAGAAGTAGGGGAGGACACAGAGAGAGGAGAGCAGTGTGGGTGTCATGGAGCTTTTTGATCTTGGGTGAGAGGTAGTGTGCAAAGTCATTAGCAGATAAGAGAGGGGAGTTAGCATTAGAACTAGGATGGTAAAGGAATGTTTTTGGAGGGAGAGCAAAGCGTAGTGATGGGATTAGCAAAGTAGATGGATTTAACAGTCAAGAGCCATAGTGAAAGCGATGAGGGTTTCCTTTTAGGCAAGGAGAAGAGGCAGGGCATGGCCACTACACTGTCTTCGAAGATGGCGTTGTATGGCATTCTTTAGGTGGTAGATCTGCTGGGGATTCTGGGTTGGGGGTGTAGGGTAGAGGGAGTGAAGATGCCAGAGGTATATTGGTGTTGCTCAAAAGAGTAGTGGGGAGCCTTGTTAAAGTCAGAGACTGCCTGTTAAATGGTGGAGGCATGAGGGGGGAGCAAGAGAGAAAATAGAACCTGACCTTAGTTACATAGAGGCCAGAGGTTTTGGTTTTCATTTTGTCCTTAGTAATGGCGAAGATTGAAGGAGGGGTAGATGAAGACAATCTCAAGCGAGGTCCCTTGGAAGTGAATACTTGATTTTGGAAGGGAGGTTAGGAAGTGCTCGAAAAGGAAGGAGTCCATTTCTAACTAATGGGTGAGGGGGAGTTCTAGTTGGTTGAAGTTTCCCATGGGCACTTCAGAGGCTTTAGTGGAAAGGTAGCCATGCAGGAGCTCCTGATCAGCCCAGGGGATCCAGAGAATAGTGAATGGGGTTGGAGTGAGGACTTGATTAACTGTGAACTCTAAGGAATGTGGTAGAAATTCTGAGGGAGAAAGGATGCATTATTAACCATTAGTACAACCCCACTGCTTTGTCAAGTGCAAAAGGTGGCAAAGTAATGGTAGCAGGCAGCCAGGGTTGTACGAGCCAGTAATCAGTGAGAAAGGAGTTTTCTTTAGCATACAGATTGTGTATTCCAGAGTATGAATGTCAAGAAGTAAGAGAGTGTATGGGAAAGGATTCAGCACTGGAGGGGAGCGGAGAGGGGTAGGTGGGGTCCAAGTGGTTGGTTAGGAAATGCACATTTTGGGGCAAGGGTGTCATAGAAAGTGGGCGAGTACACGGTGGATATGAGGGGGAGGTCAAAGAGGAGAGCATCCACAAGAAGTGAGCGAAGGGTACAGAGAGAGTGAGTACTCGCAGTAAAGGGATGCAAGAGAGCATGTTTGAAAGATCTAGGAGGGGAGGACGTGGCGTGCGAGGCAGGTAGGGGATTGTCCAAAATTGGAGTGCAGTTCCATCAGGTGGAAAGCAAGACCCTGATATTTACAGAAGGTAGAAATATTGGGATGTGAGTAGTTTATGATGAAAATAGCAGTATATCCAAGGCCTTCAATGACAACAACACAGTTTGAACGTATGTGCATGAACAAAAGCGAATAAGATGCAGTTATACAGTATATGTAGGGCCATAAGAGACCAAAGCTTTGCTCGGTGGTATATGTTGGGCCATAGAGGACTAACAGGCAGTTAAACCGTACATGCAGGGCCATAAGTGAAAACAAGTAGATGTAATGAACCATGTATGATCAAAACAAAACTAGACCACTAGTTAAAGATGCATACCCATTCTCTCTGAGTCTTAAGTGGTTTTACAAACTAAGTGACGTTGAAATTCTCCAAATATGCAATTATCCTATCTCTCATACAGTCATAACTGGGGGCATGCATTCCTTGCCTGAACATTTTTTAGTGGCATTGAAGAACCACATTGTACAGTAGGCACTAGCAGCTGGTGAGTCTCAGGAGAGCACCAGCACCCTTAAGGTAGCAAGAACTGCGAAGAGGAGTAAGATTTAAAGTAATGGTAATTACTGGCAAGTCATCCGGCCAGGAATGGTCTGTTGATAATGCACTTAAGCTAGATGGAAGTTTATAAAGTGTCAGATTATTGGGACATCGTTCCCATTTTTACTCTCTTACTTCGTTGTTGCATGAAGTTCTTGTTAAATAGAAGTCTAGGACCTCATTATGAGTTTGGCAGTAGTGGTAAAATATGCAGTGTTTGGAAATACTGCATGTTTTACCACTGGGAGATCCGTTTCCAAAACTTTAACTCTTTTTTGTAGAGGGAATTACCTCCAAAAAAAACATGAGCGCATGTGGTATTACCACCTACAGTATCAAAATGGAGCCGCCGCATGCGCGCTGCATGCAGTAACAGTAAATAGGTTTACTGGTATTGCCAGGGGAAATACTGCCAATCCCGTAATGAGACTTAGAACCTGGGCCTAATTGACCGTTTTAGTTTGTGCCGTTTTAATTTTTGCTTGTGCCATCAGTTTTGAGCCAGTTTTCATTTTCCATCAATCTTCTTCAATGGCCTTTTTTATGATGTTAAACTTTCCTGCAGGTGACATTCTTAGCCTCTTTTTCTTCCTTTTCAGTTTTCCAGTCTGAGGGGAAATGATCAGTCATGCCCAACTGTCAAAGAGGAGCAAACTGCAAATTCAGTGCCGGAAGGAACACAGATGTCAGTGAAGGCACAAGAGAAGACTCCAGTGACGGGACCACCCACTGAACTTCAATTAAACATTAAAAACATTTTTGAAAAAATAGAGCGTTCCTTACCAAAGGTCACAATGACCAATTGGAAAACTTCGACAAGTGGCAAAAATAGCAAAGGTTTCATAGCGAATCCCAAAGACAAATACTGCGTTGGCGATGTATTGACTGTGCAGTATGACATGTACGACCACTTGGGCAACAGGAAGACCTATGGAGGGGACTTCCTGAGGCCAAGAATATTTACACCAGAAGTCAATGCAGGAGCGACTGGAAAGGTGGAAGATTTTAACAATGGCACCTACCATATACATTTTATCCTATCCTGGGAGGGCAAAGTTAGGGTTTCCACTCAGTTATTTCATCCAAGTGAAGGAGTTGCTGCTCTGTGGAGATCTAGGCATGCGAGTTTGGGGGTCCTAGGTTTCCAGGGTCGTTTTAAAAGTGCAACTGCAGAAGCCATCACTGAATGTGGCTTTAAGCTGGAGACAGATAAGGAGGTGTGTGAGTACATTGACCAGAGAGATGAAGAAGCTTATTACTGCATCAAGCCCCCCAATCTGCCCTGCGGCTCCTTGAATGACATGAGGGCAGTGGACTTGCACAGTTCACACCTCAGTGCAGAGGAGCGACCGCTTTTTGAGAGGTAAGCATCCATATGAAGGGCTACATGCTTTGGTGGTAACAGTAAACACAGGCAGAATTTGCAAATATCACCTGTTTTACGCGAGAATGATGTAAGGGGTATTAATCTACCAGGTGCACTATTCCTAGGAATGTCGCATGAAGTAAATATCGCCTGATTCTGAGGACAAATGCATGATGAAAAGTTCTCCAATTTAATCCCGGCCTAAAAGGTGGAGGTAATAATTATAAATGGCCCCTCCAGGTTTGATTACTTTCCTTCATGCTGTGTGGACCCTTTTGAGGGTGTGAAAGAGCCACTTTCTGCAAACTGTACAGTGGCAGCAAGATGTGCTGCTGTGCACCACACGTTGCCACTATTGACACGGGTGGAAAGGGATCACATCTGGTTATAAAATAATGCCTGCAGATTTTCAGAACTGTAGGCAGAATGTGTGGAACTCCATCTATTACTGTCAACCTGGCAGATTTATCACAATCAGCCTAATTCCGAGAAATGTCTACATGTGGCCAGGATAATTACTGCATGCAGCAAATATTGCGGAATAATTTATAATGATAGAAGCAAAAACTCCTTTATATTCTGAAGGATAAGCGCTGTTGGTGCTATTAGAAATATACATAAGGCCACATGTAAACAATGTTCAGTTGTTTATAATTTTACTGAACAGATGTTTTATTGCATGTTTTTAACTTGTAATTATAGGTCTAACATTGGAGTCGAGATCACCCGCAACTTTGAGTCGATTGATGTTCATGAGTGTAATGGTGAGTGCAAATGTATTTACAATTCTTTTTGCGAATGAAAATGATAAGAAATTTCGCAGTTCTGTTCATTAAAGCTTGATGTCAGGAAATAACCAGGTACACCCCGAAGGCTTAACCCTGAAGATTAGTTGCAACGAATCACTGTTATTTATAGTTCTATTTGGAGCAGTTAAACGTTTTAACATTGTTGCTGTCGTGCCTTTCTGAATTTTTGAAACAGTGTACGATTCCACCATGGGTTTATGTACCTATCGAGTGACCTAACACAATGGGCCTCAGTACAAGTCCGGCGGTAATGGTGCCGGTAAAAGTGGCAGGTTGCTGTCAGACTTGGGAATTTTGCCGGCGCCTGGCTTGCTGGAAACACCGGGGCATTACAGCTCTGGCGGTCAGCAAAGGCACCGTTTGTACCGGTGCCAGTGCTTCCGTGAAAGTCTGCGGGTGGGTGCCGTTGCACCTGCCAGGTCTGGTCCTGGCGGGCAGGACGGCACCCGTTCGCTTAGTTGTACTGTGCTGGTCCGGCGACAATTGTCGTTGTTACAATACCGGCCAAGTTATAATGATGCCCAATGTGTACAATGATGGCAAACTTGATGGCCAACTATATTGCCTTTTAAGCCCACGATGTGTCTGTCGTTCATTAGATGGAACAAGTTTGTATTCGAGGAGGCAAGATTAAGGGGTTTGTTGTTAGTTTGTGGGTAGTGGAAAAACAAGCAGTATTTCCAAATACCAGCTGTTTTCCGCTCTGGCTAATTATGTGTTTGGTATGAAAACAGCCTGCTTATGAGAGGAGGCTTTACCTTCACAAAAAAGTAGCAGTAATGGTGCTGACACTATTACTGTTATGTTAATACCACCCCTTCCCAACTAAGTCCTACTTCAGATGAGGAGCAACAAACCTCCCGAATTGGGCAGTAATTTCCCATTGCCACTGGTGGTACAGGCAATGAGGTTTGCTAATACCACCAAACTCGTAGTGATGCCCAAAGTCTGGTAAACTTAATTCTGCCCCAGGTTCTCTATGGGCATACAATTCAACATTTTAAAGCAGAAGATGGCTAACTCCGAAGTCAATAAAGCAAAATATCTAGCGCCAGCTAAAGCTCATAAAGACGCTATTACTGCCGCAAAAAAGTGGCCTTTGACTCAGACACTAAAGAACTGTTTAAAATCTTGCGGGAACTGGAAGATCCTGACCCGGTTGCACCCATAGTTAATAAAAACAAGGATTGGTGTGACTCCATCCAAGATGCAATGATCTATAAAATAGAAAAGATCCAAGATGATATGCAAGCAAAACGGACTTACATGTGAAAGCTATCTGCCATGATACCCTTCCCCCCTCTTCGAGGGCGCACTAGTTATGGAAAATGAAATGTTGGCCTTGGTGAAACTACTGAGACCCACTTTCTGTAAGGGTGATGTGTGTCCATTGAGGATGGTGAACCTCTGTGCTATTCAACTGATACCCCCCTCATGACAAAATTTGTGAATTTGTCATTTAGGGAGTACTATGTGCCAACCTGTATCAAACTATAGACCCATTTCGAATGGGCCCTTTTTTCTCAAAATCCTGGATTGCGCTACCTATGCGCAGGTACATGTCTATTTGGAGGAAAACCAGATCTTGAATCAAAGGCAGTCAGGCTTTGGGAGGGCCCATAGTACGGAATCCGCCTTGTTGGATCTTAATGCAAATATGTTGGAAATTGTAGAAGGAGGAGGCACAGCTCTTCTTTTGCTCATTGATCTCTCTGCAGCCTTCGATCTATTGGATCACTCTATACTAGTATCGAGGCTCAGACCTGCCTCCTTTTTCTCCTTAGCTGCAGTCAAATGGATTAAGTCCTTTTTGGCCAATGCACTGCTAGAGTTTTCTTTGACAACTACAAAGCAGATGAGTTTGAGATCGATTGTGGAGTCCCACAGGGTTCATGCCTGTCCCTGGCACTTTTTAATCTCTTTACTGCACCGCTGTTTGAACTACTTAGTGGCAGGCGGGGTACTATTTACAAATTACACTGATGATGCACAGTGCCTAATCCCCCTATTAGGAAACTATACTAGGGACTCTGAGGCAATCAACGGGGTGTATGCCATAATACAAACCTGGATGATAGAAAATTTGCTGGCACTGAATGATGGGAAGACGGAAATTATGATTGTGGGCACAGCTGCACGCCTGACGAAACTAGGGTCACAGTTTAGTGAGTTCCCCATAGCCGGGGGGTGTTATCCCCAACCCCCCAAATGTGAAGACTCTGGGCATGGTGCTCGACCAAGAGCTCAGCATGAACGCTCATGTAAGCTGTCTTGTGTACTCTACATCCTATTATTTGAAACTGCTTGTGCAGTTGAGGCCTTTCCTGTCACATGAGAATCGGGCAACAATTGCAAGGGAGATTATTGGAGTTAAACAAGGTCATGGCTCCAGCCTGCTACATTTAATAGGTAAAGGAGATATGATGCGTCTCCAGGTCACGCAAAAATAATGCAGTGAGAGCAGTCGAGGGATTGTAAAGGAATGACCATATCTCTGAAGCCAGGAGAACACTGCACTGGCTTCCCATGGCTAGTAGGATACCCTTTTGTCTTCTGTGCATTACTCATAAATGCCTGTATGGAGTCAGTCCGGGTTACCTATCTAACCGTATTTCTTGGTTACCGGCCCGAAGAACACTGAGATCCAACAATGTGGGTCTCCTCCAAACTCCTCGGGCCAAACCTGATATGGTAGCCCAGGGATCCTTTCGTTTTGCTGCGCTCAGGATATGGAATGCTCTTCCTCCCGATCTGAGACTGTGTCAATTCATGGGAGGTTTCAAAGCTGGACTAAAGACTTTCCTGTTCTGCTGATCCTGGATCTGACTTCTGATTTCTTGTGACTATCGCTTGTTTTCTGTTTGTTTGTCATTGTTGGCACTACTGTGCCTCCTGGATTGTGACTGACGCCTTATAAATAAATATAAATAAATAAAAGCTTGTTCTAATAGTGAAAGGGCGATTTAAAACAGAGACCACCTGCTTTCTTAAGTTGCCCTTATGCCCTAATACAAACAAATATTCTTTCACTAAAATTGCACATGGGCAGAATTTGTAATAGTAACAAACTTCTGCATTGGCATTAGGGCAAACCTTGCCATGGTGGAAAAATGCATTAACATTTTTTTGTTGCACTAAGACAAAATACCCAAATTGCACTTGCACGTGTGCAAAATTTCTGTAATATGGTCCTAGAATTTGAAAGTTAAAATTTGTAAAGCGCGTAGGACTAGATTGTGGGACAAAGTTTGACTCACTATGCGAAAATTTGAAGTCTATATCACTGCAACATGTTTAATCTTGATGGCTTTCTTCTTCTTGGAATACATGTTTTGATATATCTACAGTAAATATTCATAAGTATACGTTTCGGAAAACATGGATCTGAATTATGATTTTGAAAACCATTTTTAGCAGTGAGAAATACGGTTTTCCTAACTACAGAAGATAAGGGGGTAAATATTTCCGACTATTTCTTTTTAATAACACCACTCCCACGGTAGTACCCAGCATGACAGATAAGCCTCTTCAAATCGAAAGGGAGAAAAAGGCAAAAGCTTTGAATTCAGAACACACTGAAGCAGTATTACCCTCCACTGATGACTGGGACACTGAGACCGGAGGGGCAGAGGTTAGGTCATCAGAGAGTTAAGCTAGAAGCAACAAAGAATGAATGGGTCTCATTTTGAGTTCAGACATATTTCCCTTGGAAACAATGACCAATTCAAATAATGTTACCACAAGCACTAAAAAGAAGGGTCCACATGATTAAATGTATGCAGACCCTTCAGCTATTCCCAATAATCGAGTCGCTTAGGATCCAATGGAATTGCATATTATTGCAATGCAGGAGTGGTTTTGTGTGGAAGAAATATCCTCCACACAAAAGTAGGTGGTTTTTACAAGTTTCAATTTGAAAACGCTACATTTGGTGGTGCCATAGACGTGGCAGTGCTCCCGTTACCGACACTTTTTTATTGTACCGCCATCTCTAAAAGAGGCCCTTTGCAGGCAAATAGACGATTCAGAAGTTTTCAGAAGCTTCCAATATATGTTATCAAGTATGGTGCCTCCAAACACGCCACTTTCATCATATATATTTCCCCGATGGCTACCCTCACTGAATGGCAACCTGTCGGAGAACACAGCATGCACAATTAAGGTAAAGAAAGGGATTGGGGAGTTGGGAATATGTGTGCACGAATGTATGTGTGTGGGGTGCATGCAAGTGTTTAGGAATGTTTATAGCATTGGGAACAGGAGGGCGGGTTGGGAGTCCGGGCGTGTCGAGGTTTGAGGAGGGAACAGGGGCTACGGGGGATGTACCTCGCATTGGGAGTGGCGAGGAAAGGAGCGCACAAAGGGAATGATGTTTCCCTGCATGGAAACATATGTGTTGCCACTATCCCCATTTTACAGCTCTCAGCTGATTCCTAGCTCAGTTTGCGCTAGAGGAAAACCCATACATGCCCATACAGACCACAGTCTGCTGTTGGGAAGGAGAAAGGGTCTTCCAACCCCCCTAAGACTCAATTAAGAGGCATTGTCCATTGGATTTACAGGTAAAAACAGAGCCAGAGCAAAGTAAGTGGAGGAAGGCTCATTGGAAGAAAAAAACGGCCTTTAACACTAACAAGAAGAAATCCTTTGCTAATGCACAAAAACAGGCCAATCAAGACCAAGTAGATCTTGAATCAGGCCCAACAGAATGCCCGCCATTATTAAACCCAACTCTGCCAAAATATCAATGTGCTCTGATCTTTAGAATTGGGAAATGATTACTCCCTCCAAGAGTCCGGATCAAATACTGCTGCGATCAAAAGAGCCCCAGAATGCCCAGAACACAAGTGTGGCAACGGGTTCGCACCAAGGGAAGGTGGCATCGACAGGACTTTAGACCCCTAGTTTAACAACAAACAAAGCTACCATGAAAGCGGAAGTACATAATCAAAAGGATCAACAGCCACTTCCAACTGGTGATTTCTCAAATTCCTTTTATTGTTATTGTTATTGTTATTTTGCATTTATACAGCGCCTTATATACCATTGGTATGGTCTGAAGGCGCTGGTAGGTTGAACGCCCTTGGGAACCGAGGTTCGAGTCAGTAGAGAGGGTGAAGAGAGACAAAAGGTGCGTGTGCGCACAAAGTATGTGTGCAGCTGGTGCGGGGTTAATGTGGTAGCTGCTTCTTAGCGGTAGGTGTGGTGGTTGAGAGGTCAGGAGAATGTGTACGCTCCGGCAGAATTAATCCAGCTCGAGAGTGGCTGCGTTAGGCCTGAGGAGAAACGCCTGGCTGGGGGTGTTAAACCAGCGGTGGTTACTTAGAGTGATGGGGAGTGAGCGGGAGAATGTTGATATGAGAACAGTTATACCGAATGGTGTCATAGTATCCCTGTGTTCTATTTGAGTGATGGTGTAAAGAGGAGAGTAGGTGTGAGGTGTGGTATCGTATGTTCATTCGAATGTTCCCGCAAATCAATGCATATTATGTACGTTCCCCACACTCAGCTAATTCCCCACACTCAGCTAATTCTCTATACTCGGCCATTCCTACACATTCGGCCATTCCCCACACTCAGCCATTCCCCACACTTAGCCATTCCCCACACTCAGCCATTCCCCACACTCAGCCATTCCCCACACTCAGCCATTCCCCACCTGTGGATCGACCAGCAATCTTAAAACTAGTGAAGGAAATCCCTGAGCTGTACCTTTTCTCTACATTCGATATAGACTATATCCACTTCCCCTTTGAAAACACAACAGAAGTAGTAGAGGTAGGCCTGCAGTCTCCATTAGAGGTGAATGCATTACTAGCAGCAGCAAGCGCTTTCTTAGCAAAAGGTTTCCAAATCTCCACTATTAAACCAGGTGATAAAACCATCGCCTTGAGGAGCGGGGAGGAAGGTCAGAAAGAGAGTTCATTGATTGGTCACTCCCCACCCTCCTGCCAAGCTAAGGGAAATGAAAAAGTTGCGATGGCAAGCAGTGAAATCTTGGGAGCTCTACCAGGCATTTTGACACAAGTACTTCGACGACTAAGTGAAAGGGAGCAATTACTTTAGCACGTAAAATGGTTGATGTAATGAGTTGGAATACTCGAGGACATAGAAGTTTCAGTTCCATATAATAATGTCCCTGCAAAAATGCCCTGACAAAAAGTCACTGTTTTTTGCGGTAACATTATTACATTGACCCCCTGCAACCCGTTTTTTTTTTTGTTTTTTTTTTTTTAAATGGGAGCATGGGACTTCCCTGCAACCTGTCGCCATACATAATGTCACTGTATATAATGTCACCAATGTCTTTTCCCTGCGACATAATGTATGGGGACATTATGTATGGGGACATTATTACCTGCTACCAAAGTTTCATGACCCAGACTGCTCTAGAGGTTATCCTGGGCAATTACAATCTCATCATATTACAAGAAACCTGATTGTTATCTGAAATCACAATTGACGGTTTCAGTACGCTGTGTCAAGTTTTGACTACTAAGGGCACAAGTCAACCGTCTGGCGGTCTGTTAATGGCCTTCAGAACCACAAGGTTCAAGAAAGTGGAACTAATCTCAAACTCTGTTTATGGTGTTCTCCCAGTAATGACCACTCTGGACAATGGCGATAAGAAGATGCCTCTATTGGTGTTGAATATCGACCACAATCCTGTTTGTCTTACAATAGAAATTGTTATGGAAAACATTGCAGACATATATCAAGCTGTGTTAACAGCGTTAAGAACCTCCATATTTTTATAGCAGGAGATTTGAATGCATGCTGCCTATGTTCACAGAATGTTCGTTACAGAACCGAGTCCACAGATGAAACCCGCTTCTGCACTGATTGGGATCTGTTAATTTGTAATGGCAGTGTAAAGGGTGACCCCCGCCCCCGAAACCCACCTGGAAAGGCAATAACACAAATTCAGTAATAGACTACATCATGGTTTCTAGAAACCTATTTCAATATTGTAACGAGTTTATGATCAAAAGAACGAGTGATAGTGATCGCAATAAGCTTTGCCTAAAGGTCGAAATTGAATCTCTGGGGGAAAAGGGGTTGGGGGGGTTTACCTCTGGATAATGGTGGCCAATGAGGGTAGGAATCGTCTTGTAAGATTCAGTAAGAACGGCAAAGGGCTAAACAAAAAACTGGAAAGAGTGCTTCATAATATTCCAGACAAAGCACTACGAGAGGAGTGCGTACCTTCTAATTTCGTGGCATTCTTATGTAACCAAAGCAGGGGGGGACCCAGGAAGGGAAGGTTCCATACTTACCAGTTTGATGAGGATACTCTTGAGCACAAGAGAGAGAGAGTTGAGAAAGAAACTTAAGGGGTCATTCCGAGGTTGGTGCTAAGGGAAAAACGATGCCGGTAAAGAATTACCGGCATCGCTTACCGCTACGAGCTATTCTGACCAGCCAGACAGCTATTAGTGGCATCGTAAAGTACGGTGCCTCTAATAGCGGCATGGGCATGGGCACGCGAGCCATCATGCCGGCAATAGCGGCATGCCGTAAACTGGAGGAGATCACAAGTGAAGCGGACATGCAAATAACGGCATCATGAAGGCAGATCCACACTCTGTACCGTCTGGACCGGGACACCATCACCACCATTGTGGACATGATACACGACGACATTGTCAGCCTCATTGAAATACGCACCGCCATCCCCCCTCTACTGAAGGTAGTGTCTGTGCTCCACTTCCTTGCGACAGGCACCTACCAGCACACAGTGGGGCACATGCATGGCATATCACAACCCTTATTTTCTCGGATTCTGAACCAAGTGCTGGATGCCCTCCTCAAGCACACAAAGGACTACATATCACTACCACGGACTCCCCAGGAGATATTTGATACAAAAGTTGGCTTCCATGCACTGGCAGGCATGCCAAATTGTGTAGGTTCCCTCGACTGCACCCACGTGGAGTTGGTGGTCCCGCATGCCATGGAGGTGGTGTACCGCAACCGCAAGTAATACCACTCCATCAATGTGCAGATGGTATGCGACGCCAGCAAGATCATCACACATTGTTGTGCCCGATATCCCGGATCAACTCATGACTCTATGGTCCTGCTGAACTCCACGCTTCATGGAGCGACATGCTGGTCGACGTGCCTGGCTGCTTGGTAAGTTGCAGGACTGGCACATGGCATTGAAATGGGGGGAGAGATGCACACACCGCCATGCTGCCAATGCTGATGTGACTGCACAATGTGCATATCACTGAACACTGTGCCCCAAAGCATCCTAAACGGTATATGACACCCAGATCCCATAGGAATGAAGTAAGGTCGACACCTATCACTACATGACTAACAGGAAACCACCCCACATCCCACAACACGTGCACCACTGATCTGCAGCTCTCAGCCTCCGTAACGCCATCCAGCACCATGCAGTGCACATTCACTATGTTGCTGTCTCCATAAAATCACCACACAGGACAAACATCCCTGGGAGTGCATTGAACTGAACCAACTAGGGAATCCATTGTCTGTCACGGGGCCGCCACACCCACAGGAGTGCTGCATGTCACCATGGGAATGAACAGCGCTGATTGGCCAATATTGCACAGACTAATGCCAATGCTCCCTCTAAGTAAATCTCACAGAACACAACATATCACAAATTTGACACAAACACAGCTGTATGCGTACGCGATGCATCTGCAACAAGACATCAGTGCACACCATGTATCATCTTGAAGATGCAATCCACACCATTATTGCATGGCACAGGACACATTGAGGGACTGAAGATGGCGTAAATACATCCAGGGACATGTGCTTGTGACCAACGATAATCTGCAAGCATGTGTGACCAGTACAGCTGTCAATCATGAATTGCCTAACATTTACCTTTCATTGCCTCTCATGCAGGTGATAGTGGCTATCCCTTGAAGCCGTGGCTCCTCACCCCTGTCCGAAACCCACAGAACCGGCACATGGAGGACTACAATCATTCCCATACCCGTGTGGACATCGAGCAGACCTTTGGCCTGTAGAAGGTACGATTTTGCTGCCTCAGCCGGTCCAGTGGGGCACTCCTCTACAGGCATGAGAAGATGGCCAAGATCATCATGACATCTCTCATGCTGCACAACATGTGTATCCGCCAGAACGTGGCCCTGCCCCCTGACATTGAACTGCTACCACCTGATGATGATGAAGGGGTTGATGTCGATGTGGCTGGACATCGTCTTGGTTCCGATGTACAGGTGGGACGTGCTGTGCGCCAGTCACTGATAGCACAATATTTCTGACACACATGGCAGCAGAGGGTGACATAATAGTTGGACAGAGGGCACTGGGTGTGGGGGTACATGTACACTATGCACTGTATATGAATAAATGACACATGCGCAATGATGAATGTCCACTCAGGTCTTGATTTTCACACAAAGGGTGTATTAAATATAACAATGATACCGAAAGTGCAAAAACCCTCCACCACCCTCACTCCCCTGCCCCTGCATCTCCCCCACACCTCCTCCCCATTCCCCTTCTCCCACAACTCCCCCACACATTCTCACCCCCTCCCCCTCCCCCCACAACTCCCCCACACATGTCCCATCGAGTCACCAATGCCTACCTGAGACTGCCCTGATTATCAATTGGCACTCCCTGGTCCATGTCTTGCCAGCGCAGGGTACGTACCGACCTGCAGAACGGGTTTGTTTGGGTCAAACTGGATGATGGTGGTGTGGCCGCCTGCTGGGATTGGGTAGCCGGATGCCCTGCCTCCAGGGCATCTGCTATGCGGCCTAAGACCTGGCAGAGGGCCGAGACCTCCTTACAGAGGCAGCTGGTGTTATCTGCAATGAATTTGGTCATGGAGGCAGTGCTCTCCATGATCGACCTGCCTAGAGAGGCGAAGTTCTCACGCCACTCCTGTCTGGCCAGTCTGTTGTCCTCGAAACTCCCGCACAAGGGCAGTTAGCTGTTCTGACCGCTGCGGCCCAGCGGGTGAACCTGTGGAGGTTGATGCTCCCCGGCTGTCCTGAAATGGACTGATGTTCCCTTCCATCTGCTCCTGACCAGACTGCTCTGGGGTGGTAGCGTGGTCACTTTCGAGGGACGGTATTTGGGGGGATGCCATTGGACTGGGCGTACAGACCACTTCCAAAGCATCGTCCTCAACGGGCACCCAGATGTCATCCTGCGGGTCCTCCACAGCCAGAGGTGCTGTGGCTGGCACCTCCCCAGACAAACTGGACTCCTCTGAATGTGGTGCCTCGCCTGATTCCTCAGGATGGCGAATGGGTGGTGGTGGTGATTCGCCCTCTACGGACCTTGGCAGCACCAGTGTAATGGCTACCCGGGGTGTCTTGCCTGTTGGTGCACGTCGGCCCCTGGGTTGTTCCCTCGAGATCGAAGGGCGGTCTGCATCATCCCGGCACCTCTTCCAGGTGTGGTCTTGGCAGGGGTTGCGTCCTGCCCATCGCTGTCATGGTCAGAGCCTGTGGGGGTCAAAGAGAGGGACGGCATGAGGGCATCATACATACATCTGGACAACTGATCATCCACACAATTGGGGGTAATAAGCATTTATGTTTTGGATGAGCATGTTGTTTGATACATGGGTGGGTTATGCAGGCATATGTCGGTGTCACTCATGTTGGCCAAGAGCTATGCTATCTGACATGCACATTTTTTGGGGCCTGCCCGCTGTGTGACTCATGCCATTTACATCTTTGTGTGGTATGTGTCAGGTACGGCATTGCCTTGCAGCAGGCATCTGCATGTGTCTGTGATGCATCCGTCTACTTTGCTGGGAGTGTGCATGTGTTGGACCATGGCTTGACTCTTTGGACTGACATATTGGTTGACTTTCATCAGACTCGGCATTACAATGTTTAGTTAGGACACTCACCTCCATCACCCGATGTTGTGGCGCCACACTCAATCTCGCCAACATCTTCGATCCCCTCCATCCTGATCATGCTGGCGCAGATGTCCTCCCATGAGGTGAGCTTGATTGGTGAGCTGGGATCTCCTCCTGTTCCCATTGCATGGCTCCTGTTCACTGAGAGAATATTTAAAACTCTAAATCGCAGGTCGTCCCAGCACTTACGGCAGTCTTTGATTGTGTGTGGGGTGTTCCCAACAGCACTGACCTTCTGAGCAACAAGTGCCCAGATCTCCTTTTAAGTATTGCCTCCTTCTTCATGTTGTTTGAGAAAACTATCCCAGCATGCTCCTGCAGTGTGTCAACTAGCATCTGCAGCTCATCCTCATTAAATCTCGCCTTCCGCAGGCGGGCAGCTCCCTTCTTCAGGGCCTTGGGCATAGTGGTGTGATGGTAGGATGTTTTCACGACAACAGCAGAGTCCAACGGGTCCTGTGTGGTGAGGATGGCAATGGATTGTGTTTTTAAAGATGGCCGCTGCGCTCCTTCCCATTCCTGTGCGATGAGGCTACTTCCGGTTCCGCTTATTAGCGGTGACCGTTATTAGCGGTCATCGCTAATAACGGTCACCACTAATGCCGCATTGGACCTTGTCGGTAGTGGTATCTGCGCTATGCTTGATGCCACTAAGGGCATTTAGGGTGCCTTTAACGGCATGGCGGTAATGACCTTACCGTCATGGCGCAAAGCTCCCGCGAAGTTGTAATAGTCCTCTATTAGCGGACTGATGACTGCCCGGACACGCTATTTATGCCATGCCGGTAAGGACCGTTACTTACCTCCAAACTCGGAATGAGGGCTCAAAGCACAATGCAGAGACCATATATCTTTTGTAATGGGGAAAAAAGGCACTGTTAGCACATACCAAAGATGGAATAGATCTAACAAACACCCCAGATACCAATGAGAGGGGGAAGAAATGCTGGAAGCGCTCATTTACAAGAATAGCCGTAACTATTGGTCGCTAAGGAACGGTGGAAAGGCTCCCTGTGCTCAATGTAGAGTGTGTGTGTGACTGAGGAAGTCTGGTGTGCCCATATTGAAGGGCTGTTCAGCCTTCCATTGGGAAAAAATAAACAGTCACAGTTAATGCTCCTTGGACGAGATGCATCACACGAAAAACGATCAGGGACTTGATCAATAAAGCATCCCGCTCAAGACCAGCAGGCCCTAACGGTCTCTCTAATCATATACTTAAGGAGAATGTCGAAACACAGAAAACAGTGCTACATGAGCTCTTCATGAACTGCATCGAGGCTGAGCAATGTCCACCTAGTTGGAAGTCTGCGGTGGTGGTACCGATTTTCAAGAGGGGCTAATCCCATCAACTATCGTCCAATCGCCCTTCTTGATGCTGATAGCAAGATTTGTACAGGGGTGGTTTTGAAGGAATTGGCGAAGTGTGCGCACAAAAATAAAATACTTAATAAGGCACATATTGGTTTCAAGGGGGAGAATGTCCACGACACCAAATGGTCTGATAGTTAACGTTCTTAGAGATAAAGCATGGTGTGTGGGCAGCTCCCCGCTCTATTCGGCTCTAATAGATTTCCCTAAGGCTTTTGACACTGTCAATATGGCTTTACTGTGGAGAAAATTGAAGGACTGGGGTATCCCCCCAGGGCTACTGGCAATCCTAGTGTATCTGCATAAAGACACCAATATTGTAGTGAGAATGGATGGGGAGGACACCTGACCAAACAGATACCCACTGGGAGAGGGGTGAGGCAAGAGTGCATCTTTGCACCATTCCTCTTCAACTTATATCTGGCAGATATAAAAGAAGATCTGAATAGAGTGAACCTATGGCTCTTTAATCAGTAGCATGTCATGCAAAGGATGGTGTGCAGGATAAATCTTACACCAAATAATCAGACCGACTCAGGAAGATGGCAAAGTCTCATTCGACTGTTTTAATATCAATTGTCTAAAACTGGGAGTTACAACGGACATCTATGGAGGTCGCAAAAGCTCGCTCTCTGTCGTTCAACTTGAAGCATTTTATAAAAAATAATATTTATAGAGCAAAAATGTGTCATGTGTGACGTCATACTATGTGGCAAACAAAAAAACCAAAAAACCGAACCAGGGGTTGTGATAGGCTTAAGAGGAGCATCTAAGTATGCTTTCTATAAGGGGTTGAATTTTGATTGGACATCTACGGTCAGGTGCATAGCTTATGCCCACCCCTAGTGCAAGTCATCCTCATCAATTATTAGATACACGGTATATCATTGATTTCAAACTATAAGGCCCTTTGTTACATGCCCTCATACAATTAGTTGGAACGTTTGTGCCCTTCTGGAACATTTGATTCACTTAGCAGCACGTTAGCTGCTATACAGGTGCTATGAGGTAGACATGGCTTTGTCTCCCCACCCAATTAGCCCCACATCTCTCATCACGCATACCTTCTGCCATGAAGATTTGTCATTGAGCTTCACCTTGCAATTTATTCTCATCTCTGGGAATATAAGGGAGTATGGGCACTCGCTATCGTAGTTTCGGTACTGAATGCCCAACTCTATTCTCATCCTGAGCTCATGTGACAGGAGACCATGCTTCAGCCTGAATTTCAGCATTTAATTGTCTTAAATTAATGAAACTTGCCACTCATGGGGCCTCATTACATGTATGGAGGTAGCCATGCCGCTATTAGCGGCATGGCTACCCCCATACCGGATACCAGGTCTGGGTTACCGGAATGGGGAAGTACTGGGCCATTCCAACCTTGGAGGACCTGGTAATTCCCCTTCCCGGGAACCCGGTACATCCCCATTCCCATTCGAGCCCCCATAGGGCTCAATGGGAATGGGAAGGATGCAAACAATGGTCCCGTTAATGATGGGTCCGTTGTTTGCGTCCTGGTCTGCTTGCGGGACCCGCTAAGGAGACCTCGTAATGGGGCGGTAGAGGGATAATGGGACCAGCATCTCTACCGGCCCTGCTATCCGTTTACCACATACCTCGTAATGAGGCCCATGGTGTTCTTTCATTGCACCCTAACAAGACGTGAATCCACTTCTCAAATTTGCTGCCTTTAAGAATAGATAACCAGTTCTTGGCTGCTCCAGCCTTTGATACAGGGCCAAACAGCCCTTCTCGGATTTACTTCGATCTTCAGCTAATTCTTTGCTGCAACACACACAGCTCTCGATCCTTCCTTCTCCTTGAGTCTGAGCTTACTAAAGTTGTGACATCAAATGTGCAGATTCTAGACAATGGTGGCACCGCCTTCAATCTGTTTGCTACATATAGCCAGCCTTTATGATTACCTAGTCTACTTGCGTTGCTGTATCTGTACAGTTATAAAACGTCTTGCATGTTCTGCAGTGCCCTTCACACGTGCAATCTTCATTCCGCATATGAAAGCTTACTCAATTCTTTATTTCATCATCAGATTTTATAAGGACTATCCATCCTCTTCTTCAGCCACTCTTTTCAGTGTGTCACGCTAATCTCTTGTGACATCACTAACTTCTCTTTCTTTCATCTTCATATTCCTTGTGGGATTTCCTCCAAGAGATTGTCATCTCTTCGGGGATACATCAGATAAGGTTTTCTTAGTGGATACCTTTTCTCAAACATTTGTCGTGGTATGGTCATAACTACTGGTGCCAAGCAGAGCACAACTTCTGGCTTCTACCATACACGTAGCAGGGGGGTGGGCCTTTCCTGCAGAGGCATTTGGCTGCTCCTCTACACCCCCCCTCAACCACACCTTCACCGATCTTCACATCTTGTCATCCTCTCTTGAAGAAGTGCTTCTTCGGGGTCCATATTTTCATCACTCCTTTCAATGAACCAGCTGATTTGACATGTTCGTCCACACTCCAGGTCATGTAACTACACTGCCTTTTCGGATTACAATAGACCCATTGTCCCACATACTTCTTACAATTCTTTGGATACAGGAATTTTGTTCCCTCAGGTGCTACGATGCTGGCCTTTATATATTTTCTGATCTCTTCATCTGTGAACTCCTTGGGTCCAAATCCTGATTCGACATTGTTCATGATTTACATTCCTAATGCCTTTTTTGCTGTCTTCTTGCACTGTGTGATTATTATCCTGATCACACAGAATACAAACATTATTATCATCAATACTGCTCCAAGAAACTTAAAGATGTTTGCCATCCAATGTGGAAGCCATGAAAAGATAGATGGAAACCAACTGTCGTCTGCAATGTCTTCTACCTCATCTTCCATATTGCTGTGCAGGTTTGTCAGCAACGTTGTGGCCTCTGTCAAGGACCCATTCTCATCATCATGAGAAGGTATGAATGTGCAACATGAAGGCCCAATTTTGAAGCAAACTTCTCCTTCCATCGCTGTGATCATGTCAAGGACATATCTGTTCTGGATGGTCATCAGTCGTATGGACCTCAGCTCTTCCTTGATAGCATTGAATGCCTTTATGGTAGTGATCATCTATAGGAGCTCCCAGTGAGTGATTTGTTACCACTTCGCATTTGCCATTGTCTGGATCCCAGGCATAAAGATAGTCATAAAAATGGACGCAGTCTTTCTGAACAGCCTATGCTCATACGGGATAGCCTCATATGCGTCTGTTGACTTAGCTGAGAAATAATTCTCCCTCTTTGTTCGATTGAGAAATTCAAGCAACCTTCTTCTCCTCAAATGGGCATCTGCTTTTGGAAATTCACCAATACTCAGGTCAATCTGAGGAATCACAAATGCTGAAACACGGACAAGCACCAAGGAACACGTTTCTCAAGGAACACATTCCTCCCCAGTCCTTGGGCAACTTCATGAAGGCCCTAGACCCACAAGCCCAATATCGATCCATCAGGACAGCAGTCCCTGTCCTCATTCTGGAGACCTCAACTGTAGTTTTTCAACCTACGTTAGCTCCCACATGCTTCTTTCCCCCTCTTCAAAAGCACAGCGTCGCATTCACCAGTGGAATCACCTTCAGTGGGCCTGATTCATCTTCTACCCATGTCAGCAGCTTGGCATGCTTCGCCCATGACTTCAAGCATACATTGTTTACTCTTTGTACCTGTTGCACGTATTCTGACCTTAACAAATGAGCTGGTCGGGACAACAGTGCGTTTTCCCATCCTTTTTTGGATTTCGCTCGACAACTGACTAAAACTTGGCTTTGTGCCCAGCATCCAGGCCATCCAGCTACTTCTGTTTTATCAGGGCTATTCAGTCTCTCCATTGCTTTAACAACTACCTCTTCTTGTCCTGCCGTCGAATATGTAAGCATCTTACTCTTCCATACAGGCTCCTTTTCCATCTGTGTAGGCTTGATATAATCATCCTGGAATGGAAATTACCATTTCACTCCATCATAGAATGGACAACTTCCCTGGAACTGTCCTCTAGCCATACATGCTGCAAGGTGAACGAGACATCTGGCATCGTGTTCTGGGATTTCTCTTGAAATAAAAGTTTGTGCGGCATTCATGGCATAGGGTATGCGGACGCAGACGTAACAATTTCCCTAGACATTCTCTCTCCTACACTTATGACCCAAGTGAGCTATATTATATAGATATGTTTTTATCCCCTCATTATCTTCCTCTGCATTTCTCTTATGCCTTATTACTTCAAATTTAGAACTCGCATAGTAATCATGAAGCCAGTTGAAAACAGTTCTCTTTGTGGTGAGAAGCATAGGAGCCTCCATTTTAGTGGATGCAAGCAAATCAAAAGCAGTTCCTGTAGTAGGGGTATCATAGTAGCTTCTAGCTCAGTGAGAGTACTTGTACAATAGGGACTGGAAACAAAAAGGGATAAAAAGAAAAACAGTGTAATTGTGCAGGCATATATTATGCACCAAAACACTGATGTGCATCTTTTGTGAAATTTTGGAATCTGTCATTCATTCTCTGGAACCGTACTAGCTTCAACATTCCTCATTTCTTCTGCAGTGAATTAACACTTTTAATCTGGCAACGGCAATAGGGCTTGCAGTTGCAATATTACTTCTACTATTGCTACAAGCATTCTTCTGATTACAGGGCCATTCTTAGGATCCTGTAAAAAAAAGTGCATATGTCAGAGTCCATTCTGACAAGAGCAGGATAAGCTTGAAGGATGAAGAAAAAAACAGCAAGTATAAATCTATGGGCATCTCTGTTTGTCAGGACCCTAGAGCTAACCAAATAGAAACTCGGTGAAAAACGAGTCTGGAAATTGGTCGTGTTTCCAGTCGTCAAACTCGAACTGTAGATTAGGCATATTTGTGATACATCAATAACTTTCTAAAGTTGGTTTTCAACGATTCCTGTGACTCTTAGCAAAGATTTGCACACCTGCTATAATATCTATAAGGAGTGTCCAAGCGGAGTGTTAGGCAGAAACCTGTGCAGTTCCCTCTGGGACCACTGCAAAAGATTTAGGACTACAGGTGTTTGGCAATAAACCCACTTGGTAGCAGTCTGTACCACACAGATTCACTTGGTAGCTGTGGCTGAGCAGTCAGACTTCCCTCAAGAAGAATTAGGCAGTATACAGAGTATTCACAATAGATCAAGAGCACACAATAGAACAAGTAAACACTGACCAGGGCTTGGTGTAAAAGAGATATAATTATTTATTTAAAACCACATCTAGAAAAACACACAGGCACTAATAGTAAGCAATTCAAAAACACGGTCACTAAAAGATAAACAATCCCTTAAAAGAATATTAGACAAGTCTTAAGTAAAGCCCCACTTATTTTCAGACAGCGGTGAGCGCTTAACGTAGATGGCACTCTAATAATTCGTTTTAAAAAGGGAGAGAAAAGCAGAGAACAAATTGAAACAGATCCCAACACTTTTTCAAGAACACAACAAGGGAGGAAGGCAAAGTAAAACCGTGAAGTTAGAGTTCAAGAGGCCGGATCCACTTTCAGAGGATCCTAACGAAATGGGTCCAAGGTCACACAGTTGCAGTGCACAAAGATCTTGTAAAGGTCCAAAAAGGAGTTGGACCACAGAAAGGGACCAGTTAGAGGGTCAAGGCAGCCAGCCCAGTCCAGAAGGTTAAGGAGTTATTATTACCTTGTAGCAATCTTTAGAAAGGGAGGCCTGGCGGACATGGTACCTTAAAGTGGTGAGAACGCTCCAGCAGGGGCAGTTGTTGCTGGCAGCGGGTGCAAGTCGGTGCTTCGTCCGGGGGAAGAGAGGATCTCGTCGGTGAGGAAGACAGGAGTCCGTTGCACTGCCAGGGAAGAAACCAGCCGCGGAGTTTCTCAGGTACAAGAAGCGGTCCGGTGATTCGCGGTTCAGTGGTGAGTGGCTATCTGGCTGCCGGGGTGTTTGGCACGGGCAGTTCGACCACAAACTGGGCTGGGGTGCGAAGAAAGGAAGGAAAACTGATTGTGTCCACCAGTCAGGGGAAGAAGCCTCTCCAGCCGGGAGATCTTCCCTGTCGTTGGGAAGTGGTGAGTCGGTTCTGCAGGGCTCCACCGGTGGTGTCGTCGTGGTAGGTCAGCTCAGCTTCTCCCTCGTCGGATTCTCAGGTCCTGTGGCGACTTCTGAAGTTCCAGTCCCCAAAGCCCTGCTTTTATGCAGCATACCCCCATTCACTCAGCCTAGCTGTCAATCAAACATGCTAAGTGGTGAGCCGGCCGGCTCACCACTTGGGCCAATCACACAAGAGTGCGACCTGAGTTACCAGGGTAACTCGGTCCAGGGTGCCTAAACCCCCTCCTACACCCCCTGTGGTACCCAGACAGAGTGGCACCACTTTTGAAGGCTTCTGTGGAGAAGCCCTCCAAAAAAGTGGAACAAAGGGCTCGACTTGGGTTGGAGTCACAGAAGAGAACACAAACGCCTTTTTAGAATCGAGTCTTGGAAAAAAATACCAACTGGAGAATTAATATTAATTAAATAAACCGGCAGTATGTTCGAGGCTATGAGAATTAAATAATTAAAGTTGGTAGCCTCGAACAATGGGAAAATCCCATAGGAAAATATTCGCGGTCGAATATAAAAAGTAGTTTCCACTGCCACCAGCCAAAACTCGATCAGGGGGGACGGAGACGTGCCCCCTCGACTAACAGACCCCGGGGCAATCGAATTGCCCCGACCAGTACGTCCACAATATGATGGCTTGTACTGGTTTCTGTTAATAATTTGGGACTAGTAAAGCCAATGGTGACTTTACATGCCCTGGGAGACAGTAGTCAGTCCCAGGGTATGGAGTCTATGGTGGGGTGTCACTATGACACCCCTGTGTTACTGCACGGAGGGTGCTGTGTAACACACATAGGAAAAACACATGATACCCTATGGAGTAAAGGACCCCATAGCCCATAAAACACATTACCAGTCAAAGGAATACCATTAATCATGTCCAAGAGTGGGAGGAAAAGAGTCTCACTCTTGGCAGGAGGAAAAAAAACAAACTCCAGAAATCCAGCAAAGCTGCTGGGGGACTCACTAGGTTAGGAAATTCAGCCTAAAGAGAGAATTCTCCCTAACACGGAGTCACAGTCCAAATGCAATCTGCATTTAATCAAGTAGTCACTTTGTCGCCCTTCTTTGTCATCGATCGAGTCTGCACATGCTGAAATTCTTCTTCCTGTCTTGCTTCTGGTTCGATAGCTAGGGGTACATCATTGTCACCTGTGTGTAGCTTGACGTCGTTCAGGTGATCCACGCTCATCTGCCTTGGACTTTTACTGCTGAGGGAGTGACATTTTCAACAATAAAAGGACCGTTGAACCTTGGCTCGTGCCACTACCTAGTGAAGTTTCTAATTAGCACGGCATCGCCAACAAATAGTTTAGGTGCTGATAATAATTTACTTGATCTGGTTGCTGAATGGTTTTCATCTGTGTTCTAAGACCGACTCCCCTGGTGCTTGAGTTGATCTGAAATTAGAAAGATGCTAGAGGTCATGCATGTCAAATAATCAAATAACTCATTTTCTTATATTTTCACTGTACTCTGGGCATCACTTCTACTCCTTGATGGGGGAGTCAGAGGTGTTCTCATTCACCTCCCTGTCACTAGTTCATGGAGTGATGGTCCGAACCAGGCTGATCCCTTAGGGCATATAAAGCTAAGAGCAGGCAATATAGCCATGCCCTTTATAAAGGTGACCAGAGTTTGGCAATCCTTTCTTTAAGGGGGCCGTTGAGTCTCTCACATAAACCGTTTGTTTGCAGGTGATAAGCAGAAGAAAACACGTGCTTAACATTTAATAATAGTCCTATCTGTTCAAAAACTTCATTAACAAAATGTAGCCCATTATCAGAACTCAGCACTTCACACACCCCCCATCTTGGAAAGACTTTGCGTACTAAAAATGTTGCTGTGCAAGTGGCATCAGGGTGTATGCTCAGATCTGCCTCGATCCACCTAGAGAAGGGACACACCACCACCATCAGATACCTGTATCTACTACAAACCTGTAGCTGTCACGTTCTGTTTGTGGAAGCGTTGGCAAGATGGAGATTGGGCTATTCTATTCACGCAAACCGCATGTAGCGGTCTAGTGTTCCTGCAAGATGGCCGGCGGATGTTTTTATGTGGCCATTTCGGATACTTTCTTGCGTTGTATCCGTCTTGAACCTCGCTCGTACACTGCCTTCAGTCGTACTGCTCTGGATTGCGGATTGATTTCTTTCCATTCCCTTTTTATTTGCCTTTTCCCCTACACTCCTGTTTTTCTGTCTGTTTACCCTTTCTTGCTCGGATTTCTTTAGGCTCTCGGTATTAGGATTCTTTCTATATCTCTTTTTCTATCCTTCTTCCGTTAGCTTTTTCCATCTCTACGCCTTCTGAATTTCTGTCCGCTCTGCCTTTCACGTATTGCTGCTTTTTGGATCGTACCTCGGTACGTTTCATTCTATAGCTTGTATTGTCTCTGATCTTTCTCTAGACCTCTTGGACCTCGATATGCTCCAATTCCTTTTTCCAGTAAATCTTACCTTTTCTTATTTGCTCTCGCTTCGTCCTGCTGCATATTGATTCTTGCTTCTTACGCTACACATTTTTATCTGACTTTCTTCTCGTACATCCATTCACTTACCTGGTCCAGTCCTTGGATGTTGTAGATACTCTCTTTCTTTCTTGGCAGGTAGTTTTGGCTCTGTCACTTTCCATTTCTTTAGCACTCACAGTTTCTTACCCGATCGCTCCTTTCAGACCTGGTTAATTTCTCCCGGGAGGTAGAATACATTCTATCTTCCTTCTGGGTATTTTTTCTATATTTTTATTTTACTTTTTGGCATTCTGCCGAAGCTTTATTTTTCTTTAATCTACAAGAAGGACTTCCCTTTATTGCTGAATACAAGGATTTGGAACTGTACTCCCGATACATCCTTTGGCTTGCTTCAATACCTCATCTCAGAAAAGGAAAAGACTATCTTAAGCTTGGACCTTCCCCCTAATTCCTAATCTCCATCTTGCCCAGGGTTTTTTCTGCCTCACTAGGCTTTTTCCCTGGAGGTTTTTGTGAGCTTGCTCTTTGGGGATTCATCTTGGACCTGGTATTGGACAGGGCAAGGTGGCCTCCGAGGGAGCTCCTCCCTATTTGCACACAACAAAGGAGAAGAAGTTAAAGAATACTAGGAAGGATTGCAAGAAAAAGGTATCCAAAGAGGTCAAGAGGGAATCAGAAGATTCAGGTGAGGAGAGGGATCGGGAGAGTACCTCAGTATTTGACAGTATACAATGCCAACAAGGTACTATGGCTTCGCTAGAACAATTCCAGGAGTTGGCTAATGCCAAACAGAGCGTTCGGGTCAAAGTACAGACACTTATGGATCAGAATGCCATACTGACAGAACAGATTGCACTGAAGGAGGATACCCGTGGTGATCTACCTCCATTGGCATTTCCGTTTGGAAGATACAACGGAAATCCAAAACAACTTAAGGAGTTTTTGGATGCTTGTCATGGTGATTTCTCTTTCAATTCTAAGACATATGAGACAGACAAATCGAAGGTAGGCTTCATGGTAGCCAACCTGGTTGGTAATGCGCTAGCCTGGGCTTCTCTGTTAATCACAAATACAGATCCATCCATGACTGATTACCCACTGTTTGTGCAGAACTTTAGACGTCGATTTGACAGACCTGAAGTACAGTTTTCTTCCTTCGAGGCTATGGTAGATATTCAACATGGTACGCAAGATGTGCAGACCTACATTTCTCAATTCCAATGTTTATCCTCGCAATCCAGCTGTCCTGATTCTGCTCAACAAACACTATTTCGCAGGGGGTTACAGGAGGAGATAAAGGACGAGTTAGCTTGGATCCCCAGACCGAATAGTTTCCAGGAATTAGCTACGGTTGCTTTACAGATTGTACTCTGATGTAACGAACGGAGAAAGGAGAAGAAGAAGGTAAGGTACTACGTTCCGCCTCCCATCTCCTCGCCTACAACCAAGGATCGTGGTATCACTGAAGAACCTATGCAGATTTGGGCTACTCGAGGCCCTTTAACTCCGGAGGAAAAAAGAAGAAGAGAAAAGGGATTGTGCGCTTATTGTGGATCAGACAAACATCTGCTCAACTCTTGTACGGAGTGTTAGGAAATATTTCTTAATTGTGGGTAATTTTCCTTCCATGTGGCAACCCATAAACCTTTTGCTGTTGTTTTCACCATGATCTAGACTTTGCCAGAGAAGTGCAGCCTTCTGCTGCATTCCTCTGGGCTTTCGCTCCATTCTTACGGGGAAACTGACATGCCCTTAAGACAGTCAGTACCGGGAAACGCTGTTTTCCGTAGTTTCTTTATCATGTTGCGGCTTTCGTGCAACATGACACAAGAGGGCACTGTAAGCTAAGTTACTGCTCTCTTGGGTCTCTAGCCTTCTACAGGCCCTAGATACTCTTTTTGGATTGTAACTGATCGGTGCAAGTGAATCACGGACGGGACTGGTGGCAGCGATCGTTTCTTGTGTTTTGAGCTCCTTTTGGCGTTTTAAGCGCGTTTCTCGCGCTTAGCCCAAAATGGTAGCCTGGCTCCCAAAATGGCCAGACAACGAGGCTCCTTTGTCCTGTCCGCTGACCGTCTTGCTCCCTTCACCTTCCCCAGGTCGAGCCGACCCGGGGCCTTCCTTATTTGGGCATGTACTTTCCCGCGAAACACAGATGCTTTCGCGGGCTTCTACAGGCCTTGTGTGTGCCTCCAGGATGTGGGCTGGGATGTCTGGTCCCAATACACATCCTGGGTGCCAGAGAGTCTAGGGTGGTGTGAATGCCTGGGACCACCGTGGTCCGTGATAGGTCCACGTATGGTGTGAGTGTTGATGAGCGGATCTCCCATTGGGTCTCCCTCCGTTTTGGCGCGAAGGGAACCGTGGATAAGAGGGCGCTGGAAACGCCACTACCAGGTCAATCTCCTGAGTTCTCACGAACGAAGGAATACAGGAGCCAAGTATCCTGCAACCACGAGGCTGAACCGAGGAATCGCTGGTGACCCGCTGAAGGACTGCTCCTCTGCACTGCTATCGCCTTGTGAAACCCTTTTTACCTCTGATCGAACCACAGGGCCTGTACTGGTACTTCGACCCTTGGAATAGCGGGGATAGTTATTCTCGGCATCTTCACCATCTCCTGCACGTAAGCCTTCGGAAGTGTCTCTGGACCATCCAGCAGACTGACCAGCCTACCCAGGAGTCTTGCTCTGTAACCGCTGCCAGGTTGTGTTGTATTTCTAGTCCTTGTCACTCTCACACGATTCGTACACTTGGCGTTCCCAGGTCGGAAGTGATTAGTGTACATTTGGCTGAGATACACACGGCCGCTCCGTTGCCCTGCTGTGGTAACAAACTGTGCGGGTTCACTTCGTTTGGGACATCTTTAACTCAACTCTGCTGCTGCAGAATCTACACGATGACGAGGCGTCCCCTGCTCTCCTGAACCTGCCAGCACTGAAACTGACGCGGAGAAGCCTGGGTCTGCTTGCATCGGGGACCGGTGAGTAGCATAGCTAGGAACTGGTCGCCCTCCTGCAGGAGCCCATAGCTTTTCCCCGCTGTGTCAAAACAGCACGCCTTTCCGTACTCGCGCTCTGCTTCTGCCCACAGTGGAGGCTGCGCTTGAGTCGCGGAACTCTGTTCTTCTTCATTTGTGCACTAAACTGAACTGCCTGATTCCCTCGAAGAGACTCCCCTTTTTGCCCGTGGGCACCAGCGCGTGCAGGTACTTTTGAGCACAAGGCTCCACTCTTCGTACAGCTCGGACTTCCTTTTAGTTAGGTGCCTCTGAAGGCGGACTGGGTCTAAGCATTATTTCGCACTGCCTGTTTTCCTTCCCTTCTAGGTGGACTACACATTTCATGCATCTAACGCTTTAGACTCGTTTGTATTTGTATATATATTGTATTGGTTTGGTATGTGTTGGTTTACTAGAGTTGTATTGTGATTTCTCGCTACGGTCATTATTGCAAAGGCCTTGGAATAAATGTGTATATATTTTTTATATAACACCTGTTTGGAGTAGTTTGTAAGTGTCCTTGCTTTGTGTGCTCATTGCGGGCTTTCAGTCACCCTCACCCCTCTTGAGACCTAGTCTTGACCGCCACGATCGCTACCCTGATTGGTCTGGCTTGTCCAGAGGTTACCCTGTTCCAAGTAATTAGGTTGGCCTTCTGAACTTCTGCGCCGCCAGGACAGAGTTCAGAAATCCGTCTTAACACGGAGGTATCACGCAAGCGTCAGAGAAACTTCCAACCCCGTAGCTACGCAGGGGAGGTATCGGGGGTACGCTCAACCCCCATGCTACAACACCAGATAAGTAGAAGAAGAAGAGGACAGCTGGCTGATGATGTTTTCAGTTCAATTGGTTGCTTCCCCCACTCAGAAGTTTGAGACTCTTGCTATGTTGGATTGTGGGGCATCTGGTAACTTTGTTGACATCACCTGGGCCAAGACCAATCAACTATTGCTACATGTTAAAGAGAAACCAGTTCCTGTGGAAGGAGTCTTGGAACCCCATTGTCCTCAGGACCCATTGTCCAAGAAACTTCTCCCATTCTGATGTCTTTGGGAACTCATACTGAGACACTGACCTTTGATGTTATAAGAGCAGCTCACTTTCCAGTTATACTGGGAATACCTTGGTTAAGGCGTCACAACTCTAAGATTGATTGGAAGGCCAATGCACTTCGTTTTGCCTCTTCTTACTGTACTAAATCCTGTTTGCTACCTAACCAAGAATGTGTTCATTCTAATGAATTTATGGAACAGACTAAGACTATTGTTTCATGTATACCGATACATTACCAGATGTATCAAGAGATGTTTGAAGACTGACTTTCTCATATTCTACCCCCACACATACCTGAAGACTGCAGTATCAATAAACAAGATGGAGCTCAGATTCCATTTGGATGCATGTATCCTCTCTCCATTCCTGAAAAGCAGGCTCTCAAAGAATATTTAGAAGCTAATCTTCAGAATGGTCTCATCCAAGAATCCAAATCTCCAGGTGGAGCATCCGGTTTTTTGTTCCCAAAAGGGGATCTTCAGAATTAAGACCCTGTATTGATTACAGCGGTCTTAATCATCTGACCATATGTGACCGATATCCGATGGCACTTATCCGAGATAAATTAGAAGCTATCTGAGGTGCAAGATTCTTCACCAAGCTGGATCTCCGGGGAGCCTACCATTTATTACGAATAAGAAGCAGAGATGAATGGAAGACGGCATTCGGAACACCACTAGGCCTTTACGAATATTGTGTCATGCCCTTTGGTCTTGTTAATGCTCCCGCAATTTTCCAGAGGTTTGTTGACAAGATTTTTGCAGATCTTTTATAACTTTCCATGGTGGTATACTTGGATGACATCCTAATCTTCTCCTCTTCCTTAGAGGAGCACAGTTTTCATGTTAAAGAAGTACTACGCAGGCTTCTTTTGAATCAACTGTTTGCCAAACCCAAAAAGTGTGCTTTTGAGGTGTCTGAAGTGGCATACCTCGGCTTCATCCTCTCACCAGATGGGGTTCAGATGGAACCCAGTAAGGTTAAGGCGATTCTCAACTGGAAAACTCCAACTAATGTGAAGGAGGTCCAGAGGTTTTTGGGCTTTGTAAATTTCTACAGAAGGTTTATACCTAATTTCTCGAACATCATTTTGCCAATAACATCATTACTCAAGAAGGGAGTGGTTTTCGATTATCACGTTTCTGCGCAAGAGGCTTTTCAAACTCTTAAGAACTTATTTACTACCGCCCCCATACTGATTCAACCAGACCAAACGTTGCCATTCATATTAGAAGCTGATGCTTCAGGCGGTGCCATAGGGGCTGTTCTTATCCAAAGGATAGAAGACATTGAACATCCTGTGGCATATTATTCGAGAACACTAACTATTAGCAAGAGAAACTATTCCGTTTTGGAGAAGGAGCTTTTAGCCATCCACTGAGCCTGTGAAGAATGATGCCATCTACTCCAGGGAGGTACTCATCCTTTCTTAATAAGAACAGATCACCGCAACTTACGAGTACTCCAACAGATGGAGTGTAAGAACTCTCGTCATGCCAGATGGGCTTACTATTTTTCTCAATTCGATTTCCAGATCACATATGTTCCTGTTTCCAAGAACGTGGTAGCTGATTCCCTTTCCAGAAGTCTTGGAGAATGGTCTGGTACATATGAAGGTAATGAACTTCTACTTCCCAACCAAGTATATGTTGACGCCATTGTTCCATTTATCAAGGAGGTACAGGAGGTGATGAAAGGGATCAAAGAGCCCGAACATCCTAAAGATTTGGTGTTCCGGAAGGGCTTGCTATTTCATCGAGAAGCCTTATATTTATCTACACGTTCCGTACAACTGCAAGCTCTCCAATGGTGCCACGATATTCCTATGTCTGGTCATAAAGGACAGAATGGAACATTGGAATTGTTATCTAGACGATTTCGGTGGCCCAACATGCATCAGGATGCCAAAAGATATGTCGAGGCCTGTCCTACTTGTGCATCTAGTAAGGTTTCCAGACAAAAACCACTTGGTCTTCTTCAACAAAACAAGCTACCTTCTCGACCTTGGGAACAGATTTCCATGGATTTCATTGTGGACCTACCGACCTCTAAAAAGTGCACCTCCATAATGTTTACTGTGGATTCCTATAGCAAGCTGGCACATTTTTCAGAGTTACCCTGTGTGCCATCAGCACCAGTTACAGCTAGTATCTTTCTCAAAGAAATCGTAAGACTACATGGTATTCCTCAGACCATTATTACAGACCGTGGAGTGCAATTCACCTCAAGGTTCTGGTCGGCATAATCGGGCTCTTTCGTCGGGATACCATCCCCAGACTAATGGCCAGACTGAAAGGTTGAATGCTACTCTTCAACAGTATCTTCGCTGTTATTGTTCTCGTGAACAGGATGACTGGGTAGAATTCCTTCCCATGGCTGAATCCTCTTATAATAATGCTTAGCATTCATCTATCAAGATGAGCCCTTTTTTTTGTACATTTAGGTTTGATCATCCTCAAAATATACCCTAAACCAACTCTCTTCTACCAGCACACCTGCCGCTGATTCTTTGGTTACTGCACTCAAACAAGTACATAGTGAAGCCTTGCAGGCCTTGGAGGAGAGTCGCAAGTCCTATAAACGGCAGGCGGATCTGCACCGCAGACCTAATCCAGATTGGCCGGTTGGTTCTCAGGTTTGGTTATCCACTAAGTTTCTGCCGAGATGGGTTCACAGAGGAAAGTTTTCTCCTCGCTACATTGGACCATTTCCCATTGTTTCCAGGATCAATCCAGTAGCTTTTAAGCTTCAGTTGCCACCATCGCTTAAAAGGGTACATCCTGTGTTCCATGATTCTTTACTCAAGGGTTATGTCAAGGATCCTTTAAAGAGGAATTTACCTCCTGTAATACAGACTGACCAATCTGATTCTGATGTCCATGAAGTTGATCGATTGGTACAGATACCAGATACAGGAGAGGGGCCTTATAGTATCTTGTACATTATAAAGATTTTTCTAAGTCTGAGAGAACCTGGGAACCTGTTCATAACATTTCTGCACCTTGTCTCAGTCATTTTCACGCCTTGTACCCTGATAAACCAGGTGGTAGGGGGTTGAGATGGAGGTATACTGTCATGTTCCGTTTGTGGAAGTGTTGGCACAGATGGAGATTGGGCTATTCTATTCATGCAAACTGCATGAAATTGAAGTGTTCCTTCAAGATGGCTGGCGGATGTTTTTATGTGGCCATTTCCAGATACTTCCTCACGTTGTATCCGTCTTGGACCTCACTGGTACACTGCCTTCAGTTGTACTGCTCTGGATTGCAGATTGATTTCTTTGCATTCCCTTTTTTTGCCTTTTCCCCTATGATCCTGTTTTTCTGCCCTTTTACCCTTTCTTGCTCGGATTTCTTTACGCTCTCGGTATTAGGATTCTTTCTATATCTCTTTTTCTATCCTTCTTCTGTTAGCTTTTTCCATCTTAACGCCTTCTGAGTTTCTGTCTGCTCTGCCTTTCACGTATTGCCACTTTTCGGATCGTACCTCGATACATTCGGTTCTATAGCTTGCTCTGTCTCTGATCTTATTCTAGACCTCTCGTACCTCGATACGCTCCAATTCCTTTTTCCAGTAAATCTTACCTTTTCTCTCGCTTCGTACTGCTGCATACTATTTCTTGCTTCTTACACTATACATTTTTATCTGACTTCCTTCTCGTAGATCCATTCACTTACCTGGTCCGGTCCTTGAACGTTGTAGCTACTCTCTTTCTTTCTTGGCAGGTAGTTTGGGCTCTGTCACTTTCCGTTTCTTTAGCACTCAGTTTGCTAACCTCTTGCTCCTTTCATACCTGGTTCATTTCTCCCCGGAGTTAGAATATGTTCTATCTTCCTTCTGGGTATTTTTTCTATATTTTTATTTTACTTTTTGGCATTCTGCCGCAGCTTTATTTTTCTTTAATCTACAAGAAGGACTTCCCTTTATTGCTGAATACAAGGATTTGGAACTGTACTCCCGAAGCATCCTTTGGCTTGCTTCAATACCTCACCTCAGAAAAGGAAGAGACTATCTTAAGCTTGGACCTTCCTCCTAATTCCTAATCTCCATCTTCCCCAGGGTTTTTTTCTGCCTCGCTAGGCTTTTTCCCTGGAGGGTTTTGGGAGCTTGCTCCTTGGGGATTCATCTTGGACCTGGTATTGGACAGGACAAGGTGGCCTCCGAGGGAGCTCGCTGCTATTTGCACACAAAAAAGGAGGAGTTAAAGAATACCAGGAAGGATCGCAAGATAAAGGTATCCGAAGAGGTCAAGAGGGAATCATAAGATTCAGGTGAGGGGAGGGATCGGGAGAGCACCTCAGTATTTGACAATAGCATATCAACATAGTCAATATGTAAATGCTGAAAAGGACCATCCGGTCGAGGAATTACTCCTCTAATGGTTCTCAGTGTATGCCCAGCGGTAAACATTTGACATACAATGCAGTTTACTACATAAAATGCAACGTGTTCTGACAAATTTGGAATAAATCAGTCTTTCGCAATAGTTGCAGCAAGACTTGCCCTATTTCCATGTGCAGGGTAGTGCAGCTGTTCAAGCGCTACCTTTAGCAATGCTACTGGCATCGCCGGCTTTCCAGTGCTATCTTGTCACCATAATGCTTCTGTGGGTGATAGTGAACACCCCCTTTATTTCCATAATTCCTTTTCTTCCTGCGGTGCACTGCTTTGAATCTCCAGTAATAGTTTTTTGGCTAATGATTAAACCTTTCTTTTAGTATCATAATCATGACTAATTTTTCCTTGACATTTGGGATCATCAAAACTTGAGATATCTGGTGAATATGCAACCCTTTTGGCTTCTGCATCTGCTGCTTAATTCCTGCAAGAAATAAAGTCTGTACGCTTAGTATGATCGGCACATTTAACGACCGCTATGTCTACTGGGAGTTGTAGTGCCTTAATAAGCCTGTCCAATAAGGATGCCTGCTGCACTGGAGTGCCAACCAGTCTGCGGTAGCCCCTCCTTTTCCAACACGTTAGCACTGTGTGTACGGTTGACATCACGTAGGCGAAGTCACTCTACACCGTCAGAGCCCTTCATATTTCTGAAGCACGACAATAAGCACTACCAATTATGGCGCTTGCGCTGAAAAGTGAGACGGTAGTCTTGCACTTGCTACAATTTCAAACTCGCCATTTGCTCTATGCCTCACTACTGTGGCGTCTGAATGCCTTTTTCCACTTGTTCCATCAATTTGCAAAGAACCATCAATAAAGAAAGTGTCCCCTGCATTTTATGTTATACAAGGTATATCAAGATAAATGTCAACATAATTTGAACAATCATGCACTTGGTCATCCTCTGTCACTGGCCCAGCTACAAATGTGGCAGGATTCACTATTTTCCATCTGACAATTTTGATTGCTGTGTTCGAAATCATTACTTCATTAGCAGAAGCTCTCTGAGATGTCAATGTGCCTTTGGGTTTCTCTAAAATGACAAACAAGGCATGTTCTACAAAAAGTGTCATAGAGCAGTCAATTACAATACTTGTAGATTTCTCATTTGCAAACGCAGTGGCTGCCAACGACTGTTCGCAAGGAAAGTGTTCTTTCATAACTCGGTCTAACATCCAACTGTAATACGCTAGAGGCTTGTGGTCCTTTGTTTAAGCGCTGCTGTCATGACTGTCCCATTTGTGTGTGAAAACAAGAAAAACCCCTCAGCATAATTGGAATTCCTAAAACAGGAGCTGTAAAAATGGCTTTCTTTAACTCTTCAAACCCTTCCTCCATCACCTCAGTCCAATCTATGTTAACACCATTCACCTGTGCTTTCTTTAAAGCCTGCAAAAGGGGTCTTATGTTTGAACTGTAGTCAAACACCCAGACTCTAACATAATTTAGTAATTCCAAAATTGGTTGCATCTGTTTTTACTGTGTGTGGTTTTGCAGTTTTCATGATCGCCTCAGCTCTCTCAGCTGTCACCTTTTTTCCCTCATGTGAAATCAACTGTCCTATGTATCCTCTTCTTGAAAATACTGCAGCTTTTCTGTCTAGCTTGTATCCTTTGTCTGCTTGGATAGTCATTAACTGAATCGCACTCATCCTCTGTAGTGGTACAGATTAAAATGTTATCTACATACTGTAGCACAGCGCTTTTTAAATCAATATTGCCTAAGTCCATATGTAGGTCTGTGTTAAAGATAGATGGGGACTCATACTACCCTTGAGGCAGCCTAGTGTGTTTCAGGCAGGTTTGGAACTGGTTAATCGATCTCATGTCCTGTATGAATCTCCACAAACCTCCCTTTGATTTTTTCACAGGATACACAGCGATGTTGCACGATGATTCTGATGGCACCAGAATACCTTGTACCATCAGTGCTGAAATAGTCTTAAAAATACCCTCATCAGCCTCTCGAGACATGGGGTATTGCCTGGCTCGAGGTCAAATTGCCCCTGGCTTCAGCTTTATTTTGACTTCCCCTATTCCCTTCAATAGGCCTACGTCATAAGGGCATGTAGTCCATAAGACGCATGGTACTTTCTCCGAGTCTTCGTCAAAAAATGCTGGACGATGCAGCATTATTGCCATTTGTGGTGGGATCTCCCTTTTCTCTATTCTAATCCAATATGTAATGATCGTAAAGAACACTACTTCATCATCTGTTGGATCATCTCTAAACATACCATCGTCAATAATGTCAGTCACCCTTCTTCAAGAGCTATCACTGTTCTCCATGGTCTACCCTCATCATCCGTTCCTTCAAGCATTGCCTTTTCCCCTCGCACTCTGGCTGCATCTAATTCTATAGAGATTGTCTGTCCACCCTCTTCGTCCATAGGTATCTGCGTTCTAAACAAAAATTCATCAAGTATTATAGTTTTTCGCACTAAGCCAGATAGCCATGTCAGTAGAATAGAATGCTCACTCCATAAAGAAAAACCTCTGGCTCTCATGGTACGCCTCGCAGGGCCACTTGCCCTGTGAACGCCAGTAAAAACTCGCCCACATTCAAGTAGTGTAATCCGGGAGTGGGACACACTATGCCTTCATCAGTAAATGAAATTGTCATGTTAAGCTTTGTCATCAAATCTCTTCCCAAAATGTTGACTGGTGTCTGTCGTGAATACAACAATGGAACAGGCATGTCACACTCTACTATAGAGACTGGTAATTCATCAGTAAAAGGAACTCGACTTGTAGCTCGAGAGAACCCTGTAGCATTCATGGCAATTCCGGACACTGGATATTTTCCCTCTCGTATACATGAACGAGTAGCCCCAGTGTCTACCAAAAAAGAAAAAGATTTGCCTCAAATGGTCACATGAACCCTCTGTTCCTCCTGATGGTCTGGTGTCACTGATAGCACTGAACACATCAAGTTGCCCTGTGAGAGCCCTATTTTAGGTGTCAGTAATTGTCCGTTGTTTGCATACTGCTGTGTCTGAATGGGGGCGTACTCTGACTGCCCTTGTATGGGATTCATTTGCGCTTGCTGTGGTTGCTGTGCCTCTTGCATTTGCGTCGCTTGTGTCTAACACACCGTCTGATTTTGGGCAAACCCTTCCCTAGCTTGTGTGCTAAATGATGGAGGATAAGCTGTCCCCCCTCTTGAGAATTGACCATTCTGTACATACCCTTGGCTCCCACATACGGGTGCAATGTGTCCTGTCATCCCACAAGTTTAACATACAGGAGAAGGCTGCCTAATTAGTCCCCCTTGCACATTCTGATTCTCATTCTGTGCATTCTGAAACCCACCTTGATTATTTAAAAACCTTTGATTGGTTTGGAATCCACCCTTTCCTCTCTAGCCCATACCTCTGCCTCGTGTCATGAACTCATTCCCTCCTTAGTTCATTGAACGCTTATTATTCGCCTGTGACATACCCACTTCTTGCTGCATTCCCAACCCTTCTCTGCTTGTCAATACCGCCCCTTCTATGGCATATGTTTACAATTTCTTCTTTCTCCTGTAATAGCCGACAGTTATGCACTATAGTCAGCTGTATTTCAGCCCATGGTTTCAAATCTATTCCCACTTACTTTTTGAGTTGCCTCTGTACTTGCTTGGGTAACCCCTGCCAAGAAATGTGGTAAAATACTGCCACCGTTTTTCCTCACGGTTCCCTCGTTTCAAGAGTCCAACGCTCTTGAATGTCCTAAATGTAAGCAAGAGGATCCTCATCTTCTTTCATCTTACGTGCCGTGATTGCACCCATGTCTGATGTGTCAGGATACTGCACCCTGAGAGCCCTCCAGACATCTGCTTTGCAATTATTAAATGGTGCTTCATCGTGCGCTGTGTTCTGTGCTGTTACACTTGAACAGCCTGCACTATTCCATATGTCATCAGCTCTTTCCCCAAGAATGACTGCTAGGAGACCCTTAATGTCCCCTATTACCAAGGTATTTCCTCTTGTCATTTTTTGCAAACTCGGGAGCTTGCACCTTAAATTATCCTTATCCATCTGTGGCCATGGAATATACTGTGGTCTTGCTCCTGCTTTTTCCAATAAGGGAAACTGCGTAAACCCTAATCTGCAGTCGACTCCCATCATCTGCCTATCCATGGCAGATACTATGGTCTGTGACCGTCTCCTCACCAGTAGTGACCTTAACCTGCTCACATAGGCTCACATATGGTGGTGATTCTCCTTTCTCACTATACAATCGTCCTCTGGGGTGCTCTTGACATACTGTGGGATCCGGCGTCCTATCCTTGGGTTGCTTTAGATCGGACCATCTTACTTCCTTGTCTGCCTGCAGGCTTCCCTCTAGGGCACATGCACCTCCCCCCTCTTCCCCACTGAAGGATTCTCTCTCCTCGGCTGACCTGTCTAGTCCCCAACTAGTGTGACACTCGTCCCCTTGACCCTTATCTAAGGTCAGTCTACTTAAGGATAAGGCTTTATGCTCGAGGCTGAATGGATTTTCATCTTTGCTTCGTGATTGGAAGACGAGGGATTGATCTCCCTTTCTTCCGCTCCCGATTTGCTACCTGCCTTTAATTCTTGATAGGCCTTATCAATCCTATCTCTGATACTTCCTATATCGAAGTTCTCTTCTAAGGCCACTCTAGATGTCCCTGACGTCGCTCTCTTTAACAGAAGGAACTCTTCCATTCTGTCCCATTGTATTGCTGGACTTGGCTCCATTAGCTCCTTTTGAAAGAGGTTAATATCAAGCTCCCGCTGTCTCCTCTTACATTCTAATTCTTCATCTAATTCTCTTTGCTTACTCGCATTCCATCTAACTCTCTCCTCTTCTTGTCTTATCTCCTCTCCCCTTACTCCTGCTCTCCTTTCTTTCTCTTCCCTTCATCTCTGTATTCTTTTATCCTTTAATTTCTGCGCTTCCTCCTCTTCTCTCTTCCTTTATAATCTGTCCCGTTCTTCGATCGCTCTCTGCCTATTGTCATGTTTTCTTTGCTCCTCTGCCTTTTCCTTTCTTTTGTTGCTCCTCCTGATACACCTGTTCTCGTCGCTCTCTACTCTTTGTTTTGTGTTCATCATCCTTCAACCTCTTTTCTCATTCACTCTTTATCCTTATCTTCTTTTTGCCTTACTTCCTCAATGCTTTTCCCATCTAGCTTAAGTAATATCTGTCCTCCCATCCATTCGTTCTGTACGAGCGTTACCTGGTCGGCTTTATCCTTTTCTCCTTTCCATCTCATAATCTATCGAGCTATGTCTGTCGATATATTCAACCGCTCACTTTTCTCTTCTTTGTCCTGTAAGATCTTTAAGATCTCCTCTTTTCTCTTACTCTCCTCTGGACTATCATCAGTGCTATAAGCGGGCGGCTCGTATATCGGATTACTATACCCTGTCGCCGCTTTCAATTACCTTATAGGATACAACCCTTCATCTTCTGTACATGCGGTAAGCACCATGTATTTGCCCACTGATTTGTCTTTTTCCATTTGTGTGCTGCTGCAACATCAGGTAAGCACCATGTATTTGCCTATTGCTGGACTCTTGCATTTGTGTGCTGCTGCTGCCCTGCAACATGGGGTAGGCACCATGAATTTGCCTATTGCTGGACTCTTGCATTTGTGTGCTGCTGCCGCCCTGCAACATGGGGTAGGCACCATGTATTTGCCTATGGCTGGACTCTTGCATTTGTGTGCTGCTGCCGCCCTGCAACAGGGGGCGGGCACCATATACATGCCTATTGCTGGACATTCACATTTGAGTGCTGCTGCCGCCCTGCAATATGGGGTAGGCACCATGTATTTGCCCACTGATTTTGACTCTGCATCTGTGTGTTACTGCCGTCCCGCAATATGGGGTCAGGTTCATTGGATGTGATCACTATCTATTTTCTCTATTGCACTTGGAACCTATATTTTTCACTGATCCCTGTCTTCCTAGATAGATAATATAACTTCTTAACTTTATCTCAATTTTTTCACAACTATTTGTGTCACTCTTTGACACCTTAATTCAACACAAATACATAAACAGACAGACTAGTCGACTCCTCACATTTAAACCATGGTGTGCACCCTTTTTCCTCTCGCCCCTAATTAATACACTGATCACAGAGTTTATATTGTCTTCTTATATGGACCTGTCCATACGTAGTCTAGAGAACCTGATCGGAGTATAAGACAACCTCTACTGACCCCCTTGGGTCAGGTTTTCTCAGGCACTTCTCTCTCTCTCTTCATACACTATTTTCTTTATCTCTACGCAATATTTCCCGTTACTCCTGTTACTTTAAAATTATCACAACCCTGTCCCCTTAATTTGCCATTCCCCTTAGTCTACTCACCATACGCTTGTTTGACTCAAGGCCCTCAGTATTGACTTCCTCCTCCAATCGACCACTTTAATCAGTAACATGTAATGCAAGGGATGGGATGCAGAATAACTTTTACACCAAATAATCATACCGACTCAGGAAGTTGGCAAAGTCTCATTCGAATGTTTTAATATCAATTGTCTAAAACAGGGAGTTACAACGGACGTCAACGGATTTTGCACAAGCTCGCTCTGTCATTCAAATCGAAGCATTTAATGAAATATTACATTTATATAACAACAATTCATCATACGTGACATCATACTACGTGGCAAACAAGAAAAACCTACGGGGGTTGTGATAGGCTTAAGGGGAACATCTAAGTATACTTTCTATAAGGAGTTGGATTGTGATTGGACATCTACTGTCAGGTGGACAGCTTATGCCCACCCCTAATGCAAATCATCCTCATCAGTTATTAGATACACAGTATATCATTGTTTTTCAAACTATAAGCCCTTCGTTATGTGGCCTCTGTTAAGATGGATTTCTGAACTCTGACCTGGAAGGGCAGAGGTTCAGAAGGCCAACCTAGTTTCTTGGAACAGGGTTGGACAAGCCAGACCAATCAGGGTAGCTATGGCAGGCGGTCAAGACTAAGGGCCTCATTACAGGGTAGGCGGTAAGGGTTTACCGGTACCGGTATTTTACCGGTACCGGTAAACCCTTACCGCCTTACTACGAGGTCCCTTTGCGGGTTGGAGAATTTAACGCCTGCTTTTTGCAGATGTTAAAAACCAACCCGCAAAGGGACTAGGGAGCTAATTACGGTACCGCAATTTGCGGCACCGTAATTAGCGCCTTCCCCATTCCCATAGAGCCCTATGGGGCAAAAATGGGAATGGGGAAGGACAATGGGGGAAAGGGGAATTACCGCCCCACCAACCTTGGAATGGGGCGGTAATTCCCCTTTCCACCAAGGGGGTGCCGGTATTTTACCGGCATGGACCAAGGTGCTAATAGCACCTTGGTCCACCGCCATCCGTGTAATGAGGCCCTGAGTCTCAAGAGGGGTGAGGGTGACTGAAAGACCTCAATGAGCACACAAAGCAAGGACACTTCCAAATTACTCCAGACAGGTGTTATATTAAAGATATAGACACATTTATTACAAGGCCTTTGTAATATAGACCATAGCAAAGAATCACAATAATACTGAAGTAAACCAACACATCAAAATCAACACAATATATATACAAGACCAGAGGGGTCTAACGGATTAAGAAGCACGGAATATGTAGACCACTTAGATGGGGAGGAAAACAGGCAGTGCAAATAATCTTTAGACCCAGTTCCACATCACGAATACACCTAACTAAGAGGCAGTCCTGGCCCCACGACGAGAGGAGCCTTATGCTCAATAGTACATGCACACGCTTGTGCCACTGGACAAAATAGGGTCTCTTCAAGGGTCACTAGCAGCTCAGGAAGGCAGATAAGGTCGATGAAGAACAAGTCCCCACCATTCAAGCAGGACCTCCACTTGCGGGCAGAGGCAGGTTGAGAGTGCGGGATAGAGTCGCTATTTCGCAACAGCGGTGGAAAAGAAATGGGCTCCTGCGCTAGGGGCCACCGGTTGGGGTATGGACTACTCACCGGTCCCCGACGCAGGCAGACCCAGACTTCGCCATGTCAGTCCACTTCACTGGCAGATTTGAATGTAACAATCAGGAAGTCTCGACACCGTGTAGTTTCCGCGGTAGCAGGCTTCAGGGTCAAGGGGGTCACAAGTGCAGCGAACTTGCACAGGTCGTTGCCAAATCAGGGCAACACGGTAACCGTGTTTACTCTGGTCTGGGCGCACTCGTCTCACATCAGACCTGGGAATGCCAAGTATACGAAATTCGATGTGAGGGTGCCGTGGACACAGAGCAAGCTGTATACCAAGATTCAAGGGCTTCCTCGAAACCGCGGCGATGACAGAGCAAATGTCCTGTGTAAGCTGGTCAGCCCACTGGTTGGCCCAGGGACACTTCCGAAGAGGCTCACTTGCAGGGTTTGATGAAGGTGCGAGAATAGTTGGTCCCACTATTCCAATGGGTCGAAGCGCCTTCGCAGACCTTCTGGCACGATCAGATGCAGAGTGGTCTCACAGGACGACAGCGGGCTCAGGGTGTCAAACCTTCCAGCGGGTCACCAGCGGTTCCTCGACTAGGCTTCTTATTGCAGGATACTTGGCTCCTTATCCTTTGTTCGTGTGAACTCAGGAGATCGACATGGTAGTGGTGTTTTCGGCCTCCTCTTATCCAAAGTTCCCTTCACGTCAAAACAGATAGGACCCAATGGGCGATCTGCTCACAAACCCTCACTCCATATGTGGACCAATAACAGAACAGGGTGGTCCCAGGCATTCAGGACACTCCAGACTCTCTGGCACCCAGGATGTGTATTGGGAACAGAGATGCCAGCCCACATCCTGGAGGCACACACACAAGGCATGCAGAAGCCCGCGAAAGCTTTGGGTTTCGCGGGAAAGAGCATGACCAAATAAGGACTGACCCGGGTCGGCTCGACCTGGGGTAGGTGAAGGGGCAAGATGGCCAAAGGACAGGACAAAGAACCTCGTTGCATGGCCATTTGGAGCCAGGCCACCTATTCGTACCAAACGCGGTAAGTGTGGATAACATGGCAAAAAAGGGTTCAAAACATAAGATAAACGATAGCTGCCACCAGTCCTGTCCGTGACACATCTGCACCATTCATAATAAGTCCAGCAAGAGTTTCTAGGGCCTTTGGAATGACTAGAGACCCAAGGGTGCTGTAAAGTAAGTTACATTGCACTCTTGTTACATGTTGCACAAAAGCTGCAACATGAGGAAAGGACTAAGGGAAACGAAGTCTCCCAGTACTGACTGTCTTAAGGGCATGTCAGTTTCCCCATAAGAAGTGAGCAAAAGCCCAGAGGAGTGCGCCTGAGGGCTGCGTTTCTCTGGCAAAGGTTAGATCAGGGTGTAGAACAGCAGCAAAAAGTTTGGGGGTTGACACATGGAGGGAAAATTACATTCAAATATGAAATTTTTCCTAACAGCCTCCTACCATGTTGGCATGTGTGTGCCCTTCTGGAACATTCGATTCACTCAGCAGCACATTAGCTCATATCCAGGTGCTAGGAGGTGGACATGGCTTTACCTACCCATCCAATTAGCCCCACATCTCTCATCACCCATGCCTTCTGCCATGAAGATTTGTCTTTGAACTTGGCCTTTCAATTTTTTCTCATCTCTAGGAATATAAGGGAGTATGGGCACTCGCTATCGTAGTTTCAGAACTCAATGCCCAACTCTATTCTCATCCTGGGCTCACGTGACAGGAGACCCTACTTCAGCCTGAATTTCAGCATTTAATTGTCTTAAATTAATAAAACTTGGCACTAATGGTGTCTTTCCTTGCACCTTAACAATGCGCTATTCCGTTTCTCACGTTTGCTGCCCTTAAGAATGGATAACCAGTTCTTGGCTGCTCCAGCCTTTGATACCACGCCAAACAGCCCTTCTCTGTCTTTCTTCGATCTTCAGCTAATTCTTTGCTGCGACACACACAGCTTTCAATCCTTCCTTCTCCACGAGTCTGAGCTTACTAAAGTTGTGACATTGAATGTTCAGATTCTTTACAATGGCGGCACCACCTGCAATTTATTCACTACATGTAGCCAGCCTTTATGATTACTTAGTCTACTTGAGTTGTTGCATCTGTACCGTTATAAAACGGCTTGCATTTTTTGCAGTGATCTTAACATGTGTGATCTTCATTCAGCATCTTAAAGCTTACTCGATTCTTTATTTCGTAATCAGATTCTATAAGGACTATATAACCTCTCCTTCAGGCTCTATTTCAGTGCATCACGCTCATCTCTTGTGACATCACTAACTACTCTTTCTTTCATCTTCGTATTTCTTCACGGATTTCCTCCAGGTGATTGTCATTTCTTCGGGGATAAATCTGATAGGGTTTTCTTAGTGGATACCTTTTCTCAAACACTTGTTGTGGTGGTTCTATGTCATTTCATCGACGGGTGTTTTTCCGGGTATTTTTTTATGAAAAAACTCATCAAAATTGATTTATTTTTATTTTTCGGGGGTTCCCCTTCCCAAAGCCCCCATCCCCTATTATCTTTTACCTATTAATGACCACCCCATCCCAAATATTTATTTTTGTAACCCCCCGAAACATTTCTGATGAGTTTTTTTCAGTAAATTGTTCTCCGGAAAAAAAACATTGTAATTTCACCCATAGATGAAAGAACGCTGTATCGTTGTAGTATGGTCATAACTACTGGTGTTAAGCATGACACAACTTCTGTCTTCCAACATACAGGTAGCAGGGTGGTGGGTCATTCTGCTAGTTTATGCCGATGACATCCTGCTCATGGACTTCACCCCTAGGGGACTAAAGTATTTGCTGGAGGCCATGAGCAGGTATGCGTCGGTCAATGAGCTGGTAATCAATCCTGACAAAATTAAAATTGTCAGGATGGGCAGCCTGGAAAAAAAAGGTCAGATAAGCAGCTGGAAGCTGGAATCAAATTGTATTAAACCTGTGCCGGTAACAAAATATCTGGGCTTTACACTCACCGCCCACCGTAATGTAGCTTTAATTAAAAAAGCCCTGGGAGAGAAAATTGATCAGTTCGCTCCCCAATTGAAAAACATCAAAACTAAATGTTGTACATTTTCAGTGAAAACATTGATAACATTCTGTAAGGGCAAAATTATCCCTGCTCTTTTGTATGGGATGAACATAGAACCTACTACTGCAGATATACAAAATGATTAAATGGCCTAAAGACAATACTTTGTACATGGACCTGGCCCATGAAGAAGTTAGGGGAACTAGTATTTCGATTAAATGACTGAAGGCGAAGGTGGATTCAATATTGAATCGACTACAAAAATAGAGTATTTTTCTCCGACTTTCTTCCACAGCTTCCTACTCATCTACAGACCTCCTGGTTACAACAAACATTTCTCAAACAACCTCTGTGATTCTGTAGCTACCATTCAAGTAAATCACCCCGCTCTGACTCTCATAGGAGACTTCAATATCTGGTTGGGCATTTCCACCAACCCCATGACCCATCCTCTGGTCGGCAGCCTTGAAGCACTCAACCTCTCTCTTCATATGAACAGGCCTACCCACTCTAGGGGGGACACCATAGATGCAATCCTTAGCTCCCACAACCTGATTCATCAATCTCTCCCATACCCCTCATTTTTTGTCCGACCACTCTGTCATCCCTTTCTCCATCCTCACCCCTGCCCCTGCCCCTATATCCCCTCTGCCCTCCCCCTGAGACCTCAAATGCTGGAACAAAGTAAAGATCCTTCCTGACTTTGCCGAAGCCCTACTTCTTAGATCCCCTACAATGCACCCCCCAGACAGATCCCTAACCATTGACTCCTTCGACTCTTGGCTCAATTAATCACTAATTCCTCTCACCCCCTCATGCCCCACTTCCTCACGCAATGGACCATTTCTCAAATGGTTCACACCTGAACTGAGGAATGCTAAAAAACAAAATAACCTTCGGGAACGCAAATGGCAAGCATCAAAAACAGATCTCAGCAGATCCGCTTTCGCCTTGCACCATCGTAACTACAAACTCTCAACTGTGGAAACAGCAGCAAAGAACTCCATAGAATCATTTCTGAATTTGTCAAACCCACTTGCACCTCTACCCAATTTGCCCATCACAATCGCTCTGTGACTCACTATCGCTACATTTCTACTCCACCGTTCTTGACAGGATGACCGCCCTTAACAACAAACTGTCCCTCTCCCCCCCAACGACTGAGCAAACCTACAACCCCACAACCCCCCTCCGCTCAATCCCAGATCCACTCACCTTCAACTCATTCAGACCAATTTCCAGAGATGGGTTTCTTGACCTACTATCTGCTAGAATACCATCTGGCTCCCCCTTGATCCCTGCCCCGCCTCTATCCTAAAAGAAATATTCTCATCCACCTGCACAGGAGAACACACGATAACCATACTGAATGATTCTCTCGCTCTGGCATCTTCCCCGATGCCTTCAAAATTGTGCATGTCAAGCCTCTTCTTAAAAAGCCATCCCTCAACCCCCTCGATCCCAAAAACGACACACCCATCTCGAACACCAGATTCCTTGCAAAACTCATCGACCGAAAAGCATACTCAAAGCTAAATGCCTTTGTTGAATCCAACAACCTCCTTGACCCCACTCAATCAGGCTTCTGACCACGGCATGGAACTGAAACAACGCTGACTTCGATCTGGGATGATCTTAAGGTCACGGCAGACTCTGAAGGATGCGCTGCACTAATTCTCCTTGACCTCTCTGCAGCCTTTGACAAGATTAACCACTCAATCCTCCTTGACCGTCTCCACTCCCTTGGAATCCGAGGCACCGCTCTCAAGTGGAATGTGCCTCCTTCCTCAGCAACAGGAAACAAATAACCCTCCCCTCCCCTTTTGTCTCACCTGCTTGCTCGATTAATACTGGAGTACCGCAAGGCGCATGTCTATGTGCCCTCCTATTCAACCTCTACATGTCCACCATTCCTGGAATCATCCACCTGCACAACATCTCGTTCTACAACTATGCTGACGATACCCAAATCATCCTTAAAATCCACAATTTAGACACCAACACCCAGCCCGACCTTGAAGCATGTCTCCTAGATATTGACTGATGGATGACAATAAACCACCTCCTCTTAAACCCCACAAAAACCGAAATCATGGTGTGCGGCAACTCTAGCGCTTCTATCTCATCTTCTCCCATGGCCCCCTTCCCTCGGCCAACCTCCTACCCCTCCTCCGACGCAGTAAAAAACCTAAGCTGCACTATGGACTGGCTTAACCCTCTCCCGACAGATCAACAATGTGTCTAAATGCTGCCCCTACCATCTTATACATCTCAGATGCATGTTCCCCTACCTCTCCTTCCCGAACAGACTTGCCACTGTTATGTCGATTGTAATGACAAGACTGGACTATGCCAACTCCCTATACCTAGGAGTCTTAGCATACCACCTTCACAAACCCCTAAGAGCAAAAAACGCTGCTGCTAAGCTGCTCCTCGTCCTGGGTCCAAGAGACAACACCTCTCCTGCTCTCCAAACCCTCCACTGGTTCCCAGTCGGACAAAGAGCCACTTTCAAGACCCTGTGCATCACTCACCCTGCAATGCACAAGACCGTCCCATTATACCTGCAAGAAAAGCTAAAACCTTACCTCCCACCGCGCACCCTATGATCAAGCACTCACTGCCCTCCTTTTATCGATCCCTACCACTAACTCTGTTGGGATCAGCGGGTCCGCTTTCTCAGTCTTGGCCCGACTCTGTGGAACACGCTTCCCCAACATATTTGACACACCCAAGACTTTATGACATTCCGCAAAGTACTAGAAACGTGGCTCTTTCCACAATAACAACCTCAACCTTAAGAAGCGATTGAATTTCCAAGACACCGAAAGACTGAATACAATGTGACCCAACCATGTCATCAATGAACACGAACATTGATTCAGCCATAGACAACCCTATCCCTGAATACAGACCAATGGATCTCATTGGATCATCACTCGTCCCAAGTTGTGTCCCCCAGCCCATCTGGCCCGTGCCGTCGCTCTGTGCCCCCGCCCAGGATCCCTGTGATATCGCCCAGGGTCCTAGTGAGATTGCTGTGTACCCTCTGGCCCAGTACTGCTGCTATATGCCCCATCCGCTCCAGCCCACCGTGTATCACTACATGCCCCCATACCCGTTGGTCCCCGTGCCCCACTATCCCCCCACCCATTTAGCACCTGTGTTGTCACTGTGCACCCCACCCTGGCTCTGGTGATATCGCTATGTACCCTCATGCTGTCGTAAGTGCTGTCACCGTGTACCTCTCTGTTCCCTTTGTTATCGCTGTTTGCCCAACCCTCTAGTCCTTGTGATGTCTCGATATACCCCAGCCCCCGTACTGTCCCTGTGTGCCCTGCCCAATTACTACCCGTATATTCATTCTAACCCCCTGACCCCGTGCTATCATTGTATACCCAATCCCTCTATGCCCTTCTAGTCCCTTCAACAAAACCTCTAGTCCCTGTGATGTTGCTTTGTGCCCTGTGATGTTGCTATGTATCCCTCTGTATTGCCCTCCCCTCTAGTTCCACGTGATGTCGCTGTATGCCCCACTGCACCTGTGTGTCGCTGTGTTCCCTGCCCCCTTTCCCCACATCGTTATGTATCCCTCTAGCCCCTTCGTCCTGTCACTGTAAGCCCAGCTATCTGTCTCTGTCTGCCCCTTTGTGCCCCTATGTCGCTGTGTACCCCTGCCCTCCTGTTTCTGTACTACCACTATATATCCCTCTGCGTCGCCCATCCCTGTAATCCCCATGATCCCGCTGTGTGCCCCACTGTTCCCGTGTGTCACTGTGTACCTTGCCTTCATGTTCCCCATGATGTCGCTATGTATCCCTCTGACCCCCGTCCTGTTGCTGTAAACCCAGCCGTCTGCCGCTGTGTGCCCCATGTGTCGGTGTGTTCCCCTATCCTCCAGCTCCCGTGATATGGCTATATTTCTCTCTGTAGTATCCCACCGCCTCAAGTCCCCCTGATGTCGCTGTCTGCCCCACAGCGCCCTTGTGTCACTTGTACCCTGCCTTTTTGCCCCCCCCCCATCCTGTTGCTGTAAACTCATCCTTCCAGTCGCTATGTGTCCCTCTGGCCCCATGTCCTGTCACTGTAAGACCAGCCCTCTAGTTCCTGTGATGTCCATGAGTGCCCCTACCCCTCCAGCTTCCATGTAGTTGCTCTGTACGCCTGCCCATCGGGCCCCGCCCCGTAACCCTCTGACCCCTGTGACTGTATGCCCAGCCCGCTAGTCCCTGCAATGTCCCTATTGTGCCCTACCACTCCAGCTCCAGTGCTATCGATGCATACCCCCCTGGTCCTGTGATGTCATTGTCTGCCCAGCCCCTCAACTCCCCTCGTTGTCATTGTGTACCCACTACCCCTGGGTCCCCACGTTCCCCTGCTGCCCAGACCATCCCGTCGTTGCGCCAATTAGGCTGGTACAATATGACGCAAATATGTGTACAGCTTTTGCCTCCTTGCGGTGACGCAATACACCCACCCTCTGGTCCCCTGTAATATCTCTGTACACCCATGCCCCTCTTGTGTCCCACGTAGTGACTGCCTGCCCAGCACCTCCAATCTCCTTATGTCTCTGTATACCCAGCCCCTCTGGTCCCGTAATGTCTCTCTGTACCCCGGGACCCTGCATGCTTGCTGTTTGTCCCTACGTCAGATCACCACGATGTGTACCCAGCCCTCCCGCTCCTCATGTACTGTTCCGGCATGTCCCCACTGTCCGTACCTCACCACTTGCTTCAAAGCGCATTATGCTTAGGCACTTTATGCATGAACCATCATATCATATCACTACACTTACTCTCTACACCATCACTCAATTAACTCAACCCCTCGATAAATTCGGCCTAGCTGCTCACATATGAACACTACCCCATGAACACCTCATCACTCCAATAAAACGCAGCTATATCCCATGACAAACCGGCCTAGCTGCTCACGTAAGCGTCCTACAGGCCTAACGCAGCCAGAACTCGGTCTGGGTGTCCACCCACCAGACTGCACACATTCGACTGATATCCCCACCACCACACCTAATGCTAGGATGCAGCCACCATCAGGCAATTACACCAGCTGCACACAACTGGTGCACCCACGCACCCTACGACACTAACTCTCTCTACTCGCTCTACTGACCTGGACTGCAGTCCCCGAGGGAGTTCAACCTACCAGCGCTTTGAGGTCAAACCAACGATATATAGAGTGCTATTTAAATGCCAAATAACGTAACATAACATATACCTTAACTCAAGTTTGAAAGTCTGTAAACTAGACCTCTTTGAAATGGACTGGACTCTTACAACGAATGCCAGGAGAAGTCTAAAGTTGTATAGTAATCCACCTGTTTTGGATAAGCATCTGGGCATGCTTCTTCATTACCTGCAGCATTTCCCTTATAGTCAAGATAGAGATGCCATTCTAAGATTCAGACTGAACTTGCTCCTGACAGGAGAAATTCCAGGCTAGTAGAAATCCAGTCAGACCTGTGAAAAATGACCGCCAAGTGTGCAAGCTATGTGTATGCCAATCTTTGTATCACATACTGATAGACTGTACGGGAACAAAAGATTTGAGAGTTCAAATTTTCTCTCGAGTTGTGGACCATCCAAGGTGGCTAGATACTTGTGATTTTTGGCATCGACTATCCTCGGGGAATTTCCTGTCTTTCGAACTGTTCAGACTGCTAAAAAGTTTGAAACTATATGGCGATCCATAAATCCATAAAATGATGTTAAATTCTGTTTTATGACGTGCACTTTCTCTTTTTATTTGTTTTTCTGAAATGTATAATGAAATGTATTCGGATTTTGTTGTATTTTAATTGTATGAACTAATAATAATTTTTAAAAAAAGTTATCTGTTTTAACTTGTTAAATGTGTGTGGTAAAATGCACGATTTTGACCAATCATTAAAAAACGTTTTCAGGTGAGATTCCCCCTGAATTATTTTGACTCACTCTCTGGACTCACTCACACAGCCAATTCAGGGAAAACAATTAAAACGCACACATTTGAAAAGTCCCCAGCTGCCGCTGGTCAGATACTCACTGCTTGAATTGAGTAAAATGATGCGAGTGTTGAAGGCGAATACACGCGTCTAATCTCTGCATTCACAGCAACACTCCGGACCTGGGGCAACTGTTATTGGTGAACAAAAAAAAGTGAGGTTTTTCTCCTCACAATCCTCTCTAAGGTAAAAAAAAACAAATGGCATCATTAGTAACTGTAGGAGCAATCTGCCTCCACTCGTTCCCAGGACCCTAGGCTAGGCTCTTGCATTGCATTACCACGCCTTAGACCTGGTCCTGGCCACATCTCACTTGTTAACAATGGATTTCACTTCACCCATGGGAACAGAAGTCAAAAGCAGTGAATACCACGAATTGGGAAAGGAAAGACAAAATATGATTTGTGTTTGCTGCCACGTACATGGCAACATACCCATTTCATTGGGAAGATCAGATGTTCATCCAATCCTGTGTTTTTCGTTAATCTACTTCTTGGCTCTTTCAATCCTGGATTTATGGCAGGACAAGCCAAAGTATTAGTTCCTGAATGCAAATAAAAAGTGGACAGGGTGGTGAGCATCTGGCATATAACAGGGGACATGACATAATTGGCGTGTATGTGGTCGCATCACATCTAATACAGAGCAAGGGCAGCTACATTTTGATGCATAAAAAAAGATTTGTCACACATTTTTCCAGGAGGAGATTGACCTATGGGCTGTTGTACAGACTATGGGCCTCATTAGGACCCTGGCGGTATGGGTTTAATTGCGGCGTTAAAGGTGCCGGCGCCGTTAAACCCATAACACCCTATTAGAGGTTCCCTCGCGGGACCCGCTCTGGATGTCTGGTCAGACCAGACGTCTTTTGGGGGCCCTGCGAGGGGACCAGGGAGCTAACAACGGGCCCACTAGGCCTTAACACATTAGCTGCTGATAACAAACTCAGAATATCTAAAACAGGAACCAATATATCTTGCCTTCATGGAGCGGAGCAATGTGTTCAATTAGGTAAACCGCCAGAAGTTATGGCAGGTGATCAGATCCTTGGAGTGCCCACTTGTCCTGGTAAACCTGTTACTAGGTCTCCTTCTTGACACAAAAACGTGTGAGAAGTGGGATTAATGGACAATGCACAGATATGTTTTCAGCAAACACAGGTGTATGCCAAGGCTGTGTATTGGCCCACCTCCCGTTCTCCAACTATGTCCATGGACTTTATCAGGTTTCGTGCAGACGGAGGCCATTGTACCAAAAATGGGCAATACCGTTCTCCTAGTCCTGGCCTACTAGTACGCCACGCATGCTCCAATTGCTAATTATAATTTACACCGGCTTCATAAACGATCTTAACCTTAAAATCAATAATGGTAAATCAGCAGTAATTATCTACCACGGGGGTGGTCGTCAACTAAAAATGCAGCTATGTTTTGCAACAACAGCGCTATCCCGTTAGTCAAAGAATGTATTACTTGGGCATTTGTTTACCTTCTAAACTGTCAGGGTCATCACGTATCTTAAAATAACCCACCAGATTTAAACAAGCTTTAGGGGTGTATCATGTCAAAATCACAACCAATTTCATTGATAAAATAGTGTACTATAGTAAAGCAGTGTCTATGGCCAAATATGGTGCCTCTTTATGGGGCTGTGTGATAGCAAAAGATATACAAGTGGCAGAGAACATATTTTTTCGAAGCTCTGCTGGGACTGCCAGGTTAATTTTGGCAAACACCCGGAATTAGGTGCCCCATTTTTGGAAGATGATGCAATGGTCCAAGCAATTTTGCATTGGCTCTGTATTTGGAACAACCCAAAGGCTGGGTTAACAAAACTAATCCTAATGGAGATTCTAGCCAAACCTATGGCCCTGAACATCCCATGGCTCCATTATGTTAAATGCGGCCTCGACAAAATGAGTGCACCACAGCACTTTTTTAATATCTATAACTTGACTCTTCCAGTGGCAAGGCAAATGAAGTCTCATCTTATTATGCACACAACTGATTAGAGGGAATTGTTGGAATTTGTTAAACCAACCAAAAATAAGCTTGCGTTCATTTCTGAACCTTCCATCCAACGCTATCTAATACGGGCCAATGCCCCTAACGAGAGGAACAATTTCTCTACAGCAAGATGTAGTTGTCTTCTGCCCAGAGCTAATTCCTCTAAATCGCCCAGGTGATGTCATCTGCTCAGAGCTAATTCCTCTAAATCGCCCAGGTGATGTCAACGGGAAACAATGCTTGCTCTGTCAAGCACCAATAGTGACATCCTGCACTTTATCCTTCCTTACTCCGCCTATTTCTACGATCAGCCCAATATTACGTGAATTGAGCTTCACCCAATGCCGTCCAGCCTTGATGTACCTTTCACCTCGGTCTAGTTCAGCGTTATTGTTGTATTTGAAGCAGGCTCTAAATAGAAGGACATTTTTAATGGCTAATTACCTTTTGTATGTCTTTTTTGTACTGTGATGTTTTTTCTTACTGATTTTACAGTATTTGTTATGTTTTTAATGATGATTTAATATATATTAATTCATTAAATTATGTAATGATTTTATTTTTGTTTTTCGTTTTTTCCTTCTCAAGAAACTAAATCCAAACCGACAGAAAAATGCAGGACTGGAATGGAATCCCCTTTCCCTAGCGGCTATTTCTTGCAAAACAAATGGTATCCATATTTCTGCAATATGGTATTCTACAAAACCGGTGATGATTACCTCAACTGTTTGCAGGGAAAACGTCTCTTTCTGATTGGCGACTCAACGTTGCGTCAGTACATAATGTACTTCACAGAACATATAAAAAGTAGGTTTTACATCAAACTTTTAATTTTTACCACCTATACACCTTTCTTCCCTCTCATCATTGCAGGATTAATTGTGTTATGCACTAAATTATCAAAAATACATTTAACTTAAAACTGAAATATCAAACGCTGTCAGAAGGGAGGGATTTCGGTAGAGTGCTTATGTTTGTGTGCTTCAACTCTCTGGAAAGCCTCTGTGTGTAGAGGGTAGAGTCAGGAGCACAGTCTATAGAAAGTGTGTGTGTGTGTGTGTGTGTACTTAAGAGCCCTGTTTGTTGGCTGAAAGTCCTCTGCCTGTTATGGGTGTCTCAGCAGAGGGTGCCCTGCATTAGGGTTCAGATAATGACCTTCTCCAAGTTGATGGTCTTCTGGAGTTCAGTGTTGCTTTGCTGCATGCTCTCTTTGTGCTTTAGGTGTCTCACCCGAGGGAGCCAAGCATAGGGGTTGGGAGTTTCATCTCCACCAATCTCTGGGTCTGACTGTCAGTAGAAGTGCAAGGAGTAATGACGTAGTTGATCTACAGTACCTTCACCTATTCTGCTTTCCACCCCCGCCCCACAGTACTTCCTGTAGAAGGGTTGTTTAGGGATTGCACCAGCAACACCCAGTGATGTGTAGTTGGTGGTTTCTATAGCATAGCATTAGTTGGGTGGCTGGTTGGGGGTTTCTATCTTTTGCTGCTTCCTCTACTGAGGTGGCCATGTGACTTTCCTAAAAGACACGTTTTGTTTGTGTGTTGTGGCCAAGAGCATTACATTTTCCGGCAGAGGGTATTCTGGCTGCTGGATGGTTGTAATGATTTATAGGAGTGGTATTCAGCTGTCTATGCTTTTGAGGCATTTTTATTGATTGAAAGGAATGCAATATATAGGTTCATATAGGGTTTTACACATAACAGACAGGAGCAGGACTATGCCACTATGCTTGCTTTGCATTTGATGTATTTAATCAGTGTCACAATCGTACAAAGAGGCTACATTTTCTCCACTGCACTGTACATAGAGCCCAACCTGCATGCTAGCTTATCTTCAATCAACATATAAAGATTAATTAAAACAATTATTAGCACAACATTATCGCCAGAACATACTATAATAATTATCTTCGCATTCCATAACCCATGGTGCCCAATTCCATACGTTTTCTGGTGGCTACGAGCAAGCTGCGGTTTGCAAAATTTGTGCATGTGGCTACCTGTGAATTCCGTGAACATTTTGAGTCACAGAGAATCCTATATGGGCCTTTCTCACCTTACCAATTATTATAATAGATTTATTTTTCAGTGTTCCATGTTGATGCCATCTTTATCTTCATTACTTAAAAGTGTTTGAAGTCTGTCAATCAGAAATGGAAGAGAAATCTTTTCAGATTTTGAAGTAAGATATTTGCACTGTTTAGTTATCCAGCACCCGGAATGTGTCAAAACAGCTATTTATACACAGAAGCGTCAGAATATGCAGTGGGAGCCAAATGTCCGGAAGTGCATATGGATCAGGAGATGCAGCTGGTCACACACTTAAAATAGTCAAAAATACTGCCTGCAATTATGAGTATCAACTAGGTGTTGCCTTTGATAGCAGAGATGTGGAATCATTTGCAACAGGATACTAAACAACCATTAGTGATATTTACAAATCATCAGCATTTGTTGTACCGGGATACAACAATGTGTGGGAATCAAAGGCAGGTAAGCTAAATGTTATTTTCGCCCAGTATAATTTGTCTAGGAAATGGAAAACAACAAGCTTTTTAGGTGGGACATGACTACTTGGTCAACATATTTACCAAAGCTTCGACTGGAAAGGGTCAAGGCAATCTACCACAGTGTTAAACACTGGATAAACAAGTGTGGTTTAGGTTGTTGGGGCCAAGTGTTCCAGGGCAATTATTAAAAATGTTTTACAACTATGTAACATTTGCAACTGCCAATAAATATTTAAGATAACTTTTTGTAAATCTTTGCAACATTCCCAAAACAAAAATGTTTATTACAGAGTTGCATAAAACTGGTACCAGCAGGACGCCGTATTTCCTGCCTGTTTTGTAACACTGTGGACTAGATAACCTACAAGCAGCCAGTTGGGACAGGATCACAACTCAGCGCTGCCACTAAGAGCAACTAGAATACTTGACTGGGGCATTGAACCAGTCGAAGAGGAGACCTCATTTTGAGTTATGCCTTCTTGAGAATAAGCTGTCCGTAACATATTGTACTGGAAGGCTCGCTGGAAAAATTCCCTCCTTGATACTACCCCCATTATACACACATGGCAGATTTGTACCAGAAGACACATTTCACCTATATATTGTTTAAGCCAGACCAGAGTTGAAGTCTGTGTTGTTCCTGACAAGGTTGTTGAATTATAGGTCCATCATGCAAGGGCCGACTAGACAACTGAAACATATGTAGATCCAGGAAATAAGCTGTGGAGCCATTTGTTTTATATATATATATATATACACACACAAATAATTGTCACAGGGGTAATCAAAATTGAAATATGTTTGAGATTTTTTGTGATAGGAAAATGTTTCCTGGACATGTTTTGTTAGAATGAATCAGTAACGGTATGGAATGAAAGAGTAGATGATTGGTGAAGAGACTGGAAAGGTGTCAAACATTGTGATATCTCTGTGATTAACAAGCAAACAATAACTAAAGTGCTATTTTGAAATAATAAAATATATTTTTCGATATAAAGATTGCTTATTAATTACACATTTAACCGTTCTAGCCCCACTACCAGGGTCCATTTTCTTTTGTATCCATATATATCTTACCTGGTGGACTCTGGGTGGACAGATAGCCTATTCTTTCACTCTTTAGACAAGTATGTACACGTTTATAGTAGGTATCTCTGGGGTAAATACATTGTTAGCTGCTGAACGCACTACACTTATTAGAGGCTTGAATAGCAAATGCTTTTAAATACAGACTCACCGGTGTAAGGTAGTTGTTATGGATGCCGTGACTGATGGCTTGCAGTAAGCAATTTAAATGAAGCAATGTTAAGCACTGTGGAATCGGGCCCAGTAATACCTGAAAGTTAAGATATTGTTTTATGGATGACCGTAATGCTAGTCTTTTATATACACAGATCGTATTGGTGTAATTAGGGTATTTATTCTTTGTAACGTCATCTCTGCTTACCTGCATGTGCCGAGTACCTCGCAGACTCTGGCGTGCAGTATTAGGTGGTTGTTATCAACGCCGTAAGTGACTGCTTGCAGATAGCAATAGGACTCCGACAGCGTTTGGCACTGTGCGATCGGGCTCAGTTGAACTTAGAAATTAAGATATTCGTTTTTAGATGATCATCGTGCCAATCTTGCATATGCGTCAGTCTTTTGATTATGGTTCTCAGGATATTTATTATTTACTGAATCGTCTCTGCTTACCTGCATATACTAAGTTCCTCACCAATTCTGGCGTGGAGGAGCTCTCTCTCTCTCTTCATTCACTGGCATGGCTGTCGTTGCTGTGCAATTTGGCCGCCTAGATGGTGCTAAATATGGCCGATTTGTGTAACAAATAAGGGCGCCATTTTGGACTGTCTGTAGTCACCTTGAGACACGTAGTACTGTCCTTCATGTGAGGGGCTGATGCTATCGTCGGGAAGCAGAGGCAAAGCTGCGCACGAGAGCCCGAGGAGGCGGAACACCGTACCCACCAAACAGGCTTTCCTGGCTGGGGAAAAGCTGCACAGGAAGGAGCTGCTGACAAAGGTAAGTGTCAGATAACCCAGAAACACCAGAGCACTCCAAGGGAATGCGCATAATTTATCGGTCCCTGAAAACTGGCAAAGTTGTTACTATTGAATACTAAAAGCTGCCCTTAATGAATATTGAAATGAACTAAAATCGGCAAAGTTGCATTTGAATGCGAACAAAATAAAAAAATACAAGCCTACGTTTATTGAATATTGAACTGAATGAAGCCGGGTAAGGTGTTTTTATTGAATGCCGAATTAAATGAAACAAGAAAAGCCACACTTACCAATTGCTGAAATTAATTCAATGAATGAAACAAGCAAAGTTATACTTGCCAACTGCTGAACTGAATGAAATAGTCATGTGGTCCTTATTGACTTTTGCATTTAATGAAAACTGCAAGGTTATACTTATTGAACATTTAAATGAAAGAAACTCAGCAAAGATACATTTATTGATACTTTTATTGAATACCGAACTGAATGGAAGATTTAAAACATGTACCGATTGAATATCCAAGTGAAAGGAAAGCCAAAAGACTATCCATTTTGAATACTGAAGGATATGAAACAGCACAACTACTATTATGAATCTATCAACTGAAAGCAAACAGGAAAGTACTCTGAATAAAAGGATCTGAGTGCAAAGTTGGAGTCTAAGTCAAGAAACCACTTGTTTCGCGGAATATTGAATCATTCAAGGAAGCCTGGAAGTTCCTGGTTGTGTGACCTGTAATGAGTGGATCATGCGATCCAATAACTGCCCCAGACCAGAGAATTATCACCTGTTGAATTTAAACCTGCTGAAAGTGAATGCAAGGTTCCTGGTTGCGTGAACTGTAATGGGTGGACTGTGTGGTCTAACAACTGCGCCATGACCAGGGAATCATATATGCCAACAAGGAAGTGTGATGTTGTGTTGAAGAGGAAACCTATCATTGGTGGATACAAGGTTTGGTGAGGTGAACCCTGAACTTCAAAGAATTGTTGAAACGTTGTCTAGAGAACCAAGCCTCAAGATACTTCTTTTTGTGTCATTCTTTAATATTGAACTTGGGGAAGGGAATCTTAAGACGTGGTGCCCTGGAACTATATTGAACTTGGGGAAGGGCATCATGGCCTGTATAAAAAATGGAACTTTTTGATTTCAAGTCCACCAGAAGGTAAATTGAACATTATAAGAAACGTATTGACATTTGGGGAAAAAAAGCTGAAGAATAACCCTGTGCTGGAAATAGCTCAGAACCTTCTGTTTAGAACACTGTTTAGTTTACAATTGAAATCCCCACACATTGCTTTGTTTTAGTTGTGAGGGCTAGCACAGGTTTTGGACACACACAGACTTTGCAGTTGAACTTTCTGACACAGAGTTTCCTTAGTTTCTTTAGGTAGGCAAATCCCACCTTAGTGTAGGGCAAGTTAGGCCTTAATCCATCCTGACCTTTTCTTTAATAAAACATTTTGTTATACCGTGAGTCTTTTGTCTGTGTCGCCTTCCATGATGCCAACCTCACACCACCTAATCTCAAATATGGTGCTGCAAAAGAAACAACTAGATTCGACTTTGGTGGATCTAGCTTTTGCAACAACAATGGAAAACACTGAAAACTGATGTTAGCACAGCAATGGATACCCTGGTATTTAAATTTGGCACTGTAATAGGGACTCGTAGGTGTAATTGATAAGGCTACCTAGTACAATTTAGTTTAAATTAGGCATATGGCCACATAAAACAAGCAGGCCAAACTACGAGTACAGGCACCCCACACAGATAGGCTGAATGCAATATATGGCCGACTAATGCAGTTGGACTCAAATCATGGTATGGGTAACTTACACAATCAGACTAGATGTCAGCTACGGCCACCCTACACAATTGGCTAATAGCGAATACAATTTAGACTAGATGTATATGGGTATATGATATATGGTAGTATGAGTGGTGGGGTTTTACGGGAGACAACTAATGGCTGTACTCCCTGCCCAGACCACACTTACCTTATCAGTTTCTGCTGGTTGACTGTGGCATGCTTCCCAGGCAAACACGGGCAAACACAGACTGGAGCTACTTCTTCGGGAGCTGCCCTTTGCCTTGTGCCCCTTGGCCGTTGGCTGCCAGGGCTGAGGTTGCCCTGGGTGATTGGTCTAAATGGATCTTTCTGGCCAATCACAGGAGGTGGGAGGACTGGGAGGAGGGAGCGAGTTCCCAAGCAGGAACCGGCAGGGGATGGAGCCAGTAAAATGGATTCAAACATGCACGGAGCGCGAAATAATTACAATTGGCCAAAGTATCTCAACCCACATCTTCACTTACATTCAAATCTCCACTTAAAACTCAGCTCACCAAAACAATTACACCTCCATTCTCATCTCAATTGATATTTTGAATCACTTCTTAACTCTTCTCTGTACTTTCATCTCCACTGATGTTTATGCTTGTATCCCTACCCTTGTTTCTGCACTTACATATCCACTCCAATGCACACCCATCTCCAGTTAGAGATACACTAAAATCAGCTAATTATCTGCATTCAAAGTCAAAAATGCGCTCAGGCCAAACCATGAGTAACTTTCAGTTGCAACAACAAAGAGTATGATTTGCATATCTGACTGTTTTTGCTGTTAATCTTGAAAATGAGCTATGAATATTGTTTAAAAAAGGGAATTACAATCTTTTTCCTATCAACACCACTCATGGCTCCACTAACTCCTCTCCTAGAGCCACTCCCAGCACCACATCTTCACTCGTATGTCGACTACACTTACCTAATCCTAAATGCCTCCAGTAACATCTTTATCCACATCTTCACTTGTTAACCAACCCCCACTCACATATTTACATACGTAAGCTCACATCGCCACTCTCATCAATCACATTTTCACTTGTCACTTTTTACATCCCCACCATTGTGTTCACTAACAAGGCCACACATTCATACATGTTCAACTCCACAAACAGATACACTAACCTTGTCCATTCACATCATCCCTAAAATATCCAGTCACAACCTCCCTTCCATCTGTACATCTTTAGACCCATTTCTGCTTGAACATCAACAATGTGTCTCCAATTAAAACGCCTTAAAACTCCTTTATAAGAAAAGGCCATCGCTGTTGGATCTTTACCCTGGGAGTGGAGGAGCGAAGGAGGATCACCTGGGTGGAGGGTCCTTGAGGATTAGGTGTGGGGTGCCCTTGGATGTGACATGGTATCCCCCTGTTCCTGTTGCCAACCAACCTTACCCTCCTCCAACCTTTGTGGGCTATTATAAACCAGATCCCCTCAATCTTCCACATATAACCTAAGACAGTACTGGGATGAAGAAGAAACCACTGAGAACAGTGAATATTACAACTTTTGACCACTTTGGTACTGGGACAAAGAAGATGCCTGCCAGGAGTTGGGAGGGTCAGGCATGTCTCTTTAATTGCGGTCAGGCAGGGCTAAGTGGACTATCAAACCTGCAGATTGTCAAGGAGTTACAGGAGGATAAAAGGAAATCAGCCAGACCGAGAAAGAGAGAAGGTGAGAGGAAGGGCAAGCAGCAGGAGACCCTTATCCAGAGGCAGCCGTGGTGGGACTGGAGACTGAGTCAGGACGCTGGTAATCATCCCAAAGGACTTGTGTAACCCTAAGAAAGTGGGCTGTATGTTTTCCCCAGGTCTGGGAGCCTCTTTCTCCAGGTGCGAGCAGCAGGAGCGGCTGAAGACGAGCCCAGTGTTGCAAGGACACCTCTCGCATTGAGGAAGAGGCCCTGGAGCCGGCGTGCAGGGAGAGAAGAACACAGCAGGCAATGGGGGCTCGTGCTGGCTGGATCCTGATTCCAGAAAGTCTGAGTAAGTTGGAGGAACCGTTGGAGGACTTTTGAAAGGCTAATAAGTGACGGGAGGGTGTTTAGCACAGGGGAACTCCTGAAAGACTGCAAGCAAATAGTGGTCTGCATGTTGAATACCGAACTAAGTTAAAACATATCTCTCATATAAAGAAACACATGTTGAAAACCAAACTCAGTGAAAACTTATCTTTGACACAAAACCCTGCATGTTGAATATCGAACTAAGTGAAAAGGTACCTTTGATACAAATAAGCACATGCTGAATACTGAACTAATTGAAAACTTAACCTTGAAGCAAATAAGTGCATATAAATCACCAAACTGAATGAGATCTTACAAATTAAGCAATATCAATGCAATTTGAATGTTGAACTGGTAATACAACAATACTAAATGTATGTTACACGAGGATTCAACCTAAAACCTGAAGTTATATATATTAAGGCTACAGGGAGCCCCACAGTGGACTTTGGTGAGTAATTGCAGTACAACAAGGCCACATCTTGGTAGGAGGTGTGTGATACGCAGTGGCAGGACCACAAGACTACCAGGAAGGAGCCACAAACGGGCAAGACCATACATACAGCCAAGAGGCCGACTTAAGGAACTAAGTTAAGGTGACTTGGTGAACAGGATCAAGTGCCAAGGAACCTGTGCATGTGCTGAGAAGTGTCAGGGCCCTGGTTGCATGACCTGCGGTGAACCGTTTGGTCTAACAACTGTGCCTAGACCAGAGAGCCCTGAATGATGAAATATCGGGAAACCAAGGAACAGCCTAATGAAACCACTGCCTATGGACTAGCGAAGCAAGCCAGAAGGAGCGTCGGGTTGACCCAGTGTTTTGTTCAGACTTTTTGGAAAGATTGCAACAAGTATAAGTGATGCACCCGAAGTCTTTGGGAAGGGAACCCTCAGACTTACAGGGACCACATTTGTCGTCTTGAGAACAGAGTCTCAAGACCCCTTTGTTTTGAACTGTGTTGCTTCAATCTTGGGGAAGAGAATCCCAATAAGTGACTTTTGAACTACAACATCTTGAACTGGAGAAAGATAATCGTGAGCCTTTTTCATGGAACTTTCTTGTGCTTGGGGAAGGGGGAGCTAAGAGTAAGCTATGAGCTGGAAGAAGCTCAGAACTTTAAGTTGAACACTATTTTCTTTAACTTCGACATCCCTACACATTTGTTAATTATAGTTGTGAGGGCAAGGATAGGTGTTGGACACTGACAGACATTTAAATTGAACTTTTTGACTCAGACTTTCCTTTGTTTTGTGCACAGAAGGAAATTCCACCTTAGGATAGGGCAATGTAAGCCTTCAGCCATCCTGATATTCAAGTTAATAACTATCTTTTGTTTGAAATGCAAGTCTGTTGTCTGTGTCTTACTTCAAGATGCCTTCACAAATGGTGTCACGGTGGGATGCGACTCAACCGATACACATTGGGGTACCCTACAGTTTTAAAACTAAGTACCATACCATCAGACTCCTTTGTAGCTACTAAGGGCTCCATTGGGTTTGATATTTGTAGTAGTAGGGATGAAACAATTCCTCCAGGTGAAAGAAGATTGATACCCACTGATTTGATATTGAGTCCACCCAGATGCACACATTAGGCTGGCACTCAAGTCAGGATTATCATGGAAATTTTGAATTGATGTATGATAGACCGAGATATTAAAGGTGATGTTACTATCTTGTTACAAAATCATGGAAAAGACCCATTTCAGATTCACCAAGGGCATAAAGTGGCCCAGAGGGTGCTTGAGAGAGCAGTGTTCCCAAAGTGTCAAGAAAAATCTGGGGAAGAAAGCACTGATAAGGGAACCCAAGGTTTTGGGGAGACTTGTGAAACATCTGGTGTCCCGCCCAACCCTGAACCCTGAGAAAATTGCAAGGGAGAACCAACTACACTTCTGGACTTAACTGTAGCCCAAAGAAACGACCCCTTTTTGGCCAAAGCATTTTCACAATTAGTTTCAGAAGCAGAGGGTCGTGAGAAAGCCTTTTTTCCTTTTAACACGTGGATTTATCTATAGGAGCAGCACTTCTCCAGAGGGCAGGGTAGAACTACAGTTGGTGATCCCAGAGACTAATAAACAGGTGCCCCTGGGGAGAGCTCGGTCACATTCAATGGGAGATCACCCGGGACACTCAAATCCTCAAATGTATTTAACAGAAAGGTTGTTCTGTATTGGAATGGATGTTCACATTGAAAACCTCTTGAAAGCATCTATAATCTGCAAAGGCAGTAGGACGCCTATACCACCTACTTGTTCCACTAATGAACTATAGTCCCAAGAGGCAGGGGTTGGCCCAAATTTCTTTAGTAGGTCAAATGTACAAAGTAAGCATTTACGGGGAAACACTAACTTCCTCAATCATGTCAACTATCATTTAGGGATAGACTTTCAGGTTTTGAACATGCAAGCTATCCTCCCCATCAGGAACTCCGTAAAAGGGAATGATTTCCATATTCTTTGCCCACAAGATTGTCGAGTGCCAAGGAGGGACAAAATAATAATCTCCTTGAGCTTGCAATTGAGTTTTCCCTATGGTGTGGGCATTTATGTACTACCCCCTAAAGACAGGGAATTGAAGATACTACCTATACTTTACTGGGGAAAAGTATTGAAGTGTGTCCTTTTGAATTTGTCAGAAAACCCCATTGAGATCAAACAAGGAATTTCTTGTGAAGCCCTAGAGGGCCCCAATAAAGCATCATCTAGCCTTCTATTTTCCTCGCCAGATCCAGTACCGATCTATCTTCCCCAAATAATGACAGCATTAGACCAGGATTACATTACAACCAAGTCCCTCGAGAAAAGTAACAGGAGGAAGAGATTATCCCCCAGTGATAAATCCACTTCTTGAGCCTTATCAAAAGTGTTACTCGTGTAAATGGTATGGGCATGCTATGAAATGTTGTCTATTAAACATAATGGATCCTCCCGGTTCATTATCAGTCAGAGATCCCAACCAGACTTGAGAAAGTAAGTAGGAGAGAATGGAGCCAACAGTTCTGCTCCCCTTAGGTCCTATGCGCAGGTGGCCAGGGAAAGACCATCGCTCTTGAATCCTGAACATCATATGCACACAATCTCACGATGTGACCCCAAGAGGGAAGAAAAGCTTGCAGAGGTCTGGGGAAAAGAGAGGAGACTGCAGGAACCAGGGAAAACCCTTTGCCTTTTTATATACCTGGAGGGAAAACCTCATATAAAGTTCCTGTTACCCTAGAAGGAAAGGTTGTCTGGGCAGAGTTGGATATAGGAAGTAAGGAAAGTGCCATAAGAACAGGGTTACTCCCTAAGGAATGGAAAGAAGTTAGAACGGAAAAGGTAACCTGTGGTCATGGCCATGCGAAAAGACACCCAGTAACTCAAATCACTATTACCATTTTGGAAAAGAAAGTAAGCCTAACTGTAGCAGTGATTTCTGACTTGCCAACACAATTAGTCCTGGGAAGGGATGTACTCCAATTTGATCAATGGTTTTCACAGGTGGCTCAAGTAAAATCCAACACTCCTATAGTTGAACGTGCTCGCTTAATGAAATTAGAATCTCCCAAATTTGAAAGAAGAGCTAGTATGGAGGAAAAGGTCAGTCTTTTGGAACTGAACCCAACATCCTAGCAAAGACAATACAGCTCAAAGTATATGCAAGATATCCTGGACCATTTACCTGATTGCTTCAGTTAAACACTGGAAAGACAGAGAGCAAGATAACGTGGACTTCCTCTCCCGGTTTCTCTTTGAAGCGCCCCGGTCCAACCTGCATTGGGGAAGGGTATGTGAGAAATTTGAGGCTACTCAGTTCTGCTCCCCTTAGGTCCTATGCGCAGGTGGCCAGGGAAAGTCCATCGCTCTTGAATCCTGACCCTGGGGGTGGAGAATCAAGGGACAATCACCTGGGTGGAGAGTCCTTGAAGATTAGAAGGGGGATGCCCTTGGGTGAGACATGGTATCCTCCTTTTCCTGTTGACAACCAACCTAACTCTCCCCTAACCTTTGTGGGCTATTATAAACCAGTCCCCCTCAATCTTCCACATATAAGCCTTGAGAGTACTGGGACAAAAAAGAGACCACTAAGAGCAATGAAGATTATACCTTCTGACCACTTTGGTACTGGGATGAAGAAGATGCCTGCCAGGAGTTGTGAGAGTCAGGCATGTCCCTTAAATTGTGGTCAGGCAGGGCTAATAGAGCCGCTAATAGAGCAGCACAGTGATCTTTGATGAGTAATTGCAGTGCAACAAGGCCAACGCTTGATAAGACCATACATACAGCCAAGAGGCCGACTTAACCCCTTAAGTGCCACCGACAAGCCGGTTCGTCGGTGGCAGGCGCTCCATGTTGCTACCGACGAGCTGTAACTGTAACGGGGGATGGCCCTCTCCCCCCACCCCAAATGGTGGGCCCCACCTCATGCATCCCTCCCTGGCGTCAGAGAGGGGGGGCCCACCTCATGCATCCCTCCCTGGGGTCAGATGCCCCTTCCTAGGAGCAGATGCTGCCCCCAGGGAGGGTTGCATGAGGTGGGGACCTCCATTTGGGGTGGGGGGCGAGAGGGCCACCCCCCGTTCCAGTAGAACATTTTCCGGCAATGTAGAGTGCCCCTCTGCCCCCCCCTAAAAAGCAGCCTACAATTTTGTATTATTTTTTTTGTTTACCTAACTTCGCTTGGCGCAGATGGGCACATTAGTGTGCCAATCTGCCCCCAGGGTGCCCAAACCCTACTGCCCCATGCATTGGGGGGCCTGTCCCACCATTTTTGGGGGCCCTCTCTCCCCCACCCCAAATGGAGGGGGTGTACCTCACGCAGCCCTTTGTAGGAGGCCCAGGGAGGCCTGCATGAGGTGCCCCTGCCACCCATTTAGGGTGAGGGGGGAGAGGGCCCCCATAAATGGTGGGACAGGCCCCCCAGTGGGTGGGGCAGTAAGGTTTGGGCACCCCGGGCCAGATTGGCACACCAATGTGCCCCTCTGCACCAAGGCAAGTTTTGTAAACAAAGAAAAAATTGGAAAATGGTGGAACGCTTTTTAGGGGTGGCTGTGGGGCACCTCAAAGGGTCTGGGAAGTTTCTAATGGGATGGGGCATTGACCCCCTCCCCCGCCCAGCCGCAATGGAGTGGGTGCCATGTCATGCAGCCCTCCCTGGGACCAGATATCTGCTCCTAGGAACAGACGCCTGAGCCCAGGGAGGAGTGGAGGACAGCCCCCCCATTATCTGCCCCTGGGGAGGGCTACATGAGATGGGCCGCCCCTCCAATTTGGCCATGTGTGGGTTACCACGGGTGTCCTCTTTTGGAAAATGCGTGGGGTTCCCTGTTTTCCTTGCTGGCTTCGACACCCTAGGCCCAAATCTGTAGGTTGCCCACATGAACAAAATGGGCAGTGGCGAAAGGCTTGGGGTTACCAGTGGTTTACCCTTTTCCTTTTGCGCCCCCGGTAGGTGCACCCACACATGTGAGGTACCGTTTTCATCGGGACACGTGTGGGGACGCGGGAAGGTGGGCCACGTGTTGTTGGCGGTGTGTTTCGGTGGGTGGCCAGAGAAAAATGTCTGAGAATTGTCTGCATTTCCAGCCAATTTCAGAGACATTTCCCGAAAACGTTGCCAACAACAGATATCATACCTTCTCGCGTTCCCACAGGTGTCCTGACGTAAAAGGTACATCACATGTGTGGTGCACCTACCGGGGGCGCAAAAGGAAAAGGGTAACCCGCTGGTAACCCCGAGCCTTTCGCCACACCACAAATTGTTCATGTTGGCAACCTACAGATTTGGCCCTAGGGTGTCGAAGCCAGCAAGGAAAACAGAGAACCACATGCATTTCCCAAAAGAGGACACCCGTGGGAATGCGTAGAGGTCTGACTTGCGTGCAGCGGCCCAGAATTTGTTACCCAGAACCCCAGACAAAGTGAACATTGTGTTTTTTCCCCGCCAAATATCACACTTTGTCTGGGATTGTGGCTAATAAAAACTGGGGCAATTTGCACAAGGCAGACCTCTGTGGATTCCCACGGGTGTCCTCTTTTGGGAAATGCATGGGGTTCCCTGTTTTCCTTGCTGGCTTCGACACCCTAGGCCCAAATCTGTAGGTTGCCCACATAAACAAAATGGGCACTGGAGAAAGGCTTGGTGTTACCAGTGGGTTACCCTTTTCCTTTTGCGCCCCCGGTAGGTGCACCCACACATGTGAGGTACCGTTTTCATCGGGACACGTGTGGGCACGTGGAAGGTAGGCCACGTGTTGTTGGCTGTGCATTTCGGTGGTTGGCCAGAGCGAAATGTCTGAGAATTGTCTGCATTTCCAGCCAATTTCAGAGACATTTCCCTGTGTCCACTCACCGAAACACGTCGCCAACAACAGATATCATACCTTCTCGCGTTCCCACAGGTGTCCCGACGAAAAAAGTACCTCACATGTGTGGGTGCACCTACCGGTGGCGCAAAAGGAAAAGGGTAACCCGCTGGTAACCCCAAGCCTTTCGCCACAGCACAATTTGTTCATGTGGACAACCTACAGATTTTGGCCTAGGGTGTCGAAGCCAGCAAGGAAAACAGGGAACCCCATGCATTTCCCAAAAGAGGACACCCGTGGGAATGCGCAGAGGTCTGACTTGTGCGAAGCAGGCCAGGATTTATTACCCAGAACCCCAGACAAAGTGAACATTGTGTTTTTTCCCCACCAAATATCACACTTTGTCGGGGATTGTGGCTAATAAAAACTGGGGCAATTTGCGCAAGGCAGACCTCTGTGGATTCCCATGGGCGTCCTCTTTTGGGAAATGCATGGGGTTCCCTGTTTTCCTTGCTGGCTTCGACACCCTAGGCCCAAATCTGTAGGTTGCCCACATGAACAAAATGGACAGTGGCGAAAGGCTTGGGGTTACCAGTGGGTTACCCTTTTCCTTTTGCGCCCCCGGTAGGTGCACCCACACATGTGAGGTACTGTTTCCATCGGGACACCTGTGGGAACGCGAGAAGGTAGGCCATGTGTTGTTGGCGGTGTGTTTCGGTGAGTGGCCAGAGCGAAATGTCTGAGAATTTTCTTAATTTCCAGCCAATTTCAGAGACATTTCCCCGTGTCCACTCACCGAAACACATCACCAACAACAGATGTCATACCTTCTCGCGTTTCCACAGGTGTCCCGACGAAAAAAGTACCTCACATGTGTGGGTGCACCTACCGTGGGCACAAAAGCAAGAGGGTAACCCGCTGGTAACCCCAAGCCTTTCGCCACAGCACAATTGTTCATGTGGGCAACCTACTGATTTGGGCCTAGGGTGTCGAAGCCAGCAAGGAAAACAGGGAACCCCATGCATTTCCCAAAAGAGGACACCCGTTGGAATGTGCAGAGGTCTGACTTGTGTGAAGCGGGCCAGAATTTATTACCCAGAACCCCAGACAAAATGAACATTGTGATTTTTCCCCACCAAATATCACACTTTATCGGGGATTGTGGCTAATAAAAACTGGGGCAATTTGCGCAAGGCAGACCTCTGTGGATTCCCACGGGTGTCCTCTTTTGGGAAATGCATGGGGTTCCCGGTTTCCCTTGCTGGCTTCGACACCCTAGGCCCAAATCTGTAGGTTGCCCACATGAACAAAATGGGCAGTGGCGAAAGGCTTGGGGTTCCCAGTGGGTTACCCTTTTCCTTTTACGCCCCCCAGTAGGTTCACCCACACATGTGAGGTACCGTTTTTATTGGGACACCTGTGGGAACGCGGGACAGTAGGCCATGTGTTGTTGGGGGCGTGTTTCGATGGGTGAGCTGAGCGAAATGTGCGGAAAATGCGTTTTTTCCCGACATTTCGGACTTTGCGGGGGAGTCTGGGTAATAAATTCTGGGGCGATTTGGGCATATCATACCTCTGCGGATTCCCACGGGTGTCCTCTTTTGGGAAATGCATGGGCTTCCCTGTTTTCCCCGGTGGCTTGGACACCCAAGGCCCATATCTGTATGTTGTGCCGGTCGGCAGAGCGTCTCAAATTCCGGTCTGAAAACAGACTTGGGGTTGCTTGTGTTTTAGGCTTTCCCCTTGACGGCCAGGTAGGTGCACCCACACATGTGAGGTACTGTTTTATTCGGGACACCTGTGGGAACACGAGAAGGTAGGCCATGTGTTGTTGGTGGTGTGTTTCGGTGAGTGGCCAGAGCGAAATGTTTGAGAATTGTCTTCATTTCCAGCCAATTTCAGAGACATTTTCCTGTGTCCACTCACCGAAACACGTCGCCAACAACAGATGTCATACCTTCTCGTGTTCCCACAGGTGTCGCGACAAAAAAGGTACCTCACATGTGTGGGTGCACCTACCGGGGGTGCAAAAGGAAAAGGGTAACCCGCTGGTAACCCCAAGCCTTTCGCCACAGCACAATTTGTTCATGTGGACAACCTACAGATTTGGGCCTAGGGTGTCGAAGCCAGCAAGGAAAACAGGGAACCCCATGCATTTCTCAAAAGAGGACACCCGTGGGAATGTGCAGAGGTCTGACTTGCACGAAGCGGCCCAGAATTTATTACCCAGAACCCCAGACAAAATGAACATTGTGTTTTTTCCTCACCAAATATCACACTTTGTTGAGGATTGTGGCTAATAAAAACTGGGGCAATTTGTGCAAGGCAGACCTCTGTGGATTCCCACAGGTGTCCTCTTTTAGAACATGCATGGGGTTCCCTGTTTTCCTTGCTGGCTTCGACACTCTAGGCCCAAATCTGTAGGTTGCCCACATGAACAAAATGGACAGTGGCGAAAGGCTTGGGGTTACCAGTGGGTTACCCTTTTTCTTTTGCGCCCCCGGTAGGTGCACCCACACATGTGAGGTACCGTTTTCATCGGGACACCTGTGGAAACGTGAGAAGGTAGGCCATGTGTTGTTGGCGGTGTGTTTCGGTGCGTGGCCAGACCGAAATGTCTGAGAATTTTCTTAATTTCCAGCCAATTTCAGAGACATTTCCCTGTGTCCACTCACCGAAACACGTTGCCAACAACAGATGTCATACCTTCTCGCGTTCCCACAGGTGTCCCGACGAAAAAGGTACCTCGCATGTGTGGGTGCACCTACCGTGGGCACAAAAGGAAAAGGTTAACCCGCTAGTAACCCCAAGCCTTTCGCCACAGCACAATTTGTTCATGTGGGCAACCTACAGATTTGGGCCTAGGGTGTCGAAGCCAGCAAGGAAAACAGGGAACCCCATGCATTTCCCAAAAGAGGACACCCGTTGGAATGCGCAGAGGTCTGACTTGTGTGAAGCGGGCTAGAATTTATTACCCAGAACCCAAGACAAAGTGAACATTGTGTTTTTTCCCCACCAAATATCACACTTTGTCGGGGATTGTGGCTAATAAAAACTGGGGCAATTTGCGCAAGGCAGACCTCTGTGGATTCCCACGGGTGTCCTCTTTTGGGAAATGCATAGGGTTCCCTGTTTCCCTTGCTGGCTTCGACACCCTAGGCCCAAATCTGTAGGTTGCCCACATGAACAAAATGGGCAGTGGCGAAAGTCTTGGGGTTCCCAGTGGGTTACCCTTTTCCTTTTGCGCCCCCGGTAGGTGCACCCACACATGTGAGGTACCGTTTTCATTGGGACACCTCTGGGAACGCGGGACGGTAGGCCATGTGTTGTTGGGGGCATGTTTTGATGGGGGAGCCGAGCGAAATGTGCGAAAAATGCATTTTTTCCCCCACATTTCGGACTTTGCAGAGTTGTCTGGGTAATAAATTCTGGGGCGATTTGGGCATATCATACCTCTGCGGATTCCCACAGGTGTCCTCTTTTTGGAAATACATGGGGTTCCCTGTTTTCCCCGGTGGCTTGGACACCCGAGACCCATATCTGTATGTTGTGCCGGTCGGCAGAGCGTCTCAAATTCCGGTCTGAAAACAGACCTGGGGTTACTCGTGTTTTAGGCTTTCCCCTTGGCGGCCAGGTCGGTGCACCCACACATGTGAGGTACCGTTTTCATCGGGACACCTGTGGGAACGGGGGATGGGAGGCCATGTGTTGTTGGGGTTGTGTTTCGATGGGTGAGCCGAGAAAAATGTGCGGAAAATGCATTTTTTCCCCCATATTTTGGACTTTGCGGGGGTGTCTGGGTAATACATTCTGGGGCGATTTGGGCATATCATACCTCTGCGGATTCCCATGGGTGTCCTCTTTTTGGAAATGCATGGGGTTCCCTGTTTTCCCCGGTAGCTTGGACACCCCAGGCCCATATCTGTATGTTGAGCCGGTCGACAAAGCGTCTCAAATTCCGGTCTGAAAACAGACTTGGGGTTACTTGTGTTTTAGGCTTTCCCCTTGGCGGCCAGGTCGGTGCACCCACACATGTGAGGTACCGTTTTCATCGGGACACCTGTGGAAACGAGGGACGGTAGGCCATGTTTTGTTGGGGGCGTGTTTCGATGGGTGAGCCGAGTGAAATGTGCGGAAAATGTGTTTTTTTCCCCCACATTTCGGACTTTGTGGGGGTGTCTGGGTAATAAATTCTGGGGCGATTTGGGCATATCATACCTCTGCGGATTCCCACAGGTGTCCTCTTTTTGGAAATGCATGGGGTTCCCTGTTTTCCCCGCTGGCTTGGACACCCGAGACCCATATCTGTATGTTGTGCCGGTCGGCAGAGCGTCTCAAATTCCGGTCTGAAAACAGACCTGGGGTTACTTGTGTTTTAGGCTTTCCCCTTGGCGGCCAGGTTGGTGCACCCACACATGTGAGGTACCTTTTTCATCGGGACACCTGTGGGAACGCGGGATAGTAGGCCATGTGTTGTTGGGGGTGTGTTTCGATGGGTGAGCCGAGCGAAATGTGCAGAAAATGCATTTTTTTCCCACATTTCGGACTTTGCGGGGGTGTCTGGGTAATAAATTCTGGGGAGATTTGGGTAGATCATACCTGTGCGGATTCCCACGGGTGTCCTCATTTCGGAAATGCATGGGGTTCCCTGTTTTCCCCGGTGGCTTGTACACCCGCGGCCCATATCTGTATGTTGTGCCGGTCAGCAGAGCGTCTCAAATTCCGGTCTGAAAACAGACTTGGGGTTACTTGTGTTTTAGGCTTTCCCCTTGGCGGCCAGGTAGGTGCACCCACACATGTGAGGTACCGTTTTCATCGGGACACCTGTGGGAACGTGGGACGATAGGCCATGTGTTGTTGGGGGCGTGTTTCGATGGATGAGCCCAGAGAAATGTGCGGAAAATGTGTTTTTTTTCCCACATTTTGGACTTTGCGGGGGTTTCTGGGTAATACATTCTGGGGCGATGTGCGCAAATCATACCTCTGTGGATTCCCACGGTTGTCCTCTTTTCGGAAATGCATGGGGTTCCCTGTTTTCCTTGGTGGCTTGGACACCCGAGGCCCATATCTGTATGTTGTGCCGGTCGGCAGAGCGTCTGAAATTCCGGTCTGAAAACAGGCTTGGAGTTACTTGTGTTTTATGCTTTCCCCATGGAGGCCAGGTAGGTGCACCCACACATATGAGGTACCGTTTTCATCAGGACACCTGTGGGAACGCGGGACGGTAGGCCATGTGTTGTGTTTGTGTGGTTTTCATAACGTTTTGACCCATTTGCTGGTGGCCTTTGTCACACAACCCTTTCATTTCCCAAATGTGACCTACATTTAGTCGATGCTTTAGACACCATACACTTTTGTAACCTGCACAAGTCACCTACCTTAAAAAAGGTCTGCCTGTGCTCTTTCAAAAAATGTATCCATGCCATTCCTCACCACATTGGTTTTCCCGATTTACACATGCTAAGTGCGTCTGTTCAGGCTGTGAGCGTAAAACTCCTGTGTACCATGGCTCAGTGTTTGGCTTGTGGTTTTGCTTGTTTTGTAAAACACTACAAAAAAATGTGTGCTCTCCTAACTGCAAGAGTCGGGGGAATGTAGCGGAGCATTGCTTTTCTCAAAATTCATAGAAGCCATTGCCGTACCAAGCCAACCATGTCCAACACATACCTTTTTTTCAGTCATTTTCCTACTTTTCCCCAAATCTATGGCAGTTTTCCCTACCTAGTTGTTACCTGACCTACGCAAATCACCTCTTCCGAAACTTGGAATTTTGTCTACTTTTCAGAAATACTTGCCTTTCTGTCCCCAAATTTGGCTTTCCTACCCTTTTCTTCCATTACGTCCATGCATGTCCAATTGGAAATCGCCTACCTCTCACAAAACGGTTGATAACCACATCAAAATAATTTTTTGCCATTTCCACTCAACCTGTTCTTGAAAGCTAGGAAACTGGGGAACTCAGCACAGCAAACCAGTTGTTCCTAGCTCTTACAAGGAAAAAACCACAGGCTTCTTTGTACATCATTTTATTGGTATTTTTTGAAAAAACCCAACATTTTCGCCCTTTTTGCTTATTTTCTCTCACCCCCTACAGCAACCTAGGATTCCTGGATGACGTTAAGACCGCCTACATGTGGGAAAAAAGGAGCCAAATTTGGCCAAGATACCTAATGTAACAAAAAAGTTACAAGCCATTGAATGGCCACATACCGAAATCACTGTTAGGCAGAAACCTGTGCAGTTCCCTTTGGGAACACTGCAAAAGATTTAGGACTACAGGTGTTAGCAGTAAACCCACTTGGTAGCAGTCTGTACCACCCAGATTTACCTGGTAGCTGTGGCTGAGCAGTCAGACTTCCCTCAAGAAGAGTTAGGCAGTATGCAAAGTATACACAATAGGCACTCAGATACAAAAGCACAAGCAAACACTGACCAGAGCTTTGGTATCAAAGTATATAATTATTTATTTAAACACACACTGTTTGAAACACTCCAGCGCTCTTATAGTAAAACACTCTAAACACAGTTACTATTATGATATATACAACCCTTATTCCTTATCAGACAAGTCTTAATTAACACCACTTATTTCCAGACAGAGGTGGGCGCTTAACTATAGATGGCACTCCAATAAGTTCATAAAAAAGGGAGGGAAAAAGGCAGAATATGTGAAGATACACCGCTCTAAGATTTAGGAACACTTTTAGCAATGCAGAAGAGCAAAAGTCACTGGAGAGCCAAAGTCCATAGGCCTGGCCCACTCTTAGAGAGAGCGGAGCACAAATGCGCCCAAGATCACACAGTTACACTAGGCTTTGAAAGTATTGCAGAGAGTTCGAAGAGAGTTTAGAGACGCTCAGAAAAGTTTAGCCAGGGTGTCCCAGGCTAACCCAGGTTCGAAAGCCGGGTGCTAAATCTACCCCGTACAGTCGGTAGCAAGGGAAGCCAGGCGGAACACAGTACCTTAAGTGGGAAGGATCCTCCAGCGGTGGCAGTTGTTCCTGGCAGCGGGTGCAAGTCTCGGCGTCGTCCAGAGGAAGAGAAGATCTCGACTTGGAGGAAAGATGAAGGTCGTTGCACTGACAGGGAAGAAACCAGCCGCAGAGTTTTCCGGTTAAAGGTATTACCCTTTATTTCGCGGTCGTAGTAAAACGTGGTATTCCGGTTGCCGGGGTGCTTGGCACAGGCAAGGCGGCAACGAGATGCGTCGGAAGGCAAAAAGACGGTGAAATTGGTTATCCCCACCAGTCAAAGGAAGAAGACTCTCCGGCGGGAGATCTCCTCTGTCGTTGGGAAAAGTGGTGAGACGGTTCAGCAGGGCTCCACCGGTGGTGTCGTCGTAGCAGGTCGGCTCAGCTTCTCCCTCGTCGGATTCTTAGGTCCTGTGGCGACTTCTAAAGTTCCAGTCCCCAAAGCTCTGCTTTTATGCAGAAAACCCCCATTCACTCAGCCTAGCTGTCACTCAAACATGCTAAGTGGTGAGCCGGCCGGCTCACCACTTGGGCCAATCAGGACAGAGTGTGACTTGAGTTGCCTAGGCAACTCAGTCCAGGGTGCCTAAATCCCCCTCCACCCCTCCTAAGTACCCCAGACAGAGTGGCACCACTTTGGAGGGCTTCTGTGGAGAAGCCCGCCAAAAAGTGGAACTAAGGGCTCGACTTGGGTTGGAGTCACAGAAGAGAACACAAACACCATTTTAGAACCGAGTTTTGGCAAAAAATACCAACCCTAGAATTAATAATAAATAAATAAACCGGCGGTATGTTCGAGGCTATCATAATTAAATAAATAAAGATAGTAGCCTCGAACAATGGGAAAATCCCATAGAGAAACATTCCCGGTTGAATATAAAAAGTAGTATCCACTGCCACCAGCCAAAACTCGATCAGGGGGGATGGAGACGTGCCCCCTCGACTAACAGACCCTGGGGCAATCGAATTGCCCCAGCCAGTACGTCCACAATATGATGGTTTGTACTGGTTCTGTTCAGAATTCAAGACTAGTAAAGTCAATGGTGACTTTACATGCCCTGGCAGACAGTAGTCAGCCCCAGGGTATGGAGTCTATACTGGGGGGTCACTATGACACCCCTGTGTTACTGCACTGAGGGTGCGGTGTAACACACATCACAAAAACACATGAAGTCCTATGGAGAAAAAGACCCCATAGCCCATTAAATACATCTAGAGTCAAAGGAACACACTCAAATCATGTCCAAGAGTGAGGGTAAAAGAGTCTCACTCTTGGCAGGAGAAAAAATAAACCCCAAAAATCCAGCAAAGCTGCTGGGGGACTCACTAGGTTAGGAAATTCAGCCTAAACAGAGAATTCTCCCTAACACTCGCCCCCCCAGACTAAGGGACAGGAGGATTTAATCCACTCCTGGATGAACCTCATACCTCTAGTCGATGACATACATCCTAGAGAGTCCATCAGCATTTTGATGGTGACACCCTGACCTGTGCTCAATAGTGAAATCAAACCCTTACAGGCAGATTGACCATCTCAATAGTTTTGGATTTTCTCCTTTCATTTGCCTTAACCATCTCAAGGGTTGGTGGTCAGCCTGAATGACAAAAGTAGAACCATACAAGTATGGCCTAAACTTCTTCAGTGCCCACACAATAGCAAAGCATTCTCTTTTGATTGTTGCCCACCTTGTCTCAGGATCCTTCAGCTTACGGCTGATGAAGCAAATGGGGTGCTCCCTACCCTTCTCATCCAGTTGGCTTAGAACTGCACCTATACCTACATTGAAAGCATCAGTTTGTACAATGAAAGTTTGGTGGTAGTCAGGAGCTCTCAGTACTGGAGCTTGGCAAAGAGCTTTCTTCAGTATTTCAAAGGCCTGATTGCACTCCTCATTCCATTTGACCTTTTTAGGGAATTTTGGAGAGGAGATTGCATTCAGTGGAGAAGCTATGGTCCCATAGTTCTCAATGAAATTCCTGTAATACCCAGTGAGACCTAGGAAGGCTCTCACCTGGGTTTGAGTAGTAGGTGTTGTCCAATTTTGCACAGCTTCAATTTTGCTGAGCAAAGGCCTTATTTCTCCACCTCCTACCTCATGCCCAAGGTAGACCACTTTACTTTGACCAATCTGGCATTTACTTGCCTTGATTGTCAAATTGGCCTGCTCAAGAGGAGCCTGCAAAACATGTCCTAGGTGGTTCACATGTTCCTCCCAGGAGTGGCTGAAGACTGCAATGTCATCCAAGTATGCAGAAGTCCTCCATCCCAGCTAGAATTTGATTCACCATCCTTTGGAATGTAGCAGGTGCATTTTTTAATCCAAAAGGCATGACCTTAAACTGGTACAATCCAACTGGGGTTGAAAATGCAGTTTTCTCCTTGGCATGGTCTGTCAAGGCTATTTGCCAATAGCCTGACGTAAGGTAAAATGTGCTGAGGTACTTGGCTGCACCAAGTTTATCCACCAACTCATCTGTCCTTGGCAAAGGGTGGGCATCAGTCTTAGTGACTGCATTAAGTGCTCTATAGTCCACACAGAATCTCAAGTCTTTGGATCCTGCCTTTGATACTAACACAACTGGGCTAGACCATGGACTAGTAGAGGGCTCTATTACCCCGAGGTCAAGCATCTTCTTGACCTCCCCTTTGATATGGGTTCTTACATTTTCTGACATTCTGTATCCTCTGCTTTTGACTGGCAGACAGTCACCAGTGAGAATCTCATGCTGTCCCCAGGGGGTCAAGCCTGGTGAAAGTGAGAACAGGGAGGCAAACTGATTTAACATGGATTTGCACTCCTCTTGTTGCTCAGGTGTCAGATATGAAGAGAGATTGACTCCTTCAATTTTCTCATCTAAAGGTACACCTCTGAGGAGATCAGGGAGAGATTCACTCTCTTCTTCCTCTGCTGCTGAAGCTAGAAGCAAGGCTCCTACTTCAGGTCTGGAGACGTACGCTTTCAGTCGATTGGTGTGGAAGACTCTAGGAGCTTCCCTGGGTCTGCCCAGATCCACCAGATAGTTGACCTCCCCAAGTTTTCCCACAACTTTGAAGGGTCCCATCCATTTGTCTTGCAAGGCCCTCTGCCTTGTTGGAAGCATAGCGAGAACTAGCTGGTCTTGAGTGAACTCAACCATGTTAGACTTTTGATCATGCCAAAGCTTGACCAAAGCTTGTCCAGCTTTCAGGTTATCACTAGCTTCTGCCATCATGTGTGACATTCTCCTCCGGAGACCTATCACATAGTCAGTCACTCTGACTGGCTTGAGGGGAGGAGCACCTTCCAATCCCCCCTCAATCAGGGCCAACGGACCTCTGACTGGATGGCCATAGAGAAGTTCAAAGGGAGAATATCCTACTCCCTCCTGAGGGACTTCTCTATAAGCAAAGAGAAGGCATGGCAGTAGAAGGTCCCACTTTCTTTTCAGGGGTTCCTCTAAAGCACCTACAATGCTCTTCATGGTTCGGTTAAACCTTTCTACCAACCCATTTGTCTGTGGGTGGTATGCGGTTGAGAACTTGTAAGTAACTCCACAGGTTTTCCACATGGCTTTCATGTAATGGGACATAAAGTTTGTCCCCCTGTCGGATATTACTTCCTTAGCAAACCCAACCCTGTTAAAAATACCAAGGAGGGCCTTAGCCACAGCCGGAGCTGTAACAGTCCTCATAGGAATTGCCTCAGGGTACCTAGTAGCATGGTCTACTACAACAAGGATAAACCTGTTGCCTGAGGAGGTTGAGGGATCAAGGGGACCAACAATGTCAATCCCTACCCTCTCAAATGGGACTCCCACAACTGGGAGAGGCACTAAAGGTGCCACATTCTTGGATCCAACCTTACCAGAAGTTTGGCAGGTATGGCAGCTCTTGCAAAACATATCTACTTCAGCCCCCATTTTTGGCCAATAGAAGTAGAGTGAGAGCCTTTCCTTGGTCTTCTTGAAACTCAAGTGACCAGCCAAAGGAATCTCGTGGGCTAAGTGCAAGAACTGTTGTCTGTTTTCTTAAGGTACTACATGGCGCTTGTAGTCTCAGGTTCAGACTCAGTTGGTTCACTGTAGAAGAGGCCATCTTCCCAGTGCCACCTATACTTCCCAGGCTCTTGCCCATCAGCCTGAGAAGCTGCCTGGTGGCGGAGACCCTCCAGAGTTGGACATTCTCTTTGTCCCTTACGAAAAGCTGCGCTGCTGGGCCCAGTCTCTGCCAGTAAAGACTGCAGCTCAGGATGGTCCTCAGGGTCCAGATCTCCAATAAGTTCTTGGCCTCCTACTAGCTCTTCTTCAGAGTCTAGTTCAACCACACAGGGTTGTACCTCCCTCTCAGCCTCAGCTGGAGGTGGAGTTACAGGTGTAACTGTGGACAACCGAGGGGAAGTCCTTGTTGGAAGCACTGGAGTGCTTGCTGCTGGCTTTTTCCTAGGAGTCTTGGGTTGCCCCTTTGCTCTTGATCTGGTAGTTACTGCAGTAAGTTGCTCCAGTGGGGAGAGGAGTGATCTCTGTCATCATCTCCTGAGATAACCCTCGCAGGTTTTTCTCTCTTGCAGGTTTTGTGAGCTCCTGTAACCTTTTACTAGGAGGTCTGGGGGTATGTGACACAACTCCAAGAACTTTCAGGTCATTACCCAAAAGAACCCTACCTGGTACTTCACATTGTATACTGACAGGTATCTTTACAGCCACATCATTACACTGGATGAGAACTGGTAACGGGGGACAAATCTGCACAGGCCCTCCAGCTAACTTGGTGAGGCATTTGGGTGCCTTAGCAACATCCTCTGCCTTGAAAAATGATTCATCCACCACAGTTATGCTGGCCCCAGTGTCCCTTATGGCAGGAGTCTCCTGACCATTCACCTGGACACTGTCTTTATAATACCCTTTAGTATTATCTGGGATATAATTATACACATCTAAATTCTGTTGTTCCCATAACACCAGAGAGACTAAAGAAACACCGGCTGAGACACCAATGGGTTCATCAGCCAGTAGTAGAAAGTTTCCACTTGCCATTGGGACTTCCTCTTCTGGAGCGAAGGCTAAGGAGGCAAGCTGGATCCCTGGAAGTTTACCTTTGCATCTGGGATCTCCTTTCACATGGTCAGTGGCCTTACAAACATAGCATGAGCCAAAGGCTCGCTGGAATGGAGGCTTGTTCTGACCTCCTTCTGGTTTTGCACCAGAAGGTACACTAGCCTGAGTTGGTTTCCCTTGTGGCTTACCCTTATGGTTTTGTTTGGGGCCCTCTTTGGAATTTGCAGTATTAGAATTCTCTTTGGAGTCCTTTTTAGGCTGTTTCCCCTCATCCTTCTTCTGAGTTAACCCAGAATCCTTGTGAGTGGCCCTGTTGGCAACCCACAAGTCAGCAGCCTTAGTCAGCTTTCTGGAATCTAATTCCTTTGAATCAGCCAAGTGCTGTCTGAGCTCAGGAGAGCAGGCATCATAAATTGACTCCAACATAAAAAGATTTTTCATACCTTCATAAGTGTTCACCTTGTAACCCTTAATCCATCCCTCTAAGTTTTTCAACCCTTCACTCACCCAGGTAGCCCAAAGGGTACCATCATGCTTTTTGAGGGTTCTAAACCTCTTAAGATACTGGGAAGGGGTCTTCCCAAATCTAGCTATCAAAGCTAGTTTCACACATTCATACTCTTTCCTATCCTCCTCCCCCAACTCCATTACCACATCAGTTGCAACAGGGGGAAGCCTAGAGAACAACCAGGTGAGTAAGTCATTTCCTGCGATGTTCTGGAGCCCATGATTATATTCAAAAAGAGACAACCAATCCAACACATCCAACTTAGGCTCATACATACCAAGCAATTCTTTAGGCATCCGAGGTCTTTTAGGACTGGAACTTCTAGAGGAGCCAGAGAGAGAAGCATTTTCAACAGACAATTTCTTCATTTCTAGCTCATGCTTGAGCTCCATTTCCCTTAGCCTTAGTTCTTTTTCAGTTTGAGCATTAAGTTTCTTATACTCCAATTCTAGTTTCATTCTCTCCAGTTCAAAGTATTGGGGACTAAATGTGGGACCTGGTAAGGGTCCAGTAGGTACAGCAGATAGAGCAGACAGAGGCCTAGGGGGGACAGTCACAGCAGCCTCACCCTCCTCTTCTGACTCTTCCTCAAGATCATCAACATTTTGTTCAGTTTCAATATCAATACTGTTATCTACAGTTGCTGGAGTGGTAGGTTCCTCTGAACCATCATCCAGGCTTTGGTTAGATAACAACCTTTCTATTAGCTCCATTTTCTTGCCTCTAGTCAGGAGATTCTTACAGAGAACTCTTAAACAATCAGCAGTTTTTGTAGCAAGGGACTCTTGACTATAACTTTCCATAGTTAACAGGTTAGAAGATTACTTTTTCTGTGATAAGCTTTGTGGTTAGTTGCACTAAGGTATCCTAAAGCACTCTAAAATGTATACTCAATACAAATCCCACCGCTGTATACCAGTGTTAGGCAGAAACCTGTGCAGTTCCCTTTGGGAACACTGCAAAAGATTTAGGACTACAGGTGTTAGTAGTAAACCCACTTGGTAGCAGTCTGTACCACCCAGATTTACCCAGTAGCTGTGGCTGAGCAGTCAGACTTCCCTCAAGAAGAGTTAGGCAGTATGCAAAGTATACACAATAGGCACTCAGATACAAAAGCACAAGCAAACACTGACCAGAGCTTTGGTATCAAAGTATATAATTATTTATTTAAACACACACTGTTTGAAACACTCCAGCACTCTTATTGTAAAACACTCTAAACACAGTTACTATTATGATATATACAACCCTTATTCCTTATCAGACAAGTCTTAGTTAACACCACTTATTTCCAGACAGAGGTGAGCGCTTAACAATAGATGGCACTCCAATAAGTTCATGAAAAAGGGAGGGAAAAAGGCAGAATATGTGAAGATACACCACACTAAGATTTAGGAACACTTTTAGCAAGGCAGAAGAGCAAAATTCACTGGTGAGCCAAAGTCCATAGGCTGGGCCCACTCTTAGAGAGAGCGGAGCACAAATGCGCCCAAGATAACACAGTTACACTAGGCTTTGAAAGTCTTGCGGAGAGTTCGAAAAGAGTTTAGAGAGGCTCAGAAAAGTTTAGCCAGGGTGTCCCAGGCTTACCCAGGTTCGAAAGCCGGGGGCTAAATCTACCCCGTACAGTCGGTGGCAAGGGAAGCCAGGCGGAACACGGTACCTTAAGTGGGAAGGATCCTCCAGCGGTGGCAGTTGTTCCTGGCAGCGGGTGCCAGTCTCGGCGTCGTCCAGAGGAAGAGAAGATCTCGACTTGGAGGAAAGATGAAGGTCGTTGCACTGCCAGGGAAGAAATCAGCCGCAGAGTTTTCCGCTTAAAGGTATTACCCTTTATTTCGCGGTCGTGGTAAAGCGTGGTATTCCGGTTGCCGGGGTGCTTGGCACAGGCAAGGCAGCCACGAGATGCGTCGGGTAGGCGAAAAGACGGTGAAACTGGTTATCCCCACCAGTCAAAGGAAGAAGAATCTCCGGCGGGAGATCTCCTCTGTCGTTGGGAAAAGTGGTGAGACGGTTCAGCAGGGCTCCACCGGTGGTGTCGTTGTAGCAGGTCGGCTCAGCTTCTCCCTTGTCGGATTCTTAGGTCCTGTGGCGACTTCTAAAGTTCCAGTCCCCAAAGCCCTGCTTTTATGCAGAAAACCCCCATTCACTCAGCCTAGCTGTCACTCAAACATGCTAAGTGGTGAGCCGGCCGGCTCACCACTTGGGCCAATCAGGATGGAGTGCGACTTGAGTTGCCTAGGCAACTCAGTCCAGGGTGCCTAAATCCCCTTTCCCCCCTCCTAAGTACCCCTGACAGAGTGGCACCACTTTGGAGGGCTTCTGTGGAGAAGCCCGCCAAAAAGTGGAACAAAGGGCTCGACTTGGGTTGGAGTCACAGAAGAGAACACAAATGCCATTTTAGAACCGAGTTTTGGCAAAAAATACCAACCGGAGAATTAATAATAAATAAATAAACCGGCGGTATGTTCGAGGCCATCGTAATTAAATAAATAAAGATAGTAGCCTCGAACAATGGGAAAATCCCATAGAGAAATATTCGCGGTTGAATATAGAAAATAGTATCCACTGCCACCAGCCAAAACTCGATCGGGGGGACGGAGATGTGCCCCCTCGACTAACAGACCCCGGGGCAATCGAATTGCCCCGGCCAGTACATCCACAATATGATGGTTTGTACTGGTTCTGTTCAGAATTCGAGACTAGTAAAGTCAATGGTGACTTTACATGCCCTGGGAGACAGTAGTCAGCCCCAGGGTATGGAGTCTATACTGGGGGGTCACTATGACACTCCTGTGTTACTGCACTGAGGGTGCGGTATAACACACATCACAAAAACACCTGAAGCCCTATGGAGAAAAAGACCCCATAGCCCATTAAACACATCTAGAGTCAAAGGAACACACTCAAATCATGTCCAAGAGTGAGGGTAAAAGAGTCTCACTCTTGGCAGGAGAAAAAATAAACCCCAAAAATCCAGCAAAGCTGCTGGGGGACTCACTAGGTTAGGAAATTCAGCCTAAACAGAGAATTCTCCCTAACAATCACCAAAAAAGGCCCTGGCACTGGGAGAAATACCCATTGCACTTAAGGGGTTAAAGAACTAAGTGAAGGTGACTTGGTGCACAGGAGCAAGTGCCAAGGAACCTGTGCATGTGCTCAGAAGTCCCAGGGACCTGGTTGCGCAACCTGTAATGGGTGGACCGTGTTATCTAACAACTGTGCCTAGACCAGAGAGCCCAGAATGATGAAATATAGGAAAACCAAGGAACAACCTAATGAAACCATTGCATATGAACTGGCGAAGCAAGCCAGAAGGAAGGGCAGGTTGACCCAGTGTTTTGTTCAGAATTTTTGGAAAGACTGCAACAAGTATAAGTGATGGAGCCAAAGTCTTGGGGAAGGGAACCCTCAGACTTAAAGGGACCACACTTGTCATCTTGAGAAGAGAGTCTCAAGACCCCTTTGTTTTGAACTGTGTTGCTTGAATCTTGGGGAAGAGAATCCCAAGAAGTGACTTTTGAGCTGCAACATCTTGAACTGGAGAAAAGCAATCATGAGCCTTTTTCATGGAACATCCTCGTGCCTGAGGAAGGGGGAGCTGAAAGTAAGCTGTAATCTAGAAGAAGCTCTGAACTTTGAGTAGTACACTATTTGTTTTTACTTTGACATCCCTACACATTTTTTAGTTATAGGTGTGAGGGCACGGATAGGTTTTGGACACAGACAGACAAGATTCAGACTTCTCTTATCTATGTTCACGTAGGGAAATTCCACCTTAGTATGGGGCAAGTTAGGCCTTCAACCATCCTGACATTTAAGTTAATAAATATCTTTTGTTTGAACTTTAAATCTGTTGTCTGTGTCTTACTGCGTGATGTCTTCACAGGAGAAATTAGTGTTGAAGATTGGTTAAGAGAAGTAGAGTGTGAAGTCTTTAGCAGACAATGAGAAGAAAATAGAGCAGGACATTATGGTCTAGAAATACAACACAATGGACCAGTGGATCGAGAATGACAGGATACTCTTAATTCATTATTAGCACAAAGAACATCATTTTATTACAAATATACAAAATCTGACATAATTAATCTATTTCAAATATACAATAAGTGTGATGTTCACAATCATTTCCCCCAGCGCACATTCATTCACACACTCTCACATCAAGAATCTATCTTTACTACAAAACATGGTAACATCACATATGGCACCATCTGGATTATTTGGTTAACACAATGTTTTTTCACCCTTTCTTCAATACAGGTGTATAAGTATCAATATTACAACACATCTACAGGTCGACATGTGTTTTAGTTGTCTAGACAGGGCATAACAGGTCTTGCCCCTTTGTTGATCCAACCTTCATCAGGACAACAAACAAAGTACCAATTATGTTTTGCTTCTGGTGAACTGGGGTGAGCCACATCATCTATAAAATACAAAATAATAAAACCTATTGTCATCCAATTGTATTTGTCATCCTCATTTATTTACTCATCACTCTTACTCTGTCTTAAAGTAACGTTGTTAATAGTTACACATATCCAACTCACCTCCACATTTAGTAGTAGGAGGAGGTACAGATGTTCTGGACTGAATCCCTCACAGGCTCGCTGATTTTAGTATATTCTTTTTTCGTGGCCTGCAAACGAAAGAAGCCTTGGTTAAACATACTCACTATTTCCAACTCAAATATCTTAACCTTGACTGCAAAAACATGTTTGTATTGTTATGTATCTATTGGTTGCATACTCACTCTCAGGTTTGCTGATAACCCGCAACGGTTTTAAGATCTCTTATCCCACTATATTTCTCGCATAATCTGATGTTCTTTATTAGGATGAGGAGTAAATCCTCTTTTATTCACCTGTGGTGGAAAAAATACTTTTAAATAAACCCGACACTGATTCACTAACATATTGATGCCATCATCTAACATCCTGTCTATGGGCCTCATTACGAGTCCGGCGATAACCGCGGCGGTAAAACCGCCTGGTTACCCCCGGACTTGTATTACCACCGCCTCCGTGATTCCCGGAATTACCGGTGCATTACAACCCCGGTTTTCCAGGAATCACGGAGGCGGAATGATGGTAATCCCCATTCCCATCGAGTCCTATGGGACTAGATGGGAATGGGGATCATGGAAACACCGGCAGCATCTCGTAATGCTGCCGGTGTTTCCTCGTCCGCCTGCAGGTCAGACCTGGCGGGAACATCACCTCCCGCCTGCAGGAGCTGTTATCGCCCGGCATGGAAACAACGGTGGCGGCGGGTTTACCGCCACCGTTGTTTCCATACCGGGCAATTTGTAATGAGGCCCTATGTGTCTAGACAAGTCTGGTTTAGTACTTACTGATTCAGTGGAGAATGTCTCCTCAATCACTAATCCACTACTGATTGCTGATGCCTATTGTCTTCTCTGCTAATCTTCTTTTTTCTTTTCTCTTTTTTCTCCGTCACCTATTTGCACACCTAATGTGCTTTTTTGCTAAAAACGGAGAAATATAAACGTGTCGTAAGTGTTGCATTTGTCAGTTCTCTTCGTGCCTCTGCTGATTATATTTCAATGGTTTTTTGTCACTTATAACTGCCACTTTTTATTTCAATTCCTCTATCTGAAACGCCATTCTATAGTGAACTACTTCTTTTCAATACCGCTTAGTTGCAGCGTTACATAGTAGATCTGATGTTAACATATGTTGTCTTAAGTTTTTTTAAATTCTTCAATTGGCTTTCGGTATCCCTTCCCTCACTGAGAAACCACTTTCCGCCTGATAGTGTACTTCCCTGGGCATTCCCTATCCCGCTTGCATTGATTCCGCTCTTCAAAAAAATGATTTTACACTTCCCTGGGCGTAACTCATCCCGCTCCTGTTCAATGTCCATGATCTATGTCAGTCAGAACTGAATTTCTGACAGCATCAACTAATATCTGTGCCCTTTGTTGCCACATCATGTAGTTTGTATCAGTTGCAAAGAAGAAGATTGCTTTCATACTGTGCACTTAATCACAAGAGTCACTGCAGAATTTACATGTATTTAATTGATTTCAGGAACAGCCTGACACGTGTTTCGAGCTGTAAACCTCTTCTTCTGAGGCTGTAGACCACATATGCATCAATAATACAATATTCCAGCACAGGTAATATCCAATGCAATATTTTCCCAACAAAGAAAAAGGGCAGAGACAATGGGTAGTTAATCATTGGTCATGACAAACAATATATAAACAATAACCAAGGCAAATTTAATATAACCACAATGGAACATATGCCACCAGTTTGTAAAGAGAAAATCATCCGTTCATTGCATATGTGTAATTCACAAGAAAAAAGGATATCGGTCATCAGTTATATGCTGCAGATTGTATGATGACCACACAGGATGTGACGGTGCAATATAAACAGAAAGGAAAGGAGACAAGGCCTGGTTAGTGCGAGAACCTATGCGGTTCAACATGTGAACACGCACCAGATGCATGAAAGCCATATTTAGACATTTTGGTACTAAAAAGAATATGTACCTTTTGAATCCTTGCTATTCGCCAATGGTGCTAAGAAAGAGGATTGAGGATACGATAATCAAATATATCGATTGAGCTAATAAACGTTCCATAAAATAACAGTGGCTATGAAATAATAGTGCCACTTACCAATTAAATGTTAATAATATATCCAGATTTTAAATTCAGTATAAAGGGCTCCACTGAAATTAAGAGAATGTGATATTAGCAGCACGTAAAACCAAGTGCTTGGAAAGCAATTGTGTCAACCTTTAATAATTACAATATGTAATATCATATGTCCACGTACCTATATAAGTCGCTATTGCGAGGTTAATGTCCATATATTAAGCTGTAATCAGTCAATCATACTGCATTTTTGCCGTAATTGCATAAGCCACATGGCGCAAAAGTGGAGCGAGGAGGATAGAAGAATACAAGCACTCTCAATTAGCTTAATTAGCTTATCAAAATAAAGCCAGGTCACATGCGCATATTCAGCCCCTATTGACACACTAAGGGTTGTGCGCGAAAGACCTCACTTACCCAGCGTTTTCCGCCTGAATGCCGTTCTTGGAGCCGGCTGGGGCAGCAGCTTGTTCCCTTATATCACATAGAGATGGCTAGTGTGTGCGTCGCAATACCGACGTGTGGCCTCCACGCTCGGCCATATTGAAGAGTTAGTTAAATCGTAATGAATGCCTGTGGTTGTTCAGAAGGATTATGATGCTATTATCAAGTGCTTATAATATTGTTAAGAGTAGTCTATATGTATCAACATGATTAGCGCATATAACACTCTGCTCATGTGCAGATTCTAAAAATAGTATTGGGATGCTATTCCTCTGATCAATATAAGGCACCCGCACATTAAGATATGCATAGGTGTAGAGAAGGGGGAATTATACACATAATTGAGCATGCTTGTTCTAATCTACCAAATTTTAAGTGGAATAAAGTGAGCCCTTAATCCTGCTCATTCATGCACTGCATGTTAAATGTGTTGAATGGCTTCCGCGCAATCCCGTGGAGGGCAACATGCATCCCCGCCCGTATATGGGCTGCATATAGCACAATAGGGATTAGTCAAAATAGAACCAGAATATTCATGAGTGGAGTTCTACAACACAAGTTATCACATATATGATGTGCATAGCTTCAAAGGAACACAGATAGTTCATGGTCTGTGTTAAGACCATGTACAACAGTACGATACTGGCATATAAATCGGGCTTCCAGTTGTCTGAGCTTAAGTAAGAGGTTTCCCCCTCTCTGAGGTAGAGATACTTTTGCCATACCCACACAATTGATAGATTGTTTGTTATCCATTTGGTGGCCTTTTTGCCAATGGGTTGCCAAAGGGTATTTGGCCTCCTGGTTGGAAATGGTAGACAGATGCTCACACATTCTTATTTTGAGAGGCCAAATTGTACTGCCTATGTAGTGGCATCCACATACACAGATGATACAATAAAAACAGAATTTGGTGTTGCAGAGGCCAGTGCAGGAAGCTCGAATCTCGAAAAGAGAGCGTACTCCAAAGAAGCAAGTTGGCCCGTTGCAGGGTGCTGGCGGCACACTACCAGAGTCCTCCACAAGGCAGCAGTGGACCAACCAACATGGAGGTAAGAGACTGGGAGAAGGTGGGGCAACCTTGTGGAGTTATATGAGGAGCTAATGCAGAGCCACAAAAGCTGATCGCCAACTCTCAAGACTCCAGGTAGAACAGTGACGCATCCCAAGCCACAGTCGGGTAACGTGAGATATGGGAGATTCAGTAGGGGTTTGAGGAGAAACAAAGATTATAAACACAGGGGGAAGAGAATCGAGGTGATCTCCCTTGTCTTAGCACTTAACCCAAGATTGAATACAGTGTGTCAGTTGAGGTGAAAATCGGGAGCGATCCCCGTCATCATAGTAGCCCCACCAAGACTACTGAAATTGAGAGAAGCCTTGGGAGTGATCTGCCTCACCAGAGTAGCCTCGCCAAAGCTACTGAAATTGAGAGAAGTCTCTGGAGTTATTTCCCTCATCACAGTAACCCCACTCAAGCTATTACAATTGAAACTGAAGTACTTATCAGGATTAATATCCCTTATATCAGGGGCCTACACGTGACTTAAGCAGGGCAGGTGGAAGAAACCTTGAGAGCATCATCCCTTTGAGGAAGAAATATTGAAAGCAGCTTGGAATTATTTATATGAGTGGATAAGAACTATTACCAGATATTGAAGGAAACCAGGAGATGGGATTCATTCTCCTGGTACCATCTTTGTGGAATCATAAACTAAAGTGACCCATTTGTTCTATCATGCCAGGATGATAGGTTGTTCATTGATCATAGGGAAGACCATTGTTGGAACTGATTTAAGAACTGCCAAAGCTAACCTGAGCTGTGGTGAACTAGGAGGAGGGAGACATTCTCCTGGTTACTCTCTCCAATGGAAAATGTAACTGTTGTATGGACTTAGTGAATATGTCCTTAGGGCTGGCTTTATTTTTTACGAGAAGGGAGACATTCTCCTGGTATTTCGTCTGTTTATGCTATATTAATTTGGACTTTAATCCTGATGAAGAACACTTCTTTATTATTTTGGTTAGGTAGGGAAACCTTCATAGTGATAGCAAAAGGGAGGCCTTTTGCTTTATTATTTGAATAAACATAAGTTGTTATAATGCCACCTCTGTCTCTGACTCTTCACTCCAGCATGCCACAGTGCATAGTGAAAGGAGGGGCTGCATCAGGGTTTGAAGGGCTTGGTGAAGTGTCCCAACAAGGGGTTATCTATCAATAAAATTAGTTTGCAGATGTGTTTTGTGGCCATTGTAACCAAGAAGTGCAAATGATGGCTGAATAGAAAGGCAAGGGGTGCATACATCTACATGCCATATGAAAAGCTGTGATTGTTTCAGTCTCACTGTGTTTCTTTAGATTTATTTTGGTTAGTATAACTTTCCATGTTGGTAATGGTAGACTTTCAGTCAAAATGGGTAAAATACTGTAATCATTTTTTAGTGTGTGTGTGTGTCGGAAAGAAATCAATGTGAGTCCCAGCTTGCAAGCCAAAAGGTGCATCCAGCGATACGTGTTGTTGTTTATGGTAAAACTGTGAAGAATTTTTTTTTTAAGATACAGAGTTCTTTTTTTAAGGCAGTAGTACCCCAATTGCATTAAAGTTTAAGATGGAATTTGCCATGATATGGAGGAGCCCACATCTATGTGCGTCCCATGTGATGATTCGCAGGATCTCGTCACTTCTCCCCAGATGGGAGCTTTTCCCAGTGAGGCTAGGGGGTTTGAAGCTGCAGCCGTATAGTCCCCTTAGGGGGGGTGGAGAGCGGAACGTCACAGGGAAAGACTCCCCTCATGGGGATAAGGACGCCCCTTCCATGAAGAACCTCCCTAACCATTTTTCCCTTGGGAGTGAGTCCCTGTCGGAAAACCCTTATAATACTACTGTTTGTTATGGACCTGCAGAATGATAACAGATCCCTTTATCAAAGTACTGGGAAAAGTTGCCCTCAAGGAGGCATGACAATTACCTCAACTACTAGAAAGAAGGATTTGTATTCTATGCTTGGCAGGACCCAGCTAAGGGAAATAAAGAGAGAGAAAGCACTAGGGAAAAGGGAGAGTAGCCGGCGTGAAGCCAGCCCAGCCTTGACAATTGGAATGTAAGGTTTACACTTGCGCTCGAAGTAGGAAAACAAATGCATCAGTGAGACATAACCCATTTATTTTCCAACATCACCATGTTTGATACTTATTAGCTCAACCTTCTCTTTGTAACATTATGATTCTGTAACATCTGTGACTGCACTTGTGATACTGTGGAATGGCTGGTGTAATTAATGTATTAATAAGTAGCTTATGTTGCGTGTATGCTTTGTTTCATCTCCCTGTGTATTTTTATCGGTGTTCGTGGGTGTTCCCCAGTCTTGGCTCTCAAGAGGGGCTTTTTTGTCATGTAAAATTGGAAGCCAGTGGAGGAGGGGGGGTAATCGCGCTATTAAATGTGAGTCTTTGTTCACAACCTTAAGGCTGTGAGTTTTGAGTTGTCTCATCACAGGAAGGGCGCTGCAGTCATGCACACACAATTGATGGAACAACTCGATCAGCTGGTATATGTAAGGGTCTGTAGGGGGTATTTAGGGTGGTATTTTCTGTTTGGTGGTATTTTTGGTATTTCATGGTATATTTGGTATTTTGTGGTATATTTGGTATTTTGTGGTATAGTGGTGATCCTAATTCTACAGTACTGCCTGATAATTGTATTTAGACGTGGACGACTAACGGTAAGTAAACACTGGACTTAGAACACTCTAAACAATTAACTTATCCCCTTGCAATATTTTACTTACAATACCACAATATGCAATTTTGGCTTCCAGCTCAGAATACATTTACCAAGTAAATCTTTGTGAACATTCTCACACACACACACACACACACACACACACACACACACACACACACATTGCCCTTTTGAAACCTAGTGTACCATAACCAGTGTTAGTGTTGTTTTATCACACGTGGAAAAGTGTACAAGCTCACTATTATTTATTACCAGTGCCCCATGTTACCATCACAGATCAAATATGTAATAAATATTCTGAGAGGATTCAACTTTTGAAATGTTATTCTTTATCAGAGGTTGAAAATAGGGAAGATGCAGAATTAACATACAATGCAAAATGTTCACATAGCCCTTACAACATTGAGCCAGGAATCAAAAATAAACATTTCTAAGTGCAATTCACTTGCGGTTATTTTTGTCTGCAATGAAAGGGCTTAATATGCTAGATTTTAAAGTGTTCTTCTTTTATTATTTATAAGTGAGCCTTCATGACACTGTATTTTGGTACTAGCCAGCGCTCTGTGGAAGCTGACCTTGAGCTTCTAACAAGTCTTGGAGAGACTAAACTGCTATTACATTTGAATTTTGTCACATGAATCAAAAAATATAAACGCAGTTATACATGTTTAAGGCTTCACTGTACGTACCTAAAAATGAAATATCCACCTTTGACAAATTTATGATATTCTCCACCCCACACTATCCAATACTAAGCATTTATACATTAGCACGCTTCTCAAATTAACTGAACTCACCAAGGGTAATCCTAAAGTGTGTGTGTACCAACCTGCCAGCGCCCTCATCTAGCTGCCCTCATCTAGCTGCCAGACACTCTCTTCTTAGTTTGCAAACAGCACACGGGATCCTCTGTCAGCGCCTGCCTGCACACTTCCCCCAGGGTCCGCACAACTCTTCTGAGAAGGCTGCCAGCCAGGAATACGAAGCCAGAGAGAGTCAGTCTTCCACACTCCTGCCAGCCTTTTTAAACCCTCTGAGCTAAGCCTTTCCACCATGTAGGTCCTACTTAAACAAAATATACAATTTTCCTGTCTTTATCTATGACATCATGTGTCATTCAAAACCACCTCCCTTTTTGTCAACAAGCCAGCTGTCCAGATAGTTCTGAGGCACATGACCAATCTGCCGGCTTAGAGGGAAACCACATTCGATGGATGAGTTACATTTGCCCCGTTTCCTCCTCTGGAAGTCTTTTAAACAATAAGCAAAACATACTTCACATTCCATACATCTGACTTGTCATGTCTTCATTTAAACACATTGCAGCTTTGATTCTGCATCTTTTTTTTAAATTGCATTTCCAAACTAACCCTGCACAGCCCAAATGCTCTGCACACTAGATTTGTCAATCTGCACCAAGCATATATAACCGGCATGAACTGATTGGCACTGATTGTTGGTATGGGGATATGTTATATGTTAGGTGGATAAGCTAAATTAGTATATGTTAATTTCATGTTTTTATTTAGTGCAACTCAGCCCACAACTGTGGTATTGTGGTGCAAAGTGATAACACCCTGTTATGCAATGCTCAATTCAAAACCTTTATTTTTCTAGCATGTGTTCAGTGCATTCCCAATATTGACATCTATTAGATTTAGCCTGAGTCTCACACACTTGGCCATAGTTGAAATTCAGACTTTGCTCAAATGTGGATGTTGAAATGTGGAGTCCTAGTTAAAATTCTGAACACGTTTCCAGACACAACCGCCTTTTTTCTGCTTGGACATAACCAAAATCAATGCAGGAAAAAAACAAACATACAATAATCCTGACTTCAATACATTCATGTGATCTTGGGCACAAGAAAATAAATTGATTTTACCTTGATTTTAACAGTTAACCCAATCATATAGAGCTAAAAGAATTAAACAACATGCAATTGATAAAGTCCATACATATTAAGAAAAGAAACATTGTACATATTTATGTGTATATATATATGTATGTTTTTTATATATATTTTTTCGAATTGGTTTTATTTATTTTTAAATAGTTTTTGAAGGTTTTTGTATCTTATATTGTAATCTTTTGATCACTTTTATCTTTTTTTAATTAGTGATCTCTTATTTCATTTTTTATGTCACTTATTTTTTAGAATGTTTTGTATCTTTTTTTTACACAAAACATTAAAAGAAAATAATTTTAATTTCAAAACAACCATAAATCCATATAATTGTGCCAGTGTCATCCGTCTGATCCAAAATCTCAATGTTTATAAAAAGTAATGCAAATAAAATATGATGTTTGAAAGTCTTTAAACCCAAGCAAGAGTTAGTCACAATAACCAGTCAAACTCTTGTTAAGGTATTGTTTTTGATGAAGTAAACCTCCATCCTCTGCAAGTGGGAGTTCCTTCTGGGGTCATCATCTTCACTCCCTTTTTAGGTCCAGGGTTTTTTCCATGGGACTACATGGATCCAGTGGCATCCTCCGGAGATCTGGCACACTCCAACACTCAGAGCACTGGCGGAATAATCAGTTAATTTCTAAGGCAAAGAGAAGAAGACAGATTAAGAATCAAGTACATCAAACTCTTCACTTTTCTCTTTTCAGTTGGATATCTGAAATCAAAAATTAATTATGCACATAATGCACATTATAGACAACATACAACATATTGTAGTGAAGACATCTCTTCAGGACCATCTGAAAATAACATAAATTAAGCACACTAATATAACACGGCACTCTTCCAGGCACATATTTAAAACCCAACTAATTTCAACACAGCATCTAACGAAAAATTAATGCAACTTAACTAAGCATGTACCTATTTACAATACCCCTTTCTCTTAATTATCAATATCTATATTTGTTAACTTACTGTTTACTTCCTGAACCCTTTGTGCTCATATTTCCATTTCTGTCCTCACTTGTTTCATCCCTCTTTTTTCGCACATATCATTATAAAGATGTACTAAATTACCCACCTGACATATCTCTCCCTTTTGACACCCCAATTTGAAATGTTTCAAAATATTTACACCTATTTACCTGCTATGGTAAGTCTATTTATTATGTAAGTGCTTTATTTTCAGGACACCATCACATGTTTCACTCCATGCTAGTCTCAATTTGCTCTAGCCTTTTCACCTCATGCTTCTGGTGGAACGGCTTCATCTGATTAACATGGAGAAATGGTTCCACTGTTAATTCTCCCTCCTTTTTAGCAATTGGTGTAAACATATCTACAATTCTATATGGTCTGTGCCATGCTGCAAGAAATTTTGAGTTTGTATGTTTACCTTTCCCAAAGCTGAATTTGTAGACCTGGTCTCCCATCTCATATTCTCTCACAGATGTCTCCCTATCGTATTATGACTTTGCACTGTCAGCGGCTTTTTCCAAATGTTGCTGTGCAAATGCAGATGCATATTGCAAGTGCTTTCTCAGTTCTTCCACATATTCATGGATTGGGGATGCATTTACAAGGACCTGTTCATTTGTTCTATAAAGCAGGTGTGGCAAAACCATTTACCTACTTGTCCAAATTTCATGGGGGCTGATATTTGTTGCTCTAGATGGCATCAACCTGAGAGCCATTAATAACAAAGGAAGTTGCAGATCCCAGCTAGATCCTGCTTCAGCTATAAACTTTTTTAACATGTCAACTATTGATCTGTTACACCGTTCTATTCCACCTGAAGCACAGGGGCTGGTAAGAAATATGTAGCTTCCTCTTCACGCCTGAGATTTGCCACATTTTTGTCATTACTGTACTAGTGGCCTGATTCTATTCTTTGAGGTAAATCAAACCTTGATAAGATATGATTCACAAGTAAAGTGGCTACCGTTTGCACACTGAAGTCTGACGCTGGAATGCACTCCGCCCATTTAGACATTAAACAAGTGACCGTTAGTATGTACCTGTTTCTCGTTGCTGATCTTCGCACAAACCCTACAAAATAACTTGTAGATCAGACCATGGGAGTGCCAAACCCCTTTTCATCAATTAAGCCCTATGTGCTGGTGATGCAGGCTGAAACTGTGCACACACTAAACATTCTCTGGTGTAGAGTTCAACATCCGGTGACATGTGTGGCCAATAGGCATAATCTTAAAACATTTCCAAAGATTTCTGGGAAACTCTGTGGTCTGCAGTTATGGCATCGTAGGCATGATGTAACATCAATCCCCAAAATGACAAAGGCACTACCTATTGGATTTGGCCTGTCACAGATTTCCTAATCATCAGTCCATCCTGTAAACTAATTCTCGTTTTGTTTTTTGATAACACTCTGAGCTCCTCTTTCCCTTTGCAGTCTTCTTCAGTCAGGATTATGTTCTGCATATAGCAAATGGTTGTAAAATGGGCCTAAAATAAGATCCTCCTTTTGTGCCTTAATAAATTCTTGATCTGGAGTATCAAAACTCCATTGAGCCATGGGCTGTTCAACTGTTTTCAGAGTTTTTGAGCGTGTTATCGCATCCACCTGTATTTCACCAAGCAGATGTTCAATAGAAAATAACTCCCTAATTACAGCTCCAATTTTGGCTAACTGATCTGCCTTGTCATTTCCTTCTTTATACTCACATGGTGTTGCCAAATGACCACATATTTTACTTCAATGGATGATCAGGTCATTTTCTGAAACAAGTTTGTCTATATCTTGACTCATCTTGCCATGTTTAAGTGGTTTCTTGATATATGTGAGCATACCTCTCACCTTCCAGACAGCTAAATACTCCAAAATATGATTTCATGCATAATCAGAATCAGTGACTAAAACTATTTCTTTAAGTCAATTTTCTACTGCTATAGATATGGACTTATAAACGGCAGGCAATTCTGCAACTTGACTGCTTTTGTGGCCTATCTTCAAGCTTACTCTTATGAAACCATCACATTAAACCACACATTTTCTATTCCTGCCACCAGTTATTTTTCAGAATCATTGACTACATGGTATGCACATCCATCTACATACACAGTTGGTAAATCCTTACATGTTTCTTCATTGAAAGCCGTGTGGGTTGATTGCTCAAATTCATGTAAACTTGTCTTTAGCTCTGTATCATTAGGCACACAGACAGCTGCACAAGCATGCAATTCTGCTAGCCCTTGAGCAACTGGGCTTTTTCTATTCTGGCCATATCTTACTTCTACTGCAAATCCCTGGAGTGCTAATGTTCATGAAGTGATTCTTGACTGGACCAAATTCCCTGATTTGATCCTTTTACTTTGTAAAAATTGAAGAGGCTGGTGATTTGTTTCAACAATCCCCTTGAATTATGGGACGGATATGTTATAATGCCCAGACAGAGGTCAGAACCGCTTTTTCACATTCACTAAATTTGGTCTCTACCTCTGACAATGCCTTGCTAGCATATGCAATGGTTTTGTTATTTGCATCGTGTTTTTGATATAACACTGATGACATATATTGATCTCTGAATAATATTCCTACATAGAAGTCCTGGTTTTTTATTGGATATGCCAAACATGGTGCTTTCATTAGACAGCATTTTAACATGGCCCCTGCCTCACTTTCCTACTTTTCCCATTTCCAGCGTACACCCTACTTCAGTAATCTGTAAAAGGTTGTGTAATCTATGCATAATTTTCAAAACACTTTCTGTTGTATCTTGTCATGTCACTTCATGGCCTAGGAAGTTTATTCTTTTTCTGCACCACTGTGCCTTCTGTAAAGATACTTTTGCCTCAGCCTTCTGTAGCCGACTGAGTACATGTCTAATCTAATTGAAATGGCTTTTCAAATCTTCATTTTTGATTTCCACATCATCCACATAAACTATTGACCCCCTTTCAGCTGCACCTGGGATGCCTTGCTCAGAAATATCACAAACTCGCTCTCACTATTGCCATACCCAAAAGGGGTCTGGGACCATGCATATTGCGATTTTTCAAAAGAAAATGCAAATACATTTTGAAAGTCTTCAGCTAGTGGCACACAACAATATCCAGTTGTAAGATCCAAGGTGGTAAATACATTTGTCCCTTGAACCTGTACAAGGCCCTGATCAATAAATGGAAGGGGCCACCGTGAAACAGGTACCTTTTTGTTTAATTCTCCTAAGTATACACACAAACGCCATTGGGTTTTAGCACACCCAATATGGGAGTATTTGATGTACTATGAATAAGCCTAATGATTCCTCTAGATTCTAAATGTTTTGTTATTTCAGCCAGTGACTCCAAACATGCCAGGGGCAACCTATATTGCTGCATAAATACCGGCTCCCTACCATGTCTTCTGGTAGGGTGGAAAAATGTCAATCGGTCAGCCCACAGTCATAGGCATCTTTGGCAAAAACCTGTTAGAACTCCATAAATATTTTCCTCAATTGTTTTTTTCTTCTTCATTTGTGAAAGCATCTACAGCTTGAATCTGCTCCTCTACCATTTTATAAAACTCTTGGAAATCACCCAAACGAGGAACCTCTGTACTTTTCTATAACCGTGTGGCAGTGCCTCTTTGGAGAGCCGCTACCCTCAAATATTTTGGAATATCGATCTCCACTTCAATATGCTACTTTTCTCTTTTAGATTCACCTAATTTGAATAGTACACAATCATCCTGATGACAGCATACAATTTAACTTGGCTCATAAAGGTGCACAGGCTGAGTTTAAAGATTCCCTTAAGCTTAGACTCCAATGATTCTGGTAATTCAACCTGTTTAGTCACATAGCCTTCAGGAATATTCCAGATCACTGGGATACTGAAATCAGCAGAGTAGTATGACCCTTGTACTGCCATTCCTAATGCTGTATTTTGTTTCAAATGAATGTCTTGACACCCATTATTGTCTACCTGGATTTGAATGGGTCCATCATCTGATCTCTATCAGTGTTGCATATTTGCATTCTAATCCTTGCTGCTTATTGGAATCATTTAGGCACACACATTCATCAGAATTATTCATCTGTTGTCCCTTCCTGTATTTTAATGCTACTGTAAATTGTCTGGTAAATGCGGGAATGGTAAAATCCTTTTCCACTTCAAGTTCAACTGCATATGGCATAATTTGGGCACAATGATAAGCTTGTCTCTTGTCTTCAAATTCGGGTGCAGCTCCACCCAATCTGGACCAGACCCTTTGAGTTAGAAAGTTTAATACCATACACATTCTGTGCATGATGTCATTTCCCAAATAGAATTTGTTTTGTGTTCCTCTCACGATCCACACATTGTGATGAATGCTTTTAGAGCCAATTGTAATCTTCCCACAATTCTTTTTCCCAATTCAGGGTCATCTAGTCAAAACATGTGTTGATTTTTTATTTTAAACGTTGGGATCTGCTCTCTACCAAGTGTTTGCCAGAGTACCTTTTCATTAATGAAGCTCCTTTCATGCTCAAGTGCCAAAGTGGAATCATTTCAGAATGCCCATTCACATGGATAGGGATCTAAGGCTGCTCGTCTCCCATGTGTATTTCTGCAATTGTTGAAATGTGTTTTTGTGGAGTAATATTTGGTTTGTATTCTTCTTCATTTAGATAAAACCGCAATGTGTTTTCATCTATTTCTGTTTGCCAGTTTTTCTTACGATCCGAATACATTTCCAAAGATCGCCTTTAATTTCTCCTTGCATTGCATCCTAACACAAGAGAATGACAGTGACACTAGGTACACAGCCATTATGAAAATATACTTCCACTACACTTTCTGATTTAGCAACAGTGTGGCATTCTTTTACACTGTTGCTCTGGGTCATTATCTTTTTAGGTTTCAATGGTTTTTTGGCTAAGGACCACAATACCCCATTTACCCTATCAATGAGGTCAACAGTCTTCCCAGGCAATGTGTCCCTATGAGGAAGGGTATTTTATGGATGAGCGTGACTTCCTCTCCCATCCTATGCTTCCCTAGCTTGATGTCAACCTCAGTAACATCTTCGATAGGTATTTCTTCCCCATTGAAATTGTGCACAGGCCTTCACTTCGCCTCACCTTTACATGGTTTTGTGAGGATCACCCTTCATTGATACTTTGCACCAGTTCCATTGACATTATTGTTGCTTGGGCACCTGTGTCAATCATTGCAAATACATTACATTTTGTATCAATTGTGATAGGAGCATAGTACCTATCCACAACCTCTTCTAGAATTTTCTTACATTTTTACTAATTTCAGTAATTTTCTTAGGTCATTTCGACTTCTTACTAGGCAAAGAGGCATATAAAATGACATTTTTGCCCAATTCTTTTTGAATTTCTTTGTTTACTTTCCTTGGCTCAGAACCCATTGGAAGTGTAGCCACTGACTGCTCATCTGACTTGTGACCACTAGTGTTCACAACCCAATTTCTCATTGTGCCTTCCCCATTGTCGGGGTCCTCTCTATTTACCTCCACTCCGGAACCTATTGGCTGTGTATTTTCACAAGTGTCACATGACAGCATGTCAGTTTCTAGTGTGTGACACTTATCTACATTTGTATGGTGTCTGTCATTTCTGTCCTTTGGAATATCTGTGGCTCAAAATACTCCTCTGGTGTCTGACGTGCACCTGCCTTTTGGGGAATTGTTTTTTCAGTGGGGATATCAACAATATTTTGATTAACAAGTAAGGATAAACTATCCGTTGATCCTGACTCTTGATTTTATGTTTCATTTTCACCTGGCATATTCTTTTTAAATCTACTTGTCTGTCCATTTCCCCCTTTTTGCTCCTCATCTTCACACACATGAATGGTCTGTTCAACTCTAAGTTAAACCAGACTCCCTTTTTGTGTGTGTTATAACTCCCTGTCCCACTTTCATTTGCTTGTTTTCTTGTTTTTAAATTGGAAAGCAATTCAGTATTTTTATTCAAGGGTGATTCATGGGCATCTGTGTTTTCATTATGGCAGAGGTGATTAGCTGGACACTTGTTGCTACGTACAAGATCACTCCAATGACTTTCTGCACATTCACTTGTTTGTTGCTTTTGAACTGTACATCATTTTCCTATATGCTCAGACAACATTTTAACTTGGGCCTCTAAGCATTGGAACCTGTCCATGTCTCTGAATTCCTCTCTTTGTGGTCTGGACCGTAATGATTAAACTCACCTACATTAGGCGTGTTCTGGTATCTTTCAGGAGATTGATTTCTGTTTGTGGTACCCCTGAATTCACGTGACACAGGAGGTGGGGAATTTGGAGTGGCCATCCTTTGACCATGGTCAACCTGTGGTGGGGACTGATTATATTGGCGAGGTACATAATTCTTTTTTTGTCTTTCATTTGGTGGCAACTGTTCCCTATGCTGATTTCCATTTTCAATGAATCTATCCACATATCTTGGTCTTTCATGGTGGCCATACACCATTGTGTTTGGGTCAAATCTACTCTCTGCCCCTAATGTCTGGTATGGGCCGTTGTACATTTGAATTCGATTGTTATTTCGGTCTGACATATCATGGTGAAACCACACTCTGGGCGAATTACCAAGGCAACTAGGACTAATGTAAGAACGTCTGCCGCTGAGATCAATGGATTGGAACATATGAGTCTGGGGTGATGTCCTCTGTGGAGCCACGGCCCTTTGATTAGGTGTCATGTTGTTCGTTGCCTGAGTTTGGGGTTATTCTTGCAACATCTTTACAGAGTTTGTACCTCCAAAATCGCTGATGTGGATTCCTTAGACTATGGTTTTGCCTCTTTATTCATAGGCCCCTCCTTTTTCTGAACAAATATGAGCTGACACAGTTTGGTTGCCTGTTCACTTATCCATTCTAGTGGTTTTGCCCTGTCAAATTCATGGATTAATTGGCAGACAATTTATTTTTGGAGCCAATAAAAATACACAGTTTTAAATTCTGCTAAGTTAGAGTTAAAAGTCACATCTAAGCTTGAGAATGGCCTTTTTAAGTTTTGAAAGAACTGGCAAGGGGATTCATTGTGTTGTGCAGCCTTGCTATAAGCAGCTTTCTTGGCTTGCTGTATAGTCTGATAGGGCGGGAATTTGTGTCTAATCTCTTTCTCAAAGTCTTCCCATGACACATTTTCCTGTTAATTGAGACCACGGATGATACTAGCAGAAGCCGTATTTAGAGTGAGGTGAAAATGCCGACCATATTGTTCCCTAGGAATCTGAACGGTCTTGAATATATATCATGGATCACATCCAAATGATCTTCTATGCAACAATCTCCTCCCTTTTTGAATCGTCAAATCAAGGTCTTGATAGATTTAATAATTTCCAAAGGACTACATAGTGCATTCTGTTATGTGCCAGTTTGTCACTCATTCCTGTTCTCCTGTGGGTAAGAATGTGTGTGAGGATTTGCATGTGATTCAGACCCTAACATTGGGTGATAATCAGTGCTGGCCATGTGCAAAGCTGCTGGAAAATTTCCCTGAAAAGGGCTATGAACAAATTGAGCTCCAGTGAATGTGGTACACTGTTGCTTTTCCTGAGACTTGAAATTAAATATTTGCTGTTCGAGGTTTTGACACTTTCCATGAAGCTGCTCTGCTTCATGAAAGAGGGCAGAATTCTCATCCCTGACCTTACTGATTATTGTTTGCAATTCTTTCATGTGTGTCTGACAATGCTCAATTTCTTTAGTTTTTCCTTCATTCTCATCCAATAATTTAAATATATCTTTTCCCATGGCACGGAATTCCTTATCTTTCTCACTAAACTAGGGTTTAGATTTTGGAAACTGCAGCATCTTTATATTGCCTTACATCGTCTAACACTGTTTTTAAATGAATCAACTCCTCTTCACTCTCCTCAAATTAGTTCTCACTCTGAGCCAATTGAGCAGCAAGGTTGCTACATTTGGCTTGCAGTTCCGTTCCTAGCTCTCTGTGTTTTAAGTCTGCTTTCAAATACTCTACCTTATCATATTCATTGTCCAAACTGCATTTTAATTTGCTAATAACCTCACTGTCATTCCCTTGCATCTTTATGGACCTGTGTAGCAGACGCCAAAGATTTGCGCACAACCTAATGAGGCAATTCTTCTCCTCCGTGCGTTCTGTTGCTTGGAACAGTCTCTGGAGGCACACCTGCACAATACTTCCTTCATTAAAAATACCTTAAAAAGCCTCTTTTTCAACTTCTGTGCTAATCCTATTTTTCCATGTTGTTAGATTTTCATATGACCAGTTTGTGTGAGCATAGAGCTTCACCTCGAGGTAATCTTAAAACTAATTCAGCCTGAATTGATATTGATATTTTATTTGTATCGCACTCGTACACAAGTGTTTAAGAGCGTCACGAGGCAAGGGAGGGGAACGAGGGAGAACAAAAACAACCATCTTACAAGGTTCAGTGACATTGAGAATGTACAAGTGCATGGGAGAGGGTGAGGGGTAAGTGCAAGGAAGGGGGAGAGATGGAAAGTGCTGAGCAAAAAATAAAAATAAGTAAATAAAGCATGAATAAATAAATAAAAAAACAAAAGGCAACAAACAGTGGTAGTGCAGCCAGCAAGTGGCCATTGCTGGGAATAAGGCAACAGACAGGGTGTGTCTGAATAAGTGCAGAATAAGAAAAAGAGGGGGGCTGTAGGGTTACAGATACAGACCTCAGTGCAAGGGATTACCCAGAGGCAGTGCAGGTGGGTGGCAGGGTGAGCAAGTACCTGGGCCCTAAAGACAGAGGGAGACCAGGTGCATGATGCTGATACAGAACAGATTGAAGGGAAAGGAACAGTTACTCAAGAAGCATCACTGCAGGAAAAAACATTGGCAGCTCTACCCGACATACTGACAAGTCCTGAGAAACATGGGTCTAGGCACCCAGACCCTTTAGGCAGAAGGGATTGAATATGGTCAGCTGGAAAACAAGAGGTTCCAGTACTTTCAGGGCGAAAGAAACAAAAGGCTACTTATTTGGGAAGATGGATATTTTGGCATTGCAAGAAACCAAATAGAGATAGAAGGTTTTACAACATTCTGCTTACCAGCCTGCCAAAAGGCAAAAGGGAGGCTGCCGGGGGGATTAATCATCTCTATTAGAAACAGTACCAGCAAATACGCCTCCCAAATCTGGAAAGATGAAATTGGTATATTGGCCTGCAAAGTCCCTTTTACCACTGACCCAAAAGAGACTGCTTTAATTGTGATAAATGTTTATTTGAATCCTACATCCTCTAAAATTCAGGTTTTTTTGGGAAACTAGCAGAAGTGCTGGGTAAGATCAAGATAGAGTGGCAAGAAGCAGATATTCTGCTGGCAGGAGATTTCAATGCAGAATGTATGCATTACAGAACTGGATCTACAGAGGGAGAGACGTACATACCCTCCAATAAAGGGAGGGCCTGGTTGGAGTTCACAAAGGCCTGGGAACTGAAAATGTTAAACAATACTAATCAAGAGGAGGAAGAACCCCGCATGACATGCACAGAGGCTACTCTGCCTCAGTGCTAGGCTATATTTTTGTCAGCGAGGGATTATTCTCCCGCAAATCGGAATTAAAAGTAAAACAAGAAGGAGGAAGTGACCATTCGAGATTAGAACTTTCATTCACAGACGGCCCTGAATTGACTAAGCTAATCCATAATCAAGAACTTGAAGGGATAAAGGGGAAAATAAGGTTGATGAAATACAACCAAGAAGGGAAAGATCTAAATAAAAAACTACAAAACATCTCAGAACAGATGACCCAAGAGCTATGTCAACCATAAAAGTTCAGAGAAAGAAAGAGAAATCTGAGAAAAAATATTAGAGGATTAAAGACTCAAAAATTGGATCAAGAATCCTACACCCTACAAATAAAAGTAACTAGACAAAACTACAAGGCCGGGGTAAAGAACCATAAAGCTCTCCTTCATCAAAGAGATGGGGAGCAAATGTTAAAACTAGTCTCGAACTCAACCTCAAGAAGCTTCTGGTCAGTGATACGAGAGCTAGACTCTCAGTCTAACAGCACGCTATGTAATTTGGTGCCTGAAAAAAGCTGGTTAGAACATCTTACAAAAAGCTTTGGGAAGTTACTAAAAGAACCAGATTGCTTGCCACTAGATAAGGGGTGGAAATTGCGAATGGAGGAGGACGAGATCATGGAGGTAATATCCAAGGCTTCAACATCAAGAGGCGCCGGTCCCAACGGCCTCACTTATCAGGTACTTAGAAGAAATCCAACACTTTGGGCAAAACTATTAAAACGACTCTTCACTGAGATCGTACAGCAAAGGAGTTTTCCCCCGTCCTGGAAGACAGCATTGATTATATCATTCTTCAAGGAGGAGGATAGATCAAACCCCTCAAATTACCGCCCTATCACCCTCCTGGATATCGAAAGTAAAATATTCATGAGGCTTCTGCTAAATTAACTCTTGATATGGGTAGAACAGGAGGAGGTACTATCCCGATGTCAAACCAGGTTTAGAAAGGGTCTATCAACAGCCTTGAACGGGATTATGCTAAACCTTCTTAGCGAAACATCAATGGTCAAGGGAGGGACACCATTATTTGGGGCCTGGATAGATATGTCCAATTCTTTTGGCCAAATTGATAGATCAAGGCTATGGCATAAACACAGCAGAAAGGGGATCCCAGAGACACTACTGTCAATGTTAATGGAACTACACAGGGGAACAAGCATAAGGGTATGCTTGGACAACAAGGGCCACCTTTCAGACTCAGTCTTAGTAGAAAGAGGGGTAAGACAGGGTTGTCTGGGGCACCCACATTTTTCAACCTATTTCTAGCTGACGCAGGGAAACATTTGATCTCGTCCACACTGGCCAGTGCAGAACTTAATGGACCGAAAATTTTCTGGCTGGCCTAAGCGGACGACATTGTCCTGCTTGACAGAACCGCTATTGGCTTGCATCGACTGTTGAATGGACTGAGTAAATATGCGGAGGAAAATGGGTTAATAATAAATCCGAAGAAGACCAGGTTATTGGTATTTAAGCACTCAAGGAAAAGGGTTAATTTCAAGCAATGGGTTCTCGACGGGCAGAAAATCCCACAAGTAGAAGATATTACATATCTGGGTTATAAGGTCTATGTAAGCCCAGCCAACCATAAAGCAGAAAGAGATGTACTCTCTAAATCCCTCTCTTTAATTCCCCATTTGATTAAAATCAGAGGTAGATATTGCAAATTCTCAGTGGTCCCAATGATAAAATACTATCTGGTCAAGATAGTGCAAATACTACTATATGGCTTAGAAGCCAAACCGCAAATGTGGGACCTAAATTGGGCCAAAGTGGAGGGTAGAATTTGGAAGAGAGCCCTAAATCTACCGTGGAGAACACCAGGAGGACAATTGCAATTTGAACTGGGATTAAAGTCCTTGAACTGCTTAGCAGAATGGAAATTGATGTCCTTCTACAGGGAGGTCAAACATCCTAAAAGTGGCTCTCTGTATGAGGAGATCAAGGAACATCATAATGAACTGAAATCTGGGATTCTGCAGGGACTGGAACAGAAAATAAAAATGGCACTAGCCAGGATGGGTCAGAGTCTGGAAACACTGGATAAAACCCCCCTGAAGGTAAAACAGGAGATGGAAACATTAGATTGGATAGGCACAATAGGGAAAATAAGATCATCAATCCCAAAGAACACCTTTCTGGTCATTGATAAGAGAATGGGAACTCTCCCTAGGTACCTAGAAAAATTCCCGGATGAAAAAATCAGGAGTAATTTTCTCAGAGCGAGACTTAACCTACTACCCATGGGGGAAATACTGGAAATTCAAAATCAGTCTGACCAGGCAGTGCAATACTGTGAGGGATGTGTGGCTCCAAGAAACCAGTCCCTGAGACATTTATTAATTGAATGTAAAGGAACGTGGGGCCGAAGGGTGAAAATACTAGGAAGATTTGTAGAAGGATCTGACTGGTTATCATCAGAGAACACATGGCATAGAATAATAGCAGGACACGAAACACATCAAGAAGCAGCAGTGGCAAGTTTTTTCCAATCCATACATCTGGTGGATTGCAACATCTCAACCAGAAAGAAGGACTGAGGAAAAAAATATAGATTAAAACTGCTGGAATTTCAATAAGCAGCAAGAAAATTGGTCCCTGGGTGCAACAAATGAACTACATTCTGATAAACCTAAGAATAGGAGGGGGCGTTTTTTTTTTTTTAGATAGCATAAAGGGTCGTGAAGCTGTCTCATCACGGAGATCTACATAATCCTCAAACAAAATCTATTTCCTTAATGAAATAGGAAAGAGGAAAGAGGCAGGTTTTTCACTCCATAAGATGAATGTTTTATGTCAAATTGTTAAGGTTTCTTGTCTATTGTATGTAGAATGCAAACCAAATACAATAAAAAAAGAACAGATCAACAGGGGAGAGGAGGAGAGAAGGCAGAAGCAAAGAGGAAGGTCTTGAGGTGTTTCCGGAACCGAAGGTGGTTCTCCTCAAGTTTGAGAGTGGCAGGGAGACTGTTCCAGAGGGAGGCTCCAGCCCAAGACAGAGATCTGCCCCCAGCTCGTTTCTAGAATAACAGCTGACCCTGAGGCAGTTAGAGGTGGAGGAGCGAAGGGCTCGAGAGGGAAGGTATTTACAGAGAGACAGCTGAAGGTATTTTGGACCCAGGCCCCAGAAAGTCTTGTGGACAGTGCAGAGGGTCTTGAATTTAATCCTTGCAGCCACTGGGAGCCAGTGGGGAGATTTCAGGGCTGGATTGATACGATTCCAGGGCTTGAGGCCGAGGACAAGTCTCGCAGTCCAGTTCTGGATAAGTTGCAAAGGGCGGAGCGTAGAGGCAGGTACATTTAGAAAGAGGCCGTTGCAATAGTCCAACCTTGAGAGAACCAGAGATCGAGAGACAGTGAGCTTCTGGAGGAAGGAGAGGAAAGGTAGAATACCTCTGAGGAGGTGCAGTACGAAGTTTGCCATTTAGAGACATCAGAGATGTGGGCAAAGAAGGAAAGCGTGGAGTCAAAGATTACCCCGAGGTTCTTGGCCTAGCAGGTGGGGGTAGGAGGAGGGCCAAGGGAGGCCTGCCAGAGAGGGACAGGAAAGGAAGGTAGAGGTGTGCCAATTAGGAGGATCTCAGTCTTGCTGGCATTCAGGCAGAGATCATTGGTGGCACACCAATCCTGAATGGCAGATAGGCAGTCGGACATGAGAGAAGGAAAAGAGGTAGCCGAGGGAAGCCTGAAAATGTGTCGAGTGTTGTCAGCATAGGACTGGAAATTTGAGCAGAAAATGGCAATGCGGTGGGCGAGAGTTGCCAGGTATTGGTTAAAGAGACAGGGTGAGAGGTTGGACCCCGGGGGAACACCACATGTAGAGAGGGAGATAGAGGAAAGGAAGGACCCGAGTTGGACCCGGGAGGGTCGATCAGAGAGGAAAGAGGTCAGCCAGGCCAGAGCCACCTTTTCATTAATGAAGCTCCTATGGTTATGCTCTTGATGCAAGGCCACTGCCAGTAATTACTTTACCGCTTACCGGCCAATGCACCAAGCTGTAGAGTTTATAAGGGTGGTATTTTTTGGTTAGTGATATTTTTGATATTTTGTGGTATATGTGGTGTTTCTTAGTATGTTTTGTATTTCGTGGTATAGTGGTGAGCCTACCTTTAGAAAACTGCCTGATAATTGTTCTTAGACCGGGATTACAAACAGTAAGTAAATTCTGGACTTAGTACACTCTAAACAATTAACTGATCCCCTTGTGGTATTTCATTTACAATACTACAATATGCCCTTTTGGCTTGCAGCTCAGAATACATTTACCATGTAAATGAAATGTGAACATTCACACACACACACATAGCCCTTCTGAAACCCAAGTACAATAACCAGTTTTGTTGTTGTCTTTTCAGATGTGGTAAAGTGAAATTACCACAGGCGTAATACAAACTCACTATTAGTTATTCCCAGTGCCCCGTGTTACCATCACAGATCAAACATGAAATAAATATTCTGAGATGATTCAACTTTTGAATTGTTATCTTTTATCAGAGGTTAGAAATAGGCACGATACAGACTTAACATACAATGCAAAATGTTCACATAGCCCTTTATCATTGAGCCAGCAATCAAAAATAAACATTTCTAAGTGCAATTCATTTGCAGTTTTTTTTCTCTGCAATGAAAGAGTCTTGCTATGCTAGATTTCAGAGTGTTCTTTTTTTAAAATAAATTTTGGTAACTAAGTACTAAACCAAAAAATCTGTTGTTAGTCTGCATAATGACCCCAGACTTCTATGGTAAAGCAAAGGCTACTTCGCAATTTATCTGAACCTAGTACATATCAGTAGCGCCTTCAGGTGACCCATTGGTCGAAACAAGTGTCGGCTGTAGTTGTTCAGTACTTTTTAATAAACCATTTTTGCAATGAACATATTGAATAGCAAGTGAATGGACATTTATAAAGGCTTTGCTTTAACATAGAAGTCGGGTCATTGCGCAAATTAACAACAGATTTTTTGGTTTAGTACTTAGTTATGTCCTTTCGGGGGGACTTATCTGTTAAAACTGCAGCATTTGACCACTAGTTTTGAATTTGGGGGCAACTAGCGCATCCACATTTTTCACTCCCGGTGTTCTCTTTTCTCTTACTATTTTGGTAACTAGCCAGCGTTCTGTGGAAGCTGACCTTGAGCTTCTAACAAGTCTTGGCAGAGATTAAACATCTATTACATTAGAATTTTGTCACATGAATACAAAAATACAAACACAGTTTTGCACGTTTAAGACTTCACTGTACGGTACCTAAAAATTAAGGGGGTAATTCATAGAATTCTGCGCACAAGTGGCGCACATGGCTGGTGCACAGTGTGCGTGTGCGACTTTCTGCGCCACCCGCGTGCACTAAAATCCATTTCCGCGCACAGCGTATTCATGGATTTTAACATCCAAAACCAGCCGTGGGGCAGAGTGGCGCAGCGACCCTGCAGTAGCGCCAGTTACGCCCCCAACCTCTCCCCGTGCATCATGTACAGCGCACAAATCCTGTACATGGCGCACAGGCTCACAACCACAAAAATGCCTGTAAAACTCCACGCACACCCCTCCGAATGCACGTACCCCGCTGCGCGGGTAGTCTCACATGCGATTGGGCCTGTGCGTGCGGGCTACGTGGATTATTGGGGTGCGCGGGAAGTTTCACACGCGATTGGCCCTGTGCGAGCGGGGTACATGGATTACTGGGGTGCGCAGGAAGTTTCACACGCGATTGGCCCTGTGCATGTGGGGTACGTGGATTTGGGGGATGCACGGGAAGGTTCACAAGCGGCACGCCCTGAGTGTGGGCTACGTGGATTACTGGGGGGCGCGGGAAGTTTCACACGCGATTGGGCCTGTGTGAGCGGGGTACGTGGATTACTGGGGTGCGCAGGAAGTTTCACACGCGATTGGCCCTGTGCGTGAGGGGTACGTGGATTTGGGGGGTGCGTGGGAAGTATCACACGCAGCAGGCCCTGTGCGTGCGAGCTACATGGATAACTGGGGTGCGTGGGAAGGTTCACACGCGATTGAGCCTGTGCGTGCGGGCTACATGGATTACTGGGGTGCGCGCAAAGTTTCACACGCGATTGGCCCTGTGCGAGCGGGGTACGTGGATTACTGGGGTGCGCGCGAAGTTTCACACGCGATTGGCCCTGTGGGAGTGGGTTATGTGGATTACTGGGGTGCGCGGGAAGTTTCACACGCGATTGGCCCTGTGCGTGCGGGGTACGTGGATTACTGGGGTGCGCGGGAAGTTTCACATGCGATTGGGCCTGTGCGAACAGGGTACGTGTATAACGCGGTACAGGCGAAGTTCCACACGTGCTTTTGGTGTCAGAGCAAGGTACGTGTATCCAGGGGGGTGCGCGGGGAGTCCCACATGTCAATTGGCAGTGTGGGTTCTCACAGGTGTGCCCTCTACCCCCTCCATGGACCCTGCAGGCAACCCACACCACAGGGGACTACCCAGCACCCCTGGTCATGTCCCGCAGGCAGTCCATCCACCATGGGCATGCCCCCAGCCAGGCCACATGTCACCCTGCACTAGTGATCACCACTCATGTCCCCCACCACCCCCACCCCCCAGCGGTGAGGGTCACCTACCAGCAGGCTCCCACTCATGTCCCACTCATGTCCCCCTGCACCCCCACCCCCCACCAGTGAGGGGCACCTGCCAGCAGGCCCCCACTCATGTCCCCCTGCACCCCCAGCCCCCAGCAGTGAGGACCACCTGCCAACAGGCACCCACTCATGTCCCCCTGCGCCCCCATCCCCCAGCAGTGAGGGTCACCTGCCAGCAGGCCCCCACTCATGTCCCACTCATTTCCACCAGCACCCCCACCCCCCAGCAGTAAGGGTCACCTGCCTGCAGGCCCCCACTCATGTCCCACTCATGTCCCCCTGCACCCCTACCCCCCAGCAGTGAGGGGCACCTGCCAGCACGCCCCCACTCATGTCCCAACCATGTCCCCCAGCACCCCCACCCCCCAGCAGTGAGGGTCACCTGCCAGCAGGCCCCCACTCATGTCCCACTCATGTCCCCCTGCACCCCCACCCCCCAGAAGTGAGGGGCACCTGCCAGCAGGCCCCCACTCATGTCCCCCTGCACCCCCACCCTCCAGCAATGAGGGTCACCTGCCAGCAGGCCCCCACTCATGTCCCCCAGCACCCCCACCCCCCAGCAGTGAGGGTCACCTGCCAGCAGGCCCCCGCTCATGTCCCACTCATGTCCCCCCACCCACCCACCCAGCAGTGACATGCCCATCTCATGACACAAACCAAAAGTCAACTATGTACATCAACACATGTCCGTCACACACACACACACACACACGCACACACACACACCGGTTGCCATTGATTGAGTAAACCCACATGTCGACATGCATGCATGAACCCAATGAGCAAATCCTACGCATTGAAGTAAAAGATCAAAATGTATTGACATGAAAACCAATTGAAAGTACTTAAAGCAATGGCAAACATGAAATGCATGTCCAAATAAAATAAATAAAATTCCTCAAAAAACCCAAGTAATCTAAAAGAAAAATGGCCAAAACTCTCTGTCCACCAAACCAAATCCAAATGAAACGCAAAAAGGTAAATCCATTGATCCATGGTGAAATGAAATTAAAATGTCCAAATAAATCCAACATCCAACTATGTACAATCCAATTTTCAAGGGTCCATGAGCCCAACGAAACAAATGAAACCTATCTAATAACCTACCTAACAAATAAACGATATACAAAAGTGTGGGGCATAGTCCAAAAGCCCCAAAATAAAAAAAAAGGAAACCTAACACTATAAACTATTTACAATGGCGACGGGCTCACTCAGTGATGTTTTCTGCCAGGGCATCATCGAACTCCATTCGCCTCATTAGGACTCCGGCGCTAAACCATGGTGCTATTAGCACCATGGTCCATGCCGGAGTCCGCCATGGCGGAATGGGGAATTACCACCCCATTCCGAGGTTGGTGGGGCGGTAATTCCCCATGCCGCCATGGCCCTTCCCCATTCCCATTTTTGCCCCATAGGGCTCAATGGGAATGGGGAAGGCGCTAATTACGGTACCGCAAATTGCGGTACCGTAATTAGCACCAAGGTCCCTTTGCGGGTCCCTACTTTAACGGCTGGTAAAACCAGGCATTAAGGTCGGGTCCCGCAAAGGGTCCTCGTAATTAGGCGCTAGGTGTTTAACGGCGCCGCAGCCTTTTACGGCGCTGTTAAACACTTAGCGTCTGGGTCATAATGAAGCCCCATGTCTATTTGCTGGAGGCGGGCCTCTGTCCTGGCCCTGAGGTCTCGCAGGGAGGCACTCATGGCCTGTTCCAACTCCCTGTGAGTCGCCTCGAGGCACTCTGCCGGCCTCAATGCCCGAGGCATGGAGAACTCTGCCCTGACCATGGTGAGCCACGCCTCTTCTGCCTGCCGCCGCTCCGCACCTATACGCTGGCCCAACCGCAGCCACACGGAAGACACACCCATTCCAGGGTCCTCCTGCCCTCTGGCCGATGCCTGCCCCCTGATGTCGATGGCCCTGAGCCATCATTGCTCTCACCTAGAGCCTGCTCCTGCTGCTCCTGCTGCTGCTGTCCATGTGCCCTGTCCGATGATGCCTGCACATCCTCCATCAGCTGGTCTCCAGTTGTGGTGTCCACCCCTGCTGGACCGCCAACTCCCGACTGTGGCAGGGATGGGATCTCCACCAAGCTGGCTGTGTTGGCAGGCCAGGTCCACAGGGGGCCCTGGTGGAATCTGGGCCGGAAGACGGTAGGGAGAACGACTGGCGCATAGTCTCCACAGAGGAGGAGAGGTCCGCCAGAGTGCGCGTCACATGTAGGAACCCACCGACCAGGGCCCCTCCCAACAGTGCCATGTCACGACGCTGCTGTTCGTAATGGCGTGCGTTCTCGCCCAGGAAGAACGCACGTCATCACGAATGTCACGCGTGCGCAACGCGACACCAATCAGGACGGAGCCCATACGTTCATGGGACCCCTCATCCGCAGGTAGTGGAGAGGCAGATGACATGGCACTCTCCCCTACCTGCGGACAGGCCTGGGACGGGACATCCCTGCTGGTGCATGGTGGTGCAGTCACAGGGTCAAGGACAGTGACATTCACAGGCCCCTCCGCGGTGACCTGTGCTGCCTCCTGACCCTGGCCCGGGACTGCACCACTTGCACCAGTGGTACTACCCCCACCAGGCCCCATGTGTGGCTCAGTAGCGGGCTCCTCCTCCTCTGTGGAGACCACCAACCTGGATGTCTCCACACCGTCTTCCGCCATTGCAAGCCCCTGTGGGGGCTCACCCGGCCCTTCCACCACAGCCGTAGTGGCAGACGCGGCACCAGCCCCCTCGCTCCCGGATGCTGGCAAGTCCTGGGAGGGTGGCTGGGCCTTGCGTCGCTGCCCGGTGGAGGCATCCCCGCCGCTTGGCTCCACAGCGCTGTCTCCGCCCTCTCTGTTTCACTTGACGCTGCGTAGAGGGAGACATAGAACACAAGCATCAGGGTACAGTACAATATTCCCTTAGACAGGAAGCAATAACACATGAGTGGCAGTGACAAACGTCACTTCCATCCTGTCCCTCCACAACACATGGGTGAATGCATGCAACACACATGCAGAAACAGGCACAGTGCCTACAATCAACATCAGCATCCATGTACAAGGGCCTCTATTAACCAAAATGTTGCCTTCAAACTCACATGCATCATGGCTCACACTGATCCCATGCCCAAACATCACTGGAGGGTCATGCATCATGGCTTGCACACCACAGACACAGTGGATAGACACAGTGCATACAACGGTGACCGCACTGCATGAGTGAATGTACACATCATCACGGACATGTGTCATGCATCCATGGCATTTCAAAGTCACACACACACTTCTCAGACACACACACATGTGCTCCATACATGTACATGACAGCAGCAGCCATCCCTCACACCCCCTCCATGTCCAAGAACAGAGACTGGCATGCTTTCATGTGTGCATTTGGCATACAGCTCCCCATGTTGCATTGTAACACATGCACCAACCATGTGGTTCACACATTACTGGTCTCATATGCATGACCATGATGTCCCTGCACACACACATCCATACATGGCCTATGTCACACATACAGGCAAGTATCAGACTACCAGTACACTTCAACATGCCCTGTCTCATACACCAATGCTTGGCCACTTACCGCTCAACTCCAGACGGGTCTTCCTCCGAAGGATCTGGGCCTGGAGCGCTGGACATATGCGTTCCAAGACCCAAGACCCTCATCTGGATGTCACTCATGCTGACCCGGCCCCCCTCCACGAGGCGCCGGGCCTTGTAGAGGGTCCTGGACCTGAAGTCCTCCCAGCGCTTCTCGACTTGCTTGATGTTGCTGGCTGCCACCCTCTCCGCGTTGATGGCAACCACTACGTCGTCCCAGATCCTCTCCCGTCCTTCCTTGTTGGTGTGATGTTCCGAAGAGGGCATCAAAATGCCCCAGGATATGCTCCACCAGGATACCAACTTCCTTCACACTGAAGCTGGTGGCCCTCTGCCTCTCTGGTTGGGGGTCGAAGTGGTCTCAGATGGTGTTTGCCCTGACATGGCGACCCCTGAGGCAGGCGTGGGTGGGCAACTGGGTCCTGGGGCTGGGCTGTGGAGCGATGGTATCCCAGTCGGGAGTCTTCTGTTCCAGCAGGGGTGGACACAGCAACTGGAACACTGGCTGACGTGCAGGCACCAAATAGCAGAGCACATGGGCAGCAGGCAGGCAGGCAGCAGCAGATGGCAGGTGGGAGCGTGCTTGGGGCTCTGGGGGGCAGTAATTCTGCCTTCTGGGCAGGAGCGTGGTCTTCCGTGTGTTGTTGCGTGGCTAGCTTGATATGGAGTGATTTGGCACGTGAAAATCTTGCAGGTCTGCGTGTAATTCGAGGAAAGGCCCTTGGCGCGTAAGTGTGTCAGTGACGTTACGCGCGCAGGCGTTTCCCTCATGACGTGGGCATAGTGGTTCAGGGCGCATGAAAAAACTGCACGTCTGCGTGTGAATGCGTGTAATCCGAGGAAAGGGCCTACGCATCTGTGACGTGACGCGCAATGGCGTTTCCCCCAACACGGGTGCATGTTCATCGTACACGTGCAAAAACTGCACGTCCAATTGTCAGCTCGTGTAATTGGAGGAAAGGGCATTAGTGCGTACACGCGTATGTGACGTTGTAAGTGTGGGCCGGTTTAAAAGGTACGTGTAGGATGCCATTTCCTTGTACGTGCTTTTCGTGGAGAGCGAGTGGGTGAATTCTGTACTTTTTGTCGGTTCACACGCGATTACTTCACAGCGTTTCAAGTTCGTACTCCCTGTTACCTCTGACAGCGTTCAATTTTTTTGTTGGGCCTGTTTCCTCAAACAGCGTTTAAGTCTTCTTTTGGCGGGGGTTTTGCCAACGCGCAGACGCGTGTCTTTTTCACGTTCTTTTTCCAGGCAGACGGTGAGTCGCGCACGTATTTACCAACTGTGCTTGCCCCGTGTGTCGCGTACCCCTTCAGAGGTCATTGTAGGCTGCGTGTATTACGCGTACGCTTAATTTTGTGTTTCTGGGTGCCACAGCGTAGTGCAGGTTCATTTTTCCACGCACGTGGTCTACGAGGGGTTGCGTGCACGTTATTTTTTGTTTTCGGGGTGCCTATGCTTTGCGTGACCCGTCAAGTTCCCCCAGGGGTCACAGACAGCCTTGCTAGAGCACTAGGGAACGAATTCCATCTAGGACCCTACCCCTTTCACCCCAATTGCCCAGGACAATCATTTACTTACTACTCCCATACGCACAAGAACATCAGTGCAATGGTTGGGAGGCGACCGAGTGGTAAGGGAGGCAAAGGGGGCTGACCTCCAAAAGGTGGGTGTGGTGGGCGCGGTAGGGGACGTGGCCAGGATTTGCAGGGTGCCCCTAGATCCCCATGTGTGGAGAAGCAATCAGGAACACCCATGCCCCCCCCATGGTTGTGGGAAACGTAGCTGACACCATCCCAGCTCAGCCCTTGTTGGACCAGCCCATTGTGGCCCCTGAACCAGCACAGGATGACTCCCAGGTTGACTTCCAGGTCAGCAGGTCTAAGCCACGTGTGGCGGTGCAAGTTGGTGTCACCAGGCTACGTGGATCTGGGGCAGCTATGTCATCTGCTGCCCCAAGTAGGCAGGGTGGGGAGGCTGCAGGGGCAGCTGCAGCTCGATCCACCCCAGCTCTGAGTCTCCCAGCCGGGACAGTGTCGGTCCCGGTCCATCATACCGACATTGCCTCTGCCAACATCACCCTGCAGCCAATGCCTGCACCAAGACCTATGGTCATTGTGCATTCGCACACTCCTCGTACCCAGTCCACCGGCGCTTCTGCCTCTACTGACCAGAGCGGCATAAGCCACTCAGGATCTGCACCACCTTTGAAAAAGAGGAAGAAGGGTGCTCTGGCACTACAGGCTGAGACCCCAGACACAGCTACACACTCCGGCACGTCAAGGAAGCCTAGCTTTAATGACGCCGAACTTGATGCACTTGTGGCCTATGTGTCGGCACATAGCCGCGAAATGGTGGTGACTGCAGGGTGCAAGACCACACCTGGTCAACGTAAGGCACACTGGCGGACCAGCACGGACATCATTAGTGCCCTTGGATTTGTGAGACGCACAGCTGATGATTGCTACAAGCGGTGGAATGACCTGAAACGCAGAGCAAAGAACAAGATGGCCTCAAATCATGCTTCTACTCTGGTGACTGGCGGTGGTTCTCCACAAGAAGACAACCAACTCACTGAACATGAGTCTGTTGCTGGAACCTTCATCGCAGATGAACAGATCCAATGCGTGGGAGACCTACCAGATTACGACGCATTGTCTGGTGAGTGCCCATGCATGTGTGTGTAATCCATGTGTATGTTGTGTGGGTGACGGGTTCTGATTGAGTGCCAGGTGAGGGTGTGTGCACCTGAGCGGTATGGGTCACCCATGTGCTTCCTCAAAAAGATTCACTGGCCTTGGATTTGGGTATGACAGTATCCCTTCTGCCCACAGTAGCCATTTAGCGCCACATTACTGCAGTTGCCCTTGAACTGTCATCTTGCAACAACATTGTTCAGAATTTTTCAGTGTTCATTCAGGCTGATTGTTTCAATTCGCCCACTTTTGCAATGCATTTTTCAGCCCTATTGTCACATATGTGACATGCGTCTGTCATTGATTACACCCCAGAAGGACCCACATTTGTTACATTGATATGTGAATGATTAGACCATTCAGGCTGATTGAGTATTGGCCTGCTCACATTGATTTTTGGTGCCTGTTTGTATGTGGTACATGATAGTTGTTTCCTGTCAAGTTTAAGTGACCAACCGTTGATGTGTACATCTGCCTGCAATCACTGTATTCTTGTACACTGGATGTGTTGCAGTGAGTGGCACATGCGTATTTTGTCACACTATGTAGCATTTTTCATCTCATCATGTCCATCTCACATGGATGGCTGTCAGTACTCATTCACTGACATATGGCTGTACTTGTGGAATGTACCATGGCTATGCAACATGCCATCTGTGTGATGGCATGTGCCATGTATGTGTATTGGATATGCCACTCACAGGCTAATGTGTGATGCCATTGCTACCCAGCATGCAGCAAATGTCTTGCTTTTCCATCTTGGTGTCATCAGTGTGTGCTTTTTGCCTCCACTTCCAACTCATTGACAGTGCATACATGCCAGGGTTATAGTCATGTGGGACACGTGTAATTCATGTACTGGATCTCTGCCTTGTCACGCCTATGTGTGTAATATGGTGCTCATGCCTGTTTCCATTTGTTGTCTTTCATGTTTTTTCAGGTGATGACGCACTTGATGCTGTTGAGGTGGAGGAGATGGTGGAGACCCAGGAGGAATCTCAGGCACGACCGGGCACCAGCGGGGGACGTTGTGTGGTGGTGGGTGAAAATCCTTTGTTACTGCAGACCATACTGTCCAGGGGTGTCTCTGGGTGCACCTCCCCAGACCTCTATTCAGGTGCTGAATCGGATGATGAGACTTATGTGCCGTTGCAGGTGAGTGTTTCTGGCAGGGATTCTGTTCTGTCCAACCCACCTGTACCAGGGGTAGAACCCTCTATGGGGATGTCAGTGTTGGTTACTCCGCCTTTGGCGGTTACGGATGCAGGGTCACACTCCACAACATCTGATCCTGTTCCTGGGCCAGCAGATCAGAGGGGGAATGCAGCCCTGAAGCCTCAGGCAGTGCCAGAACAGCAAGGTGCAGATCGCCTTGGCCCAAACAGGTGTGGTGCCTGCCGACGCGGTGGCCGTACACCACCAGGCAATACTGTATGGGAGAACTCCATGTATGGTATGGCAACCGAACAAGCAGCATCAGTTGAAATGACGGCTCAGGCAATGGAGAGGGTGGCCACTTCCATTATCCCCCTGAAAGGGAGATGGAGCAACAACAGCAGGCAACAGACTCCATTTGCCAATCACACAGGGAAGACATGTTGGCGTCCAACAGGGACCGACGGGCGGCACTGGAGACTCTGCTGGAAGCCATTTCTATAGAGTCACAGGGCCACAGGGAAGCCCTTAGGGTAGAACTCCATAACCTCAGGGAGACTCGTGTTGAACTTGAGACTTCCACAAATTTGAGGACTGAACAGCAGCTGGAGCGGCTCACATGTTCGCTCTCAGCTGAGCTGCAGGCAACTCGGGAGCAGATCCGGGCATCACGGGAGGCCATGCGTGCAGAAATGCAGGCAACCCGTCAGGTGCTGCATGGGGATCTCCGTACTATCATCCTCCAGAATGAGACCTTCCACACCCACATGCTTGCTGCCATGGAGGACCATACCAGGGCTTTGCGTGGGCTGCCTCCCATAGCACCACCACCTCCTGATGCAGCAGCAGAGGGTGATGAGAGAGACAGCAGCACTTCTCCCACAGTAGCGTAGCCGTGCAGGCCATGAGCCCATGGAGGTTTTTTTTTTCCCGCAACATCCACACAGGTGGGTGTTGGTGTGCACCCTGTCCTCGGACCACCTGGGTGCCCCCCCCTCTCCCCCACATGTCCATTTTTGATTATTTTTTTTCTTTTTACAGTGTGTTGCCTTGTGTGGCTCCTGTGGGCATCCACTGTGTATTCCGGCTTGGCACATGCAGGCTTGTCCTGTGTTTGGGTTAGATGCTTGGGTTCCTGACACACACACCCCTCCTTCTTCCTGTTTCTATGGGCTCGCAAAGGGTGTGACCAAGTGACAGTGACTTACACAGTGACATTGGGCTCTCATGATCTGTGTGGGCAGTCTGTAGTCATAACTGTGTGGACATCCCTAGTGGGGTTTGTTTTTGTATTGAACACTGCATGGTGTATTGATATGTGCTTGTGCATCCATGTCTTCCTCCTTATTCGCAGGTACCTTCTTCATGTCTTCACAAGGCTGTCTCCATTGCAGATTCAGTTCATGTTGTATGCAGTACACTGACACATTTGCCTGACAGCAACACTCTGGAGTTGGAAGGGGTCGATGTGCTGGCTTATTGAGGTTGTATGACTTACATTACTTTGAGTTTGTACTGTCATATTTTGGCAATGTTTCATGCTGTGTTGCTGTATTGTGTTGCTGGTAAGTATTTGGTCACGTGTGCTGTTTGTTATTCATTACTAGGAGCATATTGTCAGTGGCATGTTTCCATTTGGGACTGTGCACTTTGTGACACTTGTGTCATGTGTTGTGCATTCCTTTGTTTGCTTTCACATTGCAGGACATGCCATGGTGTGTTGGGTGGCAGAGATGGGGAGGGGTTGGGTGACATGGCGCTATTTTCATGTTGTATTTTGCAAGGGGGTAGTCATTCATGCAGCATAAATGTGTGTCTTTTTGTGACACAGCATTGGTTGTCTTTGGGTAGGTAGGGATGCACACTATGTAACACTTCCAGGTGACCAATCTCAGGCTGGTATGGTTGTGACAGTTGACTGTCCATTATGTCATCATCATTGATTGTCAGCTGGTATGTGCCAGGGCTGTGTGCACTCCACAGGGGTGTGATTTTAGGTGAAGTAATTAGCCACCAGCTGCGTGCCCTTTCCCCTCCCATGCGCAGCGGCCGTGCTTGTGGTTGGGGATGTGGGGGCACCACCATGTCCACCGGCAGGCCCCGGCGTGTTGCAACGTTATGCAGGACACATGCTGCTACTATGATCCAGCACACTATTGGGGGTGCGCATAGCAGCTGCCCACCAGAGCGGTAAAGGGAGCGAAAGCGTGACTTGAGCACTCCGAATGTGTGCTCCACTATGCCCCGGGTTGCAATATGGGCTGTGTTGTATCTTACCTCGGGCGTTGTGGTGGGGTTCCATTTATACTCACCAAGCAGCCATGTATCACCATGCCGCCCAGCTTCTAGGTCCCGGTTTAGGGTTGACATTCTGTAAATGATACTGTCATGGGTGGACCCTGGATAGATGGCATATACTGAGGTGACGATTCCCTTGGCATCACATACTACCTGCACGTTGATGGAATGCCAGTGCTTGCGGTTTCTGTAGATGTGCTCAGTTGGCCTGGGAGGACGTAGAGCCACATGGGTGCAGTCAATGGCACCTAGCACTTTGGGGAAGTGTGCCACCCCGTAATAATCCTGGACGACAGCCTGCCTTTCTGCAGGGGTTCTGGGCAGGTATATGTGCAATGCGGACTGATGGGCGTGCAGTCATGATGGCCACCACCTGGTGCAGGCAGCGTGACTGTGTGGCCTGTGACACCCCCCCCCACTATGGCACTTGTCCGCTGAAATGAACCAGTGGCCAAGAAGTGCAGTACATTGAGCACCTTTTCCAAGGGGCTCAGAGCTTGGGAGCCCAGGGTGGGTGATGTGAGGTCATCCTCCCACTCACTCGCCAGGTCGAGTATTATGTGAGGTGGAAACCTGTACCTCCCATACGCCTGGTCATCAGGCATCCCAAAAAGACTGGTTCTGGGTGTAAAAATTCTGGCCCTGACTATCCTTCTCCTCCTCCTGCGGTATCCCACGACCACTGTGTGCCAGCGTGCGCCACTCAGGATTTTAGCGCACATTCATGGATTTACACGCGCACGGACTTCCATGAATCGCTGTGCACGGGTTTCGCTGCGATTTTCACACTTGCGCTGCGATTCGCACGCTTTCGCACGCTTGCGCGGAAATATTCAGCGCACATTAATTCCATGAATCGGCCTGAAAATATCCACCTCTGATAAGTTTATAATGATATTCTCCACCCCACACTATCCAATACTAAGCATTCACACATTAGCACGCTCCTCAAATTAACTGAACTCACCAAGGATAATCCTTAAGTATGTGCGTGTGTCCCGAACTGCCAGCGCCCTCGTCTAGCTGCCGTACACTCTCTTCTTAGTTTGCAAACAGCACACGGGATCCTGTATCAGCACCTGCCTGCACACTTCCCCCAGAGTCAGCAAAACGCTTATGAGATGGCTGCCAGCCAGAAATTCGAAGCAAGAGTCTGTCTTTCTCCCTCCTGCCAACCTTTTTAAACCCTCTGAGCTAAGCCTGCCCACCATGTAGATCCCAATTACACAAAATATAGAATGTTCCTGCCTTTCTCTATGACATCATGTGTCATTCAAAACCACCTCCCATTTTGTCAATCAGTCAGCCCTTCAGATAGTTCTGAAGCACATGACCAATCTGCCGGTTTACAGCGGAACCAAATCAGATGGAAAAGCTACATTTGCCCCATTTCTTCCTCTGAAAGTCTTTTAAACAATAAGCAAAACTGACTTCACATTCCACACTTCTGACTGGTCACATCTTCATTCAAACACAGCGCAGCTTTGATTCTGCACATTTTTTAAATTATATTTCCAAACTAACACTGCACAGCACAAATGCTGTGCACACTGGATTTGTCTATCTGCACCAAGCTTATATAACCAGCATGAACTGATTTGCACTGATTGTTAGTATGGGGATATGTTATATGTTAGATGGATAAGGTAAATTAGTGTATGTTAGTTTCATGTTTTTATTTCAGTGCAACTCAGCCCACAACTGTGGTGGAAAGTGATAACACCCTGTTATTTAATGTCCAATTCAAAACCTTTATTTTTCTAGCATGTGTTCTGTGAATTCCCAACATTGACATCTATTAGATTCAGCCTGAGTCTCACACACTTGGCCCTAGTTGAAATTCAGACCTTTGCTAAAATGGATATGTTGAAATGTGGAGTCCTAGTTAAACCTCTGAATACATTTCCCTACAGGCTCCTTTTTAATGGTTTGTTAGGTTTTACAGCTGCCTGAAATTTTAGTTCTGGGCCTTGCAGTTGCTGCTAAGGAAAGGAACCTGCGTGCCAGTGTGCCTTACTTGACCTAGTCCCACTTCATGTGGCCTCAGCTGCCCACTTGAATGGATTTGTTGTATCACCTCATCGGGGCTGGGTGGGATCGCATCCTGTGCTAGTCGGCATGAGAGTAAGAAATATACTGAATTTAGTAGAAATGGGCGGGGCGTCACTATGGTGTATCGAGGAGCCAGAGAGAAAGAATGAAATGAAATCTCATGCAGAGGCAGAGGGAGGCTGGGGGACTGTGCTGGTTCCTTCATTTGAAGTGCAGGGATGTCAAACAAAAGAATGCACCATAGTGACAACCCCGAAAGTGTGATTGGCAAACATGTCAGAGGGCTCAAGATTACAAAATAATGGTAAAAGCACTGTCACCATTCGCTTTAAGCAGTGGTCGCAGAGGGCGGGAGCGGTGCTCCTCTACTTTTTTAAATTAAGTTTTACAGTTTCTATACTTTTATTTTTTTAAACCATTCCGGAATGGCTTAGTTTTAAAATAAAAGTGTAGGAAAAGTTGAAACTTACACTTCAGTGCAGTGCACCGAACATTCCCTTAAACAGTACGCAGGTTTGTTTGGGGGTCTGGATTGCGCATTGGGAGGGGCACAGTGATGGGGTTTGTGGGGAGCTGGGCAGGCCAGCTGGGAACATAGCTCCAGTACTTCTTTTCGTACACTTCGACCACTGGCTTTAACATTAAAGCTCCCAGAGTAACATAAATTAAAAGCAAACTTTTTGTTGATAAGCAAGAATGATATAAACACACATATATGCAATGCATGTTACATCTACAGCCAGACATTTCAAATTAAGAAACCATATGGAGAATGCAATGAATTGGGGTAAAGCGGCAACAAAAAAATGTTGCCTTCCACAGATGGTAAAGCAGCACAGTAAATAAAAAAATGTGAAGAGGTTTAGTACAGCTATATCGAGTACCTTCTATCTGATTTATTTTGCAGGACCGATTAATACAATTTTCCTATGTATTTATTGCAAAAGTAACATTTCGATACATATATACGGACACATTTCTAGTAGTAAACCATTATTCGGCTCTCCATATTCGGCTTTGACCGAATACTTAGGCCAACTCTTTGGTATTCGGCCGAATAATAAATGTTCTATTCGGTACACCCCTACTATTTACATCCCCAGTCTTGTCTCAGCTCACAACTCTACTCATGTCTTTGCTTACCACTTTAAACTCATGTCTAACTTACAAGTCCTCTTACAGCAACACACATTTCTCTTAAGTCTACACTCACATCTTCACTCAACCCCACCACTCATAGCTTTCAGTCTCAAATTAGTTTTTAAAAACTGAAATGCATATTTTATAACTAAAAATATTTATCTTTGATTGTGCCAACATAAAAATAAAAATTATAAATTTGCACATTTCTCATTTTTAGTTTGGGCTATTAGGTGTCGCTTGTGACACCTATAATAGCCCAAACTATTGCATTCAAATACTTATTCATGTGTACACAGGGATAAGGGCTTCTGACAAGGGGCACGCAGGAATGACATTTGAGGAGGGATACACAGTGTATTAGGTGTTGTTTGGTTATTGATCCCTTCCATTCCCTGCCCCTAACCATACTAACCCCTATGGCTAACATCACCCATTCCTACCCATCTTGGAACTCTTTGAGCTCTGAGCTCTTCCATGGAGGCAACCATCTTGAATGACTGTCTCTAAGGAAACTCTCTGGAAACAAGCTGAAACTAGCTGACATCTTTGAATGGGAAAGATACCATGCATCTTCCAAATAAAATGATATATTGAAGCATGTGAGTGTGATCTTTTTCAAAATAGCTCATGTAAATTTATTTTGTTTTTCATGGTTTTGTTACATTTCTGTATAGAATGCATAAGAGTTGCAAAATCTACACATGTATATTGAAATTATTTACATTGTGTTAGTGACATATTATTTTCAGCTGTCTCTGCACATTCTGCACAGAAAAGTGAAGTATTTTAAATCCCGTCCATCCAATAGCAGACTCTTTAAACAGAACATTATGTGAGCTAAATTTATCAAGACTGGAAATGTCCATAAATAATGTCCTTCCTTTATTCTGTTGACTTCCAAGTGTTCAGCATAAAAAGACAAAGATGAGACTACTAGGACTTTAAAATTGTATGCGAACACGGTGCATTTTGTAATAAAAACTATTTAATTTGCTAATCGGTTGCCAAGAAACCGGCAATGCTAGACAAATTGACATAGTACAGTGAAGTAGTAATTGCTGTAAAATTATAATACTAACGTGCAAACACAGGATTGTTAAAACTCCTACTATGGTCAATAGCATACATGTTTTTGAAAGTGTGCATGATGTTATCTAATAAAAGATCTTTTTTATTGGGAAAATGAAGCAAGTCTGCACGCTTGTGTTCTAAAACGATTCTCAGCGCTAAAACACTTATCTCCAACATGGCTACCTATGAGGGCGAACCTGCTCCTAACGTGCATTCCGAGAACATGCAGATAGAATCCACACTGCCAGCTAGGAGACAGGCTGCAAGAGTAGCAAAAACTGTAAGAACAGGTTCAAACAGCAGAGAGAACACCAGAGATATATAAGAGGAGACAGCACCCAAGCGACCTGGTCATGGTGGTGAGACTTTTCTTTTTGCAAGCGTTCGTGTTCTTCTTGCACTTTGTGTGCTCCTTCACGACTCCTGATTAGTGCATTGTGACAGCTGTATAACTATTTTGCAACTCTCGCTCTCTCTTCTGCCTTGCTGGCATGTAGGCTGAAGTGAGAGCCAGAGCGCTCCCTTTACAGTGTGCACGTGCAAGGATGGTTTCTATTAGAGGAGCAGCTCGCTGGCCATGTACCTGCTCCTGGCATCGTACCAAGGTAAGGAAGGACGTATTTACTCCTGTCCTCGCACAAAGGTGAGAGGGAAGAAGCTGCCTTTGTTTGTTTTCACTGAGGCTGTGAGGAGGAACATTTGTGATTCATGCCTGCGGTTTTTACACACTTACTGTACAGTAGTTTTACATAGTTGCCCAGACTGGTCCTGTGACTGCTTGCAAATACAGCAGTGGCTGGCAGCACAGTGAATGCTTGAGAGAGTAACGAGCTGGGGGCCCAGCAGAGGATAATATGTCATGCTCCCCTTGATTCTCTGGTATTTTGAGTGACATCTCTTGCTGCCCTCAGAAGATTGCATCTGAACTAGTAAGTCTGTTTTCCATGTGGCAGACTTGGCAGCTATTTGCTCGCTTCCCCTGCCCCTGCCAACGCATTCCCACATTCAGGCCTGGTCTTTTGCCTCTTACATGAGCGGTGGCACAAACAAACAAACAACTTCAATTATCTGTCTTCACAGCACAGACACCTTATGCTGCCTGCAGAGGAAAGGCTGCACGATCTCGGTAAATTGTGCACTACGTAACCTTAAAAAGCTATGCTGATGGTACAGATAGCTATTAACATGTATGTGTGTGTAATCAAACCCTAGTGGGATGCCTCTCGGGTCTTCCAAAAAACCCACAACCTACCCGTGGAGTACGAAAAAGGACCTGACTGCCTTGAGGACGGAGACCTCGAGTCAGCTGTGAGCTGATCTGCCAAACGGATCCGGAAGATAACCCCGGCATCCGTCCATTCGTAACCAACACATACCCATAACTCATTCCCCTTTCCCCCCAGAAAGTGTAGAATGAGACCTGTTTGTTTGTTGGCATAAAAAGGCCGCAGAATTTATTCCACAATAACAAAAACCAAACTGCACACATTTGTGGAAAATTTTGTTCGCAAGATGCGGCGACTGCTCCGTGTCCCAAGAACCTCCTTCCCCCTTTTCCTTTCCCCAAGAGTCCATAAGTAGGCCCAACTCTCCCCACCTTGGTGTCTGAGCCTCTCCTGCCCCTGCAGGTGCTCCTGAGCGGGGAGAGTGACGTTTCTTTGGGGGAAGCTGAGCTGTAATTGTTCCTCCCCGACGCCCCTGCCACTTAGGCTCCCAAGGGGCGCTGGGTCTGAGAAGAGTGAAGACCCTTCCTGCATTCTCCTGGCTCTTCCGGAGTCTGTCTCATGTGTTTGTCTGGCCAAACACTGCCACGAGTGGGTTTCCGCCCACCGTAGCTCTCCCCTTTGCTCCTCCTCTCACATTTCCAAGATTTTTGTGCAAATATTCCAGAAAAACAGGTCCATGCCTAATGGTGATAGGTGCACCCCATCATTCAAAAAATATTCTGGAGATTTTAGATTAATGAGACCATGCCAATCTGTCCAAAACCCCTGCCCCTATAGAATTTAGCCATCGCACCATTGAGTTTGGATTTTCTCCACCGCGGCATGGTTATCCGTGCCTTTCCATTCCCCTCTTGGAATGATCTCAGACCAAACTATCTCTGTTTCCCCAACTGTCCCGCTAGCTCCTGCAATGAGTACATCATCTCCCGCATAAGAGCCCCTCTCCCCAAACTTGTTAAATCATTCCAGCCCAAGTGGATGATCAGGATGTCGGGTTTCACTCTGTTGATTAACAGCTTGCGCACCTGTCCTTGCAGCTGTGCCCATTTCATGCCAGGCACCCCGTGCCACCCAATCCTGAACTCGCCCGCCGTCAGCTTTTCTTGTTCCGCTGACCAGCTGGACCCGGCCCTAGACACAAAGGAGTGTCCTACCACCCATACCGATATCTTCTTCTTTCGGGCTGGTGCTATAGTGGGGGAAAAGAAGAAGGCATGTCACCCTTACATTTTTTCAGGCCTAATGTATCTCTTAAAGCAACCAGATTTCCATATGCCTATCTGTTTGATTGCGACTTCACCCATCCCCACGGCCGCCGCTGATGTTGCGGCTCCGATCCGAAATGAATGCGTTCCAAAAACACCTTCCTTTTCCCCTATTCTGTCCAGCGCCATTTCCATCACTCTCCTGAATTGGAACCGATTTAGGGCGGAGCCATCTACATGAATAAGAAACGGCGCCTCCTACCCAGATGGAGGTCTCACCTTAAGAAAATCAGTCACGGCCCCGACTGGGCACACCGTGCTCCCTGTAATGGGCCGTAGGGCCACAGTACACCTTTTCCCTTCCTGATCTGTCTTTGACTTTTTTAACCATAAAGTTACTTGTCCTTCAGAGCATTGCACATCTTGCATCTGCAAATACCTTGAGCGTTTCGCCCCTCAGTTTGCTTACCCTGAATGCCCCGAAGAATGCTAACGTAAATGCTGCCTTGAACAGTGCTACCTCGAAATTCCCGTGACAGATTTGTTCGAGACTGGCCACCACCCTCTGTAATTTGACATAATCTATGGGGCGCCTTTCGTCCCCCTTGGGTTTTGCTTGCCTGGCCCAACCCTTCATGGCCATACAAATATAATGTTCTTTGTTGGGATCGACCAGCCCCTCTAACTTTGAAAAATGGGCGATGGCTGCCAGGTGATGCGCCATCCATGACCTGGATTTGCCTTCTAGCCATCCCCAGCCCACAAAGCCTGTTACAGGCATCTCCTGCACGTTACTTCCCAGTTCTTCCTGCTTGAACTTCAGGTACTGCTCCCAGCACGGCTGATACCTTTTAGTCGTGCCCGGTGCTAACGCCGTCTGAATCAGGGAACTCAAATCCCCCAAATCATGTCCCACCACTTTGTTTTGAATGGCGTCATCCCTTTTTCCGCTCCCGGGCAACACTCTCGAAATTTCTCCCACTGTAAACGAGAGAGAGCATCAGCGGCTGTGTTCTGTACCCCTGGAATGTGTCTAGCTCGCACTTCAATATTCCACTTTAGCATGCATTTCTTGAGTTCTCTCAATAGTCGTAACACCCTAGAGCCACTGGCAGATCCATGATTAATTATCTGCACCACAGCTAAGTTGTCCGACCATAACATGACTTTGTTGTCCCCTAGCTGCTCACCCCATAGTTTGAATGCCACTACAATGGGGAAGAGTTCCAACAACGTGATGTCCTTGGTGACCCCTAGGCCATGCCACTCCCCTGGCCATGCTGCACTGCACCACTGCTTGTCAAGGATTGCCCCAAACCCCAAAGCCCCTGATGCATTTGTGAATAACTTACGCTTGTCTTTGCCGTTGCTTACAGTTCTCCACATGCTGACCCCATTGAAACTGTCCAAAAATTCGTCCCACATAGACAAGTCCTCCCGCACATCAGCCCCCAACCTGACATGTTGACCAGCATACTTCAATCCAACCATTTTTAGCTCAATACTCCTTGCAAACGCCTTACCCACTGGGATGACTTTGCCCGCAAAATTGAGATTACCCGCCATGACCTGAAGTTCCCTCAGGGTTGCCTTCCTTTTGGACCTTAAGTCCTTGATGCATGCTTTCAGCTTAGCTACCTTGTCCTGTGGTAGCCTGCAAACCCCTTCTACTGAATCAATCTCAATTCCCATGAAAGTTAGGCAGGTCACCGTACCCATTGTTTTGCCTTCTGCCAGCGGTACCGCCATCACCCTCATCAACCTTTGAAAGACCAGCATGATCTCCTGACATTCAGCCATTCCTTCTTTCCCGATGAACAAAAAATGATCTAGATAATGCAGTACTGCACCTATCTGGCATTCCTGCTTCACTGTGAACTCCAGGAAGGTGCTAAACGCTTCAGAATAGGCACATGAAATGGCACACTCAATCGGTAAGCATTTGTCAAAATAATATAGCTCTTGGACCTTAAAACCCAACAAATGTTGACTTTCATGATGTATGGGTAATAACCTGAATGCCGTCTCGATGTCCGCTTTCCCCAAGAGGGCCCCTTTCCCCGCTGCCCTCACCATTTCAACAGCATCCTCAAAGGAGGCATAATGCACCCTGCATTTGTTCTCTCTGATCCCGTCATTGACTGACTCACCCTCTGGGAATGACAAATGATGTATTAGGCGGTATTTCCCTTCCTCTTTTTTTGGAACCAGCCCTAATGGAGATATTACCAGGTTCGGCAATGGGGAGTGCGTGAATGGACCCGCCACCCGACCCAGGTCCACCTCTTTAGCTACTTTCCGACCCACCACCTCTGGCATCTCCAAGGCTGACCGCAAATTGCGCACCTCGGTGCCCCTTTTCCTCTCTGCACATGGGATCTTGAAACCCCACCTGAAGCCCTCCCACAACAACTTAGCATCTTCAATGTTATGATATGCATTTAACCCTGGAGTCATAGCTTGTATGTTAACCGGGGTTGGTAGCCCACTTTTAATCAATTCATTACACATTTTTTGTGGCGCAACTTCTGGCAATATGAAATGCACTTCATTCTTTCTTGACCTTGCTTTTACCCTTGGGACTGCCCCTGCATCTGCCTTCGCTGCTTGAGGAACTGTGTTCCTTGCTGCTCCCTCCCTTCGGGTGTTTGAATCAGCAAGTTTTGCCAAATGGGCAGCCTTCTTCAGAGTTGACCCTCCAGCACTCTGCCTGCTCCCCCTGGTAGCTGATTCTGTTACTCCAGGAGGAGTGCCTGCGAAAGGACGCCCTTCCCCACCGGGTGTAGCCACCTCTGCCCCTCCATACTACTTGGGTCTTTTCCCCTGTGGCTTTTTTGCCCCCTTCACTCGTGAGTACAAGTTTATCCACCACACCTCCTACATCCATCTCATCCCAAGCCAGTGCTGGCCACACATGCATTTTTAAACGAAATGCACGATCATACTGAAGCCAGCCTTCGCCTCCCCTCTTCAAATACATATCCTGGATGTAGTGGCCATAGGCTAGCATTGCTGAGGCATCTTGTGGGTGTTTTTCTATCATTATAGAGGTATAAATTAGAAAGGCTTTTATCCAATTGTGAATGGTCGCGTCAGTCTTGGGTGTCTCCTTCTCCCTTTTCTCCTTCTCTTTCTCTGATAATTCTTTCAACCCGTTACCCAACGGCTCCATACCCACAAACTCCAAAATCTCTATGAATTCCTTCTTCCATACCCTTTCCTTAACTGACATTGGTATGTGCCATGACAACGAATTCACTGACACCGTAACTGGTGCAAAACCGGGCATAGTCCTCCCATATTGAGTCATAGTACCCCCTATTCCCCCTTGTCCAGCAGCGGTGACCTGGGGTACTCCAATGTTGGCTACCCCTTGCCCCCACCAAGAGGTTGGTTGAGTAACCCTGCCCACAGATGCATCCCAATGGTTCCCCATGCCTGACCCCACTGATGGGATTGCCGTGTTTACTGATGGGGGCTGCTGACCCAGAGGGACATGGAACGCCGTAGGATTCCCAACAATGACCCCATTACTTGACATGCCTGCTCCCACTGCTGGGATCGCTGTTTACTGATGTGGGCTGCTGACCCAGAGAGACATGTAGCGCTGTAGGATTCCCAACAATGACACAATTACTTGACATGCCCGCTCCTTGACTCAATGCGTGCTGAATCCCCCCATTCAATGTCGGCGTGTTAAGCCAACCACCTGGCCACTGCACCCCTGATGCGGCCCCCCGCTACCCGAGGGGCCTCCATTTGGTTGACAACACCCAATGGCTCCCCCCACTTGGACGGGTGGTACATCTTTCTGCTGAAATACATTGGCCCCATTCCCCATTTGATTAAAAGCATTAACATTTCCACTCAAGAGTGGCCCATTGCTCCCACTTCCCCAGGCTTGCATACATTGCAACACCATACCTTTCACCACCTCCATGGAAGGTGGTCCATTTTCATCACCGCCACCGATCTGGCTTCAGGCGTGTTGGGCGCTCCCTGGTTCCTGGGTGCAGGTACAGGTGCAGGTGCCGGTACGGCTTCAACCTCTTGCGCCCGACCTTTGTTCTTAGCGAGCCCAGTCTTCCCTTTCTTGTTGCTTGCGGCTTGCTCTTTGCTTGCTTTGGCCTTCTGTGTCATCACTCTTTTCCTCTTTCTTGTCGGTTCCTCTTCTCCTCCCAACATTCCTTCCTCTTCCTGGTCACGCAATTCCTCATCTTCCTGGAACATTAGTGGTGATTCAGGCCTTTCGCTGGTACCAGGGTAGCTTCCACCTGGCTGGCTGGCCAAGGATTCCATCCAGTTGCTGCCGTGCTTTGCCACCACCAATTTGGCCATCGCGATAAAGGCCTCCATGTCCATAGTACCGGCGGTTCCTCCTTTGTGGCAAGCACACGCTTTTGTCCCTGAGGCCTTTTCTTGCGTTCCGCAAGCTGTGGAGGTGATGCTCGCTCTCTCGCCGCTCTCCCCCTTTCCAGAAGGCTGCAGCTGCTGTGCTTTTCATCCACCCCACCGCCGCTCCTTGCAGGCTTTCACTCCGTGCCTCCCCCAGCTTCCGGGTCAGTGGTGGCTGACTTGGTACGCTCGGTCACTTCCGGTCCGCGAACACTGCTGCTCTCCTTCATGCGGTCCGCGATTCACCAGCGCTGCACGGTCTCAGCTGTTTATGCGCCCGGCGGGAGCTTCGAGCGCCGTGCAACAGCTGCTTTTCTCCGGTGGAGCCGAGAGGGCGAGCCGGCTCCTTTCCGTGACTCGCCGTCCCCCGCCGCTCTCTCTACGCCGCTCGTGCTGCCGCTTGAATTGGCAGGGTGTTGCCGCAGCTGCACAACGATCACAGCTGATCCTGTCCCCGATCACCGGCGATTCCTGGAGAGCCGGGCTCGAGGGAAAATGACTCGGTCGTAGTGAAGTTGTTCGACCGTGTGCAACTTCCTCCTACGGAAAACGAAATGAAAACCTTCCTCCGAAAACGAAAACCTTCCTCCTTTGTCCATGAGTGAGCGGGTGTCCCTCGGGTGCAGCTGGATGCTACCTTCTGAGCGGACCCCGCTCCTTATGAAGGGGAAACCCCTCCCCTTTCCCTTTGTTTGCCCTTCGTGGGCTTTCCTTGGTTTTGTTGCGTTTCTTGCTTCGCGGGTGTTTTGTCATTTTGCCGCACATCCTGTTTCGCGGGCTCTTTTTTCCTTATTTGCCGCCTTGCCCCAGCGCCTCCCCCTCGGGAGAGGGGGCTGGGGATCCCCCAATGAGGACACTGCCCTGGTTATCGGGGGTGCCTCCTCCATTTTGCTGGGCTTCGTGTCGTCGGCCCTTTCAAAGTGTCCGTTCCAGTGCTGGCTTCTATGAATCAAAGAAAAGGAAAGCAAGTAATAGAAGGAAAGCAGAAGTTTAGAAATCAAATGCTAAGTAGATGCAAATTCCCTGAAGCGAACTCACGGAGCATCTGGCAATCTCTAGGAAAGTAGCTACGCGACGTAATGTTCATCTTCCATCCATTAATACTGTTGACTCCTTCTGTAGTGGGTGTGGCTTCCTCCGGACGTGACGTCTCTTCCACTGCTGGAGACCCTAGTCTGTTAATGTGACTTGGTTGCAACGCCATATTAGAATGGAAAACGTAACGAAACTGTTCACATTGCGCTTTAGAATGGGTGAAACCATTACAGTGCGTGACATGCTCAACAATTGCAGTTAAAATGAAATGAATCATATTGCAAGTCAATACATCCTGCTCTGCAGTACGGATATTTATAGGTCTGTTTGCAGACAGCTTCAGCGCTTAGCCAGAGCATCAGAACACAAGCATTAGCAGAGCAAATAGTTTCGGCATTTACAGTACCTGTCAGCCAGTGGTGGAAGCGGACACAGTAATTGAGCAAAACAGAAATTCAGTACTTTGAGCAAGCCCACAACTGTACCCTAAACTTAATACACTTGGCAGTTGCCAATATTCCTCTGGATGCAGTCACTTCGACTGAATCCAAACATTGGCAAATATAATAGATTTGGCTTTTGTGGAGGAATGGGATCGGCATTTGACAGGCACTGCTATAATGGTACTACGTGGCCATAAAATGCAACAGCTAGAACATTGTGTAATTATCTAGGCATATCAATGTCAGGCATGTGCCTATCTGATACCTAAACACAAGCCAAAACTGTTGAATTGGTCAATGTTTTTTGAGGTAGGATTTAAGTGCAAGGAACATAAATGAATCAAGTGGTTAAAGGCACACTTATTTACAGAATTATTAAACCAGCAGTACTTTTAGCAGCATTTAAGCTATTCATTCTTAACTCTCACCAGACCACTTAGAAATAACACTGACAGACCAAAGTTTGATGTTACTGCTTAGTAGAGCGAGTTTAAAGACATCACAGGAGGATGTGTTTTGGGCGGGAGGGTCAACCTGCTAGTGGGTAGAAATGGTCACATGGACCAAAATGGCAGTGAGTAGTCAATGGGTGTTGTTATACATGTTGTCGAGAACATTTGATTAGTGACATAAAGCAACTTTTCTTTTCAGCATATAAGGCTAGTAGAAATTATGGACATGAACAAATCTTTAAAAGGGTGCTTTGTGTTGCTCATTTTAACTATCATACCTTAGCAAGGTAACTGGGACTTTGTGAGGTCTTTCAGTTGGAAATGTTCAATCATGCATATGAAAGCATCTGTTGCCGATAAAACAAATGTTTTTGCAGGTCGTTAAGGTGCTCAGGCTGCAGAGCCACAGGCTGACGCTGTGTGTGTGTTTATGGCAGGCCGTGGCTTGGGAAATTGGCACAGCTTGAATCTCCAGGCCGACTTGGTTCTATATTTGGCTTGGGAGATAGAAAAAGGTCAAACAGTTGCCATTGCCAATGCTTGTTATAAAAATGTGCTATTCAATGCAAACTTTAAAAATTCACTGAACCATAATTTCCGATGGACACACTGGATGAACACCATTGAAAAATTGTCGGTTACATGATTCAAGCAAAGTTTCACCCTGCATTCTAGCAAGTGTGACAGGGTCATAATTATGAGCCAGTTAGAGCAGCAAAGTACCCCTCTCAACCTGAAATAGGCGTCAAACCTGCCTACCCAGAGAACCAAGAGGCAAGAAGTACTCAGGAGTCCTCTTCCTCGTCACAGTAGTGGTAGCCAGAGAACCACGAATTAAGAAGTATCGGGGAGTCATCTCCCTCTTCACAACCTTAAAGAGTTATTAGAGAATAACTTGACAAAAGAAGCCTTACCCTTCTGAAGGAGAGTGAAGAAAGGTTGCACATTGTTTGCAAGTTCATGGAAGGAACTAAAAAGACTTTGTAGGGTGTATAAGCAAAACAACTAGAAGCTAGTTTAAGGAACTTTGGCCAACAAACCAGGAGAAGGGAGTCATTCTCCTTGACATGGAACATTAGTTGAATACAAACCCCACCTTGAAGAATAACAGTGGGTTCATCAGAAGTTCGGAAGGTGTCACCCGGAGAAGGGAGGCATTCTCCTGGAGTTTATGAAAGAATTGTTGAGAACACTACTTATAGGCTTGCTTTCTAGTGGTAGGGCTAGAGTAGTTTTGAGACGATGGAAAGTTTATAATTTTTGGAATGTGATACTGGCGAACACCTGAGTTTTACCTGGGTGGAGGCAGGGAATACCCCCTCTTGAAATAGGATAAGATAGAATTATTTATTTATTTTAATAAAGGTTTATAGCTCTAAAATGAATCCTTTGAGTCAGTCTCATCACTCCACTTGACACTGGTCAAAGAACTCATCAACATGAGAATCTGTATTACACTGTGGTAAGGATGATGTAAAATGATCAGCCTTCTTTTTTCACAAGGCCTTTATTATCCATGAGGCTTCAGGAGAAGGTCGGCCTCTATTAGCCAAGGAAAGAGAGGGTTTTATAGAGAATAGCCTAATCTGGTGGTCACTACAGGAGACTGGTACAGGTGCCTCAAGAGATATATCTAAGATTCTGAACAAATCCCATCCAGACAGTCACCACTGTTATGAGAATAGGAAGAGGTATGGGAATTAATATCATCAGCAATTCTTCCAAACTTTCCTCATGCTCCCTGTGCCATCTCTTGTGGTCTTGGCCTGCTGGAGCTTCCTTCCAGCTTCCTTCTTTCCCTCGCCTGACTCCCCCCTCCCATCCCGCCCCAGCCCCTGGTTGGACCGTTCATCCTCCAGCAGGGGGAGAGTCCCACAGTACACCCAAAGAGCGGAATTCCCTGTGTGCTCGGTCCAGCCTTGTGGTGAGTTTATTTTTTCTCATGCTCATTCTGGTGACCCCCTTACATTTTTGAAATCACAAAGCATTTCTTCCTAACCTTCCTTGTGCTCCCCGCACCATCTCTTGTGGTGTTGGCCTGCTGAAGCTTCCTTCCAGCTTCCTTGTTTCCCTTGCCTGACTCCGCCCTTCCATCCTGCTCCCAGCCACTGATTGGACCGCTCATCCTCCAGCAGGGGTCCAGCCCCCCAGTACACCCGAAGAGCGCATTTCGCTGTGTGTTCAGGGCTTTGTGGTGAGTTTATTTGTTATCATGCTCATCCTGTTGACCCCCTTCATTTTTTAAATTGGAAAGCATTTCTTCCTAACTTTCCTTGTGCTCCACGGCCATCTCTTGTGGTCTTTGCCTGCCCTAGCTTCCTTCCAGCTTCCTTGTTTCCCACGCATGACTCCCCCCTCCTATCATGCCCCCGGCCCCTGATTCGACCACTCAACCTCCAGAAGGGGTCTAGCTGTGCAGTCCACCTGAACAGCGCATTCCGCTCTGCACTCAGGGCCTTGTGGTGAGTTTATTTCTTCTCGTGCTCATCCTGGTGACCCCCTTGCATTTTTTTAATCAGAATTTATTTTTCCTAACTTTCCTCGCGCTCCCCGTACCATCTATGGCTCTGTTCAATATCTCTGCAGGTTTTCCAGCCCCTCCTGTGTTCTCTCTGCACCCTCTTCCTGTTTGGCCGTGTCCCCTCCTCCCTCCCACCCACAGAGTCTGTGATTGGCCTGTACCACCCTTTTTCGGGCATCCTTCCAGGGCAGCCTCTGCCCGGGCAGCCACTGGCTAAGGGCCACAAGGAAAAGGACAGCTCCTGAATAAGCAGCTCAAGTCTGTGTTTGCCCGTGTTCCCCCGGGAAGCCTGCCACATTCAACCAGTAGCTACTGATAGGGAAAGTGTGACCTGGGCGGGGAGTACAGCCATTACTGTGATCCTTATTAGCTACTAGAACATAGATAATTTCTGTCATATCTTGCATGTAGCCCATCTGTGTTAGTGAGCCATATCTCGCATGTTGCCCATCTCTGCTAGTGAGACATATCTTGCATGTAGCCCATCTGTGTTAGTGAGCCATATCTTCCATGTAGCCCATCTTTGTAAAAGAGCCATATCTGGCAGGTAGCCCATCTGTGTTAGTGAGCCATATCCTGCATTAAGCCCATTTGTATTAGTGAGCCAATCTTTCACTTAGCCCACTTGTGTTCATGAGCAAGATCTCACATTTATCCCATTTGTGTCAGTGAGCCAAATATTGCATTTGGCCCATCTGTGTTGGTAAGCAATATCTCGCTTTTAGCCCATTTGCGCTAGTGGCCATATCTCGAGCAGATGGACCATGGGGCACAGGGAATACATCACTTCTGCAAGAACCCGTGGGGGTGGTAATTACTGCACACTAAAGTGTACGACAGGGGAAGGGTTATGGGCTGGAGATAGTCAGAACAGCAGGGCTAGGGAAGGTACTGCCACTAACTAGCCCTACTAAAAAACTCACCCTTATGAATACACCTTCTCAAACTCCGAACTAAACACAACCTTACCTCTACAGCACAACAAACCACTTCACAACACCACAATAATGAAACAAAACACACATACCCTCGCCCAACACCACACGGCAGCTACCAACCAAAAAACACACCTATGCTCAGTGAATGGTATCACTGAACTGAAGCTGCCAACATCACTTTACAGCTCTCTTGCTCTTTTTCCCCACTCAGTCCAACTAACGTAGCTGCCTCCTTCCTTGCTTTACCAATCTGCCAGAGCACAAAGAGACCATGCAGGTGGCAACAGCGCACAGTATAAGAACCTTTAACATAACATAACATAATATATTAAATGTGAAAGTTTATCAGAGTCCCCTTCCAATGGGATATCAGGTCAAATATTAAAATCCCCCAAAAGAGGTTGTCTGTGTCAGGGTTGCAGAAGAGATAAAATCTTCCAGGCCAGCCAGATAAGTGTTATCAGGGCTGGGGGTCCTATAGATCAAAGAGGCACTTATGGAATCGGTATGGAGCATTGTAAGTACAAAAAGCTTATTTGAAACACATTTTCCCAGTGTAGCACTTCAACATTAAGGACAGAATATTTAACTTTGAATATTACAGTGACCCCGCCGCCCCAACGGTTTCTCCCGTGGAGAGTGCTATAGCAGTCATCAGTGATCTAGGATTCGGTTGTAAATATAATATCTAAATGAAGCTCATTAATATAATCAAAAATAGCCAACGCTTTGCTCACTGCAAACCTGGTATTGAGCAGAATTTATTTTTATTGTTTAAAGTGCAGACCTAGATCAAGAGCAGCAGATCGTGGTACAGAGTGTGGGTAGCCAACATTTGGGCTGGCATCTTTTAACAGGAGCACAGTGCTGCGAGTTAAGGTCTGCATTGGTATGTGCGTCCATTCGAATTAGTCCTTGGTTAAGTTGTGTTGAAAGAGCCATGTTTTGAGAGATTTCCAAAATTGGAGAATTGTGGGGGTATTCCGGGTCACCACCGGGATCGAGTTCCAGAGGGTGGGTGCATGGCAAGAGAAGGGTTGTTTCTGGGTCTGTTCTTTCAGGACGTGCAACAGAGTGCAGTGAACGACGTCTTGACTGAGAGCCAAGTTAAGAGTGGAAGTACTATGAATTTGGTGAAGCCAAATTTTATTCACAGCCCTTAGCATGATAGAACCTGAATTATTATTATTATTATTATTATAAAATAAACTGATCTCTGGGTATTTGTAAACTGGCCATAATGGAGGACGACAAAAGGGAGAAGAGACATTTTAAGATGGTCTCGCCCTCCTAGAAGATGCATAACACAACGAAAAAGACCATACAGATGCTCCAGACTCCCAACGAAAGAGAAGAGACGAATGGCATGATAAATGTTGATCGACCTGAACAGTATTTTCACGCCTCTGTCGCGGTAAGGAGATGCGCTGTATATGAAAACCAGCCAGGAGAATCAATCCAACCAAGCCTGCTACAAGAGGACATGGAAAAACAGTGGTGAAACTAGAAACAACAAGGTGCTATACAGCTGAAGGGGAGAGCAGGAACACTCCCCAGAAACTGTATGGACAATAACCTGCCTGAAACTGGAATAGGAGGAGAACACAGAGCAATCAATGTTAGGAACTGCATGGCCGGTTGGATGAAAATAGAGGCTGAAAGGGGGGCTGGGCTATAGGCCTTCATGAAGTCTCTCAGAAAAAATTCCACCCCACAAGATGAGGAGATGGGGGGAGTTGGTGTAGACAAAACAAGAATTGACTCAGGGAGACAGTTGAGCAGTATGCCCAATCAGGAAACAGGGAAGAGAGGGCAATAAAAACTCAGGAGAGCCCGTGTTCAGAGGGAGGACCAGGACTCCAGATAGCAGTTAGAGGTAAGTCTAGGAGGAGTTAGAAGAGAGTACACATGTTTGGACAGAGTGAAGCTAAGGTTTTATTATTATAAACCTTATCTGACCTAGCTTCAGGAAACAGAGCTTTACAAATAATAGGGGGAAGGACATGGTGAGGTAAGCAGAGATGCAAGGGGGCAGGGACATAAAAATGGGGGAGGGTGGGCAATTTGACAACAAGGGATCTGCAAGAAACCAAGGAAGGAAACATGGGGGAGCATGTTAGGTGAGGAGTGGAGTGTGTGCCAGGAGCCATTCCTTGAAGAGAAGGATATTGAGCTAATTCCTGAGATGTAGAAGCAAATGGGTGAATCTAGTGTTCACAGAGAGGAGGTTCTTGAGTCTAGGGGCATAGACGGAGAAGGCCTGTCTTCTAGTCCTTTCCCTCCTGCACTGGTCGGGTTCAAGTCTGCACATATCCCTACGTCTGGTGGATTGTAGGCTTCCCAAGCTTCTGAGTTTCCCAGTGAGGTAGCTTGGGGATTTCAGGGTGATAGCCGTGTTGATGATGCAGCAGGATTTGATGATATGTGCTTGCTGTGAGAGCCAATGCAATTCAATGATGGTTGGGGTAATGTGGTAGAATTTGTGAAGTCATTAGATGAATCATGCTGCAGCTTGTAGGATCCATCTTGGGGGTACCAGGGTAGTTGCCAGAAGACATTCCAAAGGGAATTACCACTACACAGGTTGGAGAGGACCAAGGCTTGGACACCAGATCTGAAGTTGTTATCTGGAGTGAAGGTCTTGGTTTTCCACAGGAGAGAAGGTTGGCACTAAGTAGTTTGTGTCTTCCTTGCTATGTGCTGTTTGATGGAGACGTGTCTATCAATGGAGAACCCAAATGACTTGGCACAGGTGGTCAGCAGATGTGTGAAGTCCTTGAGGTTCATAGCAGAAAGCCAGGTCTGGATGTCCGGGTGTTCAGTGTTGTTGGTCAGCAGCAGGAATTCAGTCTTGGAGGGGTTTAGCTTCAGGGCTGGATCAAAGTGAGGTTGGCCTTGAGCCTGTGGATGCCTTTTATGGAAGCACAGATGTAATTTGGGGGTTGTAACTGTGGGCCCTGGGGGCTTCAGTTGCAACCCCTGGGGACTCCTTTGCAACCCCCACTTTTTTTTTACAAAAAATCCTGGAATCTCCTGGTGTAGCAGAGTCTCCAATCAGGGGGAAGGCTGTGCAGAGGAGGAGCTCATTCGGGGTTGGAGCTGACTGTGATATGTGGCACTTGTCACATGCCACGTTTAGCTCCAACCCCTTCTCCCTCCGCTTCCTCGCAGCTCACATAGGAACCAGGAAGCTCTTGCTGCTTCCTGGTTCCTGTTTGTGAGCAGCACGGAGGAGCCGAGGGTGGCCTGAAATGACAGACCAAAGCTGCAAGAAAAATAAGAAGGCTTTAAAAAATATATATTATGTGTATTTTGCATGTGTGAAGTGCATGTCAGATGTATGTATGTGAATGGTGGGTGAATAAGAAGTGATGTGATGTGTGTTTTTTTAATGTTCTGGGTGGGTGGGTGTTTGCATGTGTAGAGAATGCAATCAGTGGATGCGAGAGAAGGTGTGAGTGACTGGTGGGTGAATGAGAAGTGATGTGATGTGTGTTTTTGAATGTTCTGGGTGTATGGGTGTGTGCCTGTGTAAAGAATGCAATGAGTGGATGTAAGAGAAGGTGTGAATGACTGGTGAGTGAATGAGAAGTGATGTGATGAGTGTTTTTGAATGTTCTGGGTGGGTGTGGGCCTGTGTAGAGAATGCAATGAGCGGATGTAATAGAAGAAGTAAGTGGCTGGTGGGTGAATGCAAAGTTATGCGAAGTGTGTTTTTGAATGTTCTCGTGGGTTGCTCTGTCCCTGTGTAGAGAATGCAATGAGTGGATGTAACAGACGGTCCGAGTGCCTGGTGGGTGAATGAGAAGTGATGTGATGTGATGTGTGTTTTTGAATGTTCTGGTGGGCATGTGTGTGCCTGTGCAGAGAATGCAATGAGTGGATGTAAGAGAAGGTGTGAGTGACTGGTGGGGAAATGAGAAGTGATGTGATGTGTGTTTTTGAATGTTCTGGATGTGTGGGTGGGTGGGTGTCTATTTGTGTAGAGCATGCAATGAGTGGATGTAAGAGAAGGTGTGAGTGACGGGTGGGTGAATGAGAAGTGCTGTGATGTGTGTTTTTGAATGTTCTGGGTGGTTGGGTGTGCGCCTGTGTAGAGAATGCAATGAGTGGATGTAAGAGAAGGTGTGTGTGAGTGACTGGTGGGTGAATGAGTATGAATGTGATGGTGTGTTTTTGAATTAATGTTCTGGGTGGGTGGCTCGGTGTGTGGCTGTGTAGAGAATGCAATGGGTGGAGGTAAGAAAAGGTGTATGAGTGAGTGACTGGTGGGTGAATGAGTATGAATGTGGTAGTCGTGTTTGAATGTTCTATGTGGGGTTTGGTGTGTGCCTGTGTGATGAATCCAGTGTGAGTGAATGTGAGAGTGGATGTATGGGTGAGTGACCGGTGGGTGAAAGGGGATGCATGTGCGTGTAAGGCCCTGGGAGACTGGGGATCACTGGAGCATTTTTGCCACATCCTTTATTGACTTTGCTTGTTTAACTGGTATTTTCAGGCAGAGCCAAGTTCATGTGTGGCATTACCGGCTATAATGGCATTTTGGTGCAGTCAGTCTAGCCATTGCTTACTGTAGCATGACATTTATTACTCAGCATGTTTATAAAAGCAAGCATGATAAGTAGTGTTACCTCGCTAGAATGATGTTTTGGTGTAGCGGCCTGTATATATCTTTTACTGTAGCATGACGTTTTATTAACTGAGCATCTATGATTAATCAAGCATGATAAGTGCTCTTATGGATCTAGACTGGCTTACAATGGAACCAGTTTTGACAAGTTTTCATATTGTGACATGTCACTTTTAATGGCCAAACCAAAGGGAGTATGTTCTCACGTAGGAGTGCCGGCATATATTGGCAGAGCTAGTTTTGTGACGAGTGTCAGGAATAATACTATAATTGTAATTGTTCATTTATAACACGCTTAACATCAACGGGTGGTTTCTAAGCATGAGATCAGGATTCGAACCTGTGTTGTGCTACGTTGTCTAGCTTCCAATACAAATGTGTTCCCCCTGCGCTATCCTTCCTCCCCTATAAAAACATATTAAAGGAAACTTAAGTTTGGTCTTATATGGGAATACTAGCATATGTTGGTGGAGCCAGCATGGAAATGTATGGACACAGCCAGCATGAAAATGTATTTTTTTATACTGGCATATATTGCAGGGTCCGGCATGATAATGCATTGGGAAATGCCCTGTGCACCATTGGTGACTTGCATCTATTGTACTTTTTTCCCGATTTATCCTACAACCTAAAAACGATTGTTGGCCTTTTACCCAAATTCTTGGCCTTCTACCCAAATGTTCACAGAAAGTGTGCTGTGTAATGCACCATTCTTCAAAGGTTTTTTCAGGGGAGAGAGAAGAATCCCCCCTGGGACCCCCACCCCAAACCCATATTCGTTAGTTTGGGTTCCGTCGCTACACTCAGTCACAATCACATTCTTGTGGCAGATATTTACACCCTCCAAAAAACAACTCACTGGTGGCTGGTATATTTGTGGACCAAATGTTAAACATTTAAGCTTTGATTAAAAAAATATGTATTTATTTCACTTGCAGCAGTGCATGTTCCTGCAGCAGCATACTCATCATGGACATTGTGCACACGTGGTGGACCAGATCGACCCGGGGTGTGGTGTGCCTTGTGCATTGTTAAGGAGCTTTGGGGGTCCCCCACAGCATGGCTCACAGGGGAGGAGTCAAATTTTGGGCTGCGCATTTGGGCACCACAGGGTCTGACAAAGAGGTAGTGTGTAGTGTGCGCCTTGAAGTCTGCCAGCGAGTCCCCGGGTGAGAAGCAACTCATGGTTGTTTTCAATTTAAAATAATTGTGTGATGCGATGGATTTATCTGTGCAGCAATTATATTACATTAAATCGTGGGGTTGGGGACTTTTAAGTCCTCTGGCACCCAGTATTACGTTTAGATAATAACAACTATGGGGCAGAGGTTCTTGGGTATATTGAAAGAACCTTTCCCAGGTATTAAATTCCAGCAAAGATAACATTATCAGGTGCGATCCCATGTGTGCACGCAGACCAGTCTAATAGGTTTCTTCTATTGTAGTGGTAGCTGACTCATAGATATATTTATGACCAGGGAATTTTGTTGATACTAAATCGTGGTCAATGATTTAATATTCAGGCAATGCTTGTGCAGCATTTTTCTCCTGGGTAAACAGCAGCGCACGCCTCTCCAGGTCAGTGCTTTTTTGTCTTGTTTAACACAGCAATGCCACAGATAACACGTACTTCTGTGTCCATAGATCTATAGATGTTTCATACACTAGCTGTAGCCTGCGTTAGAGATTTCGGTTCCCCTATTACAAATACTGCATTATGTATGTTTACATGTAGACCCCACGGCGCATCTGGAAAATGACATTCCCCAAATTTGTGATCATGGACAAATCCTACCTCCTTCTGTGCCTAGGTTCTTACACCTGGCTAAAATGAGAGCGGGTGCTATACACATCTGAAAAATATGAAGGTCATTTGCCATCCCTTCCTGTGATGTTATCAGGAGGTCAAGGGTCGTGTGATGTCACTTCCAGTAACCCTGGCATTTTGGAGAAATGACGTCCCTGGATGGAAGATTTTGGGACTGAGAGAATGGTACCAATTGGGTGTGCATGATTGAAGGTAATGATTGAAGGTAATCTTTGAAGGGCAAAAAGTGGGGTGGTTCAGAGTGGGAAGATTATTAGGGAGAATAATGAGTGAAGGAGAGGATGGGTAAGATGAGGTGGAGAATTGTAAGTAGTGTAGAAGGACAGAAAACAGTAAATAAGCTAGAAGAGCAGTAAAAGGGGTGAGACGTAGGACAACTGGGAAGAGTGGGAGGATTAGCAAGAGAATATTGGAGTGGGAGAAGAAGTAGGATGAAGAGTGTTTGAACACTGGACAAATGGATGGGTGTAGGACAGGATTTACAGGAAATTACTGAATCACTACGAGGGGGACATCCCTTTTAGATCACTTAAGAATTCCCAGAGGGAGTGAGACATAAGGCTATGGCCTTTTGGCCTCCATTCAGTGAGTGAAAGATTATACAGTAGGGCAACTGGCTGTAGGGGGGTCATCCAGTGAACTCCCAGCTCGGGATCGGTATACTTGGGTTAGAGAGATGTGTGATGAATCCTGTGGAGTCATCACTGATGATCCCCAGCCTAAAATCTCCTCCCATGTGGCCAGGGAAAGGCAGCCTCTACCTCATCCTGACCGTGGGGATGGTATTATGAGGGAGGATCACATGAGAGGAGATGACTGTCAGGGTGATGTGGTGATCCCATGGAGAGACGCTGTATTCTTCGGAGGAAGACCCTACAATTCCTAAATTCCTAATGTCATAATGTCCCTCCCATTGTAGGACCCACAGAATCTTTTCTACAAAACCCCTTAGGCAGAATAACATCACACCTCAGATACACCTGATTCACTTTTAATATATCCTGTTCCTGATGGTTTTACCCTAGGTAAGGGTGCCAAACAAATAGTATTACACATAATGTTTATTTAACATTACCTATTTCTGCCCATTTTGATTCAAACAAATATTCACAAAAAATCAGTGTTAAAAAGCCAAAAACTCCTATGGACTCCAATTCCCTCAAAACATCCAGTACTGGGACGAGGAAGAGGAGAAAGGAGTTAATGTGGAGCAGCAGAAGCACCAAGCTAAATGAGCAGACTAGTTGTTTTACTAGAACTCAGCTGTGCGGGACATTTAAAAATGGTGTGCCTTTGCAGATTGTGAGAGAAGGGCAAAGAGGAGACCATCAATGCAGAGCAAGTACAGCGGGAAGCAGAACCGAAGGCAGACACGCGAGAGTGGATTGTGTGGATAGAGGTAGACGATTCCTACCGGGAAGGCAAGAGAACAGCAAAAGCACAGAGTGTGCTGCAGCTGACCCGCTGAGGAGCTGGCAGCTGTTGGAAGGCTGTCGGGGAAGCAGCCGTAACCAAGAGCAGCAGTGTATGAAGGAGAAGCCGGCAGGAGAACTGCTGGAGGGACTGCAGTGCAAAGAATGCTTTCACAAAGCACAAATTGCACAGCAACAATACGCCACAGGTCAGAAATGCTAGCAAACTCCAGTGAGTCTGCCAAGAAGCAAACCCGGGGCACACCGACAGCGGTATAAAACAGTGGGAGATTATTTTGAAGATCACCCAAACGCTATAGAGAGACAGAATTTACATGAGTCACCTTATATGCGATGTAGATATGAGAAAGCTAGAATAAATATCAAAATTAGCATTAACGAAGCAATTGAAAGGCAAGATCTGTACAAATCTTAATATATGAGATGTCAATAGGGAGAAGTTTGGAACACGCATTGCCACAAGTCAATGAACATTTGCATTTAAAATCAATATCTACAATGAAGTTAACAAAGCATGAACAAATCTCCATATATGGGATGCCTGTATGGGGGAAGTTGGAACAAGTAATACTTGGAGCTAAGAAAGTATAAACAGTGAAGGAGTGAAACTGTGTAGATCTACATGATCGCGGCGCATCAGGAAAATGCAAATCTGAAAAGATTGAATCGCAAAATCCCATTGCGCAGTGAACACATAGATCACGTTCTGCCATCCTGCATCCCCCTACAACACCCCCCCTTACCACTTTTGGCAGCACACACAGCAGTGTGCCACAGACACTTCTGTATCCCTGTGGTGTCAGTTCCCTCCCACAAATGTGGGTCGGAGGTGATGCTGCAGGGTCTCTTTTTTCATTTTTTTCCCCCTGCTTCCAATGGCATGGAAGTGGGGGACACCCCGCAACCCCGGAAGCCCATGATGCCAAACAAGGGGAGTGAAGGACAACCCCACAACCCCCGCTCCCCATGTTCAACATTATGGGCCTCCATTTTATTCACAAGCTGAATGGACATTTTATTCACAAGCTGAAAAGGCAGTAATTGCACATTCTGCCTTTTCCCTGTATTTTGGGGGAATACCCAACTGTGTAACACTTAAAGAGAAAGGGAACTGAAAGATTGTAAGAAGACCTGGTGTTTCGGTACATCAGGCAAGTGAGCCTTTGGAGGAAAGATACCTACCAGGCAGGAGAGTTTACCAGGGGATCTACCAAGCCCAGAGGGGGGACACCTGGCAGGGAAGTACACAAGGCAGTTTAGAGTTGTGTGAAATGAAAAGACATTGTAAAACGGTTCCTAGCAGGAGAGTACACCAGGAGACTACCTTGAATAACGTTGCTGTGTAGCAGAGACATTGTTGCCATTCTCAAAACACCATTGCTCCGAAAAGAAACTCTTTGTCATTTCTTAAGAAAGTGTTGTGTAAAAGATAATTTTGCAATCCTTGAAACCATCATTACTTAAGTTGCCAAGAGATACTTTTACCTTCCTTGAAACCATCATTGCTTGGAAAAGACACTTTATTTCCATCATCTTTAAGAAAGTGTTAGATGAAAGAGACATTGCTACCACTCTTAAAGAACCACTGCTTGTACTGCACTTCTGTCAACATGTTCCCTATAACAGTTCAGGGGAAGGGAACCAACCCCTGGATCCAAGGACTGTTCTGTTGGATTTGCATATTTAGTTTCTTACACACTTTTGCTGAATGCAGGGCCGAGACATTTACCTTGCACTTTATTTGTTGTTCATTTTTAGTGTAAGGGTCAGATATGTTTTGAACACAAGGCCAGTTTGCCTAAGTTGGGACGATCAGACACTAGTTTTGATTTCATATGCAGGGAAACTCTTTTGGATAAGGACAGAGAGGCCCCCATTTTTGTTTTAATAAAATGTCTAATGTTGACAACATTACTTTGTGTCCGTCTCTCTCATTTCTGACCCCTCACAGTTGGGAGACCCTAAAAACAAGAGACAGACTTGGGGAACCACACCTAGGTCTAATGCTCCACCTTTGTGTAAAAGTTGCAATACGTAATTGTAAACAACTGTCTTGGTCTGAGTGAATTATTGATAGCTTTTCACATAGGGTCATCAAAACTGATCCCTGCATCTGGCTTGGAAATATTTAGCAGTCACAAAAAGTAGTATCCTCCTTGGAATGGTCAGATTCACTTCTCCTTTCCCTAACAAAATAATGAGAGAGCCAGCTGGGTTTGCCTTCCTCAGCTATATATCCACTATGCCTTTGTGCTAGTGCAATGCATAATAAAGTTTATGATGAAGTCTCTATAGAGTGTTAGGAAATAACCTTTCTGAATAACTTTAGAACCCTTGCATGAAAACATCTGTTAATATCCGTCAGTAGTATGTCGAGGCAGGCACATGTGCATGCACAATTTCTGAATTGTACATTAATTACTTCACAGTTTAAAAAATCTTTACTTTGATCACCGTTTTGAACAGCTTTTAAAATTGAGTTTTCCCATAGGAAATAACAATGTTCTGGGTCAAATATCTCAAAATGATTCACTTCGATTTTCTTAACATTTGGCATGCGCCTAGGTTGCACCAGCAACTGGTGCACTGAAAAACCTTTTGAAAATTAACCTTGCCGATTTTGAGTTAACCTTTTAAATGCAACTATTGTGACGAATTTGGACAATTTGTTGCTTCACTACGGAGGGGAGATACCCCCATTTGAGGATATGGAGGTGAGCCTGCTACATTGAAGATGCTCCCTAGGGGCTGGGCAAGTGGGACCTCATTGGGAGTGACTCCCATCTTGGGGACAATGTCTCCCATTCCTGAATGGAACTCCCCATCCAAACTACCTTCTCTGCATATATGAATATTTAAAAGACTTGTATATCTCCTGCAACCACATTATTTTACAAATATCCTTCTACCTCTCTTGGCTGCAGGTAATGCTGAACACAACCTGAATGCCCTGGTCAACAAACAAGGACACGTTCACATTTTTTCTGTGACTTGTAGAAGAAGAGGCCGCATTGTAAAGCAAAGGGAGACTCCTACGGAGGCAGTAGGACTGCTATGCAGATGCGAGCTTCCACAGTATTGACGTATCCTGGAGGGGCAGAGCCATGTTGGGCCGCAGAGTCAGCAGAAGCAAGGAGGGCAAGCAAAACGCCAACCGAACACCTACAGGTTGGCATTCTATTAGATATAGCAGCCCCGGTCGGAATGGGAGCAGAGATGGAAAGACACCCATCTCCTCTGGTGGCGTGACCACAAAGGACCGGTGGTAGCCCGGCAGGCCGGAAACAGATGCCGAGACCAGACCCTATGAGGGAGCCCGGATCCCTGAGCTCTGTGAACATCGGACTGCAGCTACTGAGATACATAGCCACGGGGAAAGCCATATAGGTTTAACAAGGTCCCAAAATTGTGAATAATAGCTGGCTGACCTATCCAGGTTATGAGAGCCTGAGAAAGCCAAGTGTGCAAATACCCTATGAAAGGGGGAGAAAGAGTAATACGGACATTGTGAAAAATCACTGGAAAAGATATCCAGATTACCGGAGCGTGAGAAACCTGAGGCGAAAAAAAACATGAAAGCGGGACTGAGAAAAACGACTAACACTGTGAATAACAGCTGGAAAAAGCCATTCAGGTTATGGCAGCCTGAGAAACCCGAGTATCCAACTAGTACATTAAAGGGGTAAAGAAGGAGATTTGAATAATTGGATTAAGGTAAGGAAAGCCAGAAAGATTGCAAAACTTTGAACAACCAGGGCAGTTCACACCCTATCCAAAATAAATCGTGTGAAAGAAAAGAGGACTGCAGATCTTTGGGAACTCCCAGAGCCTCAAAGGAGGAAAAGACAGAAATGCTCTTTTTTGTGTGTTCCCAATGAATCTTGGAGGAAAGGTATTTTTGCATCAAGAAACAGCTTTCCTCATTAAAACGTGACACTGCAAAGCTTAATTTTGATACCAAGACTGGAAAGAATATGCTGCTAGGAAAAATAAACTTTGGAAAACAAGTCAAGTACAAACTGGGCCAGGCGGTTTCGGTAGATTTGACCGAGAAAAAAAACGGTCGAACAAAATAGATTGTAAAAAAACGGACTGCATGCAACATCATATCATATGATGTTGCATCCGGTCAGCTTTGAGGGTTCTGAAAAAAAAAGTTTAATTCCCCAACCCCCACTCCCCACTTACCTGTTATCTCGCCGCCTGGTCCACTTCAGCCCTGCAGCGACAGATCCGTCCTTCCAATGTGGGTTGGATCAGACGCTGCAAGGTCCTTTTTATTCATTATTTTTTTTGGTCCCTCGCATCCAATATTGAGGAAGCAGGGGACACCCCTGCAGCCCCAAAGGCTAATACGTGCTAAATATAGGGAGCAGGGGACACCCCCGCAATCCCTACTCCCTGTGTTCGGCATGTATCAGGCTATTTGATTGGTTTTCGATCGGATGTTACTGGCCAAATTCGGTCAATTGTAACATTCAGTCAAATAAAATCAAACAAATGTACTAATACCATTGAGGCTAGTTTACAAAGCGTTCCCTTTTTCCTTTTTTTATTTCATTGTTTTTCTATAGTGGTAGGGCTAGTTAGCTGGATAGGATTCAGACTAAAGAGCTTTAATTTGGACTTTAGCATCCATCCTTAGCTTTTTTTTGCTAGGTAGGGAACTTCCCACATAGAAACAGGGCAGGTTAGGCGTTTGATTCTTTTTTTTTTAATAAAACCCTTGAAATATGACTCCCAATCGTCCAAGCCCTTCTTCTGGTTCACCACATATGGTGTCAGTTGTGGGATGTAGCCCAATTGATATAAACTGGGGCCCCCTCCTCTTCACCGTTGAGAGAGCCAAAGCCACTACTCTGGCCACTCCCCAATCTATCAGCTTTGACCTCTATACTATGGAAACCATATTCAGAGATACTTAATACCAATAGGCTTATGTCTTTCCACTCCACCAGGGCCCTATATCAGGCTGGCATGTAAATCTGGACTAAATTAGCGATACAACCTAGATGTTCCTGCCAGGGTAGTAGATCCTGACTGTAAGGTTAGTCTCTATAACTATGGAACCTCCAATTTCTTGGTTAAAGAAGGGGAGGCCATAGCTCTGGGAATCCTCGAGAAAGCCGTTACCCAAGAAATTGAAACTTAGCTCGACACTGAGAAAGGGTCAATGGGCTTTGGGGAAGCAGACCTCACTAGAGAGGATCCTGAGGCGTGAGAAGTGGAGGAAACAACCCTGTTACCCGATCTCGCCTTCTCTCAAAGGAACGACCCTGACCTAACGGTTGCCTTTGCCAGTGTAACCTAAGAGAACAGGGTTGTAGCCAAGCCGGTTCCTTCTTCTTCCTGAAAAAGGGAATACTATACTGAGGAAATGGAGAAAGGGATGGGTTTCACTGGACACAACTGTTTCTCACTATCACCCAAGGGTAGTACCGGAACTTGCCCACTCCCATCTCACGGCTGCCCATCGGGGGATATAGAAGTCCCAAAGCTAAGTGGTATCGCAATTCTACTGGCCTGAAGTATTCACTGACATAAAGAACTATGTAGCGACATGCCAAATCTGCCAGAAAACCACATGCACTCCGGGTCCCCCTGCTCCATTACAACCACTTCCCATTATTGATAGCACCTTCTTGAGAATAGCTATGGGCGTTGGAGTCCCACTAGAACCATCAAAAGTAGGAAACACATATATACTAATGATTGTTGACTACGCCTCTCGTTAACCCCTCTAAGGAACAACACTAGTCACCGATCCTAAAATACCTTTTTTCCCTTTTTATTGAGAATAGGGTCCCCAAGGAAATCCTCACCAACCAGGGTACTACTTTTAAGTCAAAGATCATGGAGGACATAAAAGAGATGTTAAAAATCAAAACACTTTGGCCCTCACTGTATCACCCTCAAATGAATGGGGTTCAATCAAACCCTGAAAAGCATTCTTCATAAATTGGTAGAGACAGATGTCAGAAACTGGGAAGTTATCATTCCATGGGCCCTATTCGGCGTCAGGAAAGCTCTGCAGGCATCTCTAGGCTATTCACCGTTGGAATTACTGTATGGACGAGAGCTTTGAGACATTTAAGATTTGTTGAAAGAGACCTGGGAAGAAAGGGAAGAAGCCATCCTACCCATTTCCCAAACAGCACAAAAACTAAAACCCTATATGGAGGCAGTAAGGAAAATTGTCAAACACCATCTTCGTAGGGCACAGGAACGTCAGAAAGCCCCCCCATGAATAGAAAAGTGGTTGCCAGGTCCTTTTCCATTGGGGAGTGTCCCCTACCTCTCCTTCCCACCTCAGAATAAAATGATATAAATATGGTACGGGCCATACAAAATCCATGGCAGAAAAGGTCCATTAAAATATCTAGAGGCCCAACCAGACAGATGACAGAAAACCCAGGTTTACCAGATCAACCTGTTGAAAGAGTGGACGGTTGATCCCGTGGAGGAGACCATAGTGACCATGGCCACCCTCCCTAACGACCCCGTCTTTGAACAACAGCTAACCTCTACCCATCTACGACTCTCCCAAAGGAAAGACCTCCACAACCTGTTTGACCAAGTTCCAGAGGTCTTTTCGGACCAACCTGGTAGAGTGCAAAATTTCTATAATTATTTCCGGACCCTGCCTGGACAAACAGTATACCTAAAGCAATACCGGATACCAGAGGCAAGGAGGAAAATTGAGATGCTTAAGGTTAATATCAATGGACTCTCAAAGTACCCCCAGAATACTGCCTTTTCCACCCCCTCAAGGACTCTTCTAATTAAAAGTATTACCTTTTGAGTTTCACAGTGCTCCTGATATGTTCCCACTACTGATGGACAAAATCTTAAGATCCTATTCTAGCTTCTCAAGAGCTTATTTAGATGACATTATTATCCATAGCAAGACCTGGCCCAAACACATGCACTAGCTTTGTTATCACAAGAGCCCTCAGGAGAGCCAGTTTAACAGCCAAAGAAATATCACTGGGCCCAGTCGGCAGTAAAGTATCTGGGTTATTTTGTGCACAACAGACTGATTAAACCCCAGACAGAAAAGGTCAAAGGTGTACAAGCAACACCAGTACCAAAATCCAAACGGGAACTTTGTGCTTTCCTTGGATTGACTGGCTACTATAGAAGGTTCATACCCAACAATTCCACCATAGCCGCAAATATTACTGACAAGATAAAAAATTCCCATCCACAAATGCTTGTCTGGGAGAGTGAAGGCCAACAAAGTTTTGAAGGCCTCAATCAAATCTTATGTCAAGAGCCTGCCCTGAAAATGCTTGATTTAACGCGGGAATTCATTCTGCAGACAGATGCTTCTAAAGCCAGAATAGGAGCCATGCAGTCACAAGAACATGATGGCTTGGAACACCTAGTCCTATACACCAGCTGGAAATTATTTCCTAGATTACAGGCACACGCAACATAGAACTTGAATACTTAGCCATCAAATGGGCAATCCTGAACATAGCATACTAATTCCAGCTTGTGACTGACCATTCTCCCCTAACCTAGATGAGTCTGAGAAAAGATTCTAACACCTGAGTCATTAGATGGTTTTTAGTTTTGTTTCTTGGTTGAACATAGAAAGAACAAGGCAACGTGGATTCTTTAACTCTTTTCCCTCTTCTGAATCAAGGGGGAACCTCTCATTTAAGTGGCAGAGCTATATGACGAATCTCGACAATTTGTCCCTTCTCCACAGAGAAGAGCCACCCCCTTTAAGGCTAGAGAGGGGAGCCTGTTATGCAAGAACATCCGTAGGGGTCCAGGCAAGTGGGACCTTACTGGGAGAGACTCCCATCTTGAGGACAAGGACTCACATTCCAGAATGGAACTCCCCTTCCAAACCACCTTCTCTGCATATATGAATATGGAGAAGACTTGTTTATCTCCTGCAACCACAGTATTTTACAAAGATCCTTCTTTACCTCTTTTGGCTGCAGGTAATGCTGACTATAACCTGAATGCCCTGTTCAACAAAGGACACAGTTCACATTTTTTTATGAGGTGTATAAGAAGAGGTCGGATTGTAAAGCAAAGGGAGACTCCTACAAAGCCAGTAGGACTTCTACGCAGAGGCGAGCCTCTGCAGTATTGAAGTCCTGAGGGGGGTGGAGCCACGCTGGGCCGCAGAGCCAGCAGAAGCAAGGAGGGCGAGTGAAACGCTAACTGGACGCCAACGGGTTGATGTTCTATCCGACCTAGAATCCCAAGTCGGAACGGGAGCAGAGCCAAAAGACACCCATCTCATCTGGTGGTATGACTAAGAAAGAACGGTGGTGGCCCAGGAGGCCAGTAACAGACACCGGGACCAGACCAAATGAGGGAGCACGGATCCCTGAGCTCTGTGCATGTCGTACCGTAGTTATATGTAGCCACGGGGAAAGCCAACGATGTTTCGGGAGCCCAAGAAAATGGAGGGAAGACATACAGCTACAAGGTACGAACATTGTGAATGATAGCTGGGGAACCTATCCAGTTTATGAGAGCCTGAGAAAGCCAAGTTACATTATGTTATATGGCATTTGTATAGTGCCTACTGCCATCGGTATGGCCTCAAAGTGCTGTGGGTAAACGCCCTTGGAGAATCAAAGTCTAAGATATGAGGTTTGAAAGGAGGATTCTAGAATGCGTGTGCTTTTTTGGCCAGCGCAAAGGTGGCAAGGGGTAGCTAAGTCCCTGCAAGAGACCCATGGAGAACAGAATAGTAGATGGGTGCTGCGATAGACTGTCAGGAGAGTAGGTGAGTCAATGAGACTGCTTATGTGCACAGCTGGACCAAATTTGTTCGTGGGACTTGCCTGCATTCTAATGGCAGTGTTGATGTGCGTTGTGAAGTTGAGTATTGTTTATTGCAGATGTATGAGGGTGGGTGGAAGTGCCCCGGGAGGGATAGTTATGTTCCATTGTTATGGAGTGATATACGTACCAGTGAATCAAGACTGATAACTAGTTACAATGAGGGTATGCAGATCATATCATACGGATCGACTGGAATACTTTCCGTGCAGCTTAGGTACTGTCTTGTTGTCTCCTCAAGTGACTCATTGGGTGCTCCCACCTGGTGGACTAGGTCAGTCAGGATGCAGAAGAGGCAGGTGTTGAGTGCCGTCCGAAAAGCGAGGTGATCCTCTATGCGGCAGATGCTAAATGGCTTCAAGTTCCAGATGGTGGGAGCTTGGACAGAGAAAGAAGATCCCCCTTTTCTGGACGATTTTGCAACCGGGATCATGAGAAGGAGAGTAGTGCCTCATCTCAGGTTTCTGGAGGGCCAAAAGCGTGTGAGCTTGTGTTGTAGATATTCTGGTCCTGTGTTGTGCAGTGCTCGGTGGTTAATGCACATTGCCTTGAAGGTGAATCGTCGCCCGATCGGCAGCCAGTGAAGGACATGGAGGATGGGTGTGATGTGTTCTCTAGGGCCATGGGAAGAAGGAGCCTTGCTGCACTGTTTTGAATCCATTGGAGTTTTCAAAGTTGTGATGCAGGGGCCCCCAGGGCATAGGGTGTTAACATAGTCTGAGCATGAGAGGACGATAGCCACGATTGTGGTGATTCTGTGTGCGAAGGTCGGGTAGGTGAAGATGTATTGTAGAATGTATAAGTGTAGGTAGCAGAATTTTGACAGTGAGTTGATGTGATGTGATAGTGTCAGTTCTGAGCCCATAGTGCATCCATGTTTTTCCGCTGTGGTGTAGTTAGAGGGGTTTCACCTATAGAGAGCAGCCAAGGGGTGGGTCGGGGGAAGAGCAGTCTTCCCACAGATCATGATTTCAGATTTTATCGGGTTGAGAAGGAGGTGGTTAGCAGTGATTCAGTGGTCGGTTTCTGTGAGGAGGAATAATGCAAGGTCAGGGGAGGCAGAGGAAGGGTTCTTTGGCATCTTGAAGATGATTTGGTTGTCATCTGCAAAGTTGTAGCAAGACAGTCCACGCGAGCAGATGATAGCCAGGAGATGGCTCAGGTAGAGATTAAAGAGCAGAGGGGAAAGAGATGCACCCTGTGGTACTTTGTGAGTAACAGGGTGTGGAGTTGAGGAGAAGGGAGGATTGTGTATTATTTGGGATCTGTTGCAGAGGACAGAGGAGACCCACGTCAAAGCTACATCCCTGATGCAGAGAGAGTGGAGTGTGTCTGTGAGGATGAGATGGTCAATGGTATTGAAGGCTGCTGAGAGGGTGAGAAGGATTTGTGCAGCACAACCTTCCAAATCTGAGGTTCTTTTGCGATCATCCCAGATGGAAACTAGGCACAATTCAGTTCCTAGTAGGGGTCTGAAGCAGGATTGGGTGCGGTCGAGAAGGAGGTTGGTTTCTGTGAAAAGGCATAATTGGGTGTAGGCTGTTTGGTCGATTTAGTTTAGGTATGAAACTGTTGTTTGACATAGGTCTGTAGTTGATCGGTAGAAGGTCTTGAAAACTACTGGGAAAGTGCCTTAGGTGAGAGATGAGTTAATAATCGATCTAGCGATGTTGCCGGAACAGGTTGATGATAGGATTTCTTTTAGAAGAGGAGGAGGACAGGGGTCTCCGGGTGACACTGAGTGATGGCTGTTAGCTAGTAGCTTTAGAAATTTAGGGTGGGAGATAGTAGAGAAGCAAGATAAGAGAGAACAAGTGAGTGGAGGGTGGGTCTGAGAGCCTGGGTGTGGATGCTGGAGAGTGGAGTGTAAGCAAATCTATTTTAGTGCAGATGGCAAGGTTTCTTTCCAGGGCTATGTTAAGGAAGTGGTTGGAGAAAGAGTCAGAGGGCTTGGGTGTGGCAAGGGGAGGAGGTGGCCCTTTAATTTGGAAATAATCTTGTGGCGTTTCCTACAGGTGTTTGGGCATTGGTGATTCTAGTCCAGTAAAATAATTTTTTGTCCTTGCGTACATCTGCCATTGAGGCTTTGAGCTTCTGGGCGTAAACTATTATATTCTGTGGAGATGGGTCTACCTGCCATCTGTTGGAGAAGGGTCTAATAGGAGTGAGTGGGCTAAGAGCTTCTGAGAGCCATTGGTCAAAGTGTGCATATACCCTATAGAAGGGGGGTGGAGTGAGAGCAATATGAACATTGTGAAAAATCATGCAAAAAGATTTCCAGGTTATTTTTTATTTACTTTATTTTATTGTGCATTTGTGAGGTGCTTATACAACAAGTCATTTGTGTTTCAAAGCACCCACATTGCATCAGGAAGGGAAACACGGTGTAGAAAACAATGTATACACTGGAGGATAATGACGAACCTACTAGGACTTGTGAGTATTCAGAACATGCACGTGCAGAGAGAGAAGAGGGGAAGAGGGAGTGAGGGGTAAGTGCTGGAGTGTCTGTGCTCGTGGGTGATCAGCAGATGTAAGTGCCAAGTATAGTAAGTTCTAGAGAGCATTGAGCTGCAATCAATTGGATAAGTGCAGGCCTACAGTGGCGTAGGCGCCATTCCAAGGCAACTGCTGTGTGTAGGCAGAAGCTGAGGTGACTGAGTGTGGGAGGCCAGGGCCCTGGTCACCATTCACATGGACTGAGAGGTTAGCAGAGTAGGGGAGAAGGGAAGGGGGAAGTGAAGAGGAAAGTCTTGAGGAGCTACCGGAATATGCGGAGGTCCGGTCAAGATGAAGAGGAAGGGGGAGGTTGTTCCACAAGAGGGAGCCAGCTGAAGCAAGATATCAGCCTCTGGCCCTCTGTTTAGTGAAACACTTCACACACAGGGAGTTGGTACCAGAGGAACGTAGAGGTCTAGAGGGAGAATATTTAGTAATAGCAAGTTGCAGATAGCATGGTCCCCAACCCCAGACAGCCTTGTGGATGATGCAGAGGGATTTGAATTTAATCCGTGCAGCAAACGGGAGCCAGTGAAGAGTTTTTAGGGCAGGAAAGATGCGGTCCCTGGGCTTGAGGCCAAGGATAAGTCTTGCTGCCCTATTCTGGATTAGCTGGAGGGATCGTAGGAAGGAGGAAGGTAGATTCAAGAGAAGACTATTGTAATAGTCAAGCCAAGAGAGGTCCAGAGATCTGGTAACATTGAGCTTCTGGGGGGAAGTGAGAAAACAGAGAATTCCTGGGAAGAGTTGAAAGTTGGACTTCTTGGCAATGTCTGGAATGTTAGGGAGGAAAGAGAGAGAGGAGTTGAAGATGACTCCAAAGTTTCTGGCTTCGGTGAAGGGATAAAGAGGGAGCTTGGGTGCCAATAGGAAGCATCTCAGTCTTGCTGGCATTAAGGCAAATATCCTTGGAAGTGCACCAGGACTGGATGGCAGGTAGGCAGTCCAGGATGATGGAATAAGTAAGAGGGTCAGCAGGATGTTTGAAGAAGAGTTGAGTGGGTTCCATGTGTTAATATCCCAGCAAGAATGTCGCCATAGAAGAATGGCGCCTTTTTTGCGGCAATATTAACACATGGAACCTGTGGGAGACACCCCTGCAACCCCCATATTTTTTTAAAGGGAGCGAGGGACACCCCTGCAACCCCTGCTCCCATTTACCCCATAAATTATCCCCATAAATATTGTTGGCTATGCCGTTTCCCGCCGACTATATGTATGGCAACATTATTTATGGGGATAATATTACCTGATAACATTGAGTGTTGTCTGCATACCACTGGAAGCTGGGGAGAAGGAGGAAATGATACGTGCCAACAGAGCAAGGTAAGTGTTAAAAAGCCAGGGGGAGAGGTTGGAGCCCTGGGGGACACCACAGGTGAAGAAGGAGGTAGGTGAGGAGAAGGTTAACAGAAAAGGTACAGCCTAAGATAACAACCGATGGCGAGTTTGCTTAGTGTTTCAAATTGTAATCCATGTGTCTCGATAATGAGGAGCTGCATACATTTGTGTTTGTTGGCTCTGAGGCTTTTGAGAGCTGCAAATATATGGTAAACATGAAATACAAACACTGTATTACTTGCGCTCCAAAGTAAATTTCTTCTTGTTTGTGTCTATTAAGATACACTTTTTGTTTAATTTGATATGATTAATTGACCCCAATACGTGTTTCCCCATTTGTCACAATGGTTCTTCAGGAAGGTAAAAGTATTCAAATATAGTCAATCTGAAATAAAATTGAACAAGAAACAAAATTAATTTCAGTCATATTGACTGTGTAACACTACAAAGAACAAGAAGATTGCTTTTTCAAATTTGTACAGAAATATAAACCAAAGAAGTTTGCACTTACTTAGGTGTTTCTTGATCTTAATCTGGGTGTCAAAAGGTTTATTTGAAAATAGTTCTAAGTTGGGGGGGCGCTGTTGCGCACACGGGGTGATGGCTGCTCCTGTGTGAGCTCCTGTGACGTTCCAGACTGAAATATCAGAAACTCCGCTAAATCGTGCCGGTTCTGCTCGCTAACTGGTGGACACACTCATCTAGAACCCCAGAACATAGTGAGCAAGTTTGGTTCATGTCCGCAGCTTATCGCAGAAGTTACGCCGTGTTAAACACACACATAAGAGAAACGAGTAACGCCCGCCTTTTCCCGGTGGTGTGCAAGAGGAGGAGACCGTCTGCAGGGGGACCCGACAACAAGGCGTGCTGAACGCGGAGGCGTGGGCCTCAACGCATGGGACGGTCGCTGGCTCTCCGACCCACGTTGAGCGCCTGCTGATCCAACACATTCACCCACTGCGAGGAGACATGGACCGCAGCTGTTTGGAGTTTGAAGCGAACGAGACAATGGTAAGGAGGGCGGGCGGTGGGCAGTGAGTGTTATCGGCCCTGGGCCCAAGTCCTCCCTCGCAACGCAGTGGACTACTTTCCGCTCCCCCTCCCTCTGCCTACCAAGTGCTGACAGTGAGCGCAAGCATATCGGCCTGTAACACGGAAGGTGCCCCTACGCATGGACATTAGAAGGGCTATACCACAACAATGAACCAAGAGATGTGGCAGGCATGATACTGGCGACATAAATACTATCAAGAGTACAATCTGGCACCCCTACTGTTCAGCACCCATGCGAAGTGAACACTGCTGGATCCCAGAAAACACATAAAAAGTGTGAGCTGGGCACCACACACCGTCACTGCACCCCAATACAACAGACACAGAGTAACTGTGACCCATGGAATTCAGCAACAGCTGCTCCTCGGCACTAGCATTACAGAAGCCCAAAACACACCAACAACGGCTGCCCCCAATGTATCATAGGGCTGCAGGAGGATGCATATGGCTATAGAGAAGAGGCCCTCCAAACATAAATCAGCGACTCCCTAACCGGATGTACCACAAGGAATGGCCTGTGCACTGAAACGCGTGGGACAGCTTCCCCAGATCCAATTCAGTAACGGCAAGAGCTAAGCAATCAAATCTACATTATTGGGGCAAGGAAACCTGAAGAATTCTCCCCTCCCTATGACTTTTAGTTAATCTTCAGGGGAGATCCCAGATTATCACGACCTTGTGTAAGTGGCCCAGCCACGTCCACGCTATAACCAAGGTAGACAGCGGACAACCCGCATCACCTTGGGAGGTGAATCTGTGTGTGACAATCATAGCCCACATGACAGTGATCACAACGTACCCTATATCACACATGACCACAACGCAACTGAGGGTGAACGCGGCTGGCAAGAAGGAAAAAATAAGCTAAGTGCAGTTTGGGGAACATTAGCAACAGAACTACCCCGCAAGGGTCGGTCATAGATGACTCCTTGACACCAACACTCTATCTCATTTAATAAGTTTCAGGTCACAAGATAGTCAACGGACCACAACGAAGAGAGACAGACACAATAACAGGCCCAGAGCTACTAAAGGACGATGCCCAAGGGCCCAGGTCCGAAGAAAGGGAAAGGCACTATAGACAAATTCACATCTGCAACAAAGAAGGTGACTGAGACCTCCATGACTTCGGAACCAACACCGCAAACCCATCCAATCACACCAATAACCACCATGGACCCGAAGGCAGTCTTTGCGGCTATGCAACAAGGGTTCACCTCTCTCAACTAGAAATTGGATGGGATAACAGCCAACGTAGCTTCTATCAAGACACAACTAGGCAAGACTAAAACTCGTATCACGGAAGCCGAGACCCAAATCAGCAATACGGAAGACACACTGGAAGCGCTACAAAACACTATGGCCCTCATTACGACCCTGGCGGAGAACCATGGTGCAATCTGCACCATGGTCCATGGCGCTAAGCTGCCAACTCCGCCATGGTGGTTGGCGGACTTACCGCCCCATTCCGACCTTGGCGGGGCGGTAAGTCCCCAATCCCCATTTACCCTTCCCCATTCCCATTTTTGCCCCATAGGGTATAATGGGAGTGGGGAAGGCGTTAATTACGCCACCGTAAATTACGGTGGCGTAATTAACAACAAGTCCCGTAGCGCCATGGATTTTTCCGCCTGCAAAAAGCAGGCGTAAAAATCACCATGGCGCTACGGGAACTCGTACTCTGGCGGAAAGGGGCGCCATGGTTTACGCCGGCGTAAACCCCTTTCCGCTAGGGTCGTAATGAGGGCCTATGACAACAATGGCGAAATAACTGGGAACAGTCAAAATAAATGTGAGGACTTGAAAGCCAGATCCCGACGCAATAAGATACGCATAAGCGGTATGCCGGAGGAAGCCTTGAAGGGACACATGGAACTGTCTGTGGAACAACTACTACGAGACCATCTGGGGGATCCCAGCTGGTCACCCATGTTCACAGTGGAGCGAGCACACAGATCACTGGCACCACGACCCAGGCTGGGAGCCTACCCGAGGCCCATCATATTACATATGATGAACTATAGAGACAGAGACTTGGTATTGAAAGCGGCAAGAGAGAAGCAAGAGCTGAGATGGGAGGCCAACACTATCCGAATATTCCCTGACTATACACTGGCAGTGCAGCAAGAGTGACGCTCATTCACCGGGGTCAAGAAGCTACTGCATGAACGTCACATTCCCTATGCATTGCTATACCCAGCCAGGCTAAGGCTACAATACCAAAATAAGACCTATTTCTTTACATTCCCCGAAGCGGCGGCAAGCTTCGTTGAGGCCAATATCCCACTACCAACTCACCCGCCGACGAATGAGAATGATGCCTGAATGTCACGCGCTCACGATTATACAGCAAGATGAGAGAACAATGGGTAGGGGGCAGAGGTACCCCTACGTCAGTGTTCAAATAGTATCAACAGTTTAGAGTTGAATTATCCGTAAAATTAATGAGTGTACTCCCAATTATTCAATATGGGTTCGAGCAACGTGTAAGCAGAACTGGCTGGGAAGGAAATAAATATCAAGCGTTACGGCCTGGAATGTCGCAGCAGAACCCCCCTGCTGCAGGTGCACATCAAAGTTATGGGAGGGAAAGGGGATGGGCAGAGGGACATAGTTAAAGTTTGGGTAACTATGAGGGAGTGGGAGGGAGATGGGAAAAGTTTACTGGGGAACCAATTGGGAGAAGAGGGAGTTACAGTTAAAAACACACAGGTACCGAGAATGGTTACAGATATACTCATAGTAATACAAGAACATACTACACATCACCAAATGAAGATACGAGATGATGGCTAGACGAATAAAGAGAATATCACAATGTTAAGTTAGAATGTCCAAGGGCTGGGATCCCGGATAAAGAGAAGGAAAATTATGGCATACTTCACTAGGCTAGGCCCTAAAATAGTATTCCTGCAAGAAACGCATTACATCACCAAGCTGAAAAGCTTGGCCCCAACTGGGGACCCCATCATTACTACACATCATACTCAAGCCGTGCCAGGGGAGTAGTAACCCTGATACATAAATCCATTCCCTTTGCATGCCTCAATACAGAGTGTGACCCTGAGGGCCGGTATGTCCTGGTGCATGGCACCCTCCAAGACAGAGAGGTACTATTGCTAAATATATATGGGCCAAAAATAGATGACGCCGGTTTTTACTCCACAGTGTTTGGGAAACTTGAAAAATTCCCCACGGCTCATCTGTTGTGTGGCGGCGACATAAACACCATTCTCGACACACATCTAGACCGCACATCGGATCAGCCGAGGGCACTGACCAAAGCGGCCCAAATGATACTCACCCACATGGCGGATCTTGGCCTCAGGGATGTATGGCGCTCTCTAAATGGCACCAAACGGGCATACACGTTCTACTCCTCGGTGCATGACATGCACTCCAGAATAGACGTATGGCTACTATCCCATGAAGTATTAGGCTGGATAACCAATACTCATATTTATCCTAGGACATACTCAGACCACTCACCCATCCAGATATCATTGCAAATCCCAGAGATTAAAATAAACAGACCCCCCCTGGAGGTTCAAATCTGCGGCACTACAAGACCAGGTCTACAAGACATCACTAGCCCAACATATTCAAGAATACTATGAAATCAATGAAGGTTCAGTGACTAGCCAAGCTGTATTATGGCAGGCGCTCAAGGTGTGCATCAGAGGCACTGCGATGTCAACCGAATTCAGTGTCCTGAAAGACATCTGCAGGGATCTAGCACGACGGGAAAAAGACATTGCCAATAAACTGAATCAGTATGCACAAGCACCATCTACACAACTGGGGCTAGACATAAAGACCAAGGTGGATGAATTCAGGCAAGCAGCTGATTGTGGGATCCACTACTTCGATCGGCCCGCAGCAGCTCAGAGATATGGGGAGCGTGAACGCCCGGGTAGATTGCTGGCTAGGATGGTACGAGGGGAACATGGACCAATGAGTATTCCATGTATAATACGGAACGATGGAACTGTTACCACGGACCGACAAGAGACCGAGGGGGCATTCTATGACTTCTATAAACACCTATACTCCCCACAGAACATCACCACGGTTTCAGAAATAGATCAATACTTAGCCCAAATACCAATGACACTTCTATCAGACGTCCCTAGGGAAGCCTTAGAAACCCTGATCACTGAAGCAGAGATATCTGAAGCCAGTAAGACACTGCCAATGGGAAAGCGCCAGTCACTGATGGCCTCGTTGCAGAATTCTACAAAGAGTTCTCTCAACTCCTTGTTCCCAAACTACATGCCGTCTGGACAGAAGCCCTAGAAAAAGGGGAGCTACCCACAACCACCAGAGACGTGGTTCTTACTCTGCTTCTCAAGCCAGGGAAATCCCCCAAAGAGTGTGGCTCTTATAGGCCACTATCATTAATAAACACTGATGCTAAGATTTTTGCAAAGATCCTGGCCACACGACTAACGCCATGAATGCCTTACATGGTCCACGAGGACCAAGCGGGATTCATAACAGGTAGATTCCTGGCAAAAAATATATTGGGCGCTGCCACAAGATTCTAACGACGATACCCGAAGAACTACAAGGGGTGGCAGTCTCATTAGATATGCAAAACGCCTTCGACACGGTATACTGGCCGTTTCTATTCATGGTCCTACAGAACTACGGGTTTGGCCCTAACTTTATTAAATGGATCAGGGTGCTATATTCATGCCCCTATGCTTGAATAAGTATTAACAGCACATTATCAGAGGTACTGGAGCTACTAGGGGGCACCCTTCAGGGTTATCTGCTGCCCCCCCTTTTATTTGCGCTGGTGATAGAACCCCTGGTAGATATACTCAGGGCTCGATATGGCAAATACAGAGTGCTGTTGGAGGGTAAGCTAGAGATTATCACGCTGTATGCCGACGATATTTTGCCATGACCTTCTTTGGAGTCCAGTACACATCAAATACCTGGGGGTGAACGTGGCCAGGACAGCGCAGCTATCCCGTGCACTGAATTACGAAGCCCTCGCTGATGCCTTATGTGTCAAGATGGCACATTGGAGCGCCCTACCAATATCAATGCTAGGGAGAATCGCCCTTATAAAAATGATAATTCTTCCTAAACCTTTCTATTTATTTAGCACTGTGCGGGTATGGCCAGGCAGGGCATTATTTGCAAAAATAGGGGGCGCATGCAACGCATTGATATGGGGCGGACGTTCTAGATTGAAATGGAGGGTTCTCACCGACCAATACCCACAGGGAGGCTTAACGGCACCAGACTTTGAAATCTGTTATCTGGCAGCTCAAGCACACTATGCAGCACAATGGGCGACAGACTTCCTCGACCCCAAGGGAACAATGAATGAAGCCCCAATACCGAAATCGACCATACTGCTCCATGGCCTGATGCCTGATGATGTCACGCCCTAAACGCTACAATACTATTAACCCCACGCAGGTCACAACCACAGCCTGGGCTAAAATTGTTTACATACATGGCACAGACGCACTGTATCATCCGAGCATGCCAATCTGGGAAGCTCATTATATACCTCCCACCTTGGACAAAGAGGTAGCAACACAATGAGGTGCTAGAGGCATTATGCAATGGGGGCAATTGTTTCAAGATAAACGTTTTGTGACATGGGAAACGCTCAAAGACATAGTAGGAGACACGCCGAAACACAATTTGCATTACATGCGGATGAGGTCTGCCATCGCAAAGCTATGGAGCGAATTTCCATCAGAACCAACAATAAACCTGGGTCTGGGATATAGGTTCACAGCCGGGAAGGGGAAATATCAGCATCTACAATATATAAGACCATCATTCAAACCTGCCCACCAGTGACACATAGTACCAGAGAAAAGTGGGAGCAGGATCTGGGGCACTCAATTAGTGACAACCAATGGGCACAAATATGCGCCCTAACAAAACACATATCGTGCAATACTAGATATAAACTGATTCACTATAAGGTTGTACACAGGATACAGTACACTCCAGCTAAATTGAAACACATATATCCGAGAACAGAAGGCTTATGTCCCAGATGTCGATGTGAAGAGGCTGACCCTTTACACATGTTCTGGTCATGCACACAACTGAAAGACTACTGGGCGGAGGTTTGCAATGTATTGGATGACATGGCTGAACAACCTATTGAATGCTCACCAATGATATGCTTACTGGAGGCCACAGGAAAGATGAACCCAATGTGGCAGGAACTATTGAATCTAGGTTTATTACTGGCCAAAAGGGCAATATTGCTGAAACGGAAAAGCAAATGTCCCCCACACTAAGAGTGACTGGGACAGAGACATGATCTGCAGAAATATATATCGATTCATTGCAAGTTGCCACGAGACCTAAGAACATATGGGCCAGATATAAACAGCACCTTGCCGATAAAGCCGAAGAGGAAGACCTGCTATGATATGTTTTGTTATTTGAAAGTGATATACAAGTTGTGTAACTGGAATATACTGGATGTTTGACGTACCTGTGTGAAATAATAAATAAAGTTTAAAAAAAAAATAGTTCTAAGTTTTTACTCTCGCTTGCAAAAAATTCCAATTGCTTCCGTTTTGTGATTCTTTACATTTTTGCAAGTATCTGAAAAATATGTGTTTGTAAATAAAGGCATTAGATGCTCATTCTAATTACCTAATTGTGTTCCAAATTTAGGAAAGCTTCAACACTATCTAATCGCTATTTCTTACCTTGATTAGATCGCTTTAATAGTCTGTTTCCTTTCGGTCACGCTATTCTCTCACATGTAATTTTCGAATCAAATTAGTGATTAAAAATGGCCGCTTAAGTAAGTGACGTTACAACGTATATGCACGTGATTCATGCATTAACGTCATTGAATTGCGATCACCATCTTCAAATGGGATCAAAATAGAAGTTTACTTATTCTGTACGTCGTGCGTGAGCAAACGGTGTCTGCTGGTGTTACGAAAAGGCAATTGATAGTTGTCCTTTGTGTAGTTACTATGATGTTCTGACATTGATTAAAGAGAAATATCATTACCAAAACTCACTCGAAATTATTTTCCAACTTTCACAGCAATATGTGGTCAAACATGCAAAAAAATGATAAAGATTCAAAGAATTATGAGGTTCTGTTATGAAGAACATGCCAATAAAAATAAATCTAATTGCTCCCAATTTCTGTATGAATATAACAAAATTGAAATCAATTAACTGTTCATAAAAGAAAAAAGAAAAGATGAATCCTTAATTCTGCATTGCATGACTTATCTGAAAACCAATAAATGAAACCCGCGATGAATTAAACACATTATTTTCAAAAAATGTGTATCATTTGCTTCATAAATACATTTGCTCTTTATAAGAAGTGTCCAAATTCCGTATCGGAATTTAATCCGGTTGTGCAGCTGTCCATAAGGCAGATCCAAATGGCCTGTCTCTGCCTTAGTAGTTTTTCTCTGTTGCCACCTCTGGCTGGAATTGTTATGTGTTCCAATACATAGAATTTTATATCTTTGATCTGTTCATGTGTATGGACTGTAGAGAAACATTTACTCAATGGATATCTCAGACCCCTGTTTCTAATTGTTCGAAGATGTTCCGCTATTCTTGTCTTTAGTGGTTTTGTTGTGCTTCCAATACAAGGTTGGGAGCATACACAAAGTATCACATAAACGACAAACCATGTGTTGCAGTTGATGAAATCCTTGACAATATACTCCTTTCCATTTGGTTTCATGATCTTGGTTAACCCATTTACCATATACGGGCACATACTGCAGCTGCCACATTTAAGATTTCCTATTAGTTTGCTTGATTGCCATAATCTGCTATTGCCTTTAGAGGTTTTGTGTTTGGTAAAATGCGATGGACAGAGGATATTTTTGATATTAGGAGCTTTGTGATATGTTATACACGGAGTGTCTTCAAGATAGGGTACTAAGTCCATGTCCAATAGTAAAAAATGCCAATGTTTCTTTAAGATTGTTCTGAGTATGTTTGCTTCTGTGTTGAAGGTAGTAATTAATCTTAATTTTTGTGGTTCATCTTTTTCCATGATTGTTGGTTTGCTTCTGAGTAATTATTTCCTTATCCGTTGTTCGATTTTATGATTTGCTTGATTTAGCTGTTTGTGAGTATATCCTCTGATCAGAAATTTTTCTCTTGCCAATGATAGATGCTTTTTTAGTTCCTCTTATTGAGTACAATTTCTCTTTATCTAAGGTGCTCCCCATAAGGAATATTTTGATTTATGTGACGCGGATGATTACTGCTGCATGTAAAATGCTGTTTCCCAAATTTGGCTTTATGTATAGAGTCGAGTGAATTTGGTTATTGACTATGTATAATTCTAAGTCCAAAAAGTGAATTCTGTCAACACTGTCTTCCATGGTTAGCTTGGGGTTGCATTGGTTGGAGTTTAGATATTGATGGTACTCACATAGGGATTCCTTGTTAGGAGAAGGTGCCAAGAATAACCTGGGATGGATGGTCAGTTAGGAAGGAGGTCAGCCAGTCCAGTACCCACTCCGAGATACCCCGGGTATCATGGAGCTGTTTTATGAGGATGGAGTAGTTGACCGTGTCAAAGGCAGAGGGGAGATCAAGTAGAATGAGGACAGCTGGAGACTTAGAATCCAGAGATGCGACCAGTTTTTCACGGGTGTTCAGAAGAGCAGTTTCCATACCTTTGGATGCATGGAATCCAGATTGATGGTTGTGGAGACCGCCAACCAGTTCAGTGTGTGAGGTAAATTGGGGGAAGGCCAGCTTCTCCAGGAGTTTCCCAAGGAAGTGGTTGATAGAAATAGGGTGGTAGTTAACTGGACCGGCAGGGAATGCTGAAGGTTTTTTTCAAGAGGGGGCGCACAAGGGAGTGCTTCAGGGAGCAGGGGAAAGATCCAGTAGCCAAAAAGTGGTTGCAGAAATCAGCAAGAGCTGGGGCAAGAAAGGCAATGTTGTCCTTGATGGTTCTGGAGGAGCAAGGCAAAACCGGTTTGGAGGAGACCTTCATAGAGCAGACAACTCTGGTGACCTCAACAGGTAAGACAAGGGAGAAGGAGGAGAGAGAGGAAGAAGGAGGGTGAGAAGCCATAGGAGGCAAGGGAGTCAGGTGGTATGGGTTTGGGGGACAGGGTAGCAAGTGTGCTCAGGATTTCTAGCGTTTTAGTGGTAAAGTGTGTGGCCAGTGCATTGTAGATGACCTGGGACGGAAGTGGGGAGGATGAGACTGTGGAAGGGTTGGCTAGTTCTTTGCAGATTTGAAAGAGTTCCGCCAAGTTGTTGGATGCACCAGATACCCGTACCTGGATGTGGGCCCTTTTTTTGGCATGAATGGAGAGTCTGTATTGCCTTTGGAGCAGGTAGCAGGCCAGTTTGTCAGAGGTGAGCCTGAGGTTTGCCACTAGAGGGTGAGCCTGAGGTTATGGGAGCATGAGAAACCCAAGAGCGAAAAAACCCTGTGAAAAGGTGACTGAGGAAAGTACTAACACTTTGAATAACAACTGGTAAAAGCTATTCAGGTTACGGGATCCTGAGAAACCCAAGTATGCAATCAACACATGAAAGGGGGAAAGAAGGAGACACAAATAATTCAATTAAGGCTGAGAAAGCCAGAAAGATTGTAAAGCTTTGAACAACCAGGACGGACCACCGCCCTATCCAAAAACAATTGTGTGAAAGAAAAGAAGCTGTCTGAGAACTAGGCAGGGCATGTCTAATTGTCTGTCCTTATGCATTTCTGTACATCTGAGGTAGCCCCCCTAACATGAGGCGTGGCTTTTCTAGTCTGCGCACCTACTATAATGTTGTCCTTATGCATTTCTGAACACCTGATGTAGCCCCCGTAACATGAGGCATGGATCTGACAGATTATGCTTCTAAGATCCCACCTGTTTGTTGCAACCCTTATGTGTACACTTGTAGAATGTCACCTCACAAGTACCGTAACTAGCACCTAGATGCCTGAGGGTTTTGTGTGCTACTATAAATGCAAAAATAAATACAAATGAGAGGCCACCAGGGGGCGCTGGCAAGATGGCCGCCTGAATCTCAAGCTCCCCGCATGGCCCCGGGAAACCCACGGATGGACATGCCTTAAGTACTTTTTAACCCCATCTACCAGCGATCGTTGAGAAGGGGAACCGCTGCGGACCACCCAGAAGCTTGTCCGGACTTCGGAGATGCCCCCGTTCCCCAGATAGCGACCTGTGAACGGCGACCCCCCTGCACCTGAGGGAAGGCCCCACCCGCTTTGACTCGTGCCCCAAGGCCTGAGCTGCTCTCGACGGCTCGGACGGGCCCTGCAGAGATCCCCATCAGCGGCGTAGGCCACACGGCTGACGGCCCCCGCCTCTCCGGACATCTCAGAGGAGCCCCCACGCCAGATGCGGCGGGTTATCCGACTCCACCAGAGAGGAGGAACGGCCCGTGCGAGCAACAAACAGGGCCCAACACCGTGCAGGCCTTCTGGAAGTTCCAACAGCGGCCGGCGACCGGCTCATCCATCATAGGGGATACAGGGTTCCACCGCTATACTTACCCCAGTCCGGGGCGCCTGGGGGGCCAGCACGCCCCCCACCGCTCTCACCACCAGTGATTCGTCTGTGCCCGGGCCGATGCAGCAGCGCGCCTCAGAACCATCTCAACGGCCCACGTTTCCACGCCTGACCACTGCCCCAATGGCCTACCCCCCCCACAACCCCCACGGGGCTCCGGATTAGTGGCAGAGGCGCCCACCCGACCACCGGAGAAGGCTCAGGCCATCGCAGGAGCGCGCCTGGGCCACCCCGCCACCCGGAAGACACCTCAGGATAACCCTATTGCTTGGTGCGATCGATATCCCATGAACTGGAGGGAGACCCTTGCGCAATACCAATACACGCCTGGGTCCCACGAAATGGAGACCGGCCCTGCAGCCTCGCAACTCCCGGACATGAATGCCATACAACAACATCCAAACGATCCTAGAAGAGATTAGGGGTATGAGGACAGACATGGGGGCCAAATTGGCGGACCTCACGGCCAAGGTTCCAACGCTGGAGGATTGGGTAGAAGGGGTCGAGTGCAACCAGGCATCGACGGACATCCTCGAGGCACAAATGGAAACTAGATTTCAGGAACTGCAACGCCGCGAGGAGGACCTCCGGCTCAAGGTCGACGACATGGAGAACTGGGAGAGGAGAAACAACTTGAGAATTTTTGGCCTTGAGGAGACGGAGGGAGAGACCCCGGTTGGACTTGAAAGCAAAATCCAAGACATCATCAGAATTGTCCTGGGGTCGGAGTCGGGGGATACTCTCCTGCTTGATAGAGTCCATCGGGCCGGCGGGTGGGGCAGAGGTCCACGCTCAGTTCTTGCAAGAATTCACTACTATAAGGACAAGGCTAGGGTGTTGGAGAGGGCGAGAACCTTACGGGATATTCAACATGGTAACTCCAGGGTGACGATTTACCAGGATCTCTCGGCCCTCACTCTCCAGATGTGAAAGAAATGCGGCACTATCACCAGGTGGCTACAAGAAAAGGGGACACGCTATCGCTGGGGCCACCCATTCCACCTAGCATTTGAATGGCAGGGCCAGCGGTGGCAACTAGTCACGGAGGCGGAAATCCGAAGGGCCACCAAGGATCTCACAGGCGACATCGCGGGACCATCAGAAAATCGGAACAAAACCAACGGAGACCGCCCTCGTGCCCCTCGAGGCCCAGACCTCTCCCAGGGGAAGCTAAAGGTCAAAGACTCACGTAAATTTCGAAAAAACCAAACATCCACCCACAGACCGAGTAGACCCTATATGAGCGCACAAGCTGCAACCAAGGCTCACTTTTCTGCACAGAAGGCCTGATCCAAACCCCACGAGAGCACACGACGATTCATGGAGCCCGCCGGTCATAGTGTTTTCTTCCCACGACCTGTGGGGAGTTCTTTGTTTAATCGACTTCGGTCAGGGTTGAAGTGTTGCCCATTTAGAGGCTGTTGTATGGTTTCATAGGTAGTTACACGGCGACTCCACACGGACAACGGCCGGAGCCTCTCCAGACCTCATGCCGTGACACGCCACGCCAGGGGCAAAGGGGACACGACCAGGTACCAAGGCCGGGGGGTTTCTGGCTCGGGAGACGCTACAGCCAGTCCCCACCGCGGATCAGAAAGGGCCGGTACTTAACAAAGAGAGACATGTTGGGAAGCGCCACACCTAAGAAAATGTTTTCCCGGGGCCAGGGAAGCGACCCTGGTGGTTCGTTGCCAGTTATATCCACCAACCGGGGACCCGGCGGTGAACGCCCCACAAAATGGGTAAGGGGGGGAGGAGTTAGGGGTGGGGGGCTGTATGTGCCCCTCGCGGGGCTCGAGGGGAAAACCAGCTCAAACTATGGACACTTTTTTTGCAACGGGCTCCGAGTAGCAGACACTTAGAGGTGATTTCAGTGCGCGTAACGAAAAATGACAATTGAAGCAAAGATAGGCACGTTGAATGTCAAGGGCCTTAACTCCCAGAATAAGAGATCTCTCACGAGTAACATGTTCCGTAAGCAACACCTAACGGTTCTCTTCCTACATGAGACACATTACAGGCAAGGCAGGCAGGGAATCGAAGATCAAGGGGAAAGACATTGGGTGCAATTACTGGGCCTCACATAGAAGTTCTAAGAGGAAGGGGTGGGAATCCTCCTGAGCAGGGCGTTCCGTCTCACAGATATAGAAACCAAGAGGGGTTTTGGTGGTCGTTTCCTAGGCATTAAGGGAACCTGTGAGGGAGAGCGCATTACCCTGGCCACTCTATACGCGCCCAACTCAAAACAAATACACTTCCTCACCCAGGTCTTTCATGTCATGGATGAGTGGGCAGAGGGAGCCATGATACTGGGGGGGGGGACTTAACCTTATAATGGACCCGAGGCTTGACTGGTGGTCCGCGAGAAGGGGGACACCCAGGGGCATCTCCAAGGACAATCTGGCCCTGCAGGCCCTCCTGAGAGAGCATTATTGGGTGGACGTCTGGCGAAAAGCAAAGCCGACCCAGGGTGGGTACACCTTTTTTTTCGCCCCCTCATTGCACCTACACCAGAATTTACCTTTTGTTAATCTCGGAAGAAGGGAACGGGGTGGCACAACAGCCGAAGGTGGAAGCCATAACTTGGTCGGACTACGAACTCCTCATAGCGAATTGGTCACTGCCCATCCCCCCAAGATCTTCCTGATGGCGTTGTAATGATACACTTCTCAGGAACCCAGTATTTCGTGATTTCATGAGACAGGAAATGCTGGCGTACTCCGGTGAGACGGATATGTCCACGGTGTGGGATGCCGCAAAAGCCACTTTCAGGGGCCTTCTCATAGCGGAGGGTTCGAGGCGTAAACGAGAGGGGGGCCTTATCGAGGGTAAACTCCGTGCAGAGCTAGGCGCTCTGCGAGCCAGACTGGGCCTCCCGGGGGTTGATCGAGGGGCTCTCCTGGAGGAGATGCAGGGTAAAAGACAGGAACTCCATACGGTCCTCATAGGGGAAGTCATCAAGAAAATGAGATACACTAAGCAGAGGTACTACGAACGGGGAGATAAGGTGGGGACCCTACTGGCGCAGAGGGCTCGGGGCTGCAGGGTTGAGAGAGGAGACACTCGTCTCAGGGATGGAGTGGGCGGGATTCACAGGGGCCGCGAGGAAATAGTGGAGTGTTTTGCTGACTATTACAGCAAACTCTATTCCAAAAAGGCAGGCGAATCACTGGAGGACATCCGCCCCTACCTGGCAGAACACCCTCTGCCTAGGCTGTCCGACGTGGAGCTAGAGGTCCTGGAGAGAGAGATATCGGAGGAGGAGGTGGAGGGCGCCATCAAAAGACTGAAGGTGGGAAAGGCACTGGGAGAAGACGGCTATACAGCCGATTTTTACAAGCAGACCCAACCCATCCTGCTGAAGCCCCTGGCCAAATTGTTTAACCAGATCAGGAACCGGGAGTCCATCCCACTGACATTTTTGCAGGCCCTCATCATTGTTATACCCAAACCCGGCAAGGACCAGACGGAATGCGGGTCTTATAGACCCATCTCACTCCTCAACCTGGACGCTAAGATCTTTGCCAGAATCCTGGCCACCAGACTTGAGGGCTGCCTCCCGCGCCTGGTACACCCTGACCAAGCGGGATTTGTCTTGAACAGGCAGGGTTCTGATAATATGCGGAAGACGCTCCATGTGCTTGCCTCGAGAGGGGTCCGCGACGAAGGCGCGCTTCTACTGGCCCTTGACGCGGAGAAGGCCTTTGACAGGGTCAGCTGGGCCTTTATGAGGGAGGTATTCACGACCCTGGGTATGGGCCCGAGGTGGCTGGGTTGGATCTCCGCGCTCTACTCCTCCCCCTCCGCTAGAGTGGTGGCAAATGGGACTGAGTCGAGGACATTCCCCCTCGAGCGTGGTACACGGCAGGGATTCCCCTTTGTCCCCACTAATCTACGCGCTCGTGATGGAACCAGGGGCAATTTCGATCTGAAACGATGCGGCTATCAGGGGAGTACAGGTCGGAGAGATGCAGTGCAAAGTCTGCCTTTTTGCTGACGATGCACTGCTCTACATCACAAACCCATCCCAAACAGTCCCCCGAATGCTGCAGGGCCTCTCGCGCTATGGGGACCTATCGGGGTACAAAGTTAATCTGGAGAAATCGGTGGCGTTCGTAGGGGGTAATTTACTAGACTCAGAGATGACTTTTGTCAACGGGCTCCCCTTTAGGCTGAGAGACGACGGATTCCTGTACCTTGGAGTCCAGGTCACCCGTGATCCCGAGGGCCTATACCCGGCCAATTTCCTCCCCCTCTGGTCAGCAATCCGGAAAGACATAGAGTGATGGTCAGGGTCGGGGCTCTCCTGGATGGCACGTCTCAACCTCATAAAAATGGTAATCCTTCCCAAGTTTTTATTTCTCTTCCAAATGCTCCCGGTGCTGATCCCCAAAACGGTTTTCAAGGAAACGAAGCGAGTCCTCCTCAACTTTCTCTGGTCAGGCAAGAAACATAGAATCTCCTACGAGGTGCTGACCAGACCGAAGGAGGATGGAGGGGTGGGATACCCTGACCTTGAAACATACCATAGGGCCTCCCAACTGAGGGTCCTGGTCGACCACTTTGCCCCGGGTACGAAAAAACAATGGGTAGCCATGGACAACGGGCCAAAAGTTAGTACACACATACCTTGAGCCTAAAAAGGAAGCCACGATTAATGAGCAGTGGGGCCTGCCTGCCATCTATGGTCACTATAAATGTGGGAAATGTGTTGCTTGTCCGTTAACAGAAACTACAAAAGAATTCCATTACGGTAATAGAATATGGAAAATGAATTGCCACACAAACTGCCGAACAAAAAATGTGATCTATATCATTAGTTGCCCATGTAAACTTCTGTATGTAGGCAAGACCACACGGGAGATAAGACAAAGAATATCTGAGCACAGGAGTTGTATTCGAAATAAGGTGGCAGATAAGCCACTGGTAGAACATTTTTCGAAAATGCAACACAAAGACACTGATATAAAATGGTTTATACTTCAGCACATCAATAACACGATGAGAGGTGGCGGTATTGATAGGACATTACACCGTATTGAACAGAGATGGATATACACTCTTGACACTGTGAAGAATGGATTGAATATATCCGTTGAATGGAACAATCTGATAAAGAATTAAGTACAAATACTAAGTAAGTAGCGGGGATGGATTCAGACACCATATTTTGTGCCTAACCTTACTATCTAGGTCAAGTTAACCACTATGTGTCTGTCTGTGGTGTCATCTTTTCTGAATTATCCCCTTGTCACTCATGAGTTTATACAAAATATCATGTGTGTGTACATATCTCTTTGCTGATACATCATGAAGTAGGTAGCAGACACTGATGCCACTGTGCTGTCGAATCCATTGTAAATTCTATGTATGTATGACAATTATATATTGTTTATATGCAATGTATGTGATGGTGCCCCAGTTCCTCTTATCAGGGGGCTAACTTTATAGACTCTTTAAATATTGATATCTACCAATGTAGGTGTTGTCTTTGCTTTTGCCACTTGTTTTTGCTCTCTCTGGATTAGGAGTGTTTCCTTCCCCATAACTCTGTCTGAGCTATTCTCTGCGAATTAGGGAGGTGCTATTTACAACGCGGTAACATACAGAGCAATGGGCAGCATATGGAGAAGCCGTAAGATCTACTTCATCATTTATAGTGTCTCTCTCTCTCTAATTATTCTTGGTTGTTTTTTGGGTCTTTTTAGGTCTAGGAACATGTTGCTCTTTCATTATTTCAATTATTTAATTTTTGGTTTTTTCGTTTCTTCATTTCTATTATTTTTTTTCATCGTTCCCATTGTGTTTACTTTTTTACGTTTACTTTTCACTATTCACTTACACTGTTTGGGTGTTTTCTGGACATTTGTCCTATGACAAGTCCCATTTAGAGTGGCCATTTTCAGTGGCTGGGCCTTTTGTGCAACGCGGTTAGTTTCAGTGACTGTGTCGTACTTGTAGCCCCTTTTTTGTGTCCATGACAGTCAGGATCCGTTTGTCCCTCGTCTATGTGAATGAAGAGAGGCGGGTCGAGGACACACGCGATACTTACACAGGGACACCTGGCATCTTACTACTTCAAACACCGGTGTCCGCGGCGAGACATTAAGTATCGTGCTGTCTGCCGACCGAATTGAAAGGATTCATTGTCTTCGTATGGAATTACGCGGTAAGCATTTAATGAGCGTTGCTCACGAGCGGGAGCTGGCGGTGGCGGCCGTATGCTTCGATCTCACATGGTTCTGTGCATGCATCACGGACATATCCCTCCGAGATATCCTGCACGCTATTAAGGGTTTCTTTTCTTTTTCTTTTCCTTTTCTCTATGATACACAGAAGAGGCAAGAGATAGAGAGAAAGAGAAGATGCATGCCGGTCGTGACTGTTTGGGACCGCTAGATCGGTTTTCCATTTAAGCACGGGGAAAAGCGCCATAGTTATAATGGGGTACTTCCATCTATTAGGAGACTATTTGTGCCGCCTTCATTCTGCTTGATAGTAGGTGGGGCACAGCCCCCTTGTGAATTAGACATTCTACTTAGTGTACTCTCCGTTCTGTCTCTGTTTGTTCCACAGTGCTACAGTGATGTGGTGGCACACGAGAAAAAACTAAACAGAGGAGATATTTGCGGAAAAGAAGTCTTAACCAGCAACAGTGTTAGTGTAAGTGTTTGATCTTGAATTTGAATAGAGAGGTGTCTCGTCACACGATAGACACCTAGAGGTAATTCCACTTTGGTTTTTATATATCCCATAGGCTTTACAGCTAGTTGAAGTACTTTGGGAGGAGATTTCCCACGCCCTGTCTTGCCATCCCGCCAGTAATCAACGTGGGGGTGAGTTAGGGCCGTTGTGCCCATTTTTTGACAGCACACTGTGATATTATGTATCACCGATAAAAGAAATAGGGATGACAATCTGGCTTTTATTTATTTTTTAGATGTATGCCTGGCCCTTACATGTGGAATATCGGGCGGAGTAAGTGCTCCTTGCCCGACGTCCTGAAGAAGGTCTTTTGACCGAAACACGTGTCGACGTGATCTCTATGAGAGAATTTTTGGTGATTTAAAACACCAAGAAAGAAGTGACACCCGATACTATGGACTGGGTCATCATTTAAAATGTTAATATACATGAGAACAAAATCATTTCTGTAATCATTTGTACTGAATAGCAAAATCTGGTGCTATTCTCACATTAGGGTGTTTTATGGTCCGATGTTTGAATGAATTTTATGAATGTGAATACTTAAGTAGGCATGAGTGGTTTAGAATGATTTGTGATGTATTTTATGATGAACTTGTATAACTTTTTGAAATTAAAATATGTGATTTAAATAGAAAATAGCCAGTGTCATCCGATTCCACTGATCCAACCTTTTCTTGTTTATTGCACACATTACCTGAAGGATCAGTGTTGCAGGTATACCCCTTTATTTCTCTAATTGTTTGAATCAAGACACAGCTTTCTTTAATAAAATGCAATAAGGCAAAGCTTAATTTTGAAACCAAGACTGAAAAGAATATCCTGCGAGGGAAAAGGAACTTTGGAAGACTGAAACCAAGTCGAGTACAAACTGGACCAGGCAGAAGCCTTGTTGAGGCATCCATTCTTAGTTTTTGTTTTGCTAGGTAGGGAACTTCCCACATAGAAATAGGGCAGGTTAGGTGTTTGCATCTTTTTTAATAAAAAAACCCTTGAAACATGACCCACAGTCGTCTGAGTCCTTCTTCTGGTTCACCGATCTATATATCGTGCATGTCCAGAATGAACTTGAATTTTTTCAAAAAAAGTGTGCCAAGAATGAGTGAGTTTCACAGTTCATACATTACGCCATTGCATCTTCTGAAAACTCACATAAAAGTCTGGCCTGACGTTCATGTCAGTTTTCAGATGTATTTGCATAATTTATAAACTGCAAAACTGCTCCTACGATATGTGCACCTAGAGATGTCTAGAGTTTTAGTGGTGAAGTGTGTGACCAGTGCATTGAAGAGGATCTGGGATGGAAGAGGGGATTATGAGACTGCAGAAGGTTTCGCTAGTTCCTTACAGATTTCAAAGAGTTCAACCGTGTTGTTGGATGCACCATATACCCGTGCCTGGATGTGGGCCCTCTCCTCGGCACAAATGGAGATTCTGTATTGCCTTTGGAGCAGGTGGCAGGACAGTTTTTCAGAGGGTGAGCCCGAGGTTATGGGAGCCTGAGAAACCGAAGAGCGAAAAAACCCTATGAAAAGGGGACTGAGAAAAGTACTAACACTGTGATTATTATTATTATTATTAACGACTGGAAAAAGCTAAATGGACTTCAATTTTTCAAACAAAGTGTGCCAAGAATGAATGAGTTTCACAGTTCATACACTACGCCATTGAATCTTCTGAAAACTCACATAAAAGTCTAGCATGACATTCATGTCAGTTTTGAGATGTAATTGCATCATTTATGAACTGTAAAACTGCTTCTACGACATGTGCACCTACGACATATGATCCTACGGCAAATGCTCTGGCGACATTCGCTCCTACAACACGTCCTCCTAGATCACACCATCTTACCACATACTGTAAAGCTTCTACACAAAATGTACGCAGACATGTAAAGTATGTAAATTACACATGCTCAAAATAAATGTGCAACTTTTATACAATGTGTACATGAGCATGCAGAGTATACATTACACACACTGAGAATTAATGTACTGCATGTATACAAAATGTACACGGTTAAGGGGCTAATGTACATTACAAATCAAAAACAATTGCATAACCATAAAAAAGTTGGAATTTCTTTTTTTTTTTTTTTTTTTACAAAATAGTTAAGGTGAAACCAACAAAATCTTAGTCCACAAACATTAGAAATAATGACGTTACGGCACCAACATAATAAACTTTACCAATTAATTTAAAAACAAATATTATATTAAAAACAAAAATCATGATAACAATGTTATCAAATAATTAGATGCACACAATGAAGTTATTGTACAAAATGTAAAAATATTAAAAGGTATATTAAATGTGCACCTATAACTGTTAAAGTATAATATGATTTTGTAATACAAATTACCGCATAATAAATTGAAATGATAATACACAAGCAGGATTCCCCCAAAAATTGCAATTAGAAAACTAAAATACACAGAACATTTTTAAATAATAAAAGTAAATTAACCATTAATTTAAAATTACAAAATATGCATACACATGTACATATCATACATTAAAATAAAATACCAATTTACAAAACACATGCAATAATTTCAAATATATAATTTAGTGAACAATCTATATATAACAGAAACATTAATTTAGTAAATGAGACAAAATGTAAGTACTAACAAAAGCAGCACAGATGTAATATACATTAAAACATAAATAAAAAGGTTTAACATTTTTGTTAAACGCAAAATAATATTCACACAACACATTACATTACTTTCACTGTAAACATTTCATAGCAAAAGCAATACATTGAAACGAAGAACAGGGGGAGTTAAGGTTAGCATGATATTTGATTTTAATATAATATATATTTTTCATTAATTGACAATGTTTATTATGTTATCATTTTGTTGGTTTAACCTTTTTGTAAAAAAATTCAATCAAATAAAGTATTTTTATTTTTTATTTTCCATTTAAATGTTTTGCTGTCTTTAGTCGTTTACTATTTTCAGAGAACTCTGACACATATTCCACAATTGCGTCTTTAGTGGTGGAGATCTAATATTAACATGATGTGGACGAAAGGCAGACAAATAATAAACATACTTTATTGAATGAGCTTTTATGTGCATCTTGAATGGACACATTTAGAGATGATGGCCTGGCAGGCAATTGTTGTCAGACAAGTATATGTGTTGCATTTTAAAGAGAAAAGGTGTGTTTCCCTTTAAAATTTGTAGGGGTCAGTTGAAATAAGACTGTGACTTTTTGTGTTTTAAGCAATATACCTAGTGACATGGTGCCTATTTATGCTTTGAGATCATGTTACTTTATTTCTTAAGGGAAGATCCCACGATTTAGTCACATCAAATTGTTTGTGTTTCACATATTCTAGCACTGATCTGTATTATGCTGCATGTTTGGTCACAGTCATGATATGCAGAGGGCTTTACATCAGATGACTAGAAATCCAAGTCATATTTGGCCCCTTCCATATGTGTATAAACTCGGTTTACCTTTACATCCAGACCTTTACACCTGCGTAACTACACCACCCCTAGATAGCTAGACAGTTCGAATTCATGATTTGATGAGCAGGAGCTGAAACCAACTCCTAGATGTCTGGCATCACCCAGTAAGCAGGAGATACCTCTTGGGAGCCAGGAGCAAGAACAAAGCATGCCGCAAATATGACTTGTACACGAGATACAAACCTTTACCTTTTGTGCATTACATATAATTCATTATGCTTAAAATGTCTTCTATATATGTTTAAATGAGTCTTTATACACATTCCAAAACACACAAAGTTAATGTGACATGGGTATGTTTGTATGGCAGCAATTGGCCTGGAGAGCCAAATGTAGCTCCTGGTATCTGTTGGTGGAAAGTTAACCAGGCTCTCTTGGGGTAGAAGCAGGAGCTAAATAATACCCAGCAATTTTAAACCCTGAAGTTACTACTCCTCTCGTATCACTTATTGTTGGATTTGTTGTCCTTCCGTTTTGGGTCTTTATGATGGCTTACATGTCATTGTATAAACCCACTTCTGACACAATTTTTGGGATTAACAATATGGGACCCAATTTCATGCTGCAATGATAATTTTATTTTTATATATCATTAGCACATTAAAGGTAGACTTGCTTGCTTTTGGGTTTCTCTGATGGCTCCTTATGAAGGGATTGAATTACTATGAATGGCATCACTCTTTGTAGTTCAGGGCTCCTATGGCCTCAATAGGACCAGGTGTACTGCCCTTCTACCTCTTCTCTCGTGTCCTCATGAATGAATGAAAGAACAACACCTTAGCCAGGATTGCTGTGTTCTCTATATCCTCCCTTTGTATCATTCTTTTATTTGATTAGTTGGTTTTGCGCCCTCCCTTTTGGCGAGTCGCTATTCCCCATCCCTCCTTCCTGGCAGCTCACTGCTTCACTGCTTGCTCTCCAGGGTTCAATGGTTTCATGTGCCCACTGTGCCTCTGTGATATACCAGTGGTTCCTATTTTGCTGGCTTCTTGGCCAGTAAAGCTTTGTGATGCTGATTATCCTTCTGCTTGCCCTCCATTGGCCATATCATCCTTGAAGTCATGGACTTCATTGTTAGTCTGCTGTTCTGGCTTCTTTTCCTCCAATTGCTCCATACAACATCTTATTTAAGGACTCCACTGTCACAGTGGCCAGTTCACCCGCTAGTGCCTGACAGTCAATAAGATTATATTGTTAAAGTCCAATCTTCCAGCCTATCCACTTCCCTTTCTCTGCTCCATCTTCAAATCTTCGATTCATCTAATCTGTTCTCATTCCATGCAACTCTAATTCAGCTGCTCTTCATTACTCTCCATTTGTTGTCTTAAGAAGCTAGGTTACTGTTTCATGTATTATGTATTGTTTTCAAGTGTCTTCACAGCCTTGCTCCATCAGGTCTTTCTTCTCACATTTCTTGGTACCATACCTCAGTTGTTCTTTGTTCTCACTCTCAATTCTTTTTGGCTGTCCGCTATCCTCCCTGCACTTAAACCCATGTTCGCTCTTTTTCATCCTAGGTTGAAACACTGGAATTTGCTCCCAGTCTCCATTAGGACATTTTTCGAATATCTTTTAATCAATCCCTTACTTTCCGTTTCCTTATCTTGAAGCAAAATCATTGATTACTGAGGAATTGTACTGTTCTGTATAAATATGTGAACCTCTTTGGTGAAAGTGCTATATAAACACAAACAAATACAAATCCCATGTGAAGGTTATGGGTGGTGGATGACACAGTTGATCTAGAGATCGGGACCAAGAAGTCACTCCATACAGGGGGAATTTTAAGAAGTGATCATTAGGATAATTTACGGTGTCAATGTATTATGTAGTTTTTACTTCTATGATAGTAAATTATTTTTGTAAAAACATTTTCTAGGGAGATCATTGCTGAGAAATTAATTGGCTATGAATTAAATTATTCTTCAATTATCATCCACACTGCTTTGATGCTCTTGGAAACTTCACAAGTTTTTGACAATTTTATTTTGCTGTAAAATATGGTTTTGAAACTAAATGTGCTGAGTTGTTTTTTTCTGGAATGTGTTGTCTTCTTAATTTCCAAACCTTGTCCCTTAAAATGCTGTACATCTATTTCATAACCTCTTTTGTTGATGTTTGCACTCCACTGCCTTTTTGCCAAAGCTTTTTGCGGGGTAGCAGTAAGGAATATGTTTATATTTAAATGAATGCAGCATTGTTTGAATTTGTTTATTTTCAGTATGTTGCCTATTTCAAAATGTTTTCAAAATGTTAAACATAAAAACATTTGTACATGAACCACATATGTATAATGAACATTAAAAGTATTAGCAATTAAACACCTTGACAATTATTACATTGGTAACCTGCTAACATGCATATATTGTTCTTGATATTCACAGTGTATATTTCTTTTTAATTAACATTTTTATCTTCACTTTTCTTTTTATTGTCCTCAGTAATGAAGTATTTTCAACATCATGAAGGTGGTTGGAGTTCATGGGAAAAGACCCTTTTAGCCATCCATATGGACAGGGACATTATGGTGTCATACAAAAGGCATGGCTTTCCACTTGAAAGTTTTATGTTCTATTTGTTTAAAGAAGACAAATATACCAGTCGACAAATTGATGAACAAGGGGGAGGCTCCAACACCATCTTTGTCATCACCATGGGACAACACTTCCGACAGTTCCCCCTCGAGTTATACATCAAAAGATCGCTCAATATTCGCAAGGCCATAGAACGCCTGCTCACCCGAAGCCCTGATGCCAAAGTCATCATCAAGACGGAGAATACCAGGGATACTAACACTGCGGTGGAACGATTAAGTGACTTTCATGGATATTGCCAGCATCTTGTGTTCAAGGAGGTGTTTAAGGGTCTAAATGTTGGTTTTGTGGACGCCTTAGACATGAGCTATGCTCTGGCTACAGAGAGCGTCCATCCACCATTACATGTTCTTGAGAACATTATGAGCTTGACTTTCACCTATTCATGTTAGACATAATAAAATAAAAGGGAATGTGCATAGAAAAACAT